>NC_057865.1:269077250-270277250 GCF_019393635.1 Dromiciops gliroides | reverse complement strand
CTGCTCTGTGAATAGCTATATAAGTTTGCTATGTAGGGGGCAGCTAGGTGGTGCAGTGGATAAAGTACCAGGCCTGGATTCAGGAGTACCTGAGTTCGAATCCGGCCTCAGATACTTGACACTTACTAGCTGTGTGACCCTGGGCAAGTCACTTAACCCCCATTGCCCTGGAAAACAAACAAATAAGTTTGCTATGTAGACTCGATGCGTCAAAAGGAAATGTTTGTTTTGTACCTCTGTTAAGTACAGTGAACAGGACAACCATTTTAAAATATTGGCCGAGAAAAAAAAAAAAAACCACAGATATTCCCAGTGTAAGTAAATCATTGGGTCACAGGATAATGGAAAAAAGAGGGGTTCAGTGAAAATCCAGATAATGGAAGAATACTGTCACTTTCCACAACTGATAACCTACCAAAGAACAGCCCATAATCATTTCCTTGAGATTGCCTACAGTTTGTCAATCTGGGATCCAGCTATTCAACAAATAGGTATTTAGCCTGTGAAAGGCAGTGCTAGGTGGTGAAAGAGGAGCAATGAGGAATGACAGTCCTCATTAAGGTATCTGCAATCTAATTTGGGGAGGGATGTATACCTAAAGGAATATAATATGAAGTCCAAGCACATGGGAACAGGCTTCAGAGTCAAGAGGACATGCGGTCAGTTTCTACCTCTGACAAATACTGAGGATTTGACCCTGAGAAAGTAAATCTCACCTCTTAGTAACCCAGGCTGCTATGAGGATGAGCTATAAGAGAAGCTGAGCATCTGCATTTTCAGAGAAAGTTCTTCACTAGGAAGAGGGACAAGGAAAAGGGGTGGGGGAGGAAGGGGGGAGAAAGGAGGAGGGGGGAGAAGAGGGAGAGGAGGAAGGTGGGTAAGGGGGGAAATCTTTGCCCAGGATCACATAGCAGGTACTTTTGTCATCTTCAGAAGAAAACAACTAGGTTTCAAAGTGCAGAGAGGGCCAAATGCCAGGCTTGGAGACAGGAAGACTCTCCTTTCTGAGTTCAAATCTGGCTTCAGACACATACTGCTGTGTGACCCTGGGCAAGTCCTTCTACTGTGTTTGCCTCAGTTTCCTCATCTGTAAAAATGAACTGGAGGGGCAGCTAGGTGGCGCAGTGGATAGAGCACCGGCCCTGGAGTCAGGAGTACCTGAGTTCAAATCTGGCCTCAGACACTTAACACTTACTAGCTGTGTGACCCTGGGCAAGTCACTTAACCCCAATTGCCTCACTAAAAAAAAAAAAAAAAAAAAAAAATGAACTGGAGAAGGAAATGGCAAACTATTCCAGTATCTTTGCCAAGAAAACCCCAAACAGGGTCATGATGAGTCAGACATGACTGAAATGGCTGAACAACAACGTCTATGATTGCTGTTTTACCCTCATTTTAGGGAAATTACAGGGATCCTTCTACAAAGGATCAGAGAACCACAGGATGCCAGAGCTATTGCTAGAAGGGATCTCAGGGGTCAACAAATGAAACCCCCTTATTTTAAAGATGAGGAAATGAAGGCCCAGGGAGCTTCAATGTCTTGCTCATGTAGGTCATGCAAATATCAAGTATCAGAAGTGGGATTTGAACCCATCTCCTCTGCTTCAAGAGCCAACTCTCTCCACTGTGCTGCTACACTAGAAAAAAACAACAAACAAACATGTTCTGGAAAGCTAAATTATCCTCCTAGTTTCTAGTCAAACATGTCTTCATTTTTGAAATGTGCATTTAACAAAATAAAAATAAAAGAAACAGACAAGTAGGTAGGATACGATGGGAAAGTCTTGGAAAGTTCTTAGCGATTAACTTCACTATAAAAGAAGTCTTCTGAAAATGCTTAAAGGATCTATAAAAAGACTTTCACTGTTCAAACATTATTAATTTGTCAAGTATCCCCTTCCTGAAAGAGACAATGTCAAAGCAGAACAATTCGGTCAAAGACTCACTTAAGTGAGATGACTTTAAATAGCCCTTCCATTAGGAGACTATTCCAGAGCATCAATTATTGGTCACTTTTTGTTCATTTTCTCCCCATCCATTTCCCCCCAAGCAGTTCATTCTAGTTTACCAATATGACTAAAATGAACATTTCCCTGCATTTGGTTAACATTTCTTAACAATTCACTTCCAGAACTTCACTGTTGCTCCCATCCATAGGTTCATTTATCTCAACATCAAAATTCTCAGCAATACTCAGAAGAATAAGCGCATTCCAGACAGGCCAGCACTTCATCTAGGATTGCCATTGGCAAGCATGGTCCAAGGTATGCTCAGTCATGTTACAAAGACAGCTATCTAATCATGCTTATAAAACAACAGAATGCATATTGTCAATATGGTTAATATCACTCCCATAACAAATACTGCCGATAAAACTGAAAAGAATATCATCCCCTGAAAAGCTGAATTAAATGATCCCATTCTGAGTGGGATGTATATCAAGGGTAATTAATTTTTTTTTAAGTTAAGGGACTAATGAGACTGTTAGGTTGTTGCAGTGGGTAAAACAAATGGAATCAAGAAGATCTGAATTCAAGTCTGACCCCAGACACTTACTGAGTGTGACCCCAGGAAAGTAATTTAATCTCTGTCTGCCTCAATTTTCTCAATTATAAAATGGGAATGAAAATAATACCTAGCAAAAAAAAATTTTTAATTTAAAAAAAGAAAATAATACCTAGCTTATAGTGTTATTGGGAAGATCAAATGATATCTTTGTAAAGCATTTAGCATAATGCCTGGTACATAGTAGGCACTTAATAAATGCTTACTCCTTTCCCTCACTAATGTGGCAAGAATGTGTACATACATACATACATACATACACACATGCATATATACATTTAAAAACTATCAATAAGGGAAATATTTTTCCTTTTCAAATTTTAAATTTTTATTGATTTTTTTTTAAAACTTAAAAAAAAGAAACTATTTCTTTTTTGTTTTTAAATTTCACCTCTGACATACACTGGCTCAGCAATCCTAGGCAAATCATTTCACTTCTCAACTCAAGTTTATAAGCAACAGAGGAGTTTGCTGACCAGTACCTGGTAGAGGGCAATTCCTCATTTGGGAGTCACCCATAATAATGAATTCATAGGTGCTGTTACTATCCCAATCTTTTGTTTATACCTAACCTTCATTTCTGTATCTATTCCTCTCCCCGCCTCCACCCCAACTCCATCAAGAAGGCTTACCCTAGTAACAAAGAAAAATTAAGCAACACAGCTACTGACCCTGACCCCCCATGCAGTACTCCATACCCAAGGACCCTCATTTCTGCAAAGAAGGGAGAGGAGGAAAGGGATTATTATAAAGGGGGATGTGGAGAAGGAAAACATCATTTAGGTGATCCAAATATAAGGTTATAGGATTTGGAGAGGGAAGGGACTTCAGAAGTCTACCCCCTCAATTATACAGATGAGGAAATTGAGACCCAAAAAGGTGTGTCAGGATCACATGAGCAGTAACAGAACCAGGATTTGAATACAGGTCTTTGACTTCCTAATCTAGTGTTCTTTGCACTAGAACATACTAACTCTCAACCCAATTGCCAAAGAGCGTGACATCACATGGGGGAAGTGGGGGGATGGGGCAGCAGTGGTTTGCTTACCTTGGCTTCACTCTCATTTGAAAGCCAAAGGGTTGACTCAACTTTTTATAAGAATATACTGTGTGACTCTCTTTGTGGTAGCAAAGAATTGGAAATCGAGCGAATGCCCATCAGTGGGGGAATGGCTGAACAAGTTGTGGTATATGAATGTAATGGAATACTATTGTGCTGTGAAAAAAAATGATGAGCAGGCAAATTTCAGAAAAACCTGGAAAGACTTAAGTGACTGATGCTGAGTGAAGTGAGCAGAACCAGAAGAACATTGTACATAGTAACAGCAATATTGTGTGATGATTAACTATAACAGACTTGGCTCTTCTCAGCAGCTCAATGAACTAAGACATATCCAAAGGACTCATGATGGAAAATGCTCTCCACATCCAGAAAAAAGAACTGTGGATTCTGAATGCAGATTGAACCATACTGTTTCTACTTTTTGGGTGTTTTTTTTTTATTTTGAGGTTTTTCCCTTGTGTTCTGATTCTTCTTTAACAACATGACTAATGCACAAATATGTACAAATATAACCTATATCAGATTTCCTTCTGTCTTGGGGAGGGGGGAGAGAAGGGAGGGAGGAATAAAAATTTGGAACTAGAAATTTTATAAAAACAAATGTTGTAATCTGGCCTCAGATACTTGACACTTACTAGCTGTATGACTCTGGGCAAGTCACTTAACCCTCATTGCCCCGCAAAGAAAAAGAAAACAAATGTTGAAAACTATCTTTACATGTAACTAGAAAATAACAAAATACTTTTAGAATTAAAAAAATAAGAATACATACATGAAAAAGAGCCAGGCTATTCAGAAAAATAGGACTTTGTATGTATGAGCAGACAAAAATCTACCATTTTACTAATGGTAACTAATAATTAGCTCCCCGAGATGTACATTTGTAATCTCTAAAAGGAAACGACATTTGACTATGTGAATTACCCGAGTTCTCGGTGGTTAGTCTATGATTTCTGTTTTACCCTCATTTTAGGGAAATTACAGTGCTCATTTGCAAAGCTCCCTTATTTTTTTAACCCCATGCACTTTTGTACTAAGGCAACAGAGGTTGTAATTTATCAGCAGTAGGGTTCTTGAAACTGAAGCAGATGGGAGAATTCTCCCCTGGAGAATTTTCTTCCTCTTTGGGGGAAGAAATTAAGTTTAGCCTCCCAAACCCTCTCTAGCCTGAAATCAACAACAAATTTCATTCTGCACATATTTATTAAGTGCCTGCTGTGTGCGATCCGTTGGGTTAGATTCCAGGGGAGGTACAAAGGTTCGTTAAGAGAGTTCCTACCTCCATGAAGTTTATGGTCAGTCTACTGGGGAGACTGGATTCAGCAGAAGCACATCTCCTTCAAAATGAGAGGACACAAATATTTGTCAAAGCCAGCTATGATATAAGAGACAACTGTATCATGTTGAACAGTCAATAAACATGTATTAAGCACCTACTATGTGCCAGCCACCGTGCTAAGTACTGAGGATTCAAAGAAAGGGCACAAGAGTGAGTCCCTTCCCTCCATGAGCTCTCGGTGTAATGAGGAAGACAACATGCCAAAAATTGAGTACAAAGAAGTGATGTACAGAACAAATTGAAGGTAAGCCACAGAGGAAGGCAGGAGAATTACAGGGGCCCGGGAAGGGCTTCTACAAGAAGAGAGAGGGATTTTAGCTAAAAAGCCAGGGAATCCAGGAACAGGGAATGAGGAAGGAAAGAATTCCAGGGTGAGGGGCAGCTAGGTGGCATAGTGGATAAAGCACCAGCCCTGAATTCAGGAGGACCTGAATTCAAATCCGGTCTCAGATATTTGACACTTACTAGCTGTGTGACCTTGGGCAAATCATTTAACCTTCATTGCCCCGCAAAAAAAAAAAAGAAGAGAAGAGAAGAAAAGAGAAGAGAAGAGAAGAGAAGAGAAGAGAAGAGAAGAGAAGAGAAGAGAAGAGAAGAGAAGAGAAGAGAAGAGAAGAGAAGAGAAGAGAAGAGAAGAGAAGAGAAGAGAAGAGAAGAGAAAGAATTCTAGGCCTGGAGGACAGCTAGAGAAATACCCAGAGTCAGGAGACTGAGAGTCTTGTGAGAGGCCAGCTCCCACCCCCAGATTGAAAGGGGAGGAGTTAAGTGGGAGGGGTGGTGGAATGGAGGCAAGAGGGGCAGTTGGGGAGAGGGGGAATGCCAGGGTGCACACACAGGGGGTCTTTAAGGTCTTTGAGTAAAGCCACAGTTTTTTCAATTATCCACAAGGATTTTAGTGTTTGCCTCTGCTAGTAGGTACTGAATAAGTCATCCATTATAGGCGGTATCAGAGGATCAAAAGATTATAAATGTAGAGCTTTTAGGGACTTCAGCGTTCACCTAAACTTGGGTTCAAAGGAACATGGAATGTCAGAGTTGGAGGGCACCATTCAACCTATGCCTGAAAGAGAATCCCCTCTACAACATACCATTGAAATAGTAGTAAATTTAATCCAATGAGCATTTATTGAGTACCTACCAGACCCTGGGCACTGTGCTAGGATCAAATAGTCCATCCCCTCAAAAAATGTATATTCTACTTGAGGCAACCCAGTTCCACAACTTAATATTCTTAGTACCCATGAGACCTTAAACAATTGACTAAATCTCTCTAGGTCTGGGTTTCATCCTCTGAGAAATAATAAACTTGATCTCTAAGATTTTTCCAGCTGTAAATCATACACACACGTACACACTTGTGTGTGTATCTTCATCTCTTTTAGATCAGGGGCAGTAGGTGGTACAGTGAATACAGCACTAGCCCTGGAGTCAAGAGGACCTGAGTTCAAATCTCACCTCAGACACTAACTAGCTGTGTGACCCTGGGCAAGGTCACCTAACCCCAATTGCCTTAAACATTCAGGGCCATCTCCAGTCGTCCTGATCTATAACTTACCACTGGACCCAGATGACTCTGGAAGAGAGAGTGAGGGTGGTGACCTTGCACAGCCCTCCTTCACTTAAATCCAATTCAGCGCAAGTCATAACATCACCCCGATGTCATGGTCCTCTTGGGGAATGAAGGACAAACAACAATTTCTATTACATTTGTATGATAAGTTATAGAGGTATATAGATAGATAGACAGATGATAGAGACATACAAATATGAGAGACAGTGTGCTCTAATGGATAGGATATTGGCCTCTGAATCAGGTTCAAGTCCCCTACTATATATGAGTTGTTTGACCTGGAGCAAATCACTTTCAGTACCTCAGGCAGCTCAGAAAGGTTAAAAGTTGCAGAGAAAGTACTGATCAGCTTTGGTGGAAAGAGCACTTAACTGATGAAGTCTTGTGTGTGTGTGTGTGTGTGTGTGTGTGTGTATGTATGTATATGTATATGTATAGACATACGTGTAAATATACACATACACATGTGCATTGTACATTATAGGTATGATGATATGGACATATATATGCATACCTGTATAGGTATAGAGATATGACACACACATACATATATATATATATATATATATATATACACACACACACACATACAAACCTACAAAGTGTGTGTGTGCGTGATTAAGTAAAGTACTCTAGAAACTATATGAACTCTTTCAAGCTATGAGATTGTTATTATCACTGGGGTCTCAGTGAACCCCAGACCCATGGCAAAAAGCGGTACTCTACCTGGTTTGACTAGCATGAAGATCTTGTATGCCCCTTCCCCTCTCTTTCCTCTTTAAGCCACATTCAAACAGAATGATAGAAGGCATCCCCAAAGTCTTAGAACAGCTTTAAGCTATTGAAACTTTAAGCTGCACTAAGACTTTTGGACACCCTCCATCAAGTCCTTCATTCCTCCCACCAGGCGAGATACCCTTATCAGTCTTTTATTCTGAAGCAATACCCAGCACTAAATCCTTTCTCACTCTTACCAGAGGCTCTCTTTGAAATAAACTATGCAAAAGTTCAATGAGGAACTCTGCTCTTCCTGAGGATAGACTTAGGGCAATGACCAGACCAGGGCACTCACTGGCTGTAGACTGACACACTTAAGAGCTGGTCTCCCTCTCATCCAGACCTCCACTGTAGTGTTAATTAGACTAAGAAGTAAGAAGTCTTTGGTTACTTCAGCTAATGGAAATAACTGGAGTTCACTTTTGAGTAGCCAGAAAGTAGAACCCTTGGAAGGAGTGATCAAAGAGGGATCCAATGGTTTTAGGAAAATGATTCACCAAGAGGATGCCCAAAATCGAGTGACTTGTTGTATTTGGTGTCACAAAATGTTACCTGAACTTTCACCAGGGCTCTGTTACCACATTAGTCTTTTTTTTTTTTTTTTTTTTTTTTTTGCTGAGGCAATTGGGGTTAAGTGACTTGCCAAGGGTCACACAGCTAGTAAGTGTTAAGTGTCTGAAGCTGGATTTGAACTCAGGTACTCCTGACTCCAGGGCCGGTGCTCTATCCACTGCGCCACCTAGCTGCCCCACATTAGTCTTCATATTTGTTTTTTGGGGGTTTTTGGCAGGGCAGTGAGGGTTAAGTGACTTGCCTAGGGTCACACAGCTAGTAAATGTCAAGTGTCTGAAACCAGATTTGAACTCAGGTCCTCCTGAATCCAGGGCCAGTGTTTTATCCACTGTGCCACCTAGCTGCCCCACCACATTAGTCTTAATGGGAATTTTGTCTACTGTCTGAGAAACCTACACATGACCCTTCCAAAATGGTTGATCTCAGATTTCCAAGGACATCAAGGGCTCGCGCCAGTTTGGAATCTTCTCTCCTTAAGCAGAAAAATGCTTAGATTGGAATATTCTAAATTTATAAAAACTGTTCCCAGGAGACTTGGGCCTCCATGACAGAGTATTCATGCCTTTTCCATAGCCATTGAGAAAGCCACCATTGTGTTTTCTCCGGCTTCTGGCAGCTCTCCCCCTAACCAATACCCTCTTGATCAGGCAATGCCCCCAAAGGACTCACTTGCCATGACAGTCCCAGGTTCACTTCCCATGAATCCCTCCCTTAACACACAATCACTCAAGTAACTGCCAGTGTCTGATTTGGTGACTCGCTGCTTCTGGGAACAATATGGCTTAATAAACCAGGAAAGCATCCAGTCAGTCAGTCAAGCAGTCAACAAACATTTTTTTAAATTTGTTTGTTTTTTGGTGAGGCATCTGGGGTCAAGTGACCTGCCCAGGGTCACACAGCCAGTAAGTGTTAAGTGTCTGAGGCTGGATTTGAACTCAGGTCTTCCTGAACCCAGGGCCAGGACTCTATCCACTGCACTGCCTAGCTGCCCCCTCAACAAACATTTTTTTAAGCACTAACTACGTGTAGGCACTGTGCTAAGGACCAGGGATACAGAGAAAGGCAAAAACAGTCCCTGATCTAATGGGGGAGACAACATGCAAACGACTACATACAAACAAGATATAGAAAGGATAACTTGGAGATAATCTCAGAGGGCACCTAACAGCACTGAGGGAAGATGAACCAAAGTTGAGGCAGGGAGACCAATCAGAGTCCACTGCTGCTCACAGAGTGCTTTAAGGTTTACTGAAATGCATACTGTACTGTGTCTCATTTGACCCCCACAACTCCCCCCAAAGGGTTGGGAATGTAGGTGCTATTATTCCCATTTTACAGTTCGGGAGCCTGAGGCTCAGAGAGGATCTGGCCTGCAGCCACACAGCTAGCAAGTGATGGACCTGGCTGCCTCCGAACCCCAAGTCCAGGGCTTCTTCCACTCTCTCACCCCTGTCCCCAGCATAAAATGGGGGTCAAACACGCAAATGGAGAACAGCTATAGAACAGTCAAGTGACGTTAAAGCTGGAAGGGCCCTCAGAGAGCCGATACAACCCCTTTATTTTACAGCTCAGAAAACTCATCGCTGAGTAGTGATTTTTTAAGTCTCCAAATAAAAATACATAAAAGTTCAAGGAATAAAAAATCCAGAGTAACCACCAACCTGCATTGGTAGATGGACTTTAAAACCAAGATTTCCCTTTATCAATGAAATCACAGTTTGAGATCTCTCTATCCGCCTCCTTTCCCTTCCCTTCCCCCAAAACAGTTCAAGGTTCACTGTTAATAGCTAGCATTCATATAACATTTTATGGTATACAAAGTGCTTTACACATGTTATCTCTTTTTATTCTCGCCATAAATCTGTGAGGTAGGTACTATTATCTCCATTTTACAAAGCAGGACACTGAGGCACAGAGAGACACCACAAACCTGCCCAGAGTCACATAGCTAGCACAAATATCTGAAGCAGAATTCGAACTCCAGGTCAAGCACTCTATCTATGTACAATACTCCTTGAGAAGACCAAATGAGCTAACATATGTGAATGCGTATAAAAGCCTCTAAAAATCTAAATAAGGTGGGGGCAAGTAGGTGGCGCAGTGGATAAAGCACCAGCCCTGGATTCAGGAGGACCTGAGTTCAAATTTGGCCTCAGACACTTGACACTTACTAGCTGTGTGACCCTGGCCAAGTCACTTAATCCTCATTGTCCCACCAAAAAAAAAAAATCAAAAGAAAAAAATCTAAATAAGATGATCCTGGCATCATTTTGCAACAATCAACAAGAATAGTTTCAGAATGAACCTACAACCTGGGCCCCTGGCAGCTCCTCCACAGCCAGTGGCTATCAGGTGTGGTCATCTGTACCTGAGGAACCACTGGGAATCAGCTCCAGCCTTTCAGAATGTACCCATGTCTCTACTTGGTCCTAAAGCAGAGCAAGAAAAGCAGCACAGACATGGCCTCAGAGTCCAAAGAGAATGATCGTTTCCATTGCTGTGAATAACAGGAAATGCTTTGTTTTTCCCTCTAGGGGTGTGTGTGTGTGTGTGTGTGTGTGTGTGTGTGTGTGTGTGTGTGTGTGTGTGTATGTGTGTGTGTGTACCACCTGAGCGTCACAAAGAAAACAAATAGCATAACAGGATAATAAGCATTATTGCTAAAAGGGGCAATCACAAAAGAAAAAGATCTTTCAAAAATATGGGCATACGTAGTAATTATCCTGGAATGGCAGACAGACAAAGAAGAACACTTGTGAGGTTCTTCCTCCCTTCTGTCTCCATTGGAAGAAAGACCTATGAGCTGCTTAGACACCAAAGGTGCCCTCTCTGGAGTGGCAGGGATTCTTCCTTCCCATTCCTGCCCCCTCACTCCAAGTCACTCACACCCAACAAGTCTTCATCTCTCCATCACCTTCTGGATGCAGTGCAGCTGCAGCGGCTGCTGACTATTCTAGTACTCATTCACAGGATTACTCATTGGGGTTTTTTTATTTGTTTCTTGGAGTTTTTTTTGGTTTTTTTTGGTGAGGCAATTGGGGTTAAGTGACTTGCCCAGGGTCACACAGCTAAGGATTACTCATTGTTATTCCCTGCGATGAATGACAGCATTCCAACAAGCCACCATTCATGGGAATGGGGTCAGTCCGAACACGTTTAGTCATCACTATGGGCCAGGCACTGTGTTAAGTGCTGAGAATACAGAGAAAAGTAAAAACTCGGTCCCTGCCCTCAAAGAGCTTACCTTCTAATGGGGGAGATGACATGCGAATGACAGTGTATACAAAAGATACAAGGGGCAGCTAGATGGCTCAGTGGATAGAGCACTGGTCCTGAAGTCAAAAGTACCTGAGTTCAAATCCGGCCTCAAACACTTAACACTTACTGGCTGTGTGACCCTGGGCAAGTCACTTAACCCCAATTGCCTCACACACACACAAAAAGATACAGCAATAAATAGGGAGTGATCTCAGAAAGAAAGCACCATCAGGGACTGGAGCTGAATCTTGAAAGGAAGCAAACTCTTATTTGCATTTCGATTGTTGTTCATTCTGCAAACATACAGTAAGTTAACCACAGCTTGGACAGCACAGAGTCCAACACAGGGGAAGATGCCAAGTTGAGATAAGACACCTATCCCTGACCGCAAGGAGCTGACAGTCCAGTAGGAAAGCAAGACACAGATAACTACCATCCAGAATGTGAGATGATAAATGTATTGTAAAATACAGTGCCATATGAAACCTGGAGAGTAAAGTGGTTACCGATGGAAGACCAGTGAAGACTTCATGGAAGAGTGAACATTTAAATTGGATTTTAAAGGTTACATAGAAATTCAACAGGAAAAGAGGAGGGAGGGAGGGTTTTCCCAACATATAAAACAGAGAGGTGGAACATCCCATGAAGGAGAGGTTCAGAGACAGCTAAAGGTGCCTCTGGGGGTGAGAATAGATATCAGGATTGGATCTATAGTTTTGGGAGATGCCTGCATATCCATGGCAGTGGGGGTAAATGAGATGTCCAAAAGGAGAAAATAGGGAGAAAAGAAGAGAATGAGAATAAAACCTTAGAATACCCACATTAAGAGGTGATGGGGGGGCAGCTCGGTGGCACAGTGGATAGAGCACCGGCCCTGGAGTCAGGAGGATCTGAGTTCAAATCCGGCCTCAGACATTTAACACTTACTAGCTGTGTGACCCTGGGCAAGTCACTTAACCCCAATTGCCTCACCCAAAAGAAAAAAAAAGAGGTGATGGGGAGGCAGCTAGGTGGCACAGTGGATAAAGCACTGGCCCTGGATTCAGGAGGACCTGAGTTCAAATCCAGACCTTGGGCAAATCATTTAACCCTCATTGCCCCAGAGCGAGAGAGAGAGAGAAAAGGAAGGAAGAAAGAGAACCAGCAAAGGAGGGAAGAGGATCCATTATAGTCAAGTATTGTTTTTTGGGTTTTTTTAATTAATTAATTTATTTATTATTTATTAATTTATTTTTAGTTTTTATTTTATTTTATTTATTTATTTTTTATTTATTTTTATTTATTTGTTTGTTTGTTTATTTAACTGATCATGCCAAAGGGAGGGAGCAGTGGTGTAGGGGATAGAAAATTGACCTTGCAGTCAAAAAAGTCCTTGGATTTTATCCCATCTCTGGAGTCAGGAGTACCTGAGTTCAAATCTGGCCTCAGACACTTAACACTTACTAGCTGTGTGACCCTGGGCAAGTCACTTAAGGCAACTTAGGGTTTATTTATCACATTTGAACTCAGGTCTTCCCAACTCTGGGTCCAGTGCTCTGTCCATTGTTCCACCAGTTGCTTCTGATAAAGAAGAGTCCAATTTGAGCAGAGGATTATATCAGGCTAATTCTCCAGCAGGGAGGTAGCAATTCTCTAAGATTGTAAATTGCAAAGCAAATGCAATTCTCTGTTGGTAGAGGAAGAACTCCCCAAAGGAGATCGCTAGACCAACGAAATCACAAGCCAAGAGTAATCTGTCCATGGCTTGACCAGAAGTGCTCATATAGAAGTTTTGATTCAGTTCAACTTCTTAGAGTTGAAGGCAGGTCTTAAGGAAATTCAAACATAATTGCAAGATTCAA
Source organism: Dromiciops gliroides (assembly GCF_019393635.1). NCBI lineage: Eukaryota > Metazoa > Chordata > Mammalia > Microbiotheria > Microbiotheriidae > Dromiciops > Dromiciops gliroides. Next base: position 270,264,264 of record NC_057865.1, on the reverse strand, counting down.
AAACATTTTCATTTACTAATCGCTGCAATAAAGTCAAAAGGTATTATTGGAGGGGGGAGGAGGGGAGAAACCAACCAACTTTGGAGGAAAAAGTAAACAAGCATACAAGTAACAAATTTGCTAAGAATTCTTCCCAACTCTGGAATTAGCCTGATTCAGCATATTCCCAAATTGGTCTCTTCCTCCTCTTACTCAATAGGCCTGCCTTCTTTTGGGGGAATTTGTCAACACTTCCTTAAAGTGAAAAGAGTCTTCCCTCAAGGTCTTTTGTGTACATTTAACCCCTTAGTAAACCATCAGTTACCCAGACTGCCCCCTATACACTCCCTCCTCTTATTTAAAACAAAACTGTAAGTTATAGAAGTCACAGCCACATTTTCAAATGTAGTTAGATCTGTCTCTCACACTGTGGAGGGTACATGTTTTTTTAATCTTTTTTTTTTTTTAAGTGAGGCAATTGGGGTTAAGTGACTTGCCCAGGGTCACACAGCTAGCAAGTGTTAAGTGTCTGAGGCCGGATTTGAACTCAGGTCCTCCTGACTCCAGGGCTGGTGCTCTATCCACTGCGCCACCTAGCTGCCCCGAGGGTACATTTTTAGAGACGCATTTGGACCAGTAGTAACTGTCACGGTTATCTTAGTTCCCATTTTCCAAACTGCTCTGATAACCACGGATGTCCTAAATGGGTCACCAAAATCAGGATGCTACGCCATGCTGGCTTCCGGCTTCTTCTCAAGGTTGTTCTTTAGTTCTAAGAGGCCAAACATAATGCCAAGTACTTGACTGCAATCGCACAGTATTCAATACCTAATAGGTCCATGGACTCCAGAGTGTTCCATCTTTATGAAATAAGCACCTAACATTCATATAGATATATAGATATAGCTTCATGAAGTGCTTAATATAATGATCTATGGCTTGCCACCCTTCTTTCTTTTGTCAGATTACATCATAAGTGCTCAGGATGAAGTGTCTCAGGGACAGGGCTATGGAAGAAAAAGGAAATTGCCCGAGTTGGGATTTGGCCAAAATAATGAAGTCACTCTCTTGGAAACTTGACCATCTGAAAACTTGAAAATTCTTAGTCAGCCTGCATCCTCTTACCCGATTCCTGCCAAGGCATGGCTCCAGTGAAAGGGCAACAAGATGGTGTCAAACCTGGGCTCAGCTGAAAGATATTACAACTTGCTAAGGACATCGGTTTTCTGTCAAAAGGAATGAGTGAGGGCAGCTAGGTGGCACAGTGGATAAAGCACCAGCCCTGGATTCAGGAGGACCTGAGTTCAAATCTGGCCTCAGACACTTGACACTAGCTGTGTGACCCTAGGCAAGTCACTTAACCCTCAGTGCCCTGCAAAAAATTTAAAAAATAAAAGGAATGAGCGGCACCTCGGAGATCACAAACACCCCTTGAATTATGAGCGTCAAAGATTTTTCAGTTCTAAGGCTCTCCTCTATCCTCTTTCCATTATTATAAAGCCATTCACTGCTTTACTACTTCCTGTCTAAGTTGCTGAATCCAGAGTTCCTCATCTTCATTCCTAAACAGTCTCCCAGGACTTCACCAAGTTCCTTAACATTTCTGGACTTGTTTCCTCATCAATAAGATCAGGAAGCTGGACTCGGTCACCTCTAAGGCCCCTTCCAGCTCAATCTCTATAATCCTGTGGTAGTGTTTTGTTATTTTTTAACCCTCTCTCTGAGTCACATTTAGGTAACTCATCTTCATCTTGAATGTTTGTTGGCTTCACCAATTCCTACTCCTGCAACTGCTCCCCTAGTCTAGGTCTTCTTCACCTCACACCTAGATTGTTACCTTATCTCCCCTCTCTATCCTTACTTTAAACCAAATTGATTTCCTGTCATCTATTGGTTTTAAAAAAAAACTCTACCCTTCTGTGGTAGAAGCAAGAACTACTCAAGTCAAAAATGGATCCGTCTAGGGCAGAGGATCTCAACCTTATTTGTGACACAAATCCCTTGGGCAGCCTGGTAAAGCCTATGGACCCCTTCTCAAAATAAGGTTTTTAAATGCATGAAATAAAATCTATAGGATTACAAAGAAAAACAATTATAATGGAATATACCTTCAAATAATACAGTTTCAAAAATACAAAATAATTTTTTTTTTTAATTTGTGGACCCCTGATTAAGAATCCCTGGCCTATAGTCTTTAAAAAGTCAGGAGACGGGGGCAGCTAGGTGACGCAGTGGATAAAGCACCGGCCCTGGAGTCAGGAGGACCTGAGTTCAAATCTGGCTTCAGACACTTGACACTTACTAGCTGTGTGACCCTGGGCAAGTCACTTAACCCCCATTGCCCCGTAAAAAAAAAAAAAGTCAGGAGTCACCTAGGAGAAATCAGTTGGTAGGGATACAATTGATTAGTAGGTTATATACATACAGGTAGATACATAAACACGGAAGTCCCACTCCCAAATTTCTTCTATATATTATCTATCTATCTATCATCTATGTGGGGAGCAATTTTTAATTGGGGAGTGTTAGCTAAGCGGCTCGCCGCAATATTGGGGCAAGGAAGGAGACTGGCAGCCTCCCTCAAAACAGAGCAGGATTTATTTAACAAGAACGAACTTAAAAAAACACAAACAGGATCAGGAGGATCAGGGGAAAGGAAATAAAATGGGGAAAAGGGAAATTATACAACCTGAATAACACCACTGCCCAGGAATCAGCTGAGAACACACAGCAGTGTCCTGTCGCCTTCCAGCTTCAAGCTAGAATGGCAAATCTCCTCCCTTCTTCCCAGAGGACCCCAGACAGTCCCCAGCCAATTGTCTGGCTGCTCTGACAGTCACACAACTGCCCTCACTAGGCTTCCAATCATTATAATTTTGCCAGGCCCATGTAGGTGTCAGCTACAACCAGTGGGTGGAGCACCCTGCCATTTGCGGAGCCCCAGAGGCCAGTGTGCAACAAGGTTTTGGGGTTTTTTGTTTGTTTTGGGGGGGTTTTTTTAAGTGAGGCAATTGAGGTTAAGTGACTTGCCCAGGGTCACACAGCTAGTAAGTATTAAGTGTCTGAGGCCGAATTTGAACTCAGGTACTCCTGACTCCAGGGCCGGTGCTCTATCCACTGTGCCATCTAGCTGCCGCAAGGTTTTTTGTTTTTGTTTTTTTTTAATTCTAGCCAAAAGATGGGGTCATAAAAACCTCAAATAACAATTAATTCTTTACAATCTATCTATCTATCTAAAATCTAAGGGATACATACACATATGTGTATATATTAGCTATTAAAGCTTTAAACTGCACCAAGCCTTTTGGAACATCCTTATAATACTTAGGAACCAGAAATAGTAAATAATAAATGTTTGGGGTAGGAAAAGTGAAGGCAATGGAGAGATGGGTGGTAGGCACGGACAGGTTGCAACTTATTACCAATGCAAGTAAGTAGCGGTGGAAATGACGTCAACCAAGAGATTTAAACTGCCCCATCTACTTTTCTAGTCAATGTGGGAGAAGTGAGGGCTGAAGGATGAGCAATTGGGGCATTACACCGGCACAAGGTGGAATAAAATAAGGAAGTATGCGAGAAGAGCCCTTACAAATACATCAAACATAAAAGAAGAGAGACAAAGGGGGAAAACCACATAGATGGTGAGGTTCAGCCGTACTGTAACCCCCCTAGAAAAGATGGAGAGAGCAGCTCTGGAGGTGGTAGGGCACTGTGTGTAACAGCTGCATAAATAGTGTCTAATAAGGCTTATAGGACTATGGAGTCTATGAATGGGAATTCCACACCTAATAAAAACTATAGGGCAATGCAGAGCTAATTAGAGGCAGCATGATAGAATGGAAACAGCCCTACGCTTACAGTCAGAGACCTGGTTTCAGACCCTAGTTCTGATCTAGCCTAAGCTGCCTGGCCACAGACAAGTCACTTAATCTCCCCTGAGCCACTGTGGCCTCATCTATAAAATGGACAAAATCGTATTTGAACCAGCTACCTCAGGCGGGTTGGGAACACAGATTTTTGGTAAATGCTAAAGTTCTATATAAATGTGAGTTGTTCTTTCTTTTGTTGATATTAGAGTTGACCCAGCCCATTGGAAGGAACACCCCATCTGGGCCTAAAATCTCCTTTACCACATTCCTTTGGTCTTGAAATCACTGATCAAAGAATTCTGGAACTGGGAAGGCCCTTGTAGGACACTAGCTTAGGTTAAATTATCTTGCCTCTCTGCACCTTAAATGAAAGTTTGAAAAGGGATAAAAACAAATTTCCTGACTCAATAAATGCAGGGAACCGCACCTCGAGCATGCAGCCTCTGGACAGCACTATCCATATTCTCTCTAGAACACCAACTTCTTCAAGGCATGGGCCTATTTTGTTCTGTCTTTGTAGCACTGACACCTAACTGAGTACTTAATAAACACTCAATGATGGATTATTTCTCATTCCCACTGTTCGTATCGTGTTCCCTCCTTGGAATATCCTTCCCTATCTTTGTTTATTTCCAAGTGCCACCATACCTCTAAGAACCAGCTTACATCCTATCTCTTTCCTAAAACCTTGCCCAACTGCCTCAGTCTTCAGTTATCACTGGATCCTCTGAACTTGCCGCCCACTTAATATCTCTGTGATTCACAAGGTACTTGGCTCCTATCCAGGCCTGGTGATGAACCAATGGGAAATGCCGGTGGTGGTCGCTGCCGGTAATCGTCACAGGTGAACAGTCCTTGTTTTAGGTGCTACGACATCTGTTTATCTCTCTACATATATGTCCTTTATGCCCAACGAGACTGCCAACCCCTTAAGAGGAGGGACCATGAACTAGTCCTCACTGTAAGCAGAAGAACCAGCACGCTAAAGGTATTCCCTAGGCAACGATGTTGTGGGCGATGGTGTCCCTATCATTCTAAGGCCTCTGACTTCTCTTTGGCAAACAATGACTGAAAACTATTTGGGGACAGAATGATAGGATCATTAGAGCTAAACGGGATCTCAGACATCATCCAGTTCACCTTCTCACTTTACAGATGAAGAAACTGAGGCTCTTGCTGTTTAATACGTTGCCCAATATCATACAGCTAAGACATGTCTGCAGCAGCATTTGAACCTAGATCATCTAGGCTCCAAGTCCAGCGTTCTATCCACTACTCCGTACTGCCTTCTAATAATCAGACAATGAGGGGGTGGGGCTGGGAGAGCAGGGCCAATGACAATCTAGTAAACCATTGAGAGTCTTGGCGTCCTATGATTCTGAAAGGAACAAGACTGGATTGGGTGAACTCTGAGCTCTCTTAGCTACGGTCCATGATCGTAGTTTATACTGAAGCAGGTGCTTTCTAATCCACGTCGATCATTTTTTGAAATATCTAAATCTCTTCTTTAAATGAATAAAAGAGTTAAAAAAGAGTAAACAAAGGAAAGTCTCCTTAAATGTCCTAAGTCCCAAAGTTTTAGCCCCAATCTCCACTGCATGTGACCAAAGCATCATAAAGATTACACATCTTTCCTTCTGCCTAATCGCCATCCTATCTAGAAATCATTTTTAATGCAGATGCGTTTCATAATAGCAATGCAGTGTACAATTCTGTCAGAAAGTAAAGGGATTGGGGGCAGCTAGGTGGTGCGGTAGATAAAGCACTAGCCCTGGATTCAGGAGGACCTGAGTGCAAATCCGACTTCAGACACTTGACACTTACTAGTTGTGTGACCCTGGGAAAGTCACTTAACCCTCATTGCCCTGACCAAAAAAAAAAAAAAAGTAAAGGGATTTAATTGTTACCCAATGACCAGTCACAAAGATAGACACTTCCTTGAGATTAGCCAAACATTCACAGAAGATACTCAGTTTTTAAATGATCCTTTCCTTTAGAGTTCACTCCTCTTTCTTTGAACAAGTTATATTAAAAAACAAAAGCCTATGAGACAACGAAGCTAGTTTTTCTGACATCATCACTACCCACAGTCACTTCTCCAGATAAGAACCTCAGTTATTTCCAATCTGGCAAGTTAGTAAACTTCTCATTTCATCTGTCTCTTTCCTACTTCCTTTCCCTCTTTCGGCATCATTCCTGGATCTCTAAAACATAAAGGATTAGCTAGTTCCAGGGGTGGCTTGGAGAATGGACAAAGCAAGAGAGTAATTACTCGAAAGTATCAGTTTTTAAGGCTACAAATACATACTCACCATCAGTACACCGATAAAAAACTATAAAAGAAGAAAAATTCAGATTAAGAAAAGTTCCCCCCCCCACCGGCCCCCAGTGGGCAGCCAGGTGGCACAGTGGATAAAGCACCGGCCCTGGATTCAGGAGGACCTGAGTTCAAATGTGGCCTCAGACACTTGACATTTACCAGCTGTGTGACCCTGGGTAAGTCACTTAACCCTCATTGCCTCACACACACACACAAAAATAGGTATAAATAAATACTTACCTAAAAATAATAATCATTAAACAGAAAGCATCATAAAGCCTTAAGCAAATCAGAAAGCATTACTTATATGTGGAAATGATCCATACCGTGTGGAATACATATATTTATTTCATAATAAAAGAACAATCCCTTTGGGCAAGTCATTTAACCAGTATGGGTCAGAGTTTCCTCATCTATAAAATGAGAAAGTTGGATATTGATAACTTTTAAGTATAGAATTTCAGGAGAGGCATCATCTTTGATCACTGATGAGAAAGCAGGCTGGCAAAACTAACCACTGAAGACAGCAGCTCAAATTCTATGAAAAGGAGTAACAATTCATTGAGCCTGACATCAAACTCCATGTGCTAGTCACCTTGCCTGATTAATAGCTCATTTCTGAAAAAAGTTACCAAAGAGTCCACTAGCCAGGATTGCTATAGAAAAAGAAAAAGATATATGGATATTTGTACTTATGTAGTTCCAATGTAATTAGTCAAGTGAAAGCTAGCGAAAGAATCTAATTAAAAAAACAAAAACCATAAACTGTACCCCTTGCACTGAGGTAAGACTATTAACAGCTTTTTCCAGATGTGGGAGCAATTACTTAACAAATTAAATTGGGGGAAAGGAAAGGGTTCTGATTTCTAATGAAAACTCATTCGGTTTAACAAAAAAACCTAGAGTGTTAAAATTTTATTGCATCTTTCAGAGGTCCATAAAAAGCCCCACTCCAGAACAAAACCCAATCTCTTCTCAATAGTCTTCTCCCAAAATTCATTTATTCAATAATATGTACACAAATATGCAATAATTATAATGTAAATTAGAATAGAAGACCTTACAAGAACTATAAAGTGCTTTGCAAATTATGAAGAAGGTAAGAAAATCATCAGGGAATGGGAAGGACAATTCCACACAAAGAATTATTTCAGCAAAAGAAAAGCAACAGGGAGAGCACTTCCTAAATAGTAAGCAAGGCACAGCAAATCGTCCAGTTCAGTTCAACCAGGGAAGAATTTAGAGAAAATAGACAACATGACGGCCCTGACCACATGTCTTCCCAATGTGGATATCGCTACTGCATTCCCCATACTGGTGTTTTGACTTCTCCCTGATTGTGCATGCATTTGGGGGGGACTCTACCCCAGGATTACACAGGGTGACAGAAGGGGCAGGCTCTTGTTGTGACTATTTCTTCTATGATATTTCATTAAATGACTTTGCTTTGAACTAATTGTATCCTTTGGCTGATGAAAGAAAAAATAAACACATTGCTGGGGAAATATGGGATACAGTTTTGAGTGGATGCAGAGGACTTTAAATGGCTGGTAGGTGCCACACATGTGGAAGTGTCAAAATCTATGACCTGACGAAGGCCACAAATATATGTATCTTACACATCAGAAAGCAACGATAAAGGCTAACAGCCATGGTTTCATAAATAAATAAAAGCTAAAGCTGAAAATCAAAAAACCCAAACCATCATAAAGTGGTAACTAACAAAAATATTTGGCACTAGCTAAAAAACGGAGGAACGCAATAGTGGGTGAGACAAGATAAGCATGAACCAAAAGTAGTCAAAAATCAGAGCCATGCTGGATAAACCCAAGAACATAATTTACAGTGGGAAACCCTCCATATTTGACAAAAACTGCTGGAAAAAACAGAAAGCAAATTGACACAAGATAGTTAGGCTTAAGCTAGTACCTTCGATCTTAGAGCACAATAAGTTCCAGGTGAATATATGGTCTGAAAAGGAAAGGTCGCATCAAAAAAAGAAATGGACAAGAAACAGATGCCTTTCACAGTCATATTCAAAGCTAAGGGGAAAATTCCTAACCAAATAAGGGATGGTGGGAACATAAAATAAAAAATAGACAATTTAAATTACACACACACACACACACACACACACACACACACTGTACAAACAAAATCAGTGCAGCTAGAATAAGAGAAACTGCTGAGTGTATAAAAATCACTCTAAATAGATGGGTATGTATATATGTAAATATATACATATATGTATACACACGTGTATATATATACACACACACACACCCCACACATACAAAGTTCACCAAAGAACATATAGATGCATATAGGGAATTGCTATAAATATGTAAGACCAAGAGCCATTTCCTAAGAGATAAGGGTCAAAGGATACGAAGTTTTCAAAAGAATTGCAGACTCTCAATAACCATATGAAAGCATGCTCCAAAGTACTAATAACTGCAGAAGAAATGTTCCTGCTGTTGCTTACCATGCTGCAGAGATGATAATGACGATGGTGGTGGTGATGATGGTGGCTAGCATTTATACGGCACTTGAAAATGAGGTTTCACATCACATCTTGAAAAATTGTCAAAAAGATCACAAAAATGTAAACGGGGCATGTTGGAGAGGTGGGGGGAAGGCAGATACACCGATACCATTTGGTTGAGCTGTGAATTGGTTCAATCATTCTGGAAAACAATTTCTAGTCATGTGAAAAAAAGAGAGTAAAAAATGCCAATATTCTCCACTCACCCTCCTACCAGATACATACCCCCAAGGGAGTCCAAAAAACAGAAAGAAAGGTCAACAGAAACCAAATATCAGAGTAGCACTTTTTGTGGTATTGAAGAACTAGAAACAAAAGTAGATGCTCACTGCTTCTATAGAGCCTGGCTTCTTAAACTGTGGATTCTGACCCCATATGCGGTTGGGTAACTGAATGTGGGGGTCGTGAAAAAATTTTGCAATGGTAAAAAGGTCATGTATACCTATTTTATATACCTATATACCCGGGGTCACACAAAAATTTCTCAGGCGAAAAGGGGTCGTGAGTAGAAAAAGTTTAAGAAACCTTGGCTTAGAGAATGGCTGAACAAATTGGGAAGTGAAAGAGTGTAGTGAAAGGAAAGAAGAGGGCTAAGGAAAGAGCCTTGGAAAACAATGACAAGTCACTTAATCTCTAGATTTCTGGATCCCAGGAGTGGAAGGAGAATAGATATCTTGTACAAGTCATAAAAAAGATCCAGTTTTATCCATGGAAGCGACACTACAGAGGATGCATTACCAACTGCTCTGCCACTGAACTCCTAAGGACCCTGGGACTCTTCCATCTGACTTGAAGCTGACCCCCTCCATGTGTTTTCTCTTCCTATTGGAATGTAAACTCCCTGAGAGCAGAGACTGTCTGACTTTTCCATGTTGTATTCTCAGGGTGCAGCACAATGCATTGTGCATAGTGAGCATTTTTTATGCCTTTTCATTCATTTGTTCACAAGACTCTATGGCCAGTCAACTTTATTCTCAAAATAACACCACGGGGAGCAGGTTCTTATGGACAGGACAGTTTCTATGGAAGCAGGAGACCTGGCTCTCCTGCCCATCCCCCCCCCCAAACCAATGGCTTCATGGGGGTCAGGAATCATATCTCATCTACACTTTGTATCTCGTCCAACACTCAGCACCATGCTCTGAGGCTCAGAATAGGTGGTTAATAAATGCAGAATGGTGCCATTGAGTTCCAGGCGTCACTAGCTGACTAATTGTGTGACCTTGAAAAGAGTCACTCCAGCTCTCCACAGCTCTTTCCTCCTCTGTAAAAGGAGAGGGTTGGCCTAGACCCCTTCCAATTCCAGCGTCCTATGGCTCTAAAAGCCAAAAATTACATTTGGCTCTTGTGCTCTAGGTCAGGTATGGAAAACTTTTTATAATGATTAAAATACCTCTTCCTTCAGTTGAAATGATATAAGCTCCTTCTGAAGTGAATTAGAATGCGGTTTGCCAAGTTTCCTGAATGAGTGGTTTGGGAGCTTTTGCTTAAGGAAGTGTCCTCTGAATGGAGGGGACGGAGAGGGAGGAAGGAGAGAGGCAAAGCATCCTTTCGGCACATTCATCCAGGGCTCATTCCTCTCGACAGGGAACCAGCAGCAACCTTAAAAGGCAAACAGCTGCATTTCTATCGACAGCATTGCCCCAAATTCCCCAAACTGGTAGAGTTTAAAAGGGAAGACTGGCTGCCAGATAATGGTACCACAGACTCCCCTCAGAGGAGCAGTGAGTCACCAGCGGGAACCGTTCCAATAAAACAGACGACCACTAGACCTTGCCATTTTCCCTGCAGCTGCAAGATCTAAAGACCACTAGGCCTTTTCCTCCAGACACCTACAATCTATCCTGTCACTGTGCCCTAAGGAAACAAGATCACAGAGCCTTTCCATCTCCCCTACAGCTCTATTCTCTCCTCCCTTAAAATGTGAGAAAAAGGCCTATTCTGCTTTTTAAATCTGACCCCTAGAACCCTGGCACAGTGCTTGGTACATAGTATACACTAATAAACCCTTTCCCCTTCTATTCCATAAGGAGGTCTTGGTAAAAAGTGGTGGTCTAAAGGGGGAATTCTCTGCTAAGTCTTTGCTTATTGGACAAAAGTGTAAAGACATACCACCAAATATTACTTTGTCATTTAAAAACTAGTCACGTTGGGTCAGCTAGGTGGCGCAGTGGATAAAGCACTGGCTCTGGATTTAGGAGGGCCTCAGTTCAAATGTGGCCTCAGACACTGACTGTGTGACCCTGGGAAAGTCACTTAACCCTCATTGCCCCACAAAAAAACCCCAAACACAAACAAACAAAAAGCTAGTCATGTTATATATAGATCTATAAAAATCAGAGAATGCTATGCATCCAATCAAAAGATCACTCTTACATTGAACTATGAGGGTACATATATATGTATATACATAGATGTGTATAAATACACACAGTATACACATGTGTGTATCTACACATATTTATATATACAGGGGTATGTGCATATCTATACAATATGTGTTTGTATATAGCTTATATATGCATATGCATATTGATACATATGTATGTATAAAAACTATGTGTACAATGCATATACACTGCATGAATTTACATGTGTGAATACTCACCAATGTGTCTATGTGCTGCAGATATGCATGAGTGTACATATATGTGCAGTGTGTGTTACATACTATAAACATGTATATATAAGTATATGTACTCTCTATATAATACATATACATATATATACACACACACACATATATACAAAGAAAAATCAGCAGAGAAGCTAGATTGGAACCAAAGACTTCTACAGTCCAAGAGGGTGAGGAGCACAGAACTTGAGGGGGCCGCAAGATCCGGCCTTTGGAGGGCTTGGTCTACCACCCCTGCCCTGTGTCTTTGCACTGGCAGTCCACCATACTTGGGGTGCCCTCTCTCCTCCTCCCCATCTTTCAGAAATTCTAGTTTCCTTCCAAGTCCAGCTAAAGTGTTCTTTTTCTTGGTGAGGTCTTTTCTGATCCCACCAACTGCGAATGCCTTCCCCCAAATCTACTCTATATCTCTACTGTCTGTGTCTATATCCATAGGAGAGGTCTACTCCAGCTAGACTCCTTGAGGACAAGGCCTCTGTTTTCAATTGTTTCTTGGTATCCTCAGGGCCTTGCAGAGTGCTTGACATATGGCTAGTGCTTAATAAATCCTAGTTGATTGACAGATGGATGACGGGAGAGTACAAGCAAGCTTAAGAAGTGATACCCCCTAAAAGATATTGGGATATAAGGTATTCATTCCCATCACAGACTCCAGCATTTAACACAAAGAATGAACAATCCTTATTTACAATGCACTTGCATTTGTATAATCTATTGGACCATAGTAATAAGAGACATGGAGGGAGGAAAACAGCATTGCTCAGCCACACACTTTGCTTACCTCTTTGTGGCTAAAATGTCTCAGGGCACACCAAAAAAAAAAAAAAAAAAAAAAACCCCAAAAACCCTTGATGCTAAACTTGAAGGTATTTTTACAGGATAAACTGAAATCTAATCCTCCTGGGAATGTCTGGTGGGCAGGAGTGTTATCTGTTCCGTTTACCTAATGCCTGTTCACTGAAAAACAACTTTGGAAGCAGACAAAAGGTTAAGAAGCCCTAGTAAAATGACTGGGAGCTTCTCACAGAGTTTAATTCCAGGGAAACAGCAACTGTGGGGATTCTCCTTTATGGAAAGGGCCTGCTGAAGTACAGGCTGAGGCCCCTGAATCGGCATGGAAATTCTTTTCAAGATTAAACACTGGGGCAGCTAGATGGCGCAGTGGATAGAGCACTGGCTCTGGATTCTGGAGTACCTGAGTTCAAATCTGACCTCAAGCTGTGTGACCCTGGGCAAGTCACTTAACCCCAATTGCCTCACCAAAAAAAAAAAAAAAGATTAAACACCTCCCCCCTCCCCTGCCTCCTCCCCTCCCCACTTCCATGTGGCATTGTATATGCGGGGTACTGTGTGAAGAAAGTGAAATACAACTGGCTCCCAACCCCCTTCCCTTTCCAAAGCTTCCCATCTACCTCAATCAGCGTATGTATGCTAAAGGACAAGAGAGAAAGAAAAGAACAAGTCTCCACAGAACTTGTACACCTGCTAGCCGAAGATGGGAGCCATTAAGACTGGAAGATACCACGTGCATGGAAGAGTGGAAGGATACAGGGATGTGATATGCTAGGAGAAGAATGGGCAGCCCCCTAAATCAGAATTCCCAACATAGTTTGGCCACTAAACACTTGAGGGCTTAAAATGTAGTAACAAAACCCATAAGGAAGTGCTGGTCCATAGCTTTGGGGAAAATGAGATATTCCAAGGAGTAAAAGAAAAGAAATTAATTCTGTTTTCACATAGAAAAAATAATCACATAGTAATACATTTTTATATATAAACATATATGTATATACAAACACATATATGTATAGAGATATAGTTACATTTATATACATACATACACACACATATATAAATATGTATATGTATACACAGAGAGAGAGAGAGAGAAAACTAAGCTCATTTCTTTTAGGAGGGGGCAATGAAGGTTAAGTGATTTTCCCAGGGTCACACAGTTAGTAAGTGTCAAGTGACTGAGACCAAATTTGAACTCAGGTCCTCCTGCATCCAGGGCCAGTGCTTTATCCACTGCGCCACCTAGCTGCCCCAACATTTGTCTTTTAAAATTTTGAGTTCCAAATTCTCTCCCTTCCTCCCTTGCCCCCTCCTTGAGAAGACAAGCACTTTGATATAAAATATACATTGCAGCAATACTTTTTTGAAGTAGCAAAACCCTGGAAATAAAGCAAAGTCCCATAAGTTTCGGAATGGCTTGAACAACTGTATATGACAGTGAGGGGAAATGATTGCATCATAAATATGATGGGAAATTCAAAAAAAGTGGGAAAACGTGTATGAACTGGCATAAAACGTTAATCAAATTAGGAGAACAATATTCACAACTACAGTAACCTAAGGGAAAAGGAAACAAAAAGGTAGTTATAGTCAGAATAAATGCAACAATCCATTTGGGTGATGGAGAACAAATGGTGAAACATATTCTTGCCTATTAGGAATGAAGGCCTCTGCACTGGAATGTCCTATATGCAGCCCACAGTCCCTTTGGTTACCAGTTTTTCTTAGTTATGGGGTAAAGGGTGAAGGAGAAAATGGGTAAGGTAGGAGCCAGGTAATATATCAGGAAACGACAAGGGCATAAATAAAATCAATAAAACTTTTAACAAGTTTCTGACAGGATCCTTTTTTTGCATTTTTTAGAACACGAGGGTTTTACAGAACAAAGTTTGAGAAATGCTGCCCTACAGAATGATTCCCATTAAGAGGAGGGGGGGGGGAGACAGTCAAGTGGAACCCATTTGGGAGCACAGAACATTCTGCCAATATAATCATGACAAGAGTCAATCCAAGGACTCGCTGTGAATGAAACTCTTCACTAAGAAGGATAATGATAATATATATCTCAGCTTTGCCATTTGAAGGAGCAAGGTGTGTATTTGTTCCTTCAGTCCTCCCTTTATTTTTAACATTATCTGCAAATTAGTCCCCTTACTGAGCCTGATGCCACAGTTCTTTGTAGACTATCACAAAATAAAATTTCCTTGGCTTAGCCAGTTGAAAACTTTGTTCTTGAACATAATTATGTTAAGCCAAAGTGTACCTTTCCCTGAAGCTCCCGCGATCCAAATGGCTAGCTGCAGGCAGTGGTGGTGAGAATCCAGCCTGCTCTTGAGTCCAGTCTCACTCCATGTCTACTGGCACCCCCAACCACTTCTCCCTCACTCAGTCTTCTTTATCTTTCACTCAAAATTCGAGAAAAAGAGACCACTATCCTATTCATGACCTGCCATGATAGTTTTGAAAGGTAAGAGAGTAGGTAATACAGAGCAAAGGTGTATATCAGTGTCAAAAATAGATAACACAATGTCTTGCAAAGAATAAGCACTGTAGGAGTCTCCAGGCTGGGAGGCGGTAGGTGATTAAGTCGGGGAACCTGCCTCCGCTTCCTTTGCTTTTCTCTTAGCGGCAGGCAGCCCCTGCGAGACTGCAGGGCCAGGGGTACTGCACATGCACCCCTTGCCAGGCCGCCGACTCTTCAGGCCCCATGAGCCTCAGGGAGTTGCAGGAGCCTGGTGTGTGTGGATGGGCTGTGGTGGGGCAGCCGCTGGGAAGCCATGTCCATGGAGGACCCCTTCTTTGTGGTGAAAGGGACAATTCCTAGAGCAGCAAAACCCACAGAAGAATGTGCTGAAATCATCTTCCAACCAAGGACCGCTTGGAAGGTCAGAAGGAGGGAGCTGCTGTGCTGAGACAGGAGTGGAGTCCAACCCCACAGTCACCCTGACACAGATCCAGTCCCAGGAAGGCCTCACCAGAGGAGACCCCCAGAGCCTCTGAATCAGCTGAAGCGCCAGTGTCATTTGGTATTAAGCTCACAGTCTGGTGAGAAGGCTGAGCCCTTGGCAGGGGTCTATGCTGGTACTGAGGCAGAACTTGGGTTTTTCACCCCTTCTGGGAACCAGGAAGTAGGCTTGAGTAGCAGTGGCCCAGGTGGGGGAGGGGCACAGGCTCATTGGAGCTGACAACCACAACGCACAAAGCTGGTTGATTAGCAAGTTGGTCTGGGGTCATCTACTGACCAGGCAAGTGAAGAACCTGCTCCTCCTTAAATCATACCACCTGGGACTTCTGAAGCTTGGGATACTGCAGCCTGGAAACAGTGCCCCACTTTAAGGAGCTAAAAGTCAAATAAAAGACAGGCAAGGTGAGCAGACAGAGAAAGGTGAGGACCATAGAAAGCTTCTTTAGTGACAAGGAAGATCAAGGTGCACCCTCAGAGGAAGATGTCAGCATCAGGGCTCCTATATCTAAAGCTCCCAAGAAAAATATGAATTGGTCTCAGGCCATAGAGGTGCTCAAAAAGGACTTTGAAGATAAAGTTAGAGAGGTAGAGGAAAAAATGGAAAGAGAAATGAGGGTGATACAGGAAAGACATGAGAAAAAGTCAACAGCTTGAAAAGCCAAATTGGCCAAATGGAAAAGGAGGTAAAAAAGCTCTCTGACAAAAAGAATTGCCTAAGAATTAATATTGAACAAATGGAAACTAGTGACTTTATGAGAAACCAAGACACAATAAAGCAAATCTAAATGAATTAAAAAATTGAGAGCAATGTGAAATATCTTCTGGGAAAAATTTCTGACCTGGAAAATAGGTCCAGGAGAGATAATTTGAAAATTATTGGTCTACCTGAAAACCATGATCAAGGAAAGAGCTTAGACACCATCTTCCAAGAAATTGTCAGGGAAAATTGTCTTGATATTCTAGAAGCAGAAGGTAAAATAGAAATGGAAAGAATCCACTGATCACCTCCTGAAAGAGATCCCAAAAGGAAAACTCCTAGGAATATTATAGCCAAATTTCAGAGCTCTCAGGTCAAGGAGAAAATATCGCAAGCTGCCAAAAAGAAAGAATTCAAGTACTGTGGAGCCCCAGTCAGGATAGCACAAGATCTAGCAGCTTCTATATTAAAGGACTGGAGGTCAGGGAATATGATATTCTAGAGGGCAAAGGAAATGGGATTACAACCAAGAATCATGTATCCAGCAAAACTCAGCATAATCTTTCCAAGGAAAAAATGGGACTTCAATAAAAAAGACAACTTTCAGGTATTTGTGATGAGAAGACCTGAACTGAATGGCAAATTTGACTTTCAAATACAAGATCCCATAGAACCATAAAAAATTGGAGTTGGGGGACATACCTGGGGTCGTACAGTGGGTGACTGTCTTATGTCTGAGGCCGGGTTTTGGCTGGGAACCCCCTGGGTCCAGGGTGGATGCTTTGTCTACTGTGTCACCTAGCTGCCCCATGATGACATATTTAGGGTTAAACTGTGGGATGAGGGGAATGCACTGGGGGAGGGAGAAGGGCAGAGGTAGCATGGGGTGAAATAAATCCCACATGAAGGGAACAGGAAAGGGTTTATGGAGTGGGGGAAGAGATGCGGGGAGGAGAGGGGCAGTAAATGAATATTACACTCATCAGAATAGGCTCAAAAACCTTAATCTCATCAGAGTTGCCTCAAGGAGGAATTAACACATACTCAATTGGGTAGAGTAATCTACTTAATCTGGACAGTAAATGAGCCTAACGATCCTCAGAATTGGCTCAAAGAGGAAATAACATATACACTCAATTGGGTGGAATTATCTATCTAACCCTTTGGGAAAATAGGAGGGGAAGGGAATAAAGAGAGAGGGGCAAAAGAAGGGAGAAAGATTGGGGGAGGGGACAGACAGAAGCAAATCCCTTTTGAAGAAGGATAGGATGAAAGAAGATGGATAATAGAATAAATATCATGGGAAAGGGAATAGGATAGAAGAGAAACAGTTAACAATAGTAATCATGAAAAAGAGAAAAAGGGGAAAAATTGTACAAAAAAATATTTATAGCAACTCTTTGTGGTGGCTAAGAATTGGGAATCAAGTGAATGTCCATCAATTGAGGAATGACAGAAGAAGCTGTGGTATATGATTGTGGTGGAATGGTATTGTGCTATAGGAAATGACAAACAGGATGATCCCAGGAAAACCTGGAAAGACTCATGAACTGATGTATAGTGAAGTGAGCAGAGGTGGGAGGACATTGTGCATAGTGACAGCAGTATTGTTCAATGAGCAATTGTGAATGACTTAACTACTCTCAGCAATGCAATGATCCAAGATAATCCCAAGGGACTAATGAAGAAGCTTACTATCCACCCCCATAGAAAGAACTGATAATAAGAGCACTTGTAGCCTGGTTGATGTCTTGTGGAGGGGGGAGGAAAGGGAGGGAGGGAGAAAAATTTGAACTCTAAATCTTATGAAAATGAATGTTGAAAACCAACCTTACATGTAACTGGAAAAAAAAATGTTTGTTGCACTAAAAAAAAAAAGAAAACAGAGTAAGCACTGTATAAGTGTTAGCTATTATTATTGCTACTATATTGTTCTATACAGACAATACTCTTCTAAGAAGGAGGTCAGGGTTTCTGCATGGTTTGGTTTTCTGAAGGTTTTTTTGCCTCATTTTTGTGGTGAAAGGTTTGTTTGGGTTGGAAGGGACATCATGTTCCTGCTTGAGGTTTTGTTATTTTTTAAATAAGACCCCAAGGGGCAGTTAGGTGGCACAGTGGATAGAGCACCAGCCCTGGATTCAGGAGGACCTGAGTTCAAATCCGACCTCAGACCCTTGACACTTACTAGCTGTGTGACCCTGGGCAAGTCACTTAACCTCAATTGCCTTCCCCCCCCCCCCAAAAAAAAGATTCAGTAAAATAAGGTCCCAATGAAAACTATATTCCAGCACCTCATCAGTCAACATACATTTAGTAAGCTCCTCCCTAAAGTAAAAGTCGGACCATGTCACTCTCCTATTCAATTAACTCCAGTGGTTCCCTATGACCTACAAGATCTAAGATCAAATCCTCTGTTTGCCTTTTAACACCCTGAATAACCTAACCCTTCCTACCTTTCTGGAATTCTACCTCATTACCCTCCATGGACTGTATGGTGGTGAGTCTCCAAACAAGACATTCCACTACCTAGCTCTGGGCACTTTCACTGGCTGCCCCCAGACCTGGAATGGTCATTCTCCATCTCTATCTCCATCTTCTGACTTCACTGACTGCCTTCAAGTCTCAGCTAAAATTCTCCCTTGCCTTTCCCGGTCCTCTTTATTATCAATTTAGATAGATAGATGGGTGGTTGGATGGATGGACAGATAATGGGACAGACGGACAGATGACAGAAAGAGGCAGGTGGGTAGGTAGGTCGCTAAGTAGTTAGGTAGGTGGGTGGGTAGGTAGGTAGGTAAGTAAGTAGATAGGTAAGTAGGTAGGTAGGTAGGTAGGTAGGTAGGTAGGTAGGTAGGTAGGTAGGTAGGTAGGTAGGTAGGTAGGTAAGTAGGTGTGTGGATAGGTGGGTAGATGGATGGAAGGATGGATGATAGAGATAGGCAGGTAGGTAGGCAGATAATAGAGAGAGAAGCATACATGTGCTTATGTATATGTATATATATGCCAAAAGTTTGTGCATAATTATTCATTTATTGTCTCTTCAATTCAAATGTGAACTCCTTCAGAGCAGGAACTGAATTGGGAGGTACATGGGTTGCTCTTTTTTATATCCCCAAATGCTTAGCCAAGTGCCTAGAGCATAGGAGGCTCTTAATAAATGCTTAGTGACATTCACTGATGAAGGAGATAGAATCAAAAGCAAGAAGGTCCACCTCCATCCTCTGAAACTAGAAGAAGGATGAAAAGACAGAGGAAGAAGCATGGTCCTGGACCAAGTTGCTCCCTTCCACTGTAGTATTCCAGCCACAAATCACATCCCATCAGTTTACAGGTGATATCTCCAGCATATCAAATTTCATGAGCATAACAGGGCCTACTGAAACAGGCTGACAATGAGACTGATAGGTCAGAAACTGCCCAGGACAGAGGATAGGGCTGAATCTGGGGTGAGTTTGGTAAAATGTGTCACTGGCAATCAACCAATGTTAAATAAAAATCAGAGAGCCTCCCCCCGCATCCATAAATATATTGACCAACATTAATGGGCTAGACCTGCAAACTATTCAATAGCATCTGAGCAAGAAAAGCTAAGGTATTGAGGAAGGAGGGATCTCCAACATTTAATTATATCCCAAGGCATTGTGTTTGGGTAGGGAAAGGTCATTCGTGACTGTTCTCTGAGTCACTCCCAGGGGTTGACGGGAAAAAAGGGGAGCAGCCACATAAAAAATACTATACAACTACATATGAAATATGTATGCATTTGTTATCCAGTCCTTTACAAACTCATCTAAAACGCCCATGCACACGAAGGTGGAATACTTTTAATAATTTCGTTTAATCTTCCCAGAACAACCTGCTGATCAAGTTTAATGGCATTTAATCTTGTTTCCATCACCTACTATTTGTGTGACCGTAAGTAAGTCATGCATCTTCTCTGGCTCTCAATTTCCTTTTCTATAAAATGAGGGGTTTGCACTGGGGTCCTTTTCTACTCTAAATCTATAATCTAATACTCTCTGATTGTATTGAAAGGATTCTTGTACCAGAGTCTAACAGCTCCTTAAGAAGATACTGTGATGTAAGTAAGGAAAACAATTAGAGTCACAACTCCATATGAAGAGAGGGAAAAAATTAGCCTGAAACTATAAGCGGCACCCAAATATTTACAATTCCAATCTCCTTAAAGCATATAAATATAATTTGAAAAGCCATTTGGCAAAGGTTTAGTTGTTTCCACTCCAACAGTTTAGAGAAAATCTAGAAAGGAAAAGATCTTGAAACTTAATATTTAAGAAAACAAACAAGAGACATGGTGGGGGCAGGGAGCTGGTTACATAATCAGAGATACTCTTTCAAATGGAATATTCGTGCAAAGATAAACAGAGCACTTCAACAATCTGAGCAAAAAAGACAGACTACTTCCTGAAGACTCATTTGAGGAAATTCATTTCTACAGAATGTTTCCTCTTGTCCCTAGTAAGTCACCCCACCCCTTAAAAGAGAGTAAATAAACCAAGATTTGGGGTTTTGAAATCCCTGCTTAACAACCATTCTACTTCATGTGAAAAACAAACCTATATTACCAAGTTTTATCAGCAGCATTTGAACCTAGGTCTCTCCTGACCCCAGATCCAGGGCTCTGTCCATATTTATGTAAGTTACATACCCATTACATTTATAAGTGAATACCTTGATTTCCTAGTTCTTTTCAAAAGTGACTTCCCTTAGTCAATCACCTAATCCCTTCTTTGATACTGTGTCTGCTCCACCAGGGGTAACGGAAGAAGGAGTAGAAGTGGCTGGGCGGGGCAGCTAGATAGAGCACCAGCCCTGGAGTCAGGAGTACCTGAGTTCAAATCCGGCCTCAGACACTTAAAACTTACTAGCTGTGTGACCCTGGGCAAGTCACTTAACCCCAATTGCCTCACTAAAAAAAAAAAAAAAAAAAGAAGTGGCTGGGCCCCATCTTACCAGAAAGACTCCCCTGTTATACTTCCGAATGGAAAAGAAGTGACGGAAGGATCAGCCCACGGGCTGATGCACTGAAAAAGAATTATTTCGTTCCTGCTACCTAGGCACCACAGGAATACTGTACAGAGAAGAATAGGCTTCTGCTCTCATGAGCCAAATGAGTTTAATGAGGTAAGACCACAAAGAATGCCAAGGCAGAAGGTGCACTACGTGAGTGAGGCACGTTTGACATTCCAGAATATTTATATTTTTATATTTTATATACATTTTCTATTTTTATATTTTGTGCTGTGACCAGCACAGTTCCAGGCACATGATAAGGCATTAATAAATTCCTGTTGAGTTATTGGCTGATTGCCTCAGGCTCTTATCTCCCAGGACCTCTATAAATCCAAAAGGGATCGTAGCGTCTTCATGGGAGGAGGAAATTCGCCCATTCAGGGAGATCCCTGATGGAATCATAGTTCCTTTGGGCAACCTACCTATAAAAACCGTTGCCTCTATTTTCTCAAGTTCCTCCCTCCCACTTTTACCAGCATTATATTAAGGTTACCCAGAGTCTTTGTCTACAGTGCCGGGGCTTAGCTCTTTCAGCCCCTATGGACACACAAGGGGTGCTAGTAAGCATGGTTGACTAAGATTTAGACAAGAATAGAAAAGTCACAATCCTGTGTACCCCAAACCGCCTCCCTCCTAGCCCCCATTTCTTTACTCATATGTTTTCATCATACAACAAGTGTTTGCTGAGTTGAAAATCAACAGAAGTGAACAAACGTGGTTCTCTTCAACCGGCCTTCCATTTCGGGTGTCAAACCACACACCCCTGGTTCCTTAATTATTGCATTTCAGCAATATTATTTTGGTAACAGAGCAACCACCCTCTCTGCCATGGTGCCAGGCATAAATAGAACATGAACATTTCCAGGAATTGTCAGCTTGGCACTTCCTACGAGAAGTCAAGTCTGCTTTCTTACATTAACAAAAATAAAGCCTGGGATTATAAACTGCCCAGGATTCCATGAAGATTTCCTATTTTCTTTTACTTTAATGAAAAGGTATTATTTGGGAAAACACGGAGGGCTCCTTACTTGGGCATCATGGGCGAATCTGTCTCTACAGGACCATATATGTCTGTTCTGTGCTCCTCACATCGGAACAAGTGTAAACACAGCTGCCTATTAAAATTACGTAAAGGCAAACATTCCTGCAGTGAGCTACAAAAAGCCCACAAGTCTGAACTACAAACATGAGAATGGAAAGCTACTGAGGCAAGAACCAGAGTGCATTGTGGAGGTTAACAGTGTCCTGGTGCAAAAGGTGTATTTTTGGCAGAGGCAAACCTATAAAAACTCTGACAGCCGAGATGCTGTACCTCCCACCAAATTATACCAAGAAAAGGTGTAGTTTAGCCTTTTTTCCCAGAGGAACTTGTGTGGGGGGAGGGAAGGAACTGAGAGACACTTTCTCTCAGCTCTGAATACATGGTAGGAAGAACACTGTCCCCCCACCTCTCTATCATGAGCTAGCTCCTCACAGCCTTCATCTCTCTCCCTAGAAGCCAGCCCTCCCAGACCCCAACCCCTAACAGGAAGCAGAAGGCTTTTTGGACGCCAATTCATTCACAAGAGATCCGATTCCCAAGCATTCTCTTTAACAATGGGGCAAGTTAGATATCTGATTTCACTGTTTGCACCTGGCCACATCCACAGAGTACCAAGTGCAGTGGAAGGCTGGATTTAGAGATGAAGGTTGGCTTTAGAGATAGAAGGAAAGGGGGCAGCTAGGTGGTGCAGTGGATAGAGCACCGGCCCTGGATTCAGGAAGACCTGAGTTCAAATCCAGCCTCAGACACTTGACACTAGCTGTGTGACCGTGGGCACACAGAAGGAATATTGAAGGCCATCTTATCCCACTCCCTCATTTTGCAGATGAGGAAATTGAGGTTCTCAGAGGTTAAGTGGATTGGCTACTGTTACACAGCTCAGGATGCAGCTGGAGTGGGATTCAAACTCAAGTCTTGTGGTCTCCAACTCATCAGACTACCTGGATTTTAATTAGGGCTGTGCTGCTTCTGACTTGTGTGACTTTGGGACAATCATTCCTTCTCTGGGCTTCAGATTTCTCATTTGGAAAATAAAAGGACTTATTTAGCTGGTCTCTAAGGTCCCTGTTGTTCAGTCACGTCTGACTCTTTGAGACCTCATTTGGGGTTTTCTTGGGACAGATCCTGGAGTGGTTTGCCATTTCCTTCTCCAGCTCATTTGATAGATGAGGAAACTGAGGCAAAGAGGGTGAAGGGACTTGCCCAGGGTCACACAGCTAGGAAGTGTCTGAGGAGGGGCAGCTAGGTGGCACAGTGAATAAAGTACTGGCCCTGGATTCAGGAGGATCTGAGTTCAAAGCTGGCCTCAGACACTTGACACTTACTAGCTGTGTGACTCTGGGCAAGTCACTTAACCCTCATTATCCAAGCCAGAAAGAAAGAAAGAGAGAAAGAGAAAGAGAGAAAGAGAGAAAAAGGAAGGAAGGAAGGAAGGAAGGAAGGAAGGAAGGAAGGAAGGAAGGAAGAAAGAAAGAAAGAAAGAAAGAAAGAAAGAAAGAAAGAAAGAAAGAAAGAAAGAAAGAAAGAAAGAAAGAAAGAAAGAAAGAAAGAAAGAAAGAAAGAAAGAAAGAAAGAAAGAAAGAAAGAAAGAAAGAAAGAGAAAGAAATGTCATGGGGAGAATGGGGTATGGGGTTTGGGGTAGGGGTTGGGGTCCTTAGGAATTCCTTTTTAAAGAATTACACCCTCTTGCACACAAAAGCAGTTAGAATAAGGTGGTAGTTTATTTAGGGGCAAGGGAAGGGAGGGGAAGAGAAACCATGAAGAAATCCTTGGACTTCTCATGGGGAGAGAGGCATGGCAGAGAGGTGGCTCTGAGATACCAATCTCCTCGAGCAGGAGACTGGCAGGTACTTTTATAGAGGACTGATGGGGGTGACCATCTGACTGTGGAAAGTTCCCTTAGTGAGGGAGGACCATCCCCCACTGGTGGTGGCTGGAGGGATTGGGTGAGGGGTGGCTGCAGATCTCTGAAGCCATCTCCTCAGAACACAAAGGAAGCAGCCACACCTAAACTTATCTCCCCAGGGGTAAGGGAGACTAGAATGAAGGGTGGGGGTCCAGAGCTAGCTCAGTCCAAACTGGTTCCGCTTATCTCTCTAGGTGTATCTGTCCTCTGCTTTAGTTTCTCTAGGAGAAGATTCTTTGATGTGCCCCAGAGAACTTCTGGGGTACTCTGGGCCCATAACAGAAAGAAAAAAGGAAGGAAGGAAGGAAGGAAGGAAGGAAGGAAGGAAGGAAGGAAGGAAGGAAGGAAGGAAGGAAGGAAGGGAGAAGAGAGGGAGAGAGGGAGGGGGAGAGAGACAGAGACAGAGAGAGAGAGACAGAGAGAGACAGAAAGAGAAACAAAGAAACAAAGAAAGAAAAAGAAAGGAAGTGTCTGAGGCTGGGCATTTTCTCCACTGCACCACCTAGCTGTCCTTTCAGCTCTAAATCCAAGGGCTGGATGACTTCTTCCCAGGGATATGAAAGCAAAGATGACTGAGTTAGAAGAGACAATCTCTGAAGTCCCTTGCCACTCCAAGAGTTCATGAAATCAGTGTTCGTGAAATCAGTGGATGGACTATCAAAATACATTTTTAATGACCAATTTACCTGCAGATTCTATTTATTCCCCCAATTATTAGCCCTCTTTTCAGTGGCTTCCTATCCTCTCCACTATCAGAAAGAAAATTCCTGGTTTGAACTTCCAAGCCCTCCTTAAGCTGTGTCCCTTCACCTTTTCAGTCTTTCTACCCCTTAATCGGCCCCACATACTTGATGATCCAGTGACACTGGCCTCCTTGCTGTCCCTTCCACAAGACAATCCTGCATTTTCTCTATCTCCTGTGCGAGGGAATGTTCTCCTACATATCCACCTCCTGGCTTCAGGGTCAGGTCTTACCTTCTACAAAAAGCCTTAATGCTAGTGTCTTCCATCTGCCAATTACCTCCAACTTACCCAGTTTAGAGTTTGTTTGTACACAGTTGTTGGCATGTTGTGTACTAGTCTGTAAGCTCCTTGAAATCAAGGACGATCTTTGCACCACCAATACACCATGTGAGGCACATAATAGGTGCTCAATAAATGCTTGATTCACTCATTCCTGCTCTCCCCACTCAACCCCACCCATACCACAGCTCCAATGCCCCAGTTTCAGGGCCACGTTGGTGAGGCTCTGCTGCCTCTCCCAAGAAACGCACCAAGAACATCTACCCCAGGAAGACAGTACTAAGTGTCTAACTTGGGAGCAGCCACAAAGTAACCTGAAGCTGGAAAAGTCCACATTCAGGACGTCTCCTCTCGGGCACGAGCCTATTCCATACCACATGGTTCTGAGTGCTGTCTATTCCTTGGCTGTAGCCATATTTTGGATAGGGAGTGGCCACTCTGAGGGCCTCTAATGCTCTGACCTATGACCTGAAAGGGCAGATAACATCCAGGAACTCAAGGGCTACTAACTCTAGAACTGGAGGACTAAGATTCAGACCATGTCTCTGTGACCTTAGACAAGACTCTCTGGGCCTCAGTTTCCTCATCAATAAAATGAATGGGTTTCACTAGAGAACTTCAGGGGTCCCTTTCAGCTCCAGATAGACCTATGATCTTCTGGTACTATGAATTAGCCTTCTCAGGCTCCTTGGTAAAGAATGCATGGGCCTCTTCTGATGGGTGTGAGGAGGGAAGGTAAGAATGGCAAATCCCTTCCCCTCTCTTCTCCTAAACTTTGGAAGCAGGTGGGAAATAGGCAAAGCAAAGATGGAGTCCTTAAGAGAAAGCACACACCTGACAGTTTGCTTTACACAGGCCAAGAGAAGGGGGCAGCTAGGTGGCACAGTGGATAAAGCACTGGCCCTGGATTCAGGAGGACCTGAGTTCAAATCCAGCCTCAGACACTTGACACTTACTAGCTCTGTGACCTTGGGCAAGTCACTTAACCCTCATTGCCCTGCAAAAAAAAAAAAATACACTATGGACACAGGCCAAGAGGGTCAAGCTCCTATCGAAAACGTCCTTCCCTGGACTGGCATTCCCCAGTTACCTTGGGCCCCAGGCACTGGGACCCAAATGCAGGAGGTCTCTGTGTTCTCCTCTTAGCAAGGAGCCACTTCCTATGCCCACCTGCCATGTGGAGGGACCCCCTCAGCTTTCTCCAACAAAGGGCCACAGCCAAGAAGCTGAACTGATCAGCACCCTATTCCACCAGCATCGTGTTCAGACTAATGGGGTTTCATCCCAGCAGTAGATGGACAGCAGGCATTACTCTTTTTTTTTTTTTGCAGGGCAATGGGGGTTAAGTGACTTGCCCAGGGTCACACAGCCAGTAAGTGTCAAGTGTCTGAGGCCGGATTTGAACTCAGGAACTCCTGAATCCAGGGCCAGGGCTTTATCCACTGCACCACCTAGCCACCCCCAGGCATTACTCTTAAGCAATAATCTACGAGAACATGAGAATGTTCAGAAACATGGGACCCTCTCTAAATGCAGATTTCCCTTCTCCACCAAAAAAAAAAAATCCCCCATAAGTGAGAAAAAAAATATATTTGAAATGTCCATTTCCAAAGGAGAGAAGAAGGCACTCCCACTGTGCAGGAACATGTCACGTGGTCGCTGTTCCTAGAAAGCGCAGAAATTAACTGCCAACAGATGCAGTATTTCATCAGCCCCATAAATATTCAATAAAAGCCTTCTGCCATTCCTTTTGGGTACCCTTGTGGAAGGCAACAAGAAAAAAGAAAAAAGGAGTTAAAAAAAAACCCCTTCTTGTAAAATGCAGGCCCCAACTGTTATAACTACCTTTTAAACAATTACAATTGCAGGGGCCAAATATTTTTATGAAAATCTCATCCTTGTATCTGCCCAAGATCTCTGGGATATGATCTTTGCACTTGAAAGGAAAAAAAAAAGGGGGGGGGTAGTATTCAATAGGACATCAAAAGCCACACTGCTGGGATCTGGACACAATCAAAACATCATTCCATATCCATTCAGAGGGGGAAAAAGGCTTCTTTAAATAAGCAAAGTCCTTGATAAAAATCAGTCAGTCTCCTCATGAGGCCAAATACTAGAGCAGAAAGAACTCCAGATAGCAGCTGAATTTGTTCCATCACCCTCCCTCCTCCAAACTCTTGTAGCCACTGTTAACCATACCACCCACCTCAGCCTTCCATATTCCCTAAGGAGAGCTCCCCCCTGGGCAGGACAAAGGGTAGCAAAGAGCCTAAGATCCCCGACATTATTGTATAGGTAATGTTTACAGAGCACTGAAGGTTTTGCAAAGCGCTTCACATATGCCAACTCAACTGATCTTCACAATAACCCTTCAAGGTGGGCAATTTCCTTATTCCCATTTTACGGATGAGCAAATAAAGGCATAGAGAGGTAAAGATAATGAGAGAAAAAGCATTTATTATTTATTAAGGTTCTGCTATGGAACAGGCAATGTGCTAAGCGCTTGACAATGATTATCTCATTCCTCCTCACAACAACCCTGGGAAGTAGGTGCCAATATTATTCCTATTTTACAGTCTAGGAAACTGAGGCAGGCAGAGGTTAAGTGACTTACCCAGGGTCATAAAGCTATTAAGTGTCTGAGGCAGGATTTGAACTCGGGTCTTCCCGACTCTAGGCCCAGCATTCTATCCACTGAGCCATCTAGCTGCTTGAAAAGGAAGAGTACTGTGTTAACACTAGCAACTTAGTATCAATGTTTATCTACTGCTGTTATTGGCAGTAAAACAAAAGCAAAGGCAATAAAAAGAAACATTTATTTCTCACTGGCATATTATGACTTACAGGCATTAGATCTTTTGGTTCTGTTCCATAGATAAGTGCACATTTCATCCCCGTTTATGGAGAGTGTAAAGGGTTTGCCAAAGGTCACACAGATAGGTGTTACCAAGAGGAATTTGCTCTTGAATTCTATTTCAAATCAAGCCCAAATGGTGACCAAGTGACTTTCCAATAGAAATGAGCATAACCTGGATTGGATAATGTACTATATACATTGAAAACATCTTTATTTGCTGTTCCTCACATTCTCTTCTGCAAGTAAAATGATTAAATTCCACCCCCCAACCCACCCCACCCTGATAAATTTCTGACTGAAAAATTTACATCCACCCTGATAGAATTACAAGAATTCCCAGGGTCACCACATTATTTTTCCCATGGAAATCTGTGGGGGAAAAAAATAATGAAAGATGGAAAAGTTTAGTAAGAAATTCAAGGAACAATTAAATCAATAAAGATCACCATGACAGAAAGTTTTCAAATGTAGATTACAAGCCATTGAGGAGAGGAAGAGATCCGGAAAAAAAAAAAAATGGGGGCATTTAAAAGTTCCAATGCTCAATCAGATGAGAAGTATTTATCAAGCACTTATCAGATATTATGCACCAGGCACTACCGACACAAAGATGATAATGTGTCTGCCTTTGAAGAGCTTGAGTTCTATTGGGGAGATGATATGCTTATATAAAAAAAACCCCATACACACACGCACATATATATATATATATATATATATGTGCGTGTGTGTGTGTGTGTGTGTGTATGTGATATATTTAAAATAAATGCCAGTTATTTGGTAGAGGATAGCAGCTGGGGGAGGAAATAAAACAACTTCAAAAATTGGGGTCCTCCTCAAAAAATGAAATGAATTAATCATCACAAGAGACAACATCCATTTTGGGAAATTGAGTAAAGAAAATCTATTAAGACCCTGACAAAATTCTCCAAACTAAGCTAACATTTACTTGGGAAATTTAATGCCAAAGTAGGCACTTGCTACTATTGAGCCATTTTAGTCTTGAAATTCTCCCATTTGAGGTTTTCTTGGCAGAGATACTGGAATGGTTTGCCATTTCCTTCTCCAGCTCATTTTACAGATAAAGAAACTGAGGCAAACTGGGTTGAATGGCTTGCCCAGGGTCACACAGATACTAAGTATCTGAGGCTGGATTTGAACTCAGGAAGGTGAGTCTTCCTGATTCCCACCCCAGTGTTCCATCCACTGCACCACCCAGCTGTACCAAAGTAGGCCCAGAGGGCAGCAAAAACTATGTTGGAAAATATGGTTTGGGATCAAGGAATGAGAGATGACAAAGGCTTGTTGACCAGTCGGATGCCTCCCCACTGTAGGCAAACAACAGTTTTCTCAGATGGGGGTTACAAAGTTAGAAAGCAGGAAGAAATATCATAGGCAAAAAAAATTAAAACTAAATCTGAAAGACTAGGAAGCAACTTGTTACAAACAATGCAGTGATTTTAAAATCAGCTTTCTCTGTACAGCCATATTATTGGTTGGTGAGAACAAAGGTCAAAGTATATCCCAGATTAGAAGAAAAGGATAAAGATGAGAAGGAAGTGTTTGCCATTATAGTAACTCCAACTCAGGCAGTTTAAATAAAATGTGGGTTCCAAAAGAAATGGGAAATGGATAAAAGGAAATACATGAACTCTATTACAATTTCCTAGAGAGGTTTAACTGATGAAAAACAGTCATCACAATGAGGAGAGAAAATGAGTCCAGAAACGGCCAATCTCCCTGCCAAGTGGAAAGACATGGCGGCCAAGGGCAATACCTGTTCAGAGCCCAAGTATGTTTGAAAAACATGACAGAGGAGGAGAATGGAAGGTTACTCACTCAACAGTCAAAAGGAATTATAGTTAAAATAAGCCTAGGGAGAGCTTGGAAAGAGCTCTAGACAAAGCAAGTTATCCTGATAGCATCTCCAGATGAGACCAGGTGGAAGGACAGCCACCAAAAAAGAAATGAAACAGATTACACAGGGGTTGGGTTGGGTTTTAATAGGGATCTGTTCTCCCAAGCACAACAGTGGGACTACAGTGCTGGAATTGTACTACCTCCCTAGCCAATGGGAATGCAAATAGAAATGGTTCTAATAAGATGAGGTCACTGGACCAGACTTGCTGCTCACAGAAGAAATACCATCACCTAAGTAAAAGGTGATATAATTTTAAAGGCACCCAAAGGCATCAATCCTTGGGGAAATTCAAAGAGAAGAAGATCCCCAAAGAATAGAAAAGATATCATATTCTTTAATAACCACCAAGAAAAAAAATTAACTAACTAATAACCACCAAGATGAGACTGAGAAGACATAACAACTATGGGCCCAGATTCCTCATTTTTCTATTGATGATGTTCCTACATTCATATGACACCCTACTACTGAATCAATTCCTGGAACTCTATAGGCAGGGTACTAGGATAGTGCTAAAGTTAGGGTAAAGACCATCAGATTCCTTGCCATCTTGGGGAACAGAGATAGAATAGAAAGAGAAAAATTCGGCACTCAAAATCTTTCCAAAAATGAATGTTGAAAAGTGTCTTTATATGTAATTGGAAAATAAAATACTATTAGTTTTTTTTTTTAATTTTAAAAAAAGTTTTGGCCAAGAGACCTGGGCTCTGGTTGAAATATTAATTGGTGTCACTTACTAAGTCATTTCCACCAGTTTCCTCATCTGTAAATTGGGTATAATAATACCTGCACTGCCTATCTTTCAGTCTTGTTGTAAGGGAAGTGCTTTAGAAATTTTAAAACAGTAAAGAAAGGGGAGCGATGATGACTATTATTTTTAATCCCTCAAATCAATACACAGTATTAATATAGACACTGAAAAACCAAAGTGGATGAAAAAAATGTAACTGCCCAACTTATGACAAGCATCCATCTGAATTAGTCCAGTCATAGGTGTAACTCGGATGTGTGTCTAGATGAAGCATGATCCAGGCCCAAAACTGAGTAGGTAGACTGTCCTTGGGAAACTGTGTGTCAATACATTAATATAACAAGGATTTGTGATTTTGTTGGTGTGAGAACTCCTGTCACCATAGTCATAATGTATGGACCAAATTTAATATATGAAGAGTTAATTGGGTGACTCTCTGAAATATTGGGATCCCGGGAATAATGAAGGACCTCTAGGTTCAAAGCTCCCTCCCCTCCGAACTGCCCTTTTAGATATTTCTCCCAGGTCAATAAGAAAGGAGCCTTACAGCTTCTTTTCCACGACAGGATTAGATTTTATTACTTGGAAATTAATTAAACAACAAAGGTGAAATTAATAAAAATCAAAGCCAAGGAAATAGGGAAAAAGAAATACAAATAAATTCTCCTAACTCTAACCTAAGTCTACACAATCCCCAGCTTGCTTCCAATTAAGCTAATTCAAAGGAATGCAGGGCTTTTGTGTTCACTCACCGCACCTGGGACATCTGCTAGTTTCTCGAGCCACCAGGAAAACCGAGGAGAGAGAGTGGGAGAGAGCGAGCGTTCTGGCAGCGACTCAGCCTCCCCTCAGCAAGCGTTCAATCTTCCTCCCCCAAAAGGGGAGGTCCTTCAAAAACTGCCTATGGAGAGTTCTCCTTCTGACCTCAGTAGCATATGTAACTTCAGGGTGGGCCAGGTGTGGCCCCTCCCAAATAAGTCAGCTAAACTCCAATAATTTTTACCACAATAACTAATTTACAACTCCATAAACGGTCTTAGAGATCTGCCTGAAGCCTGCACAGGTTAAGTGACTTGCTCATGGTCACAGAGTTGGAAGGTGTCAGAGGAGGGATATAGGAACCGTTATAAAGCCTCTGTCCCAGAAACAACTCAGGGCTTCGATAATCCCAAACTGGCCTTCCCTTCAAGAGCACATCAGCATTGATCTTGTTAAGCTATAAGGCTACATATCATGGAAACAAATTCAAAAGAATTAAAATTACAAAGATCCCTCCCCACCCCAAGGTCAATGTAATATGGTCATGTTAGTAACGACTTGCCCCAGGGGGTACATTTAGCACTGTGTCTGGCACACAGTAGGTGCTTAATAAACTTACCAATTGATGTAAAAGATAGTATTGAGGATGTGACCAGAAAAGTTGTTGGGACAATCACACGGGGATAGTGGAGACAACAGGGCCACAGTAGTATCCCAGATATAGTAAAAGAAAAAGACCAGGGGCTTCAACATAGTCAACATTTACAGGGGGTTTAAAGGAAAACACAGGCAAGATGCATATAGGATGAAAAGACACGGAGGGGTTGCCAAGCATCCCAGGTAAAGGGGTTTCCATACTGATGAAGTCACAGATCCATGAACACATCAAAGAGATACAATACTGAAGGAACATAGATCCAGGTCCGGAAGACACTGTAGAGGTCCCCTAGCCCCAGCCACACATTTTACAGATGAGAAGTTAAATGAGTTGCCCAATATGATAGAGGTAGTAAATGTCAGAGGTAAGATTTGAACCCAGAGCCAGCCCTCTTTCCACTATACAACATAGCTCTTAATTTATTTCAAAGCTCCATACTGCTTCCAGAACATTCTTCTCTAATAAAAACATCAATGCTTTTTCATGGCTTCCTAGGAAACAAGGTTCAAGATGGATAAGAAGGGAAAACAGTAAACCAGAGGGAGAAAATCTGCCCAGCAAGTTGCTCTGATAAAGACTTTAATTTCCAAGGACATAGGATCAGGTTTAAATGTATAAGACTAAGAGCCATTTGCCAGCAGATATCAAATGATATGAAAAAGTCATTCTCAAAAGAAGAAACCCAAGATAATCAACAGCCACATAAAAAGAAATCTCTAAATCACTAATAATCAAAGAAATGCAAACTAAGCAGCTCTGAGATTCTACCTCATACCAATGTCGACAAGAAAATGAAAATGACAAATACTGGAGGGGCTGCCAGAAAACAGGCAAACTCATGCACTGTTGGTGGACCTGATGAATGGTTTAGTCATTCTCAAAAGCAAATTGCAACTATGCTTAGAAAGATACCAAACTGGGCATACCCTTTGACTCAGTAATACCCTGCTGGGTCTTCACCCAAACAGAACAAAGAAAGAAGAAAGGGTTCTATCAGCTCTTTTTTTGTGGTGGCAAAGAATTGGAAACTATGGGAATGCCCATCAATCAGGGAATGGCTGAAGAAGTTATGGTATATGATTGTGATTGAATTCTATTGTGCCATTAAAAAAAAATGAAGGAAGGGATGGTTTCAGAAAAACCAGGAATGATTTTGTGGATTAATGTGGAGTGAAGTGAGAAGGACAATAATATCAGCATTGCAAAAACAAACAATTTGCAAAACTTAAGAACTCTGAGAAACCCAAAGATCAAAAATTATTCCAATGTCAATGATGAGATGTGGGGATTTGTTTTCTTTGACTGTGAGGATTTCTTATAGGGGTTTTGTTTTGGTTTTCCAGTGAGGATAGGGAGGGGAAGTAAATGGGAGAGAAAATAAATACTTGTTAATTGAAAAATATTAATTTTTTAAAATTCAAACAAATCAGCATTGAAATAAAGAAAGCAGGGGTGGGGTTTCCACTTTTCATTCTATGCCCTGATGTTGTTGACCTAAAAGATCATCTAATATGTCAATATTAGTGCAGCATAAGGGAAAGAACTGCCTCTGGAGTCCGAAGACCTTAGTTCAAATCCTACCCCTGATATCTGCTCCCTGTGTGACATTGGAGAGATCCTATCACCTCTCTTGACCTTGGCCTTCTCTATAAAACAAGGGGGTTAAAGTAGATGGCCTCTGAGGGCCCTTCCAGCCTTAAATCTGTGATTTTATGATGAGAGATAGAATGGTTTCTATTAAAAAGAGGTGTGTGAATTTCACTCCTGTTCATGTAAAGACTAGGAGTGAAATGATATCACAAATTCTTCCTAAATTACCATTGGACTAGACTGACATCAAGGACTCATGATGTCAAAGCTGGGACAAGGCAGCATATACATTGGGCCGAGAGTATGGAAACCCCATAAACGTTCTCCAGGAGAATACACCGCCAGACGTGCAGTGTATGCAGCACTCAGCCCTAAGCAGGACATAAATGACGATTCTCTGAATAATGTCGTGTTTCTTGGATGATTGACATTTTTTCTTCCAAGTTTCATCAGCCGTTGGAAAACATTTAATGGAGCCATTATTGACACCTTCTAAGGGTCACCCAGAACCTCCTGGTGCTCTTCTAGATTAGTGCAAAGGCTATCAAAATACCACATTCACAGACCACAGCAGAGCCGAATGTGTTAAGGACACTGCTGCCAAACTCTGAATCTGTGTTCATAGCCCAAGGACTTTGTCAAATAGATTTTCAATCGTTGTGTATGCTGGTAACCTGAAATCCAATTCTGAATCCGTCTGATCAAATTAGGAAGCCATCTCTGAATGAGACAATCTTCTGAGCCTCCAAAATGTTAGTTGGATTAAAGAGCCCACTGTATTATATCAAACAGAGTCGGCTGAAGAATCTCTTGTTTTTGCTTTGAGAACCTGAAAGGTACTGGAAAATTCTTATTTTTGCTGGGAAAAATGGAGATGCCTGACATTTCCACCATCAAAAAGTAGCACAAAAAGAAACGTGCCATCCGGAAAAATAAGATTCAGTTTTGTCTATGCAGGGTTATTTTCATAGGCAAGAAAATTATCGTCATTCTGTTTTCCCAAATCCTGGTGGTATCACATCAAGAACACTCAATTTGGGGTCAAAAGGCCTTAGTTTAAGTCCTGGTGCTAACATCTGATCACCTGTTTGAGTGTGGGCAGATCCCTTGATGATGATGTTGGTGATTGTGATAATAGCTGTAAGGTTTGCCAAGCACTTTTACAGATATTATTTCATTTGATCCTCACAACAATCTTGAGAGATGGGTGCTTTTATTATCCCCTTTTTATAGATGAGGAAACTGAGGCAGACAGAGCCCATGGACAGTAAAGATCTGAGGAGAGCAGGCTGGAGAGGAAAGGCAAGAAGTCAGAGGCTCTTTCTGAGCCTCGATCCTTTTATCTGTAAAAGGACATGTTGGCATTTTGGAGCCCAGTTTGAAACGATACGTAAGAAGTGGACAACCTTGTGACCCAGATACCACGTTACCAGGTGTATGCCCAGATGACTTCAGGTCAGAAGGGTCGTGCGCACACCAGCATAGTCATGGCAGCACTTTCTGTGATAGCAAAGAAGCAGAAAGCAGATTCCTCTTGTGAATGTGATGGGACATTTCTGCACCAAGAGACGATGAATGGGAACAGTTGGAAGCAGGCTGGAAAGACCGGTATGAATCGATGAAGAAGGAAATAAGTGGAACCAGAAAAATGATATATAATGATATAAACAGGAAAAAACAAAAACCTGAATGCTGTGTAATTCTAATGACCAACCTTGGCCCCAGAGAAAAACTGAGAAAATAGATTTGCTTCCCCTCTTTATAGAGGTTGGGGACCATTAGAAGTGAGGACCTTGTGTATTTGCAGACATGATTGAGGTGAAAGGCAGTGTGGTCTGCAGGGAAAGAGCTCCAGAGTCAGAGGAACTGGGTTCAAATCTTACCTCCGACACTCACTACCTGTGTGACCTTGGACAAGTCACTTCACTTCCCCAGGCCTCAATTTCTTCATCTGTAAAATAAGGAAACTGGACAAGACGGCTCCTGAGGCCCCTTCCAGCTTGAGATCTATAATCTTGTTTATTGATTTTACTAAAAGACTTTCTTTTGCTTTTTTCAATGTGTTGCAAGGGATGATCCAAAGGTTAGGAGAGAAGGGCAGGATATATTTGGAAATGAAAGGAATGTCAAAACCAAAACCAAACAGTAAAATGAGATTTGTTAAAAAGGAAGGGGTTGGACAAGGTGAGCTCCCAAGTCCCTTCCAGTCCTGAATCTACAATTCCATGATCTTATGAGCCAGCCCTGTCGGTTGTTGACAAAAAGCAGTTTTGAAAAGCTGCCCAGCAGATTAATGGTTCTTTAAGTAGACTACTTCCCTCTTAAAGATGAACCAGGTTGGGGGCGGCTAGGTGGCGCAGTGGATAAAGCACCGGCCCTGGATGCAGGAGTACCTGAGTTCAAATCCGGCCTCAGACACTTGACACTTACTAGCTGTGTGACCCTGGGAAAATCACTTAACCCCCATTGCCCCGCCAAACAAAACAAAACAAAAACAACAAAAAAAGATGAACTAGGTGTGTTTGGATGTGCGTGTGTGTGTACACATGTATATGCATGTGTGTGCATGTATGCACAAGTGTGTACACATGAGTGTATAGATAGATTGTGCGTACATGTATGTATGCATGCATGTACATAGGTATGTGAGTATATGTGTGTGCATGAGCACATGAGTGTGTGTTGCATATGTGCATATACATGCATGTATGTATTGTATATATAGTATATATTATAGAGACAGACTACAGTCTGCATACAGAATGTATATATGCATATTATATACTCTACATATACTATAGAGTATAGTATGTATGTGTGTATCTGCATATACCTGTATACACACACACAAACAAATATACGTATACGTGTGTACACATACATTGAGCCTATCCTGAGTCTATCTAATGCCTATGGAGATAATTAAAATCAAGAGTTTGTCAAATAGTAGGACTTGTCACTAAGAACAGGATCCAGTTGATTCTGGCATTAAGAGATTGTCTCCTAGGGGCATTTAAAATATAATCTTTGGTTATTTTTAGACTCTGAAGCTAGATGCAGTCCATATGCCACACAAAATAATACCATCCCCCAAACTGGAAACCAGAAAAATCAAGCAGATGCTATCACCAAATAAGGTCTCTGAACTAGCTCAGAACTTACAATGGAAAAAAAAGCAACATTCTGAGACTCAATGTCAGAGAAATAACAAACAAACAAAAAACCTAACTTTCCCTTCCGGGTAAAATACACCGGCTTCCTTCTAGGAGCAGGGAATCTGGTGGACTGAAGGGAAAACACTTGTTTGTGGCCACCAGCCAGTGCAGAAAGAGATCACCAAATCTGTACAACTGAATGAGCTCAGAGTCACCAGACCACAGATTTAAGATCAGAAGGGCCCTCAGAGACCACAGGGTCCAGTCTCTTCATTTGACAGATACGGAAGGTGTGACCCAGAGAGTTAAACCTGAAGTCACACAGCTACTAATGAGTTGGGCTGAGATTCAAACCTGGTTCCTCTGAATCCAAATCCTACGTCCTTTCTACTGGAGAAAATAAAGATGGGGCTGGATAAATACACATAAAAGAGTACTGTTCTCCCTATTGTCGGGACCCACAGAGCCCAAACATACTTTTAAAAGTAAAGTATAGGGGCAGCTAGGTGGCATAGTGGATAGAGCACTGGCCCTGTATTCAGGAGGACCTGAGTTCAAATCCAGCGTCAGACACTTGACACTTACTAGCTGTGTGACCCTGGGCAAGTCACTTAACCCCAATTGCCTCACCAAAAACAAAACAAACAAACAAACAAAAAAAACAGTAAAAGTATAAGGGGCAGCTAAGTGGTGCAATGGTTAGAGCACCAGCCCTGGAATCAGGAGGACCTGAGTTCAAATCTGACCTCAGACACTTAACACTTACTGGCTGTGTGACCCTGGCAAGTCACTTAACCCCAACTGCCTCACACACACACACACACACACACACACACACACACACACACACACACACACACACAAAGAGTAAAGTATAAATAAACTATTTTAAAATCTCATCGTGACAGTTTTTAACTAGAAGGCATCAAGGTCCTAGGAAATGAGCCTCTGGGTTCTTACAAGAACATCAATTGGAAGGCAGCCAACCACTGGCACACTTTGCTCCATTTGCAAAAAATAATTGACTGCTTTCCAGTAAATCAAGACCCCATGATGAAATGGACATCAAGGTAGTACAGTGAATAGAATGCAAAGCCTGGAGTCAAGAAAGCCTGAGTTCAAATCTGGCCTCAAACACACTTACTGGCTGTGTGATCCTAGACAAGTTACTTAACCCTGTTTGCCTCAGTTTCCTGATCTGTGAAATACGCTGGAGGAGAAAATGGCAAACCAGTCCATTATTTTTGCCAAGAAAACCCCAAATGGGGCCATGAAGAATCACACATGACTGATATAATTGAATGATAGCAATGACATGATGAAACATGCTATCCATGTCCAGATAGAAAGGTGATGGACTCTGAAACTCTGAGTGAAAATTGAGGGACGTGTGTGTGTGTGTGTGTGTGTGTGTGTGTGTGTGTGTGTGTGTGTTTAAAGACAGGGACAATATGAGAATTTGTTTCATTTAACTAAATGTGTTTGTAAAGGGGGTGGGTAGGGCATATATACATATAGGATAGAGAGAGAGAGAGAGAGAGAGAGAAAGGATATATACTTTTATATATAGCATATATAATTGGTATATATTTACATATTGAATATATAGTCCAAATATATATTTCACATATTTGTATATATAGATATGTGTGTATATATCTGTATGTGTATATATACAGATATCTATATATATGTGTGTGTACTTATGTATACATATATGTATATATGCATATATATATATACACACACATGTGTATGTGTTGTGTCTATCTATATGTGTGTGTATGTGTAATTCTGGGTCCTAGTTAATCAGAATTGGGTCCAATATATATATGTACTATGTATATATATGTGTGTGTGTGTGTGTGTATATATATATATATATATACACACACACACTATGTATATATACATATATACTATGTGTATATACATATATCTCTATCTATCCAGCATCTATCTATATCTATATGTATATGTATATAGACAGGCATATATATCTATAGATGATAGATACAGCTATATGTATATATACAAATAGTATATATGTGTGTGTATGTATATATATGTGTGTGTGTGTATGTATATAGACAGATATATATGTAGATATGTATTCAAAAGGGGGGAAAATGATTTCAGTCCTAACTATCACAAAGAAAAAGGCAGGCTCCTGAAAATGGTAAAACCCTGCCCTTAGAACTCATAGTGGTTTGATTTCTAAGATCCCAATTTTCCATCAAATGGCTTATTTTTAAAAGCTCATCTTCCATTTTCAGGTCTCAACAAGAACCCTGTGTTCTCCCAACTAGTCATTTCTTCCATTCTTCCCTGTCAGAAAAATAAATAGATAAAATAAATAAATACTAACACTTATAAGCAGCTGTAAATTGTCCAAAACCTAGCTGGATGAAAACCAATTTCTCACCGTGGAAACGTCTCAAGGGCACATACGTACACACGGGGCCTCCTTTCTAGAATGCAGTTTTCAGCAGCAATGCTATAAAGATAGGCCAGGCTAATCAATAGCCAGGCCTCCCTCGGTGCTGCCCACTATCTCCACTGGCCACCCTGAAAAATCAACAGCACTTGGCAAAAACATCACTTTGTGAAACTTCTAGGAGGATGTCAGGAGAGAGGCTGCCATTGTCGAACTTGTCTCTGTTTGCTCCGTGTTTTTTTGGTTTTTTCCCTTCTCACCCAGTTGGCTTGATTGACTCACTGCTTAGCAAAAATGGTTCCTCTTTGCCCCCTGTCCCTTGGGCAGAATGACCAGGCAGGCCACCAAGATGGTGCCGCTTTTCACCAAGCTGTCTGTGAATACAGCCTAACCACCTAGATTTCCAAAATGGCCTCTATTTCTTTTGTTGAGTCTGAGGCTCTAAGAAGAGATTGTCTATGCTTTTGAAAAGAATGAGTCTAAAAGGGATTATTTCTTTGCCCCAGAGGGAATCTCGGTTCAGAAAACTAAATATTACAACAGGACATGAGTTTCAGTTAGTACATGGCCTGGCTTACACCCATGATCTTCCATGACATGAGTGCGCCTGTGTGTGTGTGTGTGTGTGTGTGTGTGTGTGTGTGTGTGTGTGTGTCCGCTCAACCAAAGAAAAGGCCCAACAGGAGAGTACTGAAATTTAGGTGGTGACTCCCATTGTCTCTATTCTGGCTTGTTTTCTGGGTCCTCGTTAATTAGTGTTGGGGCATGCACCACCCAGTCTACAGCTATCCAGTATACAGGAGATATTCCCCTACCCGTTAGCCAGCATGTAGAAAGAAACCCATTCTCATTATCTATAAACTCATTCCTTATGACACCACAGTTGGGGAGGGGCCCATCCCCTTTTGCTGACTTGGACCTCCCTGAATCATCTGTATCTCATCATGAAAGTTATCCATAAAAGCTGGCTCCTTCCTGAATCCCTTGCTGATCTCTAGAGATCAATGTATTGCTACCTTGACATATTTTTAAATAAACTCTTTTTTCAGGGGCAAAGGCTTGAACAAAGACAAGAGGACATAGCAAGCCCTGAATTTTTCACCACGCTCTCGCTGACTTTCAGGTTCAGTGCCAACTCCAGAGCACCAATGTGATGTACTAGAAAAAGGAGTGACCCAAATTTGAGTAACTTTGTGTGACTCTGAGCAAGTCATTTTTTTCCTCTGAGACTCAGTTTCCTGATCAGTAAAATGGAAAGTAGGCTTCCCCTGTTCACCTCATGGGATTGTTATGAAGGAAGCATATTTATAAACCTTACAGCACACAAAAAGATAACTAGCTATGGGGCAGAGTCTTAAAAACTTCTTTGTGTGCCTGAGACCCCCCTGTGAAATCTGGGGAAGCCCCTCATCCCCTTCTCAGAGCTGTGCTTTTAAATACATAAAACAGATACTAAGGATTACTAAGGAGACCAGTTATATTAGAATACAATTTTTAAAAAATTTTAGGAAAACAAGTTCATGGCTAAGAGCTGCTATGTTAGGGGAAAGATCACTGGACTTTGAGTCAGGAGACTTGGGTTTGATATCAAGTTCTACCATTCTTATCTATAGGATCCTGAGGTCAGTAACTTTACCTCCACCTGGACCCCATTTCTCTCTTTTTTTTGTGGGACAATGGGGGTTAAGTGACTTCCCCAGGGTCACACAACTAGTAAGTATCAAGTGTCTGAGGCTGGATTTGAACTCATGTACTCCTGAATCCAGGGCCGGTGCTTTATCCACTGTGCCACCTAGCTGCCCCCTGGACCCTATTTCTCTATCTATCAAATTAAGGCATTGGATCCAACAATCTTGAGGTTCATTGTGGTTCTAAAATTCCTTGAGCCCTTCCCTACTTCTATTGTAAAGATAATTTAATAAATAATAGCTTTACTGTATGTAAAAGCATAGAATTATTTTCCAGACTCCACATTATACAACTGTGACCACTACCAGACAATAACAGAAATGTTCATTTTCTAGATTAA
Source organism: Dromiciops gliroides (assembly GCF_019393635.1). NCBI lineage: Eukaryota > Metazoa > Chordata > Mammalia > Microbiotheria > Microbiotheriidae > Dromiciops > Dromiciops gliroides. The sequence goes on along the minus strand of NC_057865.1, from coordinate 270,223,296 downwards.
AAAAAAATGCAAGCCAGAGTCAGGAAAACAATGATTCCAAGAATATAAACAAAAATACTCAAACGAAGCCAAACAGCATCATTATGACAAGCAAGTCTGACCCTAAGAAGAGCTAAGGAAACATAATTCCTTTCTTTGGAGAGGTGGGGGTCAGTAGGAATGGAATACCACATTCACTGTCAGCCATGGTTCTTATGTTAGATGGTTTTGCTTAACTATTTTTTTCTTGTGTGGCACTCAGTCCGAACACACAAGATAGAGAAATCACTTGAGAAGGCTCCAAAAGGGATGGATGGAGCCACTTTTCCTCTGATCTCTTATAGGCTACAGAAAAGTAGGTCCAAATAAGAGCAGAACACCCCTTGGGCCTCAATCTACCAATCATTAGGGAACAACTCCAACCACTAGGGAACAAAGGAACTCACTATGGAGGGTACTCCAGTCTAACAAACATCCATACCCTGTAAATTTATCATGTGAACTCATGAAATCATTAAACCAATCACCTAATAGCTTTTTCTCTCCATTTCTTACAAGGGAAGGCTCAGTGGGGGTAGCTCAGTAGAGGTGGAGGACCACAAAGGAGGAGATATCTGTAAATTACAGTGATGGGGAGAAAGGGCATCAATACAACACATGCATATACATATAGGCCAAACATATACATCTGGAGTATATGTATATGCATACATACATATATACAAAAAATAAATTTAGGTATAATGCAAAACAATTTCTGATTGTTTCTTTATAGGGCAATTCAGTTCTCTGTTACTTCCTCTTGGGAGATGGTGCTGATGTTGGCAGGATATAGGAGAGAACACATTTCAAGATTTAAAATCTTGCTATTCCAGGCTTTCAAACTTGCCTGAGAGCAACACGGGCATTTCCCCCACAAACAGCACCCACAACCACAGCCAAGCCCCTGAGGGGGCTTTAGGAAAGTAGAACCAAGGCAAGTTTCAAACCGACAACCTTTCCAAACAAAAGATGCCAATCTTGAAAACACTTGTGGTTTTGACACGAGTCTACCGACCAAGGGTTACAGGGGGGAACAAGAGGGGCTTTCTTCCTTCACAGATGTGATCGGTGACTAGACAATAGTCCTGAAACCACACACCTAAAGACACGTAATGGCTCCAACTGCTCCCGGCCATCAAAATACCACCTGTCTTCTCAATGAAAGCATGTCTTCCTCTTGACTTCCCAAATTCTCAAAGAAAGAAATTTTAAAGCCTTTCCATAGCTTCCTTGCCAGGCAGACCCTCAGCATTACCTAATTCCTGCTTCTCTCTTCTCAAGCCAGACAGTCGGTTCCTCATCCCTGATTCCTTCTTGACCAACATCAGGATTCACCAACTTTCCAAGACCGAGTGCCAAGATAGAGTATCCCCAGCCAACCCGCCCAGCAAAAATGGTTTTGAGCCTACCTGTGGGCATCTCTCGGACGACTTCCTCCCGGGATTTCTCCAGTTTCTCTCTCACCCAGGGAAATTCCTGCAGGGAATCGAGGAAGGTGTCAAAGGCCTTGGGACCCCGTGTGGGAAGGATATCCAGCAGCATCATGGTCTTCCGGAGACCTGTGGGTTGGGCTCTGATTTCTTGAACGTGGTTTTCTGTCAAGATCCCCTCCTGGTAGAGATACTGAAGAACAAGTCCGTCCACGAGGACTTCGGCACCCAGTTCCAGCCGAAGGGAGCGGAGAACCTGCTTATCTCGGGCCTCCATCTTGCCTGAGAAGGAAAGAGACCAGGAGAGCTGACAATCTCTTAACAGCCAGAAGATCTCATTAGGTACAATCAGGTACATGAGATCAAACACACAGAAGTAATATGGAGGATGTGACTTCTCTCAAACGACAAGAACTCTAACATATTATTTCCTGGTCCATGAAAAGGACACATAAGGAAATCAAATAATAACAATAATAGCTAGCAAATATATTGCAATTTAAGGTTTGCAAAGTGCTTTACAATTATTATCTCATTTTGTCCTCACAATAACTCTGGGAGACAGATGCTAATATCATTCCTAGTTTACAGATGAGGAAACTGAGGCAGGCAGAGGTGAAGTGACTTGCCCAGGGTCACACAACCAGGAAGTGTCTGAGGTAGGATTTGAACTCAGATCTTCAGACTCCAGGTCTGAAGAGTGGCCCTCAGGGGCAGCTAGGTAGCACAGTGGATAAAGCACCGGCCCTGGATTCAGGAGGACCTGAGTTCAAATCTGACCTCAGACACTTGACACTTACTAGCTGTGTGACCCTGGGCAAGTCACTTAACCCTCATTGTCCTGCAAAAAAAAAAAAAAAAGAGTGGCCCTCTATATAACTCAATAACAAAGAATAAAATTCAAGTGTCCCTGCTCTCAAAAGTCACACATTCTACTGGTGGAGATATAACATCAATGAAAAAGCATTTATTAGGCACCTATTATGTGGCAGTCAGGGAAATAATCCCCAGCCTCAAGGAACTCACATTTTTATTGGTTGGGAGTAGGATATATGAGAGAAAAACACATGCTAGATAAGTAAATACAAATTCTATCTAAATTAATGGGGTAGAGAGACAAAAGAAGATGAGAATCAAGAAAGGCTTCCTGGAGGAGGTGGTCTTCAAACTGAGGTTCAGGGAAAGTGAAGAGTAATGAGAGGTGAGTCATAGCATCCCCATAAGGAACACAGGTGGCATTCTGGATTGATGTATAGAGTGAACTTGGGTGGCTAGGTGGCACAGTGGACAGAGCATTGGGCCTGAAATCAGGAAGACCTGAGTTCAAATTTGACCTTGGACACTTACTAGCTGTGTTGACCCTGGGCAAGTCACTTAACCCCATTTGCCTCCATTTCCCTATCTGTAAAATGAGCAGGAGAAGGAAACGGTAAACTTTTCTAGTATCTTTGCCAAAAAAATCCCAAATGGGGTCATGGAGGATCAAGACAATTGAAACAACTAAATAATAACAATAGCATTGGAGGGGCAGGGGAAGGCAGGAATCAAGAAAGGCTTTATGTATAATAGAGATTCTCTGAAAGTATGGTCTGAAAACCCTTGGGGGTCCCTGACACCCTTCTAGGAGGTCCAAATAGTGAAAGCTATTTTCATAATAATACTAAGACATTACTCACTTCTTAAAATACTCTATTTTTCAAGTACATGTCAGGGTGAGGCCAGATTGTTTCCATATACTTCAGCCAAAGCAATAGATAGCAGTAGATGGTATCCACAGATATGAGAATCCATCTATTTTCTATTAAGTCAGATGTGAAAGAGTTTTCAAAAAATATGTAAACCAATGCTACTATTCATTCAAAACTTTATTTCACACCAAATATTCTTTATTATAACTATCATTATTTTCAGGGAAAAAAAGATTATATTAAGATATAATGGTTTAGGTTTGTTTTAATGACAATAATTTTCCAATTTTATCCATTTTAATTTTTAATGCAATAAATATCAATAGGATTGATCAAAATAAATAAAAGTCGGGGAGTGGGGATCCCAAGACCAAAAAGCTTGAGAGCCTCTGATGCAGAAGGTGATGCCTCAGCTAACTCTCCAGGAAGCCAGAGATGCTAAGGGGAGGACCAAGGAGGAAGAACATTCAGGGCACCAGGGGCAACCAGTACCAAGGGAAGGAGACAGAGTTTGGTGGAGAATGCAGAGCTTCAGGAGCAGTTTAAATGATAGGAATCAGAGACTCTGAAGAAAGAGAAGGCACTGAGACTGGGCACATTACAAGAAGGGAAACCAAGGCCTAGAGGTTGGTCACATTTCATCCCTCTTTGAGAAGTCTTTAGATGTGACAGAAGCCTTGGAGACACTGTCATTTAAAGAAGAGGAAATGGAAGCAGACAAAGGAAGTGAGCTGTCCAAAGTCACACCACAATTAAGTCACAAAAGCCCAATTCCTGTGTGTGTGTGTGTGTGTGTGTGTGTGTGTGTGTGAGAGAGAGAGAGAGAGAGAGAGAGAGAAAGAGAGAGGGGGGGGGGGCGGGGGAGAGAGGCAGTTGGGGTTAAGTGACTTGCCCAAGGTCACACAGCTTGTATGAAGCAGGAAAGAGAACTTTCCAGGTTCCATTTTTTTTTTTTTACCACTACTTAGAGACCTGCTCATGGACACCTTGAACCATCATGAGTCAGGGTGGGAGAGCGGAAAGATCCCTGGATCTGGAATCAGAGGACCTGGGTCCAAATCTTGCCTCTGCTTCTTGATCTCTGTGTGATATGGGACAAATCGCTTTAAGTCCCTTGGCCTCAGTTTTCTCATCAGTGAAATGAGCCGGTGAGACTCTTAATTCCTTAGATTACTTAGCCCTCCCCAAACCTTTTAAAGATATTTTTCTTATACCCACTGATTGGAAAGCCAATGCTTTGGAGCTAGAAGGAGATAGGCGATCATCTAGTCTGGCTTTATCATTTTGATAAATGGGGAAGCTGAAGCCTGCAAGGGTCCCAGGAGGGAGGAAATAGGCACTTATTAAGCACCTACTAAATGCCTCCGGATTTACAAATATTCTCTCATTTGATCCTCACAACCGCCCAGGGAGGTAGGTGCTATAATTATTATTATTCCCATTTTAGAGATGAGGAAACTGAGGCAGGTGGCAGTGAAGTGACTTACCCAGGGTCACACAGCTAGTATCTAAGACTGGATTTGAACTCAGGTCTTCCTGACTCCAGGTCAGGTGCCCTATCCAATATATCATCTGGCTGCCTCCAGGCAGCATAGATACAGATATGAAAGGAACTTTAAATCCTGGGGAAACTGGGGCTGAAAAAAGGGAACTCACTTGCTCAAGATCACACAAAGAATAACTGGTATAATGTCAGAATTTGAACCCAAACCCAGCATTTTCTGCTGTTTCACAGTGTCACACAGGAGGTCAGAAAGAGAGCAAGGAAGGGTCAGAGACCAGAGACGTCAGAAAGCACCCTAACATCACACAGCAGGTAGGGAGAAGAATGAGATTTGGGGACCAGACAGGTCAAGTGACCACTCCAAGGTCACACAGCAAGTAGGGGGCAGGTAAGGTCTGGGGACCAGAGAGGTCGAGTGCACCAACCACTAAAATGATACCCAAGGAAAGGACCCCAGCAGGGAGGGGGCGCCCGGCTGCGAAGGTCCTTGACGTCACTAACAGGCTGCCATAAAATATGGTTACATAGTTTCTTATTTCCTGTTACTTACAGACACCACGCCCTCAGCAAGCGACCCCTTGAGTCCCGGCTCTGGGGTAACCTGTCATGCATCCGCCATCTTTGTTAGAGGCAAGAACCCCAAACAGGAAGTGCTCGTGGCCATCTTTGTTAGGGGCCAGCACAGGAAGTCGGATCGGGCGCCATCTTTGCTCCTGGCGCTTTACGTCACTGAGGGCAGCGTCGTCATGTTTGCTGTGGGCAAAGGCTGTTGTAGCTCCTGGCAACGGAAATGAATAAGGCAAGTCTGCTGCCTGTTATTGGATTTGGATATAAAGCGGGACTTATTAACGTCCTCTGTGTCATGGGACTCACCACTTTGGCAGCGTCTCGTGGAGGCTGTAGCCGCCTCTTCTCAAAATGTTTTTAAATGCATAAGATAAAATACATAGGATTATAAAGGAAACCATTTATATTGCAATATAATCGTTTATATTTAGATGCTGTTATATCATAACATATACTACAGCTGCATGCAGTGTCATCATATATCTCTATAGCTATATTATTATACCACATATACCATAGTTATATCCATATTATAATGTCATTACATACCTATATCCATAGGATTATATTATAAACCCTATATTTATATCACATTGTATCATAATACCTACTACTTATCCATAGTATTATATTATATGATACCTATATCCATATTACATCACATTGTATAACACCTATATACATATTATTATATAGCATGTAGCTATAGTCATAGTTATAATGTAGCTATATCATGTTATATATTTATTATATTTCTATCCATGTTATTGTATCATGTTATATAGATCCATATTATTATATCATATTCTATATACCTATATCCATTTATTTCAATCTCTCTATGTGTATATATATATATATATATTTAATATATGTGCACATGTGCATATATTAAACAAGTCCACAGACCCCCCCAGGTTAAGAACCTCTGAATAAAGGAACAAAGGCAATGGAGAAATAAGAGGAGAAAGACACACAGAAATCAATGCATTTGTTACATTTCATTCGACTTTCATTCAGTTTCAAGGGAGGCAATTTGAAATACAAAAAGTGCTTTGGAGGGGGCGGCAGTGGATAAAGCACCGGCCCTGGATTGAGGAGGACCTGAGTTCAAATCCAGCCTCAGACACTTGACACTTACTAGCTGTGTGACCCTGGGCAAGTCACTTAAACCCCATTGCCCTACAAAAACAAAAAACAAAACAAAACAAAAAGTGCTTTGGAATAAGAAACTCCCCGGGTTCTGGTCCTGGTTCTGCTAATAAATAGCTGTGGGACAATGGGCAAGTCACTTAACTTCTTTGGGCCTCAGTTTCCTCACCTGTTAAACGAGGGGATTACTAAATTTATGTGGTCACTGAGATCCCTTCCAGCTCTAAGAGGATGATTCTGTGATCAATAAGCATTTATTGATGGTCATTGTAGTAGGGATTAGGGGGATAATATAGACCGAGATGAAAATTGCTTCACTCAAGGAGCTTCCTATCCTACTGGATTGAGCAATTTAAAATTATTGTTGCTCTCAAAGGAAAGGTATGGCATCGCAAAAGGTAGTTTTTTAAAAATGGAATTGGTTTGCCTTTCAAGGTAATAAGTTCCCCATCAATGGAAGTCTTCAAATACAGTATGGATAACTGGAAAGAGCACTGGATCCAACATCAAAAGACTTGGGTTCAGGCACTGATTTACTATGTGACCCTAGTAAAGTCACTTTCCTGAGATGTAGGAGACAGAGATGATGAATGGAGCAAGTTCCTGGAAGAAAAAGGAGGGAATGGGTTCAAGGGCAGGTGTAGGGGGATCATCCTGTGTAATGGTAGGGCTCTCTCTTCTATTTTTATTTTATTTTATTTTATTTTATTTTATTTTATTTTATTTTATTTTATTTTATTAGTGAGGCAATTGGGGTTAAGTGACTTGCCCAGGGTCACACAGCTAGTGAGTGTTAAGTGTCTGAGGCCGGATTTGAATTCAGGTACTCCTGACTCCAGGGCTGGTGCTCTATCCACTGTACCACCTAGCTGCCCCAGGGCTCTCTCTTCTAGAGGGAAAAAAGAAAAGGTAAGGATGAGCAGGTGTGATGATCCAGAGAAAGTTTGAAGAATGGCTTCAATCTTCTCAGAAAAAGGAAGCCAAACCATCTGCTAAAAATGTAGGTGAGGAAGATGTGGGGAGGTGGCAGAGCAGGGAAGTTTGAAACAATTGCTATGAGGAACAAGATAGGGGCCTAAAAAGGTGGAGGAAGATGGTCTAATAGTAACAGTAGGCCAGCAGATAATATATATGCCACAAATTTACAAGAGGCAAAATCAGCTTGATGTCATTTTTCTCCACTGACTTTTAGCAGCCCAGGAGCATCAGCAGAGAAATTAGATGATGTGGTATACTCAGGGCTAGTGATTTGTAGACCAGAAACATCAGGGAACAAAAAAAAATGTGCAGGGTAGTTGCTAGTAAAACATGAAAGTGTCAGACAAAGGGATCAAGGCTGAGTATGGAAGCAAGGGAAGCCAAAATAGGGGAGATGGACTGGGCAAATAGATGTGGGTCAGGGGACCGGCCTTCACAAAAAGGATGAAGGGTAATAATGAGAGTGAAAATTTATGTAGCACTTTAAGGTTTGCAAAGTATTTCACATATATTATCTCATTTGTAGCCTTGGTGTAATGACCCCACAAGAGACAGACAGAAATAGAAAGACATAGAGAGACAGAGACACAGAAACAGAGAGAGACAAGAAGAGAGAGGAAGGAAGGAAGGAGAGAAGGAAGGAAGGAAGGAAGGAAGGAAGGAAGGAAGGAAGGAAGGAAGGAAGGAAGGAAGGAAGGAAGGAAGGAAGGAAGGAAGGAAGGAAGGAAGGAAGGAAGGAAGGAAGGAAGGGAGGGAGGGAGGGAGGAAGGAAGAAAGGAAGGAAGGGAGGGAGGGAGAGAGAAAAGAAGGAAGGAAGGAAGGAAGGAAGGAAGGAAGGAAGGAAGGAAGGAAGGAAGGAAGGAAGGAAGGAAGGAAGGAAGGAAGGAAGGAAGGAAGGAAGGAAGGAAGGAAAAGAGGGAGGGAGTTGCTTAGTCTCCTGTATGGTTCTCTAATAAAGGTATTATGCAACACTGTCTCTGGAGAGAGCATCATCTAATTGTCTGTACTAATTAATTGCTATCTTGCTGAATCCATGTTTTCTCCTCATGAATTCTAATAACTCATTCAGCTCAGTGATGCAGCATTCTTGGCTAAATGTTATCTTTGTAAAAGTGCCGAAACCTGGGCTAATCGCCTGTTTGGGATGGCCCAACTCTCAAGCACTTTTATAGTAGTTAAAGCATGTGATTATGAAAAAAAATCCATGTACTAAATAATCATCTTGGTGAAATTATAATGGAGTAAGCTATATGGTTACAGTGATTCACAATACAAAGAGCCCATCGTCCTGATCAACTAATGCATATTAATGTTGAAGAGCAATAACTATTACATACAGATACTAAGCCTTTTGTTGACTTGATTGGAAAAACGATTAATCCATGCAATGTCCTGATGGGTGCTTTGTTTTCCTTCTTGCTAGGCAACCAAGATAATAATAATCCTGGGGTGCTACAATACTAGGAGAAGAGAGTTGTTGGAACACATTCTCTAGCAAACGAGGAGCTAGAATGTGATGGGAATAAATAGGAGAGGAAAAAATGGGGAATGAACATAGGGCACAGGAGAGATCTTCACTAACCTTGGAATCAGAGATCTCAACTGGTCTCTTTCCCCTGCTACTTAGCTGTCTGTGTGACCTTGGACAAGTAACTTCATCTTTCTCCAACTCAATATCCTCATTAGTAAAATGAGCAGATTGGATTAGAAGAATTCTTTCAATCAATCAATAAGCATTTATTAAAGACCTAGCTGGTGGTGGGCACTGTGCTAAGCTCTGGTGATACAAAGACAAAAATGAAAGAAAGAAAGCCCTTGTAAGGGCCAAATTTAATATTTGGAGAGTTAATTGAGTGGCTCACCATAATATCGGGGTCCTGGAAATATTGAGGTACCTCTAGTTCCAAAACTTCCTCCCTTCCGAACTGCCTTTTTAGATATTTCTTCCAGGTCAATAAGAAAGGAGCCTTGCCGCCTCTTTTCCACAAACAGATCAGATTTTATTAATTGGGAATAAAATAAACAGCAAAGGTAAAATTAATAAAAATCAAAGACAAAGAAATAGGGGAGAAGAAATACAGATAATCCTCCTAGCTCTAACCTAAATCTATTCAAAAGAGCAGAGTAACTCACCACCTGGAGCTTATAGCTTCAATGGTAAGCACAGCTTATAACCAGGCTTGAATGACTCGACTGCTGCTGCTCCTGCTCAAGCCACCAGAAGGGAAGAAGAGAGAGTGCTCCAGAAGAGACTCAGACTCCCCTCAGCTAGCGTCTAATCTTCCTCTCCCAAAAGGGGAGGTCCTTCAAAAACTGCCTATGGAGAGAGGTTTCTCCTCAGTAACATACATAACTTCAGGGCGGGTCAGGTGTGGCCCCTCCCAAATGAGTCAGCCAAATTCTAATAATTTTACCACACCCTCAGGAAGCTTCCATTCCCATAGGAGAGACTATATAGTCTTCCATTGTTGTTCAGTTGTTTTCCAGTTGTGTCTGACTTTTTGTGGCCCCATCTGGGATTTTCTTGGCAAAGACACAGTAAGTGGCCAGCTTTGAGCTCAGGAAGCCAAGTCTTCTTAACTCCAGGACCAACATCTGTAAAATGGGAATAATAATCATAGAACCTACCTCCCAGGGTGGTTATAAGGATCAAGTGAGAGAATAATTGTGATGCACTTAGCACAGTGCCTTAGACTTAGTAGGCATAAGCTATTGCCTGTTATTGGAGTGTATGGGGTGTTCAAGGAGGACCAGAACCTCTGGTGTGAGGACTTGATGAGCCCTTTTCAGGGCTGCTCATCCACCTTTGGTGTCCACCTGCCACCCAACCCTGATCTGTGGCTCCAAGAAGCTGTAGCACATGCAGTGGCCACACCCCAGTAAACTGGCTAAACAAGGTTGAGGTTGAGGTTGAGGGTAACCAGCAGGTCTCAAATATGTTGGTGAGTTAGTGGGGATGTCTACCTCAAGCATATGAAGACTTCCCCTGGTGAAATGGGCAGATGAGAACAACTTGTTCCGATGTCTGTGAAGGTGACTGAAGCAGGCACTGTGGAACATTTAGAGCTTGGTTAGACGTGGAAGATTCCAAGGTCATCTACCGCATCCGAGTCATCTTGACTTTTGTCTTACCACTGGACTTCAATGACTCTGGAAGAGAGAGTGAGGCTGACGACTTTGTGCAACTCTGCCTCACTTCAATCCACTTCACACTTGAGTCAAGACATCAGGCCTTTGAAGATGAAGAAATTAACAATGTAGATTAGTTATTAGTAGGAGGTGGCCATTGAACTGAACTTTAGAAGAAGCTACAGGTAACACAGGAGTGTGTTCCAGTTATGGGGGACAGATGGAATGTCATGCATGAGAAACAGCAAGAAGTTCAGTTTGGCTGGACTAAAGAGTGAATGAAAAGAGGAAGAAGGTAGGGTAAGACTTGAAAGATGGATTCCAGTTCTAAATCCATGATGCTATAACTTCTATTCTGTCTACTGGACTTTCTCCCACTATTTACCCAACAGGCTAGTCTTACGTCCTAAGTGAGGAAGCATGACATAAAGCAAGACAAAGAGCTACCATTGTGATGATGTCTTGTCTTTTTGTTTCCTTTGCCCCTCCCCAAATCATCTGGCCCAGTGGTTTTTACATAGTAGGCCTAATGAATGGTTGTTAGATGAATAAATGAATGAATGAATGAATGAATTACCCTGTACATAATAAGGGCTCCGTAAATACCATTGATAGAGCAGCTGTCCTATTTGAGTCATTAGTTTTTGTTTGAGTTTCACCAATACTTAGCTCAATGGCCAGCATGCAGACGGTACTTAATAAATACTTGTTGATTGACTGATTGTCTCTAATACTTACCCATGTATTTAGAATAAAGTTAGGAGTTGCTACTTTTCATACACCCTGACAGTTTCATTGTTTCACCATCATTTAATAAAGCCTCAGAGAATGACGTGTTATTAGGAACCATGGCAAGGAGTAGAAGGCATTTTAAAGTACTTTCAAATAACATTTGAAAAGAAGGAAAAGGGACAGGATGCCAAGCCACAAGTTTCTCCAAAAATCCACATTCCTAGAGACACACTATTCAATCTTTCACTTCTTTTCTACATTACAACCTGTCTGGCTCCTGGCCCCAGTCATAAATTTCCTTTCTGTGCCCTTCCTTGAGTGGATTCACTTAGGCTGGGCCTTTCTCTTCTCTTCTGGGAGGTTAGAAAGAAAGGAACGTATAAAACAAAGAAAAAAATGGAAATTGTTTTGTTTTAAGGGCATATGAGAGACAAGGCTAATGAGGTGGTACAATGAGTAGAGCACTCAGGAAGACTCATCGTACTGAGTTCAAATCCCACCACAGACACTTATTAGCTGGGTGACCCTGGGCAAGTCACTTAGCCTCTGCTTGCCTCAGTTTCCCCATCTGTAAAATGAGCTGAAGAAGGAATTGGCAAACCACTTCAGTGTCTTTGCCAAGAAAACCCCAAATGGGATCACAAAGAGTCAGACACAACTGAAAAAACTCAAAAACAAACACTAGAGACAACATGGTTCAATAACTAAAGAAATCAGATCAAAGTTGGGAGGAGACCTGGTTTCAAGTCCCACATCTGATAGATACTGGCAAAGGACCTAACTGCTCGTTAACCTAAGATTATAAATTACTCATCTGCATCAGTCGAGGGAATACTTAGGTGGCAGCCAGGTGGCAGAGTGGATAAATATCCCGGGCTTTGAATCAGGAAGCTCTGAGTTCAAATGTGACCTCAAACACTGAGTAAGTTGTGTGATACTGGGCAAGTCATTTAATCTGTGTTCACCTCCATTTCCTCAGCTGCAAAATGTGGGTAATAATAACATCTACCTTGCAGGGTTGTTGTGAATTCAAATGAGATGATATTTGTAAAGCACTTGTCACATTGCACTTAGAAGGGTCAGAGAAACAGAGACCTTGAGATGTACGGGATTTCAAAGGCCAGCTAGTCCAAATTCATTTTTCAGATTGGGAAACTGAAGTCCAAAGAGGTTAATGACTTACTCAAGGGCAGTCAGTCAACAAGCACTTATTCAGCCCTTGCTATTTCACAGGCACATAGCTGGTTGGTGCAATGGATAGAGTGCCAGACCAGGAGTCAGGGGAACCTGAGTTCAAATCTGACCTCAGATACTTATAAGCTGTGTGACCCTGGGCAAGTGACTTAACCCTGTCTGCTGGACACTTAATAATGTAATTAATGTAGGATACTTAATAAGTGCTTGTTTTCTTCCTCCCCTTTTTTACTAGAAGGTCTATCGATTAAATCACAGGTCTGCTTCCTACCCCCTGCAAAAAAAAAAAAAAAAAAAGGAAGGGGGAAGGCATTTAGAAATGGAGCATGATAGGAGTAGCATGCCTGGCCTCGAGTCCAGAAGTGCTAGATTCAAGTCCTGCTCCATATTGACTGTGTATCTCTGGGTAAGACACTTAATAATCTTTTGGTGATTCAGGCAACTCCCTGAGACTATAAGTTGCTGAGTGGCATTGGTGGAAGAATTTGCTAGAATTGTCTTTACTCATTGTGGTAGCATTAAGATCACAGGTCTAAATCCCACTCCCCAAATCCCCAAAATAAAAAGGGTAGAGGGAAGGCTCATGGAGAGCTATATGGGATAGTAGAGAAGTGCTTGTTGCAAATCCTACCACTGACATATTCTAGCTATATCTATCTATCTATGTATATCTATCTATCTATATATAGATATATATGCATGCAGATACATATTGTATGCGTGTATACCGTGAGATTTAAAATTGGATATATTAGCATTAAACGCCCCCGTTAGGGGCAGCTAGGTGGCACAGTGGATAAAGCACCGGCCCTGGATTCAGGAGTACCTGAGTTCAAATCCTACCTCAGACACTTGACACTTACTAGCTGTGTGACCCTGGGCAAGTCACTTAATCCCCATTGCCTCACAAAAAACAAAACAAAAAACAAAAAAAACCCCAGAAACGCCCCCTTTAACTTTTCCCTTATATATCTCCCAGACCACTAAGAAAAAGAAACCTCTGAGCTTTAATCAATGAGGGATTAGTTTTTATTGCTTGGGAATTAATTAGACAACAAAAGGTGAAACCAATTAGGGAAATAGGAAAGTAGAAATACAAATGAATAATCTTAGATCTAAGTTTAGTCTATATTCCTTTATAAAACTCACCGAATCCCAAACTGCCTGCCAGGCCGAGAACCAGCACGGAACAACAAATGCGTGCTCCACCACAGTTAAGCTGAAAAGCCAGAGAGAGCGAACTTCCGTTCCTCCCTCAGTTTTAAGCTGGAGTGCTGGATGTTCGTCACGGTCTCCTCCCGAAAAGGGTGGTCCTTCAAAAGCCGCTTCAGTAGCATGCACTCAACTCTTAAATGATTCAGCTAAAACTTCCATTTTTTACCACAATACATAAATATGTGTATATGTGTATACACACACATATAGTATATGCACAGACACATCTGAGCTAGTCCCATTCACCTATTCTAACAACTCTCTCTAGCTATTTACTCAATGACAGATGGTGGAAAGCCAAAATCACAGGTCTCTCACTTTGGGAAAGACTTCACAAGAACTTTTATCCAAGCCAGCCTCTCTTAACAATAAATCTTCTATAACCTTTCTTGGGTAATAACAGCAATAAAATGCATTGTCTAAGACTTTGCTTTGATAGAGTTGCTGCGGTTGAAGTACTGCATCACTTCATGGTCAACTGTCTGGTAATGAACCTATGTACACTGAGCTATCCTGGTCCTCAGACATAAAAGCCACAGTTCATCCCCAAACCTTTCCACCCTATTAGTGCCCCCTAGAATTTGTACTCCTCTGATGCTGCCTTCGAAAAGCCAGGGTCAGCTCCACATTACAATAAACCATAAGAATGGGATTTCTGTCTAAGGCAAACTGGGGGGAAAAAAGAAGGTCCTATTAACTGTTAAATTGTCTCAGCATTGTGATGAACTTATGGAATGTGTGTTACACAACTCATTATGCCCTGTCATATACCAGGGTATAAAGTTAACACTTCAACTGAATTTCCTTTCCTTTGGTTGAGCTATAGAAATGGTCTAATGAGGATAATATGAAGAAAATCTCTTTGAAAAGTTCAACAAAAGAATGCAAAATTCTTTTATTCTTCTGTCCTTGGCTGCAAATCACAATTCCTCCATCTTTTCTTATGCTTTGAGATCTCTGCCCATGTTTTCAAATGAACAATTCAAAAAAATACTCATTCAGTCTCTTCTATAGGAGGCAGCATAGTACAATGGAAAGAGCCATTGGTCGTGGTTGAAATCCAGCTCCTCCTCTGACACTCAATATCAAAGTTATTCTCTAGAATAACTTCTTCTGAAGAGAGTGACTGATTTGTTTGCCTTTCTTTGTATCTGCACTTAGTACAGTACCTGAAACATGTTCAATTGGGTCTGAACATGGGTCTTGACTCCGCTTAGGGTTTTCTTGGCAAAACTAGAGTGGTTTGCCATTTCCTTCTCAAGCTCATTTTACAGATGAGGAAATTGAGGCAAACAGGGTTAAATCACTTGCCCAGAATCACACAGCTAGTAAGTATCTGAGGCCAGATTTGAACTCAGATCCCCCTGACTCCTGGTCTAGCACTCTATATATTGCACCAACCAGCTACCATGCCTGTGAAATAGCAAGGGCTGAATAAGTGTTTGTTGACTGACTGACCTTGAGCAAATCATTAACCTCTTTGGACTTCAGTTTCCTCATCTGAAAAATGAATTTGGACTAACTGGCCTTTGAAGTCCCGTACATCTCAAGGTCTCTGATTCTCTGACCCTTCTAAGTGCAAGGTACCTTGTTCTAGGAATAGGAAGATGAAAAAAATAACAGTCCCTGCCCTCAAGGAAACTTACAAGGCTAATGGGGCAATATGGACACACACAAATAAGTATAAAATATAAAAGAAGTGGATCAGGGAAAATCTCTGATCAAATTGGGGAGTGGGAAGGGAGTTTCTAAACAACTTGATAACATAATAGACTATTGTAACATATGATAATATAATAGGCTATTGTTAATGGTTCTTCAAGTTGAAGAAACTCATCAAGTCCATCTGATGGGATTACAGGGTGCTGGCCCGTGAAATAAAAATCAGCTGGTGGAGCACAAGGTATATCTAGTGATTGTCTCATGAAGTATTAAACACAGCACTTGGTTTTTAAGAAGTATGGGGGGGGGCAGAGCCAAGATGGCAGAGGAAAGACATTAAACCCACAGGGCTCCTGATATAATCACCCCAAAAATAGCAATAAAAAAACCCTTGGGGCAGAAAAACACACAAAAATACGGGCTGAGAGTTTTCTCCAGCTATAGATAGATTTCAGGGGGCCATGCTGGACCATGAATAAAGCCTAACCCTGCAATCAGGCCAACACACCATACACCCGCCAGAGGAATTTGCCCCAGTGCCTCTGAATCAGCTGTAGCACTGGCGTCTTCTGGAACCGAGTGCATGGTCGGACTGAACGGCTGGCCCGGGGGGGCGGGGTAAGTACAGGGGTACCAGTGGACTGGGGGGAAGGATTAGACTGTCCCACCCCAGCAGGGAACCAGGAAGAAATCCTGAGTGGCGGGAGACCCAGGTTGGGGAGGGGAGCAGGGGAGCAGTCTCATTGGAAACTGAGAACCACACCACAGAAAGCTTTGCTGGTTGGTTGCTTAGTAAAGTAAACCTGAGGTTATCTCTGGACCTGAGAACAGGCCAGGTGAGATTAAAGCCTGCTCCACCTCAACCCAAAACACCTGGGACCCTCTGAAGCTGAGAATAGGAGTGGAGCCGAGAAGCAGCCCCCCCCACACACACACCCCAACACCCCCCAGTGGAGAGTTTAAAATCAAATGAAAGCAAGGCCAGGCAGGCTGAGAAGAAGCCCAACCATCCCCCGGTCCACACTGTAGCTTGAACAGTGTGTCCTGGAAGCAGTGCCACACTTTAAGAAGGAGTTAAAAGTCAAGAAATAGTAAGCCAGGATGAGTAGACAGAGAAAGCAGAAGACCACTGAAAACTTCTTTGGGGGTAAGGTAGACCACAATACAACCTCAGAAGAAGAAGATAATAACAGGGTCAAAGCTTCAACATCCAAAGCTTCCAATAAAAATATGAACTGGTCTCAGGCCATGGAAACTCTCAAAAGGGACTTTGAAGAGAAAGTAGGAGAGATAGAAGATGTAGAGAAAAGGAGGAAAGAATGGAAAGAGACATGAGAGAGATGCAGGAGAGTCATGAGAAAAAAGTCAACAGTTTGAAAAGCCAAATGGAAAAGGAGATTAAAAAACTGTCTGATGAAAATAACTGCCTAAGAAATAGGATTGAACAAATGGAAGCTAGTGACCTTATGAGAAACCAAGACACAGTAAAGCAAATCCAATTGAATGAAAAAATAGAGGGCAATGTGAAATATCTCCTTGGAAAAACAGCTGACCTAGAAAATAAATCTAGGAGAGATAATTTGAAAATCATTGGACTACCTGAAAACCATGACCAAAACAAAAGCTAAGACACCATCCTCCAAGAGATTGTGAGGGAAAATTGCCCCAATATTCTAGAAGCAGAAGCTAAAATAGAAATTGAAAGAATCCACCGATCACCTCCTGAAAGAGATCCCAAAAGGAAAACCTCCAGGAATATTATAGCCAAATTCCAGAACTCCCAGGTCAAGGAGAAAATACTGCAAGCAGTTAGAAGAAAGGAATTCAAATACTGTGGAGCTCCAATAAGGATAAAGCAAGATCTAGCAATTTCTACATTAAAGGACCGAAGGGCATGGTATATGATATTCCAGAGGGCAAAGGAACTGGGACTTCAGCCAAAAATCATGTACCCAGCAAAATTGAGTATAATCTTTCAAAGGCAAAAATGGAATTTCAATGAGAAAGAGGTCTTTCAAGCATTTGTGATGAAAAGACCTGAACTGAATAGAAAATTTGACTTTCAAATACAAGATCCTGGAGAAGCATAAAAAGGTAAACAGGAAAAAGACTTATGAGGGATATTAAAAGATCAAACTGTTTACATTCCTACATGGGAAGATAATACTTTGAAATCATAAGAAATATCTCAGTAAGAAATTCACAGAAGACAGGGCTGAACTGAATATGAGGGGATGATATCTGTAAAGCATTTATGTTTTGTTCTTTGTAGGGCAGACAGGGTGGGGTGTCTTATGTCTGGGACTGGATTTGGCCTTGGGGCCTCCTGGGTCCAGGGCTGGTGCTTTGTCCACTGTGCCACCTAACTAATCCATGATGACATCATTAAAATAGGGTTGAGGTGTAGGAAGAATAAACTGGGGAGGGAGAAGGGGAAAAATGGTCTGGGGAGAGGTAGTTCACATGAAGGAAACAAAAAGAAAGCTTATGGAGGAGAGTAGAAGAGGGGGAAGGAGTTGGGGAGTGAGTGAACCTTAATATCATCAGAATTGGTTCAAAGAAGGACTAACGTACATACTCAAGTAGGTATAGTAATATATTTTTGCCCTGGGGGCGGGGAGGGAGAAAAGAGGGGGGAGGAGAAGGGAAGGAGGAAAGGGCAGATTGGGAGAGAGAGCAGTAAAAAGCAAAATACTTTCAAGGAAGATGAAGATGTTCTGCATTACTGCACCAGTTTGACATATTGAATTGCTTGATCTCATATGGAGGGTTGAGGAGGGAGGGAGGAAGAAAAATTTAGAACACAGAATTAGCTCAGGGACCCTGATCTCATTGGAGTGGGCTCATGGAGGGAATAGCTTTCATAACCAATTGGGAGGAGCAATTTATTTAACCCTGCAGGAAAATAGATGGGGAAGAGGATAAGGAAGGAAGGGTGGAAAAAGGGAGTGCAGAGCGAGGGAGAGGATAGTCAGAAGTAAAACACCTCTGAGGAGGAATAGTTAAAAAGAAGATAGAGTAAATGTCATGGGAAGGGAGTGGGATGGAGGGAAATAGTTATGATGATTGATTATAATGGCAAAACGTGTGGTACCTACTTTGCTGGGCTTTTATGAAGAAAATTCTCTGTCAAGCTTAAGGTACTATATAAAGGTTATGATGAATAGGATACTATCAGAAAAACCTGGAAAGACCTACATGAACTGAAGCAGAATGAAATGTACTGTATACAAAATAACAGCAATAGTGGGGGATGATCTGCTGGGAAGCATGTGGCTATTTTCAGCAAGGCAATGATCCAATATAACCCTGAAGGACTTATGAAGATTGCAACTCATCTGCAGAGAAAGAACTGATAGTATCTGAAAACAGATGGAAACACATTAAAATTTTTTTTCATTTCCTCTTTGACAATTCCTTAATCTGAAGTTTGGGGGTTTTTTGGACTGTTTTCTCTCACAAATAGCTGATATGGGAATTTTTCCATGACTACTCATGTATAACTTATTTTGAATTGCTTGAGTTCTTGTGGGTGGGGGTGGGAATGGAGGGGGGAAGAAAAGTTGGAACACAAAGTTTTTAAAAAATTGATGTTAAAATTTTGGTTTTATATATATTTTGGAAAATAAAATTCTATTCAAGAAGTATGCCAAGAGGCAGCTAAGTGGCACAGTGGATAGAGCACCGGCCCTGGATTCAGGAGGACCTGAGTTCAAATCCGGCCTCAGACACTTAACAATTACTAGCTGTGTGACCCTGGGCAAGTCACTTAACCCCAATTGCCTCACCAAAAAAAAAAAAAAAAAGAAGTGTGCCAACCCCCACTCTAGGAAAATTAGCCCTCCAGGAAGGACTCAACTCTTGAGGGTTTGGTCTTCACTACTTCCCTTGTACCTCCTTCAAAGTCCAAGGGTGGGAAGGAAGAGAAAGTTTTCTTTCCTCCTTTCTTGCAAGTGGGCACAGGAGTCATATGCTTGCACATAGGCTAAGAAGGAGATTCAAGGACCTGGCTTACTGAACTATAACCATCAGTGTAGAGAAGGGGGGAAATTATCAATTACCTAGACATGTAGCCTTCTAGCTGAGAGAAAAACATTTCCAGGACAGACCTCAAGGGTAATTCCAAGTTCAAGAGCTCCAGACATTGAATCTTCTAGACAGAGATTCCTGATGTATCCTTCTCCTTAAAAAAGTAAGAAAACTGCCCATATGCTTTCTACACAGCATCCAGTAAAGTAGTTTTATTGTTCAGTCATTTTCAGTCATGTCTGATTCTTCATGGCTTCATTTGGGGTTTTCTTTTTTTTTCCTTTCTTTTTTTTTTTTTTAGTGAGGCAATTGGGGTTAAGTGACTTGCCCAGGGTCACACAGCTAGTAAGTGTTAAGTGTCTGAGGCCAGATTTGAACTCAGGTACTCCTGACTCCAGGGCTAGTGCTCTATCTACTGTGCCACCTAGCTGCCCCTGGGGTTCATTTGACAGATGAGGAAACTGAGGCAAACAGGGTTCAGTGACTCAGAACCTGAGGTGGCCATTATCCTGGGGTACCAATCCCATGAGCTGGGAGTGGGAAGAAGGTACCCTTGTATTGCTACAGATATAAAATAGAATGTGACGATTGTAAGGAAAAAATCCAGTCAAAATGCTCTGAGAAATGCCAAAAGGGAGAAACCACTTTCAGTTGGGAGCATCAAGGAATGCTTCATTAGTAAAACTTGAAAAAACAAAAGTATTTCAATAGACTGGATAAAGTACTTTCTGCGTATGGGAGCCAACCATTGCCATTACACAGAGTGGGAGGGGACAGGAGGAGATGAGTTCTTTTAATAAAGAAAAATCTGGAGTTATTTAAAGGACTAACCAGTTGCCCAAAAGGGATCCAATCTGATCTCTTCCCACTTAAAGCTGAGCCCTGCTCATTTTCTATCTACTGATCCTTAAGATAACATCATAGATACCAAGTGAGATGAGCAGAACTAGGAGAACATTGTACGCAGTATCAACAACATTGTGTGTTGATCAGCTGTGATAGACTTGACTCTTCTTGGCAAATAATAATTTCAAAGGACTCATGATGGAAAATGCTCTCCAAATTCAGAAAAAAGAACTGTGGAATCTAGATGCAGACTGAACCAGACTGTTTCTACTTTTTTTCTTTTTCTTTTCTTTTTTTCCCCTTTTGTTCTGATTCTTCTTTCACGGCATAACCAATGTGGAAATATATTTAATGTGATTGTTCATATATAACCTATATCAGATTGCTTGCTGTCTTGGGGAGCGGGGAGGAAGAAAAATTTGGAACTAGAAATCTTACAAAAACAAATGTTGAAAACTATCTCTACATATAACTAGAAAATTTAAAAATCATTTTATGATTTTAAAAAATGATAGCATAGAGCCAAAGAATTTCAGAAATAGACTTTCTTGTTTCTAACTCATCACCATTCTAGCTCATTTTTCTTTGGTGCAAAGTGAGCAAGCCTTTCTAGAATCTCATAGAGCTTTTCTTTTTTCTTTTTCTTTTTGTGATTAATCAGGTTGGGGAAATCCTCATAACAATTTAAAATATTACTGATAACTTTTATTTATATTAATCTATATTTCCCATTTCCTTTCCCCTATCTCACCCAAAGAACCAAGTCTTATAACAAATCATTTTTTAAAAGAGGAAAAAAATACATTTGAACAATGCTAAAATGTCAAGAAAGTTTGGCTTTGTATTCATTGTCCCACATCCATAGTACTCCCTGCTTTGCCAGGAAGAAAAGCCAAGTTTGGGCATTAATTTCACAACATTCAGTTTGTCTGTATTGTTGTCAATCTTCCCATTTATATTGTGTATGCGTTCTGTGTTTCTATGGAGACAAGAGACTCAAGAGACTGCTGTTCCATTAAGTGCAAGTTCAAATACATTACAGAATATACAGAATTTTCCTGGTTCTGTTTATTTCACTTCAAATCAGTTTATGTGTCTTCCCATGCTTCTCTATTTATAATAGACATAATTTTTACAATATGATTATATGTATTCATGTATGACAACTTGTTTAACCATCTATCCATTCAATGGGAATCTACTTTGTAGTCAATTCTTTGCTATTACAAAAATCATTTGTGTATGTTGGTGTCTATGGGATTTTTCTTTCTATCTTTGATTTCCTTGAAATATATGCCTCTGAGATCTCTGAACTGCAAAACATAAAGATTTTAGTAATTTTCTTCAAATAATTCCAAATTCCACCCAATCATGATTTTCAGGTAGTCTGATGGTTGTGTGATGTTTAAAAATCTAAATGTGTGGTTTCCTTAAATTAGAAGCTTTAGCACGAGTCTTTGAGCATTAAGCATCTATTAAAGCATACTAAGTATTAGTAAAAAGGAAAACATGGGGGGGGCAGCTAGATGGCACAATGGATAGAGCACTGGCCCTGGATTCAGGAGGACCTGAGTTCAAATACAGCCTCAGACACTTGACACTTACTAGCGGTGTGACCCTAGGCAAGTCACTTAACCCCAATTGCCTCACCAAAAAAAAAAAAGGAAAACATGTGGAGTTCAGAAAGTTAAGAAAAGGCCTATCTAGCCTAGAGGTCCAGCCTGGTCAGGTTCTTCCTCAAGTCCACCACCACAAGCCTGTTTCAATCACGAACTCCCAGCAAACTGAGTGTGGAAGCTTTTTATAGATCTGGAGCATAGGGGGTCCTTACACCCTTCCTCAAGCTGATTGGTAGGCATCATCCAAACCCATTGGTTCACTGGACTTGAAGGTGGTCTCATATTTTGTTTTGTTTTTTGCGGGGTGAGACAATTGGGGTTAAGTGACTTGCCCAGGGTCACACAACTAGTAAGTGTCAAGGGTCTGAGGCCGGATGTGAACTCAGGTCCTCCTGAATCCAAGGCCGGTGCTCTATCCACTGTGCCACCTAGCTGCCCTGAAGGTGGTCTCATGTTGAGTTAAAAGTCCTTAGCTTCTGAGAATAATACCTTCTTAAGGGCTAGCCAGGTGTGGTTACAATCTAGTTAACTTGAAGTAAGATAATCAGCAGCAGTGTGTGTGTGTGTGTGTGTGTGTGTGTGTGTGTGTGTGTATTAGTCTTTTGATTTTATTTTAACATTTCTTATTTCCAGATTGCTTTCTAGAATGGTTGGATGAATTCACAATTCCATTGGCAGGGTATTAGTATGCCTGTCTTTCCTCAACCCATCCAACATTGACTTTGCCCATGTTTTGTCTTCTTTGCCAATTTGCTGAAAGTTAGGTGATGCTTCAGAGTTATTTTGATTTGTTTTTCTCTTGTTATTCATGATCTAGAGCAATCTTTCCTATGATTGCTAATAGTTTGCCATTCTTCCAATCATATTAACATTAAAGGTCAACTCATGGAAAGTTAAAATTACATGAAAAGCCAATAAAAATAAGTATGACTTCAACAAGAAGAGAAGCATATTCCTAACATCAGCTGGAATGTTGACCCAGGGAAGTAATTGTTTCAAATAGCTTCAGGCATGCAAAATGATGTCAAACATATGAAAAGAATCTACTTGTGGGTATTTTTGTTTTTGTTTTTACAGGATTTTATTTGAAACTTCTAAAGTTGTTAACTTTCTTTCTTTCTTTCTTTCTTTCTTTCTTTCTTTCTTTCGGTGAGGTAATTGGGGTTAAGTGACTTGCCCAGGGTCACACAGCTAGTAAGTGTCAAGTGTCTGAGGCCGGATTTGAACTCAGATCCCTCTGAATCCAAGGCTGGTGCTTCATCCACTGAGCCACCTAGCTGCCTCCCAGTTATTAATTTTCCATGCAAAAGCTTTAGGCATTATTTCAACTCATGGTACCTGTGGTAAAGCAATATGCTATCCCTAGTTTAGAAGCAAGTTAACCTGTATTCCAAAAAGTGGTTTATAAATCAGTTCATTGAATCTCAGAATGCTTTCCCCATAGAAAATAACCACATGGAGGTTGAATTTCCAAGCCATCCACAAAAGACTTAAATCCATAATGTCTCCAAAGTGAGTAAAGCATTGATAGTGCTAAGGTAAGAAAATTCCATATAAAATAATATTTAGGTAGGGAAATGCATTCCAGATTTCATGCTGGGATATCTGAAATGTGTAGTCCTTGCTGGAATGGGATCTGAGACTCTCTCCCCATGCCTTCCAACTTATTCAGTATTGTGTTACTTCCTATGAGCTGGAGATAAGTTCTAATTGAGAATGAGGTTGAGGAAAAATTGGTAGAAATATCCAGACTTACTTCTTGGTCAGGAAATTGTTGTTTGTCCTTCATTTTCCAAGCAGACTATGACATCAGGGTGATGTCATGACTTGCACTAAATTGGATTTAAGTGAGGGAGGGCTGTGTAAAGTCACCAACCTCACTTTCTCCTCCAGACTCATTTGAGTCCAGTGGCAAGATATAGATCAGGATGACTGGAGATGGCCCCAGATATTTTAAGGCAATTGGGTGACTCGCCCAGGGTCACCCAGCTAGTAAGTGTCTGAGGTGAAATTGAACTCAGGTCCTCCTGATTTCAGGGCCAGTGCTCTGTTCATTGTGCTACATAGCTGCCCCTGGTCAGGGAGTAGTTCCTCTGTCCATCCCTCACTGTCCCCAGGGATGAGCTCCTAAAATTGGAATATGTACTTTCTGAATTTTTGTGCCAGGGGCAAGTTGTGGCTCAGTGCAGGGGATACAGGAAGAAGGGAAAACACTGAGGAAGAAGTCAGGATAAGGAAGTACAGTCCAGGATGATTAAGATATTTCTACGTGGATGAAGAACCAACTGTAGCCATACAAGGAATGGGGGAAGGGAAAGAGGGAGGGAGCCACCAGACAAAGTAAACCTAAGGCAGATTGGTGCTCTTGCTGCCTTTTCATTTTCAGCACCCTTTCTATGTTTCTCAAAAATCACTGAGCTTATCGTTTCTTATTGCCTAGGCTTGCATGAAATAATGAAGAACCAAATGAGCAGAACCGAGAGAACATTGTATGAAGTAAGAACCATAATGTCTTGAGAATGACTTTGAGTGAATGTCAGTTTGACTGTTATAAATACCCAAACTAACTATAAGGGACACATGAAGAAAGATGCTATGTGCATCTAGATAAAGAACCGATAAATAGAAGTATGTGTAGAATAATTTACACACACACACACACACACATATATACCTATTTGTGTGTAATGGTAGCCATCTCTGAAAGGAGGGAGGGAAGAAAAAAAGGAAGGGAAAAGGAAATTGACATGATAACTGTTGTGTAAGGAATAGTGAGTTGTACATAGTGAAGTTGTGGCTTCATGTACAATCATTCTTTATATTGTACCATGTTATGGAAATGCTTGTTGCATTCCACAAAATAATTAAATAAATAACTGGATTTAATTTTTTTTTTTTTAATCCTCAACTAAATTCTTTTTTCAGCACTCTGGGAAGAATCCCTTCCATTCTAGTTATGGCCCTACCTGCTTTCTTTCCTAACCACCTTCTAAACAAGTCAATAAGTTTTTATTAGCTAGGTGGTGCAGTGGATAAAGCACTGACCCTGGAGTCAGGGGGACCTGAGTTCAAATCCGAACTCCAACATGACACTTACTAGCTGTGTGATCCTGGGCAAGTCGCTTAACCCTCATTGCCCTGAAAAAAAAATACACCAATAAGTTTTTATTATGCATTCATGTGCCAAGCACTGAGGATACAAAAAGGTGGGGAGCAGGCAAAAAGATAGTACCTAGCTTCAAACAGCTTACCTTCTCATGAGGGAGTCAACATATAAATGGAAAAATATAAGATGTATGCAGAGTGTAAGAAGACACTTTGTAAGGGGAAGGCATTAGCAGGTAGTGGGGAAGGGCTGGGAAAGGTCTCTCTGGGAATAGGTGGGATTTGAGCTGAGTCTTGAAGGGAAATAGGAGTCACTAAGAAATGAAAGGGAGGGGGCAGGTTATTCCACGTATAGGGCACAGATAGTACAATGGCATGGAGGTGGGACATTGAATAGCGTGTTCATAGAACTGCAAGTCGGCCAGTACTTTGTGAACAGGGCTTCTCCCTCTCCTAACTCTCCCCATAATAGAACATGGCCTCACAGCTTCTCCCCTATCTATCCCTGAAGCAAGCACATAGATCTTTTGAGATTTCCTATAGCTTTGCTTTTTCTCTTCCTGCTAGGCACTCCTAATGTCTCCACAAAAATCCTACTCTAATTCCTTTATTTATTTTTTTTTAGGGAGGCAATTGGGGTTAAGTGACTTGCCCAGGGTCACACAGCTAACTAGCTGTGTTAAGTGTCTGAGGCCGGATTTGAACTCAGGTACTCCTGACTCCAGGGCCAGTGCTCTATCCACTGTGCCACCTAGCTGCCCCCTACTCTAATTCCTTTTAAGGACATAGAGGTGACCCCTGGATTCTTGAAGGCTATTCTGATAGGGCACATACTTTGGTAGGTTCCACAAAGCCAGAATGACTTTGAGAATGGACTAGCAATAGACTATATATCAACTATCCAAGGACCAGCCTGCCTAAATTTAGAGAAACCCAAGATTAAATGTTTGACACCCAGATGATGATATTTTTTGGCCACCAGAACTCCTAAAGACATTTGATATAGATGTACTATATAGAATATATATGGAATACTACAGAGAAAATATAGAATAGAGAGAGAGAGAACATCTATACTATAGCTATAGAATATAGGCTATATAGAGAGAGATCTAGACTATATAGAATATCTAGAATTTATTTATAGACTATATACAATACTATGTAGAATCTACATATATAGAGTCAATATAGATGGGATTTACATCACTGGAGGAAGTCCCCACAACTATAAAATCACTGATTCTTGGGGTGTTGATGTAAGTAACCACCCAGATAGAATATAAACTTCTTGAAGGTAGGGGAGGTTTCACTTTTGTCTTTATATCCCCAACACCAGGGGCAGCTAGGTGGCGCAGTGGATAGAGCATTAGCCCTGGAGTCAGGAGGACCTGAGTTCAAATCCGGCCTCACTTAACACTTACTAACTGTGTGTCCCTGGGCAAGTCATTTAATCCCAACTGCCTCAATAATAATAATAATAATAATAATAATAATAATAATAATAATAATATATCCCAAATACCTGACATAGTTGGTACCTACTAAATGCTTATTACTTGACTGATTCTGCTTAATACACACACCTTCACATTTGACTGATAGTAAACATGATTTTGTGCACTCAGCTTATAAATAAGAAGACATTAGGCTAAGAAGAAGTCTCGGTTTATCTTTCACTTCAAAGTGCTGAGTTTACTAAACAAGCTCTACCGAAAATTCCACATCCTAGCATATTTACAAGAAACTATTGATTTCAAAACCACTAAATAGTGTTAGATTCTGGCTGCTATTTAATTGAAATGAATATGGCTTTCTTTACCTTGAGCATTAGAATTCCTTCTAAATTTTCAGCCACTTAGTTGGGTTTTTTTTTGTTTTTGTTTTTGTTTTTGTTGTTTGTGTGTGTGTGTGTGTGTGTGTGTGTGTGTGTGTGTGTGTGTGTGAGGCAGTTGGGGTTAAGTGGCTTACCCAGGGTCACACAGCTAGTAAGTGTCAAGGGTCTGAGGCTGGATTTGAACTCAGGTCCTCCTGAATCCTGGGTTGGTGCTCTGTCCACTGTGCCACCTAGCTGCCCCCTTAGTTGTTTTTTTATAAGAGGTTTTCTGGAAGGAAAATTGTTTATTTATTTATTTATTTACCAAGAATGTCTAGGAAATGTTCAACAACCCTGGTTGGGGGGTTGGGGTGGGGGGAGATGTACCCATGACACACTTTAAATTTAATCTGAATTATTACTAACATTTTCACCATCGCTCTCTTAAGCACAATAAGTCAGTCCCTGATTTGTGCTATTTGCTGATTTATGAGGTGGAAGGGTTCATAATGAAAATGAAACAATCCTCCAGATTTGAGCTGGCTCTAGCATACCCCTGTTCCTACCCCATACAAGAAAAAATAGGACAGGGAAATATCAAAACTTGATAGAAAAATTGGATGCATCTGTGCTCGCAAAGCTGATACTGGTTGTCATCAGTTGATTCTTCCCATTTTTTTTTACCAAAGTTGTAACCTATAGGATCAGCCCCAGGCACATTCTGACATCAACAGTCTCATGATCTGTCTGTTTGCCAGGCCTTTAATAGTGCTAGTAATTATAAAATTAAAATCATATTGTTCACAATTGAGACCCTGAAAGGATGTAAATCAGGAACTTCCTCACCCACAGTGTTGGGATATTTCCCCCTATCATCTTATTGGGTAGTATTTCTCCTTCAGTACTTGCCTGTTTGGATAGCGGTCAAGGACACCAGGCATCTGTGTGTTTGAGTGAGTGAGAACAAGGACACTCTTGGAAAGGGACTCATTGGTCTGGGCAGACCTGCAGCCATCAGGAAGGACTTTTTAGCATAGCAGCAGAAATGACAAAGCAGGACACTTCAGATGGTAGGACACAATCCTGGGGCAGGCTGTTCAGTGATTGCCCTGGGCTATATTAGCCAGGATATTACAGGGAAGGAAGAAGGCAGTGTATATTGCAAGACTGTCAACACAATTCTGTGGTTGTAGAAAAACTGCATGCAAGGAATAAGGGGGGGGGGAGGGACCAATAGGACTCTTGGGCATGGCTAAGCAGCATTTTTGGGGTGGTTACGTTTACCGGCAATGTTCCTTTGGTTTCTGTTTTTGTCCTCTTCTTATCGCTCTCCCCTCTGAAAACAACAAGTCAGGAAATGTGGGGAGCCTTTGTTTCCCGGATATCTTAAGGCTGCTTTATTGCCCCAGAGCTAGGCTAGGTACTTTACATTCTGGGAGTGGTCTCTGATGATTCCTGTCTCAAGTTCAGTGAACAGTTACAGATCTCTGTTCAACCTGAGATCACTCACCCATTACAAACTGGGGCCCCCAAATGGGGCTAGGGCTGGAACACAACCTGGGGAACTCACCTGAGCTCAACGTTATGAGATCTGATGGCAGACAAAGCCCATTCAATTCATCTAAGAGTACCTCTGAGACATCAACTATCTCAACTATTATGATGACGTCTGGGGAAGAAGTGAGCAACCTTAGAGAAATAGAGAAGGATAAAAAGATGTCTTCCTATCTCCCTCTCACCCTATCTTTTTTTTTTCACTTAAACCTTATAGGGAAAGCTAAAGTTGTATAGGGGGAGCATAGTGGATAGAATGCCAGGACTCCATCTTCCTGAGTTCAAGTCCAGCCTCAGATATTTACTGGCTATGTGACCCTGAGTAAGTCACTTCACCCTGTTTGCCTCAGTTTCTCATTTGTAAAAAAAAAAAAAAGAGCTGGAGAAGGAAATGGTGAACCACTCCAATATCTCTGCCAAGAAAACCCTAAATGGGATCATGAAGAATCAGATACAACTGAACAACAATGACAATGTTTGTAGAGGCATATATGGGTATTAATAGGAAAAGACAACGGTAGGATTCATCTGCCTCCAGAAGAAACCCAGGATCAGGCTATGTTGGACATTTTTCACAAGAGGTGAGGTGTTAGGGACTCTAGAGAGCAAGACAGGGCCTGTAGTAAGGTGGGATGGGGATCAAGGTAGAGAACATTGCTGAAGAGATCAGTACTAGGCATAGTGGGGGGCATTTGTCAGGGAAAGAAATGAAGGCTTTAGAGAAATAGGTATTTAATTCTTTCCTCTTCTATTCCTTCTCCTGTCCTGCTACCAACAGACACTTCCCTAAACCAGCCTTGGTTCAAGATGAGAAATAGTGTACCAATGCTCTTGATGTACACTCACAACCCAGAGATGCACCAGAGCATTGGCTGCTCATATCTTCCCCCTTGGTGCTCTAGGGGACCAATGAGGAACAGTGGGCTTCTTCTTTTTTTGTTTTTGTTTGGGTTTTTTTTGTGAGGCAATTGAGGTTAAGTGACTTGCCCAGGGTCACACAGCCAGTAAGTGTTAAGTCTCTGAGGCCAGATTTGAACTCAGGTCCTCCCGAATCCAGGGCCTCTAGCTGCCTCTTAACTAGACTTTACAAATCATCCTTGCTTGTCCATTCTGACCATGTCATTCTATATTCTTCCACAAGTTTCCATTGATGTGCTATGGGTTTTTCCTTTCACTTCTCCCCTTGGTAGAGCTTGTTTGTACTGGCTTGAGAGAGCCCATTGTTAAATTTTCATTTAGAGCATTTACACCTCAGAAATCTGCAAATGCTACAAACCAGGGCTTGATTTAGGATTCTGTTGTTGTTGTTGCTTGTCTAGACTTAAGAAAGTGATGGAGAAAATGTGGATAATTGTGAGAAAATAATGGGGATTTGGGACTCCCAGAGGCCCCCGCTCGAGGGCTTAATGCAGACAGCCTTCCCTGAACTTTTAAGACCAGTCCAGAGTTAGTCAAGTTCAACTTTGTCAACAAATATTTTTTTTTCAAGGCAATAAGGGTTTAGTGACTTGCCCAAGGTCACACAGCTCGCAAGTGTCAAGTGTCTGAGGCTGGATTTGAACTCAGGTCCTCCTGACTCCAGGGCTGGTGCTCTATCCACTGCCCCACCTAGCTGCCCCCAGTGGTCTTCTTCTAATGCTATCAGCTTCAGTGCCCATTCTACCATGCACAACCAAAATTAAAGAACCAGTTAATATTTCCTGGACATCAATGATACCAGTGATAACTATTCTACTATCAGTTTAATTAGTTGATATTACCTGAAAATCATCAATCAGCAATTAACAGTAATTAGCTTTTTAAAAAAATACATTTCCTGAGAAGATATAACAAGAACAGAAGTACAAGTTTGTTCTCCTGAACTGGAGGCACACTCTCCCCATTACTATCTTCATCCTAGGAAGAGTGGGCTCAAACACAGCTGCTACAAATATGCATCCCCCCAACTTCTCTTGTAGGGGGGACATAGCTGATGGATGAGTTTTTTTTTTCCTTACTTGCACTGAGACATTAAATGACTTGCTCAGGCTCATATAGCCCTAAATAGAAGAGATAGGGCTTGAACCCAGGGTTTTCTGACTAGCCTTCTCTCTCCATTTCAAGAGCTGTTCTAATGAGATAAATGACAATATTTTGTTATATTATTATGAACTGTAAATATCTACTATATTCACTTTAATATTTATTATTGTTATGAATAGCTGGCATTTTATACCTCTTTAAAGGTTACAAAATGATTTCCACCCATCTGAAGCTTGCAATGACCCTTTGAGACCCTATGAAGTAGGAAGTATAGATGTTATTATTCCCATTTTAAAGATGAGGACTCTGAAGTGCCTTTCCCATGGTTACACAACTACAAAATATGAGAAATAGAATTTGAAAGATCTTTGGAGCCAGAAGATCTAGGTGTGGGATCTACCCCCTTAATCATTGAGCTGGAAGGGGTACCTGACAGGGAGCAGGGAAAGAGCCCAGATTTGGGGAGGGGCCAAAAGCTATGGACAGGTTATGTAGAGCCAGAGGTGAGTTACCCAAGGTATGGATGACAGCAAAGCAAAAGAGTGGGAAAGAGGAAGCATGAATTAGTAGCAAAGGATCATAGAAGTTTAAGGAGCATGAAAAAGATGTGGTCTGGGTAAAAAGAGAAGTTTCTGGAACCCAGAGGATAAGGAACATCTGAGCTTTTCAGAGTTCAGGACAATTTTTCAGGTTAGTCATCATATAGGCACATGTACATGCAATCCTGCATACCTTCCCACTTCCCCTCAATACGTTTCAGCTGGGACAGCTCCCAGCTATCTTTAGGGGAAATAGACTTGGGGAAAACAGTGATTTCTAAGCAGTGCTGGACACCTGGATAAGTAAGTCACTCTCTCTGGTTGTTGCAAGTGTGAACTGAAGCAATTTATATGAAAGTGGAAATGTATGGTACTTTTAATAATCATCTTCATATTTAGCATCAGACTTCACACCTATTAACTTGTCTAAGACAGAATCAGTTCTTTTCACAGTGGGTAGTGCTTCTCAGACTCTTACCACCTATGAGGTCCTGGGCAGTCATGTAACCTCTCTGAGTCTCAGTTTCCTTATCTGTAAAATGGAAATCATAATCACAACCTACCTTGAAGGGGCTGCTGTGAGAATCAAATGAGACATGTAAAGTGCTTTGAAAAGCCCAAAGTATTATGTAATTGTCATTGTTGCTGTTATTTTATATGTCCAGTAGACTATAAGCTCATTAAGCACTCATTAACCTGAGTTCTTTGAATTTTTAAAAATATATTTCATAACCGCATTTCAATATAACTGGTTTCTTTTGTAATCCTAGGTATGTTATTTGAGATTAAAAAAAAACATTTAAAAAACATTTTTAAAAAAGCATTTTAAGGGGGCAGCTAGGTGGCGCAGTGGATAAAGCACTGGCCTTGGATTCAGGAGGACCTGAGTTCAAATCCAGCCTCAGACACTTGACACTTACTAGCTGTGTGACCTTGGGCAAGTCACTTAACCCTCATTGCCCTACAAAAAAACCCAACAACAACAACAACAAAAAGCATTTTAAAATATTAGCCTGAGGAATCCATATGCTTAAACATACTGGGAAAAGCATCTTTGAACCAGAAAGGAAGGAAGGAGTGTAGGAGGGAGGAAGGGAGGGAGGGAGGGAGGGAAGGAATAATGAAAGGAAGGAAAGAAGGAAGGAAGGAAGGGAGAGAAAGAAAGGATATGAATTCCTTTCCTAGAGCCTTGCACAAAATCTGTTACATGCTTAATAAGTGCATAATTATTCTTGTCAATTGATTTTACATTCTTTATATTTCTTAGTTCTCTGACTAGGAATAATAATAATAAATAACTCATTGTAAGGTATAACACTTTACTGTTTGCAAAAACATTTTTTCCATATCAAATCTGTGAGAATGGCAGCATTTTGAAGAGGGGGTCTGCTGGGGAGAAAAGTGTCAAAAAGCATACTCAATCCTTTTTATGCTTTCATTAAAAATAACTTGGATGTGTACAGAGAATATTTTTATAAATATTTTATGGAGATAAAAAAGTAAGCATAATAGTCAATCATGGCTAATGTCTTTTTAAAATTAAATTATTTATTTAATGCTTGATATTGAACCTGAATACAAGTGTTTTGACCCTCTTCTACCCCAAAAGACAATCAAAATGATATTGCCATGCCCCCAAAACTCTATATTGTAGGATATGCTTTCATTAATTTTTTATTAATGATCAATATAAGTAGTTAAATTTATTTATTAACTATAATTAAATTAATTTCAACACACAGAATACAAGGACTTTTCATTCACTCCTTCTAAATTTCTACTAGGATCAATTCTTTGTCCATTTATTCTCTATTTAGAATTTTATTTTCCAAAATACATGTAAAAACAAATTTTGACATCAGTTTTAAAAAAAAAAAACTTTGTGATACAACTTCTCTTCCTCCCTCCCTTCTGTGATATTTAAAATCTAAATTGTGGTCGCTTTAAATTAGAAGCTTTAGCACCAATCCTTGGGCATTAAACATTTATTAAAGCATACAGATATTCCCATGGAGTTCAGAAAGTTAAGAAAAAAGTCTATTTAGCCTAGAATTCCAGCCTGGTCTGGTTCTTCCTCAAGTCCTCTGCCACAAGGCTGCTTCAATCATGAACTCTCTCCAGCAAACTGATTGTGGAAGCTTTTTATAGGTCTGGAACAGAGGCGGTCCTTACACACTGCTTCAAGCTGATTGGTTGGCATCATCCAAATCCCTTGGTTCTGAAGGTGTTCTCAAGGTGTGATTACAATCCAGTTAACTTGAAGTAGGCTAATCAGCAGTTAATCACTCTCAGTTGATTCAACCAGTCTAGATTAATCTCCAGGTGGGTCTTTGAGTATCTGCTAAATCTCATTATTTCATCACACTTCCCAACCCCCACCCCCAAGAACTCAAACAATTCGATATAAGTTATACACGAGTAGTCATGGAAAACATCCCCACATTAGGTAGGTTGTGAGAGAAAACAGATAAAAACAAAATTTCAGATTAAGGAATTGTCAAAAAAAAAAAAAGGGTTTTAACTGTTTTCAAATACCATCAGTTCTTTCTCTGTAGATGGATTGCAATTTTCATAAGTCCTTCAAAGTTATATTGGAGCATTGCCTTGCTGAAAATAACCACGTGCTTCCCAGCAGATCATCTTATATTATTGTTGTTATTTTGTATACAGTACATTTCACTCTGCTTCAGTTCATGTAGGTCTTTCCAGGTTTTTCTGATGGCATCATGTTCATCATAACTTTTATATAGTATCTTAAACCTGACAAAGAATTTTCTTCCCAATAGCCCAGCAAAGTAGGTACCATACATTTTGCCATTATGGTTAATTATCGTAACTATTTCCCTCCATCCTATTTCCTTCCCATGATATTTACTCAATTTTCTATCTTCTTTTACCCTATTCCTCCTCAAAAGTGTTTTACTTATCAGAGGGCAGCTAGGTGGCACAGTGGATAAAGCACCAGCCCTGGATTCAGGAGGCCTGAGTTCAAATCCGGCCTCACACACTTGACAATTACTAGCTGTGTGACCCTGGGCAAGTCACTTAACCCCCATTGCCCTGCCCCCCCAAAAGAGAAAGACAAGAAAAGAAACTTGAAAGGAAAAGTATTTTACTTCTGACTGCCCCCTCCCCTTCTCTGCCCTCCCTTCTTTCACCCTTCCCTCCTTATCCTCTTCCCCTTCTACTTTCCTATAGGGTTAAATAGATTACTCCCCCCAGTTGGGTGTGAATGTTATTCCCTCCTGGAGCCCACTCTGATGAGATTAAGGTCTTTGAGTTAATTCTGTGTTCTAAATTTTTCTTCTTCCCTCCCTCCTCAATCCTCTCTATGAAATCAAGCAATTCAATATGTCATACATGTGCAGTTATGCAGAACATCTTCACCTTTCTCGAAAGTATTTTTCTTTTTGCTGCTCCCTCCCCCAATCTGCCCTTCCCTCCTTCCCCTCTTCTTCTCCCCCCACCCCATCTCTTTCCCCTCCTACTTTCCCTCTAGGCAAATATATATTACTATACCCACTTGAATATGTATATTATTCTCTCTTTGAGCCAATTCTGATGATAGTAAGGATCACTCACTCCCCCACTCCTCCCCCTTTTCCCCTCCCCTCCATAAGCTTTTTTCTTGTTTCCTTCCTGTGAACTACCTCTCCCCAGTACACCTCTCCCATTCCCCCTCCCCTAGTGCATTCCTCCTACCACTCAACCCTATTTTAAAGATATCATCATAGGTTAGCTAGGTGGCACAGTGGACAGCCCTAGAAGCCTCGAGCCCAAATCCAGCCCCAGATATAAGACACCCCATCCTGTTTGTCCCACAAATAACAAGGATAAACAAAAAATAAATGCTTTACAAATATCATCCCTTCATATTCAGTTCAGACCTTTGCCCTCTAAGTGTATTCCTTTCAGCTATCCTAATACTGAGACAGTTTTTATGAGTTAGAAGTATTATCTTCCCATGTAGGAATGTAAACAGTTTAATCTTTTAATATCTCTCTTGATTTCTTTTTCCTGTTTACCTTTTTAGAGTCTTGTATTTGAAAGTCAAATTTTCTATTCAGTTCAGGTCTTTTCATCACAAATGCCTGAAAGTCCTCTTTTTCGTTGAAGTCCCATTTTTTCCTCTGAAAGATTATACTCAGTTTTGCTGGATACATGATTCTTGGCTGAACTCCCAGTTCCTGTGCCCTCTGGAATATCATATTCCATGCCCTCCAGTCCTTTTATGTAGATGCTGCTACATGTTGTTTTATCCTTATTGTAGCTCCACAGTATTTGAATTCCTTTTTCCTAACTGCTTGCAATATTTTCTCCTTGACCTGTGAGCTCTGGAATTTGGCTATAATATTCCTGGAGGTTTTCCTTTTGGGATCTCTTTCAGAGGTGATTGGTGGATTCTTTCAATTTCTATTTTGCCTTCTGCTTCTAGAATATCAGGGCAATTTTCCCTGACAGTCTCTTGGAAGATGTTGTCTAAACTCTTATTTTGGTCATGGTTTTCAGGTAGTCCAATGATTTTCAAATTATCTCTACTGGATCTATTTTCCAGGTCAGCTGTCTTTCCAAGGAGATATTTCATATTGCCCTCTATTTTTTTATTCATTTGGATTTGCTTTACTGTGTCTTGGTTTCTCATAAAGTCACTAGCTTCCAATTGTTCAATCCTAATTCTTAGGCAATTATTTTTTTCAGAGAGCTTTTTAATCTCCTTTTCCATTTGGTTTTTCAAGCTGTTGACTTTTTTCTCATGGCTCTCCTGCATCACTCTCATGTCTCTTTCCATTCTTTCCTCCACATCTCTAAATCTTCCTTCTATCTCTCCTACTTTTTCTTCAAAGTCCCTTTTGAGTGCTTCTATGGCCTGAGACCAATTCACATTTTTCTTGGAAACTTTGGATGTAGAGGCCCTGTGGTTGCTATCTTCTTTTGAGGGTGCACCTCAATCTTCCTTGTTGCTAAAGAAACTCTCAATAGTTCTCAACTTTCTTTGCTTGCTCATCTTGCCATCTTTTATTTGACTTTTAACTCCCTCTTACAGTGGGGCCCTACTTCCAAGCTACACTGTCCCAAGCTTCAGAGGGTCCCAGGGGTTTCAGTTTGAGGGAGGGCAGGTTTTTCTCTCACCTGGCCTGTTCTCTGGTCAGAAGATAACCTCAAGCCAACTTGCTAATTAACCAGCAAGTAGAACTATGGGTGCTGTGGTTTTTTAGCTTTGATGAGCCTGCACCCCTTCCCCACATGGGCCTCCTGCCACTCAGGATTTCTTCCTGGTTCCTTGCTGGGGCGGGATACCTGAATTCTTCCTTAGGTCCTGCAGACACCCCTGTATCCTCCACCCCCTCCCATCAACCGTTCAGCCCTCTCACCCAACTGTAAGCTTAGTTCCAGAAGACACTGGTGCTGTAGCTGATTCGGAGGCTCAGGGGTAAGTTCCTCTTTCGCAGGGTGTCTGGGGTCTGTGTTGGCATGATCATGGGGTTGGACTCTTCTTGCAGCCCAGCTTGGCCCCCTTTAATCTGAAAAAATAATCTCAGCCCATCTTTTTGTGGGTTTTACATCTCCAGGGCTTGTTTTATTGCTGTTTTTTGGGGGGGTAATTGTGTCAGGAGCTCTGTGCAGTTAATGTCTTTCCTCTGCCATCTTGGCTCCTCCCCCCCCCCAGATCTCTGTCCATTTATTCTCAATCCCTTTTTTTCTGCTATGGTTAGAGTTAGTTTGGTTATGGTTTCTTCTCTTTGCTTTGTTTCTTAAAAGTTATTTCAGATGACTTTGTATTCCACATACTTCTTATTCTTAATTTGGGGTTAGGGAGTGGTACAGATCTATGATTTTGTCAATGTGAGAAACTCCCAGAGCAGAAACTCCCTTCACTGTTGTAAATCTGCAACTTGTCTATAACTTATAGTTTTAGGGAGTTTAGAGAGTTACAGGTCAAGTGACTCACCCATAGTCATCCAGTTCATATATGTCAGAGACAAGACTCAGAATCAGGTCCTCCTAATTTCAATTCTAGTCCTCTAACCACTATCCCATGCTGTCCCTTAACATTATGCTATTCATTTCCATTAACATAGTATAGTTTATTTAACCATTCCCCTGGATTGTTGGACAATTAATCTTTGAACAACTAGCTCTCTTTTTGTTTGTTTTTGCTAATTCAGGGTACATTCCCTCAAATGGTAAGATCTTCTGATTGTCTTTTATATGTGATTGTGTGAAAACATTGGCTATTTTTTTTTGCATTCTTTTAGAATCTCCATCTCTTGAAAAATAGCCCTAATTCCTCTAAAGTTGATCCCCCAAAACATTTCTTCTATATGTCAATTTAATTTGTGGTATGGGAAGGGGGCGCATTATGTTCAGTGCTCACTATGTGACTATAACCTTATGAATGTCTTCATGAAGAAAATATTTATAATGTACAGACTAGAGTCTTTTGAGAAGTCTACAACAGAGGTGTCAAATATGTGATCCACAGGTCAGCCAAATTGTAGCCCACAACACTCCCTAGTGAGGCTGGTGTCAGATTAAAATGTAATTGGGAAGGGGCAGCTAGGTGGCGCAGTGGATAAAGCACCGGCCCTGAATTTAGGAGTACCTGAGTTCAAATCCAGCCTCAGACACTTGACACTTACTAGCTGTGTGACCCTGGGCAAGTCACTTAACCCCCATTGCCCCACTAAATAAATAAATAAATGAATGAATGAATGAATGAATGAATAATGTGATTGGGAAATATTTAACAAAACAAAAAGACAATAGAATGTATATAATATTAATATGGGGTTTTCTAGGTCAGTATGCTGTCTGTAGCAATCCTTATATGAAGTTTAATGGTCTCCACTTCTATTTGATTTTGATACCACTGGTCTACAAGACTCTGGATTTTTTCATTCCTTGATCCTAAATCTGAAAAGAGAACAAAAAATTATAAAATGGAAAAGATCTGTTCAGACTTTTATAGTATACTTGTTTTTTCAATAAATAACATAGTAGTGTCAACCATATTTGGACCATATCAGCAGTTATAGTTCTCATCTGTACAATGAGCTAGAAAGGGAAATGACGGATCACTCCAGTTATCTTTGTCAAGAAAACCTCAAATGGGGCCACAAAGAGTCAGATACAACTGAAATGACTGAAGAACAAGAATTAGTTACAGTTCTCATCTGTACAATAAACTGGAGAAGGAAATGACAAATCACTCCAGTATCTTTGTCAAGAAAACCTCAAATGAGGTCATGAAGAGTCAGAACAGACTGAAAGGACTGAATAACAAAATCCAGTTACAGTTACATGGGGGACTCTAACTCTCCAATGTACCACATGAGGATGTAAAAATGTCACTAAAGAAAACAAAGATGAAGGGTGGTTGGACTTGAGCCAAGATACACAACAAAAGTCCATGCTAGAAGACACCCAAGTTTAAAAACATTGAGGGATTGATTCTTAAGATCTATGAAAGAAGGGAGTATAGCAAATGCTTGGAAACATTCTTAAACATGATAATTACCCAAAAGACAACCTATAAAATATCAATAAGGACTTATTGATACTTCTACTTTTCCATATCTATACAATCGAAGTCATACTTCATGAAAGCTGGAGAAGGGAACAGACTTTTTTTTCTATTCTTTCTTTCTTTTTTTTTTTTTTTTGCATGGCAATGAGGGTTAAGTGACTTGCCCAGGGTCACACAGCTAGTGTCAAGTGTCTGAGGCCAGATTTGAACTCAGGTCCTCCTGAATCCAGGGCCAGTGCTTTTTCCACTATGCCACCTAGCTGCCCCAGGGAACAGACTTTTCCAAATGATTTTCCATGGCAAAATACCTCTTACCAGTTGTACAGTTGACTGGAGGTTCAAAGAATATCAAATACCAGTATTTGCTGACTACAAAAATCATTTTACAGAAGCACAAATTTTGAGAGTTGGAAAATTTTGTTTGTGCTTCTGCCTCACACATTTTTTTAAACCCCCATCAATTTTAAAGTAATGATCAATCTAGAGATATGAAACACCGGTCAACTGATTTACAAACAGAAAAATCAATGAAACGTTTGGAGAGACTGGAGACCTACAGTTCTGACTTCCCTTCTGTAACTTTTAAATATAAAAATATATTATTTCCAACCCTATAAATCTGGAATAGCCTTGCATCCAAAAACTATGAAAAGACCAATTTTATCATTTTTTCACTAAAGAGAAATCTGAAAAGAACAATGGAATTTAGGTGCTTTTACTCATATACCCATTCTAGACTCAGAGATCACAAACACATCAGACTGACTCTAAAGGAAGAAAATATGGCAGAAAAAAATGCTCTAAATCACTACTAAAGAAATGCAAATTAAAACAATGTAAACAACTTAAAACAAATTAAATCAGCTTTGAAGTCTTACCTAATAGCCATTATACTGGCAACAATGATGAAAAATGAAACAAACATTTATTAAGTATCTGATATGTACCTGGAGCTTTGTAAATATCATCTGATTTGATCCTCACAACAACCCTGGGAGGTGGCTCTATTATTATCCTCATTTTGCAATTGAGTAAACTGAGGCAGACTGAGGTTAAGTGACTTGCCCAGGGTCACACAGCTAGTAAGTTTCTGAGGTCAGGTTTGCAGTTCTTCTTGACTCTAGGACAGAGCCCTAACTACTGTGCCACCTAGCTGCTTCTAACATCTGACAAAAAGAAAAAAAAAATAACATGTTGGAAGGACTGTGGGAAAACAGGCATACTAATGTACTACTGATAGAGCTGTGAATTGGTCCCACTATTCTGGAAAGCAATATAGAACTATGCCCCCCAAAACAGCAAGCTATGCTTTTACACTTTGATTTAGCAATACCACTACAAGGTCTATACCACTAAGAAGATCAGAGAAAAAGGAAAAGGACACATATGTTCAAAAATATTTATAGTAGAAATAAAAAACAAACAAACAACTAGAGACTTAAGGGATGACCATCTCTTGGGGAATGGCTAAACAAATTGCTCCATATGAATTAATGGAATGTTATTTTACCATAAGAAATGATGAAATAGACATTTAAAAAAAAACTGAGAAGACTCATATAACCTAATGCAGAGTGAAGTAAGCAGAACTGAGAGAACAAGAAAACAGTAGTAATAACTTTGAAAAATTTAAGATATCTAATCAATGAAATGACAATGATTCCAAAGGACCAAATGAAATGCAAAGACCGCTTCTTGCCCGAGAGGAGATAGATTCAAAATCCACAATGAAACTGATATTTTGGACTAAGCATATTCATTATCAGGGTTTTCTTTTTCTTTTCTTTCTTAGAGAGAAAACAAATATTTACTAATTTTAAAAGAATAAAATAAATAAATAAAAAATTTTAAAGAATGCCTAGGGGCAGGTAGGTGGCACAGTGGATAAATCACCAGCCCTGGATTCATGAGGACCTGAGTTCAAATCTGGCCTCGCTTAACACTTACTAGCTGTGTGACCCTGGGCAAGTCACTTAACCCCAATTGCCTCACCAAAAAAAAATCCCACAAAAGAATGCCTATGAGAACTGATCCAACCATTCTGGAGTGCAATTTGGAACCATGCCCCAAAGGCTATAAAACTGTGCATATCCTCTGACCCAACAATGCCACTACTAGGTCTATATCCCAAAGAGATTATAAAAAAGGGAAAAGGACTCACATGTACAAAAATATTTATAGCTACTCTTTTTGTGGTAGCAAAGAATTGGACATTGAGGGGATATCCACCAATTGGAGAATGGCTAAACAAATTGTGGCATATGAATTCAATGGAATACTACTGTGCTGTAAGAAATTATAAGCAGTTGGATTTTGGAAAAACCTAGAAAGACTTACACAAATTGATGCTGAGTGAAATGAGCAGAACCAAGAGAATATTGTACACAGTATAAACAACATTTTGTGATTATCAATTTTGATAGCCTTAACTCTTCTTAGCAATACCATGATCCAAGACAAT
Organism: Dromiciops gliroides; assembly: GCF_019393635.1. Taxonomy (NCBI): domain Eukaryota; kingdom Metazoa; phylum Chordata; class Mammalia; order Microbiotheria; family Microbiotheriidae; genus Dromiciops; species Dromiciops gliroides. The sequence continues at coordinate 270,182,505 of NC_057865.1, read as the reverse complement.
GCCAAAAGATTTATGGTGGAAAATGCTCTCCACATTCAGAAAAAGAACTATGGAGTCAGAATACAGACTGAAGCATACTATTTTCACTTTTGTTGTTGCTTTTTTGTTATTGTCCTGGTTTATTCTTTCTTGTGTTTTTTCCCCCTTTGGAAATATGTTTAACATGATAGTAATGTGTAACCTATATCAAATTGCTTTCTGGCCTCAGGAGGGGAGAGGGAAAAGAGGGTGGGAGAAAAATTTGGAACTCAAAAATATCTTTACATGTAATTAAGAAAAAAAATTTTTTTTTAATTTAAAAAGACAAAAAATAAAATACCTTTTAAGGTTTTTCTCTAAGCCTAATTATGTAGATATCTCAAGAACTGCTTGTGTGATGGAGATTTTCTCTAAACATTTTATTTTTTTAAACCAGAAAGAATAATTATACTTTTCATATCTTAATATTTCTTATACATTAAAAAATTCAAATGCAAATAACTAGGGAAATCCTAGGTAAATGTCAGAGCAAGAAAAATGGAGAAACTTCTTTAATGCTAAGTGGTGTGATGTTTAAAATCTAAATTGTGGGTTCTAATCTGCCCCCCCCCCCAATTTTTGGGGGGAAGCTGGCTAAAATCACTGATAAATTTAGCAAGAGTTTAAGCTTTTAAGAATTTATTTAAATATATATTATAAGTTAGTGAAGAGAGAGAGAGATTGAGAACAGATTCCTTATAGCATGGAAATCCTAGCTTGGATCTATTTGGTATAGCCAGAGAGAAAGAAACCTTCCTTTCCTAGCAGCCCACATGAAATCCCTCACCACACCAAAAGTCCTGGATGACCAGGGGGACCCTCCTTTTTCTCCCCTTCTGCCACCACATGCCTATTCCTCCCAAAAAGAGAAAGAATCCAGTAAGCCAGCCTTACCTTACTACTTCCTGTCTCCCTCCCCAAAAGAGGAGGTCCTTCAAGCTGATTGGTTGAGAGAGATCTCTTGCTGATGTCAGTAGTATACCACCTCTGAGAACAACATGTCACTCAGGGCCAGCCAGGTGTGGTCTCCATCCAATCACCCTTAAGTAGGTACTCAGTCAATTTCTCAGTCTCACCCAATTCAAACAATTTTAAATCAGTCTTCAGGTGGGGTCCCTGGGCATCTGCCAAATCCCATTATTTATTCCACATCTGGAATTGAGAAAATCAAATGTTGTTTTATTTTATGTTTGATTCCATTCTGTAATAGATTTTATTCTGGAGCTGCCTAAGCCTTGTTTCTTTGTCTCTGAATGAAAGTTCAGAAGTTCAGCTTTCCTCTCTGAGCTAAGTTGTCCCATAAATTGCCTTTATTCAAAGAAATATTTTATTTCTACACATCTTACTGCCCGTGCACAATTAAGGGAGACATTATCTTAATAATGAGCCCTGCATATCCATGTTCCTTCATTCTTCTCCCTGCAACTACCCAAGCCATGACTACAAACTTGGATTCTGTCATGATTTAAATAAGGTAAACTGAGGCACAAAATTGATAAGGTTATCAATGAGCAACATAATGGTCCTTTCAGCTCCTCTGCAAGCCAAAAGACCATGAGGTAGGGCTTATTACCTCAAGAGAACAAAGAACAGAAGGCATAACCGATGATAGAAAACAATGATTGAAGGGAAGTCTAGAATACAAGACAAGCAACAACCCCTCTTTCCATCTTGTTGCTATGGAAAGCTCATTGGTGGTGGCCACCTGCATGGCTAGTTAGTGTCATAGTCATAACAGACCAGACAGTCAGTGTTGCAGATAACAGACTTCCTGGTATAGGCAGGAAGTCCAGTCTCCCTTGGAGAAGCCTAGGGGGAGAAGAAGGTAGAGATGTCTATTCTGCCTCCCTTTGAGCCAACCCACAAGACCCCTGTGCTACCTGTGGGTGACAGCCTTCAAAATTCCTAAGAGGATGTAGAATGCCTATGCTGTGATATACACTTGGATTAACAAACCATGTGTGAATATATAGATAGATGAATATATCAACAGAAAAAGAATCTTGTTTTTGCCTTTCTTTGTACCCCTAGTCCTCAGTAGAGTGCCTGGCACATAGCACCAGACAAAATACTTGTTGACTGAATGATTGAACAGACACTGCAAATGGACAATGAGTTGGACCCAGAACTGAATGCTCTTATTATTGGGAAATAAGGGTTAATATTTAGAGAGTGCTTTAAGGTTTGGAAATCCCTTTGTATAGATGATCTCAATTGATTTTCACAACAACTCTGTGAGACAAGTTCTATTATTATCCCTATTTTACAGTTGGGGAAACTGAGGCAGGATGAGGTTAAGTGACTCATCCAAGCTTACACAGCTGGTAAGTGTCTAAGGTAGGCTTTTAAAAAAAAACCAGGGCAATGAGGGTTAAGTGACTTGCCCAGGGTCACACAACTAGTGTCAAGTAGGCTGGATTTGAACTCAGGTCCTCCTAAATCCAGAGCTGGTGCTTTATCCACTGTGCCACCTAGCTTCCTTCTAAGGTAGGCTTTTAACTCAGGTCTTCCTGAATCCTAGGACAACACTATATACTCTGGGCCACCAAGCTGGTTAGATTCATATCAACAAGCCTTTATTAAGTATGTACCATGTGTAAGATCTTATACTGGGGTGTAAAAGGTTGACTTTAGGAGTACAAGATGGAGGGGAATAGTTAGAAAGCAGTTTATCTAAAAAAGAGCAGGGTGTTTTAGGGGACTACAATCTCAACCTGCATCAACAGTGTGATATGACAGTCAAAAAAGCTAATGTAATTTGGGGCCATGTTGAGAAAAGGTCTATTATCTCCATTTTATTCTGTCTCTATCTTGTTTGTACATAGTTGGTTACTTGGTGTCCCCCTAATAGATTGTAAGCTCCTCAAGGGTAGAGATTCTCACTTTTCTTTCTCTCTACCTCTCAGTGCCTGGCATACAGTAGGCACTTAATAAATACTTGTCGACTGACTGGCTGCCTAATTATTCCACTGTGCTCTGACCTGGTCAGACCACATCTGGAGTTTCATGCTCACTTCCCAGAACCACATGTAAGGAAAGATTTTGATAAGCTTGAAAGTATCCAGAGCTGGGAAGCCAAGATGGTGAAGAACTATGGGAGAATGGATTGATGGAATTGGAAATGTTTACCAGGAGAAGAGAATATTTCAGGGGAAATGGCAGGGATGTCTTCAAGTATTTGATGTACTTTCTTGTGGGAAAAGAGGAGCTATATAGTAACGCTATATTTTTAAAAAACCACAACTATCCAACAGAAGGGAAATTAAACCTATCCTGCTTGGCCCCAGAATTCAGAACTACTTAGAGTAAGGGGTAGATGAGACAGAGAGGCTGATTTTAGAAGGGAAAGTTTTTTGATCATTTGAACTGTTCAGAAATGAAATGGGAAACCTTAGGAAAATAGGGTGTTTTGTATCACTGAGGCCTTAGAACAAAGGCTACATGAGCTCTTGTTGGGGATAGAGAAAGGAGCATACTTGTTCAGGTATGGGCCGGGTTAGATTGCCACTAGGACCACACTTAACTGTGGAATTTTGGAATTTGGTGACAACAGAGAACTTGCAGTTTGAGGCCTCCACTATGAGTCCCATTGGCCCCATTGGGATAATCAAATCACTTCTCCTCTGACAGGAGACAGGCCAGTTCAAGAGTGTAGGCTCCTGATAGGGTATGGGTACCTAAAGGGAAAGGGTGAGAAAAAGTATGGGAAAAGGAAGTGATAGTCAGGTTGGAAATAACCTCACCTACTTTCCAATATTGCCCAGAGCTAGTCTTGAGTCCTGTTGGGTAAGCCCACACTTGAAGAAATATAAACAGAGGCTTATGAGGTAAGACTCTTCTTCAAGGTTGAAACCTTTACTTCAATAAATAATTCATTTTGACCAAAGCTGGGAATTGGGTTAGGCAAGGAAGGCCATTGCCCAGGGCATAACTTCCAAGAAAGTGAAACAAGAATACTTTTTAACATTTGTAATAAGTGCACACATTTTAATGCTAGAAAATTCTATCCTTCCTCGTACATGAGTCTGTGTTCTATGATAAAGTGGCCTGTCTTATAGGGAAAGGCTCAAAGATTCCAGTTGACAAGGTTATGGGGTACAATGGAATAAGAACTGGTTTTGTGCTTAGAGATAGATAAGTAGATGGAGAGTGAGAACAAGTGAGTGAGAGAGAAAAGAAAGGAACAATGGGAGGAAGAGAGGGAGAGGAAAGAAAGAAGGGAAGGAGAAAGAAGAAAGGAAGAAAAGAAGGGAGGGAGGGAAAGAATTAATTTATTAAGCACTTACTGCAAATATAAGCAAACATTCTTATGGAGGAAAACAACCTATGAAGGGAAGCTAGACAGGAGGAAGAAGAAGTTAAGGCAGCTGGTGAGAAAGGAGGAGGAAGAAGAGGAGGAAAAAGTTTAGAGAATCTACTTGGGTGGGAAATAAATTATAACTCTAGCTTCTCTTGAAATAGTGGTCCAGGCAGGCAATCAGAAGAGCAGAGCTTCAGGGTAGAGGTTTCTCCAGGGTGGGAAGGCAGTTGATGATGATGGTAAGGAAGAGAAGAAGGAAAAGGAAGACAGAGAATGACATCAGGAGTGAGGTGGATCTGAACCTCTCTGGACTTCAGTTTCTTCATTTGTGAAGTGACGAGGTTAAACCTGATGGTCTCTTGAAGTCCTTACAAGCTTTAAATAGAGCCATGACAAGCGTAAAACAATTTTTGAACCTTGCTCAGGGGACACAAATGCCTTGCCCATCTCTATACCTGACCACAATTAGAGGAAAGCAAACTTCATACATTTTTCATTATTCAATTCAGGAAAGATTTACTAAGCATGTGCCCTATGCAGGGAACGGAACGCTGCTGACTTCAAAGAAATGAAATTGACAGTCACCCAAAGGACAGTGGAGAGGAACACAGTGGGTGTAAGCAGGTTGTGACATATCACAAGCTATTCCTAGAAAATCTTTTACACAACTGCTTCTGTGTAGTATGTATGTATGTATGTATGTATGTGTATATATATATATAATTTGACAAGATAATGAGGGTTAAGTGACTTGCCCAGGGTCACACAGCTAGTAAGTGTCAAATGTCTGAGGATGGATTTGAATTCAGTTCCTCCTGACTCCAGGACCAGTGCTTTATCCACTGAGCCACCTAGGTGCCCCTGCTTCTGTGTAGTATGAATGAAAAAGAAAAGAAAAGGCTTACCTGGTAAGAGTGGAAGATGACCAATGGGAACATTATAGGAAGCAGGATGGTTCAGTGAAAAGGCATTAGCTTTAGAGTCAGATATCTTGGTCCAATGAATGAATCAATCAACAAGCATTTATTAAGAGAAAATAAGCCCCTTTCAAATAGGATTGGGTCATTCTTCCATCTCCAGGCACTTAATGAATGCTTGTTGACTGATTGATTAAGTAATTAAGTGCTTACTATGTCAGGAACTGTGTTAAGTTCTGGGGATAATATAAAAGGCAAAAAAACAGTTCTTGCCCTGTTGCCACTTCCTACCTGTATGAACTTGGGCCAATCACTTTATACCTCTCAGCCTCAGTTTCCTTATTTGTAAAATGAGTAGATTGGATACAGTGATCTCTGAAGTTCTTTCCAGGTCTAAATATCTGGATGTGGGATCTTGGACAAGTCAGTTATCTTACTTGGGTCTCAGTTTCCCCATCTGTAAGATGAGCACTTGAAAAAGATGGCCTCTGAAGTTTGTTCCGGGTATAATCCCATATCCTATGGAATCATAGAAAGATAGGGAAAACATAAGGAATACAGGAGTATACTGGTAAATATTTAACAACAGGCTGGGGGGTGGGGAGAGGTAATGTACTCAAAACACACTTTTGAGTTTAATCTGCATTATGTGGTGATTAAAATTATGTGGGATCGCCCTATTACTGTTCCAAGTTTAGGGAAAATTAGCTTGGGGCTTATATATTTGTTACTTAGAAATTAGAGGCACCAGTTTGGGGGAATTAACCATTTATTAAAGCATATTAAATATTAATAAAGAGAGCACATGGCTCAGAAAGTTAAGAACCATAGTGAGTTGTGTCTGCTCCCTCCAAGTTCCAGGGCCAAGAGAGAGCGTGATTCTGTAAGCCTCCTTGCAGGTCACAGGAAAGCCCACCCTTACACATTCCTCAAAGCTAATTGTCTAGCATAATTCAAATCTATTGATTTACTGGATTTGAGGGTGGTTCAGAGCAGTGCATACCGATGTCAGAGTTCGGAGCCCTCCAAGGGCAAAAAGCCTTCAGGTCTGTGTGGGTTTCAGTGAGGTAACTTCTATTGTCTGTATTCACAGTCCAAAGGCCAACTTGATGGGCAGCGAGGTGGTGCAGTGGATAAAAGCACCAGCCCTGGATTGAGGAGGACCTGAGTTCAAATTTGACCTCAGACACTTGATACTTACTAGCTGTGTGACCCTGGGCAAGTCACTTAACCCTCATTGCCCTGAAAAAAAATGCTTGTTGACAAAGTCGAACTTGACTAACTCTGGACTGGTCTTAAAAGTTCAGGGAAGGCTGTCTGCATTAAGCCCACTCACAATTATTCATATTTTCTCCTTAACTTTCTTAAATCTAGACAAGCAACAACAACAACAAAATCCTAAATCAAGCCCTGGTTTGTAGCATTTGCAGATTTCTGAGGTGTAAATGCTCTAAATGAAAATTTAACAATATGCTCTCTCAAGCCAGTACAAACAAGCGCTAGCCTGGGGAGAAGTGAAAGGAAAGATGCATAGCACATCGATGGAAACTTGTGGAAGAATATAAATGACATGGTCACAATGGACAGGCAAGGATGATTTGTAAAGTCTAGTTAAGAGGCAGCTAGGTGATGCAATGGATAGAGCTCCGGCCCTGGATTCAAGAGGACCTGAGTTCAAATCCAGCCTCAGACAATTGACACTAGCTGTGTGACCCTGGGCAAGTCACTTAACCCCAACTGGCTCACCAAAAAAAAAAAAAAGTCTAGTAAAGTCAAGAAGCATTTATTAAGTACCTACTTATATTTAAGGCACTGTGCTAAACACTTGTGATCTCTCTCATTAGAGGGAATGCTTGCATTGTTGATCTCAAAGACTCATTAGAGAATGTTTAAGGCACTAGGGATTCAAACCCCAAAATAAACAACCTTTAAAAAGCAGTCGCTCCTCTTAGGAAACTTACTGGGGGTTACAGATGTAATAATAGCTAATGTTTCTTTAGTATTTTAAGGTTTGCAAAGCACTTTACATGGGCTATCTCATTTGATGATCCTCACACCCCATTTTATAGATGAGAAGACTGAGGTTGAAAGAGGTAAAGGGATGTGTTAAGGGCTGTACAACGAGTAAATATTTGAGGCAATATTTGAAACATTTTCTTGACTTCAAGTCCAAAGTTCTATCTACTTTGCTACCTAGTTGCTCATAAATATAAAAACAAATAAGTCAATACAACTCAGTTTGAGGGAGAGAACACTAAAATCTGTTCTTTCATTACCCATAATACAAACACAAAATTACTGCATATGAATCTATATAGAGAATTGTTGTTTAGTTCAACCCATTGTTGCTGATTCAATAATTGTTGATTCAGCCTAGTGTCCCAGCTCTCTAGGGAGGTCTCCATCATGCAGATGATTCAATGGGAGCAGAAAAGACAAATCATACTTCTGGAAAATCAATCACACATGCATATGACTCAGAACTTTGATCAATCACTTCAGACATTTTTAAAAATTAATTTTCCTTGTTTTCCCTTTCCCCCCCCCACTATAATTTGTGTGTATGAGGGCATAGCTCTGTGTGTGTGTGTGTGTGCGTGTGTGCGCACGCGCGCGCACACATAGGTACATGTGTGCGAGTGCAAGCACACATGTAGCTTGATCACTGGAAAAGATGAGACTACATATAGAAGTCTAGAAAAAGTGAGAGTCATCACCCAACTACTTTCCTTATGGCCCTTTGCTTGTTACAAAAATGCTTAATAGGATTTGTTGAAGTCACAAAAACAATTTGATTAGTGAAGCTATTTTAGAACATACCACTTAATTATACTGACTATCAGGCTGAACTAGTTTCAGTTCCCTAGACCTTTTTTTCCCCCTAGTTTACCATTCTTTAGCACAGTAGTTCCTATTTAGTGGTTTGCAAACCCCTCATAAATGGTTCAAGGAGTTTATAATAAAAAATTCTTTAATAATGCCTTAAGCACTGTGTGACCCTGGGCAAGTCACTTAACCCCAATTGCCTCACTAAAAAAAATAATAATAATTCCTTAAGCAGGGGCAGCTAGGTAATACAGCAGATAAAGCATTGGCCCTGGATTCAGGAAGACCTGAGTTCAAATCTGACCTCAGACACTTGACACTCACTAGTTGTGTTACCCTGGGCAAGGCACTTAACCCTCATTGCCCTGCAAAAAAAGAAAAAATGCTTTTAAGCAGTAAATAAATGCAAAATATTGAGTAGTACATTAAATTATTGTTGTTGTTCATCCATTTCAGTTGTGTTTGACTCTTTGTAACTCCATTTGGGGCTTTCTTGGAAGAGATAGTGGAATGGTTCGTTATTTCCTTTCCCAGCTCATTTGACACATGAGGAAACTGAGGCAAACAGGGTTAAGTGGCTTGTCCAGGGTCTAGTAAGTGTCTGAGGTCAGATTTGAACTCAGGTCTTCCTGACTCCAAGCCCAGTGTTCTATCCACTGATCAATCCAGCTGCTCTGTACATTAAATTGCCCTGAGGGTTCTTTCATTACCCATAACTTTCTTTCATTACCCAAAATTTTCTTTTGGTTGCTGTTGAAAGGGGTTTGAGGAACAAAAAATGATGGGAACCACTATTCCAGTATCACTTGCTTGTTCCTTACTACCCTTACTAAAATTAAACTGAGAAAACTATGTGGTGGAAGGAAAGAGAATTTTAAAATAAAATATAATTTTATATAAGAAATAACATAATTGTATATTACTTATATCTTATATCCTATTTGTGGAACATATAGTACATGCTGATACATTATAAATTATATTAATCTAGCATTATATATTTGAGGTTCTAATATGTAATAATTAATAACATCAATCAATATCTATCAAGATAAAGTGACAAGCCCAAAGTTACAGTAAGTAAGAGAACTTGGTTTTTTCTTCAGGCAGTGACCGTTAAGTGACTTACTCAGGGTTACACAGCTAGCAGGTATCAAGTGTCTGAGGCCACATTTGAACTCGGGTCCTCCTGAATCCAGGGCCAGTGTTTTATCCACTGAGCCACCTAGCTACCCCCAAGAATTTGGATTTTAACTCATATCCTCTGCCTCCAAATTTCACAATATTACACTGCATGCAATCCCTACTAGTAAAGTTCTTCAGACTCAATGGATGCTCAGGTAAATCACAGACAGAATCATATAGAACAAGGAAGGAGTGTAGAGATCGTCTGCCCAAACTCTTTCATTTTACAGATGAGGAAACAGGCCTAGAGAGGTGACCTTCTCCAAGGTCATAGAGGTAGTGAGTGACAGCTGGCATTTGGACTTAGGTCCCCCAGCTCTAAATGCATTCTTTCTACTGTAGCACTCTTACCTAGTCCCCAAGGAGTGATAGGATATTCTAGCAGAGTCATCAGAAAACATGATTTGAGGGGGTGGCTAGGTGGCACAGTGGATAAAGCACCGGCCCTGGATTCAGGAGTACCTGAGTTCAAATCCGAGTTCACACTTACTAGCTGTGTGACCCTGGGCAAGTCACTTAACCCCCATTGCCCCTCAAAAACAAAAACAAAACAAAAAAACAAACAAAAAAAGAAAACATGATTTGAAAAGGGTCATCATAGCTGAATGAAGTATTGTTTTTGTGGTTTTGTACTAAGATCCTGGCAGCTGGAAGCCACAGGAGCACAGGATCACAGATTTAGAGCTCAAAGGAAGCTTGGGGCCATTATTCATTTTTAAACTACTCAGAGTTCAGCTTCCTCCCCCCCCCCCATTATGTGGAAAAACCATTTAAAACATTTTTTTTTTGAGTTCCAAATTCTCTTCCACTGATGCATGGTGAAAGAAACAGATCCAGAAGAATAAAAAACACAATGAATTGGAGAAAACTATGCTCTGCCACTTATCGCCTGCTTGTCCTTGGGCAAGTCACTCCACAGGAGAGTGGGGAAAGACCTTTAAAGGTCATTTAGAACAACCCTATCATTTACAGATCAAAAGCAAACAAAACCTCTTAGCTCAGAGATGACTTGCCCTAAGTCTAAACCTCTCTGGGTGTGTTTCCAGCACCTAGCAACTAATATTAAGTGTTAAAGATCATAAGTATAAAGAAACCCTGAGACACATCTAGTTGAACCCTCTTCATTTACATATGGGGAAACTGAAGTCCAGAGAGGTTAATGGACTTGCTCAATGTCACATAAGCAGTAAGTATCTGAGACAAATTCCTGTTGATTAGACTACAGTTGATTGACTAATTGATCTGAAAAATGAGGAGATTGGACTTTACCAGCAAAGTAACTTCCAGCTCTTAATCTATGAGTTCAATGTCATAGAATCACATGCAAGAGGCACGGTTTTCTCCAACTCATTTTCATCATGTTATATGGAAACAAACTCCTTCAAATACATACTATACTGTACATATTCCTTCTAAAATGAACAAAAATCAACCCTTCTATGCATGTTTCACCATTCCTGTCAGTTCCACAATGACTCATTGATCGTCAAGGTGATAGAGGATGGTATAATCTTTTAATCTGTCACTAATCCATCACCTGTTTCTTGGAGCATTTGAAATCACCAGCGGGCAAACAACCATTTGGATTTATAATTGTTTGTCACCAGGAAAAAGCAGGTATGGAAATTATTTAGCCTGTTCTCTTTCTATGATTTTTTTTAAAAAATGTTCCCATAAGCATTAAATCTGCAAGAGATCAATTTAGATAAATTATTTCAAAATCAATGTAATAAGAGTTATTGATAATTACCCATCTAAATATCAATTTCCCTTTGTAAGCTGGTGATGTTAAAATAACTGAGTAATTGGATATTGACGCCTATTGTAGGTTGTCTGATAGGATGCATAATCCTTTATCATCTCCACTGAGATGGGAATCATCAACCACTGAAAAAAGCAGACATGATCATCTGTTTAAAGCTTTCCAAAAGGCATTTATTGTCTTGGGCTTCTCAATGAAATAAGGTTCTTCCTCTCTTATAATCAAAGATAAGAATAATTGTGTGATTTTTCCTCTTCAGAATGTTAAAGTACTTGGTCTGACAAATTTTTTTCCCCTAATCATCTGAACTCAGATTAAATTAGATGAACATAGAATTATAGATTTAGAAATGGAATAGGACCTTAAAAGTCACTGAGTATAACACTCTCATTTTTAAGGAAACTGAAGCTTCGAGAAGCTAACTTGCTTGCTTGAGGCCACACTGCTAATAGGTGTCATAGATGGGATTTGAATTCAGCTCTTCCCGCCTCCAAAATGTTACCCATTATGCCACATTGCCTCTGGCTTCTAGATAGGAAGCAATGAATCATACCTGATTCAGTACAAGGAGCTCTGGATTCAGAGTCTAAGGGCTTGAGTTCAAATCTCAGTTCTGCCTTACTATGGGCAAGTCACTTCATAGGATCATAGATCTAGAACTGTCAGGGAACTTTAGAGGTCAACTAGTCTAAATTAGTTATTTTATAGGTAAAGAGTATGGTATACTAATCATTTTGATTTTGACTTTAAATGTGATCTATGTATAGCACACCCCACCCTCCCACTCTGGGCTGCTTCCCCAAACCCTGACTCATGTCCTCCAGCTAGATCCTAAGATTGCAAATAACTCCTACTCCCCTAAAAGTTCTATAGTTAATCCTAAAAGACTGGGTATTCTATTTCCCACCAGTGAATTCACCATTGAGTGTCCACAAGAGTCAATCAGCTTAGGGGCAGCTAGATGGTGCAGTGGTTAAAGCACTGGCCCTAGATTCAGGAGTACCTGAGTTCAAATCCAGCCTCAAACACTTGACACTTACTAGCTGTGTGACCCTGGGCAAATCACTTATCCCCCATTGCTTGCAAAAAAACCCCCAAAAAACAAACAAAAAAAACCCCAAAGAGTCAATTAGCTTTCAAGTCTGAAGCATGCTATTTTTCACTTTCTTTCATTTTTTCTTTTAATCAAGTTTTCTTGTACAAAATAACAAATATGGTAATGTTTTACATAATCATAAATGTATAACCCATATCTGATTGTTTGTAGCCCAGGGAGGGTATAGGGGAGGGAAGGAAAGAGGAATAAAAAATGGAATCCAAAACTATAAATTAAATGGGTATTTATAAAGTGTGTATAGAAAGGATATTTGTTAGAAAAATACCCCAAACAAGGGGCACACTTTTCTCTTGCATACACTAAGTACAAAGGGAGAATGAACTCATACTTAGAGATATGTGGCCAAAGAGTAAACTCAGAACTTCTAGATAATGGAAACGCTTTTTTCTCTTAGTGGCATCCTCATGAAGTTCCTCTTAGATGAAGCAATTTACTAGGGTCTAAAGGTCAGTACTCTGTAGAATTTTAAAGTTACCTTTCTTCCATAAATCCCTCAGCAACCAATGCAGTTATTGTCATCAGCTACTCCTGCTCTGGAATCACTGCTAATGATTCTGATGGGAACTCTACCCCTTTCAACATTTCTAAGCCCTATGTTATCATTTGGTTAATGAAGTAGAGAGAGAGAGGGAAAAAAACTTTTTCCTCCTACCATCCAGGGCAATTTTCTCTCAGGAGTCCTTCCTTATCTGTGCTCAATTACTACATGACGGGTCTGCTGCTAGAATGGTTGGATTACCAGACTGTCCTTGTCCATGTCCTTTTCTATGTCTATGGTCACATAGATCATGACTGATTCTCTTCAATCAGTCACGAGGTATTTCCTGTGATATATCATCTGCTTTTACCCAATGACCCAAAGCCCCTATGCTCCTTTCAAATGGATTAGGGATTTATTCACACTTAGTTTGCTTTTAATTGTTTGACTCAATTTAGAAGTCTAGACCTTCAGTGATTAATTGAGGCAGGAGTGAACCCCAACCTTTGCTAAAAGGAATGAGATTCACTGAGTTCTTGTACTTACTATATGTTATTTTTACTTTTATTTTTTTACTTTACCATATGTTTTTCCTTGGGAAAAAGAAATCACATCCTAAATCTTGAATAACTGTCAAAAAGTTACCCTCAGACTTTTCAGTCTATGGAATGAGTGTTTATTAAGTGCCTTCTATATACAACATACTGTGCTAGGTACTAGGGATCTAAGGAGAAAACTAGAAATTATTTCTGTCCTCAAAAAGCTTACATTCTTTTGGAAGAGAGATAACATGCAAACAGTTAAGAGTACAAAGTGTAGTGTGATGGAAAAGACACCAGATTTGGTAGAAGAGGACCTGAGATTGAATTCTGGCTCAATTACTTACCATCTGTGTGACTGTCAGTAAACATTTAAGGTCTTTGAGCCCCAGTTTCCCTTTCTATAAAACAATAGGGTTAGGGGTCCGGCTAGGTGGTGCAGTGAATAAAGCACCAGCCCTGGATTCAGGAGTACCTGAGTTCAAATCCGGCCTCAGACATTTGACACTTAACTAGCTGTGTGACCCTGGGCAAGTCACTTAACCCCATTGCCCCGCAAAAAAACAAACAAAAAAAAAACCCAACAACAACAATAGGGTTAGACTATAAATGGCTATTAAGGTCTCTTCCAGTTCTAAGTCTATGGTCCTAAGGTACTCTGATCTATGGGTGCTTATGCTAGAGTAGTCTCATCTGTAAGATGGGTCTATAACATCCACCTGAACCTTATAGGGGTGTTGTGAAGCTTAAATGAGATAATGTAAGAAAAGCACTTTTCAAACATTAATGCACAGCATGAATATTATTTATGATCAGTGGTATCAAACCCAAATAGAAATAGATCCTTGTAGGCCACATATTGACTTTGAAAACCACAAAATTAGCATTATCTATGTTATATTATGAGAGGCTAGGTGTTACAGTAGATAGAACACTGGGCCTAGAGTCGGGAAGACCTGAGTTCAAATTTGGCCTCAGACACTTACCAGCTGTGTGACCCAGGGCAAGTCACTTCACCCTGTTTGCCTCTGTCACCTCATCTGTAATATAAGCTGAAGAAGGAAATGGCAAACCACTACAGGATCTTTGCCAAGAAAACACCAAATGGGGTCATGAAGAAAAACTACAAAACTGAACTAAACTATTCAGTTTGGGTCTCCTGCTTAGAGTAAAACCTAGAGAATTTAGAGACAATCAGAAGGAGAATAATAAAAGCTATAAAAAGTTTAATGCTAAACAGGAAAGATAAAAGGTGTTAAGTTTACTTAACCTGGAGCATTAAAATGAAAGGAGACCTGCAGAAAAACCTTTGAATAGAATCCATGGTAGTCTTGAATTGACAATGAACAGCTGGACTGATTACCCTCAGGAAACAGCTGCCAACTCAGTTAGACTTCCCCCGCTACCACCCGCTTTAATTTTTTTTTTTACCAGGTCTGGTAGAATGGATCACCTGGGAAAACTGGGGTGACTTCCCATAGGAAAGGGCATGGATGACTGCTGGCAGTAGAACAGAGAAGGGAAAATAGGAATAACCTTAACAGAACGAAGTGGGGTGGGGTGGTGCTCAGCTGAGCTCAAAGAAAAGACTAGAGGAAATGATGTGAGCAAGCTGTCTGAAAGAATCAGCCATGGAGAAGTAAAGAAAGAAGACAATTTCCTTCTTTGACTTAGGAAATGGCCCTGACCTCATCCCAGAAGAATTAACCACCTGTGTAATGAGGCAAGCTAATGTCTAAAAGCATAATAGACAGTGAACTTCTCTGGGGAAGTGCTAATGCAAGCAGGGAAGGGAAGTTTCAAAGTCTGGGTCTATTAACAGTCAACCAAGTAACCCACAAGCATCTATCAAGCATTTACTATGTGCCTATAACATTAAGTGCTTGGAAGATACAAGTAGTAGTGGTGGTGGTGATAATAAGAGGAGGTGAAATGGTAGTAGTGGTAGTATCGTAGTAACAGGAAGAGGAGGAATAATAGTGGTGCTGCTGCTCCTGCTCGTGGTGGTGGTGGTGATGGCCTGAAAAATTGTTCCTGCGTGTGGATACAGTGTATACACAAAATATATCCAAGATAAATACAAAGTTTAACCCTAGTTCCTACGTCAGAGATGGGTCATTGATCGCCACCCAGGAGAGAATCCAATACCAATGGGCTGGTGTTTCAAAAGTAAATTGGGTTGGGGGTGGGCTTTATTAAGGAAAGTGGCTTTTGAACTAAGTTGTAAAGGAAGCTAGGGATTCTAAGTATGAGGGAGAGCATTCCAGGCATGAGAATCAGCTTATGCAGTCCTGGTGTAGAGCTGGAGTCAGATTTCAGAGCCATTTTGACCAACCTCCTCATTCTTATTCATGAGGGACTGCATCCCAGGCAATGGCTAGTCATCTTGACTTTTGTCTTGCTACTGGATTTTGAGGACTCTGAAAAGAGAGAGTGAGGTTGATGACTTTGTGAAACTCTGCCTCACTTTAATCCAATTCACTTTCAAGTCAACATGACTCCATGGTGTCATTGGCCCTCTTTGAAAATGAAGGACATGGGGGCAGCTAGGTGGCTCAGTGGATAAAGCACAGGCCCTGGATTCAGGAGGATCTGAGTACAAATTCGGCCTCAGACACTTGACACTTACTAGCTGTGTGACCCTGGGCAAGTCACTTAACCCTCATTGCCCAGGAAAAAAAAAAAGAAAAAGAAAATGAAGGACAAACAACAACAATTCATGAGGCCTCTGACACTAGAATCATCGAGGCAGGAGCATAAACTTTTAAATAATACAACCTGCTTCATTACTTCCAGCAAGTCCTTTTGCCTTCTGTATGTCTCCATTCCTTCATTTGTCAAACCAGGTGAATAATCCTTAGCCAGCCTGCCATCGGCAGTGCTGGAGTAGAAAGAATGTTGGATCTAGAGTCAAAAGCCCTGAGTTTCAGTGACAAATTTGTCATTTCCAAACACCTTGGACAAGCTATTTAACCTCCCTGGGACTCGGGTATATTAGATGACCTGGAAGTTCCTTTCTAACTTGGATGAGCCCATGAATGTTGTGTATGGGAATGACAGGTTGGCCAGTTTGGTTGGAATATGGAGCACTTGAAGGAAGGGGTCATGTGTAATAAGCCTAGAAAGACTGATTGGAGCCAGACTGTAAGGAGTTTGGAATGGCAGAGGAGTTTGTACTGGATTATAGAAGAAAAAAAAAGTATGGAAATCTTTACTTGACTTCAAGGGAATGTGGGGAAATACTTCAAACTGTTACCTGCACATTACTTTTTTTTTTTTTGGCAGGGCAATGGGGGTTAACTGACTTGTCCAAGGTCACACAGCTAGCAAGTGTCAAGTGTCTGAGGCCGGATTTGAACTCAGGTCCTCCTGAATCCAGGGCCAGCGCTCTATCCACTGTGCCATCTAGCTGCCCCCATGATTTTGTTTTATGGAGAAGAATAGAGGGCATGAGCAGTATTGCTTCATAAAACAATGAGAAGCAATGAAGGGAAAAAAGAATTTATGGAAAGAGTGGTGAGAGACCCTGTTAGGTCAAATCATCCCAGGAATATTTAAGGCTGAATCTCAAGGGACAGCAAACAGACTTTTTAAAATAGAAAAAAATCTGTTAAGACTACTATAACAGTATTCTTCAATAAGGACAGCAGAGAGGGAAAAGGACCCACATGTACAAAAATATTTATAGCTTCTCTTTTTGTGGTGGCAAGGAATTGGAAATTGAGGGGTTGCCCACCAATTGGGGAGTGGCTGAACAAGTTGTGGTATATGAATGTAATGGAATTCTATTGTGCTGTAAGAAATGATGAGCAGGAATAGTTCAGAGAAACCTGGAAGGACTTGCATGAACTGATGATGAGTGAGATGAACAGAACCAAAAGAACATTATACACAGTATCATCAACATTGTGTTGATTAACTGTGATAGACTAGATTCTTCTCACCAATACAATGGTACAAGAAAGTTCCAAAGGACTCATGATGGAAAAGGCTCTCCAAATCCAGGGAAAAACAAAAGGAACTGTGGAATATGGATGCTGATTGGACCATACTATTTCTTTTGTTTTTGGTGCTGTTGTTTTTCTTTTTTGCTCTGATTCTTCTCTTATAAAATGACTAATGCAGAAATATGTTTAATTATATATATATATATATATATATATATATATATCCCATATCAGATTACCTGCTGTCTAGGGGAGGGAGGGAGAAAAATTGGAAATTGGAAATCTTATATAAATAAATGTTGAAAACTATCTCTACATGTAACTGGAAAATAATAAAATACTTTTATTTAAAAAAAATAAGGACAGCATAGGCACCAAAGTTGCCAATAGGTTCCTGAAAAATAGTCCCTTCTGTGCATTGGGCTGCTCTAGGGGTTTTTGATGGCATTATTTGGGAGTGAGTGGAAGGGTTTATCTGGAGCTTGTGGAAGTCACAGCCTCTCTTTCCCTATCTTGGCTCTGGCCCCCCCCCATAGGTTCCTAAAGGAAATAGGAATATCACTTTAAAAAAATAAGATGGGAAGAGCAGCTGGACGAGACCAACCTTATATAGAAGGTGTCTATGCAACATGATTTTAAGGACTCTGAGGGATCAATTCTTAAGATACTTAAAGAGATATGGATATACAAATTATTAGAGAGAGGGAGAATTGTAAGTGTTATGACCCAAAAAAAGATTATTAAGAAAACAACAATAACCACTAACTCATATGTTTACTTTCCCAACTTAACAAGACTTTAAGGAGAACAAAAATATGTACACATATTGAATACATCATTGATGAAAGTATACAGGTAAAGGTAAGCTTTCACAGATGACGTTTTAAAATAGGCCACATCTTTACAGTCATGCAATTGCCTGAAAGGTTCAGAGAATGGTACCAAGGATCAAAAAAACTAGATTTCCATTTCCTTTGTATGAATTAGAAAACAAAAATGCAAATAAAGACATGATGAGCTATGAAAGAGAGGAGATGGAGCATAGTACTACAGAGTACACAAAATTTTTTGTGTTTTCATTATTTTGAGAGAGAGAGGAGGGGGGAGAGGGAAGAGAGAAAGGAAATAGAGAAGGAGAGGGAGAGGAAAGAGAGAGAAAAAGGAGAGAGGAAAAAGAGAGGAAAATGGGGAGAGAGACTGAGAAAGAGAGAGACAGACAGACAGACAAGGAAAGAAAGGAAAACCGATGAGGATACATGAGTCACTTAGAGTATTTCAAACTATTTGGCTCCCTAGGAGATGGTCAGATACTCCATGGATGATTCAGCATGGGAAATTACCAGGCAGAGCAAATGCAGTTTGGAGGGACAACGGACATTCATACCAAAGAATGTCATGTGGACAAATGGAAGGAAGGCAGCTTTCACTGACTACCCAGAAACTGTTGGTGGGGAATTTTTTTAAAGTGTCAAAATCTTTTGTTTTTACATCACCTTCATTTTTACACATATTGCTCCTTGAGCCATTCACTATAATAAAGTAAAAGGGGTCTGGGGGGAATAAACAAATGCATTAACTGAGTGTAACAATAGAGATGCAGTGTTCTGCACCCACAACCCCCCACTTCTGTAATCACAAAGCTTTTTTAAGAAGTTGAAAAGAAGGAAGGGAGGCACTTTTTTTTTCCAATCTCAGGCACTATAAATTCACATTGTTCTGTATTTTGAATCGGCTAGGTGATGCAGTAGATAGAGCACTGAGCCTAGGGTCAAAGAGATCTGAATTCAAATATGGCCTTAGACACTAGCTGTGTGACCCTGGGTAAGTCACTTAACCTCTATCTGCCTCTGTTTCCTAATCTGTAAAATAGGAATAACAATAGCACCTACCTATTATGGTTGTCATGAAAATTCAGGAAAATACTTGTAAAGCACTTAGCCCAGTGCCTGACACATACTGTTGTTGTTATTTGGTTGATTCCGTTGTGTCCAACTCTTCATGACCCCACTTGGGGTTTTCTTGGCAAGGATACCACACTGGTTTGCCATTTCCTTCTCCAGCTCATTTTACACATGAGGAAATGGAGAAAACCAGGGTAAAGTGACTTGACTAGGGTCACACAGCTAGTAAATGTTTGAAGTTAGATTTGAACTCAGGTCTTCCTGATTCCAGGCCTAGATCTCTATCTACTACACCACGCAGCTGGCACATAGTAGACACTAGATGAATGATTTTCCCTTTCCTCCTCTTGTCATTTTTATTCGTTATTGACCTTCACAAATACAGTAGCACTTAGGACAATGGCTGGCACATAGTAGGTGTTTAATAAATAAATAAATGCTCATCCTCTCCTCTTATTTTTATTACATTTGCATGGTTGTAGCACTTAATATAGTGCCTGGCACATAGTAGGCATTTAAAAAATGTTTGTTGTATGTTGTTTTCAATGTTGGGGGTGGGGGATTTTTAAAGGAGATTTTCTGGGTTAGTGATCAGCTTGGACAAAAGGCAGCCTGTCAAAGCAGGGATTTAGGAAAGAGCCAATGAGATATGTCAGGCAATGTGTTGAATCACCAATGTCAGAGGATTCTGGTCTTGAAAAAACCTTCTTGCCACATCTTGTCATCTGTACTATCTTTAGGATGAAAACAAGAATGACTTGAGACACACAATGCTACTATTTGCTTTAGCGCTCTCTCTCTCTGTCTCTCTGTCTCTCTGTCTCTCTGTCTCTCTGTCTCTGTCTCTCTCTCTCTCTCTCTCTCTCTCTCTCTCTCTCTCATTCTGGGGAATGACAGGCATGCTGGGTTTATAACCTTCAATGGCTTCTAAGCAGAAAGATTTGGAATAAGCCCCACAATTGTCTTTCAACAAAGTGTAATTTTCTTTAAAAAAAAATAAAAATAAAAATCACCCTCTCCATCACCATAGCTGTTTGCCTGTCAGAGTTCCTAGAGGCCAGATCCTGTGTCTTTGATCAGTTCTATACAGGTTCAAGTGAGTTATCTGCTATGCCCAGACACTCAATAAATATAATTAGATAATGATGGTTGTGGTATTAGATTTGCCACCCAGACATTGCCAAAAGAGATCAATCAGTCAATCCATCAACCAGCATTTCTTAAGAATCTATTATGGGGGGAGGGGAGGGAGGGAGAAAAATCTGAAATTGGAAAGCTTGTATAAACAAAAGTTGATAACTATCTTTACATGTAACGAGAAAAAAATACTTAATTTAAAAAAAAAGAATCTATTATGGGGGCAGCTAGGTGGCACAGTGGATAGAGCACTGGCCCTGTGGATAGAGCACTGGCCCTGGATTCAGGAGTACCTGAGTTCAAATCCAGCCTCAGATACTTGATACTTAACTAGCTGTGTGACCGTGAGCAAGTCACTTAACCCCAATTGCCTCACCAAAAAAAAAAAAAAAAATCTGTTATGGTCCAGCACTGTGCGAGCTGCTAGAGACACACACAGAATGAGACAATCTCAACTTTCAAGGACCTTCCATTCTAATGGAGGAGACAAGTACAAATATAAATACATACAAAATCAATAAATAGGGGGCAACTAGGTGGGGCAGTCACAAGGACCTAAGTGCAAATCCATCCCCAGATACTGTGTCACCCAGGACCTCCAAACAAAACAAAATAAAAGAGAATAAATACAACATTGTAAGATGAGTGATTTAGATAGATTCTTGATCGAAGGTGCTTCCAACCCTATCTCCAAGATTTCCACCTTCATGGGGAGTAAGAGGAACACTTTGGCTTGCATTCGCCCATCTCTGAGAGGAGTATTGGACTACAATGATATCTATCTACCACATCGGGATTTGACGAGCTCTTAGAGGATCAGAGTAAAAGCTACTTTCCCTGATTTTTCTAAAGGAAAGGGTAACCAGTCTCTTATTGTCAGTCAGTTTAGCTCCAGACTCTGGTTACACACAAAACAATCCAGAATATCAAGTTAACACATTTATCTAATGGGAAAGAGAAGTCCAAGAAGATTAGATAGATTTGATAGATTAGAGCACAGAAGAGAATACACAAGAATACATGCAGCTTTGATTGGAAGTGAGATAAAATCTCAGTTCAACCAAAGAGAGAATGATCTCACCAGGGAAGTATGTTCTTGGCAGCATCTAGGGTTGCAGGCACTGGGGGAATCAAGGGACATGTTATGAGGGGTGGGGGGGGGGAGAAGGATTGACTTCCCCCACATGTCTGCAGCTTCAGGGGCTCCCATTAGCCATTCAAACATTTGCCTCATATCCCTTACCCATCTCTCTCAAACTCCTTCATTCTTTATCTCTGACATCTCTTTGCACTCACACAGTGTTGTGGGTTCAGTGGTCTCTCAGCTAATTAGAAGCCATATCAGCCCATAGAGCCAGAGGGCTGTCCTTCAGGAAATGTCCCAAACCTGGGCAGGTGAGGAGTTACATAATTAAATACAAGATGGCTCAACCCTTTACAGCTGGGCTTCCAACCTCATTCCATCCGTCACTTCCAACCATCACTCAACTGAAACTTCTCCCTCCAAAGTTATCAATAGGTTTTTTTTGTTTGTTTTTTGTTTGTTTTTTTTCCCCACAGGGCAATGGGGGTTAAGTGACTTGCCCAGGGTCACACAGCTAGTAAGTGTCAAGTGCCTGAGGCTGGATTTGAACTCAGGTACTCCTGAATCCAGGGCCAGTGCTTTATCCACTGTACTGCCTAGCTGCCCCTATCAATAGGTTCTTTTTTTTTTAGTAAGGCAACTGGGGTTAAGTGACTTGCCCAGGGTCACACAGCTAGTAAGTGTTATGTATCTGAGGCCGGATTTGAACTCAGGTACTCCTGACTCCAGGGCCGGAGCTCTATTCACTACACCACCTAGCTGCCCCCTATCAATAGGTTCTTAATGACCAGATCTTTTTTTTTTTTAGGCAATTGGGGTTAAGTGACTTGCCCAGGGTCACACAGCTAGTAAGTATTAAGTGTCTGAGGCCAGATTTGAACTCAGGTCCTCCTGACTCCAGGGCTGGTGCTCTATCCACTGTGCCATCTAGCTGCCCCTAATGACCAGATCTTAATGATCTTTCCTTAGACCTCATCCTTCTCAACATATTGACTGCATTTGATGCTACTGACCACCCTTTCCTCCTCCAGCTCATTGGCTGATTAATTGAATTAATGAATGACCCAGAGACCTGGTGATAAGAGCCAGAACTAAGGTAGTACCCATGTGATTAGAGAGCAGTCTGGTGCTAGAGATGTTGTGAAAGCAAAAACAGCAAAATTAAGCTAATGCCCAGATATGTGGGATGAGGGAAGAGTGAGCAGTCCAGGATGATGCTGATGTTACTAACCCAGGACACAGGAAGAATGGTGGTACCTTTGACAGAAATAGGAGACATTTGGATGATGGATGAGTCTGAGAGGAAAAATAATGAGTTTCATTTGGGACATGATGAGTTTGAGATGTCTATGGAATCTAGTTTAGATTATACAATAGAGAAATGGTGATACAGGACTGGAGTTCAGGAGAGAACCTGGAGATAGATTATAGATAGATGATAGATAGATAGATAGATAGATAGATAGATAGATAGATAGATAGATAGATAGATAGATAGATAGATAGATAGATAGATAGATAGATAGATAGATAGATAGATGATAGATAGATAGATAAGTAATCTACAAAGAGATGGTAGTTAATCCCATGGGAATTGAAGAGGTTACCAAGAGTAAAAGTATAGAAAAACATAAGCACCAAGGACAGAGGTTTGGGGGACTAGCCAATAGTTAAAGGGTATGATGAGTGGTCAGACAGGTAGAAGAAAACTCAGGAGACAGTACTGTCAAGAAAGCCCAAAGAAAAGAGGGTACCCAAGAGGAAATTGTGCTCAACAATGTCAAATGCAGCAGATACATTGAGAAGCATGAGGTCTGAGCAAAGACCATCCAATTGGGAATTGAGGTTGATAGTAACTTTAAAGCACTTTTAACATATTCAGAATGAAGTACACTGTTAGTAAGAGACTTTAAGAAACATATTGAGTTAAAAGGATGCCAGGATGACCTTGGTTCAAGTCTAGCAACTAACATATACTAGCTGTTACCATGGGCAAGTTCTTTGCCCTCTCTGTTTCCCAGCAACAGGCCAATCAGTTAGTCAATAAGCATTTATTAAGCACCTACTATGTGAGAAGAACTGTACAAAGCACTGGGTATATGAAGACAGGTAAAAGCCAGTACTGGTTCTCATGGAACTTACAATTTAATGGTAGAAACAACATGCAAATAATATGTACAAACAAGATATATACAAAATATACTGGATATAAGCAACAGAGGGAAGACACTTGAAATAAGAGGGATCAGGGAATTTCCTTTTCCTGTAGAAGGGGGGACTTGAAGGAAGTCAGGGGGTGAAAATGAGGAAGGAGAACACTCCGGGGATGAAGGAAAGCTAGTGAAAATGCTTGGAGTGAGGATCTTGATCAAGGAATAGCAAGGAGGCCAGTGTCACTGGAGGAAGAATCATAGATGGGTCGTTGTTCTGCAGGATGGGGAAGGCCTTGTGTTGTTGTTGAATTGTTTTAGAATTGGAATGGACCTCAGAGGCCAACCAATCCAATGCTCTCATTTTACAAACGATGAAACTGAAGTGCAGGTAGGTAACATGATCTGTCCAAGGTCACGCAGGTAGTGCCATGTTGCACAGTCCCAAGTATTTCCTTATGTGGTCCACTTCGATCAAGAAGTATTGTAGATATCACTGAGTAATAAATTTGATCCCACAGATTCCCTTTCCCCCAGCTCACATCCACTCCTGTAGGCTTCTGTGTGGTTATCAGGCTGGCATTCAGGATCCAAATGAATGAAATCCCACTGTGAGGCTAAGCAGGGCAGGCTCCTTGTGTGCTCAGCTTTTGGCTCCCAAAGGAAAAGCTCTGACCCTACACTGCTGGCAGAGAGGGGAAATAAATCTTAATAAAAGGCTTTGGTTTTCCCAGTGGGAAACTAGACACCCGGGCTGATTCAGAGGCTTTTGGGGAGGCCAATCATATGAGCTAGCAACCTCGAAAATATCGCAGGCGGCAATCAGGTATAGCAGAAAGAACAATGGATTTAGGGAAAGAATCCTTGGTGTTCATTCCAGGCTCTGCCACATGCAAGTTATGTGATCCTGAGAAAGAGATTTCATCTCCCTAGGCCTCATTTCCCTCACCTGTAAAAAAGGAGGGGTTGTTGGGGGCAGCTAGGTGGCCCAGTGGATAAAGCACTGGCCCTGGATTCA
The DNA here is from genome assembly GCF_019393635.1 of Dromiciops gliroides. NCBI lineage: Eukaryota > Metazoa > Chordata > Mammalia > Microbiotheria > Microbiotheriidae > Dromiciops > Dromiciops gliroides. The sequence continues at coordinate 270,158,126 of NC_057865.1, read as the reverse complement.
GGAAGACTTGAGTTCAAATCCGGCCTCAGACACTTGACACTTACTAGCTGTGTGACCCTGGGCAAGTCACTTAACCCTCATTGCCCTGCAAAACCAAAAAAAAAACCCAAACAAACAAACAAAAAAAACCCCAAAACCAAAAAAGGAGTGGTTGAACTCAATTAATGTCCTTAATGTAAGATCCTGTGCTAAGGTAGGGGCATGGGATGATGGAAAAAATGCTGGATTTCAAGGCAAATGATTCAAATTCAGAATCTGACACTTATCAATAAAACCATAAGCATTTATGTAGATTTAGATTTGCTTATTATATTTATAGGAATTATGTTATGTCAATTATATTTATTTATATTAATTATATTGTGATATTATTATATTTATATATAACTACTATGTTCCAGGCACTATATTAGGCATTCAAAGAAAAAGGCCAAAGATAAACATTCTCTACTCTCTTAACAGGGGAGATAGGAAGCACATATACATATGTGTATATGTATATATATATATATATATATATATATATACACATATATACGTATACGTATATGTATATGTATATGTATGTATATTATATATACGATGGGGAGTCACATGAGGCTCAGAGAGAAGGCCAATTTGGCTGGATCAGAGAGTACAGGAGAGGCAGCTGGTGGCACAGTGGATAGAGCGCCAGGCCTGAAATCAGGAAGACTCATCTTCTGAGTTTAAATCTACTTACTAGCTGTGTGACTTTGGGCAAGTCACTTAACCTTGTTTGCCTCAGTTTCCTCATCTGTAAAATAAGCTAGAGAAGGAAACAACAAACCATTTCAGTATCTTTGCCAAGAAAACCCAAACAGGGTCATGAAGAGTCAGGCATGACAGATCAAGGTGGGAAAGATAGGTTTGGGCCAGTTAGTGAAAATGTTTTAAAAGCCAGACAAGTTTAAATTTTATCCTAGACTCAAGAGGGAACAAATTGAGTTTATTGAGTAGGGTAGTGACATAGTCGGACCTGCACTTTTTTTGTTTTGCGGGGCAATGGGGGCTAAGTGACTTGCCCAGGGCCACACAGCTAGTAAGTGTCAAGTGTCTGAGGTCAGATTTGAACTCAGGTCCTTCTGAATCCAAGGCTGGTGCTTTATCCACTGGACCTTTAAAAATGTTTAAAAAAAATTTTTTTTTTGCTCCATACCAAAAGTTCTGTTTATTTTCTCCTCAGACAGAGGGGGAAAGAATAGGTCAGGCAACATGGTGCATCCTGATTAATATTTATTGAATCAAAATATCATGCTAGAAAACATATGGACAGGCAAAGATGTCTCTTACAGTGACTTCAGTGCTGAACCCAAAGGTTCTGACATCCTGAAATCTGAAACCCTTCCTTTTAAAATTTTTTCTTCAATTTTTTTTGTTACGTTTCGAGTTCTGAGCTTTCTTTCTCTCTCTCCCTCCCTCCCAGTCCTGCACAAGAGAAGGCCACCATTTTACACACACACACACACACACACACACACACACACATACACACAAAACATATAGCGCCATATATCAGTTCTTTCTCTGGAAATGGAGAGTATCTTCCTTCATAGGTCCCTTTTAGTTGATTCCAATGTTCATATAACTCAAAATAGCTTAGTCACTCACATATCCTTTTTGAACAATATTGTAGATATTGTATGCAATGTTCTCTTGCTTTTGCTCATTTCACTCTTCATTATTTCATGCATCTTTCATTGTTTTTTTCTAAAATCATCCTGCTCATCATTTCTTATAACACTTGTTAAGCCATTCCCCAACAGATGGGGATCCTCCCAATTTCCAGTTCTTTGATACCACAAAAATATGTGCTATAAATATTTTAGGATATATAGGTCCTTTTTAAAAATCCCTTTGGGATACAGACCTAGTAGTGGTATTGCTGGGTCAAAGGGTATACGTGGCTTTATAACTTTTTGGACATAATTCCAAATTGTTCTCCAGAAGGGTTGGATCAGTTCACAATTCTACCAACAGTGTATCAGTGTTCCCATTTTTCCATATCCCTTCCAATATTTGTCTATCATTTTAGCCAACCTGATAGGTGTGGGATAGTATCTCAAAGTTGTTTTAATTTGCATTTCCCTAATCAATATTAATTTAGAGCATTTTTCCATATGACTATATATAGCTTGGATTCCTTCCTCTAAAAACTGCCTATTCATATCCTTTGACCATTGTGGAATTGTGGAATGACTCATATTCTTTTTTTTCTTTTCTTTTTTTTTTTTACAGGGCAATGAGAGTTAAGGAATGACTCATTCTTTTTTTTTTTTTTTTTTTTTGCGGGGCAATGGGGGTTAAGTGACTTGCCCAGGGTCACACAGCTAGTAAGTATCTGAGGCTGGATTTGAACTCAGGTACTCCTGAATCCAGGGCCGGTGCTTTATCCACTGCGCCACCTAGCCGCCCCCTGGAATGACTCATTCTTAAAAGGTTGACTACATATTTGAGAAATGATGCCTTTATCAGAGAAGCTGTCTATAAAAAAAATTTCCCTCAATTTTCTTCTTTCCTTCTTATCTTGGCTACGTTGATTTTATTTGTGAAAAAACTTTTAAATTTAGTGTAATCAAAAGTAGCTATTTTACATCTTATAATGTTCTCTATCTCTTGTTTATTCATAAATTATCTTCCTATCCATAAGTGAGATAGGTAATATGTTCCATGTTCTAATTTACCTATGATATCTCCCTTTATGTATAGGTCATTGTCTCCATTTTGATCTTATCTGGGTAAATGGTAGAAGATATTGTTCTATACCTAGTTTCTGCCAGATTGCTTTCCAATTTTCCCAACAATTTATACCAAATAGTGAATTCTTATCCCCAAAGCTTAAATCATTATATTTATCAAACCCAAGGTTACTATAAGCCTTTACTACTGTGTATTTTATATACTCTATTCCACTGATACACCATTCTATTTCTTAGACAGTACCAGATAGTTTTGATAATTATTGCCTTATAATACAATTTAAGATCTGATACTGCTAGACCTCCTTACTTTCCATTTTCCCCATTAATTAATTTTATATTCTTGACCTTTTGTTCTTCCAGATGAATTGTATTTTTTTCTACCTCAATAAAATAATATTTTGGCTTTCCCATTCATCCTTTAAAGTACAACTCAACTTAAATAATCTTATGAAATTTTACTCATCTGTGTATTGGTTGATTTCTCCCAGAAGAATTCAAGCTCCTTGAAGACAAGGGTTGTTTAATTTTGGACTTTGTATATCCAGAGTCTTAAAGATAGTAATTTTAAAAAATTGATTTAAAATTTCCTCTGGTCCTCTACCTGTAATGACTGTTTTACCTTGAACCTCAAAGTGTACTTTGTTTCATACTTATCATGAATAATTGTATATTTTATTTAACTATGTAGAACTTGTCTACTAGACTGAGAACTCCATGAGAACAGGGGCTGTGTCTTTAACTATATATGTACTCCAGCATTTTGCAGATTAACTGCTTAAGAACTGTTTGCTAAACTGAACTGCTTTGCAGTCAAAAGGTACCACATAACTATAATTTATTCTCCTTACTCAGTATAATTTATTTACTTTTCAAAACTACAAGGGAGGGTCAGCTAGGTGGCACAGTGGATAAAACACCAGCCCTGAATTCAGGAGGACCTGAGTTCAAATCTGACCTCAGACACTTGACACTTACTAGCTGTGTGACTTGGGCCAAGTCACTTAACCCTCATTGCCCCACCAAAAAAAAAAAAAAAAAGCTGTAAGGGTTGACTATGTGAATGAGTCAGTCCATGAATGAATAAATGAAATGTCCACTAAAAATATATATTTTGGTAGTTTGATTGGGATGACACTGAATAAGTAGATTAGTTTAGATAGAATTGTAATTTTTACTATATTGGCTCAGTCCATCCATAAACAATTAATATTTCTTCAATTATTTAAATCTTATTTTATTTGAATAAAAATGTCTTATAATTATGTTCATATAGTTCCTGGATTTGTTTTGGCAGATATACTCCCAAGTATTTTATATCGTCTATGGTTATTTTAAATGAAATATATCTTACTATCCCTTCTTGCAGAGACTTTGCTGGTGATATATAGAAATGCTGGTGATTTGTGTAGGTTTATTTTATATCCTGCTACTTTGCTAAAATTATTAATTGTTTCAATTGACTTTTTACTTGAATCTCTAGGATTTTCCAAGAATACCATCATATCATCTGCAAAAAGAAATAGTTTTATTACCTCATTTTCCATTCTGATTCCTCCAATTTCTTTTTCTTCTCTTATTGCGTTTCTAGGACAATACTGAACAATATTGGTGATAATAGGCATCCCCCCATTGTAAATAGTTCTCACTGATGGTTTTAGGTAGAAACTTCTTATCATTTTAAGGAAAAATCCATTTATACTTTAGGAATGAGTGTAGCATTTTGTCAAAAGCTTTTTCTGTATCTATTGATATAATCACATGATTTTTGTTACTTTTGTTACTGATATAATCAAATATGTTAATAGTGTTCCTTATATTGAGCCATTCCTACATTCTTGGTATAAATCTCACTTAATCATAATGTATAATCTTTGTTATATATCATTGTAGTCTCTTAGCTAGTGTTTATTTAGGATTTTTGCATCAATATTCATTAATGAAATTGGTCTATAATTTTTTCCTCTGTTTTTACTCTTCCTAGTTTAGGTATCAGCATTTTTAGTATTATCCCATCATAATCAGCTCAACTCCAAGCCTTCCATTTACATATACTCTTTCAAAATGCCTTGGTAATGATAACATTTTTAAGTCATAAATATTATTTTCCCTATAAGAAGTAAACAGGTTAACTCCTACAGGTGATGATTGATAGATTTTTTTCAATTTCTATTTTATCCTCTGGCTCTAAAACTTCAGGGAAATTTTCCTTAATAATTTCTTGAAGTATAGTGCCTAGACTATTTTTTTAAAAATCATACCTTTCAGGTAGTCCAGCCATTCTTATATTATCTCTCCTTGATCTGTTTTCCAGGTCAGTTATTTTTCTAACAAGATATGCCATGTTCTCTTCTATTTTTTTTCATTCTTTTGATTTTGTTTTATTATTTCTTGGTACCTTATGAAGTCATTTGCTTCCCCTTAGCCAATTCTAATTTTTAAGGAATTACTTTCTTTTGCAATTTTTTGGATCTTTTTCCTATTATTTGGTCTTTTCATATTTTTAAATCTTTTCTTGCATTACTCATTTCTTTTCCCAATTTTTCCTCAACTTCTCTTATTTGATTTTTAAAATCATTTACAGCTCTTCCATTAACTCTTTTTTTTTTTTTAGTGAGGCAATTGGGGTTAAGTGACTTGCCCAGGGTCATACAGCTAGTAAGTGTTAAGTGTCTGAGGCCGGATTTGAACTCAGGTACTCCTGACTCCAGGGCCAGTGCTCTATCCACTGCGCCATCTAGCTGCCCCTCTTCCATTAACTCTTGAAAGGTGGGACTTGTGACCATTTTACATTTTTCTTTGAAGCTTTACAAGTAGCAGGTTTAGCTTTAACTGTGTTCTTCTGAGTTCGAACCCTGTTTTTCTCTATCACCAAAGTAGCTATCTATGGAAGGATTCCTTCTCTGTTGTTTACTTGGTTTTTAACAGCCTGTTTCTTGGCTGTTAACTTTATATTAGGGTCTGGCTCTGCACCCAGGGTATAGGGGATAATGTCTCAGGTTTGGGGTTTTTTGTGTTGTTGTTTTCCGAGCTCTGTCTAGAGACCTTTGACATCTTGGTTCTTCCAATGTTCTAGTATCCAAGACCAGGTATGGTCACTGCTCATTCAGCTATTAGTTTCTGAGTGACCTCAGGGACTCCTCTCTGCCCCTGAGCCGTGACCAGAGCCCTAAACAATGCTGTCACCACAAATGCTCTTCCTCCCTGTGGTCCCCCTCCCTTGGAAGCATCATCTCACCCCTCTGTCCTGGAATGGAAACCAGGGACTCCTCTCTCTGGCCAGTGACCACAGGCAGCAGGGCCAACCTCCCCCCCCCATTCTGGGACCACACTCACCCCCTTGTGTTGGCTCCTCCTCACCCACAGCCACAACATGGGACTGCGTCTGGTCAGCATGCTTGGGCTGGAGTCCAGTGCCAGCCGAGGGCCCCCACAATCATCCCCTGATCAGCTTCCTAAACCCCCCACCTTCCTTAGGATGAAAATTCCCTCAACTGGACACAGCTGCCCCCAGGGCTTGGTGTTTGTTGACTCAGCAGTATCTGCCTGGAGGTGTCTACACTTCAATCCAACTCAAACTCTGCTCCTTGAAGTCAGATCTTTCCTAACATCCTTCCCAAGTTGTTTTGGGCTAGCCCACTGCTTTACCCTGACTTTTAATTATTTCTGCCATTCTAAAGTTTGCTTTTAGACATTATTTTAAGTTATTGGTAGAGGGCAGGGGAGAATTTAGGAGAGGAGATAATTTTCTGCTGTCTCCTGCCATCTTCCCACAATTCCCTGCAAACCTGCACTTTAGGAAATATCCCTTTGGTGCCTGTGAGGTGCCATTGGAGAGGGGAATGACTTGATTCAAGGAGAACAGATAAGAGGCCGTTGTAATTACCCAGGTGGGAGGTGATGAAGACCCAAACTAAGGAGATAATTTTGTGAGAAAAAAAGAAAGGTGTTGGTAACTGCATGGCCTGGGTCTCAGTCTCCCTATCTGTAAAATGAGGGGTTTGTAGGAAGGAGATGATGTCTAAGATCTCTCCACTTCTAAATATATGACCCTCTGGTTGTTCTATTTTTCTTTTTCTTTATGTCTCTGGCACCTACCATAGTAAGTGGCAGATGGAGGCACTTAAATTTTGTTTGTTTATTCATTTGTTCAATCCCAAAAGAGTGTTATTTTTGGTTTATCCTTTACTACATGTCTTCCAAGGAAAAATAGTTCCGTAACCAATCTTATTCTGGGAACTGAATTAATGCACACCTATAGTGTTAAAAAAAATCAATATCCAATTAGGCTTATGTTCCCTTGAGATGTGCTTTTATTGACATTCTGTCAAGAGGGACAGAACCCCCATGAATTATAATAGTCGGTGTATGGTACTGTTCACGTGGCACTCAGCATAGCCTGCCTTGACTTATGGTTATTTAATTTAAGGAAGGGAGGGATGTGTGGTCTGGACCTATGATGTCATTGTATAGGAGACTTCTGGTGAGCAAACTCCCTTCACTCATGCAGATCACCTAGTCTTAGAATGTTGCCTGAGTCATCCTGCGTAAAGTGACTTATTGAGTGTCATACAGCCTTTACCTCCAAATGCAACAATCTCCAGTACTATGTTCCTGCCTTTAGGAAGTTTGAATCCTTCTGGGATGAACAAATTCAGACAATACAATAATGATAACAATAATAACGACTCACACACAGTAGAGATCTTTTGCTATGGGTCTTGAACCCAGTTCTTCTTGACTGTGAGGCCAGCCCTCTCCACAGCACACTGCACTGCCTCTGTTATTTATTTAATTCATGTTTTTGCTCATTTATTTAATAAATGTTAGTACCTTCTCTCTGTTGATTACCTCCAAATTCCCCCAGATAAAGTTACCTTGTACATGTCCCTCCCATTAAACTGTGAGCTCCTTGATGACTGTCTTTTATCATTCTTTGTATACCCAGTACTTAATATTAATGATGCTAATGTTGTTTGTCATTCATTCTCAAAGAGGATCAAGACATCATGGTGATGTTATGACTTGTACTAAGTTGGATTTAAGTGAGGGAGGGCTATGCAAGGTCACCAATCTCACTGTCTCCTCCAGAGCCATCTGGGTCCAGTAGCAAGATATACATCAGGATGACTGGAGATGATCCTGGATGTTTAAAGCAATTGGGGTTAAGTGACTTGCCCAAGGTCACATAACTAATAAGTGTTTGAAGTGAGATTTGAACTCAGATCCTCCCAACTTCAGGGTCAGCACTCTATCCACTGCACCACCTAGCTGCCCTTAGCATAGTGCCTGGCACATACTAGGTGCTTCATAAGTGCCTGTTGACTGACTGAATTGGATTAAATTTATGTCCCTTTTATTCTCCCTTTTAGAATGATAACAATCAGATTTGAAGCTCCCTGAGGGCAAGAACCTTGTCTTATAGTTCCTTGTATTCCCCATGGTGCCAGGTGCTTCAGAGTTGAGGAATAGCTACCTCCCCTGTTGACTCTTCTCTTTGGTTTTAGATTGGCCCATGGAACGATGTAGAACAAATGTCCTTTTCCCATGAGGTCCTCCTGGCATGCCTCCTTATGGTGAGGCCTTAAAGGCTCTACCAGTGGTGGCTAGAAAAGCTTCAAGAACAGGATGGATGATAGACTGTATTTATGTCATTTGAGAAATTGATGTGTATGAAAGGTGCATCACCAGGTTAGATGTACGTATATGAATTTTCTGCCACTGCTACTCTTTCTTAATTGTTTATTTTTTTTTTAAATCATCTGTTGGGGGCAGCTAGGTGGCATAGTGGATAAAGCACCAGCCCAGGATGCAGGAAGACCTGAGTTCAAATCCAGCCTCAGACACTTGACACTTACCAGCTGTGTGACCCTGGGCAAGTCACTTAACCCTCATTGCCCCGCAAACAAAACAAAACAAAAAAATACCTCATCTGTTTATTTTTTAAATGTCACTGTCCCTTCCTATCCTCTACCATGCAAGAGAATCCTCCCTTATAGCAAACAGCCTCCAGATAAACAAAGGAAGCTGACAACTAAATAGTGTCTAATTATATAGCATTCTGCTCTTGTAGCTTACTACCTCTTCATTTTCAGTCCTGTTGAATATAGTTTGGCCATTAATATTCAAATCCTGCACAAGTCCACCACTCAGAACCCCCAGGAAACTCCCTAAGACTAACCAATATGCATCGGTACAGCACATTTGCTCACAAAGAGTTCCTTATACAATGAAATCATAGGTCCAGACCACACATTTGGCCCTCCCTCTCTCAAATTTAATAACCACAATACAAATCAGTCTATGATGAGTACCATGTGAGCAATACCATATACTGACAGCTCTAATTCAATAAAGTCATGTCCTATCTGACAGAATGACAATAAAATCACATCTCAATGGAAATTAACTTTAATTGGATATTGATTTTAATGCTATATGTCCATTAATTCCATCCTTTCACCCTCCCCAAATAGATTTAACTACTGAATTATTTTGCTTTGAATATATCTTTTGAGAGATAAGCCAAAATTAATATTCTCCTGGCATAAATATACTGGCCACATTGCCCTGAGCAAGTTACCTCACTTCTCCATACCCTAAAGAACTCTCTGAGTTGTTTGTAGAAGTAGCATTGAGAGAGAAAATTCCTCACTGGAAACTCCTTACAATAATAAATCACATGACAAGCCTGTATCCCTATCCCATTATATTAGTCTGAACTACCTTTTAATGTTCTTTTCCTTTACATTACTATACTCCCTGTAGTATTCTCCTGGTTCTGCCTTCTTTTCTCCACATTAGTTGATGTCTTCTCATGTTTCTGGAAAATCTCCATATTTATCATTTCTTACTGTATAGTAATATTCCATTGTATTTATATGTCATAATTGTCACATTCAATTTACCTTTTTTCTAGTTTTATGCTATAATCAAAAAGTGCTTTAATCCACATCTTGGAACATATGGTACCTTGCCTTCTGTTCTTGTCCTGCTATGGGCATATACTTAGTAGCGATTATCTTTTCTTTTTTTTTTTTTTTTTTTTTTTTTTCAGGGCAATGAGGGTTAAGTGACTTGCCCAGGGTCACAAGCTAGTGTCAAGTGTCTGAGGCTGGATTAGAACTCAGGTCCTCCTGAATCCAGGGATGGTGCTTTATCCACTGGGCCACCTAGCTGCCCCCTAGCAATTATCATTATAGCTCATTTGTATTGTTGCTTCCATTAGACCGTGAGTTCCTTCAGGGAAGGGATGGCTTTTTAACTTTCTTCATATCCCCAGCACTCAATACAAAGTCTAGTATTTAGTAACTATTTGTTAAATGTTTATTGACTAACTAGTAGAATCCCTGTGTCAAGGAGGATGAACAATTAAGTCGCCTTTCTCATATATCTCATATTGTTTTATAGAACAGCTGAACTGATTCACCACTCCAGTGGTATATTAGCATGCCTACTTGCCCACAGCACTGACAACATTGACTATTTCCATTGTTTCGTCCTCTTTGACAATATGCTAGAGGTGAGGGGAAGCATCGGAATTATTTTCACTTGCCTTTTTCATATTATTAGTTATTCTATAGGAATGTTTAAAGGCTGTTTACTATATTAGAAGAAGGATTGCAACATGTCTGACTATAAGGAATGCCTTTACATGTTAAATCATGGATCCTTAAAGTATTGCAGCACCATATCTCCCTACCCCCAATCCTAACCCTATTTTTTTTCATGAGACACATACTAAGTCTTCTATGCTGCAGGCTCAGCATTTCTAATTCCTCCAACTTTTTCAGATAAAAGATAATTTCCAGGTCCCTTACCACTCTTTACATACACTTGGGTTTCACTGTCCCCCTTTAAATGGAGCAGCTAGGTGGTGCAGTGGATAGAGCACTGGCCCTGAAGTTGGGAGGACCTGAGTTCAAATCTCACCTCAGACATTTACTAGCTGTGTGACCCTGGGCAAGTCACTTAACTCCAATGGACTCAAACATCCAGATCTATATCCAGTCATCCTGATGTATATCTTGCCACTGGACCCAGATAGTTCTGGAGGAGAGACTGAGGTTGGCATTCTTGCACAGCTCTCCCTCACTTAAATCCAATTCAGTGCAAGTCATGACATCACCATGATGTCATGGTTTTCTTTGGGAATGAAAGACAAACAACAACAATCCCCTTTAAATATGGTGCCCCCAATTAAACTCAATCATCCAGGTGTAGTCTGAACAACACAAGTGAATAAAGGACTATTGATTATCAAAATCAGATCACTATACTTCCATTAATGCAGCCTAACTTGCATTAGGTTTCTTAGCAACCACCTAACAGTAATGCTAATTATCTAAGGTGAATATTATAAAATGTTTCAAATGTCATCAAAATAATTGTAACAAGAGGAGTTCACATTTGCAAAATGCTTTAGAGCAATGCTGTCAAACTCCAATAGAAATGGGGGTCACTAAGCCATACATAAGAATATCTACTGGCTTCATATTGACTTGGAAAAACACACATGTTTATATGCTTCATTTTTGATTAATACATAAACACACTAAAATCAGATAGGAACCGCATTTTCATATGTTTCAGGCCATACTCAGGACTGTTGTGGTCTCTGTGAGCATTTGACACCTCTGCTTTAGATTGTATGTGAATGAAGGGATAGAGACTGACCTGATGATTTCATTGATCTTTCAGGTAGGGAAACTTCCTATATAGGACAGAACAACACATTGTCTGAAACTTATCATCTTAGAGGTCCCTGAGGTTGTGAAATTACTTGCTCAGGGTCACATAGCCAGTAACCTTCACAGGTGGGACTTGAACCCAAATCTCTCTGGGTCTAGGGCTGTTTATCTCTTACACTCTATATCTACAAGTATAAATAAGCTTTGTATTTACAAAGTACATATCATTTCTTCCTCCCAACAGCTCTGTAATCCAACAACATTATGTTGTTACCTCAGCACTGAACTTGTGGTTCATTAGAACCCCAAAATAACATGAGATACTTACAAAGTTTTGGTCATATGTTGTATTATCTTTGGTTTTGGATCTTAGCTTGGTGTTATCTGCCAATTAAAGCATCTATTTCTCTATTCAGTTCATTAAGTAAAAATTGTCGTTGTTTAGCCTTTGTTCTCAAAGAGGACCATGGCTTTCAGTGAATTGGATTTAAGTGAGGGAGGGCTGTGCAAGGTCACCAGCTTTACTCTCTCCTCCAGTGCCATTGGGGTTCAGTGACAAGATATACTTAAAGATGACTGGAGATGGTTGTGGATGTGTAAGGCAATTGGGATTAAGTGACTTGTCCAGAGTCACAAAGCTAGAAAGTATCTGAGGTGAGATTTGAAGTCAGGTCTTCTCAATTCCAGGGCTAGTGCTTTATCCACTCTGCCACCTAGCTGCCCTAAGTAAGAATATTGACTAATACAGACTCATGAGTAGAGCCCTGTGACCAACCATTAAAGACCTCTCCCAGGTTGACAGTGATCCATTAATCAATACTTCTAGGTTACAGTTATTTAACTAGTTATGAAGATACATTATAAACAGATCATCTTATCCATAAGGGGATCAGGAAAGACTCTGCCAAAAACTTTGCTGAAAAAGGAGAGTTGGTCAGGACAGTTGGTTTTCTCTTGGTTTACCAGTTTAGGAAACTAGCCAAAAAGATTATATTGTTAATATGCTATGGCTTGTGTTTAATGAGCCAACAGTACTCCTAGTGAACAGTCTTTTCCCCATAAATATTCACAAATCTTTGATAATCGATTATATAATTTTCTGGAGATCCACATCAGGCTTAACAGTCTATGATTTCTAGAATTCACTGCTTTTCTCCTTTTTGGAAGTTAGCACAGGGAGGCCAGTGACTCTGTTTCTGACAGGGAAGAAGAGCAAAAGTTACCAGCCCCACCCAATCCCTTTCAGTCTTTTTCCTAATGCGAAACTTGTCCAAACCATCATTGTCAGGGGGAATACAAAGAAATTAAAAGGAATTTTCTTACTTTAAGTCAGAGAATAGACTGAATTCACAGACTAGGAGCCCTAAGCAGAAGCAAGGGAATTGATAAGACAAACTTAAGTGTGTAAGGTTTTCTTTAACTAGTTACCTAGATACACCCATCTGGGTTCTAAATTAGAGATCTGAAAAGCCCTGGGACTATGAGCTAAAGAGCTAAATAGGCTCCTCCCACTGATGGAGGAAAGCAGCTAAATATCAGCCGAAGACAAGCAGAGGGCAGCACAGAGCAGCATGGCAGAGAGAAAAGATGAGATACAGTCTACAATTCAATGGAGACCATCTACAACTCAGCAGAGAGGGCAGCTTGAAGTGCAATGTCATCATCAGAGAACATAAGCAGCACTGCAAAGGAATGAGCAGTAAACACTGATGGTCCAGAGCTTAGTCACATAGAAAATGACTGGGATTCAGTCAGAGTTGGAATTCAAACCGAGATCTGACCAATTCAGTCAATTTCCTTCGATATCACCCTCTCTTTCTCTCTCTAAAGTTGTTGAACCTGTCCTAAGAGAGTCAAAAGGCAAATATTACGAGGGAAGGATGAAATATCTAGCCACCAACACCTGAGCTTCCAAATTTGTTTTTTCAAATTAGCTAACTTAGGCACCTCATAATGGACAGAAAATGGAACATTACGTAGAGGACTGGTAATTAAGTTAGCTTGACTGGAGTACATGAGGGACAGTCGTATCTAATCAGAGCTTGGACTGGAAAGAAAGGCTAAAGTCAGATTGTGAGGAGCTTTCAATGCTAAACAAAAACATTTGTATGTATTCCTGGTAGCCATAGGGAGCCAAGGAAACTTCTTGAGAAGAACAATGATTTGGTCCAACTTGTGCTTTAGGAATATTAACTTAATAGCTATACAGCCAATGGATTGTATAGGAGAGAAATCAAATTCATAGAAAGTAATTGCTTCAATAATCCAGACAGGAAGTAATGAGAGTCTGCACTAGGGTGGATGTGGTGTGAGAAGAGAAAAGGGGATTAATGCAAGAGATGTTGAGAATATGTCATTCCATGAGATGTGACAACGAATTATATCTGGAAGGTGAGTGAGAATTAAGAGTCTTGGTTCTAAAAAAAAAATTTTTTTTAAAAGAGTCTTAGTTCTAGACATATATATATATAGGTGTATATATTTACATATATACAAACAAAAAAATACATACATACCCAAACAAATATATCGTTTTATACACACACATAATGTCAGTATGTTTTTTGGTAGAAACACTGGATTTGCAGGCATAGACCTTAGTTTAAATCCTTCCTTTGCCAATTTACCTGTGTGACCTTAAAAAAAATCAAATAGCCTCATTGAGCCTCCAGTTTCCCCATATATAAAATCAGGAGGTTAAACTACATGGTTCCTTCCTTGCTCCACATCTATAAGCTTATGACCTACTTGGTAGAGGGAACTTCCTCAAATAAACCAACAAAATCACAAGAAGGTCCAAAAAAAAAAATTTCTAAAGAATGGTCTGTGCATAACCCCCAAGAATCTCCTTAAATTAAAGCAAATATGAGAAAGGAACAGGCAGGGTTTTACAGATAGTCTACTTTCACAGCCCACATTTTCCCATTCACACAGCTGACAGAGAAGGATCAGGAATGCAAGATCCCAATGTGCTCATTGTTCACTAAGTAAAAGAAAAAAAAAGCATTTGATTCAGTTATAATAACAATAACAGTAATAAGAGTTGGCATTATGTGGCAAGCTTGCAAAACATCTGCCACTTTTCAACACACAATCTCATGCCAAGTCCATACCCAAAGACTTTCTCACATGGTAGGACCTGCCAAGCTTGAACTTTGAGACTGCAGCCTTCAAGAAACTAAGTTCACCTCCAGACCATGGGAAGGCATCCAAGTAGGACCGTGGCCCTGTTGTTGGTTGTTTTTTTTTTTAATTTTGTTTTGTTTTGAACAGACTTGTGATTCCAATGGTGCAGAGGACTCCCAATGAGAAAACTCTATCCACCAGTGCAGATTAGAACCTGCTCTAGAACTGTTGTAGAGAGTTCCCAGAGGCACTGAGAAAAGTTAGAAATGTGACTTGTTCTGATCCCCATGGTCTGTACATGTCAAAGGCCGAACTTAAGAACCAAAGTCTTTCTGACCCTAAGGCAAGTTCTCTATCAACTACATCATGATGCCTTTCTAAATTCCATGTATATTTGTGTGTATTTAATATATGCATGTGTTTGTATGATACATGTGTGTTTATATAATATATTTATATCTAAACACAGGTAAATATATAGTGATATAAATACACAGAGGGAATAAGACAAGATTCTTGCCCTCAGAGAGCTTCAAATCTAATTGTTATCATTCTAGAAGGGGGGATACAAGGGACACATATTTAATCCAATTCATTCAGTCAGTCAACAAGCATTTATGAAGCACCTAGTATGTGCCAGGCACTATGCTAATGGCAGCTAGGTGGTACAGTGAATAGAGCACTAGCCCTGAAGTTGGGAGGATCTGAGTTCAAATCTCACTTCAGACACTGTGTGACCCTGGGCAATTCACTTAACCCCAATTGCCTTAAACATCCAGGACCATCTCCAGTCATCCTGATGTGTATCTTGCCGCTGGACCCAGATGGCTCTGGAGAAGACAGTGAGATTGGTGACCTTGCACACCCCTCCTTCACTTAAATCTAATTCACTGCAGGGCATGACATCATCCCTATGTCAGGGTCCTCTTTGAAAATGAAGGACAAGGGGCAGCTAGGTGGCACAGTGGATAGAGCACTAGCCCTGGAGTCAGGAGGACCTGAGTTCAAATCCAGCCTCAGACACTTAACACTTACTAGCTGTGTGACCCTGGGCAAGTCACTTAACCCCAATTGCCTCACCAAAAAAAAAGAAAAGAAAAGAAAAAGAAAAAAATGAAGGATGAACAACAACCACAACAACAGAAAAGCATTTGATGCACAATCTCAATCAAGTAGGGGATAGCTCTTTATTTCCTTTACACAAAGGAAATGTTAAACACATATTGACAGAAGAGAGAGACATACAGAGGGAGGGAGATGGAGGGAGAAAATATATAAATGTCACCAGTGTGCTTTCTGATCTGTGAAAGCCCCTACGAATTATGGGAAATGAAATGAAAAGCTCCTAGGTAACATGAAATCAAATTGTAGTTGATATTGGCAGGAGGTTATTATGAAACATTATCCACTTAAGGAGCGAGGTATGAAGCAATCTGGTTACCGGACAATGATGATATCACATTTTTTGCCCAGATATTCACGGATGGCTCATCTCCCCATTAACTCTGATCTCCCAGGAGACCCAGGATAATTGCATGGGGGCTTTTGTTTATTGCAGCCAGAGCTGGTATGCTATATGACATTACAGGGATCCTTTTCCCTCGAGCAAAACATCTGCGAATGAACAAGGACTTATTATTGGGCCCGTGTCTGAGTATGTCAATCCCCTGCTCAGCATCTCTCATAAGCTCCCTGTAGGTACCAAAATGAAATCAAACTCCTCATCCTGACATTCAAGAACCTCCATCATTTAGCCCCAACCAACTTTGTCCAGACTTAATTTCATAGTACTCACCATGACGCACTCTCTACTCCCCACCTTCGACATTCCATCTTCCAGCTGTTCTTCCATGCCAAGTATGTATTCTCTCCTCATCTCTCCCTCTCAGAATCCTATCTTCCTTCAAGGCTCAGCTCAGATGCCCTCTCCTCCATGACGCCTTCCATTATTTCCCCAGCTATTAGTGTTCTCTCTTTATCATATATCCCTAGGGTACTTCATCTAATCTCTCCTTTCCCCTCCTTCACTTTCTTATCCTTCATTATACTAATCTATTCATTTTATACTGATGAGGCACCTGGATAGTGCAGTGGAAAAAGACTTGGAGTCAGGAAGACCTGAGTTTGAATCCTGTCTGTGACACTTAATAACTGCGTGGCCCTGGGGAAGTCACTCATCTGCAAAGTGGGAACAATACCAGGACCTATCTCACAAAGTTGTTATAGGGATCATGGGAGATTAGATATAGATATAGATATGGATATGGACATGGACATGGACATGGACATGGACATAGACATAGACATAGAGATAGACATAGACATAGATATATAGATATAGATATGGATATGGATATGGATATAGATATAGATATAGATATAGATATAGATATAGATATAGATATAGATATAGATATGGATATGGATATAGATATAGATATAGATATAGATATAGATATAGATATAGATATAGATATAGATATAGATATAGATATGGATATGGATATGGATATGGATATGGATATGGATATGGATATGGATATAGATATGGATATGGATATGGATATGGATATGGATATGGATATGGATATAGATATAGATATAGATATGGATATGGATATGGATATGGATATGGATATGGATATGGATATAGATATAGATATGGATATGGATATAGATATGGATATGGATATGGATATGGATATAGATATAGATATGGATATGGATATGGATATAGATATGGATATGGATATGGATATGGATATAGATATGGATATAGATATAGATATGGATATAGATATGGATATGGATATGGATATGGATATGGATATAGAGATAGAGATAGAGATAGAGATAGAGATAGAGATAGAGATAGAGATAGAGATAGAGATAGAGATAGAGATAGAGATAGAGACAGAGACAGAGACAGAGACAGAGACAGAGACAGAGACAGAGACATAGACATAGACATAGACATAGACATAGACATAGACATAGACATAGACATAGATATAGATATAGATATAGATATAGATATAGATATATAGAGATGATATGGATATGGATGTGAATGTGAATGTGGATGTAGATATGAATATAGACATGGATGTGGGTGTGGACATAGACATGGACATAGACATAGACATAGATATACACATACTAATATATACATATGTGTATATATGTATATGTATACACATGTGCATATAATCCATATATTTATACACATGTATATATGTGCATACATGCGTATACATATAAAGAGAGTAATCTGCAAAATACTTAAAGTACTATATAAATGCTAGTGGTGATAATGTTGATCCCATCCCCAGATCAATAAGTATTTATCAAGCATCTTCTATGTGCCAAGCGCTAAATTAAATAGTCCTTGCACTCAAGAAGCTTCCATTCTACAGGGAAGATGACATGTATATAGTTGGATATATTACAAAATAGATACATGGTAATTTTGTCGGGGAGGGCAATAGCAGCTAGGAGACTAGAAATCCCTAAAGAGTGGGGATCATGTTTGTCTTGTATCCCTAGTGCCTTGGACATAATAGTCACTCAAAACACACATTTATTGACCTGACTAAACAGTTATATCCCCATGCTTTGCCAGGCACTATGGGAAATAGGAAAATATATAATATGTCTTCTGCCACCAAGAAGCTTAGACAGTTACTTTTTTAATGGGGAAGAAGGATCTACAAAAAAAAAAAAATTGCTTTTGCTGGTAAGCCATTATCTCAACTGAAAGCTGATGCCTTTGGGTTGTTTTTTTCTTGTGCATGAGCATAAAATGATTCAAGGTCAATTCAATTCAAAAAGTGACAGAGTGTGGCAATATGTGGAGCTCCTCCTGATCCACTAGATATGGGTTTTAATCTCAACTTCCATCCTGTGTAAAAGGAGAAAGAAATTAATCTCTCCAATTCAACAATTTATCACCAGAACCATTCCAGGTATCATTCTGGGCACTGTGGATCCAAAGACAAAACAAGAAAGCAGGCCCTGTCCTCAGAGAGTTTACATCCTATTGGGAGGATACAACACAAACACAGATAAATACAATATCTAGGGGGAGAATGAACTAGTGGAGAAATCAGAGGCCTCTTGTAGAAGCTGGTACATGAGCCCAGATCTTGAAGGCTTCATAAGACCATAGGATCATAAACCTAGAGTAGGAAGAGACTTCAGAGACCACTTTCTACAGATGAGGAAACTAAGGTACAGAGAGGTAAAGTGACCTGCCTACAGTCACATATGTAGTAAGCCTCAGAGGAGGTCAGTAGTAGTCAATGAACATTTGTTAAGCACATCCTGAATACCGGGAACTGTGCTAGGGCAGAATATGAACCCATGTCTGTTGGACTCAAGAGTCAGTGCTCTTTCTATTGAAACACATCCAAAAGTATGCTGAAGGGGGCAGCTAGGTGGAGCAGTGGATTAAGCACTGGCCCTGGATTCAGGAGGATCTGAGTTCAAATCTGGCCTTGTACACTTGACACTTACTAGCTGTGTGACCCTGGGCAAGTCACTTAACCCTCATTGCCCAGCAAAAAAAACAAAAATAAAAACAAACCAAAGAAGCCAGCTAGAACTGGTTCCTAAAGAGTCAGAGACAATAATTGAGTTTTTCAGTGAGAGCATTTACACCTCAGAAATGGGCAAATGCTACAAAATAGGGCTTGAAATATTGGTTTGTTTGTTTTGTTTTGTTTTTTTCGGAGCAATGAGGGTTAAGTGACTTGCCCAAGGTCACACAGCTAGTGTCAAGTGTCTGCGGCCAGATTAGAATTCAGGTCCTCCTGAATCCAGGGCCGGTGCTTTATCCACTTTGCCACCTAGCTGCCCTGTTGACATATTGGTTCTTGATTGTATAGATATAAGAAAACAATGGAAAAATATTAATAACAGATTCAAATTAAAAGTATGTCATTTGTACATTTTTTCCTCCCGGAGTTAGTTGATAAATATTTACTGGCACATCACTGACCACATCCATAAGTATATCTTAATAAACATTTAAAAAATAAATTCGAAATCTGGCAAATCAGTAACCTGATGTCATCCTCTTTTCAAGGACTACTATCAGGGTATCAACTTGGAAAGTATAAGGTGACTTCTGGAACACAAAAGAACTTTGTTTTACAACAAGAGCAAAGAGAACCTGTGTGACCCTGGGCAAGTTGCTTAACCCTCATTGCCCCACAAAAAAAAAAAGAGCAAAGAGGACAACATATCTTTAAATACCCAGGCCAGAAGTTTCAAGATTCTTGTCTGGCTCTCTTAGATCAAGGAAAACCAAGGAAATGTGCTGATGTGATGAACGGCTGAAAAGCCCAGGCTTGTAGACTTTGTAGGGCTGTGTTTACACAGGCTGAAACTCAGCTTTGAGTATTCAGTATGAAGGGCTCCCAAGTCCCTCCACTGGTAGTTTTTTTTAATACAGTATTTAAACTGTTGGCCCATACCAAAAAAATGCATTGTCAACTCTGAAGAATCCAAGGCAGATATAGGACAAAATGATACTTTTTGTACTCAAGAAATTTTATGACCTCATTCATGTAAGTGGGTACTTAACCACTTTATAGAGGTCTCCCTCTTTATGTTGAAGTATATCATTCTTCATGAGTTACCGAAGAAAAGAAATGGCCACATGGTGCCAAACCTCAGCTGACCTCTCCCCACTTAGAGAAGCTGGTTCTTCAATGTCAGAGGAGGTTCAACATCAGGCTGTACTCAAGCCTTTTCCAGCTTGGTAGCATCTGCCAAAGTTTTCTATCCACTGACATTGTCTTAAGGAATCCAAGGTCATCCCTATGCAGGGATGACTCACTGGAGTTGGACATTGGTAGAGAAATGCAAAATGAAAGATGAAAAGGATATATTTTATAGTTGGCTCTGAAATCCATTCTATGATTTTTTTTTTAGCCTTCTAACAGATTCAGCAGTCTAATGGTGTTTCACTTTAGGTCAAGATTCAATGAGCGGGGCAGCTAGATGGCACAGTGAATAGAACACTGGCCCTGGAGTCAGGAGGACCTGTGTTCAAATTTGGTCTCAAACACTTGACACTTACTAGCTGGGTGACCTTGGGCAAGTCACTTAACCCCAATTGCCTCACCCCCCCAAAAAAAAAAGATTCAATGAGTCCCTTATAGCCAGGCACCAAGGTACAGGCTCCAGCATCCAGAGTCACATAGGGTAGTGGACAAAATATGAGGGTTTTGTTCTCTCTCCATACAGAAATCATGTTATGTTTAAATATCCTTTCTTCTTATTGACTATCTTATATCTTTTCCATTAAGAATAACATTTATTAAGTGCTTGCCATGGACAAAGCATTGATCTAAGTATAGGAGATACAACAAACAAAACTATTATCTCTGCCCACCATGAGCTTACAATGTAATAAGGGGATAAAATCTGTATACACTACCTGGCACATAACTTACTGTGTCTTAATAAATGTTTGTTGATGACAAATAAGAGTATATTTAGAGGAAAGGAGAGCTCTAAGCAGAGTGCTATGAGAAATAAATGAATTGGGGCAGCTAGATGGCACAGTGGATAAAGCACCAGCCCTGCATCCAGGAAGACCTGAGTTCAAATCTGATCTCAGACACATGCCACTAGCTGTGTGACCCTGAGCAAGTCACTTAACCCACATTGCCCTGCTTAAAAGAAAAAAAAATTGTAAAGAAATAAATGAATTAATGAAGAAACATTCTGTGTGCCAGCCACTTTGGTAAGAACTAGAAATACAAAAATAAATCAAGCTAATTTCTGTCCTTAAAGAGTTTATATTCTAATAGGGGAGCAGCACACATAAGGGAATGATGGCCAGGGAGAGGTGTTTTACTCTGGGAAATATCAGAAATGGTGAGTAGAACAACAGAGCAATATGATGACAGTTGCCAAAGCCAGAGATGGGGAAGAGATGGGAAAGGTGATATCTACCTGTGTGCTTGCAGAAAGGTCATTCTTGGCAATGGGCAAATCTGGTTTATTTTAAGCTAGTCAAAATGGCTCAACTTTATCTTTCTTTCTTTCTTTCTTCCTTTCTTCCTTTCTTTCTTTCTTTCTTTCTTTCTTTCTTTCTTTCTTTCTTTCTTTCTTTCTTTCTTTCTTTCTTTCTTTCCTTCTTCTTCTTTTGGTGAGGCAATTGGGATTAAGTGACTTGCCCAGGATCACACAGCTAGTAAGAGTCAAGTGTCTGAGTCTGGATTTGAACTCAGGTCCTCCTGAATCCAGGGCCAGTGCTCTATCCACTGTGCCACCTAGCTGCTCCTCAACCTTATCTTTCAAGCAACCTTGTTTAATTTGTTTCAAATAATAGACATTTTTATTTATAGTTTTGAATTCCAAATTCTATCCCTCCTTCCTACCTCCTCCCTCCCCCCTGCCTCAGGTGGTAAGCAATCAGATATAGGTTATGCATTTCAATTATGTAAAACATTGATATATTGATCATTTTGTATAAGAAAATTTTAATAAAAGAAAAATGAAAGTGAAAAATAGCATGCTTCAGTCTGTGTCCAATCAATATCAGTTCTTTCTTTGAAGGTAGATAGTATGCTTCATCATTAGTCCTTTGGGATTGTCTTGGATCATTTTACTGTTGAGAAGTTAAGTCATTCAGAGTTCTTCATCAAACAATATTGCTGTCTCTGTGCATAACATTCTCTTGGTTCTGCTCACTTCACTATATATCAGTTCATTTAAGTCTTTCCAGGCCTTTCTGAAATCATCCTGCTAGTCATTTCTTTTAGCACAATAATATCCATTACCATAATGCACCATGGCTTGTTTAGACATTCCTCAATCGGTGAGCATTCCTTTGATTTCCAATTCTTAGCCACCACAAAAAGAGCTGCTAGAAATATTTTTGTACAAATAGGTCTTTTTTCTTTTGGGGGGATGTCTTTGGAATATAAATCTAGAGATGGTATTGCTGGATCCAGTGGTAAGCAACCTTGTTTAGCAAAGCAAGTTTTATGAACATTTAGTTCATAAGTTTTATGAACATTTAGTTCATAAAACTATATGTCATATCTCTGATTCCACAATACTCAAATCAATAGATTTATTTTTATTCATTCAGAAAATATTGAGTGCCATGTGCTATTTGGGGAGCTAAATGAAATACATGGTGTCATTTATATATGTTTATGAAATTCCATTGGTATTCAAATAATGTCAAAAGATTGAGAGGATATCGCCTAGTACCCTTATGGTATCACATCATTCTGGGCTATTCCTATGCCATGCAGTCTCCAAATGGGCCATCATTCCCACCTGCTCTCCTCAAGAACCTAGGATTCTGTGCCTAGAACCACCTTGGGCTCTAATATGGCAGCTTTTGCTGTATATTGCCTATATCCCCACCTCCAAAGGCATTTCTGTGCCACGATCCTCTTCTACCCCTTTCACAACTCCCCTTTGTGTATTGTTCCCCCTACCACCACCATGGAAATGAAAACCACTTGAGGACAAAGACTATCTAGTTTGCATCCTAAGCCCTCAGTACTATGCCTGGAACATAGCAAAGCACTTAATTAATGCCTTATCAGTCCATAAAGAATGATCAAGAATGAATGAGTCACCAGGTGCATCATTGGAGGGAATGCACATTGCTGAGATCACAGCTTGATCTAAGTATCATCAAAGCATCCAAGACAAAGTAGAATTTGACATCTGGGACATCTCAAAAGGATTTTAATGAACCCTTTATCTCACCTCAGATAAGCATCATGTTGTAGGGTGAAGAAGTTTCATATATTTACAAAGAATAAATGGAATTTAATATATGGCCTCAGACACTCAACACATACTAGCTGTGTGACCCTGGGCAAGTCACTTAACCCTCATTGCCCCACACAAAGAAAAAAATCTAATGTAATAAACCTACAAGGGATCTTTGTTTTATTTTAATTTTTTTGCTTTTAAATTTTTAAATATTTTTTTCCAATTACATGCAAAATCAATTTTAACCTTCATTTTTAGAATCTTCCCCTCCCTCCCCCACATTGAGAAAGCAAGCAATTTGATAAAGATTATACATGTCTAATCATGCAAAATATATTTCCATATTAGTGACATTATAAAAGAAAACATAGACCAAAAAAACAAGAAGAGAATTAAGGTTTAAAAAAACTGTAGGTTTCAATCTCTATTCAGATTCTATCAGTTCTTTTTCTGGAGGTAGATAGCATTTACAAAAGATCTTTAGACATAAATGGGGAAGTACTTTCTGTCCTAGGCCTGGCTGTCAAACTTCTGATACCCAAAACTATTTCTAGCTCCATGGGCAAATCGCAACCCCCATGCATCTTAGCTTCCTCATCTGTAAGATTAAAAGGCAAGACTGGATGATGCCTATTATCCCTATCGGCTCTAGATTTATGATTATATGACTGATACTGATTTTTTATATCACTCTTCCACAACCCCTGCCTAGATTTTTAAAATTTATTTTGTATCTCTACTTGCCATTTTTTGTTAGTTATTATTAATTAATAGTTATTGTCTTAATTGGTTTCCTGGCTGATTCTCTGGGATTTTCTAAATAACCTATCATGCTGTCAGCAAATAGGGAAACTATATTCTCTCTGCCCACGTTTATGCCTTTAATTTCTTTCCTCTCATTACTATTGCTATTAATTATGTCAAATATCAGTGAGGAAAGGAGCATTCTTACTTTACTCCTATATTTATTAGAAAAGGTTTGGGGGCAGCTAGGTGGCGCAGTGGATAGAGCACCGGCCCTGGATTCAGGAGGACCTGAGTTCAGATCAAGCCTCAGACACTTAACACTTACTAGCTGTGTGACCCTGGGCAAGTCACTTAACCCTAATTGCCTCACCAAAACAAACAAACAAACAAAAAAGAAAAGATTTTAATGTTTCCCCATTGCAAATAATGATAGCTTCTCGTTGAACATATAAATGCTTTATCACTTTAAAAATCATCCTTCTTTGTGTATACTTTTTGTAGTCTTTTGAACATAAGTAGGCATTCTACAAAGGCCTTTTCAGTATCTGTTGATGTAATTATGTGGTTTGGGTTTTTTAAAAAATATATAATCCATGTTGCCCATTGTTTTCCTAATGTTGAACCCCCCTCATATCCCCAGTAAGAAATCCAACTTAATTTTTATTTTTTTGTGGGTCAATGAGGGTTAAGTGACTTGCCCAGGATCACACAGCTAGTGTCAAGTGTCTGTTTTATCCTTATCTACTTAATATATTAAGGCTATATTAATCTCATTAAGGTAATTTAGTAGAGTGTCTTCCTAATTAATTTCTTAAATTCTACAGAATAGTTGTTCTTTAAACATTTGAAAGAACTTATCAGGTACTCCAGTGATTTTCAAATTATCTCTCCTGGATCTATTTTCCAGGTCAGCTGTTTTTCCAAGGAGATATTCACATTGCCCTCTATTTTTTTTTTCGTTCATTTGGATTTGCTTTATTGTGTCTTGATTTCTCATAAAGTCATTAGTTTCCATTTGTTCGCTCTTAATTCTTAAGCAATTATTTTCTTCAGAGAGCTTTTCCATTTGGCTTTTCAAGCTGTTGACTTTTTTTTCATAACTTCCTGCATCACTCTCATTTCTCTTTCCATTTTTCCCTCTACCTCTCTTACCTTATCTTCAAAGTCCTTTTTGAGCACTTCTATGGCCTGAGACCAATTCATATATTTCTTAGAAGCTTTGGATGTAGGAGCTTCAACTTTGTTATTTTCTTCTGAGGGTATACTTTGATCTTCTTTGTCATCAAAGAGACTTTCTAGAAGTCACCACTGCAGCTGATTCAGAGGCTCCTGGGGGTCTCTTTCTCTGGCGTGGCCTGGGACTGAATCTTCACTCATGGCAGCAGGGCTATGCTTTGCTCTCACCCTGGTACAACAGACCTTTCCTGTCGAACTTCTAAGCCGTTGTTGGCCAGAAAATTATCTCACGCCATCCTTTTGTGGGTTCTGCTGCTTCAATAATTGTCTTATGGCATTATTTGAAGGTTTTTGGAGAGATCATCTGGGGAGCTCTGAGAGATTACTGCCTTTTCTGAAAGAACTTATCAATTGAGATTGTTGTAGACCTTTACAGAAGTTTGGTAATCACTGCTTAAGCTCTTTGCTCCCCAAATTCCTCTGACATCTTGCAGACATTTCTGATATTATTCTTGAAAAATTACTTTAGCTTAAAACTTCACAATTTCTCTCCTTCCTTCTCAGATTTCCAATCCACTCTTATTCTTCTGAGAGTTTGACCCTACAAGACACAGAATTCCAAAGTTTTAAAAAGAAGGCTATTTCTTTATTAAGATAATATTTTTGAACATTGGTAAACACATTTCCCAAGTGGAAACTCATTTTCTACTGGCATACAATAAATGTTCGTTGGTTCCTAAATGAAAAATTTTATAGGGGCCACATGTCTTAAAGGTATAGGGCCCATAGCCTGACAGTTGATTTTCATCTGTGCAGGAGATCAGGGAATGCTAATTACATGGTTTTCCAATTTCTATTTTTGAAAATCATTCTAGGGGAAATATCCAGTCACATCCTCTGCCACAATTAGGGGAGGGAGGAGCTATACATGGAACCTTCAGCTGAGTTCTGATATCCTTATGCAAGAGCAAATTACTATGACCTCCCTTAACAAAAATTTGAAAGTCTGAGAACAAAATGAGAACCATTGCCTGCTTCAAAATTGAAGGAGGGAGTTGTGATTTTGTTCTTAAAATATCATTTGCCAGATCTTATTGATTCTATCTCCACATTTCTTTCAACCACCTCCTTATCTCTATTCACATAACAACTTCATTAGTTCAGGTCCCCATCAGCTCTTGCCTAGACTATTACTACCCCAAGTCTTTCCCCTTTTCTAATCCTCTACAACCAAATTTATATTCTTTTTAAAAAAATAATTATTCGGGGGGCAGCTAGGTGGCGCAGTGGATTAAGCACCGGCCGTGGATTCAGGAGTACCTGAGTTCAAATCTGGCCTCAGACACTTGACACTTACTAGCTGTGTGACCCTGGGCAAGTCACTTAACCCCCATTGCCCCGCAAAAAAAAATAATAATTATTATTATTATTCACTTACACAAGCATTTATCCTTTACTCTCCTTTCTCCTGTCCCCCGCACAATTGAACAGTCAAAAAAGAAAAAAGAAAACTCTCATAGCAAATTAATAGTCCAGCTAAACAAATTCCCACATTGACCATGTGTTATAACATATGTCTTCTGCATTTTAAGTACATAACCTCACTTGTGCAAGGTGGATGGTATGTTTTAGCTTCAGTCTTTCTCTACTCTTGGTTTATCATTGTGTTGATCAATGTTTTTCTTTCTGATGTTGTTGTCATTGTATGTCAGTTGTTCTCCTAGTTCTGCTCACTTCACTCACTGTCAGTTCATAAAGGTCTTCTCTGTTTCCTCTGAAACTGTCTCA
The DNA here is from genome assembly GCF_019393635.1 of Dromiciops gliroides. Taxonomy (NCBI): domain Eukaryota; kingdom Metazoa; phylum Chordata; class Mammalia; order Microbiotheria; family Microbiotheriidae; genus Dromiciops; species Dromiciops gliroides. The sequence goes on along the minus strand of NC_057865.1, from coordinate 270,131,128 downwards.
TCATTTCTTATGGCACAATAGAACTTCATTACAGTTTTATACCAAAATTTGTTTAGCCATTCCTTAATACATGGGTGGCCCCCACTTAGTTTCCAATTTTTGGCTATTATGAAAAAGGCTGCTATAAATATTTTTTGTACATATGGGCCCTTCTCCTCTTTCTCTGACCTCTTTGGTACATAGACCTAGTAATGATATGGCTGTATCAAAGGGCATGTGCAGGTTAGTAACCCTTGGGGCTGGATTGCAAATTGTTTTCCAGAATAGCTGGACCAGTTCACAGCTCCATTGTATTAATGTATGCGTTCCCTCATAGCCCCTCTAGCATTTGTCATTTTTCTCTTTATACATTTTACATTTATATATTTATATATACATTTATACATTTGACAGGTGTAAAGTGAAAATCTCAGAGTTATTTAATTTATATTTCTCTTATTATTAGTGATTTGGAACATTTTAGTTTATATTGTTATTGATAGCCTGGGTTTCTTCTTCTTCTTCTTCTTCTTCTTCTTCTTCTTCTTCTTTTTGGGGGTGGGGGGCAGGGCAATGAGGGCAATAAGTGACTTGCCCAGAGTCACACAGCTAGTAAGTGTCAAGTGTCTGAATCTGGATTTGAACTCAGGTCCTCCTGAATCCAGGGACAGTGCTTTAGCCCTATTGGCTTTCTTTCTTTTTCTTTTTTTAAAAAAATTTTTCTTTTGAAAACTAGCTGTTCATATCCTTTGACCCTTTGCCTATTAAGAATGGCTTAGTCTTATGAACTTGAATCAGTTCCTTATATATGTTAGAAATGAGACCTGTATCATGGAAACTTGCTGTAAAGATTTTTCCCTCCATTTACCTGTTTCCCTTCTAAGTTTATCTCCATTAGATTTATTTGTGACAAAAAGTTTTCAAATCTATATAATCAAAATTGACCATTATATCTTCTGTCATCCTCTCTATCACTTATTTAGTCAAGACCTCTTCCCCATTCCTAGATCAAAAGGTAATTTCTTCTTGTTCCTCTATTTTTTTTATAATGTGACCTTTTATATTAAGGTAATGTATCCATTTAAAATTTATCTTGGTATATGGTGTGAGGTGTTGTTTTAAACCTAATTTCTGCCAAACTGTTTCCAGTTTTTCCAGCAGCTTTTTTTTTCTAGTAGTCTTTACTCCAATAAGTGAGGTCATTGGGTTTATCAAACAATATGCTATTACATTCTTTTGCTTCTGTTTATTGCATGTTTAATCACTGATCAACTTCAAAAATTTTTTGACCAAGACCAAATTATTTTAATAATTATTGCTTTGAAGTACAGTTTGAGATGCAATACTGATAGACTCTCTTCATTCCCACCTTTTTTTTCATTTTTACCCTTGAGATTTATGACCTTTTATTCTGCCATATTAATTTTTTTCCTAGCTCCACAAAACAATCCTTTGATAGTTTGGCATAGCACTAAATAAGTAAACAAATTTAGGTAGTATTGTCATTTTATTATATTGGCACCAACCTGTGTTGTCCAGTCATTCAGTCATATCCAGCTCTTCATGACTCATGTACCACAGCACACCAGTGCCATCCATGAAGCTTTCTTGGCAAAGATACTGGAGAGGTTTGCCATTTCCTTCTTCAGTGGATTAAGGCAAACAGAATTTAAATGACTTGTCCTGGGTCACAGAGCAAGTAAATATATGTGGCCAGATTTGAACCCAGGTTGTCATGACTCCAGGCCCAGCATTCTATCCACTGATGCTCCTAGCTGCCTCCATTAGCCTCAACCTACTAATGAGCAATTAATATTCTCAAAATATTTAGATCTGTCTTTTTTTCTACAAAAAAGGTGTTTTGTGTTTGGATTCATCTAATTCCTAGATGAATATCCTTATAGATAGACACCAAATATTTTATACATTCTATAACTTTTGCCTGGAATTTCTCTGTCTCTTCCTGTCAGATTTTGCTAGCAATGTACAGGAGTGTTGATTACTTATGTGTATTTACCAAGTTGATATTCCTAAGAAACAGGTCTGAGCACTGTCACTCTTCTGTTTAAGGGCTCCAATGGTTCCCTCTTGCCTCTAGCATAAAACACAAACTCTTCTGCTTAGCATTTATGGCTCTTCACAATCTGACTCCAGTTTCTCTTTTCAAGATGATTTATCTGTTGCTCCCTTTTACTCAGTCCCCAATCCAGTCAAATTGTCATCATCTTCCATCTCCCTGTCTTTATGGTCCATCCTCCCCTACTAGAAACATATTCCCTTCCCTCTTCACATTTGACTCTTAGAATCCCCGTTGTCATTGAGTCATTTCAGTCATGTCCAACCCTCTGTGACCCCATTTGGCATTTTCTTGGCAAAGGTACTGGAGTGGTTTGCCATTTCTTTCTCCAGCCCATTTGACAGAAAGGAAACTAAGACAAACAGATATAAGGGACTTGCCCAGAATCACACAGCCAGTAAGTGTCAGAGGCCAGATTTGAACTCAGGAAGATGAGTCTTCCTGACTCCAGGCCCAACACTCTATCTACCATGCCATCTAGTTGCCCCTTGGAATCCCTAGTTCCCTTCAAATCTGTTTGTGTCATTTCCCAATCCCTTCAATTGCTAGTGCAATGTTTCATGTCTTTTTTGTCTCTATATTCCTAGCCCTTAGCTCAGTGATTGGAACTTAATACATATTGTATTAGCTGGGTGACAATGAATGAATGAAATAAACACTGAAGTCTCTCATGATCACCAAAGATGACTGTTTTTCTTGATTTTATTCTAGGAAATCTCTAGAAAACTGTTGTTGACCAAGTTTTATCAAGTTGAACTGCTGGAGGATGAATGGTCAGAGTGTGCTGGTGTGAGATTACTCATACACAATCTCCTTACTTTTGTGTGTGTGGGGGGGGGCAATTGGGGTTAAGAGACTTGCCCAGGGTCACACAGCTAGTAAGTGTTAAGTGTCTGAGGCTGGATTTGAACTCAGGTCCTCCTGAATCCAGGGCCGGTGCTCTATCCACTGCACCACCTAGCTGCCCCTCTCCTTACTTTTAAAATAATGTGAGTGTGTTGGGTGGATTGCAAAGCCAACTTCTTTTGAGTGAGACCCCAAAGTATTCAGGGGCTTGATTAAGTCACCATGATTTTATCCATAAGCAGGAGTAGCTGGACATCTTAATCATCTTCAGGCAATCCCTCTTCCATTTGAATCCTACAAAGAACAAGATGGTGGTGAACCCCTTTGGTGAACATATGTCTCCCTATGATATACCTTGATTGTCGATCAAAGGACTATTGAACTTAGTTTCTCTCCATGGCTGGATCCATCAAGAACAAATCTTAATGTCTACATGGAGATACTTTTTAGCATGAGTTGCATAAGGTTGTATTTTGTCTTATCATGCCTTTGTTTTAAAATCAGCAGACGACAAACTTGGTGGTTGCTTATCTCCTCAGCTAAAGGCGTGGATCCAGCCTGAAGCCAGCAGATTGATGACAAGGAGAAGCAAACCCAGACCTTAATTACATTTCAACCAGTTGTGTAAACTTCATCATCAGTGGGGTGTTTGCCCATAACCAGGAAAAGGCAAATTTGAATACTATCAAAGAGTTCATCTGGTCCAGAGAAATGTGTACCTTCTTCAGGAGACATAAAGGGCAAATTTAGGTTTGATATAAGGATCATCTTCCTAGTAACTTGGCCTGGAATAGAGGATCTCAACAGGTAGGGAGTTCCTCTTTACTGTGGCAGCAACAATGAAAATCTTCACCTTCATGATGAGGTTCATGGCTAGTCCGCACAAATGAGCTCGGATCTGACATATCAAAGGACTTCCCTAGGTTGGAAGACTGGACACAGAGAAGTCAGACAGTGAGGAGAGAGTGGTTGGTTACCCCTAGGCTTAGACCTGGTTCTCTGGAAAGAATCCCAGTAGCCAGCAGCCATGAATTCCAGGCGTGCCCACAGTATAGCTCAATAGCAGAATGATAGAGGGTTCCTACCCTCAGCTAAGGACCTGGATCTAGCCTGAAGCCAGCAGATTCATGACAAGGAGAAGCAAACCTAGACCTTAACCATTCATTAGCACTGTGAATCATGTCAGTTGCTGAGTGACTTGACTCCCTGGCAACCTCAAATTCTGTATCCTTGATAGAGGAGCCCCTCCCAGGATAATGCTATAATTCTAGATGGCTGTCTCCAGATGTGGGAAGGCAGCGTCCTTTATTAGTGAGAACAGGGGATTCCTGACTCTGAATGGATTGGGGTAAGTCCTCTGAGTTTTTTTATTACATTAAGTAACAATTGTTCTGTGCTTAATGTTTTATTAGCCTAGATGCTTACATGTGACCTAAATGCTCTTGGAGATACAAATTCTAACTTTCCTAAGGGAAATCCTGAGTGGAAGCACAAATCAGAATCAGATATTCCCAGAGCAGACACTTGGTGGGGGCAAAATGAACTCTAGTGAGTAATTCTTCTTGAGAAGCCTCCAAGATATGAACCAGTCTGTGTGTTAAGTGCAGAGTTGCTTTGGGACATGGGTTACAAAGATACCTACGCAAAGCATTTTTGTAACCCTTAAAAGGATTCCATAATGTCAGTTCTTATCATCACTGAAGCTGGTCCCTTAACAATGTATCTACTCAAAAAATAAAATAAAATAAAATAAAATAAAAATGCATCTACTTATCAGATAGAAGAACTCTTGTTTAATCAAACTATCCTTTTGGTGATATTTCGAATCCACACTAGGCTGCTAATTAGCTGTGTGATCTTGGGATAGTCACGTGAAAGCCAAGGTCTTTAGTTTCCTCATCTCTAATCAGAGACAAGAAAGGATGGTTTTGTGTGGCAATATCTAAGGTCCCTTCTAATTCCATGAATGTGTGATGCTGTAATCTTTAGCTCTTTAAACAGACTTGGGGTGTGTGTGTGTGTGTGTGTGTGTGTGTGTGTGTGTGTGTGTGTGTGTGTGTGTTTTCCAGTCCTAGCTAGCTTTAATTTCACCATTAACAGCAATAAGTAAATACAAAGCAAGGCTTTGTTAGGTTTGCCCGGGGCCAAGACACAGCCCTCCTACTTTGCAGCCTGGGAGGAAAGCTATCTATACAGACCTGAAAAAAACCCACAGGAATCAAAGCAAATGTCTGGCATTATGGATAGTCAGGTTTGCAGGGGTACTGACTGGAGGGCATATTCAGGCCAAGTGCATCTAGGGGGACTAGTCATCAACCTTGGAATTCTCCCCCACCTCTGCTCTTCTGAAAAGAAAAAAAAAAAGGAAGCACAGATTTGTGAGATTAACAAGCATTTATTAAGTGCCAAGTATGTGCCAGCCACTGGGGATACAAAGAAAAAAAGAAATAAGAAACAAACCCTTTGGCCTCAAGGAATGTACATTCAAGTGGGGGAGAACAACATTCAATCAGTCAATCAACAAGCATTTACAATCTTTTTTGCATGCTAGGCACTGAAGTAGGTGATAGGGACACAAAGACAAAAAGAAAAAGAAACTAGTTCCCGCCTCAAGGAAAATACATTCTACTGGGGGGAAATCAATGCACAAACATTTATTAAGTGCCTACTATATGCCAGGCACTGAGCTAGGTGCTCGAGATACAAAAATAAATACGAAACAGTTCTGTCAATGGATGTGCACAGAGACATAAATACCAGGTCATTTCAGGGGCAGGGCAATAACAACTGGGCAAAGTCAGAAACACTTTTGGGAGAGAGCGCTTGAACTCAGAGGCTTGAAGAGAGCCTCTCATTTTAGACATGGAGAACTTGAGGTTCATAACTAGGCCAAGGTTATCCAGTCCAAGCTGAGATTTGAACTCAGGTCCTCTTACTCTCAACTCTAGGAACTCATTCTACTCCACTTTTACCTTTGTTTGTTTTAGCAATGCTTCCCAGAGCAGAAAGCAACAGGCTTCTACAGGGCCCAGAAAAGGGTTTCTGGGTTAAACTCTTTTTCAAGTTCTTTTCTTTTCTTTTCTTTTCTTTGTTTGTTTGGTGGGGCAATGAGGGTTAAGTAATTTGCCCAAGGTCACACAGTGTGTTAAACTCTTTTTTTTTTTTTGGTTTTTGTTTGTTTGTTTTTTTGAGGGGCAATTGGGGTTAAGTGACTTGCCCAGGGTCACACAGCTAGTAAGTGTTAAGTGTCTGAGGCCTGATTTGAACTCAGGTACTCCTAAATCCAGGGCCGGTGCTCTATCCACTGCGCCATCTAGCTGCCCCGTTAAACTCTTAAAGAAAAAGATAATCTCAGGTGGCAGCTAGGTGGTGCAGTGGATAAAATACTGGCCCTGGATTCAGGAGGACATAAGTTCAAATCTAACCTCAGACACTTGATACTTACTAGCTGTGTGACCCTGGGCAAGTTACTTAACCCCCACTGCCCTGCAAAAACAAACAAAAATAATAATAAAGAACATTGTTTTAGAAAGAAAATCTTAACAAAGTTTTTTTTTTCAATGAACAAAAATCCATTCTCTCTCCCTCTCTCCCCCATAGAAAATAAGAAAAACTGAATCCTTGTAGCAAACAGGCATTGTCAAGCAAAATAAATTACAATATTGGCCATGTCCAAATAGAAAAATCTATTGGAGACTTCAAATCTTAACCCTCCAAAAGGCAGAAGCTAGTGACTGCTGTGATTTGGGTTCTTTTCCCTTGGTGTCTCATGAAGCTGGGGTGGAGGGCTTTTAATCAAAGACAGAATTGAATAATGTCAGATGGGAACGAAGCCAGATCTTTGTCAGCACAAAGTATCTCTGGAAGTTGTGACTCTTGAGACCCTCTGTCAGATTTTGTTGCCCCCCAAATTGGAGCCTGTGCCTGAAACTTGGCACCATCTGGCTCCACGAACTTCAATCTCTCTGAAGGTAAACCACAGTTGTGTTGCTGTACCTAGAAATTCTACCATTGTGAAAGGTATTGACAAGAAACAACATGATACTGTAACAAGGGGCACTGGCTCTGGAATCTTGGATAAAAGCAAAGAGGACATGGTCATTCAATTTTACAGATGCCCCTTACCAGGAAGGAATAGCAAACTCACTGCCTGACAGAGCCCAAATCCAAATTGATCTAAGGAGGCTGGAGAATTGGGCTGAATCATTCATTAGGGAAGAATGTAAAGTCTTGGATTCGAAAAATAAATTTCAGAAGTCCTGGGATGGAGGAAATCCAGTTAGAAAACAGTTGGAAAAAAAAAAAAAAAAAGAAAAGAAAACAGTTGGGGGGAAATATATGGATGTTTTAGTGGGCTCTCACGTCAGCCACCTTCTTTCTCCTCTCATAGCTACTAACTAGCCTGGGTCAGCTCTTCATCAGTTGTACTGATCTCCCTGCATGCCAGATTTCTCCCCATTCTAATTCATCCTTCACACAGGTGGGAGTGATTTTGCTAAAGCAGGGCTTTTTTTTTTTTTTAGTGAGGCAATTGGGGTTAAGTGACTTGCCTAGGGTCACACAGCTAGCAAGTGTTAAGTGTCTGAGGTCGAATTTGAACTCAGGTATTCCCAACTCCAGGGCTGGTGCTCTATCCACTGTGCCACCTTGCTGCCCCTTTTAAAAAGCAGGGCTTTTTAAAGAGCAATAAACATTTTTATTTATAGTTTTGGGTTCCAATTTTTAGCCCTTCCCTGAGGTGGTAAGCAATAAGACATAGGTTATACATGTATGCTTATGTAAAACATGACCATATTAGTCATTTTGTATAAGAAAACTGGAATAAAAAATGAAAGAAAGTGAAAAATAACATGCTTCAGTCTGTGTTCCATTGATACCAGTTCTTTCTTTGGAGGTGGACAGTATGTTTCATCAATAGTCCTTTGAGATTATCTTGGATCATCATATTGTTGAGAATAGTTGTCATTCACAATTCTTCATCAAACAATATTGCTATCTCTGTGCACAATGTTCTCTTGGTTCTGCTCACTTCACTATATGTCAGTTCATACAAGTCTTTCCAGGCCTTTCTGAAATCATCCTGTTTGTCATTTCTTATAGCACAATAATATGCCATCACCAAAAGCAGGGCTTCTTAGACTTTTTCCACTTGCGACCCCTTTTTGCCCGAGAAATTTTTAGTGACCATGGGTATATAGGCATATAAAATAGGTGTATACAACCTTTTACTGTTGCCAAATTTTTCTCAACCCCCATATTCAGGTTCGTGACCCCATATGGGGTTGTGACCCACAAATTAAGAAGCTTCATCCTAATGTATAGGACTCATCTAGGCAATCCCCTATCCAGCAATCAATTAGGTAGGTGGTGCAGTGGATAAAGCACTGGTCCTAGCCCTAGCCCTGAGTTCAAATCCAGCCTCAAACCCTTACTAGCTATGTGGCCCTGGGCAAGCCATGTAACCCCTGCTTCCCTCTGTTTCCTCAACCATAAAATGGGAATAATAATAGTAACTATCTCATAGTTTTTCTGAGGATCAAATGAGATAATATTCATAAAGTACTTCACATGGTGCCTGGGATTTAATAAATTCATCTGCCCTCCCTCAAAGAACCCCCTTGAATCCCTATTACCTTTTCCATACCCCGCCCTGAACCCACCATTTCCACCTTATTCTGTATTACCTCCCCTCATATATATTATAAACCAGCCAAACTGGCTTTCTTACTATTTTTCATACATGTTACTCCATCCCACATATCCGTCCCTTTGTATTGATTATTCTGCATGCCTATAATTCACTCCCTCCTCATCTCTTGGAATTCCTTGTTTTCTTCAAAACTGACCTCAAGGTCCACCTTTATATGAAGGCTCTCCTAATCTCTCCTTCACACGCTGCTAGCTGCTAGGGCCCTCCTCTTCCAAATACCATTTATTTATTTTGAGTATATTCAGTACCTGAAAGACAGTGTGACATAGGGGATAGAAAACTGGTCTCAAAGCCAGGAAGACCTGGGCTCAAGTTTAGCCTCTGAAAGATATTGGCTATGGGGCCCACATCATGCTAAGCCTCATTTTCCTCATCTGTAAAATGGGAATATTAGAATTACAGATTTGTGACTAGAAGCATCGTTAGAGGTTATCTAGTTCAAACTCCTCATTTAACAGATGAGAAACTGGAGACCCAATGTGGGAATTTGTTTTACTCAATTATGCATATCTACTATAAGACTTTCATTTTTGTTTTTCCTTTTTTTCAATGTGAGGAGGAGAACAGGGTGGGAGAAAGGGGTTTGGGATAAGGTAGATGCTTCACCCACACTTAGAAGAGAAGAAAAATCAAAATGGAACAAAAAATAGTCACAAGGAATCACAGACAACCAGGCCAGCCTTGAAATTCACATATCAAATTTATTATGTACAGCAAAAGAAAAGCACATTTAACAAGCTAGAGATTCACAGTTTCTTGTGCAATCCCTCTCCGTCTCTGCTCCACAACATACTGTATGTAGAAATAGTCATTTGATTTGGTGTGTATTAAATTCATAATAAAAGAAAAGGGAGGGACAGCTAGGTGGCGCAATGGATAGAGCACCAGTCCTGGAGTCAGGAGGACCTGAGTTCAAATCCGGCCTCAGACACTTGACACTTCGTAGCTGTGTGACCTTGGGCAAGTCACTTAACCCCAATTGCCTCACAAAAAAAAGAAAGAAAGAAAAGGGAAAAAACTCAGAGGCCAATGGAAATTAAAGTACCTATCCAAGGTCACAGGGCTCAATAAATGACATCCAAGCTTCAAACCAGATCCTTCCCCTGTAACTTCAAATCCAGAGCTCTTTCCACTGTCCCATGCTCTTAGGATGTTATGACGATCAAAGGAGATACTAAAAATTTAAAGGTATTGTATAAATAGCCATCATCATCACTATTATTAGCATAAGCCTCAGAGCTACATAGGACTAGGGACTGGATTTGTGATTTCACTGCTAGGAAGTCCCTCTACCTTCTCAGCAATTTGATTAAGTGACTCACCCAGGGTCACACAGCCAGTATGTATCAAAGGTTAGATTTGAACCCCAGACTTTCAGGCTCCAAGGACAGCTCTCTTTCCAATACACCATGCTGCCTCTCCTACAGAGCTGTACTTCTAATTCAGCCAAAGATTGCAGTCCTCTCTCTCTCTCTCTCTCTCTCTCTCTCTCATTCTTTCTCTCCCCCTCTCCCCCTGTCTCTGTCACTGTGTGTGTGTGTGTGTGTGTGTGTGTTTTAGGCAGTCCTGTCACATGGTTGGCTCTTATTTTGCATGTGATCGACTTAGACCCTCCGGTCTTTTTTTTGGGGGGGGGGAACAATGAGGGTTAAGTGACCTGCCCAGGGTCACACAGCTAGAAAGTGTCAAGTGTCTGAGGCTGGATTTGAACTCAGGTCCTCATGCATCCAGGGCCAGTGCCTTATCCACTGTGCCACCTCCACATGAATGCCTGCCCAACCACATCTGCCCCATCCTGTGCTTATGCAATTAATTTGTTTGAGCACAAGTTCAAGATCTTACATTATCTCTGCCATAGTCACACAGATCTAATCTCAGGCAAAGAAAAGAGCACTATTTTCCTGGTATAGAAATTCCCAGTCCTGGTATTGCCAGTTATTCAAAGACTTTTGCAAAAATCCTTACATTCTCCCACCCCGCAATGGTTACAATCTATGCCCATTTAAAATAGATAGGCTCTCCATAATTTGGGGAGGGGAGGCTATTTTTTTAAATGGATGCATTTCATAAAATCATCCATTTGCTGAAAAGTCACCTGAGGGGCTCCCCTGGGCTTAGCACTGAAATTTCTTTATGAGTTGGACTCAAATAAAAAAAATTAAAGGGAAGCTGCCTGGTGTGATAGAAGGCAGGAAAGAAGGGGAATCTGCATTCAAGTCCCACCTAAGATGCTTACTGCCTGGCAGACCTTGAACAAGTCACTTAAACTCCCTGAGTTTCTGTTTCCCCATCTTCAGATGCTGGGGAAAGGACCCAGCTAACTCCAGAGTTATGATTTCCCAACACGTTAGCTTTGTAACCACCAGTAAGCACCTCTGAGCTGCAGACACATCCCTGAGAATTACCCACCAAGTTGGAGATAGATTGTGGCCTATGGGTAGGATTCAAACTCATGGCCCAGTAAGGATCAGAGGAATTGGAGCCAAAAGGGACCTCAGAAGTCATTTAGTCCAATACCATCATTTTATAGATAAGGAAAGTGAAGTCCAGGGAAGTTGTGACTTGATTATATATCAAGCAGTGAAGGCTAAAGTTAAACCCACCAAGGGCAGCTAGGTGGGTCAGTGGATAAAGCACCAGCCCTGGATTCAGGAGGACCAGAGTTCAAATCCAGCCTCAGACACTTGACACTAGCTGTGTGACCCTGGGCAAGTCACTTAACCCTCATTGCCCCAAGAAAATAAATAAATGAATGAATAAATTTAAACCCACATCTCTGGCTCAATACACTTTCCACTATTTCACCAAGGAAAGTGAAATCCCCAAGACTAAGTACTTCACCCAACTTCTCACCAGTAGTTAAAAGAACCAGCATTAGAATCCAGTTCTTACAGCTCTTTCCATGACTGCTTGCTACCATATGTAAATATAGTCATCCCTTTTCTTCAAGCTAAGTAGCTGTCTGGACATAGGCAAGGAACCCCTCTGGGTCTCAGTTGTTCCATCTGTAAAATGTGGGCAGGAATGACCCCATTCCCTATCTAAGTGGGCTGTTAGGAATTCCAAGTGAGATAACCAACCTGAAGCCCTTTGCCCACCCTAGAAATGCCAGATATTAGTGGGAATGTTCCATGTGCTAATTCTTTGCCATGAGTGGCTAACCCTGGCTTGCCTTGCACCATATGTTCTATTTATTTCAAACATCCGACAGCTCAAGTGAAATTTGAGCAGGTGGCCATTTACTTATTTGGGACTCACCTTCCCACCCCAACCCCCTCTGCCCTCTAGAACAATTTTCTTAGCATGAATTTCATGCTGGGGTTCTTATGCCCTATTCTGTATCATGTGGGGGAAATTGGTAGCTAACAATAATAATAATAATAATTTTTAGAAATTATTATTTGTGAAATAAGGAATCTAAAAAGGCAGTTCATAGCAGAGAGATCTTGAACACAATTTAGCCACCTGAGGGCAAGTCAGGGGGTAGAAGGTGGGCAGGTAGAAGCTTCCTTTGTTTCTGGGGTCCCCAGGCATATCTGGGGTGAAGTATCTTTTTATTTTTATTTGGGGAGGCCCAGAAATTCTTTGAAGGAGTTTTTCCACCTTCCTTCCCCTTATCTGGCCACTGACTCTTCTACAAAATGATAAAAATATTCAACATCCAAAACTGATTGAATTTGTGGGATATAATGGAAAGAATCGGAAACTGGGGGTGGGGGAGTCAAGTCTAGGCTCCACTACCTACTAATTTTGAGACTTGTGTCAAGATAATGGAATGTGGTAGATGAGGAGATTTAGCAGATACTCAGAAGCCCACCTGAAGATTGATTTAAACTGATTGAATTGGGTGAGAGCGACTGACTACTGACTGGCTTACTTCCAGTTAACTAGATTGTAAGCACATCTGGTGGTACTTAAGAGGGTATTGTTCTCAAAAGCTAAAAACTTTGAACTTTACGTGGAGACCACCTTCGGGTCCAGTGAACCAATGAATTTGAATGATGCTAGCCAATCAGCTTGAAGAACCTCCCATTTATGGAAGGGGAACATGAAGGAGGAAGTAGACGCTGGCGAGAGAGTTCTTCCTCTTTTGGTGCAAGACATCGGTTTGGTGGCAGAGGACTTCAGAAATGAGAGGTTTAGGAAGGGGAGGTTTTCCAGGCTATAAGAAATCTGTTCTCAATCTTTCTCTTTCTTTTACTATCTTCCAGTAAACCCTTAAAAAACCTAAACTTGTTTATCAGTGATTTTAGTCAGTTTCCCCCCAAAACTTGGGGGACAGATTAGAACCCACATTTAGAATTTTAAATTACACAGACTATAGGTAATCAGAGGAACTAGGTGGTGCAGTGGATAGAGTGCCAGGTATGGAGTCAGGAAGACTCATCTTCATGAGTTCAAATCTGGCCTCAGACACTTACTAGCTGTGTGAACCTGGGTAAGTCACTTAACCCTGTTTGCCTCAGTTTCCTCATCTGTCAAACAAGCTAGAGAAGGACAAAGAAAACCACTCCAGTGCCTTTGCCAAGAAAACCCCAAATGGGGTCATAAAGAGTTGGACATGACTGAACAAAAATAGGCAATCAATCAATCCATTGTGCTAGTTAATGAAAATATAAGCACAGAAGTGAAACAATCTCTTTTCTCAAGAAGCTGACATTCTAATGGGTAAGACAATAATTATACCCACATGTATATACATTATAAAATGGGAAGAGAATAAATACCAAGGGGTTAAACACAAGGTAATTTAGGAGGAAAAGCATTGGCTGTTGAAGGGAATCAGGAGAGGTTTCATGCAGATGATGCAATCTGAGCTGTGTCTTGAAGAAAGAGAATGATTCTATGAGGCAGAGGTGAGGAGCGAGTGCATTTCAGGCTTGGGGATGGCCCAAGTAAAGACATGGAGTTGAGAAACTGAAAGTCTTCTGTGAGGAAAAAGAAGGCTGGTTTGGCTAGACTCCAGAGTTGGGGGTGGGGGGAGCCAGAGGGGAGCAGTAGTATATAATGAGGCTAGAAAATAGTCTGGAGCCAAAGTGTATAGGTTTTGTTTTGTTTTGTTTTTTGGTGAGGCAATGGGGGTTAAGTGACTTGCCCAGGGTCACACAGCTAGTAAGTGTCAAGTGTCTGAGGCCGGATTTGAACTCAGGTCCTCCTGAATCCAGGGCCGGTGCTTTATCCACTGTGCCACCAATGTGATCCTGTAGGCAGACAGCAAAGTTTATTTGAATAGGGGAGGAACAAGATCAAATCAATTCTTAGGGAAAAATCACTTTGATAGCTGTCTGGAGACAAATTGAAATAGGGAGACACTTGGGGCTGGGGGACAAGCCACTTAATCACGTGGGTCTCAGTCTCTTCATCTGTAAAATGAGAATGCCAGATTAAATGATCTTTAAGGTTCCTGGCCCCTTTCAATCTTTGATCTGAAAGTGGGAGGCGGGGGAATCTACTGGGGTACTTTCCATGGAAGTCGGGATGAGTTTCAACACCTTCCAATGGGACATCTGTCCTCTAACATATGGGCAGAGCACATAAATCACCAGAAGTAGCCCGAACCAATGCACAGCTCCATGGGAAATGTTCCAACACAATCTCTAGTAACACAATGATCTTTTTCTCTGTGAGGTTCAGAAATGGAGCAAAAAGTTCTTACTCAAAAAAAAAAAAGTTCTTACTCATTCACATTCCCCTCCACACTCCCATCTTTTAAAATTATAATGAAGCACATTCACTTTAATGGTTTTTTTTTTAATTTTGATCTCTTTTTTTAATTGTGAACTCTGAATTTAATGTCTGCTTTCCAACTTTATTGTCTTCCCATTTAATTCATCCACCAAGAGAACTTCTATCATCTGGGATCACAGTTAAGTTTTGACTTAAGTACTGTGTAAACATGCTCATTCTCAACTGGGCTCTTCAATTCAACTCAACAAACCTTTATTAAGTGCCTACTGTGGGCAAAATACTGGATTTGACATTAAGGATACAAAAGTAATGATTTACTACCTGCCCTCAAAGGTTCTGATAATCTACTGAGAAGACCTAGGAGTGTGTTGGAGCTCACTCAAATCTGGTTCTAAAGAGCTGATTGTTAAATTTTCAGTGTGAACATTTACATCTCAGAAATCAGTAAATTCTACAAATCAGGGCTTGATTTATTGTTTTGTTGATTGCTAGACTTAAGAAAGTGATAGAGGAAATGTAGATTGAATTTTTAAAATGCGTCAAATATGCTTCCCAACCCATTCCCCCAGCCAGTTGTTAAACATTTACCAGCAAAACCCTTGGATGTAAGATATATAGGGATAAATAAATACAAGGCAATTTGAGGTAGGAAGCATCACTGTCTTGTGAGGGTGTCAAGGAAAGCAGTAAGGAGGAGGTGGCACTGAGAGCTGAGCCTTGAAGATAGGTCAGAACTGTTAGAAATGAAAATGAGGAGTGAGTGCCTTCCAGGCATTGGAGAACAACCTGCTTGATACACAAAGGTAGGACATGGAAGGTTAAGTCAAATGTGAAAATAGCCACCAATGAGAGGGACCAGTATTAAGTTCATCTGGAGGGACAGCTAGGTGACAAAGTGGATAAAGCACTGGCCCTGGAGTCAGGAGGACCTGAGTTCAAATTCGGCCTCAGACACTTAACACTTACTAGCTGTGTGACCCTGGGCAAGTCACTTAACCCCAACTGCCTCACAAAAAAACAAAAAACAAACAAGTTAATCTGGAAAGTTATGACACTATAGCACCCCTGTGGAGGGAATCTAGTATAACCTCTTTTTGTTACAGGTGAGGAAACTGAAGCTTCAGAAGGTGAAATCAACTAGAATTTATTGAGTACTTACTATGTGTCAGCCCTGTGCAACTAAGTGTAGGATCTGCGATTCCAACCCAAGTTCCCTGACTCCAATCCAGTGTTCTTTCCACTGCAGTGTTGGACCCAGATTATGGAGGGCCATAAAAGTCAGGGTAAGGAGTTTGTATTTTAGTTCTAGAGGTGATAGACAGCCATGGAAGCTTCAAGAGCAGGAGAGTGACATGGTTAGACCTTTTCCATTTCATGAACACCCCTCTCCCTTTAAACAATCGAGCAGTTCTGCTGAATTTTTCATAACTATATCTTAACCACTTCTGCAATGGCAAAGGGAAATACTATGCTTCTATTCCATTAGAAATTAGAAGAGGGAAATTGGAAAGCTTGTATAACAAAAGTGGAGAACTATCTTTACATGTAACGGGAAAAAATAAATAAAATACTTTATTTAAAAAAAAAAAAGAAATGAGAAGAGGGGGCAGCTAGTTGGTGCAGTGGACAGAGCACTGGCCCTGGAATCAGCAGGACCTGAGTTCAAATCCAGCCTCAGACACTTGACACTTACTAGCTGTTTGACCCTGGGCAAGTCACTTAACCTCAATTGCCTTACCAAAAAAAAAAGAAAGAAAGAAAGAAAGAAAGAAATGAGAAGAATAAGAAATGACAAGCAGGACGATTTTCAGAAAAACCTGGAAAGACTTACATGAACTGATGCATAGCGAAGTGAACATAACCAAGAGAACGCTGTACACAGTAACAGCAATATTGTATGATGAACTGTGAATGACTTAGCTATTCTCGGCAATGCAATGATCCAAGACAATCCCAAAGGACTAATGATGAATCATGCCATCCACCTCCAGAGAAAGAACTGATATTGATTGAACACAGACTGAAGCATGCTATTTTCACTTTTTTTCTTTTATTTGAGTCTTCTTGTATGAAATGACTAATATGAAAATGTTTTACATAATTGCACATGTATAACCTATGTCTGATTGCTTATTCCCTCAGGGGAGGGGGAGGGGAGAGAGGGAAGGAAGGATAAAACTTGGAACTCAAAACTTTAAATAAAACTGTTCACAAAAAAAAAGAGAGGGAGAGAGAGAGAGAGAGAGAGAGAGAGAGAGAGAGAGAGGGAGAGAGAGAGAGAGTCCAAAGTATTTTGTTCACTTGCCTTCAGCAGGGCTGTCAAAATTGTATTTCAGTTTGTGTTGATTTAGATCAAAAGTTCTTAATCTGGGGTCCATGGACCCCTCATAGATGAACTTGGATGGGGAAAAATGATCTTCATTTTTACTCAAACTTAGTATTTCCTTCAATACTTCAAAAACATTATTCTTAGAAAGGGTCTGTGGGCTTTACCAGACCATCAAAGGGGCCCAGGACACACAGAAAAAGGTTAATAAAAGGTTATAAATCCCTGGTTTAGATCAATATTTTTTTTTCAGGGCAATGAGGGTTAAGTGACTTGCCCAGGGTCACACAGCTAGTAAGTGTGAAATGTCTGAGGTGGATTTAAACTCAGGTTAGATCAATATGTTTAAAGGACAAATCTAGGGTTACGAAAAGCCACATGGGATGAAGTTTTTTTACCCTCAAGCTAGAAGATGAGTCCTGAGAACATAAATCTTCTGGGAAAACAAGGAGACTCATGTGTTTCAAAAGGAACTCTCTCTCTCTCTCTCTCTCTCTCTCTCTCTCTCTCTCTCTCTCTCTCTCTCATACACACACACACACACACACACACACACACACAGAAAGTGACCTCAGTCCAAGAGATCAGAAACATCATAAGAAAACCAGACTGGGGACAAGATCTCTGTGTCTGTGACCACATGCCTCCCAGAGAGCAAGGTCAGAGATCTGAGTACAAATCTAGTTTCAGATACTTAGTAGTTGTGTGATTCTGGGCAAGTCAATTCTGTCTGCCTCAGTTTCCTCAACTGAAAAATGGTCATTGTGAAGATCCAATGAGATAATGTTTGTAAAACACTTAATCTAGTACCTGGCACATAATAGGTGTTATTATGTCCAACTCTTCATAATCCCATCTGGGGTTTTCTTGTTTGTTTTTTGTTTTTTGTTTTTTTTTTAGTGAGGCAATTGGGGTTAAGTGACTTGCCCAGGGTCACACAGCTAGTAAGTGTTAAGTGTCTGAGGCCGGATTTGAACTCAGGTACTCCTGACTCCAGGGCCGGTGCTCTATCCACTGTGCCACCTAGCTACCCCTTATCTGGGGTTTTCTTGGCACAGATACTGGAGTAGTTTGCCTTTGCTTTTTCCAGCTCATTTTACAGATGCGGAAATGGAGGCAATCAGGGTTAAGTGACTTGCCCAAAGTCACACACAGATAGTAAGTGTCTCCAGCCTCACTTGAACTCAGGTTCTCCTAACTTCTAACTCCAGGGCCCAGTGCTCCATCCACTTCACCACCTAGCTAATAAGTAGGCGTTTAATAAATGCCTTTCCTGCCCTTTCCTAAGGTCTCTCCCTGCCCACAGGATCTATGATTCCCAAGCCAACTTCAGGCACAAGGGCAGTCTCACTGTGAGAAACTGGCTTCATGTAAATTGGCTTCAGGCAAATTAACAAGGTCAGAGAGGATGAATCAGGAGATGGGAAATCTATGGGAGGAAGCTGAAGGCACAACTCTTTCCAATAGGGGAGTAATCTCAGAAGGTTAGGTAAGGACGAGTGTAGCACACAGTAGGCATCTAACAAATGCTTGTTGAATTAGTTATGCTGTGGAATTGGTGAGTCTTTCCCTTCTAGGAATTCAGGACTCTATATTTCTATTGAATGCAGTCTGAGATTACAATGGCTTTGCTAGCTGTCACATTAATTACACTTTTGACTCATGGCTCTTACTCCTGCAATCAACTGAACCCCTCCCCTGCAGGTCTTATTTACCTAAATTGCAACCTGGAGCATGTTTTCTTTAACCTGTAATTCAGCTGTTGGGTTTTAGAAATGAAGCAAAGTACTTTACACTTGCTCCTACTAAATTTAACTGTGTTTGATATGGCCCATTGTTTCAAGCTGTTCCAATTCTGTCATCTAACAGGTTGGCTCCCTCTCTCAGCTTTGTGTCATTTACAGATTTTTCAACCTTCTATTCATATGCCACAGAATGCACCCTCTGCACCCCCAGCCTTGCCATCTGCCCTGCATCTGAACCAACTTACACATGATGTCTCCCCTTATTAGAAACTGAAATCATAGAGCATATGAGACTTTCACTTTTCTATTTGCAGCCCTAACACTTAGCACAATGTTTGACACATAGTACGTGCTTACCAAAAAGCTTTTTCATTTATTTATTCATTTATCTATGCATTCATTCATCCACCCATCCAATTATTAATTAAAAAGTTGAGCCCGTTAGCATGTCACTAGAAATCTTCATTACAAAGCTGTTATTTAAACCATTTATCAATATATTTTTTTTAAATCTCATATGCTTGGGGGCAGCTAGGTGGCATAGTGGATAGAGCACTGGCCCTGGATTCAGGAGGACCTGAGTTCAGGTCTGGCCTCAGACACTTAACACTTACTAGCTGTGTGACCCTGGGCAAGTCACTTAATCCCAATTGCCTCACTAAAACACACACACACACACACACACACACACACACACATATATCATATGCTGGATCTGTGCAGCTGGGTGGCTTAGTGGATAAAGCAGCAGCCCTGTAGTCAGGAGGTCCTCAGTTCAAGTGCACTTACTAGCTATGTGCTTCTGGGCAAGTCACTTACTTAATCCCAATTGCCTCACGAAAAAAAATTAGTATAGACATATTTTGTTTTTACATTACCTTCATTTGCAAGTATATGCCTTCCCCCTCCTCTATAACCAAACACCTGTCCATTTTCTTTTCTTTTTTGGTGAGGCAATTGAGGTTAAGTGACTTGCCTAGGGTCATACAGCTAGTAAGTGTTAAGTGTCTGAGGTCAGATTTGAACTCAGGTCCTCCTGAATCCAGGGCTGGTGCTTTATCCACTGCGCCACCTAGCTGCCCCACACCTGTCCATTTTTACCGGCTGTTCCCTATTCCTGGAATACTCTCCCTCTTTCCTGTTGCCTCCTGGCTGCCTTTAAATCTCTATTCAAACCCCACAGGGAAGCCACAGCTGGGATGGTACGATGAGGCTGTCTGTCTGTCTGCTTCCTAAGCCTCTGAGCCGAGGCCGCAACTGTAGCCTCCTATTGGACCTGTTCCGACAAGGCACTGGGTCCCTGCAAATTACCAGCCCTGTCTGCTTCCCTGCGCTTTCAGCGTCCGTGTTTGTCCTTCTAGGCTTGCTATCTAGGAGACCTGTGTCTCTCTCATCCTTTGTTTGCTTGGGAAACTATCCCCTCCCCCTCTCCCAAAGCCTGCTGATGTTTGTATTCCAATGTGGGTCCAGAGCTGAGCAACTGTCACTTAGTGGAAAAGAATGCTGGGGTTTGGAGCCGGGGAACCAGGGTTAAAATATTAGCTGTCTCTTGCTACCCGTATAACCTTAGGCCTTCTTCAGCTCGCTCCTCAGTGAGACGAGAGGGTTAAAGGAGGTGATCTCTAAGGCTCCTTCCAGCTCTTAGTCTAGGGTCCTATAAAGTTATGGGAGCCGAAGCCAACGATGATAATTGACCTCAAGGTAGTGGGTTTATGTTGAAGAGTCTGCTTCTGAGACTGCCCATGTCTAACAGAAGAGGTTACTAGAGAAGAGACCATCCTTTCACATGGGAAATCTGCTCTTGTTTGTAACTTAAGCAGTTGATCATTAAACATTTATTAAGTGCCTCATGTATACTTGGCATTGTGCTAAGCTCTGGGGATGCAGTGAAAGGCAAAGGCACAGTCCCTGCCTTTGAGGAGCTGGTGTTGTAGCGGGGGTGGGGGACAACATACAAATAGCTCTGTAGAGACCAGATATGCATAGGGCAACTAATACACATGGGCAGTGGGGTGATGTGGGGGAACACCCAAAGCTTTGTGGAGGCTGGGCTTTGGGCAGGGTCTGAAAGGAAGCTGGGTGGAGGAGCCAGGAGGCAGAGGGAGGAGAGAGAGAGCCCTCCAGGCATAGGGAACAACCAATGAAAATGCCCAGACTTGGGACATGGAGTCTCTTCTGAGGGGAACTTCGAGAAACCCAGGGTGGCTGGATCATGGGGGACATTGAAGGCTATAGAGTGTAAGAAGACTGGAAAGGTGGAGGAGGAAGGAGGAAGGTTAGAGAGGGCTTTAAAAGACAATGGGTGGGGGCAGCTAGATGGCGCAGTGGATAGAGCACCGGCCCTGGAGTCAGGAGGACCTGAGTTCAAATCCGGCCTCAGACACTTAACACTTACTAGCTGTGTGACCCTGGGCAAGTCACTTAACCCCAATTGCCTCACTAAAAAAACCAAAAAAAAAAAAAGACAATGGGTGGGGGCAGCTAGGTGGCACAGTGGATAAAGCACTGGCCCTGAATTCAGGAGGACCTGAGTTCAAATCCAGACTCATACACTTGACACGTACTAGCTGTGTGACCCTGGGCAAGTCACTTAACCCTCATTGCCCCAGAAAAAAAAGACACTGGGTAAAACCTTCTCACCTACCTTTGGCTCCATTTGCCACCTAACCATATTTATTATACCCTTTCTCATCAGATCATTTTCCTTAGCCAGAAAAAACAAAATAAAATAGCAATCAAAGTGTTCTGCTCTCTCTCCCTCCCTCTTTCTCTCTTTTCCTTCTCCCTTTTCTCTCTCCCTCCCTCCTTCCCTATCTCTCTCTGTCTCACTCTGCCTCCCTCCCTCTCTCCTTCTCTATCTCTGTCTCTCTCAGTCTCTTTCTCCCTCCTTCCCTCCTCTCCCTTCTTCTCTCTCTCTCCCTCCTTCTCTCTGTCTCTCTGTCTCTGTCTCTCTACCTCCTTTCTCTCTCTCTGTCTTTCTGTCTCTTATCTGTCTCCCTCCCTCCCTCTGTGTGTGTGTCTGTCTCTGTCTTTCTCTGCATCTCTCTGTCTTTGTCTCTCTGTGTCTCTCTGTCTTTGTCTCTCCATCTCTGTCTGTCTGTGTGTCTCTATCTCTCTCTGTCTCTGTTTCTGTCTCTCTCTGTGTCTTTGTCTCTGTCTCATTTCTTCTCTCTTCTCTGTCTGCCTCTCTGTATCTGTGTCTGTCTGTCTCTGTCTGTCTCTGTCTTTGAATTTGCCTTTGTCTCTATCTTTCTCCTGTTAACATGACTGTCTGCCCCCAAGCAATGTATTTGTCCTTTCCTTTCTCTCTCTCTCCTTTTTTTTTTTTTGGCAGGGCAATGGGGGTTAAGTGATTTGCCCAGGGTCACACAGCTAGTAAATGTCAAGTGTCTGAGGCCGGATTTGAACTCAGGTACTCCTGAATCCAGAGCCAGAGCTTTATCCACTGCACCACCTAGCTGCCCCCCTTTCCTTTCTCTTGACTTGAACATAACCTCACTTTTAAGAGAATACTTTTATTGACCTCAATAGTTTTTGCAAACCTTGGTGCATTCTGGGTTTTAGCCTTCCCGATATTATTGTTAGAGATTTGTCACTCAGCGGTATTGCTGGAACCACCTCTAATATCTTGAGCCAGTTGTAAAAATTTGGGGATGAATATTTTTATGCCTCAGAAATCATCAAATGCTACAAATTGGGGCTTGATTTGCTGTTGTTTGTTTTCTAGACTTAAGACAGTGATGGACAAAAGGTTGATAATGCAGACTCCACTTAAAAGTGTGTCATATTCAAAGAACCAACTGTTAAACATTTATCAGAACACCTCTGTCTCTACCACTCTTACATGACCTTGCTTTTAGACACAAACCCTTTTCAGCTCATTGGAAAGCTCCTCATGTAGCCCTAATATCCTCTTTAAATATCCCCTCCTTTTTCTTTGCAAGTGATTATTAAAATTGCAATTTTGTTCTTGAGAGATTCCTATCCTTCTCTGTCCATAGTATCATACTTCTTATAAAAATAAGAATTTCTTTTTTTTGAAGTGGATGGACCCCTTCTTAGAATAGAATTTTATTTTCTAAAATATATGTAAGAACAAAATTTTAACATCAAATTTTCAAAAACTTTGTGTTCCAACTTCTCCTCCCCCCACTCCATTCACACCCCCCACCCACAAGAACTCAAGAAGATAGTCAGAAGTAAAACACTTCTGAGGAGGAATAGGTAAAAAGAAGATAGAGTAAATGTCATGGGAAGGGAGTGGGATGGAGGGAAATAGTTATGATGATTAATTATAATGGCAAAACGTGTGGTACCTACTTTGCTGGGCTTTTATGAAGAAAATTCTCTGTCAAGCTTAAGGTACTATATACAGGTTATGATGAACAGGATACTATCAGAAAAACCTGGAAAGACCTACATGAACTGAAGCAGAGTGAAATGTACTGTATACAAAATAACAGCAATAGTTGGGGATGATCTGCTGGGAAGCATGTGATTATTTTTCTGCATTTCTTGAAAGCAATTCTTTTAAAGACCTGAAAAGAGAATGCTGTGGGGGCAGCTAGGTAGCACAGTGGATAAAGCACTGGCCCTGGATTCAGGAGGACTTGAGTTCAAATCCAGCCTCAGACACTTGACACTTACTAGCTGTGTGACCCTGGGCAAGTCACTTAACCCTCATTATCCAGAGAGAGAGAGAGAAAGAGAATGCCATGGATTTCCTTCCTTGGCTATGGCAGACTCTAGAATGGCATAGTCACTTTATTCTAAGTTTACAATCATTTTTGCTTCTCCAGTCAGTTTTTCCTTGCTGGTCAGAATTAAGATCAGCATGGTAGTTGCTCCATTTTGCTTTATTTTTAACCTCTGTTAACAGACAAAGGATGGACCCAGCCTCACCCAGCCTCATACACTTACTAGCTGTATGACCCTGGGCAAGTCACTTAACCCCAATTGCCTCCCCCCAAAAAAGGCAAAGGGTATATTATGAAATAAATATGATATAGGAACAAAAAAGCATCAATAATTTTTAAAGTAGCAATTCCTTTTATTTCTCCCTCTACCTTCTGAGAGATGAAATTATCAAAGAGTTATCAGACACTATGCTTTTATTGAAAGAAGACTCCTCACAGATATAACCATATGGTCTTAAGCAATTGCCCATTACTACAATATCACTATCCAAGCAATGGAGAGTGTTAGATTTGGAGTCAGGAAGACCTGAGTTCAAATATGACCTCAGACATTTACTAGCTGCAGGACCCTGGACAAGTCACTTAAGCTCTACCTTACTTTCCTCTATTGTAAAGTAGAGATAATAATAGCACCTACCTTGTAGGGTCATTGGGAAAATCAAATGAGGTAATATTTGTAAAGTGCTTTGCAAACCTTAAAGTGCTATCACCATCATCGTCATCGTTATGTCTTGCCCTCATGCCAGATTTGTGAACCTGACCATCACCTCATTATCCACTCCCTCCATTTGGCTGGGGGATTAACATTGTAATACCACAAAAATGACATTTCTGTTTCTCCTTCTTTCCTCACCCAAACGGTCTCCTTGGTCCTTCTTCCTTTGGTTTTGTGGACCTTCACACAGGTATAATTCATCACTACCTCCTCCTCCTGTTCTTGCCTCTGAGATAGTATAACAATAGATAAGGTCACAAACAGAGTGTCCCAGAACAGTCTTCCTCTCTATCTCATGCTCACCTTTAAAAGTAAAATCATTCAAGATATAAGGTGACTCATACATTTATGGACCCTGCCAACATAGGGATTTGTTTGCTTGATTATGAATATTTTTACAAGGGTTTCGTTTTTCTCTCTCTTTTTCTTTTTTCCAGTTGGGGAGGGGAGGAAATAAATTCTTATCTATTAAAAAAAAAAGCAAAGCTCTCAAGGAAAAAAAAGTCACTGTAAGAGCTATTCCCAATCTACATTTCTCTCATCTTTACTTTTTCTTTGTTTTTTTCTTTTTACTTTTTGCAGGGCAATGAGGGTTAAGTGACTTGCCCAGGGTCACACAGCTAGTTAAGTGTCAAGTGTCTGAAGTTGGATTTGAATTCAGGTCCTCTTGAATCCAGGGCCGGAGCTCTATCCACTGCACCACCTAGCTGCCCCCCATTTCTCTCATCTTTAATGATTGGGAGCAGTTCTTTTATAACCTGTCCTCTTCCTATTTTTTCAGCTTTCTTACATCTTACTCCCTTCCATGGGGCAGTTAGGTGGTGCAGCAGATAGAGCCTCAGGCCTGACACTGGCTGTGTGATTCTAGGTAAGTTACTTAACCTGTTTTCCTCAGTTTCCTCATCAGTAAATGAGCTGGAGAAGAAAACAGCATTCCAGTATCTTTTCCAAGAAAATCTCAGATGGGGTCTCAAAGAATTGGACACAATTGAAATGACCAAACTATAAGTCTCCTCTCCATACTCTGTGATCCAAGGATACCAGTGGCCTCCTTGCTGTTCCTCACACAGGATACTCCCTCTCCCAACTCAGTGTGTTTTCACTGGCTGTCCCTCCTCACCTCCACCCTATTTCCACTGAATTCCTTCCAGATCCAGCTCCAATCCTACCTTCTTCAAATCCTTCTTTGGGTCCAACCTGGTTGCCTCCTGTGTGCTCTCTCAGTATTCTGTACAAGTCTACTTCTTTACAGATTGCCTCTCCATTAGAATGTGAGCTCCTAGAGAGCAGGGACCACCTTTTTATCTTTCTCTGTATCCCCAGTGCTTATCACAGCCATTGGAAGTAAGTACTGAATAAATGTTTATTGACTGATTTGTTGACTGATCAACACAACTGTAAGTGGCAAAGCCTTCCATTTCCAAATCAAGCAGTGATAATATGGTGCCAAACACCTCCTTAAGCTTCTGTCAGTTAATCCAGACCGGCGTAGTTGGCTTCAGATCTATGGCTACTCTGGGAAATTAGCAGGCAATATGGTGTCATTTATATATTGGGTTTGGAGGTGGGAGACCTGAGGTCAAAACTTGGTTTTTGTCACTATACTATTATAATGACCTTAGGTAAGATTCATTTGTTGTTATTGTTGTTTAGTCATTTCAGTCCTGTCCTGCTCTTTTTGACCCCACTTAGGGTTTTCTTGGCAAAGATACTGGAGAGGTTTGCCATTTCCTTCTCCAGCTTATTTTACAGATGAGGCACTGAAGCAAACAGAATTAAGCAACTTGCCCAAGGTCACACAGCTAGTTAAATGTCAGGCTGGATTTGAACTCACATCTTCCTGACTCCAAGCATGTGGCTCTATCCACTGTACCACCTGGCTGCCCCAGGTAAGTTGTTTACCTTTTTAATTCCTCCATTTTCTCATTTATACAATAAAACGACTAGACCAGATGACCTCTGAAGTCAGTCCCACCTCTTACAAAAATAGAAAATGATGAGAACAGGACAGCTTATGAAACTGGTTACTGATTCAAAAAGATAAAGTGACTGGATAATAGGAGTTGTCAGCAGGTGCTTCCATAGACAGTCACTTGCAAATCTCCTGCCCAAAGTTACCTGTTGGGTTCAATCCAGAAAAGAAAGACCTCCCTATTATAAATACCACTGTTCCAGATGGTGCCAACAAGGAGTGGTCAACCCTTGGTATATTCTGTTTGGTGGAAGGCCAACATTGCTCAAACATTTGAGTTTCCAGAATGGTCGGTCCAGCTATTTTTGCCAGCAATGAGCTGCCTAAAAATAGGAAGTAATGTTTACTCTTGCTGCCTTAGGGAATCGCTCTGACTTGGTACCCAACCAACAAAAGACTGCTTGATCAACAGCATCTAAGCCCTCTCATCTCCAGATACTGTTTTGATCCTAGCCCAGCCCTGGAGAGGGCTGAAGAATCTCTATAAAGTAGGATTAGAAAATATCCTTGATCCCCAGCCATTTGGCAGAGTTTCATCAAATTATAGACATAAATTTCGAGCTGAAGTGAACCTCAGAAGTTAGCTGGGCCAATTCCTCCATTTTGCAGATGAGGACTCAGCACCATTAATGTGCCCAAGGGTATACTGAGTAGTATGGCACAGCAATGATTTGAACCCAAGTCTTTGGGCTCTTTGGGTTTTCTGGTTCCAAATGGAGGACTCTTCTGTGCTATGTTGTCTTCCAAGGATGGCAAGCAAGAGTGTGTTGGAGCCCTCTCCTGAGGCCCCGAAAGAATCAATTGTTAAATCTTCAGTGCCAGCATTTATACCTCGGAACCTGGCAAATGCTACAAATTCAGGCTTGATTTATTGTTTTGTTGATGTCTAGACTTAAGAAAGTGATGGAGAAAATGATAATAATATAAATTAATCTTAAAAGTGGAGGGTGAATGGGTTGTTAAACATTTACCAGAACATTGTGGAGTGGGTGCCTTTTTCCAGCCTGTTTTGCCACCAAAAGATAGCACTGGGAAGCATGCATAGCCAGGAAGATCCACACAGAAGCCTTCCAGTTCAGAAAGGCTAGGGCTGGGCACTACAGCTGTGTTTTGATATAGGGATCATGACCCAAGGAGAAGCATGCAGCTGGGTCATTCTGACCCAGCAGACTTTTCCAGTTAGGAATAAGACTATGATCTAAAACTGTGTGCCAGTGCAGGAAATGCTGACTACTGGCAATTCTTTTGGACTCTACAGAATCTTCCAGGGTGCCAGTGTGGTCTAGGATCAGCAACTATCTGCTGAAGCTCTGACCAGAGATGATCCTCTAGCTATGTTGCTCAACCTCATGAGGACCAGGAACCTGCAAAGCTCAGACTAAGAATACAAAGACTATGTCCTACATCAGAACCCTATTGGTCATGTAAAGTTTGGAGTCTGTTGACCTGAACCAATCCAGAGCTCCTTGAAGAGCAAAGCATTTAATACCTAGATTAAGCAACAAGAATACTCCAGAAAAGATAAACCAGGCCCAAACAGAGTCCCAACATTTCCTTCAGAAATATGCAGGGCCTGGTCCTGACACAAAGTCCCAATTCAAGAATAAAGGTGGAAAAAATGAGTAAACAAAAAAGACACCACTGATAAAGAAACATTATTAATATAGGAATGCCCAAGACACAAAGCGATAAGAAAAGAATATCTCTACAGCATCTACAAGCAAAGTCTCAAACAAAAACAGAGCCTGGCTGCAAGGTCAACTAGATATCTTGGAAGAAATTAAGCAAGCATTTTAAAACAAAACAAGAGCTCTAGAAGAAAGACTTGGAAAAAGAATAAATAGTTTAGTACAAGAGCTGCAGAACCTTGCCTAAGTAACAGACTCCATGAAAGTTAAAATATACTTTACAGCCATCAGCGACTTCATGGGAGAATAAAAAATACTGGAACAAAATCAAAAGATTGAAAAAAAATAGAATAAAAATGTAAGGTATTTCCAATCAAAATTAATTGAGCTGGAAAACTAGTCAAGGAAAAAAAGAAAATCTAAGAATCATTAGACCATCAGGAAATTACAACCAAAAAAAATAAGTAGGGGGCAGCTAGGTGACACAGTGGATAAAGCACTGGCCTTGGATTCAGGAGTACCTGAGTTCAAATCCGGCCTCAGACACTTGACACTTAACTATCTGTGTGACCCTGGGCAAGTCATTTAACCCCCATTGCCCTGCAATAATAATAATAATAATAATAATAATAAGTTAATAAAAGCCTGGACACCATATTTCAAGAAATTATGAATGAGGAGCTATACCAGAAGCTTTCCTTATAAATACAAGAGTAAAAGAAGAATATCTACTCTCCTGACTACTTTTTGATATAGGTCTAGAAATGCTGGCAATAATAGCAAGACAAGAGAAAGAAATTAAAGGTGTAGAAATAGGCAAAGAGGAAATAAACCTATCCCCATTTGCTGATGGCATGTTTGCTTACTTAGAAAATTCTAGGGAATCAGCAAAGAAAATAATTAAAATAATATCTTCAGCAAGGTTGGAGGCCACAAAAATCAATAGCATTTCCACAAAATAAAAACAAAAACAAAGAGGCAATAAACAGAAAAGGAAAATCCCATTCAGAAATAATTACAAAATGTATAAAGTACTTGGAGATCAATCTATCAAAGCATATAAAATGCTTGTATAGATTCAACTACAAAATGGTCCTAAAAAAAATTGTACAATTTAAATAGCGCAATAGGCAATGCTCATGTTTGGGGCATGCCAACATAATAAAAGTGACAATATTACCAAAGTTATTTTACTGTTTTAATGTTATAACTATCAACTTACCAAAAGGATATTTTGCAGAGGCAAATAACAATAAAAAAAATTCATTTGGAAGAACAAAGAATCTAGAATATCAAGTGAAATAATGGGAAAAGGTAGGAATGAAGGGGAAATGGCACTTCCAGACCTCAAACCATATTATTAAATAGCAATCATTTAAAAAATGGAATTGGTTAAAAATGGAAAACTGGATCGGTGGAACAGACTAGACAAAGGACAATTGGAAATAAAAGAACTCAAAAACCCAGCGTTCAATAAGACCTTCCCCAAAACATAAATTAATTAGGAAAGAATACTATTTGATAAGAACTGCCAGGAAAACTGGAAAACAATCTGGCCAAAATTAGGCTTAGACAAACAATAACATAATAAATACAAAATGAATTCAAGATCTGAATATAAAAGATAATGCCATAAAAATTATAAAATGAGAAGATCATATACCTTTAACAGATATGTGTAGGAGAATATATATATATATATATATATATATATATATATATATATATATTTTTTTTTAAGTGAGGCAATTGGGGTTAAGTGACTTGCCCAGGGTCACACAGCTAGTAAGTGTGAAGTGTCTGAGGCTGGATTTGAACTCAGGTACTCCTGACTTCAGGACCAGTGCTCTATCCACTGCGCCACCTAGCTGCCCCAGGAGAATAATTTTTTAACCAAACAAGGGGTAGAAACAATTACAGAAGATAAAATAATTTGGATTGCATGAAATTGAAAATCTTTCACACAAACAAAATTAATGCATCTGGGTTAAGAAGGGAAGCATTTGGTTAGGAATAAATGTTCGCATCAAAATTCTCAGATAAAAATTTGTTATCCAAGAAGCATAGACATTTATTAGAAATATGTGTAAGACCAAATGCCATTCCTCAACAGATCTGTTATCAAAGAAGATGAATAATTAGTTTTCTTTTTTTAATAAAAGTATTTTATTATTTTCCAGTTACATGTAAGGATAGTTTACAGCATTTGTTTTCATAGGATTTTTAGTTCCAAATTTTTCTCCCAGACAGAAAGCAATCTGATATGGATTATATATGTACAATCACATTAAACATATTACTGCATTAGTCATATTGTGAAAGAAGAATAAGAACACAAGGGGAAAACCTCAAAACAGAAGGGAAAAAAAAACATTCCAAAAGTAGAAACAGTATGGTTCAATCAGCATTCAAACTCCACAGTTCTTTGTCCTGGATGTTGAGAACATTTTCTATCTTGGGTGCTTTGAAATTGTTTTGGATCATTGCACTGCTTAGAAGAGCCAAGTCTATCACCATCGTTCATCACACAATGTTGCTGTTACTGTATAGAACGTTCTTCTGGTTCTCCTCCTCTCAGTCAGCGTCAGTTCATGTAAGTCTCTCCAGGTTTCTCTGAACTCCTCCTGCTCACCATTTCTTACAGAACAATGGTATTCCATTACATTAATATACCACAACTTGTTTAGCCATTCCCCAGTTAATGGACATCCCCTCAATTTCCAATTCTTTACCACCACAAAGAGAGTGGCTATACATATTTTTGTACTATGGGTCCTTTTCCCTCTTCTATGATCTCTTTGGGATACACACCTAGCAGTGGTACCACTGGATCAAAGGGTATAAACAGTCCCATATCCCTTTGGGCATAGTTCTAAATTGCTCTCCAGAATGGTTGGATCAGTTCACAGCTCCACCAAGAATGCATTAGTGTTCCAATTTTTCCACAGTTTCTCCAACATTTATTATTTTCCTTTTTTGTCATATCAGCCAATCTGATAGGTGTGAGGTAGTACTTCAGAGTAATAATTAGTTATTTTAAAGAAGTAATACAACCATTAATAACCTTAGAAAATAATGCTCCAAATCACTAATAATAAGAGAAATGACCATTAAAACAACCATCTAATTTAGGGTTGAGGAAACATTTAGATGGTTAGAAACATCTAGGCAGCTAGACAGCTCAGTGGGTAGAGCATTGGACCTGGAGTCAAGAAGACCTGAGTTAAAATCTAGTCTCAGACACTTGTTAGTTGTGTGACCCTGGGCAAGCCACTTCACCCTGTTTGCCTCAGTTTCCTCATCTGTAAAAGGAACTGGAGAAGAAAATGGCAAACCATTCTTTGGAAGGGGCATTAGAGTGATTTCTTGGGTATGGGAAACTCTACTAATGCAGATCTGCAGCTACTCTTCAGTTTATAATCTTACAGGAGTTGCCTGGAGCATTAAGAAATTAAGTGTGGGGTGGGGGAGAGAGGGCAGCTAGGTGGTGCAGTGGATAAAGCACTGGCCCTGGATTCAGGAGGACCTGAGTTCAAATCCAACCTCAGACACTGGACCCTTACTAGCTGTGTGACCCTGGGCAAGTCACTTAGCCCTCATTGCCCTGCCTCCCCCCAAAATAGGGAAGGCCAGAAGTGTGCTAGTAAATGTTTAGCAAATGGTTCTCTCCTCCCCGGCCAAAAAGAAAAAGAATACACAAGAAATTAAGTGGGAGCAGCTAGGTGGCACAGTGGATAGAGCACCGGCCCTGGAGTCTGGAGGACCTGAGTTCAAATCTGGCCTCAGATACTTGACACTTACTAGCTGTGTGACCCTGGGAGAGTCAGTTAACCCCAATTGCCTCACCAAAAAAAGAAAAAATATTCCAGGCACTGTTCTAAGTGCTGGGGCACCCAGGAAGAAATAAGGAAACTCCCTTCCTCAACTGGCCAATAGCCCTGGGGATGGAGTAAGAAGTTTCCCAGGTTCAGAATAGGCTTTCTGATGCCTGAAATCCTGGACCAGGTGGACATGAGGGCTTTTATAGCTTGAGTCATATTATTAATCAAATATTCCTAAGACCATAGCTTTGGAGTTGGAAGGGACCTTAAAGGTCATTAAGTCAACTCTGACTCCAAAGCCACCACCAAGAGAGGGTAGTCAGTACCAGGTGATCTAAGCTGACTCCAAAACCCAAAGCCAGATATGGCCATGTAGCTCCTTCCCAAAGTCCACTGAAAGGCTACAGACATTTTCAATAGCGGGATTAGAGGTAGGTCAGTACTGTGGAGAGACCACCACTTCTGGAGTGAGAGGACCTGGGCTCATATTTGACCCACCTCCAACCTTTACTATCTTCATGACATTGGGCAAATCCCATAATGCCCCTAAGCCTCAGTTCCCTTCTCTGTAAAATGAGAGAGTTAGATTAGTCTCTAGATAATAATAATTATAGCTAACGTCCATATAACATTTTACCATTTGCAAAATGCTTTGCATATATCATCTCATTTGATCCTCATCTCGACCCCACAAAGTAGGTATAATTATTACCCTCATTGTACAGATAGGGAAACTGAGCCCCAGGGGGATGAAGTGCACATATTTGCTATAATAGCCACCTACCCTGATACTCAGAATCCTCCTTGAGGGTTAAAATTGCTTCCTTCTTTTGTCTTTTTTATTCCCACTGCCCAAAAGGGTGTCTTGCACACAGTAGATGCCTAATCTGTTTGATTTGAATTGATTCTTATCAGGAGTGTTCATAAAATAATTAATTATTTGCCTATATCAGCAGACATGGTTGTTATAAGTTTCTTGGACTGAACAATTATCAACAAATACAAGCATTTCAACATGAGGAGGAGGCTAAGTAGGAGGAAGAGGAGAGAGAATATTAGGGAGAATATTTTCTTTTTTTTTTCCCCTTTTAAAAAAAACATATTTCCACATTAGTCATGTTATAAGAGAAGGATCAGAACAAAAAGAAAAAGAAATGTAAGAAGGAATAAACAAGAGCAATAACAAAAAAAAAACAACAAAAGTGAAAATAGTATGTTTTGATCTGCATTCAGATTCCACAGTTCTTTTTCTGGATGTGGAGGGCATTTTCCACCATAAGTCTTTTGGCATTGTCTTGAATGATTTTATTGCTGAGAAGAGTTAAG
Organism: Dromiciops gliroides; assembly: GCF_019393635.1. NCBI lineage: Eukaryota > Metazoa > Chordata > Mammalia > Microbiotheria > Microbiotheriidae > Dromiciops > Dromiciops gliroides. The sequence goes on along the minus strand of NC_057865.1, from coordinate 270,098,598 downwards.
TCTGTCACAGTTGATCATCCTACAGTGTTGTTGACAATGTTGTTTACAATGTTCTCTTGGTTCTGCTCATCTCACTCAGCATCAATTCATGTAAGTCTTTCCAGGGTTTTCTGAAATCTATCTGTTTAACATTTATTTTTGGGTTTTTTTTTTTGGTTGGGCAATGAGGGTTAAGTGACTTGCCCAAGGTCACACAGCTGGTAAGTGTCAAGTGTCTGAGGCCAGATTTGAACTCAGGTCCTCCTAACCCCAAGGCCAGTGCTCTATCTACTGTGCCACCTAGCTGCCCCCCTGTTTATCATTTATTACAGTACAATAGTATTCCATCACATTCATATACCACAACTTGTTCAGCCATTCCTCAATTGATGGGCATCCCCTCAATTTTGAATTCTTTTCCACCACAAAAAGAACAGATATAAATATTTTTGTACATGTGTATTCTTTTCTCTTTTTTATGATCTCTTTGGGATATAGAACTAGTAGTAATATAGCCTTTTGGGCACGGTTCCAAATTGCATTCCAGAAAGGTTGGATCTGTTCACAACTCCACCAGCAGTTTATTAGTGTTCCAATTTTCCCATATCTTCTCCAACATTTATAATTTCCCTTTTTGGTCATATTAGCCAATTGGATAGGTGTAATGTAGTACCTCAGAGTAATTTTAATTTTCATTTCTCTTACCAGTAGTGATTGAGAACATTTTTTCATATGGCTGTAAATAGCTTTAATTTTGTCACCTGAAAACTGCCTGTTCATATCCTTTGGCCATTTCTCGATTAGATAATGACTTGTATTCTAATATATTTAATTCAGTTCTCTATATATTTTAGATATGAGGCCTTTATCAGAAACACTGTCTGTAAAAAATATTTCCCAGCTTTCTGCTTTCCTTCTAATCGTGTTTGCATTGGTTTTGTTTGTGCAAGACCTTTTTAATTTAATACGGTCAAAATGATCCACTCTAGGCAAAATATTTTCAAAGGAAGTTCGTGAGCTCAGCTCCCAAAAGATGGAGCTAAAGGGAAAATGTCAGTGGGTAAGGTCTGCCTTTCAGGTGGTAATTATTGAGCTCATACATACAAGCTTGGTACAGGACTATACTATGAAACAGCAGGATTTTGCTCAGTCTGGTGTATTCCACCAGTGTTCAAAAGTAACAAGTCAGTAAAAAACAGTCTGTTTATTTCACTTGCTGTGAAAGATTTGAAAGTAACTCTTTGGAGAGAGAGAGAGAGAGAGAGAGAGAGAGAGAGAGAGAGAGAGAGAGAGAGAGAGAGAGAGAGGTAGTGTGCCTAATGGTTAGAGCTGGCTTCAAAGCGAGTCAGATCTCAGTTCAAGTCTGACATAGACTGGCTGTGTGACCTCATACAAGTCACCTCTCCGGACTCTAAGAGTATGAATTGAAGAGAAGGTGCTGACCTGCACTAGTATGAGGGGCTTGCCTCCCCTAGGAATAGAAGCTCTTTGAGAACAGAGACTGTTTTGTTGGCTTGTTTTTGCACCCTGACACTTAGCACATTGTCTGCCAAATATTATTTTATAACTGGGGTAGGGAGTGGGGGTGGGGTGGATGAGTATAATAATAATTAATAGTAATAACTGCTATATCTTGATCTCTCTGTCTTCTCTCTCCCTCCCTCTCTCCTTCCATCTATCTACCTATCTATCCATCCATCTATCCACTCACCTATCCATCCATCCACCCATTCATCTATCTCTATCGACCCATCTATCTACCTATCTGCCTATAGGTCTAGCTGTCTCTGTCTCTATCTACCTGTCTCTCTCTCTCTCTGTTTCTCTTTGTGTCTGTCTGTCTGTCTGTCTCTCTCTCTCTCTCTCTGGGAGTTTCTTTTGCCCATAAAATCACAAGTCTAATCCCTATCCCTAACTGTGGAGAGAGTTGTCATCTTCAGGATTCCTCTCTTTTACCAAATTGTTGTTGTTCAATCATTCTTGAAGAGTTACCAATGACATCGTGAGGATGATGTCTTGACTTGCTCATGAAGTAGATTTAAGTGAGGCAGAGTTGCGCATAGTCATCAACCCCTCTCTCTCTTCCAGAATCATCAAAGTTCGGTGGCAAGACAAAAGTCAAGGTGACTGAAGAAGGCTCAGGATGCAGTGGGTGACCTTGGCCTTTCTGAATTAAGGTTTTTCTCAGGTCTCAGTTTGTCTGAAGCAACACCCATTCAATGACAACAGGCTAGGTAAGACTTGAGACAACTATACCAGTGGTGATGGAAATGATAAACTCATTGACTAGGGTCCTTAAAACTCTGGCTCCCAAAGAAGGCAGGTATACCCTATGATCAATAATTCTGATTCTAAAGATTTTTGAATGTGAAATTGATACTAATAGAATCCTGGATTTGCTAATATGGAAGGTGATTTTGAATCATTAAAGGTTACATATGCTTAATTTTTAAATTTAAATTTACCATTTAATTTCCTAAACCCTAAGCAAAAGATCTAGGGAGGTAGAATGATGTCAGGAAGACCTGGGTTCAAATCTCACTTCTGACACTTTACCAGCAATGTGACTATGGGCAGGTCGTACTCATCTAATTTCTCTGGGCCTTTTTTTCCTCATCTATAAAATAAGAGTTGTAATAATTATACTCAGTGCATATTAAATGAGGCTTGCACATTTGAAAACAATATAAAAATGTCAGCAATTTCTCTAAGAAGTAAATTTCAGATAAATTGTGCAAGAGAAACCAGTAAGTTATGAAATTATGATTTATTACAAGTACAGAACCAGGATGTTACTGGCATGCTCAGGAGGATTAGAGTAACTCATTGGCATATTAGGAAAATGTTCATAAATAGTGAGATTTGGAAAAGATTATTTTCTAGGATCTTGAGGAAGATAAAAAACAAAAACAAACAAACAAAAAAACCCCAGGTAAAGAAGCTGTGATTTCTAGGAAATATTTTTGTTTTGCTTTAAAGCATTTTAGGAGAATAGGGTTTTTTTGTTTTTTTGTTTTTAATTTTTGCAGGCAACAGGGGTTAAGTGACTTGCCCAGGGTCACACAGCTAGTAAGTGTCAAGTGTCTGAGGCCGGATTTGAACTCAGGTACTCCTGAATCCAGGGCCAGTGCTTAACCACTGCGCCATCTAGCTGCCCCTAGAGAATAGTTTTTAATTCTAAGAATGATAATACTGTAATTTGTGAGATTTAATCATATTAGGCTGATTAAGGAAAAGAAATTGAGACTCAAGCTAAACCCATAAATTTTTGCCATAGATAAAAATAGAAATAAACCATTGTTTCTATTTAGATCATAGAAATATCTGCAATCTGTGGAAAAGTAAAAAGGATTTGGATTTTGGAAACAAACATATTTCCTTCCCCCCCTCCTTCCCTCTTTTTCAAAATTCTTTTACTTCAAAATGCATAAAATTAAATAAGGCTCCCAGGTGCTTCCTGAGACATTTCCAACACATTCCAATCTAGAGACAAGGTAGAATAAGTCACATTTCCCATCCTTTCCCCCTTGCTCCTCCCAATTCTCATAGGGAACACTGGTTTGAACTCAAAAAGGTCAATTTAGTAGGTCTGGCCACTCCTGTTAATTTCCTTTCTTAAGACAAAAACCTCCATACAGCCATGATATCCCCAGAGAATCAGAGTGCAGATGGAAAGCAAAACAGCCAGCATAGATGAATTTGAAAACTTGGCATGAAGATTCTTTTCTGATGTTGCTATCTCTTTTCCTTTTTTCAAAATAAAAATGTTTAAAGGTAGTAGATTTGGCTCCTGTCTCAAGACCACCATTGGCAAGGGAAGGTGGATGGGAAGGGAGGATGTATAAACTGATACATCACCCACCTCAAACAGCAGGTTTTTCTAACTTGAAGTATCTGTTTTATCTGTTCCACTCTTAACAGCTTTTTGAAATTGCTCCAAAAGAGAAGCTCAAGATTTTTTATGTTAAATCAACAGGAAATTTAAAAATTTCAGCAGGTAAGATGCCTTAAAGCTGTTATTGCTATTTAAAGCCTTGAGCTGATCAAATATCTCCTCTTGGGACAAATCCAGGATAAATCTTAGCTATTTTATCCTTATTCCACTTTCCTCCTCCATTATCCTCCCAAATCGTATCCAAGATTGTACCCAAGTGAGGGCAGCTAGGTGGCGCAGTGAATAAAGAATTTGCCCTAGAGTCAGGAGGACCTGAGTTCAAATCCTCAGACACCTGACACTTATTGGCTGTGTGATCCTAGGCAAGACCCTCATTGCCCTGCCGAAAAAAAAAAAGATTGTACCCAAGAAGGAGACATAGGTGATCATTCTTGTCATCAACCCACCATGGAGTGCTGGGGGGGGGAGTGAATGGGTATAATAATAATTAATAGTAATAACAATAATAACAACAACTGGAATTGATTTACATATGTATTAAAATTTATAAAGCATTTTACACCCATTGTCTTGAGACTCTCAACAATTTTCTGAGTTAGATATAGTCATTATCATTATTGTTATCGTTGGTGGTGTTGTTATTCCTTTTTACTTTTGACAAGAGAAACAGTCAGTCAATAAACATTTATTAAGGGGGGCAGCTAGGTGGTGCAGTGGATAAAGCACTAGCCCTGGATTCAGGAAGACCTGAATTCAAATGCAGACTCAGACACTTGACACTTACTAGCTGTGTGACCCTGGGCAAGTCACTTAACCTTCATTGCCCCGCCAAAAAAAAAAATTATTATTAAGGGCCCACTACATGCCAGGCACTGTACTAAGTGTTGGACATAGAAAGAAAGTCAAGACAGTCCCTGCTCTCAAGGAGCTCACAGTCTAATGTAGGAGACAACAGGAAAACAACTATGTATAAACAAGATATAGACAGGATAATTTGGAGATCATCTGAAGAGAAAAGGTTCTAACAAATCAGGAAAGGTTTCCTCCAGAAGGTGGGATTTGGGACTGGGACATGAAGGAAGCTAGGACTTGCCCAAGGTTCACACAGGTAGGAAGTGGTAGAAACAGGATTTGAACCCAGGTCCTGTAGACTCAGAAGAGAACTTTAATCCAGGTTTACTAGACTCCAGGTCTAGAATTCCACCACTCTGCCATGCTACTGTTCCACACCCCAGGGGAAGAACTGAGTCTCATTTTCTTTATTTGTAAAATGAGGGGCTGACCAGATATTAATGGCTGACATTTACCTAAAACTTTAAGGACTAAAAAAACACTTTATGTGCTAGAAGGGACCTTAGAGGCCATCCATTGTGATTGAGGAAACTGAACCCCAGGGAAAAAAAGCAACCTGCCCAGGGTCACATAGGTCATAAACATCAGAGGTGAGATTGGAACTCAGTGCCTCTGGTAGCAGAGTCAATGCTTTTCCTCCTTGGATTGTCCAAGCATGTATAGATTTGAGGTCAGGTCTGTTACAACGGTTATGAGTCCAAACTGGTGGATGGCTTGCAGTGGCACCCTTTGAACCCAGGTCCTTGGATGCCACTGCCTCCCTTAGGTTTCTTTTTTTTTCTTTTTTTTTTATGAGGCAATTGGGGTTAAGTGACTTTCCCAGGGTCACACAGCCAATAAGTGTTAAGTGCCTGAGGTTGGATTTAAACTCAGGTCCTCCTGACTGCAGGGCCGGTGCTCTATCCACTGCACCATCTAGCTGCCCCCTCCCTTAGGTTTCTTGATGAGTAATCAAGTGGTTTGTTCAAAGCAGCATGGTGAATAACCAAAAGAGTCAGACCTTATAGGATCATAGATCTAGAGATGGAAAGGACCTTGAAGGCCATGTTGTCCAATGCTCCCCCATTAAATAGATGAGGAAACTGAGGCCCAGAGAGAGTGTAATGTCTTGCCCAAAGTCACACAGGACTCAGGTCTTTTGACCGTGTTTAAAGCCCTTTGGGCAGCCAGATGGTGCAATCCTTAGAGTGTGGGCCTGGAGTCAGGAAGATGAGAATTCAAATCTGGCATCAAACATATCCTACCTGTGTGACCCTGGGCAAGTCACTTCACCCTGTCTGCCTCAGTTTCCTCCTCTGTCAAATGAACTGGAGAAGGAAATGGCAAAACCACTCCAGTATCTTTGCCAAGAAAACCCCAAACGGGTTCACAAAGAGTCAGACCAACTGAAATGACTAAACACCAATTAAAGCCCCTTTCACTATATCACTCTTTTTCTATGATCTCTTCTGGCTTTACAGTCTGAGATTATAGAAAGTAACTGTCTGTGGTTGGGGGTGGGAATGAGGGTTGGAAATGTTTGGCTCAGCACCCTCCTTATTTTGCCCTAGGGGTCTTCAGGCAGAACTTTCCCTTGACAAAAAACAATGCCACAGCTGTCATTCCTCAAGCCTCACCCACCCTGGGGTTGGCACTTCTAGGGCCCTCACTGCCATCTCCTCCCCTCCCCACCTGCAGTGGAATTCCAGGCTGCTTCTAAAATATTCAACTTGGGCCTCCATTCTATTATTGTCCTACTTCTCGAATCTCAGTGACAGTGATGCAAATTTTAAAGGATGAGGTTTTTCTAGAGAGAAAAGAAGTCACATTTGCCACCCCCTCCCCCTCCACAGCCCCACCCTCACCCCCCCATCACTCCTTTTGGCAGGTATCTTTTGATTTCCCCAAAGAGAGATAGCATCCGGGTCCCAAGAATAGAAGGCAGACTCTTCCAAGGTACCATGCTCTTCCTTTTACACCGGGACAAATAATGTGATGTAAACAGCAGCTAGCATGTTAGACATTTGACTAAATGTAAAACACAGCTGTTTATTATAAATACCAAGTCCATCTGATGCGTTTCCAAGATTAAACATTCTGGCATCCATTCGTTTGACTTTTTAACATTCTCTTTTCGGCATATGCTACATTACATAATGTCAGGAGAGAACAGGAAGCTGGGCAGATTCTAGAAAACATTTGGGTGGGGTTCTCTACAAGCTATCAATCCTGGTAGAAATCCTTTCCTAGGGTGCCTTCCAATGCAAAATTCAAACAGAGCTACATTTTTTTTGTTAGGTTTTTTTTTCCCTGCATCACCAAGTTTTCTGAGGCTGGATGGTATCTAAGTGGCATGATTTTAAACGACATGGTGTCTGTATAGATAATTAGATCTTACCACTGGGGAAACTCCATTTTCAAGCAGTAAGTACAACTGACATTAACCAGACTGCTGCATCCCTGCCTCCCTCGCTCCTAACAGTTTTCCACAACCCGATTTTTCCCTTAATTAGTCTCTAGAAATATTCATAAAGTTATTTTATTTCAGATGCAGAATGAGTGAATGAAGGTCCTTTTTGTTTCAGTCCTCCTCAACTTCATTTTTTATTTGCTTTATTTATGAAGGAGGGGGAGTATGAGAGCTGGCCTCAGAACCAGGAAGACCTGTGTTCGCTGACCTGCCTCTGATACAAACTGGTTGTGAGATTCTAAGCAAGTCATTCTAGGCCAGTGGCTCTCAAAGTGTGGTCTAGTGGCTCTGAGACCCTTTCAAGGGGTCAAAGCTATTTTCATAATGATTCTTAGTTTTATGTACACGTCTTATTGAGTAGCACAATTTACTTACTGATTTTTTGTTAATCCCTTTTCTTATGTTCTGTTGATTTGCACTAGAAACCGTTTTGTTGTTTTGTTGTTTGTTTGTTTTTTTAATTTTCAGTTGTGTCTGATTCTTCCTGACCCCGTTAGGGGTTTTCTCGGCAAAGATCCTGGAGTAGTTTGCCATTTCCTTTTCCAGCTCATTTGACAGATGAGGAAACTGAAGCAAACAGGGCCAATGACTTGCCCAGGGTCACACAGTTAATAAGTATCTGAGGCTGGATTTGAACTCAAGAAGATGAGTGTTCCTGACTCCAGACCCAGCATCCTATCTATCCACTGCACCACCTAGCTGACCCCTTCATAATGATACCATGCTTTAACTTCTAACATGATAGATATCAATAGATAAAATCCATATAAACAATAACTCCTTGTGGGGGACAGAATTCTTGATAGCTTTCAAGAGTGTAAAGGGTTCTCTGGGAGGGAAAGAGATACATGGGGTAACTATGGTTACATAAGAAACAGAAAATATCACTAAAAAACTTTTTTAAGAGTGAGACCAAAGAGTTATGGAACCACCACTCTAGGCACCACTGTAAGAATAAAGGATACAAAAACCATCTAAAAGAAATTTCTTCATTTGGGAGTTCCCAGTCTAAATGAAATCACAGGTCTAGCGCCTATCCCCTATTTACAGAAAAGATTAATTGTAAGTTGAAGTCAATAAAGATGATAATTCAAAGTGATGCCTTGCATATATGCTAAGGAAGCAACTTCCCATGGACCTGGACATGAGCTCTGGCTCAGTAAGAAGTACACTGGCCTCTTGAAATGTACACATACCTCCCTAGGAAGCCAGAATGCATGTCTAGCTCCAAGGGAAGTGCCCAATTCTACCCCATATACACAAAAATGATTCTGTTAAAGTATAAGGTTTCTTTTTCTAATTTCTCCTTTCCTTTCTTTGTACCCCCAGTGCTTAGCACAATAAATTCATGAACATAGTAAATGCTTAATAAACACCTGTTGAAATCAGAGAAATATTCATTGTTCATGGATAGGCTGAGTCAATATAACAAACATGAAAAGTCTACCTAAATTAATTTACTTACTCGGTGCCATACCAAGAAAATTACTAAAAAAAATGTGTATACTTGTTGACAGAAAATATTCATTAATACACAGATTATCCTCTAAGACCTAGCTTCTTTAAACTGTGGGTCACAACCCAAATGGGGTTGCATAACTGAATGTGGGGGGGGTCACAAAAAAATTGGCAACAGTAAAAGGTTATGTATGCCTATTTTATATACCTATATACCTAAGATCACATAAAAATTTCTTGGGTGAAAAGGGATTTTGAGTGGAAAATTTTTAAGAAGCCCTGGTCTAAGAAATCTATGAGATTGATTCCAACAAGTAAAAATTATATAAAAGGGGTGCTAGATGGTGCAGTGGATAGAGCGCCAGCCCTGGATTCAGGAGGACCTGAGTTCAAATCTGACCTCAGACACTTGACACTTACTAGCTGTGTGATGCTGGGCAAGTCACTTAACCCCAAACTTCATTTGCCTCTTGGTCTCTTGATAGCTTTCAAGAGTGTAAAGGGTTCTCTGGGAGGGAAAGAGATACATGGGGTAACTATGGTTACATAAGAAATCCTCCATTTGTAAAATTGGAGGATTCCACTAGATAACAGTGCAGTAGAAAGAATGCTGATTTTGTAGTCAGAGAACTATGTGTGCCTTCAGGCAAGTCACTTTAGCTCTCTAAGACTGTTTCCTCATCTTTTTTTAAATTAATAAACATTTTATTTATAGTTTTGAATTCCAAATTTTATTCCTCCTTCCCTTCCCCCCTTTCCCCTTCTTGAGGTGGTAAGCAATCAGGTATAGGTTATACATGTGCAATTATGTAAAACATTACCATATTAATCATTTTGTACAAGAAAACTTGAATAAAAGAAAAAATGAAAGAAAGTGAAAATAGCATGCTTCAGTCAGTATTCAATCAATATCAGTTCTTCCTTTGGAGGTGAATAGTATCCTTTGAGATTATGATGGATCATTGTATTCCTGAAAATAGTTGTCATTCACAGTTCTTCATCAAACGATATTGCTGTATTTGTGTACAACATTCTCTTGGTTCTGCTCACTTCCCTATAAATCAGTTCATACAAGTCTTTCCAGGCCTTTCTGAAATCATCCTGCTTGTCATTTCTTTTTTCTTTTCTTTTTTTTTTTTTGGTGACGCATTTGGGGTTAAGTGACTTGCCTAGGGTCACACAGCTAGTAATTGTTAAGTGTCTGAGTCTGGATTTGAGCTCAGGTCCTACTGAATCCAGGGCCAGTGCTCTATCCACTGCGCCACCTAGCTGCTCCCTTGTCATTTCTTATAGCACAATAATATTTCATCACAACCACAGCTTGTTTAGCCATTCCCCAGTTGATGGGCATTCCTTTGATTCCCAATTCTTAGCCACCACAAAAAGAGCTGTTAGAAATATTTTTGTGCAAATAAGTCTTTTTCTCTTTGTGGGGATATCTTTGGGATATAAACCTAGCAATGTTATTGTTGGATCAAAGAATATGCACAGTTCTATAGCCCTTTGGGCATAGTTCCAAATTGTTTTTCCAGAATGGTTGGATCTTTTCGAAACTCCAACAATAGTGGATTAGCATCCCAGTTTTTCCACATCCCACCCAACATCCAATATTTTCCTTTTTTGTTATATTTGCCACTCTGATAGGTGTGAGATGATACCTCAGAGTTGTTTTAATTTGCATTTCTCTAATAAATAGTGATATAGAATATTTTTTCATATGATTATAGATAGCTTTGATTTATTTGCCTGAAAACTGCCTGTTCATATCCTTTGACCATTTATTAATGATGTTTCCTCATCTTTAAAATGAGACAGTTAGACTCGGGGTCCCCTAATGTCCCTTTCAGGTCTACATCTATGATCCTATTTTCTTTTTGAAAAACTATGAACCCATATCCTTGAAGGAAATAATGAGCATGCTGGCGCAAGAGTCAGAGAACCTAGCTTCTAATCCCACCTCTGATGATTACTACTTATACAACCTTGGGCAACTCCCCAAGCCTCAGTTTCCTAAAATGTAAAATGAAGGGATTGGATTAGATAACCTCTGAAGCCCATTCTAGCTCCAAAATCTATGATCTATGATCTTATGAAGCATGATAGGGAAATCAAGGCTTCCAGAAATTTCCCCCCCCCAAAATCTGGTGATTGAATTGCTCCAGGTGATCTCAATCTTATTTCCCTCGATTTCCTAGAAGTTGGAGGTAAAATAAAGGATTAAAAATGTCTATTTAAGTCAAGTTGTTTAATAAACATTTATTAAGTGACTACTATGTGTCAGGCACTGTGCTAAGCCCAGAGCATACAAAGAAAAGCAAAAGATAGTCCCTGCCTTTATGGAGCTTAGAGTTTAATGTGGAAGACAACACATAAAAGAAAGCTGAAAAGCAGGTGAGAGGAGGGGAAGAGGAATGTAACCTTCAGGGAATGATGAAGTCCAGAGGAGGACATATATGTGTGTGTACACATCCATATACACATCCATATACACACATATCCAAATATACACGTTTCATATATATACACACACATATAGATTGTCTATATAAATATCTTACATGTTAACACATTATATAAAATCTATTATATAAATTTTAATATAAAATTATTTTTGTTTAAATATACAAATTGTTTATATAAACATATACATTTTAATACATGAATTAGTATATTTTATATCATTTAGTGCATAAATTGAATGGACAGATTTCAATACATAAATTATGTATACATTTTAATGTACTTGGTATACTACATAATGCATTGTGTACATACATATGTGTGTGTGTGTGTATACACACATTACCAACATTTGTGAAAAGGTCTCTGTCAGAGAACTAATCTGCCCCTCCCCAGACTACCCCCAAAAAAACTTTGAAAAAGAACAACAGTATTAATCAAATAGTCCTGTAGTAACATCAGGGCTAACCCCAGGGTAGTGTCTCTGGTAACCAGATGGCTGATTTTGACTGAGAGATTATCTGAAATATCAGTCCAAATGATAGCTTTCTCTCTATTCATTCTCTTCAAGGTCCACATAGTGTCTAATTTATGGCTAAATGAGAAGAATGTCCTGCTCTTCTCTGAATTAAGGCATTTTTTTTTATCTTCATCTTTAGAACTCATGAATGTCATAGCTCTGGGGAATGAAAAGTTGACGCTTTTTTTCCCTCTATTAAAAAATGTTTCTGTCCATCTAAGAAAAAAAGCTTCAACCTACAGCTTGGTCAAGCATGACACCGACTTCCTATAAACCAATCTAGAGATATCAAAAAAAGTTTTCTTTCCTAGAAAGTGTGCCAAGGTAAGCCAGCCACCTATTTTTGCAGGCAGCCATCAGAGCAGATCTGATCTCAATGCTACACATTCTTCAAATTCCCAGGTAATATATTGGCTCAGTATAAATAGCCATTGCTCCAGAGTTAGAGAATCTAGGTTCAAATTCCACTTCTGACATTTATTGTATGTGACCAAGTCACTTCCCCAAGACTCAATTTCCCCTTCTGTCAAATGAAGGGATTTGACCAAATGGATTCTGAATGCCCTTTTATTTTTTTAAATTTTTTTTTCTGAATGCCCTTTTAATCCTAGTTTAATAATACTAGCTGGGGGGCAACTAGGTGGTGCAGTGGATAGAGCACCTGCCCTGGATTCAGGAGGACCCAAGTTCAAATTCAGCCTCAGACATTTGACACTAGCTGTGTGACCCTGGGCAAGTCACTTAACCCTCATTTCCACCTCTCCACCAAAAATAATAATAATAGCTAACATTTATTCAGCATGTTCATACATATTGCCTCATTTTGCCCCCACAGTCACCCTGGGAGGTAGGTGTCATTATTATCTCCCTTCTACAGATGAGGAAACTGAGGCAGACAGAAAAGTGACATGACCAAAGTCATAGAGAAAATGTTTGAAGCTGAATTCGAATTTAGGTCTTTCTGATTCTAATTCACTCTAGTCACAAGGTCACCTCGAGGGATCTAAACTTTGGCAACCCTGAGAGAGATGTTCCCATTTTTCAGAAAGTCTTCTCCATGCAGGGGTGTGCTGGTAAATGTTTAACAGTTAATTCACTAGAACAATGTCTGTAAGACACACTTTTAAGTTTAATATTCAATGTTCATATTTTCTCCATCCCTTAAGTCTAGATAATCAACCAAAAAAGAAATCAAGCCCTGATATTGCCAATTTCCAAGGTCTAAGAGCTCAAAGTGAATGTTTAACCATTGGCTCTTACAGACTGGTGTGAGCTGAATCCCATGCACTCCTGTCTCCATGATCAAGTAACACAGAAAGCACTTTCAGACAACCCACCATCACACCAAACTTTCATGTTGGGAGGATGGGAAGGGCTGGAGAGATAAAATATAGCAACTTCCAGGAGATATCTTAAGGTTGCTTGTAGAATCTAGTCAGTCCCAAATATCTTCTCTATCCACAGTATGATATGATACTGTGATATTGAGTCATAATATGCCCCTATTGTATTGCTCTCCAGAACTCCAGCCCTGAATCACCAGCTGCCCATTGGTTGTTCAATGACTGGCCCCCCAAAATAGATGATAATAATGACTGTAGTAGTAATAATAATAATAAAATTTATATAGCCCCTATTATATGTCAGAGTTCAATGACGGAAGAAGAAGAGAAGGAGGAAGAGAAGGAGGAGGAGGAGGAAGAGGAGAAGGAGGAGGAGAAGGAAAAGGAGGAGGAGGAGAAGGAGAAGAAGGAGAAGGAGAAGGAGAAGGAGAAGGAGAAGGAGAAGAAGAAGGAGAAGGAGAAGGAGAAGAAGAAGAAGAAGAAGAAGAAGAAGAAGAAGAAGAAGAAGAAGAAGAAGAAGAAGAAGAAGAAGGAGGAGGAGGAGGAGGAGGAGGAGGAGGAGGAGGAGAAGGAGAAGGAGAAGGAAAAGAATAAGAAGAAGAAGGAGAAGAAGGAGGAGGAGGAGAAGGAGGAGGAGGAGAGAGGAGGAGGAGAGAGGAGGAGAGAGAAGAAGAAGAAAAAGGAGAAGGAGAAGAAGAAGAAGAAGAAGAAGAAGAAGAAGAAGGAGAAGAAGAAGAAAAAGGAGAAGAAGAAGAAGGAGAAGAAGAAGAAGAAGAAGAAGAAGAAGGAGAAGAAGAAGAAAAAGGAGAAGAAGAAGAAGAAAAAGAAGAAGAAGGAGGAGGAGAAGAAGAAGGAGGAGGAGGAGGAGGAGGAGGAGGGGGAGAAGATTTATATAGCACCTATTATGTGCCAGGCACTGTGCTAAGTGCTTTACAAATATTATCTCACTTGATTCTCACAACTACCCTGGAAGGAAACTGAGGCAATGGAGGTTAAGTGGCTTGCCCAGAGTCACATAGTTAGTAAATGTCTGAGGCTCTATTTGAACTCAGATCTGACCTATCCACTATACCACCTACCTGCCTATTAATACTAATATGCCATTAATAAGTTGATGTCAGTCTGGAGGGAAGTTTCCAATGGACTATCCCAGGGACCTGTCCATGGTCTAGCACTCCTCCATATTTTCCATCCGTGACTTAGATGATGCACTCATATCATCACTGCAAATGACATGAAGTATAGAAGAAAAGGGAAAAGGGAATCATGTCAGACACCAGTCAGGATCCAAAGAGATCCCAGCAGACTAGAGCATCAGGCTGAATCTAATATGATGAAATTTAATAGGGACCAAAAAAAAATCTAATGCTTTCTGAGGTTGGATTAAAAGGCCTAGAGTGGGCTGAACAAAGAGGAGAATCTTTGTGCTGTCCTATACCCCATGTAGGGCTTGCACGCCCAGTTCCTGGTGCTATATTTGGGGAAGGACTTGGAGCAAGCTTAGAGGATGATGACCAGGAATGGTGATGATGCCACATGACAACTGGCCATGGAAACTAGGGGTATTCAGCCTGTAGAAGAAAAAAGACTTACAGGGAAGTTCATGTATCTGAATGGTTATCACATAAAGGGCAATCAGACTTGGCTGAAGAGAGAGGGAAAACAGGTGAAATGTGTAAGAGGGACAGAGAGACCCCTTTTGGCTATGATGCAAGAGATAATGAGCTGTCCAAAAGTAAAATGGGTTACTGCCAGAGGTAGTGAGCTCCCCCTCACTGGAGGGATTCAAGTGTACCCTCAGTGAATACTTTTTGAGAGATATTATAAGAGGTCTTCCTGTCCAGATCCCTTTCAGCTCCAACATTCTGTGATTCTATAATTTCCTATCAAATATGGAACTGAGTTACCATCTGGAAATGAAAACTTTGGAACAATTAAGTCACACGAGAAACCTAAGAAGGAGCAATTTCATTCAGATGCTGGAAGATGCTGGTGAATTGATGGTGACATGGGAAGCACTTCTCAGTTCCCATGCAGATATCACCAGAAAGATGCTTCTTCTGGTTTAAATGTTACACCATGCAGGGCTGAGGTTGAGAAAGAAAAAATCACATAAAACCTAAAAGAGGGGCAGCTAGGTGGCACAGTGAATAGAGCACCGACCCTGGATTCAGGAGGACATGAGTTCAAATCCAGTCTCAGACACTTAACACTTACTAGCTATGTGACCCTGGGCAAGTCATTAACCCCAATTGCCTCACAAAAAAAAAAAAAAAAAGCACAAACAAACCTAAAAGAAAGGGAAATTTAGGAGGACCCTACAGAATCCAAGGCCACAGGATCATAGAATTCAGAACTGGAAGCAATCTTAGAGGTTTTCTGGTCTAATTCTTTTTCCCCCCACAAATGAGGAATTTAAGGCTCAGAGACATTAACTAACTTGCCCCAAATCACCCAACAAGTGGTCAGATCTTGAACCCAAGTCCTCTACCTCTAAATCCAGCACTCTCTCCATTATACAATGCAGTGGCAATGTTAGAAACTTGAGGACCCCGGAAAAAATGTCCAATAAAAAATATCTATAAAGAAATATCCCCTGGACCCAAGCAGATCTATTAAGGAGTCAGGAGGGACAGCTAGGTGGCACAGTGGATAGAGCACCAGCCCTGGAGTCAGGAGGACCTGAGTTCAAATCTGGATTCAGACACTTGACACTTACTAGCTGTGTGACCCTGGGCAAGTCACTTAACCCCAATTGCTTCACCAAAACAAAACAAAACAAACAAACCAACAACAACAAAAAAGGAGTCAGGAAAGACTCAGAGAGAGGGGTCTGGGGTTCTTCTTGTGTATATAGGTCCCTTTCCTTCCTGAGCCTGTCTTTAAAAGAAAGAAACAAACAAATAAATAAAAAGTGATTAAATAAAAAACTAATAATATATAATTAAATGTATTAAATAATTAATAATGGTTTTGAAACTGTGGATAACCAGCTCCCCTGTGGCAAAGGGGCTGCTTGGATGGTATTTGTGGCATCTCTCTGAAGTAGGGCATGTCAGGCAGCTTTCAGGGCTTTTCTCTCTTGCTCTGACTTGTTCCCACCTCTACACATTTGCACAGGCTGTGTCCCACCTCCGATGTACACTCCCTCCTCACTTCTGCCTCTCAGAGTACCTGGTTTTCTTCAAAGCTCATCTCAAGCTCTACCTTTGCCATGAGCCCTTTTCAGATTCCCTCCAGATGCTAGTCCCTTTTCTTCCACCCCACCCCCACCAATTATCTTGTATTTATGTATTTGACTTAAGCTTGAGCTTAAGGAAGACATGAACCTATATAAATATACTTAAGATATAGACAAGTAAAAAATATAAATACAAGATGGGGGGGTGCAAATGTGGGACAGTGAAAATAACAAACATATCTAATAAGTGTTTAATAAGTGTTGTTAATTGATTGACCAATTACTAATCGATTAATCATTTTACAGATGAGGAAACTGAGGCACAGAGAGAGCAAGTGACTTAATGATAGTCTCATGACTACTAAGTATGAGATGGGAGTGGGGGGCTGGGTTAAACGCAGGTCTCTCTGGATTCCAAGTCCAGGGCTCTCTAGAATATTATGTTGCCTCTCATGTAGCTTTACTAAGCAAATTCCTCCTTAGAAGGCAGTTTCCAAAGGCCAACATGTAAACGTGGTAACCCACAGACCTCTGTCTGTGACAGCAGTGCCCCTCAGGGAATCTGCTGAGCCTGGGAGAAATCAATTAGCTTTATTTCCAAGACTCCCAGACTCCTGGAGTTCTTCCTTTCTAGGGACGTCTGTCTGTGCCCTTTCCTAGGCTGCCTTGACAATGACTAAACCTGACAATTTGACAGTGAATAATGGGTTGAGAATTTGGACTCAAGATATAAAGAAAAAAATATGGAAAACTGAAGAAATTGAGAAGAAACACTTAGAACCCAAGGTAGAAATATGTACAACTGCTGGAAGATGCCTTCCCAAAGTGCCTCCTTAAAACCATCTTGGATCATTCTCCTAATTAAAATCTCACTTATTTGGGAAAGTTGAGATGGGCAGGGAGAGTAAGGAGAGCATTCTGAAGATTTTAATAGAAAAAAAGACCAGGGGGCAGCTAGGTGGCCCAGTGGATAAACACACTGGCCCTGGATTCAGGAGGACCTGAGTTCAAATCTGGACTCAGACACTTGACACTTACTAGCTGTGTGACCCTGGGCAAGTCAATTAACCCTCATTATCCCTCCCCCCAAAAAAACCAAAACAAAACAAAACAAAACAAAAAAGACCAGATCTGGAGTCAGAAGAATGGGAACCCAAGACACATGACCTATGGGGGCCTTGGTTCCCCTCTCCCAATAGAACATAAGCTCCCTGAGGGCAAAGACTTTTTCTCTTTTGTCTTTGTATCTCAAGTCAACCTAGTAGCATTTATCAAGCTACTACCATGTGCCAAACATTGTCTCCCAGGGACTCAAACTTTGCCTAGTATACAGTAAGCACCATATAAATGTTAGCTATTAGGAAGAGGAGGAGGAGTATAATCAATGCTTGTTGGTTGGCTGAACTGGAAGGACCCTATGACTCTAAGTTTCTATGATTCTAAGGAAGGTACAATTTAACAGTAAATAACAGCTGGGTCAAACAAAGGAATGATCCCTTGTCTTCTTCTAGCCTTACTTCTTTGTTTTTCCATTTTTTTTTCTTTTTACAGGGCAATGAGGGTTAAGTGACTTGCCCAGGGTCACGCAGCTAGTAAGTGTCAAGTGCCTGAGGCTGGATTTGAACTTCTGAATCCAGGGCTGGAGCTTTATCCACTGCACCACCTGTCCCCTCCATTTTTTTTCATGGTATCTTTAGCTCCTGTGCCCAAGATAATTGTGATAATAACTCCCATTTAGATTTGCTCATTCCACACTTAATGGGATCTACAATTTCATTTATGAGGATACTTCCTCCAAAAAGGCAGATAGCAATCCACCCACCCATCCTCTGCAATGTTTATGCATGCCATCTAATAAAGCCTTCATAGGGATCCACTCAACATGCTTCGAGCCTTCCTCTAGTCTAGGGCTTCTTAATATTATTTTATGTCATAGGTCTTTGACAATCTGATGAAGGATATGGACCCTTTTCCAGAATCATGTTTGTTGTCTACATTCATAATGGAAGGAAATGGTAAATTTTAGTTGAAGGTTATTGAAAAGAACATGCAATTTTTTCCCACTCAAGTTCATAGACCCTTTGAAATCTACCCCTGTAACCAAGGTTAAGAACTCCTGTTCTAGATTTCTTAACATTACCAGGGTCCCAATGGAGTAGTTAGGCTGTCCATGAGTTATCCATTGATCCTACATGACTAACGCACCTCTTCCAGCTGTACATCAATCAAGAGGCATTTAGCCACTTACTAGCTGTGTGACCCTGGGCAAGTCACAATCCCAATTGCCTCACCCCACCCCACCCCAAAAATCAAAAGAAATGAAAAAAAGAGGCATTTATCAAATACTTACTGTGTTCTAGGCATTGTGCTAATACTTTGGGTCTATAAAGAAAGAATAAAAATAATCCCTGCCCTCAAGGAGCTTACATTCCAATGAAAGAGACAACATAAACATAAATTAGTTCATAGAGAGAAATCAAAGGCAACCTTAGAGGAAAAGGCACTAACATCTTGGGGGGTGGAACATTTCTTGAAGAAAGAGATGCTTGGATGTATTTTTCCCCCTTTTTATTAAGGAAGCAGTTGGGGTTAAGTGACTTGCCCAAAGTAACACAGCTAGGAAGTGTCTGAGGATGGATTTGTTTGTTGTTGGGGTTTTGGGTTTTTTTTTTTTGCAGGGCAATGAGGGTTAAGTGACTTGCCCAGGGTCACACAGCTAGTAAGTGTCAAGTGTCTGAGGCTGGATTTGAACTTAGGTCCTCCTGAATCCAGGGCCAGTGCTTTATCTGAGGATGGATTTGAACACAGGTCCCCCTATCTTTAGGGCTGGTGTTGTATCCACTGCACCACCCAGCTGCCCCCTTAAGATGCCTTAAAAGAAGCCTGGGATTCTAAGAGTCAGAGGTGAAAAGGGGGAGCACTCTAGGCATGGGGTAGAGCCAGGGCAAAGTCACAGAGACAGATATGTTTGAACAGTTTCATGTTTCTACTTATGTCTTTTACATCACCTCTGGTAGGGGATTGTTCAATGGTAATGGGCCATCACCTACTTATGCCAATCACGCATTTTTCCATTCCCTTATGGATGAATCATTTTTTATTCTTAGGAAATTGTGCTCTTCCATGATTTGCCTATTGTTCAATCTAGAATTTCCTAGTGGATAGATGATCCAGGGAGCCAATGTGGCAGATGCATAATGAAAGAAGGAGGAAGAGAATGGACTAAGTATGTGAAAATGGAAAGTGATTCAGTGTTCTTAGTGGCCCCAAGCACTGACTTGGAATAAAGGTCTATCTTTACAACACCGATATTCTGAGAGTGAAGCTATATGGCTATAGACACAGAATCATGAAACTTTCATGTATATAATAAGAGCTGACATTTATATAGAACTTGAAGGCCTGTAAATCATGTTTACTTAATATTATCTTATTTTATTCTCCAAACACCCTTCAATCTAAGTATTGCTCTCCCCAGTTTACAGTTGTAGAAACTAAGCCTCAGAAAGACTAAGTGACTTAACCCATGGTGATATTTAGTTAGAAACTGAATTTGAACCCAACTCTCTCCTGACTCCAGGTAATAGCGGCTAATACTCCTATAGTACTATAAACTTTGCAAAAATATTTTTAAAGTAATATTTTATTTTTCCAATTGCATGTAAAAACAATTTTAACATTTGTTCTTTAAAATGTCTGTGTTCCAAATTTTCCAAATATTTTAAAATTTTTTTAATTAAAAAAAATTGTTAATAAGATTAAAATTTAAATTAAAAAAATAATATTCCATTTTATCCTCACAGCCACATTGGGAGGTAGATACTATTATTATCTCCATTTTGCAGTTGAGGAAACTGAGGCTGAAAGATTCATTAAGTGGCTTAGCTGGAGTCACACAGCCTCAGTATCATCACTGAAATGAAGGAGATGGGACTTGTTGGCCCTTGACATCCTTTCTGGCTTAATATTTATGACCTGATGATCCTCTGGTAACATTTATTGACTTTTGCTACTAAATCCAAAAGAGAAAATACTCCCCCCCACAACAACCAAAGATGTGCTGCTCTTCCCCAACAACAACAAAAAAACCCAACCCAGATGGCTCCAGTGGAGCCAGAGAAAAAAATAAAAACAGCCCCTGCCCCCAAAGAGCTTCCACTCTAATGGAGGAGGTAACATAAACATAAATTGGTATGTACAAGAAGGAAGGAGAGGATGATGGGCTCATTCTTGCCTATATGTTCCCTCATCAGCAGTCAGGTCATAGAAGGTCACATTGAACAAATGGGTGGCAGTATATCTGCTTTTTAAAACAGGGATTCTTAATCTAGGTCTAGCACCACGGATAGACGTCAGAGGATCTGTGAACTTGAATGGGGGAAACCTTTGGTTTCCTATGTATGTATGTATGTATTTATTCATTCATTTGTTCATTCATTCATATATTTGTTTGTTTTGGGGGGGCAATGACTTGCCCAGGGTCACAAAGCTGGTACATGTCAAGTGTCTGAAGCCAAATTTGAACTCAGGTCCTCCTGAATCCAGGGCCTGTGCTTTATCCACTACACCAGCTAGCTGCCCCTTCTTATGTATTTATAACATTATTCTAAGAAGGGATTTGTGACACAAAATGGTGAAGAACCCCTGCTTAGAGTTCCTCATTCTGCTACTGATTAGGGGTCACTGACAATGACCCTTTCCTTAGTTAAGATGACCTATTTTTCAGTCCACTGGGCTGACTGTCCTTCTAACCCCACTCAGATACCAATGGTCCGTGCTCCTTGGAAGCTCACAGTCTGTCTCCAAAGGACCACCTTGACTGGTCTCCTGTTCATTCCCACAAGGCACTAGGGCACATTAGGCAAGTTCAATGTGCTTTTGAGAAACCAAGAACTCCCCATCCCCTCAAATCACTATGGGTCACATCAAGAAGCAAATATAAAAATGCAAATGCTGCATTAGATATTAGTTTACTGGCTCCAAAGCCTGGAGAGAGTGAGTCAAAGGAGAAAAAATGTAGCCTGAATCTTAAGGTGTTCTAAATCACCCAATTACTTAGTCAAAGTAAAATGTAATTAGCCCTGCTCTCTGCGGGAGGACAGTCCCTATAGCTAGGCTGCATCAAGAGGCCCCAAAATGACAACTTTGTGACTCAGGGAGGAGAAAATATAAACAGAAGGAAAACTGTGCCATTAGCAACCTTGAACTGGCTGGAGAATGGGAGGAGCCAGTGAGGATGGATGTCAGTCTCCTCTTTACATCTGGCAGAGTCCAGAATGAGACCACGAGGGCGCTCAGGACAGGTCTGAGATCTTGAGAGAACAAATTTGGATAGATTATGGTCTCGGATGAGTCATAAGCAAAAGCAGCCTAAGAGATCATGGAATCT
This sequence comes from Dromiciops gliroides, assembly GCF_019393635.1. NCBI lineage: Eukaryota > Metazoa > Chordata > Mammalia > Microbiotheria > Microbiotheriidae > Dromiciops > Dromiciops gliroides. The sequence continues at coordinate 270,077,072 of NC_057865.1, read as the reverse complement.
GGCCAAAGATTCTGCTGGAAGAGAGAGTCCAAAATCATCCCATGAGTCTCCCCTCCCCCTGAAGCCCTGATTTCTGAATTGATAGTTTAAAAGATTGCCTACTGTATTTAAACTGATACCGCCTATAAGTGACAGAGAAGGTAGATACAGGGAGCACCAAATTTTTCTTGATTTTTTTTAAAGTGAAAGAATATGGATTTTATAAATTTATTCTATAAAGTTTTGTTGTTTAATCATTTTCAGTGGTGTCTGACTCTTTGTGACCCCTTTTTGGGTTTTCTTGGCAAAAGTACTAGAGTGGTCTGCTATTTCGTTCTCCAGCTTATCTTACAGATGAGGAAACTGAGGCAAGCTGAGGTTAAGTGACTTGCTCAGGTTCATACAGCTAAGAAGGGTCTGAGGCTGAATTTGAACTCAAGTCTTCCTGACTCTAGGCCTGGAGTTCTATCCACTGCACCACCCAGATGCCCCATTTTATTAAATAAATACAATCAAATTAAAACCAGCAAACATTAGGTGCCTACACAGCATTCTGGAAAAAAACACTGCAGGGGCAGCTAGGTAGCGCAGTGGATAGAGCACCGGCCCTGGATTCAGGAGGACCTGAGTTTAAATCCGGCCTCAGACACTGGACACTTACCAGCTATGTGACCCTAGGCAAGTCACTTAACCCCAATTGCCTCACCAAACAAAACAACAACAAATCCCACCCCCAAAACAAACAAACAAAAAAACCACTGCAGACACAGGTTCAAATCCTGACTTAGGTACTTATCATGTGGGTGACCTCTTCTCCCCTCTAGGTCTCAGTTTACTTATCTGTAAAATGAGGGAGTCAGATTCCAAGGCCTCTGAGGTCTCTTCCAACTCTGAATCTACAAGTCCATTATGTTCCAGGTACTGTGCTAAGTGTTGGAGTGAGAAAACACAGGAAAACTAAAGTGAGTCTCTCTGTCCTCAAGAGAGATCCGAATTCTAGTCCCAGTTCTGCCATGAGCTAGCTATGTGACCTTGGGCATTTGGACTCATGGGATAAAGTCGTTTCCTCTCTCTAGACCTTGGTTCCCTCATCTGTTAAATGGGATAGTTGTACGAAATGACCCCTAAGGATCCTCCCTCGGACCCTAACACTCTACGAGGGTCAAAGCAGATGGAGCAGAAAGCAGGTCAGTCCTGTAATTAAATGAGATTAAGGAGGGTTTTGCCTCAACCCAGACTTCTGGCTCTCATCCCAAAAGCCATTAAGAGATGCTAAAGAGTGTCAGCACTGTCCTTCCTCTCTGACCTGAGCTAGATCTGGACCAGCCATCTAGGAGAAAAAGTTCTCCATGTCAGGACATTCCATCCCTAGAATTATTTTTACGATGTCTTCTATCTCTGTGTGATCTTCGTATCAGGCACAATTTTCCAATACTTCTAAAGACTCCAAATCAAACTGACTCTAGCCAATGTCTTTTTTTTTTTTTTTTTGGTGAGGCAATTGGGGTTAAGTGACTCGCCCAGGGTCACACAGCTAGTAAGTGTTAAGTGTTTGAGGCTGGATTTGAACTCAGGTCCTCCTGAATCCAGGGCCTGTGCTTTATCCACTGTGCCATCTAGCTACCCCAATGTCATTTTATTTTAGCCCAGATCTGCCATGTCCTACCTCTGTGGACTTGGACACATCAGATAGCCTCCAACTCCAGACCTAGGATCCTATCATTCTCAGTCTCAGTTTCCTCATCTGTAAAATAAGAATGTTGGACTAGATGGCCTCTGAGATCCCCATGGAGGATATTATGAACTCAAGACCTTCTCAACAACATGCCCAGCGAGAAATGTTGTCATTAACTAAACATGTTTGTGGATGTTTCAAAGTATTCCAAAATTCTCATATCCCTAAAAACAAAACCAAACCAAAAAAAGAAGCCAGGGTCTTAGGTTTTGTTTTTGTCTTTAACCTAGTTTCCAAACCAGTCCAGAGACTAGTCTCAGGAAGAACCTAAACATCTGTGACCTTGGTCAGAGAAGAAATACAAGACAGGTATGTTTCAGCTTTCATTGAAATCTGGTTTCTCTATAGTGTATGATTCATTACACTCTACAGGAATGACATAGCTGCATTGGAGATTAGAAGTTAAGAGAGGGGCAGCTAGGTGGTGCAGTGGATAGAGCACTGGCCCTGGATTCAGGAGGACCTGAGTTCAAATCCGACCTCAGACACTTAACACTTACCAGCTGTGTGACCCTGGGCAAGTCACTTAACCCCAATTGCCTCACCAAAAAAAAAAATTAATTAAAAATTAAAAATGTTTAAAAAAGAAGTTAAGAGAGCTGGGATGCCACTTATTAACTGCATGACCTTGGGGAAATTATTTCACTTCTCTGGCCTAGGTTTCTTCTGTCAAATGCAGTCATTGGTGAATCATTGCTCAGGTCCTTTGTGATTGGACATTGTATGAGCCTATTGTAGTCAAAGAAAGAATATTAGATATTCTCTATAGTTCTGTCATAAACTCATTCTATGAACTCAGATACACCCCTTATCCCTTCTTGGCCTCCATCTGTCAAAGGAGGGGCATCAATGTTTTGGGTCCCTGACACCTACCAAGATGGTATTAGTAACTCAAGGTGGTGCAGTAGATAAAGTGCAGGGCCTGGTGTCAGGAAGACTCATCTTCCTGAGTTCAAATCCAACCTCAGACACTTAGTAGTTGTGTGACCCTGGGCAAGTCTCTGTTTGCCTCAGTTTCCTCATCCGTAAAATGAGCTGGAGAAGGAAATGGCAATCCACTCCAGCATCTTTGCCAAGAACACCCCTAATGGGGTCAGAAAGAATCAGACATAACTGAAAATAAAAAACAAACAACAAAAAGGTTTCTAGCACAAATCAACAGAACATAAGAAAAAGAATGAACAACAAATCAGTAAGAAAATTGTGCTACTCTGGACAAGACACTGCGGTAAATCTTTTTATAGCCTGCTCCAACCTGTTCAACTCGACTCATTTAAAAATACCCAACAGCTCATTCTAGAGAGGACCTTTCCAGGAACTCAAAGGGCTAGGATAGGACTCAAATGTTTCTTAGATCTCAAATCCAAAAGGCGTCTCTTGACGGGGAGGGGAGCTTGAAATAAGAGAGCACCCAGTTTCCAAACACGTGGCAGAGATGGGCTAGGTATTAGGAACCCTACCCTACCTCCCATCCCACTCCACCCCAATGTGGCCATTAGCTATTTGTCAGCATGACACAGAATTGCTCATCCTTCCATTGGGTGCCTCTGCCCAGCAACCATAAAAGGCTGTAACTGAGCAGCAAGTAGCATGGCAGACCTGGTCTCCAGACACCCACCTTTTTCCCCCCTCCCCAGACCCTCAAAGGAAGAGGTGCTGACAAGAGGGGAAGAGCTACAAAAGGAATCTGAGAAAACAAAATAAAATAAAAACTACTTGGCACAAAAATTTGGGAAATTCTTGCCAACTACACACACAAGCATCCCACATCAGACAATTCAAGGGTCTGAGCGTGAAGATATAATAAACTAAGCATGAGCCCCAAATTCTTCAAATGAAGATGTACCCTCCACAAAAAGCAAGAGGGCTGGTTTAGAATACAAAGGACCTCTGTTCAAATCCTGCTACCTATGTGGGTATGTCATCTCACCTCTGGAGATGAAGCCTTAGTTGCTTCATCAGTAAAATGATTGAGAATAGATACACTGTTCCAGCTGGGTTTCAATCCTGGCTCAGTTGGTTTATTTATTACTCAGGGAAGTCAACTAATTTTTCTGGGTTTCAGCTGTAAAATGGGGGTTGGAATGGTGCAAGATGGCTTCTAAAGTCCCTTCCAGCTTTAAATCTATGATCCTAGGGGCAGCTAGGTGGTGCAGTGGATAAAGCACAGGCCCTGGATTCAGGAGGACCTGAGTTCAAATCCAGCCTCAGACTCTTGACACTTACTACCTGTGTGACCCTGGGCAAGTCACTTAACCCTCATTGCTTCGCCTCCCCCCCAAAAAAATCATAAATAAAAAACCTAAATCTATGATCCTCCACATATTCCAGAGATTGCATCAGACTGACTGTCCCGTTTTAACCATTAGGCCACAACTTAAACTCCATATAAATCCTTAAGAGCAAACCTTTTTGTTGAAGAATGCTATCTGTACATACAGCCCCTCCCCCCAGCCCACATCCATTTAGAAAGAAACACTTCCCAGGAGCCAAGGTGGATTACTAAGGGAGGATGTTATTCAACCCATTTCAAAGTTGGAAATAGTAAGGCAGGTAAGAAGAGATGCTTCACCCAAAAGAATGTAAGCCCATTGAGGGAAGAGGATGCTTTGTTTCTCTTTGCATCCCCCAACCCTATCACTGTCCCTGGCACATAAATGAACCTAAGAAATGGTTGATGATTGACTGATAAATCAACCCTCAGTACCATAGTGACTCATAGCTGAGCATCAAGTTAGGAAGAAGAAAGGTGGGATTGTTAAGTACCCCACTGCAAAGGAAGCTGGGGATGGCCAAAAGTCAAGGTGAGACCATTTAGAGGAAATGAGTAGCAGCTTTTGATTTTTATTTGACTTATCAGAACACTTGTTTCTATTAAATTATTCTATTTACTATTCTAGTTTACTAAATTTCTATTTTTTATTATTTTCATTAATACTTTATTATTACTATTTTATTATCACCCTATCTATGGTGTTTTAAAAAACCATTACAAGCCACTTCTCTTGTTCACAGAACACTAGACTTGGATTGAGAAAGACTTGGGTTTGAATCCTGCCTCAGACACTTACTATGTCACCTTTAGGTTCCCAAAGTCTGTGTCCTTATCTGTAAAATGGGAACAATCGTGGCACCTATTTCAAAAGACAGTTGTGAGGGTCAAATGAGAAAATTAGGTAAAGCAATTTGTAAAAAAAAAAAAATTGTAAAAAAAATCCTTTAGAAACACAAGCTATTATTATTAATAACAAATGTTAGCTGTTATTATGGATAATAAACACAAGCTATTACCAATAAACATTAACTATTATTAATGATAATAATAATAACCATTCGCTATTATTATTTATCATAAACATATTTTTTAAAGCCCCATCCACACTTAGCTTTCCAGAAAGCCCGAGTCCCTTTTCTCTTTAGATCTGCTTTGCAGTGTGACCAGAAGGGAGATTTTTATAGCCAGACTTTATTTTTGTGTCAGTGTGATGATCCTTACAACTCAGAAGGAAGGAGTGAAACTTGTAAAAGGCGTTTGTTTTATTTAGTACATTCTAATCAAAGTTGGATACTTAGTAACAGCCGTGAATAAACACTTTGGGAAAAAAAAGAAAACAGGCACATTTTCCCCCTGCATCTGGAAGAAAATTAAGTCCAAAGCACTCTACATAGTAGAAGGGAGACAGTTGCCGATTCTCGGTGGTCAGACAATTCAAGGACGACACAGACACTGATTTTTATAGTCATTCCCACCCCTCCAAAAAAGTGAAAATGGCAACAGGTTAGGACCTGGCTCCTTTGGCAAGGATAAAACATATTGTTTTCATCACCAGGGTGTCAGTTGCACCTGTGGAGCATGACATTCTTGTATTTAGCCGTTGTTTTTTTTTTTAAACAAAAACAAAAACAAAACAAGGAAAATCAAGGTCCATTTGCACCAGTTTGAAATGTTTCTGAAGTAAGGCTCCTTTTTAAAAGTAAAGGGCTACAGTACTCTCTACTCACACAAGATTGTCGGCCGTTTGGAGTCAAAAGACAAATACAAGATTTCACGGTCACTCTTTTGGGTTTGGTGAAAGGTATAAAACAAAAGATAAATACTGACAGGCATGTTCTGTTTAACAAGAACAAAAAAAAACTCTCAACAAGTACACCAGAATGTAAAATAAAGACATCCTAAGACACCACTTGACCATCAGGCAAGTAAGTTGTGAGCAGCCCCATCTTGACATCTCCCCTCCCAGTTCTTTTGGTGCTGGCTCTGAGCTTTAACACCAGCCAGACACCTTGGAAGCAAGTAAGTACCCTTGACGCCCCCACAGCTAAGAACTCACACGCAGAAATGACCAGTTTAAAAACAAAAACAACAAAAAAAGAGGTTTCCTCAACCCTTAGATTAGCAAATGTACCACCAAACACTCAGTCACAAAAAAAGGGAGAGGCTCATCTTAGTCTAAAAGTCACTTGGATGAGAATATTGATGGGGATTTTAACAGTTAGCTTGCTCCCACCCACCCTACCCCAGCCTTCCTTGGACACTTAAATTAGTTTGACTACAGTTGTTCTTATGAGGGATCCCATATCTGGGTTGGACACGTGGCTAACCAGGACTGTGACAATTTGGCTCTCTTTACATAGCTGCATTCAGAGAGATTCTACATGAGGCATGTGTAGAAAAAAGAGAGAAACTTATACCTGGTATTGATATTCTTTCAAGTAATCTTTTAGTCTTGTTGGTAAAGGCAATTCCCAGATCTTAGTTGTACATTTGTTTATAGAGAGTCTACAGAGATGCTGAAGAGTCGGAGTGGAAGTATAGAGGGGTTTGGTCAAATAGAGATGCACGGTTCCATTCCGAGGGGTTTCGGCACCTGTCCTCTTGTCCCGGCAAGTTCGGACGTAGTATTCAATTAGATGTACCACGCTGTCAAATTGCTTCAGCCTGGATTTGACGCAGATGATGGAATCCAATCTAAATTTCCCATCCTGGTATTCGATTCGGAGATTGGTTGGTCCTGCTGAGGTTTTGACAGATATGGTAAGCAAGTAGTCCGAATGAGAACTGTCTCTGATCAGGAAAGTTCCTTCGGGGGCGTCTTTTAATTTTTCTTTGGCTTCATTAACAGTCATGCTTCCCCAGTACCACCCTGAGGTTGGTGTTTAAAAAGAAAAAAGGAAAAAGAGAGGTGAGTGGATTATTCTAACCAGTTATCACCGAAGAGAAATCACCGCTAGTTAAAAAAAAGAAAACCAAAAAATTCTTCTCGATCCTAAAGGAAGTTTGCAAGGGGAGAATGTTTCCTTGAGAGGCTGCCAGAATTTCAGTTTGGGAGAACTTTATGGAAGTTTTGAATCTGTTTGATTTTTAGGGATGCCGAATGAAAACTTTATTCCTCTAAATAAAAGACTTCTTCTTAATGGACTTTTCCGAAGTTAAAAACTTAAAAAAAAAAAAACCCCACCACACACACAACTTTTCAACACTTAAGTTATTTTTCTTCCTGAAGATCTACAACAGCCCCAATGCTTTTCCCACTCATTTCCGTGAAGTTAATAAGATTAAAATTCAATGACACGCAGACTCAAAGAATCAGATTTCCAACACGGCTGATTCTAGTGAAGGCCCCCTGCCCCATCATATCAGTAAGTAAACATTTCACATTATCTGTGCTTTCATTTCTGGGGAGAATTCGAAGTTGTTCTATTTTTCTCCCTGAGAGGGATGTTTTAGTCCATTTCTGTCTGTACTCCAAGAGAGCTGAAGCTTATTTATTTAAACATATCCACACAAATTTATAAGCATATAATACATACATACACATATTTATATATTATTATAATATAAGCATATTATCTAATATTCTATAGTATACATATTATGTATATTCTCTATGTATATGTATGTCATATATATTCGAGAGAGTGGAGAAGTACACTCTTCATTATTGCTTTAATTACAGCAACACCCCTTCCCTTTTCAAAAGATTTATCACATAATAAGATAAAGCCCAGTGTGCAGCCTCACAGAAAGCTCAGTACTTCCTTCCAACCGAGGAGTTTCATTCCTTTGGACTTTGCTTGCCTTCACCTCTCATAAACCTGACAGTGAAGCAAGGGGGTCTCCCCCTTTTATCTGCCTGCATTGAGTTCTGATTCTTTAACAGAGGTAAACCAGGCTCCCTCTGTGGTTTAAGAAGTTTGGGCTCCGTCCTTGCTTTCCCCCCTCCTTGGAGCTCTTCTTCCCCTGCTGGCTGAGAACCCTGCCTGATTTGCAAAAGAGAGCCTGCAGCAGGAGCTTGTTGGGCTGCAAGATCACCTCTCTCCTTCCCCCCCCCACCCCCATCCCCTGCTGCAAAAGCCTCTTTAGACTTTGGGAGACAGGCCTGCAGTCAGTTCCCTCCCTCTCTGCACCCTAAAGTCAAACTAAATACTTGGGCTTAGCCAGGGGCAGAAAGAGTAAGCTAAGGCTCTGAGATGTGTTGCCAAATTGTGACAATAGTATCAACAACATATATCCCATATGGATATTTTTGCTTTCTTTTTCAGCTGCTAAGGGGTGATGGCAAGTGGCTTCACAAAGGAGGAAAATGGAGGGGGCCAGCAGCAGTCCCCCACACTGGGAGACACTAGCTTTCCCTACTCTCCACACCCTTCCAACTTCATCCTAATCCACCCCTGCCTGACTTCAAAAGGTCCCATCAGTCCGAGGAATTCGGCGGCAGTCTGGGAGCAGGAAGCTTCGGGGAGAGCCACTTCCCAGTCCTCTCCCAGGCTAGGCACCAGCCAAAAGGAAAGACGGTCACCCAGACAGAGAGAAGCTGGGCAGAGCACGCCTTCCGGTCCAGTTTCAGATTTCTTTCTGTCCCTCCTGGACATGAGATTCCTTAGGCAATGGGGCTATTCTAGGTCGCAGGGATAGCACAAGGCTGCTCTGTTTCTAAGGAATTCCCTCCCACCCCTGAGTTCTTCCCCAGGACCTAATCCTTCTCTAACTACCCCTTTCCAGATCACTAAGGATCATGCATGTAGACCTGGAAGGAACCTTAGAAATAGCCCATGATTTTGCAGAATCCAAAGGCCGGGGAGTTTAGATGACTTATTAGAAGTGGGATTGGAAGCCAAGCCCTCGGCCTGCAAGTGCTTTTGGGGATGGAACTTGGATGACGCTGGGGAGAGGAGCACATCCTTTTGCAGTTGCTGGAAGCTCCAAAGGTTCTCCAGCTGCCTGCCTGCCTGCCTGCCTCCCTCCCTCCCTCCCTCTGCCTGCCTCCACTTTCTCCTGCTGTGGAGGGTGGAGTTGGGGGAGGGGGGCGCTGCCAGGTGAAGTTGTGACTAGCTCTGCCCTTTGACTCCCTTCACACCTTCCCTGGCTGGCCCCGCCTCAGTTTCCTGAGATGTCCTAAGATCATCAGACCTGGAGTTCCGGCGGCCTGGAACCCTGACCCTTGCTCCCTCTTTGTCCCATCCTCTCACCTACCTGCCTGGCTCAATTCCCGCATGGCAGTAGCCAAACTCGCCACCTCCGAGGGCTGCTCCTCTGCTGTACCTGCCGCTCCCCACCGGCTTCGAGTCCCTTCCGCACCATCCACGGTGGACTCGTGGGATCTTAGGGTCATGGGGAAAGGGTCACCACGTCGAAGAGGCTGCCGCCCAAACCGGGGCTCGGAGGAAGACTATGTGGGGTCTGAGTGGGCCGTCAATCCTTCCTTGAAGTCAAGGGGATCCTCAAAACACCTCCGGAGGGAAGGGGAAGGGGAAGGGGATCGTGGCAGCTCTTCCTCCCCAGCGTGGGGTAGGAGGATGGAAAAGTCCCCCCAGCGCACCGTCACTCTCTATTCGCCTGCAATGAGACAAGAGGGCAGGGGACAAAGGGAGAGAGAAGCAGGGTGAGCCTCTACCTCCCTGGGAGGTCGAGCAGGGACTCAGTCAGACTCACCCCCCCCCCAGCTCCTCCCCACTCGATCCAGCACCTCTAACACCGGGAGCATCCAGGTCCCACCTTGGTCAAGGTGGCTGGGGGCGGGGCGGGGGGAAGAGACTCCGGACACAGACAGAGGGCAGAAGGATGAGGTGCAGAGGTGGGCAAGCGCCAGCTCGCAGCTTTCAGGCTTTCTCCGGAGGGAGGGGAGTCACCTGCAACCTCGATGGGATTTCAAGGGCAAGTAAGGAAAGGCGGCCGCCGGAGGAAAGGGAGCAAGGTTACGGAGGGCAAGGGGGAATGCGCTGCCGCCTCCCACCCCCAAAGCAGCACTACATGGGTCAAAGCCCCCTGGGGCCCTAAGAGGGGAGGGAGAATCCCGCTGCAAACCTGGTCCCCAGCCCCGGAGCCCTCTGCGGTCTGCCCGACTGTGAGTCTCCTTTCTCACACTAAGGCGCCGATTTTCCCCAGGGAGGGGGAATCGAAGCCCTTGACATTGAAAGGAACGAATGGTCACATCCCAGCCCAAGAGATTTCTTTGGTTTGCCCTCTCCCTCCCTCGCTCGCTCTCTCCTTCCTTTTCTCCCTCCTCCTCCTCCTCTTCTCGGGCTCCCGGAGAGGCAGCTGTGCTAGCTCCGGCTCAGGCAGCCCGTGCTGGTGCAGCCGCCGGCGCTGTCGAGGAATCGACCCTCCCTAACCACATGGGGCTGGGGGACGAGGAGGCGCTAGGGGCCGTGCGAGAGTGCGCCCTGGAAACTGAAATGTACGCTGCACCCTTACCTTGGCCGCCGCCTTCCTCCTCCTTCTCCTCCCTCTCCTCCTCCTCCTCCTCTAACCCAGGCTGTCTCCCCAGTGGACATGGGGCGGAGGGAGAGGAGGGGTGTCTGCACAATTCCTCCCCCCCCCCACCGATGTTTAATAGGGCACTGAGATGCCCCGAGAAGTGGCAGACCCGGAGTGTGGCAGTAGTGGTGCTGACGGTGGCTGGAACTCCCTTAGCAGGCGACGGCCAAACCCCCGAGGGACCATGTCCTTCCTCTCCGCCCCCCCAACCCCCCCCCACTTTCTTTCCCTCCGATCTCCCACCAGCAGCTTCCCGGGTTTCCCTCTGGCTGGTGGGAGGGAGGGAGAGAGGAAGGGAAGGGAAGAGAAGGGGGTGGGGGTGAGGCAGGCTGGGAGAGAGGGAGGGGCAGGAGGTCAGGTTATTAGAAGGATTATTAATTTGAATGGGAATTCGGAGTCTGGGGTGGAGAGGGAGCACATTCCCGGGAGACGTTGGGACGCCAGGAAGGAAAATTGTAAAGTGGGTAGAAGTCCCGGGGGGTGTGGAGGCCAGAGCTCTCGGGTCAACCCAGTTGCAGGGGAGGCGGTAAAAACCGGGGAGCAGAGCGCTTCCGTCCCCCCTCCCCTGCAGGCGGCTTGGTCTCCCCAGCCCCAGCCTACTCTCCCGGGGCGGAGCCCTCCGGGAGTCCCCCCATTGGTACCTGCCAGCAGCCCCCTCCAGAGCTCCCTCCTCCCGCTGCGGCCGCTGCTCCGGCTGCACCCCCTGCCGCCGCCGCCGCCCGGGGCCCCCGGGAGGGGGTGGGAGTGCTGAGCAAAGGGGCTCCGGGCGCGCACCATCCACGGCAGCGGCGGTGGGGGCGCATGCTTCGGGGGCTGCCCAGGGCTCAAGGGAGCGGGCGGTCGGGGCCTCGCGCGCGCGGGCTGGGCGCGCGATCTGCAAGGCGCGCGTGCCTCGCTCAGCTCGGCTCAGCTCCGCTCGGGCCGCCGCCGAGCCCCCCTCCCCCCTCCCGCGCCCTGGCCCCGCCCCCTTCCCTCCCGGGCTCCGCGCTCTCCCCTCCGAGGCGGAGGAAGGGGCCGCTTTCCAGGAACTTTCCAGGAATCCGCATCACGTGGCCGCAGCCGGGGCTGCCGCTTTAAAGAGGCTCCGGAGCAGCCGCCGCCCCGGCTCGGGGGACGCGGAGAGGTCCTTCCCGCCGAGCTGACGGTGGGAGGACCCCGGCTCCTCTGCCCCGCGCCATGCATACGGTTCCCCCACCCCCAACCTGGACGAGCGGCCGGAGGAGGTCCTGAGGACCCTGCCTTCGAACCTGCAGACGTGTATTAAATGCCCGGGCATCCGGCAGAGAATGCCAAAGGTGCCCCCCCCCGCCCCCTGCCTCTAGAATTTCCAAGTGGTGACCAGCTCCCCCAACCCCAGTTTCACAGTAGCGGGTGGGCCTCGTCCAAGGTGCGGAAGGATGCCCAGGACGCCTTCGTCTTCCTTCCGACGGTACCCCCATCCTCGCCATCTCCTGGTTTATTTTCCCCCACAGTGTGAGCCCCCCATCCTACTCCAGGGCCGCTTCCATTCAGATTAGCAGGAGGCAAAAGATTCTCGGAAACTTGCCTCCCTAGCCTCTCCCCTCCCCCCCCCACATGGAAGGTTGGGGTGCAAGGGGGGAGGGGAGCGGCTAGGCGCTCCACTCCTAAATCCTGGCTGAGTGACCTCCCCCTCCCCCACTTCGGACTAGCATGGGGCAGGAAGAGCCCGGGGCCTCGGCTCAGACAGCCGGCAGCGGTCCCGGGGAGGGCACCTCGACGCGGGTCCCTAGAAGGCAGCAGGGCTGGGGAAGCCCAAGAGGCGAGAAGACGCGGGCCTCCTTAACCAGCCCCAGCTGCTCCGATAGTCCCCTCCCTCGCCAGCCAGCTCCGGGGTTCGTCCCTCCCTCCACCGCCCCCGGCTCCACCCTACTCGTCCCGCCCCGTCCAGCTGCGCGGCTGCTCACCTGAGCCAGGGGAGCAGGACCACGCCCATCCCACCTAGGCTACTGGGGCGCCCCCACCACCACCACGGGACCACTCCAGAGCTCCCCGTCGCCCCACTTCGCCTGCCGAAGCTGGATGACACAGAGGACTGCGAGGTTCCGAGCAAGCCAGGGTCTCTCCCCAAGAGCTTCCCGTCCCACCTCCCTCCACCCCGCTATAAGACGCCCCGGGGCTTCAGCTCCTCACCTATCCCCGCACCGCCCCCCTACCCCCGAAGTGTGACCTACTTTACAAGTGACCTACTTTTTAAAAACCCTAACACTCTCACGGGAAAACCGAATCCAGAATTTAGATAAGCATTTTTTTTTCTTTGAAATATTATCCTGTTGCATCACTTTACTAAAGCTTGAAAGGTCAACAGCCACTTTTGGGGATGCTATGGTGAAGGGGAAAGCTGGGGCGGGAGGAAGAAAGGCGCAGGGGCTGGGGAAGAAGGGGGATTCGATTAAAGCCCGTGCTTGGTGCCCCCTCTGCTGGTGATTCGAAGATTTGCAGTTGAGGGATTGGCTGTTGACTGGGAAATGCTGCGATTAAGGGAGGATCTAAGGTGTCAGGAGTGTCTCACCCTCCCATTTTGGAGATGAAGAAACTGAGGCAGACAAGCTAAGTGATTTGCCCAGAGTCATGCGGCTAATAAATATCTGAGGCTGGATTTGAACTCTGATCTTTTTGACTCCAGGCCCAGCAGCTCTATCTGTAAATTGAGAAGAAAGCATAAGACTAAATGATTACAGGATCGTAGATTTAGAGCTGGGACGGACCTCAGAAACCACCCAATCTAACTGACTCATTTTACAAATGAAAAGTGACTTGCCAAAAGTAGGAGGCCGGGGTAGAACTTGAACCCAGATCCTCTTGCTTTAAGTACCTTCCCAGGCACGTCATACTTCTACGACTCTCTGCGTTACCATCAAATGACGGTACTACATCCTCCAGCTGACGCCTGCTAGCAGTCCCAGCTAGGACTCCAGCTGTTCTCGGAATAAACATGTTCTCTCTCCCCATACCCTTGTATGTGCATACCTAAAATCCAGAAGGATTTAGGATTTCCTGGGAGCAACACATTATATCATCATCCCCAAAGCCCAAGGAGAACACAGAAAATAATCTTAGGAGAGGCAAAGTATGATACCCCAGAGAAAGCTACCCTCAAAGCCAGGAAGATACAATTTCCCATATTGCCTTTGACACAGACTGGCAATATAATCTTGAACAAGTCACAACTCCTCCTCAGTTTCCTTATCTTTAAGTTGGGACTCAGAACTTTTGCCTTAATTATCCACAGTGGAAAAATAAAGTGGATGAAAAGTGCATATTGATTAAATTGTGACATTTAGGTGGGTAGGCAGTGAGTCCCTTGAGTGAGTCCATCAATATATCAGACAATAATCAGAATTAGAAATGTCTTAGACAGATGTTGCCAGTGGAGGAAATATAGCTGGTGGCTATTCTATGACACAAAACACACCCCTTTCCAGTTTTATTACACCATATTATCACCACCAGGTACTTTCCAGCAGAGTGACACTGACTGACCTCTTTGTAGTTCCTGAAATAAACCACTCCATCTCTCAGCTCTGGGAATTCTCACTGGCTATCTCCCAAGCTTGGAATACCCTTCCTCTTTATCTCCTCCCTCTGGCTATCTTTAAGTCCCAGTTCTTTAAGCCCTCCTTCTACAGGAAGCCTTTTCAAATCCTTCTTAACTCTGGGGCTTTTCCTCTAGTGATTACTTCCTATTTATCCCGTATATAGTTTGTTTATACAATTTGTTGTCATTTAGTCTTTTTTTCAGTCATGTCCAACTCTTTGTGACCCCATCTGGGGTTTTCTTGGTAAAAATGCTAGAGTAGTTCACCATTTCCTTCAATTGTACATAGTTGTTATCTCCCCCATTATATCATAAGCTTCTCAAGGGTAGGGAAAGGCTTTTTTTTTTTTTGGTGAGGCAATTGGGATTAAGTGACTTGCCCAGGGTCACACAGCTAGTAAGTGTCAAGTGTCTGAGGCCGGATTTGAACTCAGGTCCTCCTGAATCCAGGACTGGTGCTCTATCTACTGCGCCACCTAGCTGCCCCTGGGAAAGGCTTTTGATTTTCTTTGTACCTCCAGCAGCTAGCATAGTGACAGGAATATTTTAAGCACATAATAAATGCTTATTGCCTGACCAACAATGAGTGAATCTCTGAAGAATTAACTATTACAGTATGCTAGATATCCATAGATTTTAGCCTATTCCCAATGATTTGCACTGAAGAGTCTGTGACCAACTGGAAAAGGACATGGCCAGTCATGTAGCAAGAACAAGGGATTGTCAGCTCAGGTGTTGGACTGGTACCCTCAGAATGTTAAAAGATCTAGAGTAAGACCTCCCAGGCAGATGCTGTATGGAAAAATAGGAAAGTCTTGGTTTCACAGTGGGATTCCAACAGGAGAGATGGAGACTGGGAAGGAAGATGGATCTAAGTAACCTATTCATTGCACTCCTTGGGGTCTCACTGAAATGTAGCTTTCTGTAATTCAGTTATGTCTGTAGCTTTCTCCACCTATGATGAAGATGGAACCAAGCTTAATCCTTCATCCATACTTTTAATTGGTCCTAATAATTCTTTTATCAAATTAGCAAAAGTTTTTCAAAGAGCTTTTCTCACAAACAATCCCTCGAGTGCAAAATCCTTCTGTAGATTAAATGTCTAACATAGTCTTGCACACAGTGGGCACTTAATAAATGTGTAATGAACTGGCTGGATGTCACTGGTGTGGGTGCTCCTTGTATCAATACAGAATTCAACCCCTCCATGTCTTCTTATCCTGTATGATTTTCTATGTCTTCCCATCTTTTCCATAAAAGATCCATTTACCTGATTATATTGCAGGATAGTACAAAGGGAAGTGGAGAGATTACAATGGCATATTAAAGAACTCAGAGAAATGTTCTTTCCTGTGGGAAATTTTGCTCCAGTTCAACCTGCTGTTAGCATGTTACTGGTATCTCCCAAATGTCTTTCAACTCTGTACAATCCCTTCTGGCCTTTTATCTTCCCATTCCAGTTCAAAAGACTATAAAAATGTTGAGATTTTGTCCAATTTTGGAATGAGCTTGGCTAGTACACCCATTCAAATGTCTGTCATCTGGCTCTTCCCTTACAGCTATAAGAAAGAAATTGGTATAGATAATAAGGTATAAGATTTCTCATCTGGGGGCAGCTAGGTGGTGCGGTGGATAAAGCACTGGCCCTGGAGTCAGGAGGACCTGAGTTCAAATCCGACTTCAGACACTTGAAACTTACTAGCTTGTGACCCTGGGCAAGTCACTTAATCCTAATTGCCTCACCAAAAAAAAGAAAAAAAAAAGATTTCTCATCTGTAAAATGAGTTGGAAGAGATGATCTATAAAGCCCCTTCCATCTCTAAGCCAATATTCTATGTTTATACTTTCTAGGATGTATTTAAGGCAGGATTTGAACCCAGGTCTTTCCTGACTCCAAGTCCAAGGCCCTTTCCACTAGTCGACTAAGGTAGCCAAGTGGATAAAGTACTGGACTCTCAAATGGGAAGACCTGAGCTTAAAAACTGTCTCAGAGGGGCAGCTAGGTGGCGCAGTGGATAAAGCACTGGCCCTGGAGTCAGGAGTACCTGAGTTCAAATCCAGCCTCACACACTTGACACTTACTAGCTGTATGACCCTGGGCAAGTCACTTAACCCCCATTGCCCCGCAAAAAAAAAAAAAAAAAAACTGTCTCAGAAATTTAGCTGTGTGACCCAAGGCAAGTCATTTAACTTCTGTTTACCTCAGCTTCCTCATCTATAAAATGTGGGTGATAATAGCACCTACCTCCCAGGGTTATTATGAGGATCAAATGAGGTAATACTTGTAAAGCATTTTGTAAACCTTAAAGTGATATATAAATGCTAGCTATTATTATTATGCCAAAACTCTCTTCCCTGAAAAGGATTTAATGGTTATTCTAGACAAGAACACATTTGGCCTTGTTGCATATCTAACACTGTCTGGACCCACAAAGTCTAGGGTACTCCTCTCTCCTCCCCCAGCCCCACTCCCCATCCTGTACCAAAGGGATCATTTAAGAATGTATAGACCTCCAGCCTCAGACACTTAACACTTATTAGCTGTGTGACCCTGGGCAAGTCACTTAACCCTCATTGCCCCGCCATGTAAGCAGAAAAGGGTACTGAGTTGTTGTTGTTGTAGAGATAGAATGGACAGAATTCAGTCATTGGTTGATGGTATTTTCCAGGGTGGATGGTGAAGAGAGGAGTGGGGAGGGCCAGAAGAGAGAGAAGTAAGAATCAAAGGTGATTGGGAGGATGAGAGTATAATTAATATAAATAGGGAAATTTAGGGAATGGGTTAATAAATAAGGGGAAGATAAACGAATTCCATTTTGGACATGTTGCATTTGAGGTACCTAAAGTAAAGACCATCCAGTTGGAGCTGTCCAGCAGACATTTGGAGAGCTGGGGGAAATATCAGCGAAGGATACAGAGTTGTCTGTGTACAACAGACAACTATTAGTTCAATACAAGAGAATGGATAAAATCACTAAAGGAGAGAATGAAAAAGAGAAAAGAATCAAGGGGGACTCCCATGCTTAGAGAAAAGAAAAGGGATGATAAGCCAGTAAGGAAAACTAAAACTAGAGCGGTCAAACAGGTACAGGGAGAGCTAAGAGAGAGGAATGCCACCCAAGCCAAGAGAGGAGAGGATATCTAAGTAGAAGAAATGGTCAACAGGGTTGAAAGCTTCTTAATCATTAAGTGGGATGAGGACTGATTGATCTCCAAGGGGCAAGGACACCTACATTAGCTTTAATTTTTCTCTCTTAGTCTCTCTGTTAATTAGTTAATGATCTACAAAGCACTTCACTACCCAAGGGAAACTATGATATTTAATTACTACTGCTAGGAGTCCTCTCAAGTAATTTCACATTTTAATATTCTCAAATGGGGCATCTATCTACTCAAAAGCATCAATTGAGTACCTTCTATGTTCCAGGCACTGTGATAGGTGCTTGGGGTAATAAAGACAAAACCTGAGCAGTTCTTCCCCTTAAGAAACTGATATTCTAGTAGGATAAAATAATATGTGCACAGATAAACAATAAATACAAAATACATACCAAGTAAAGACAAAGTAACTGGAGATTGAAGGCAGGTGAGATCCGAGTAGGCTCTGAGGAAGAGCTAGCATTTGGTCTGAACTTTGAAAATAGCTAGGAAATCTGGGAGGCAGGTAAGGAGACAGAGCATTGCAGGCACGGGAGACAATCTGTGCAAAGACTCGGAGATGAGATTTGGAATGCTACTTAGGAACAGCAATGATGCCATTTGACTGGCACATGAAGGGGAGTAATGCACCTGGAAACGTGGGCTGGAGCCTGTGTGTGAAGGGATTTAAATGCCAAGCAGAGGAAATTTGCATTTTATCCTAGTGACAAAGGGGAGCTACAGAAGTTTCCAGAGCATGGAGAATAACATGGTTACACTTGCAGATTTCCCCCAGGATCAATGGTTAGCCACTAAACCCCACTAGAATTGTGGAAGCAAACAGTTGAACAAAAAACCTTCCATCTTTATTGCAATTGACTGATTCTAATGTTGACATCACAGTAGATACAGAAGTACATGGGGCATTCCCCCAACCTCTACAATGTACTCAATGACCTCCCAGATGACTGCTGAAACCATTAATAGACCTGTGCTTGGGGCAGTTTTGAGTCATGGTTAGGTTTCAAGGGAAGTTCATGGAGGTCAAGGGTTGTTATTGATGGTGCAGTAAACAAAACAGGCAGAACCAAACCTGTTAGTACATAGTGAAGTTCAACTTCTGGCTGAGCTGGGAAATTCTGAGAAAGTTCACAAGCGGTTGAACCACCTGGCTTCCAGCAATCAACAAGGGATGACTCACTTTACCCAAAAGAGCACGGGACATCAGGAGAAACAAAATGTCAGAGCTGCCTCTGAAGATGCTGGCTCGAAGATGAGTGGGCACTCATACCCAAACCACGGGCCATTTTTTACATCTCTCCATGGTGGGGAATGCAGCAGAGCAGAGGAGTGTACTCTGCGCAATGAACATTTTCTAACACAAAAGAAAGCAAACAGTATGATTTCTGTTTTCATTCCTACTCCTACTTGAGGCTCATAATGTACTTCTTCTCACCCTACCTAATGAACACCTGAGCTTCCTTCAAAGCCCAGCTCAAGTGTGACTTCCTTCACCAGACCTGGACTAAATCTCCCAGTTATTAGCACTCTAAACCTATCTGGGTTACCATTCTGCATCTGATGCAATGGATCACTCAGAGTTGGAAGGTTCAAACAAAACAATCCATTGAATAAAACTACATTCAAATATCTCCTCCCCAAAGTGGGCAGCTAGGTGGCACAGTGAATAGTGTACTGGCTGTGGATTCAGGAGGACATTAGTTCAAATCCGGCCTCGGACACTTGACACTTACTAGCTGTGTGACCCTGAGCAAGACATTTAACCCTGATTGCCTCAAAAATCCAGGGCCATCTCCTGATGTGTATCTTGCCACGGAATCCAGATGTCTCCGGAAGAGAGAGTGAGGCTGGTGATTTTGCTCAGCTCTTCCTTCCTTAAATCCAAGTCAGTGCAAGTCATGACATCATCTCCTGATGTCAGGGTCCTCTTCAAGAACTAAGGACAAACAACAACCCCCAAGTAAAAGCAGTTCCCAAGGCACTTAGAAACACAAGAACATAAAAACCATCAGCTGGAAGTCTCAGTCCTTCAAAATTTGCTTACCTATCTGCTTCTTGGCTCAGTGGGATAGATCCACCTGTGAGGGAGGAGCATACAGATTTAACCCCACCCATTCCCAGGTCCACACCACTGTTTCTTGGCTCCCAACAGTCTGAGCTGTGAGATTCTCCTGATTCCCCTTTTAGAATTCAAATTCTTTGAGGGCAAGGATTGTTCCATGCTCTTTGTTCTGTCTCTAGCACCTAGCGCAGTGTCTGGCATTTTGTACAATAACTGTTGAATAAGATCTCAGTGAATTACCTCAATAAGATAAAATATAGAAGGCTTTATTATCTCCATTTTACACATGAAGAATCTCAAGGCAAAGAAGGTAGACAAAGATCTTAGGGTTTTCATTAGCTCTTTCACATTTACAACAGGCTTGTGGAGTATACAGGATGCGTTTTATTACCTCCATTTTATAGGTAAGGAAACTGAGGTCCAGAAGACCCTCCATCTCTCAGCTCCAACCCCCATGCCTGGAACTCTTTCTCTCCTCATCTCTTCACTATGACCTTCCTGGCTCCCTTTCAAAAGTCCCAGCTAAAATCCTATCTTTTATGGGAAGCCTTCCCCAACCCCTTTTAATTCCAGTGCATTTCTCTCTGTCAATTGTTTCTTATGTATCCTGTATAAAGTTTGCTTTTGGTATATATTTGATTGCATGTTGTCTCCCCCATTAGAGTATGAGCACCTTCAAGCAGGGACTGTCTTTGGCTTCTTTTTGTATCCCCAGAACTTAGCACAGTGCCTGGCCCATAGTAGGTGCTTAATAAATGTTTATTGAATTGAATTGAATTGAAGTTCCCCATAGCCACACAGCTATGAACTTGAATACATCTCTTCTGCTTCTAAAATCAGTGCACCCTCCTCTGCATACCACATTATCTATTTTTTTTACTAGGTAAAAGAAACCTTTCTTTGCTTCCCTTCTTACCTAGTCTTAATCACTGAACGGACATTGCCTCAGATAAACTGAGACCTGTGAAAGACCTTAACTTCAAAGGCAAAGGTCTCCCCACTGCATCTCAGGCCATTTCCAGTTGTCCTGATAATATATCTTGCTACTGGACCCAGATGGCTCCAGAGGAGAGAGTGAGGCATGTATATGTATGTGCAGATATGTACTTGCCTCCTTCATTAGAATGTAAGCTACTAGAGGGTAGTTTATTTTATTCTTTGTATCATCGGTGCCAAGTACAGCATCTGGCATTCAGTAGACACTTAAATGTTTATTGATTGATAACAGAGAGCCCTCCGTTGCCCTGATGGCCCTGAAGAAGTTAAACAGCTAAAGCCTAGCAAATGGTAACAGAAAACTCAGCAACCTTGAGACCAGCAGACTCCCAGTAGAGATGACGTGAGACCAGAGCTATAATGCCCAGAAGAGATGGCACATGCAGCAGAGAGAGAAAGTATGACACCAAGCAAAGAATGATAACTTCAGCAAAACACATCTGTAGTTCTGTAGCATCAGAAGTATGCATTGTCCGTTTTACCATTAGCATCCTGGCCACGTGTCCCCACATTTGTGCCCTCAACACCTTTGTCCTGACCACATGGGTTCCTTGCTTGTGCCCTTTCACGAATCTTCCCTGGACACATGTGTGACCTCCAACAAAAGTGGTATCTATGGGAAAGCATATCCCCTGTGTTCATTAGGGCATCTTTTATTCTTTATTTGTACTTTTATTTGATTAAATACTTCTTACTCTGAACTAATACGCCTTCTACTTGACTGATGAAAAGTAAAAACACTGGTGGGGGCTCATGAACAATTATTCTGAGTGGTGCCTCCACAGTCTGGTGCCCACCTACCTTTCCAGTATGATTTTGTATTTACTCTTCTTCCTGAATTTTCTCTTTTAGTCAAAGTGGATTACTTGCTGCTCCCACCACTCCCACCACCATGCATCTGCACAGTTGTTCACCGATCTGGAAATCACTCTCTTTTCACCTTTGCCTTTCAGTACCCCCTCAATTTCTTCAAATCAGCACTCCCTACATGATAGCTAACCTAATCCCTCAGTTGTTAGTTCTTTCTTTGTATATGCTTTGTTTTTATCCCTAATAGAATGTAAGCTTCTTGAGGGCAGGAATTGTATTGTTTTTGTCCTTGAATGCTCAGTGCCTTGCATAATTAATAATAATGATGATAGTTAACATTTATATAGTGCTTACTATGTGCCAGGCACTGTGCTAAAAGCTTTACAATTATTAACTCATTTGCTTTCAAGTTTACAATATATAAATATACTCTTATTTGATTCTCATGGCAACATGGTGAGATAAGAATCACAGGTATTACTATCCCCCTTCTATAGATAAGGAACCTGAAGTTCAGAGAGTTTTAAGTGGCTTCCCTACAGTCATGCAGCTTATAAGTATCAGAGGCTGGATTTGAACCCAGCTCTTCCTGACTAAGAAATTCAACTCACCAACTACTATGGTAGTAAATGCTAAGATAATATGTATTGAACTGAACTGAATTGAGATGAACTGAATTTGGCTTCAGGAAAAACCTTTCCTGAGGACTGTGAAAGTTACTTGTCTGTCATCAGGGAGATAATCTGAAGCCCCTTTTAACTCCATGATCCTATGGTTCTTTGTGTCTTGTTTTTAGGCAAATAGCATGACTAGGGGCCTCAGATCATGGAGTCTTCCCTTTAAAGGAGAATCAATCACACAGAGGAAGGATTTGTCAAAGAGAAAGTCTCCATAAAAGCCAAGATAGAGCAGGACTTTTGGGTGGTTGTAATCCATGGTTCCCATGGATTGGGAAGAGCTCAATAAATAGTGGCAGACAAATGTAATAGGATAGTATTGTGATTTTAAGAAACAATGAGGGGGCAGCTAGGTGGTACAGTGGATAAAGCACTGGCCCTGGAGTCAGAAGGACCTGAGTTCAAATCTGACCTCAGATACTTGACACTTACTAGTTGTATGATTCTGGGCAAGTCATTTAACCCTCATTGCCCCCCCCCAAAAAAAGAAAAGAAACAATGAACATGACAAATAGAGAGAAGCATAGGAAGACTAACACAAACTGATACAAAGTGAAGAAAGCAGAACCAAGAAAACAGCATATACAAGGATTACATCAGTATGGCAATGGAATGTTTTGAAATTAACAAAGAACAAACATGTGCCAAAGAAGAGAGGAGAAGATGCCTCCCTCTACTCATTTTGGCAGAGGTGAGTAGAACATTGCATGTAATATCAGGTGTGTATGTATACACACACACATATACATACATGTATACATTCATATATGCACATATATGTATGTTTTATACACACATATACATATGTAGAGAGAGATTTTGCTAGTTTTTTCTCTTTTAAAAAATTTTGCTATAAGAAGTTACTCCAAGGAAGGAAGAAGTAAAGAAAGATAAAATGGAAAACTAGACAAAGCAAGAATAAAACACATATCTAACAGTCCTCCTAGAGAGGCTTGGAGTTGCTGCCTTGCAAGGGGACACAGGTCACTAAAGAGTAAAGGCTAAAAGTAAAAATCTATGTTTTTTCTTTAAAAAGCACCCACAATGAAATAGAAACTGTCCTGCTTCTTTCCCCTTGGTTCTTCCTCAAACCTGGCATTTATTGGGTGCCCCTCCAATACAAAGGAGAACAAGACTTTTGAGAAATAAGAGTTAGGCTCTAGGCTCCAGCTTAAAATAAATAAATGAATAAATGAAGCAAAAAGCAAAACAAAAGAAAACAAAAAACACCTGGCAGTTCCTGAAGATCCTGCCTCATCTGCCTGCTGCCAGCAAAGGGCAAAGCTATGGTGTTTGCCTGGTGTGATGTGATTCTCTCCAGCTCCTCTGTGGGGATCAAGTTAAACAGTCCCTAGTGTAAATACATGTGGCAAAGATAAAACAAATATTTTTTTCCCCAATAGGACTGGCTCATTCCTTGAAGGGGAGTCAGGTGAGGAGCCCTGGAAGGTTTTCATTAAATCAGCCCGTTAAGGTAAAACAAAGTGGCTTGTTTACTGGCTCCTGTCATTTGTCTTGTCTTTCTCTTCCCTGGTGTAAATTCTCAGTAACAGGGATCAGGCTGCTCCTGGTGGGAGAGAGCCAAGCAAAGTTCCTTCACCTCTTGTTCTTACTCTGATGACCAAAGTATAAAAATGGTTGTATCAGAAAGCAGAAAACAAGCTGGAGGTAAGGAGAAACGGCATTCCAGACATGAGGCACTGCCTTGACAAAGGTGTGGAAGGGAGACAGCAAGTAGACCCTTTGACAAACCCAGGAATGCAGTCATAGGCTTTTGTAAAGTGAGTTTTTAAAATTAGCTTGTTTCGGGGCAGCTAGGTGGCACAGTGGATAGAGCACAGGCCCTGGAGTCAGGAGTACCTGAGTTCAAATCCGGCCTCAGACACTTAACACTTACCAGCTGTGTGACCCTGGGCAAGTCACTTAACCCCAACTGCCTCGCTAAAAAACAAAAAACAAAAAAAAATTAGTCAGAACCATCCCCCAAAAGAATTTTTTTCTATGTGGATTATAGCCAAGGAGTATAGTGGTAAATATTTAACAACAGGCTCTCAAAAATGTATATGGAACATAATTTAAAGTTTAATCTGAATTATTATTAACATTTTCTCTATAGCTTTCTTAACTCTAAACAATCAACCAAACAATAAAGCAAGACTCGATTTGTAGCCTATACAGATTTTTGAGGTGTAAATGTACCAATCAGCTCTCGGGAGCTCAGCGGAGGTGGCTCCAGCACACCCCTGCTAATCTCTATCAAGTGTACCATATTAGAAGTAAAAACATATTCGTTTACATATGAAAATAGCTTTGACTTTAGTTATTCTTATTCAGTCATTTTTCAGTCATGTCTGACTCATCATGACCCTGTTTGGGGTTTTCTAGACAAAGATCCTGGAGTGGTTTGCCATTTCCTTTCCCAGCTCATTCTCCAGATGAGGAAACTGAGGCAAATAGTGTTAAGTAATTTACCCAGGGTCTTCCAGCCAGTGTGTCTGAGGTCGGATTTGAACTTAAGAAGATGAGTCTTCCTGACTCCAGAGGTTCTGTGCACTATGGCGCCACCTAGCTGCGCTGCGTTCACCTCGGAAACCTTCTAATGGGCTCCTAGATCACACTCCGAGAACCACTGTATTAGCTAATAGAACAAAGAGAAGAGTTTGGAACTGCTGAGCAAGGCCATTTACAGACCTGTAGTGACGGATGAGAAGTCCTGGGCTCTGTCCTTGGTCCTGCTCTCTTTTGCATCTTGGGTCAGTGAGCTGAATGAAGTCATAGCTGATAGGCCCACCACATGTGCAGGTGACAAAGCTTGGGAGGACAGATGAAATGTTGGATGATAGAGAGCAGAGACAAAAAGATATTGGGGGGAGGGGGCAGCTAGGTGGCACAGTGGATAAAGCACCGGCCCTGGATTCAGGAGGACCTGAGTTCAAATCCAACCTAGCTGTGTGACCCTGGGCAAGTCACTTAACCCCCATTGCCTCACTAAAAAAAATATATATATATATATATATATATATATATATATATATATATATATTTATTTATTTATTTATTGGGGGGGCAGCTAGGTAGCGCAGTGGTAAAGCACCGGCCCTGGATTCAGGAGGACCTGAGTTCAAATCCAACCTAGCTGTGTGACCCTGGGCAAGTCACTTAACCCCCATTGCCTCACTAAAATATATATATATATATATATATATATATATATATATATATATTGGGGGGCAGCTAGGTGGCGCAGTGGTAAAGCACCGGCCCTGGATTCAGGAGGACCTGAGTTCAAATCCAGCCTCAGACACTTGACACTTACTAGCTGTGTGACCCTGGGCAAGTCACTTAACCCTCATTGCCCTGGAAAAAAATATATACTGAGGGGCTAGATTATTGCAGGGGGATGGGGGAGTCCTGCAAACTATAGCCAGCAGCCCCTGGGCTAAGGATGGTTTTTACATTTTAAAATACAATCAAACTTTATTTTAAATCTAAAAACCATTCTTAGCTCATGGGACTGTACAAAAAAAGGCAGTTTGCCTGCTCATGGAGAATGATGCATCAAATTGAATAAGATGAAATTGAATGAGAATAAATGTAAAGTTTTGCACTTGGGTTTAAAAAACCAATTTCAGAAGAGCTCCAACAACATAATGGAAAGATCATGTTCCTTAACACACCCTTCATGAATAGGGGGAAGGGAAGAAGCTTTTATTAAGTACTTACTAGGTACCAGACACTGTGCCAAATAAACTCTTTACAAAAATTATCTCATTTGGTAGATAAAATATAATTCTTTTAAAAAGAGGAAGGAGCAAGATTAAGAGAAACAAGGAATCTAAAAAAAGCCTCTAGGGTAAAGAATAGGAAAGCAGAAGGAAATAAATGAGAAGCAGCCCCCCAAAAAAACCCTCTTCTGACTAAGGAACAAATTAAAAGAATATAAATCAGAATCTCATCACAATGGGAAGAAAAACAACACATAAATGTCAACAACAGCCCAGAAATAAAGCTGAAACTAAAGTACAAAAAAAGCAGACAATGACAGTACAGATCACAACTCCATTCTGTGTGATTCACATTCATGTCCTCCCATCAATCTTCCATAGTTTTCAAAGTGTCCACCAAACATACTGAAGAGCCTTTCTTGCATTCTCTTGGCTTTGAGTAGATGTTAATGGAGCATTCCATTGGTTACTTCTCTCTCTCCCTCCCTCCCTCCCTCTCTCTCTCTCTCTCTCTCTCTCTCTCTCTCTCTCTGTCTCTGTGTCTCTGTCTCTGTCTCTCTCACACACACTTTCTCTCTCTCTGTCTCTGTCTTTCTCACACATACAGATAAGTGTGCACACGCATTAGGACTGAACAACAGTCCATGAGATAAAACACACATGTTCTCAAGGCCAGTCACTATATTGTTTAGATATAGTTTGACCTTCCTGGAGATGACCTCACCTGGCAAGTATGTCAGAACTTGGAAACAAAATGCTTCCAATTAATTTCCTTTCTTGTTGATAATGCCATGAGTTGATAGCAAGGTTTGCATTTGCAAAGCTTATAACTTCAAAACAGCTTTATCAGCACAGGAAGGCACTGTTGGCTTGGGGGTGGGGGTGGGGTGGAGGGGATGACCTCATATAGTCACATAACAGGAAGTCCTAAGCTCAGCTGTTTATAGTGAGAGATGAAGGAGACATAAAGAAACATGGAAAGACAAAACGTATACAAAGTGAAATACAGAGAGGAAGGAAATACATAAGGAACAAGCATTTATTAAGTGCCTACTATATGCCAGGCACTGTGCTTTACAAATATTATCTCAATCTGAAACAGAACCCAAAAAACCCATAATGCACAATGATTGCAAAAATGTAGAGAGAAAGAACAGCTGTAATAAAACAACAGAAACTGAGTGTTTCGAAATGATCATAAATAAGCTTGGCCTTAAAATAAATGAGAAATCAGCCCTCTACTTCTGGGGGACCATGACAGTGGAATATTGAATATAATATTAATTTTTTTGTTGTTTTGCTTTGTTGTTCTGCTAAGTTTTACAGACTTTGTTTTTTTCTGTCTTCCCATTTTTTATTATATGAGATGGCTTTCATGGAAAAGTTGAGTAGAGGGATACAATGGAAAATGTATGTGTTGTAAAAATATCAATAAAAATGTATTTTTAGAAAAGTTAAAGGGGGCAGCTAGGTGGCACAGTGGATAAAGCACCGGCCCTGGATTCAGGAGGACCTGAGTTCAAATCCGGCCTCAGACACTTGACACTTACTAGCTGTGTGACCCTGGGCAAGTCACTCAACCCTGATTGCCCCACCCCAAAACAAACAAAAAACCCAATCAAATCCAAAAGAAAAGCTAAAGGAAAGAGAAACTGACTTTTGTTTGTTTGTTTGTTTTTGCATTTTGGCGGGGTTTTTCAGGTTAAACATTTTTATGTATATTTTTCTGTTCTAATCTCTATCCCTCTTTCCCTCCCTCCCTTCCCCCCTTCCCAAGGTGGCAAACAATCTGATATGGGTTATACCTATATGATCATGCAAAACATCGTCATCATATTTGTTACTTAATGAAAGCATGTGGAAAATAGCATGCTTCAGACTGTTCCATCAATATCAGTTCTTTTTTTTTTTTTTTTGGAGGTGGATAGTATGTTTCATCAATATTCTTTTAGGATTGTCTTGGATTATTGTATCGTTGAGAATAGTCAAGTCATTCACAGTTCTTCATTGAACAATATTGCTGTCTCTGTGTACAGTGTTCTCTTGGTTCCGCTCACTTCCCAATACATCATTTCATACATGTCTTTCCAAGCTTTTTTGAAGTCATCCTGTTTGTCATTTCTTACTGCACACCATATACCACAGTTTGTTTAGCCGTTCCCCAATTGATGGGCATACCTTTGATTTCCAATTTTTAGCTACCATAAAAAAAAACTGCTACAAATATTTTTGTACAAATACAAATAGATCTTTTTCTCTTTTGGGGAATGTCTTTGGGATATAAACCAAGTAGTGGTATTTCTGGATCAAAGGGTATGCACAATTCTATAGCCCTTTGGGCATAGTTCCAAATTGCTCTCAAAAATGGTTGAATCTTTTTACAATTCCAACAGTGGATTAGCATCCCAGTTTTCCCACAATCCCTCCAACAACCAATATTTTCCATTCTTGTTATATTTGCCATTCTAATAGGTATAAGATGATATCTTAGAGTCGTTTTAATTTGCATTTCTCTGATCAATAATGATCTAGAGCATTTTTCATATGATTATTGATAACTTTAATTTCTTTGTCTGAAAACTGCCTTTTCAAATTCTTTGACCATTTATCAATTGGGGAATGACTTATATTTTTAAAAATTTGATGCAGTTCTTTATATATTTGAGAAATGAGGACTTTATCAGAGATATTTGTTTCAAAAATTCTTTCCCAGTCTTCTATTTGCCTTATAATAATCTTGGTTACATTAGTTTTGTTTTTGTAAAACCTTTTTAATTTTATATAATCAAAATAAAACTGACTTTTGAAAGCATCCTGTTAGCACTAGGCACACTCAGCTATTTGCTTTGATTTAAGAGGCAGGATAGGGTAGTGGAAAGAGTATTGGAGCTGGTATCAGGAAGACCTGGGTTTAAAACCCACCTCTAACACATTAACTCTGTGATCTGTGATCAGAGTTCTTCATCCATACAGTGGCCATATTCATGGTGTTGTTGTGAAGATCAAATGAGATATTGTATGGAGAGGATTTTGCAAACCTAAAACACTAAATAAATGTCAGCTATTATTATTGACACAATCTCATAATATTTATTATTATCTTTATTTTATAGTGGTAATAATTTAATGGAGACATCTTTGGTAAGTGGTAACTTGGAGTTCCTCCCTCTAACCACCTCCCATAGCTTTGGATATCTGCTCTGCAGCAAGAAGCAAATACAGTGCCTGGAATCTAGACAATAATTTAATTGGCAGTGTTGAGGGAGTTTGTATACCTGGTGCTAAAAAAAAGATTTGAGGCTTACATCCATCCATCCATTCTTTTTTTTTGGTGAGGCAACTGGGGTTAAGTGACTTGCCCGGGGTCACACAGCTAGTAAGTGTTAAGTGTCTGAGGCAGGATTTGAACTCAGGTACTCCTGACTCCAGGGCTGGTGCTCTATTCACTGCGCCACCTAGCTGCTCCCATCCATCCATTCTTATGACAGTTATTGATTACTTTAATGTATTTCCATTGGCTAAAAAAAAATGTTAACATTAAACATTTCTGATAAAAATCTGACACCCCAAATCCATAAGGAAGTGACACAATGTATGTATAAGATCCATTTCCCTATAAATAAAAGTAGTTAAAGGATGAGAACAGCCAGTTACATACACACACACACACACACACACACACACACACACAATGTGATAAATTGTCCAAACTCTCTAATCATCAGAGAAAAGTAAATTTAAACATTTCTGAGATGCCATCACCCACCGAATTGGCAAAGATAGGTAAAAACAATTAAAAATTCATTGCTAGTGGAGCTATGGTGAAACAGGCATGCTATTGCACTGAAAAGATGTTATCTTATGGGAATTAAACAATAAAACTCTTCATATACTTTGACCCAATAATTCCAAGACTAGGTCTATACCTTAAAGATGTTATTGACAGTAAAATGCATACAAACACACACACACATATAAAAATGTTTTAAAAATGAAACTGGAAGACATCAACTGTATCATTTCCATATAGAAAGAACGGAAATAAAATTGCATATGAAACCATGATTTTCAGTTACATTCAGCTTTTTAAAAAGTATTAAATATATTTAATATGTTCATTCTAATACTGTCTTGCTTCCCTGTTCCTTTCTGACCTGTTATTTCCTGTGTATTTTGTAAATGGTACATAAATTTTTTTTTCCCTTTCTCTTCTCTCATTTTCTGACATCATTGCTACTTCCCTCCTTCTGTTAGTTCCCCCTTCCCCCTAAAATAAATTTCCTCCCTTGCAACAAACATGTATAGTGAGGCAAAACAGATCTACATATTGGCCTCGTCAAAAACTGTATTTCTCACTTGGGACCTCTAGATTTGTGGTGTCAAACTCAAATAGAAACTAAACAATGAACAAGGATCCTTGCAGGCTGCGTAATGACTTGGTTTTAAAATATAATATTATTTATCTTATATTTATGTTTTCCTTATTTTTGTTCAATATTTCCCAGTTACATTTTAATTTGGCTTGGGCCACACTCAGGAATGTTGTGAGTCATATATTTGACACCTCTAATCTAGACTACCACTTCTTTTTCAAGAGGTGGGAAGTATGATTGATCTTCAGAAGTCCCAGTTGTTCATTACACAGACCAGGGTTCTAAAATCTTTCAAATCTTTACAATGTTGGAGCTTATATAAATTGCTCTCCTGGTTCTGATTACTTTGTTTTGTACCAGTTCATATAAGTTTTCTCAGGTTTCCTTGAATCAGTCCCTTTTGTTATTTCTTATAGCATGATAATATTCCATTGCCTTCATATGCCATAATTTGTTCAGTCACTTCCTCATGGATGGGTACTCCCTTTGTTTTCAGTTCTTTTCTACCAATAATAAGAGCTGCTGATAATATTTTTCTACATATTCATCATTTCCCTCTTTCTTTAATCTCTCTGGGGTATAAGCCTTGCAATGATACTTCTGGATCAAAGGATATCAACATTTTAGTAATATTCTTAGGTATAGTACCAAATTCCTTTCCACAATGATTAGACCAATACATAGCTCCACTAAAAGTGCTGTTTTCCTTCTCTTTTATTTTTTCTTTTCTTTTCTTTCCTTCCTTCCCTCCTCTTCCTCTTCTTCTTGCCAATTGAATAGGTATAAGGTGGAATCTCAGAGTTGTTTCAATTTGCATTTCTCTAATTATTAGTGATTTGGAGCACCTTTTCATATGTCTGTTGATAGACTGAGTTTCTCCTTTTGAGAACTGTCCATTCATATCCTTTGACCATTTATCTACAGGGGAATGGTTTTTATTCCTATATATTTAAATCAATTCTCTACATACCTTGACTGTCAGGGCTTTATTAGAGAAGTTAGCGGGGCAGCTAGGTGGTGCAGTGGATAAAGCACCAGCCTTTGATTCGGGAGGATCTGAGTCCAAATCCAGCCTCAGACACTTGACACTTGACTTTTACTAGTTGTGTGACCCTGGGCAAGTAACTTAACCCTCATTGCCCCGCAACAAAAACAAAACAAACAAACAAAAAAAGAAAAATTAGCTACAAAGAATTTTTCCAGCTAATTGTTTCCCTTCTAATTTTAACTGTACTGATTTTGTTTGTGCAAAACCTTTTCAATTTTATTTAATCAAATTTGTCTACTTTTCCTTCTGTGATTCTCTCTGTCTTTTGATTGGTTAAGAATTCTTCTCCTATTCATAGCTGCAAAAAGGTAGTATTTTCCCTACTCCTCTGATTTGTTTATGATACAATCCTCATGATAACATCTCTAGGTTATGCATCAATGTGAAACTTTTTGTAGTATATGGTGTAAAATGTTGGTCTAAACCTAATTTCTAAATTGTTAGGAAAAAAACAACAACCAGTATACTCAAAAATGACAATTGCTGAATAAACCATGGTACAAAAATGTAATGACAGGATAATAGAATTTCAGAGCTAGAAAAGTTCTCAGAAGCCATATAGTCCAAACTATACCTGGACAACATATCTGGCAAGAGGTCATCAAGCCTGTTTGAAGACTTCAAACACTATTAAAACCCACCACTCCCTAAGGATTCCCCCCTCACCATCCTCACCTTCTTCTGGATACTCTCCAGCTTACCAATTTTCTTTACAAATAGAACAGGAGAAATGGGTGCATGGCCTTCTCCAATGCACCCACAACAAGATTCCAGATAATAAGTTATACTGGAACCACACCCTGTAGGGTTTTAATCCCTACACCCACAGTAAATGGATCTCTTGCCTGGGCATGTGGAACATCCCACTTCTCTCTGGACTTGGCTCTCCTCTGAAACTTTCCCTTACTTCAGCAGGTCAAAGCTCCCAGAGATCGACCACCACTACATGTTTACATTTAAATTCTCTGAGGATCCTAGAGGTAGTGACCTTGTTGAGGGGAAATACACTTCCCCAACTTAGCACTCTAGCTCTTGAGCCCCAATCTGATATGTTTTCTACCTACACAACCAACCACTCACAATAATGACCTTTTTAGATCTTAAGCATAAACATTTAACAAGGTATTATAGATACTAACCTGTTAAAGCAAATATGTCAATAATTTTAAATACATATATATAATACAACACAACATATTTAGAATGTTATGTTTATAATTATTATATTGTTATACTTATACTTATATTTATATTTATATTATAATAATAATTATTATATAATACATATATAAACCTAGATCATACCCTTCCCCCAATGCATTCAGTAGCTATGGGATGAATGAGCATACAGTTATAGGAACATGTCAGGAAAACTCATGTGCTTAGGGCAACTCACAACTCTGGACTGCAGCCTTCAATGTTTCTGGGTTCTTCGCAAATATCTGCACACCCAAATCTGCTTATCTGCTCATTGATTCATTTTTGAGCCTCTCTGCTCTTCAGCTGGGGAGACCCTCTACTTGAACACAGCCTTTATATGCTCTTTCAATTAACCATCATCCTTAAAAGGGAGTTTAGAAAGTGATAGCTCTTAATGTAAATAGCAGCTGTCTTCAAGCCAGCCAACTGCCAAAGGTCACCAAACTGGCTATCACTGGGCAATACAAGCCAGACCATCCAGTTATTCACTCACCAGAATGCTGCCCTATCCAAGGAGCTCTCAACAACTCAGTTCAAATTCATTCTTTAAGCCTACTCACTCAGCTTTGAAGGAAGGAAAGGAAGAAAGGAATGAGTGAATGAAGGAAAGAAAGGAAGGGAAGAGGAAGGAAGGAAAAGAAGGAAGGAATAAGGGAAGGAAGGAGGACAAAGGAAGAAAAGAAGGAAAGGATGAGGGAAGGAAGGAAGGAAGGAAGGAAGGAAGGAAGGAAGGAAGGAAGGAAGGAAGGAAGGAAGGAAGGAAGGAAGGAAGGAAGGAAGGAAGGAAGGAAGGAAGGAAGGAAGGATATGCCTTAAGAGTAAGAGAAGAAAGGGGGCAGCTAGGTGGTGCAGTGGATAGAGCACTGGCCCTGGATTCAGGAAGACCTGAGTTCAAATCTGACCTCAGACACTTGACACTTACTAGCTGTGTGACCCGGGGCAAGTCACTTAACCCCAATTGCCTCACCACAAAAAAAAAAAAAAAGAGTAAGAGAACATGGGCTTGTATACTGGCTGTTGCCTACTATCTGTGTGATCTTGGGTAACACCTTTCCCTGTCGTGTTTTCCGTTTTCTCATTTTAGATGCTATCTAAGATTCTCTCCAATTCTAAATTCTACCATCCTGTGGTCCATTCCAACCTCAAAATCACCCCCAGAGATTCCCCATTTTTAAAAATAATTCCATCAGTCTATAAGCTTCCTCTCCATGGGCTGTCTATTGAGCCAAAGCACAGCTGGAATAGGTGACAGACAGGAGCCTAGTGTTATTTCCCTTCTAACACCCTTTCCCCCCTAACCACCTCCCCTTTTTGAGCTGCTAACTCCTCTGTTTGGCTCATTTCTCATTGCCATGCAACTGTGTTCTCTGGTTAGTTATTGTTTATTTGTTTTTTGGGGGGCAGGCCAGTGAGGGTTAAGTGACTTGCCTAGGGTCACACAGCTAGTGTCAAGTGTCTGAGGCCAGATTTGGACAGATCCTCCTGACTCCAGGGCCAGTGCTCTATCCACTGTGCCCCCAACTGCCCCTAGGAGCCACTTTTTTTTTTTTAGGTTTTTAAGGGTTTATTGGAAAATAGAAAGAAAAAGATTGAGAAACAGAATTACAACAGCCTGGCATTCCTATCTTTCCTCAAATTTCCTGTGAAGTCCTCTGCCACCACTACCACCAAGTCAGGAACCCAAAAGCCCCCTGGGAGCCACTTTTAAAAGGAAAACATAAGGGGGCGGCTAGGTGGCGAAGTAGATAAAAGCACCGGCCCTGGATTCAGGAGAACCTGAGTTCAAATCCGGCCTCAGACACTTGACACTTACTAGCTGTATGACCCTGGGCAAGTCGCTTAACCCCCATTGCCCTGCAAAAAAAAAAAAAAAAGAAAACATAACACATTAACTCTTCATTATATCAGGATTCCCACCAGAGATAGCCTCGGCTCCTTCATGAAACCTTCCACGATCCAGTCCAGCCAATAATGTTCTATTCCTCCACCGATCTCACGGTGGGGGGGGCCAGTGGAAAGAACCCCTGATTTGGACTCAGAGGACCTCAGTTCAAATCCCAGCCTGTGTTACCCTGAACAAGGGGCTTCTTTTCTCTGGGCCTCTATTTCCTCATCTACAAAATGTGGGAGTTTGGACCAGATTCCCTCGAAGGTCCCCTCCTGCTAGATCTAAAAACTAAGATCCCTGATGCAAAAGTTATAAAGAATTTCATGTCATTCTAATTCCATCTCACCTTTTTTCATATATTTGCCTGTTCATGTGTCTTATCGTCCCCCTGGCCTCTGGCCTACAATGTCCTCAAAGGCAGGGGTTGTGTCCTTCTCGATTTCCCTCAGCGCC
The DNA here is from genome assembly GCF_019393635.1 of Dromiciops gliroides. Taxonomy (NCBI): domain Eukaryota; kingdom Metazoa; phylum Chordata; class Mammalia; order Microbiotheria; family Microbiotheriidae; genus Dromiciops; species Dromiciops gliroides. The sequence continues at coordinate 270,042,653 of NC_057865.1, read as the reverse complement.
TCAAGAGGCTGCACAGCACCTAGAAGTGATTCAGTAAGGAATGAGAGACCTCTGAGATCATCCAGTACAATCTGTATGCCCACCCCCCACACACAACATACCTGATGAGTGGCCATACGGCAAATGGTTTTTTGAATGAATCACTGGATGGATTTAAGTTTCCTCATCTGTGAAATGAAGACGTTGGAGTCGAATCAGGGCTTTTTAAACCTGGGGTCTCAGCAATACCACTTTGGGGTCTTTTTCCCAAAGAGATCATGGAAAGGGGAAAAGGACCCACATGTACAAAATGTGGTGGCAAGGAATTGGAAGTTGAGGGGATGCCCATCAATTGGGGAATGGCTGGACAAGTTGTGGTATATGAATACATTGGAATACTACTGTGCTGTAAGAAACGGTGAGCAGGAGGAGTTCAGAGAAACCTGGAGGGTCTTGCGTAGGCTGATGATGAGTGAGATGAGCAGAACCAGAAGAACATTGTACACAGTATCATCAACATTGAGTGTTGATCTACTGTGATGGACTATATTCTTCTCACCAATTCAATGGTACAGAAGAGTTCCAGGGAATTCATGATGGAAGAGGATCTCCAAATCCTGGAAAAAAAAAAAAGAACTCTGGAGTAGATGCTGAATGAACCATACTAATTCTTTTGTTTTTGGTGCTGATGTTTTTCTATTTTGAGGTTTTTTTGTCATTGCTCTGATTTTTCTCTTATAACATGACTAATGCAGAAATATGTTTAATGTTATTATGTGTGTGTATATATATAAAACCTATATCAGATTACCTGCTGTCTAGGGGAGGGGGGAGGGAGGGGAGGGAGGGGAGGGAGGGAGAAAAATCTGAAATTGGACAGCTTGTATAAACAAAAGTTGAGAACTATCTTTACATGTAATGTGAAAAAAATAAAATACTTTATTAATTTAAAAAAACCTGGGGTCTATAAACTTGTATTTTTCAAAATATTTTAATAAATATATTTTGGCATATTGGGGTTTTAATCATACATATCTTGTTTTATACATCTAAAAACATTATGGCAAAGAGCAGGTAGGCTTCACTAGACTGCCCAAGAGAGCCAAGACACACACACACACACACACACACACACTAATGGTCAAGGGGATTCCTGGGGCAGGTCATCTTGAAGGCACCTCCCAGTTCTAAATCCTATGAGCCCCTGAACGAATGCTGAGTGGGACATGTTCCAGCTAGGTTTCTTTGTACAGAGGCTGTTCTGTAAAGAAGGCTTTCCAAGTGTACTCTTCACTGAACACAACAAAGAAAAGACAAGTCTTCCAAATCACATCCTGAGCATGTCAGAGTTCTCTGATGCCTGACTGGCAGGGAGTCCACCACACTGACATACACTCAGCCGATAAAATAGGGAAGGGCTAAGGGGGTGTTGGCAGGGCTGCTTCTCTCAGTGACCCTGTCAAACAAGAGAGTGATCATCACTCAGCCCTTTCGTGTTCTCTGAGCTTAAAACTCCAAGAAGCTAACAGGTCATTGGTGACTTCTGAAAAAGCAGTTTGACTGCTCATGGTGGAACCCACTTGTGATGCCCAAGGCTGGCAAGACAGAGGCTGGTGGATCTCCTGATCTCCAGAATTCCAAATTGGAGCGAGCTAAGCGGCAGGATGTCTGCAGTGAGTTGGGCATTAAAATGGTGAGTCTCTGGGGGTAGGAGGTCATCTGGCTGCCTGAGGATGGGCAATTTGGACTAGATTAGAAAAATAGTGGAGGTCAAAGCTCTTCTACCGATCAGTAGTAGGAATCAGTCTGTGTGTGACTGCTGCACTACTGCGGGTGAGATAGGGAGACCAAGTCTTTAAAAAAAGAGGGGGCAGGATGGGAAAGGGAAGAGAGGGGAGGGAAGGGGAAGGAAAGGGGGAAGGGGGAAGAGGAAGGGAGAAGGGGGAAGGGGGAAAGGAGAGTAGGGAGAAGGGGGAAGGAAAGGAATGAGGAAGGGAAGAGAAAGGGGGAAAAAGAGAGAAGAAAAAATAGCTCCACTAAAGCAGGGGTTCTTAACTTTTTTGTGTCTTGAACCCCTTTGGCAATGTCTGCTGAAGTCTATAGGGCCTTTCTCTGTTTTGTTTTGGTTTGTTTTGGTTTGGTTTTTTGAGGGGCAATGGGGGTTAAGTGACTTGCCCAGGGTCACACAGCTAGTAAGTGTCAAGTGTCTGAGGCCGGATTTGAACTCAGGTACTCCTGAATCCAGGGCCGGTGCTTTATCCACTGCGCCTCCTAGCCACCCCTAGAGCCCTTCTCTGAATCATGTTTTTAAATAATTGAAGGAAACCCTAAATTTCAGTTGGAGGTTAGTGAAAATAAAATGTCATTTTTCCTTCACCTATGTTCACAAAGGCCAGGTTACTCATGCATGAGGGTAATGGGGTAGAAGCCCATTGAAAGGGGTTGAGGGGGGCAACTAGGTGGTGAAGTAGATAAAGTACCAGCCCTGGATTCAGGAGAACCTGAGTTCAAATCCAGGCTCAGACACTTGGCACTTACTAGCTGTGTGACCCTGGGCAAGACACTTAACCCTCATTGCCCTGCCCCCCCCCCCAAAAAAGCAAGGAGTTGAGGAGAAGCTGGGGTATGTGTAGGCAGCTTCGGATGGAGTGGCTCATGCCTTTCTTAGGTCTATTGGCAGCAGATGCCCTCCTGCCCACAAGCCCCACCCCCATCACCATCAATCAAGCCCTACTTAGTTCTACAGAACAAATGACAATTAGCCAAGTGTTGCTGGGTTGGTGCAATGAAGTGACAGTGTTAATATGGGGATTGCTGATAAGATCTAGGGAATGTCAAACAATTTGCAAGAAATAAATACACCAACACACTTTAGAGGCAAGTGCCCGGGGGCTGCAGATGTGACTGTGCTTTCTCCTGGTCCTGGAAGAGACCTCAACTTTGGCCTACAGGCAATTGTTTTGTGCATGGTTTTTGTCTTTTTGGAGGAAGTAAATCCAGGGGGATTTCAGAGTCCAAAATGGCTCAGGTATTTGCATATGTTCCTTCTTCATGTTTCTGGCTGACTTTCCACTAAAGAATATTTGAATCTCCCAGTGAGCTAAGAACTAACCTCCCCCCACCCCCAAGTTAAATGATGATAAATGAATGAAAATGTATTTATCAAATGCTGGAGATGCAAACAGAAAATGCCACACACCAATCCCTCCTGGACAGGAGCTCATTCTCTAACTGGGGAGAGATAAGACACAAAAGAAAATTCAACCCAAGGCAGAGGGCAAGGCTCAGGGGTCCTTAGGTTACCCAAGTAGGTCAGGTGGCAGCAACACTGGTTTGGAGAGGATGGAGGCAGGATGATAAGGCCTGGATGACCTTAGGAGGTAGTATCAGGCCAGGTTGTAAGGCTTGGTGGTGATACATCTCATGGGAAGTAATACAGTTGGTTGACTCTCATCTCATCCAGAGTATCTGAACAGTGGAGCAGCCAAGATGGGTCTTAGGCAATCCAGGGTGAGGGGAAGGGGTCGAAAGTAGGGGAGGGAATAAGCATATGATGCCTACTATCTGAAAAGCACTGGGTTGGGGTTTTTTGGGGGGGAGGAGGGTTGTTGTTTTTTTAATAAATATTATCCCACTCAATCCTCAGAACAGCCTTGGGAAGTAGGTGCTATCATTATCCTCATTTTACTATTAGGGAAACTGAGGTACATTGAGATTAAGTGACTTGCCCAAGGTCACATAGCTAAGAAGTGTCTGAGGCCAGATTTGAACTCCGATCTTCCTAATTCCAAATCCAGAGCTCTGTCTGCAATGCCACTGTCCTACCTCTAGGGTAAAGAGGGAGGGCACCCACAGTGGTAGCCACTCTTGCTACTTGGCTGTCCTGGATGAGCTGTCGCCCTTCTTTTGGTGAATTCAGTGATTCAGAAATTTCTTGTTTTCTAGGGAACAAGGTCTAAGCTCGTTTACTCGTCTGTTCCATTCACATCCCCACGACCATTAAGATGAAGTCTGGAGCTCGTTTCAAACACACTCTGAAGCTAATGGGGTCTACGCTCGGCCTTCCTTCTCATTGCTGTGGCTCAAGGTTGGATTGGAAGGGAACTGAGCCAATAAAACCTCAGCAGAGGTGCTGAGTATTTTATCCCAGAAATTATTCAGGAATATACATGGTGCTAGGTCTGGCTCAAAGCAGAGTTCTGCTACTCACAGCCTGTTCCTAACTTCAGTTTCTTTATCTGCAATTCAGGGAAGGGCAGGGTTGGAATTAGACAACCTCTGAGGTACCACCGAGTTCTGAATCCATAAGCCGTAAACACAAAGAATTGCATGGGGACCTTAGCCACCAGCTAGTTGGACTCACAGATCCCATGAACCCCCTCCTTTTACAGATAAGGAGGCCGAGGCCCACAGAGGTCACCTTGCTCATAAGCAGAAGAGCTGGACCTCCAGCCCAGGTCTTCTCACTCCAAGGACGCTATTCTTTTCACTATTTCATATTCCTGCTTCATGCCTCCGACTGTGGGTGTACCCCAAGACTCCGCCCTAGGTCCTCTTCCCATTTCTCTCTATAGCCTCTCTCAGTGAACTCATTCATTAGCATCTCCCCGCAGATGACTCTGAGATCTCTACAAGCACCTTCAGTCTTGTATCACTGATGCCAGTCGGGTGTCCTGTCGGCATCTCAAACTCAGCATGTCTAAAATGGAATTTATTATCATTCCCCAGAGCCCTCCTCTCTCCACAACTTCCCTCCATTACACTGCAGGGCACCTCCGTCCTTCCAGCTCCCTCGGCCAGCAGCCTCGGTGCCCCGTCAGACTACTCATTCATTCTCATGGATGGAACCCATTACCAAATCTCGTCACTTCTACCCCCACAACATCTCTCACCTATGTCCACTCCTCTCCATTCCTACAGCCCTAAGCCCGGGTTCAGGGCTTCATGCCCTTCATGCATTACAAACACATTCTAAATGACCCCCCTGCTTCATGTCTCTCCCTGCTCCATCCATCCTCTGTTCAACTGATGAAGTGATTTCTCTAAAGTGTCAGTCTGACCACCTCACCCCACTGTTTGATGAGCTTTCCTGGATCCATTTCCCTCCAGTATCAAATAAAAAGTCCTTTCCTGGGGTTAGGAAGACCTGAGTTCAAATTTGACCTCTGATACTAGCTGTGTGACCCTGGGCAAGTCATTTCACCTGTTTGCCTCAGCTTTCTCATCTGTAAAATGGGGATAACATTAGCACTTATCTCCCAGGGTTGTTGTAGGGATCAAACGAGATAATAATTGTCAAGTGCTTAGTATGTGCTATATAAATGCTAGTGATGCTGATGATGGAAGGGGAAAGAGGAAGAAGAAGGAAGAAGGAGAATCTTCCTGATTCCAAGCCTGGTGGTCTATCCACTATACCACCTTGCTTGCTTCACCTCTCTGGGCCTCAGTAGCCTCACTTATAAAAAAGAGGCTACTGGAAGAGATGACCTTCTTCTTGCCCCTGCCTCTAAATCCATGAGTCTGTGATCAAAAATAGACCAAGACAGCTGTGTGACCCTGGGCAAGTCCCTTAACCCTCATTGCCCTGCAAAAATTAATAAATATATATATATACACACACATTTACATGGAGAGAGAGAGAGAGAGAGAGAGAGAGAGAGAGAGAGAGAGAGAGAGAGAGAGAGAGCGAGCAAGAAAAGGAAAGGCTATTTTGCTAAGGCAGAGATGCATTTTACAAATAAACACTGTAGAAATGGTTCAGCCTCATTAATAATGAAAGGAGTACAAATGAAAACAACTGCAAGCATAAGACCTTTATCCCACTAAATTGACAAAAGTAAGGCCCATAAAAGCCAAGGCTGGCTGTGACCTCACCCAGAGCTGGTGGCAAGGCAGACTGGGGTAATCTTTCTGGCAAGAACGCAGTAAGAGGCTTTCATGTCCTTTGTCCTGGTGCTTCCATTATTGGGAATCTATCCCAAGGAAATCATAAGCAAGGAAGGGAGTTTCCCTCCCCAACTCAACTAATATTGTCTTAGGGGTGCCAAGATATGATAGCAAAGTAAAATGTAGGCCATGGGACCCTAGATAAACAGCTAAAAGGACCCTTAGTGGTCACTGAATCCAGTCCTTATTTATTTACCTGAGGGTACTGAGGCATAGACAAGTTAAATGCCTTCCCCAGGATCACACAGCTGGTTATAGGCTGAGGTGGGAGCTGAAGCCCGGTCTTCCTACCTCCAAACCTAGAGTACAATCCACTACAACCACACAATAAATGTATGATTAATTTCTTAATCCATTTGGGAGGAATATAGGGCTTTGGCTACTTAAATGAAGGCAAATGACACCAAACAGAAAATATCTTGTGATTGGTTAAGAGAAAATCATTCATGCCCTTGGACCTATATTTTTTTAAAAATCATTCCTCAGTGGACCACTACCCAGGAAAAAGAAAAGACCCATGATGTACAAGGAAATTTTTGAGTTATACAATATGTAAATATTAATAATATGGTAATTTTTTTTTTTTTGGTGAGGCAATTGGGGTTAAGTGACTTGCCCAGGGTCACACAGCTAGTAAGTGTTAAGTGTCTGAGACCCGATTTGAACTCAGGTACTCCTGACTCCAGGGCTGGTGTTCTATCCAGTGTGCCACCAAGCTGCCCCAAATTAGTCTTTTCCTTCATTTCTTTGTTTTTGTTTTTTTCGTTTTTTGCGGGGCAGTGGGGGTTAAGTGACTTGCCCAAGGTCACACAGCTAGTAAGTGTCAAGTGTCTGAGGCCGGATTTGAACTCAGGAACTCCTGAATCCAGGGCCGGTGTTCTATCCACTGCGCCCCCTAGCCACCCCCTAATATGGTAATAATTAATAGAAACAACCTAGAAAAGACTCAAATGTTTAGCAGGTAGGAAACAGATTGTAAGTTCACAGTTTCAGAAGGGTCATCTTCCAAAAAGAAAAAAAGGCTTGTTAAAGGAGGGTGGGAAAGCCAGGACGGGTTCCTTCTAATTTCTTTTTATTTACATAATTCACTTTTATCCCTGGTGCCTAGCATAATGTCTGGCACAGAGGAGGTGATCAATAAATACTTTCTGACTGACTGATTGTTACAACATCCCCCAAACCAAGGTTACATCTGGTTTCCAGTACGGAAGATATAGCTCTACTCATGCCCTTGAGCAGATACTGGGAAGCAGATGATATCAAGCACAGGTGATAGAGGAAGAGAAGCAACATGGTGTCATAGAGTTGGAGATAGAAGGGACCTTAACAATCATCCAGTTCAAGGCCCCTGGTTCAAGGCGGTGGGGAAACTGAAAGCCCAGAGAGATGAAGTCACTTGTCCAAGGTCACACAGGTCATAAAGAAGAGACCTAAGATTTTAAACTCAGGTCCTCTGACTCCAAATTTAAAATTAACTTTTCTAAAATCATGAACTTATTAAAAATGTGTATATTTTAATATACAAAGCACAGAAAAGAGGATTCCTTATAAAACTGAATCTCTAGGGTCAGCTAGGTGGCACAGTGGATAGAGCATTGGCCCTGGATTCAGGAGGACCTGAGTTCAAATCCGGCCTTAGATACTTACTGTGTGACCTTAAACAAGTCACTTAACCTCTATTTGCTTCAGTTTCCTCAACTGTAAAATGAGGAAAATAATGGTGCCTATATCCCAGGCTGTTGTGAGAATCAAATGAGATAATGTTTGTAAAGCAATTAGCACAGCGCCTGGAACTCGACAGGTGCTAGACAAATGCTAGCTGTGATGATAATGAAGAATGAAACATTTATTAGGTACTTACTAAATGCAAAGTTCCATGCTATGCACTAGGAAATCAAGGCAGTCCCTATTCTAAGGAGCTCCCATTCTGATGAGGGAGATAACACACATGGAAAGTTCCAACTGCCAAGTAAGGTGGAAAAATCCCAATGTCCTCAGGGTGCACTGGCATGATAGCATCAATATTGCCCTACTTGCCTGTATCCACTTCTGGACTTATTTCTGCTCTCTTTTGTGCACTAAAAAAACCTGTTTCATTGGCACTTTTCTTTTTTTTTAAAACAAGGATCCCAGATCATGGGAAACTGGACCTTGGGCTTTGATGGATGGAGGCAAGCAAAAGATCAAGGTATTAAAAAACTGGGCCCAGGAAACTCCAAAACATAGGTTTCATTGCTTCACATTGTGCAGGGAAAAAAAAACACAGCATGGATAAAGGTGTGCAGAAGACATGCCCCTGTGAGATATCAGTCTACTTGAAGATGAGGAAAAAGAACATTTCAGTTTACCAGTCACATCCCAAACTCATTTGACATTCTAGATTCCCTCCTGGTCAAATTAAGTGAGGGAAAGGATTGGATTAGTCATTTCTGATTCCTAAGTCAAAGGTGTTTCAGAAAAGGACAAGAAGAAAGTTTGTGCCAATGATACTACTAGGAAGAGTAAATTCAAGCAGTAGAATTGCAGTCAACCTAAGAATCAAGAACATGTCCAGGGGCAGCTAGGTGGTGCAGTGGATAGAGCACCAGCCCTGGAGTCAGGAGGACCTGAGTTCAAATCTGGTCTCAGACACTTTGTTAGACCCCCGTCCATTTTTATTCTCAAATGCCCTTTGGATGACTTTCCTTAGTTGGGTCTCTCACCAAACTTTTATAAATAAGTTTTAACTCTCATCAGTCACTTAACCCCAATTGCCTCACCCAAAAAAAAAAATTGATATTGACACTTACTAGCTGTGTGACCCTGGGCAAGTCACTTAACCCCAATTGCCTCACACAAAAAGAAAAAAGAAAAAAATTACATTGGTCAATAAGTCCAGGCTCTGTTAAGGTTGAACTTTCTATAGTTACTAGCAGAAATTACTTGATCTTGAATTACTATAATAATAAACAAATCCATTTGACTAAGAACATGGCAAATTTCAGATTACCTCCTGGATCCAATGGCCACCAAACATTACCTCCTGACTAAATTCCCAGAGGCAAAAGAACAGGATCAGAATCAAGATATAAGAAATTCAAGACCATTTCCATCTTCCCTGGATCCCTATCACTCATTGATACCCATGGATAAGAAACAGGAAATTGGTGGAAAAGTCCTTGTTGATTTTCCACCAAGCTTTGGCCTAGAAGGGACATCAAAACAGCATGGAGTGGGGGCAGCTAGGTGGCGCAGTGGATAGAGAACTGGCCCTGGAGTCAGGAGGACCTGAGTTCGGGTCCAGCCTCAGACACTTAACACTTACTAGCTGTGTGACCCTGGGCAAGTCACTTAACCCCAATTGCCTCACCAAAAAAACCCAAAAAAACCAGCATGGAGTGGGGCAGCTAGGCGGCACAGTGGATAAAACACTGGCCCTGGATTCAGCAAGACCTGAGTTCAAATCTGGCTTCAGTTTTACTAGCTATGTGACCCTGGGCAAATCATGGCCCTGGGGGGAAAAAAAAAACCCAGCATAGAGTTCTCAAGTTGACTTTGACTGACCACAGAAGTACAGAGAAACTTCAGTCAGGTATACTAGCACATGCAAATCTACCTGACCCACATATTCATCTAGAAATCCTGCCATCTCCTCAAACTGACCTGTCCAATGAGCAACAAAAAGAGCCAGAGGTAGAAGTAAAAAGGAAGAAGAAAGAGAAAAAGAATGCAGCTGGAAAGTTTCTCAAAAGAAAGAAGAGTCTCTTCAAATGACAGTGCAACACCTCTTAGAAATGGTTGGAATGGGGCAGCTAGGTGGTGCAGTGGATAGAGCATCGGCCCTGGAGTCAGGAGGACCTGAGTTCAAATCTGACCTCAGACACTTAACACTTACTAGCTGTGTGATCCTGGGCAAGTCACTTAACCCCAATTGCCTCACCAAAAAAAAAAAAAGAATATCCTAGAAAGCCTATAGAATATTTGCTTTTAAGACAAGGGTCACTTTCCCTTAATATGCTTCTCTTAAAACATGAAAGCCTTCTCTCCCAACAAATAAGCACCATCAAACAAAACAAACCCACCCATTGGCTGTATTGGAAGAGAGTCCATCCTCTCTCTGGGGAGAGGCAAGAGGATGACTTGCTTCCATCATCAGCCTTCTAGACTTCTAATTGGTCGTTGCCATGATCAGAGATTTAAAATATTTCAAAGTTATCCTTTAAAATGTTTTCCTAATGCTTCTGCTCATTTCATTTTGGATCAGTTCATACACATTTTCCCAGCTTTCTCTGAATCTGTCCTTTCTATCATTCATTATGAAATAATAATATTCAATTTTATTTATATGCCAGAACTTGTTCAATCAGTTGATGGACAGACACTTTACTTTGTTTCTGATCCCTGGTTATAAAGAGAACTGCTATAAATGTCTTGTATTTAGGTGTCTTTTCCATTTTATTTCGGTCTCTTTAGGGTATATGCCCGGTAGGAGCATCCCTGGGTCACAAAGTATATGTATGGTTCAGCTACTTTTTTGATACACTTCCAAATTGCTTTCTAGAAAGGCTAGATAGTTCATACCTCCATCAACAAGGCACTAGCAAATTTCTTTTTTTTTTTTTTGACATTCCATGCAAGTCACATTTATTAAGCACTTACTCTGTGCCAGTCAGCCAGCATACAAAAATCACAACAAAATAGTCCCTTCCCAAAATGTACTCGCATTCTATCAGATATAAACTCTGAATTTTTAGTGGAACTAGATATGGTGAGCATATTTTCCAAACTCCAAATTAAGATACATTGGTCTTCACTCCCATTGGTGAAATTTTTTAATAAGAAAAAAACATTTTTATTTAAAGTTTTGAGTTCCAAATTCTATCCCTCCTTCCCTCCTTCCCCTGGCCCCTCCCTGAGGTGGTAAGCAATCAGATATAGGTTATACATGTGCAATTAGGCAAAACACTGCCATATTAGGAATTTTGTATAAGAAAACTTGAATAAAAGAAACAAATGAAATAAAGTGAAAAATTGCATGCTTCGGTCTGTGTCCAATTAATATCAGTTCTTTCTTTGGAGATGGCTAGTATGTTTCATCCTTAGTCTTTTGGGGTTGTCCTGGATCACTGTATTCCTGAGAATAGTTAAGTCATTCACAGTTCTTCATCTAACAATATTGCTGTCACTATTGTGTTAATTAAGTTATTGGGGGACTAGGCTGGGTTTTCTAAAATATTACTAAATTATATATTAATGGCTATTGTACCAGTTTTGGCAGTAAACATTTATTATTAATTAATATCACATATTATTAAAGTATTGGCCATGTGTCTCCCTGACTTCCCCACTAGTCCCAGGCTTACAGGCCTAAGCAGTTACATACTCAGTGAGGAGAGGGTCTGTGGAGAATAAGAGAGAATCCAGGGAAGAAGAGCCAAGAAACCAACCCTGGTGTGCCCAGGGCTTTTATCCGGGTCACCATATATTGATCTAAGCTAGTTGGTTAGTGTCATTCAGCTCCATTGATTGACATGACTTCGGGGGTGGTCTGGAGATCAAATTCCAACCATCTAGGTGTGCTTCTTCCCTTAGCTAATCAGAAGGATCAATCTGCATTCCTTTTGTTAAGTTAAAGGCTCATCCCAGTCTGGTTTCTGGTGAGGGGAAGAAAGCAGCTAAAACTAATTTCTGAGTTTCTCCTAGAAATCCATTATTAATAATTATTTTCTTATACTGTGTACATCATTCTCCTGGTTCTGCTCACTTCATTATACATCGGTTCATACAAGTCTCTTCAGGCCTTTCTGAAATCATTCTGTTTGTCATTTCTTATAGCACAATAATATTCCATCACCATCATATACCAGTTTGTTTGGCCATTCCCCGATTGATGGGCATTCCTTTGATTTCCAATTCTTAGCCATCACACACACACACACACACACACACACACACACACACACACACACACACACAAAGCTGCTATAAATATTTTTGTACCAATAGGTCTTTTTCTCTTTTGGGGGATGTCTTTGGGATATAAACCTAGCAGTGGTATTGTTGGATCAAAGCTATGCACAGTTCTATAGCCCTTTGGGCACAGGTCCAAATTGCTCTCCAGAATGGTTGGATCTTTTCGCAACTCCAGCTTTCCCACATCCCCTCCAACATCCAATATTTTCGTTTTTTGTTATATTTGCCACTCTGCACTATCCAATTTCTTAAACATTTATTAAGGGGGCAGCTAGGTGGCACAGTGGATAAAGCACCGGCCCTGGATTCAGGAGTACCTGAGTTCAAATCTGGCCTCAGACACTTGACACATACTAGCTGTGTGACCCTGGGCAAGTCACTTAATCCCCACTGCCCTACGAAAAACAAACAAAAACAAAAACATTTATTAAGCACCTACTATATGGCAGGCACTGTGATAAGCACTGCAGATACAAAAAAAGGCAAAAGACAGTCCCTGCCCTCAAGGAGCTTGCAATCTAATGGACACTAATGTGCTAGTTTTCCCATAGCTCCCACAACAATGATCATTTTCCTTTTTTGTCTCATTCTGATGGGTGTAGGATGGAACCTCAGAATTATAATTTGCATTTCCTTCATTGTTAATGGCTCAGAGCATTCCTCACTCCCCACCCCCCCAAATGATTGTTGATGGGTTGTAGTTTCTCTTTTGAGAAATGACTTTATATCCATTCACCATTTATCAATTGGGGAATGGCTCCCATCACTCTTTCCAGGTACATAATGGTGACTTGGAGGTCTGGTATTTTAGGCAAAGCCTGGGCTAGAAACACATACAGAGTATGATTGGGAAAGTGTTGTGTAATGTTCTCTGGCCTCCCCCCTTTTTTTTCCTTGGCAGCTTATTTTAGATTGTGGAGCCAAATTCGCTAGAGAGAATTCACTGAAATGAAGCCCTACAGGGGACTAGAGGGGCTGGAGGATCAACCTGCCTCTCTTCTCTAGCTTCTCCCCTTCTTTCTCATCACTGAGAAAAATTACTCACTTTTTTTTCCTTTTTACTCCTCTGAAGGCTTTCTCCCCTTTCCTCCATGCTACAAAAGCTGGTAGTGGACTGTTTCTGGCTCTCCCTTTGAGAGGTCTAGTGCCTGATCTCTCTCTCTCTCTCTCTCTCTCTCTCTCTCTCTCTCTCTCTCTCTCTCTCTCTCTCTCTGTGTCTCTCTCACTCTCTGTCTCTATGTCTCTCTCTCTGTCTCTTTCTCTCTCCCTCCCTCCCCCCCACCCACCCAGGTCTCCCTTTCTTTCTTTCATTCTTTTTTTTTTTTTGCAGGGAAATGAGGGTTAAGTGACTTGCCCAAGGTCACACAGCTAGTAAATGTCAAGTTTGTGAGACCGCATTTGAATTCCTGTCCCCCTGAATCCAGGGCCGGTGCTTTATCCACTGCGCCACCTAGCTGCTCCTCCCCAGGTCTCCCTTTCTAAAGCATATTTTACATATATTTTCACCTTCTCCCTTTTCTTCTCCCTCTTTCCTCTTTTTATTCCCATGATTTGGGGGTCTAAAAGCTGTCAAGCCATTGGGCTTAGCATTATTCCAGCTGACAGGGCCTATGAAATGCATCTATTTAAAATCCATTCCCATTTGCATAAACATGCCTGAACAAATTTTTAGGATGCTGTGCTAGAAAATAGATTTTTTTATCCACTAAAGTTATTTTTTTCAGAGTTGCACATTTATATTAAGCAAAAATGTCTCTAAAATACTTGATCTGTATTTTAGTTGTGTGTGGGTGTTTATTAAATATGTTTTCCCTCTCTTTCAAAGAGATCTGTGTTATGGGGCTTGGAAAAGGGGTGGGGGGAACCCGGGGTGTGCTACTAAATATTTAACAACTGGCTCTCTGAGGGGAAAAATGTAGGAGGACACACTTTTAAATTTAATCTTCATTATTAATATTTTTCTCCATCACTATCTTGTTTAGAAAATCAACAAAATAATACATCAAGCCCTGTTTTGTAGTGTTTGCCAACTTCCAGGTTATATATGCTCATAATGAACATTAACAGTCATTCAGGAGCTGATAAGAACTGACTCCAGTGCATCACTGGGAGGGATGCAGGGGTGTGGATATTCAAGGAAACAAATCTGTTAAAACATCTTATTTCCAATTAGTTTAGGGTCGAAGGGCGCCAGGCAATCTTCTTAGGAGACATAGGTTCCCAAAGAGATCTTTGTAAGAAGAAATTGTACCTCTCCTTAATGTGCATTATAGCAAATCACCCTTACAGGGAAAAGCAAACACAAGTAAAAACAGCTACAGCAATCAGAAGCCAACCATGCTGATCTTTATGACTGAACAAACATATTTCTATGTGGTCATAATTAAGCCTATAGCACTCCCTGGTCTATGGCTGTTCAGATGAAATGACTGGATGGAGCCCTGTCCATTCATTCCTAATGCTAACCCACTTATCTACTGAGATACTGCCAAACACAGTCTTTCCAGAAGCACAGAGACTGGGAGAATTCTGATTGCAATGTCCACCCTTGGGACAACAGGCTGGACATCCCTCATTGGGGCACATGTCAAGGGAGTGTGGCAAATGTGGCATGGCACATAGACATTTTGCCTACGACAAGTTTGTTTGTTTTCTTCCCTTGCGATGATGATAGATGGTTTTTTGTTTTGTTTTGTTTAGGTGATAACCCAGTTTTTATTTAGGTTTTGAGACCCTTTAATGGAATCCTTGTACATTGCCCCCTAGATTGAATCTGAAGCATCTCTCTCCCTCAACTCTTCTGCCAAGATGAGGGGTCCTCATCCTTCTTGTTGGGTCATGGACCCCTTGGCAATCTAGCGAAGTCTATGGGCTTCATCCTTTTTTTTTTTTTTTTTTTTTTTTGCAGGGCAATGAGGGTTAAGTGACTTGCCCAGGGTCACACAGTTAGTAAGTGTCAAGTGTCTGAGGCCACATCTGAACTCAGGTCTTCCTGAATCCAAGGCCGGTGCTTTAATCTACTGAACCACCTAGCTGCCCTGGCTCCTTCCTATTAATGAAAAAAAACCAAACAAACCCCAAACCCATGGAATTTCAAGGAAACAAATTCTATTGAAATGCGGTTATCAGAATATTTTTTAAGAATATAAAAAACAGCGGGCAGCTAGGTGGCCCTAGATTCAGGAGGACCTGAGTTCAAATCCGACTTCAGATACTCGACACTACTTATGTGACCCTATGCAAGTCACTTAACTCTCATTGCCCCCCTAAAAAAAAAAAAGTTCACAAACCTCAGGTTAAGAATCCCTTCCTCCAGATAGTTTTCCTACCTTTGAATCCTCCCTTAAAATTTTCCATGATACACTCCCACGAAATGTCAAAGGAGCCTCCCTCCTCTGAATTCCCAGGGCACCCAGTCTGTGTCACTTGTGTTTATTCCTCACATTCAGCTGTAGCTGTCCGTGTACGTGCCAGAAGGCATGCCCTTGTGGGTGTGGCTGAGATAGGAGGGGGGCACGGCAGACCCAGCTTGGGAACATGCCAGCATGGCAACACGTAAGGCAAAGAGAGAGGTTGTAAGAAATCTCTGCAAGACACCAGAGTTCTGGGGAGATATGGTGTTAAAATGACCAGTCAGTTCCTCCAATGAGCTTCTGGATGCTTCTTGCTTCCAGACCCAGAACTGACCTTTCTCTCCCAACCCTGAATTCCCTTTATAGCTACACATTTTCCCTGTGCCTCTGTCCCTTGGATTTTGGCACTGGGAAGAAGCCACCCAGTCTGATATTTTGCTTTATGCTTACTTGGCTCCCCGTTTGGACCCTGGTGCCTCTTTCCCCCTTCTTACATCTCAGTGATTTGTCTAATTTTAAGTACCCACCATGTCCGTCTCCATAAATAGGTCACCCAGGGGTACTTCTTATAATGGGGGCCTACTAAGTGCCAGCTACTGTGCTAAGTGTTGGGGATGCAAAAAGAGGCAAAAGACAGTCCCTGCCCTCAAGGAGCTTACAATCAAATGGGGACGACAAGCAAAGAAATAATGTAGGATCAAGATATATACAGGATAAATCAGAAATAACAGAGGAAAACAGGGTCATAGCAGAGGAAAATAGGAAATTCTGTTGAAGGAAGGCACTAGAATTGAGAAGGAATGGGAAAGGGGGACAGCTAGGTGGATAAAGCACCAGCCCTGGATTCAGGAGGACCTGAGTTCAAATCTGGCCTCAGACATTTGACACTTACTAGCTGTGTGACCCTGGGCAAGTCACTTAATCCCCATTTCCCCACCAAAAGAGAGAGAGAGAGAGAGAGAGAGAGAGAGAGAGAGAGAGAGAGAGAGAGAGAGAGAGAGAGAGAGAGAAAGAAAGATTTTAGCATGGAATTTGAAAAAAGTCAGGAAGTCCAGCAAGTGGAGTTAAGAAAGAAGAGTGTTCCAGGCATAGGGAAAAGCCACCAGAGAGAATGCCTGGAGCATTTCTGAGTATTAAATGAGAAGGAAAGGACTGCTGTAAGTCCCAGGTGGGGAAAGAAACCTCAGCCTTTATTGCCACCCCTACCCCCACCCCCAGGCCCCGACGCAGTGCTTGGCCCTGTCTATTGTGACTATTCTTGGCTGCTCTTGGGTGACAGAGTATCAGACTAGGCTATGACCTTGTGAGCTCAGAAAGATCAGGAGAATTGATGGGCTGCCAGCAGAACACAAAGAAGTGACGGGACCAGGGATCCTCTAAGAGGGAGGAACTCCTTCATTGATTCTGAAATTCACTTAGTGAAACAAATTTGTTTTTATTTTTAATTTTTTTTTTGTAAAAAACAGCTTTAAGTTTGAGCCCCAAGGAGGAAGAGAAGGTGGAAGAGGAGAAAGATGGAGAAAGGAGGAAAAAAGAAAAGGAAGAGGAACAAGAGGAGGAGGAGGAAGCAAAAGGAGGAAGATGAGGAGGAAGAGGAGGAGGAGGAGGAGGAGGAAGTAGCAATTCTGCTATCATCAGAGGTCCCTGAATACCATCCACGATGCCCGACCTAACAAAGCGGCTGATAGGCAATACTTCCCACCCGGGACCTCCACACCTGTCTGGACGTAGAGTGAAGAATAGAAGACTTTTCAGCCGACTCCATGTGGCTTGTGTGTCTCTCTCCCTGTCCCGGCCCCAGTCAGTCTTTCAGAGGTTCGTGAAGGTTTGTGTCAAGGCCTGCTGGCCCGAGATTAGGGATGGCAGCGTGCCACATGGGATGATGGGACTCTCTTCCAGTGTCTGCGCCCCTGGTCTTGATCAAACATAAGGTGGAAAGATCACTTGTTGGGGTGTGACAGTAAGGATTCCTTTGGTGAATGAGCCGGACTCAGTGGTCTCTGAAGTGCCTCCAACTTCAGAGTCTGTGATTCTGTGTCATCGTCCTCGTAGACGAGGCTGGAGTGGACCTTAGAGATCGTCCAGACAAAGAGGCAGAGATTTGGGGCTGGAAGGCAATTTAGAGGCCGTTGAGTCTGCTATGTCTCCATTTTACGGAGAAGGAAACTGAGGCCCAGAAAAGCTAATTGACTTGGTCACGGTCACACAGTTTGTGAATGACAGAACTGGAATTTGAGCCAAGATCTTTTTATTAGAATCTAATCCTTTTACAAGGATGTAAACTAGGGCCCAGGGAAATGACTACTGATTGACGTCCAAATAAGGCAAGAAGGCAATGAAGTTAAGGAAGCACTGAACTATAAGGTGTATTTTGTTCCTGGTCTCATTTTAATTTCTTTCTTTTTCTTTCTTGTTCCTCTGACAGCCACTTGATCTTGAACAGGAGACTATAAAAGGATAATAATAATTGACATTTAGAATAATAGCTAACATTTGTAGAGTACTTAAAAGCTTGTAAAGTACTTTACAAATAGGATCTCATTTGATTCTCCCAACAATGATTCAAGGTAGGTGCTTCTATTCTCTCCATTTTAGAGAAGACAAACCGAGGCAGAGAGTGTAAAAGATTTGCCCAGGTCTGCCCAGTTTGACAAGCATTAAATTCATCTGGCTTCTTCTATCCACTCTGCTAATGGCTGTCTCTAAATGTGATCGGTGCTTTAAAGTTTGCAAAGCCTTTGAAAAACAATAGCCTTGTCAAGGGGCAGTGTATTAAACGTACAGGATTGAACCCAAGTCCTTGGATTTCAAATCCAGTATTCTTTCCTCTCTGTCTCTGCTATCCCGAAATAGCTCTGGATTCAGAGTCTAAAGGACCTGGGTGCATTTCTCGTCTGTGTTATTTATTATTCGTGTCACCTTGGCTACACCATCTCACATCTCTGAGCCTTAGTTTCTTCTTTTGTAAAGAAGAGGGGTGTAGGGGACAGCTGGGTGGTTCAGTGGATAAAGCACAGGCCCTGAATTCAGGAGGATCTGAGTTCAAATCCGGCCTCAGACACTTCACACTTACTAGTTGTGTGACTCTGGGCAAGTCACTTAACCCTCATTGCCCTGCAAAAAAAAAAAAAAGAAGAAGAAGAAGAAGAGGGGTGTAGGCTAGATGACCTCAGAAGTCCCTCTCCACCCCTAAATCTATGAATTCACTTCTTTCACAATCCTTAATAATAACACCTGCTACAACCCACCTTGTTGGAGACTCGAATGAAATGATGTTTATATATGTATGTATATCCATGTGATCAAGGAAGGGCTTAAAAAGCAAAGAAAAAAATGAAGAAATTAGAAGGGTGGCACAGTGGATAAAGGACCAGCCCTGGATTCAGGAGGACCTGAGTTCGAATCCGGTCTTAGACACTTGGCACTTACTAGCTGTGTGACCCTGGGCAAGTCACTTAACCCCATTGCCCCACCAAAAAAAAGAAAGAAAGAAAAAGAAATTAGAGTAAAGCTCAGTACAAAATATATTGCCTAGTTCAAGAAGCTTATAATCATGTTGTTATTGTTCAGTTTTTTTGGTCATGTCTGACTCTTTGTGACCTCATTTGGGGTTTTCTTGGCAAAGACACTGGAGTGGTTTGCCATTTCCTTCTCCAGCTCATTTAACAGATGAGGAAACTGAGGCAAATGGGCTTAGGTGACTTGCCCAGGGTCACACACCTAGTAAGTATCTGGGGCCTAATTTGAATTTAGGAAAATGAGTCTTCCTGACTCCAGGCCTGGAACTCTATCTGCTGTACCAACTAGCAGCCCTTATAAGCAGAGAACCAGAGATAAAAGATGTAGAGGCCCATGGGACTTTAGGGCTCATGTGGTCCAACCCCTCCCCTTATTTTCCACATGAGGATGTTGAGGGGCAGAGGGGTAAAGGGCTTTTCACTAACCTCATTACCTTCCCAACTTCTTTGGATTTTAAGGCCACCTGGCAGAAGTGTCAGTGTTTATAATAATGCTGCTCCCAAGGTCTGCCGAGAGGCACAGTTATTCTGGTGAGCACCATGTTCCCCCTCTCCTAAAATCAAGTGGAATGGCCTTTAGCTGGTCACAAAGCATGCCAGAAGCCCATAGTGAGAGCACAGCTCTTTGTGTGTCCTCTAGGGACCCAAGGGGGTGATAAGCAAGTAGAGAAGAGGCACGGCCTTGTACAAACTATCCTGAAAGATAGCGACCCAGTGTTTTACGTGTGTTAGCCATGATTGTCCAAACATTCATCCTTCATTCTAAATTAAATATAGGATCTGAAGTCAGAAGACCTGGGTTTGTTTGATTCCTGACTCTCATACTTATCCTAAGATCATAGATTTAGAGATGGGAGGGACCTTGGGGTCATCATTTTACAGATATAGAGGGGCAGCTAGGTGGTGCAGTGGATAAAGCACCGGCCCTGGATTCAGGAGGACCTGAGTTCAAATCTAACCTCAGACACTTGACACTTACTTAGCTGTGTGACCCTGGGCAAGTCACTTAACCCCCATTGCCCTGCAAAAACAAAACAAAACAAAACAAAAACCTTCAAGGACCTATGACTGTCTCTATGGATCCCTTCATGCCTCACTAGATGGTGTCTGAGAATTGTTGCTGCCCACAGATCCATCCCCTCTGTGACTAACTCAGTGATGACACTCTCTAAACTTAACTAAGTTGGTCCTTGGACAACAGATCCAGGGACAGATTTATGGTGCATCCCTGGGAGCTTCCTAGAGCCCTCTCCAGCTTGGTAAGACCTTCCAGGGCTGAGAATACAGGAATCCATGAGAACTAATGAGATCATCTCTCAGGAAACTCAGACGCTAATTGGTAGAAACAACACATATAGGAGGATTTGGATTCAGGTCTGATAGAAAGATCAGGTGGTCCTTGGAGTTCAGGGAATGGAGATGAATGATAAAAAGAGGCCTCAGAAGTTGTTCACTCACAGGATTATAGATGTAGAGCGAAAGGCCCTGAAGACCCTCTAACCCAATCCCTTCATTTTATAGACAAGGAAACTGAGAGCCAAAATGGTTAAGTGACTTGCCCAAGGTCACACATATAGCAAGTGTCTAAGCTGGGATCTGAACTTGGGTCTTCTGACTACTGAGCCAGTACTCCTTGTATCAAGGTAGGCTGCCCTAAAATAAATAGCACACCTTTTTGTAGCACTTTACAGTTTCCAAATCGCTTTCCTGACAACAAACCTGGAAGTAAGAGAGACGTTAATACCCCCCTCTCCTCTTCCATTTTACAGATGAAGAAATGAATATGGAGTTAAACTAATATAGCCTTACTAATCTCAACAAGAATTTTGTCCTATTATTGTGAAAAATTGTCTGTGCGTGGAAGGCAAAGAAAAATTTAGCTTCCTAAAGAAGCTCAGTAATTGCTGGTAGCAGAGCTAAAGGGGAGAAGGTATTGTGTGAAACTTTCATCCTGCAGGGCTTTTCAGGAACAGATTAAAAGGAACTGAGCTTTTTGTTTAAAAGGAAAAAATTCTTATCGGCCTTGAAAGCTTATCCATGTGTCATAGGGCTTATAAGGTTTTGTTCCACTCTTCCCTCCCATGTTCTCTGGAAATGAGATAATTCCATAGTCTGAGAAACAATCAAAGTGACTCACTGAAAGAGATGCTCTTTTACCCATATTTGGAATTGCCAGAGTTAGCATATGCCTCAAGAAGATCTAAGTTCTCTATACCAATAATATCACAGGTTGAGATCCTATCCAGTTTTTATCACTAGACTTCATTTATATATCCATGTTGTCTCCTCGGATTAATATAAGCTCCTTCAGGACATTGATCAAGTTATATATTTTTTTTGTCTTTGTATCCACTGTACCATGAAGAATACTTGAATACTTGATACATAGTAGGTGCTTAATAAATGCTTGTTGATTGGTTGACTTTCCTGATCCATTAACTCTGCCATGCTGGTTCTCCACTCTGTTTTCACAGATCACCCCGTCTCCGTGGTCTTCAGTTTTATTGGCCAAAAATATGTATTAGCTTTCCAATGATGACCCTCTCTATGCTTAGCTAGGTTAGCCCTCCCCCAACAGGCTTAGCAGTAGACTGGTCCTTGAAGCCATTCCACTTTGGTGGGAGCTTCCAGAGCTTGCATTCTCTGGACACAGCCTTCGAGAACTCAAGGCTCACCTGCTTTGACTTACTTTGGAAGCATCCGCTTGCCATTGTTTACATTTCCACTTGGCTTCTCTTTTCACTGAAATGTAACTCAAAACCCCCATATAAATGACTAAACTTTTTGCGATGGCAAAGAATTTAAAACAAAATAGATGCCCATTAATTGGGGAATGGCTAAACAAGCAGTGGTACGAGAATGTAATGGAGTATTGCTGTGCTATAAGAAATGAAGAATGGGATGAATGAATACAGAGAAGTTGAGGAAGATCTACATGAATTGATGCAAAGTGAAGTAAGCAGAGCCAGATGAACAATATACACAATGACTAGAACAATGTAAATGGAAAGAACAACCACAAAATAATCAAAAGTGATTTTTGCAAAAGTATTTTTAAAACCCAGCATAGCTCCAAAGAAGATTATATAAGAAGATACCCTGGGGGCAGCTAGGTGGCTGCAGTGGATAAAGCACCAGCCCTGGATTCAGGAGGACCTGAGTTCAAATCTGTCCTCAGACACTTGACACTTACTAGCTGTGTGACTCTGGGCAAGTCACTTAACACCCATTGCCCCACAAAAACAAAACAACAACAACAAAAAAAGAAAATACCCCACCCTACTCCTTTGTGGAGGTGGGAGATTGTGGCTGTGATACACTTACACATTCTAGACTTTCTTATGTATTGATGTTTATTTTACAGGATGGCTCTCTGAGAGAGGGGAAGGATCCTGGGGAGCATTTTTGTGAAATTTAAAAAAGGATATTCATAAAAATTTATTTTTAAAAAATGAGCTAATATTGCCTGCATCTTCTCCCACCTGCTGGAACTCCTTGGAAGCCAGAACTGTCTCATTTATAACAGGTACCAAATAAATGCTGAACTTAAAGAATAGGCCAAGATTAAACACTTCTCATGAGAATATCACATTAATAAGCAAGATCCCCTTGGAGAAAACCCATGTTTGAAAACACTTTGCCAACCAGCTGTCTAAGCACTGTGATGATTCTGTGGCTGTGTTCTGTGCTAATGAGGTTCACTGGCAGCTGGAAAGATATTTTTACATGATGATGGGCTTATAAAGGCTATGTTGGGCTTAAATAGAAACCCATTTTCCTTTTTGACATTTAATGCATTCATTAGGAAAGGAAAAAAACAACACTAGAATCCCTTATGGTCACTCCTTTACATTCTGAGGCTTCCAAATAGAAGGCTCCAAACTAAGATAATTCACCAAAATGAAGTTAGCTTTTTCTTGGTGTAATTGAGTTACCATTGAAATGAAGGCTTTGTCAGTAGCCAAGACAGAATTAATGGTGGGATTCCATGTATGGCTCAGACACACCTAGTGGTTGCAGACAAAGCATGTTTGCCAGAGCCAACAATAGCAATATGTCAGTCAGGGCAGAAAGAAGAGATGCTTTTTGGTGTAAAAGAAGTCAATGATGGCAGGAGCCCCCAGGCCCCTCATTGTTGGCAGCAGTGAAAAGAGCAGCCAGGGGGCAGCTAGGTGGCGCAGTGGATAAAGCACCGGCCCTGGATTCAGAAGGAAGGACCTGAGTTCAAATCTGGCCTCAGACACTTGACACTTACTAGCTGTGTGACCCTGGGCAATTCACTTAACCCTCATTGCTCCACAAAAAAAAAAAAAAAAAAACAAAAAAAACAAACAAAAAAAAAAAATGAAAAGAGCAGCCAAGAAGAAACGAGTTCAATGGCAAGTGAATGCCTACAGTGTAAGTCAAAACAGGAGGCAGGTGTTGACACGTAGGTGATGCTGCTGCATCCTTGAAGGGCTGGAGAGTAGATGTAGGCACAGCAGTGATCCAGCTAGTTCCCTTGGGACAAGGGACAAGGACAATCTCTCCCCAGAGCCAGGATTTGGCAACAGATCTAGCTGTGACCATGTCAGAACATTCATCTTGAGAAACTGGAAGAGCATCATCAACACAGATCGGTGGAAGATGGGGTTAGGGTAATGAATACACTTGAGATCTTGGTCTTCTATTCTTATCTATCGTAACAAGTAAGCAGGCAGGCCTCCCAAGGGCCTCCCTGCATAATGATCAGAACTCAGTAGGCAGGTGATGTCTGTCTGTGTTCTAGGGAAAGGCAATGAAGGGCCTGCTTGCTGTGTTCCCCATGGAGAGTGAGAGCAAATGTGACCCAGCCTTCTCAGACCACAAGTGCAACAGGCCTCCAAAGGCTGAAAAGCACTTTCCCTCTTATTCCTAGAGAGGAGAATATAAATCCCAGGAAGAAGCCCGTGTCAAGTCCTTGCTCTTATTCAAATTGTTGTTGATGTTGTACAGTTGTTTTGGTCAAGGTGGACTCTTTGTGATCCCATTCAGGGTTTTCTTGGCAAAGATGCTGGAGTGGTCTGCCATTTCCTTCTCCAGTTCATTTTATAGTGAAGAAACAGAAGCATATAGTGACTTGCCCAGGATCACACAGCTAGTAAGTGTATGAGGCCACATTTGAATTTAGGAAAATGAGTCTTCCTGACTCCAACTCCTGCATGCTGTCCACTCACCCCCTCACTATCCCTTAATCAAATTACTTTATCTTTTTTTTTTGGTTGGGCAATGAGGGTTAAGTGACTTGCCCAAGGTCACACAGCTAGTAAGTCTTAAGTGTCTGAGGCCAGATTTGAACTCAGGTCCTCCTGACTCCAGGGCCGGTGCTCTATGCACTATGCCACCTAGCTGCCCTACTTTATCTTTTTCTTAAAAATTTAAACTACTGACTAGCATTTAAAGACCTTCAAAAATGGAACCCTTTATGTGACAAAAAATCGCCCTATACAGTAAAGTATTTATAAAAGCACTTTTTGTGATAACAAAGGATTAGAAACCTAGTGGAGTCCCACAGACTGGGGAATGGCTAAACACAACATGGCACATGAATATAATGGAATATCACTGGGATGTAAGAAATAATTAATGTGATTAAAAATAGAGAAGCATGGAAAGATTTACATGACTTGATGCAAGGAGAAGTAAACAGTTGAGAAAAATATATACAAAATGACTACAACAATGTAAATGGAAAGAACAACCACAAAGCAAGCAAAAGTGAATAGGGCTACAGCAATTGATCACCAGGATAATACACTATGACCAGGAATGCAGGGCTGGTTCGACATTAGGAAAATCATCAACATAATTGACTACATCAGTAACAAAACTAATTATCTCAATAGATGCAGAGAAAGCTTTTGACAAAATCCAGCACTCATTCCTATTAAAAAAACACTAGAGAGCATAAGAATCAATGGAGTTTTCCTTAATATGATAAGCAGTATCTCTCTAAAACCATCAACAAGCATTATATGTAATGGGGATAAGTTAGAGGCATTCCCAATAAGATCAGGGGTGAAACAGGGGTGTTCATTATCACCTCTCTTTTTCAATATTGTACTAGCAATGTTAGCTTTAGCAATAAGAGAAGAAAAAGAAATTAAAGGAATTAGAAAAGGCGAGGAGGAAATAAAACTATTAAATTTTTTGCAGATGATATGTTGATATACTTGGAGAATCCTAAAGAATCAACTAAAAAACTACTTGAAGGGCAGCTAGGTGGCGCAGTGGATAAAGCACTGGCCCTGGATTCAGGAGTACCTGAGTTCAAATCCAGCCTCAGACACTTGACACTTACTAGTTGTGTGACTCTGGGCAAGTCACTTAACCTCCATTGCCCCGCAAAAAAACCAAAAACCAAAAAACTACTTGAAACAATTAACAACTTTAGCAAAGCTGCAGGATATAAAATAAACCCATGTAAATCAGCATTTCTGTATATGACCAACAAAACTCAGCAGCAAGAGACAGAAAGAACAATTCCATTTAAAATAACTGTAGACGATATAAACTATTTGGGAGTCTATCTGACAAGGCAAACCCAGGAACTATATGAACACAATTACAAAACACTTTACACACAAATAAAATCATATCTACAAAATTGGAAAAATATCAATTGCTCATGGATAGGCTGAACATAATAAAAATGACAATTCTACCTAAATTAATTTACTTATTCAGTGCCATACTAATCAAACTACCAAAAATTATTTTATAGAGCTAGAGAAAATAATAACAAAATTCATCTGGAAGAACAAAAGGTTAAGAATACCAATGGAACTAATGAAAAAATGCATGGGAAGGTGGGCTAGTCACACCAAATCTAAAGCTATACTATAAAGTGGCAGTCATCAAAACTATTTGGTATTAGGGGGCAGCTAGGTGGCTCAGTGGATAAAGTACTGGCCCTGGATTCAGGAGGACCTGAGTTCAAATCCAGCCTCAGACACTTGACACTTACTAGCTGTGTGACCCTGGGCAAGCCACTTAACCCTCATTACCCTGCCAAAAAACAAAACAAAACAAAACAAAAGACCTCAATAGAAAATTAATTTTAAAAAATAAAAGAATGTTACAATCTGGCTTTAAACCCACTTTCCAGGCTGATTTTACATCATATCCCTCATAAAGTCTTTTGTTTTTGTTCAGTCACTTTTCAGTCATGTCTGACTCTTGGTGACCCCCCACTGGGGGTTTTCTTGGCAAAGATACTAGGGTGGTTTGCCATTTCCTTCTCCAACTCATTTTATAGATGAGGAAACTGAGGCAAACAGGGTTAAGTGACTTGCCCAGAGTCACACAACTAGTAAGTGTCTGAGACCAGATTTGAACTCAGGAAGAAGTGTCTTTCTGATTCCACTATGGCACTATGGTGCCACTTAACTGCCCCAAACTCTAAATTCTAGCCAACCTTTTCTGGTGCAAAGAATTCAAAATTGAGGGTATGCCCATCAATTGGGGAATGGCTAAACAAATTATGGGATGAGATTATGATGAAACACTATTGTGCTTTAATGATGAGCAGGATCCTCTCAGAAAAACCTGAAAAGACTTAAATGAGCTGATGCAAAGTGAAATGTACTGTATACAAAGTAACAGCAACATTGTAATCAGCTGTGAATGACTTTGCTATTCTCAGCAACACAATGATCCAAGACAACTCTGAAGGACTTATGAAAAATGTGACTGTTGCATTAATGGCCTACTTCTTCCTTACCTGTTTAGCGTATACAAAATAAACACATGCAATAGCCAAGTTAGGCTCTTCAGGTTGTCCAGCCCTGAGTTCTCAAACTCAAATAGAAATGAGGACCATTGATTTATATAAGGATCCCTGAAGGCTGCATGTTGACTTAGAAAACCACACTGTAAGGCCACTGGCCATGTGTTTGACATGTCTGGTACATCCAATATGCACATCCAGAGCCGAAGAGTGATATTGCATCATAAATGACACCTTGCTGCCTTGATTTTCACTCTTATTTATGAGCATCACATGTTCATGATTTAAATCCAGTCATCAGAAACATCATATGCAAATTGTCAGGAGATCTTCCATGGTCACATCAAAGGTGGGATTTGAACCCAGGTCTTTCTGCCTCCAAGTCCAGCATTCTCCCCACTATTCCTTGTTGCTTCTCAAGAACATATTATAGTCACAAGAAAAAGAAAATTACATGTACTTGATTTTGAACACAGAGGACATTAAAGAGGAACTTTGAACTTCCTGAGTCAAGAGAATTCTGTATTCCTGTCCTAACCAGTTTTGAGGACAAGAGTTTTTTTCCACCTATAAACTGTAGTCTCATCTTAGAATGGCATTGGGAGAACTGAGAAGCATTTTGGGGCTTCTTATGGGGAAGAGTATGAATACAGGGAATGATCATTAACTCAAAATGAATACAGGGGCCGCTAGGTGGCGCCATGGTGCACAGAGTACCAGGCCTGGAGTAAAGAAGACTCATCTTAGATTTCAGAAAAACCTGGAAAGACTTAAGTGGACCGATGCTGAGTGAAGTGAACAGAACCAGAACATTGTACACAGTAACAGCAACATTGTGTGATGATCAACTGTGATAGGCTTGGCTCTTCTCAGCAATACAATGATCCAAGACAATTCCAAAGAACTCATGATGGAAAATGCTCTCCACATCCAGAAAAAAGAACTGTGGATTCTGAAAGCAGATTGAACCATATTATTTCTACTTTATTTGTTGTTGTTGTTTTAAGGTTTTTTCCCTTTTGTTCTGATTCTTCTTTAACAATATGCCTAATGCAGAAATATGTTTAATGTGATTGTACATATATAACCTATATCAGATTGCTTTCTGTCTTGGGGAGGGGGGAGGGAAGGGAAGGAGGGAGAAAAATTTGGAACTAAAAAATCTTGTGAAAACAAATGTTAGGGGCAGCTAGGTGGAGCAGTGGATAGAGCACCAGCCCTGGATTCAGGAGGATCTGAGTTCAAATCCAGCCTCAGACACTTGACACTTACTAGCTGTGTGACCCTGGGCAAGTCACTTAACCCTCATTGCCCCACAGAAAAAACAAAACAAAACAAAACATACGACCCTAGGAAAGTGACTTAACCCCAATTGCCTCACACACACACACACACACAAAAAACAAATGAAAACAAATGTTGAAAACTATTTTTACATGTAACTGAAAAATGATAAAATATTTTAATATAAAAAAAAGACTGATCTTCATGAGTTCAAATCTGGCCTCGGACACTTACTATCTATGTGACCCTGGGCAAGTCATTTCACTATGTTTGCCTCAGTTTCCTCATCTGTAAAATGAGCTGGAGAAGCAAATGGCAAACCATTCTAGGACTTTTGACAAGAACACCCCAAATGGGGTCAGAAAGACTCGGACAGGACTGGAACAACTCAAAAATAACAAAATGAACACTCTCCTCTCTTAGCCATAGCAGAAAGCACATGAATAATCTCTCTGATTTCATTGCCAGTGGATTATAACTTCTCCTTCTGAGAGGTCAAAGAGCACAATAGAAAATCAGAGCAGTGTCCCGATTGCTAACATGTAATTAAGCCACTCTTTCCCTCCCATTATAATATTCAATTAGCAAGTTATTTGGGGGAATTCAATTCAAGGCATGATGTCTGAAGAAAATTCTAAACAGGCATCTTCCCTCCCCATGTTTAAGGGCAATGGAGAAATACTTCTTTAATATTTATGCCATCAGACGAGGAGAACAAAATAGACTATAACAACATTGTAAAAATAGAAAATTTTGAAAGACTTAGGACCTCTCATCAATGCCACAACCAGCCACAATTCCAGAGGACAAAAATAGGAGAATGCTACCCACTTCTTTACAAAGAGGTGATGGACTAAATATGCTGAGTGAGATGTATTTTTAGGGCATAGACCAGATGGGAATTTGTTTTGTCCAGCTATGCATATTTGTTAAAGGGATTTTTATTCTTTTTTTTCCCCTCCTGGGGGAGGGGAGAGGGAGAGAAAATAAATGCTAGTTAAATGGAAAACATTTAAAATGTAACTTAAAAAATATTTGTGACTTCAGCAAATAAAATAGCCACATTTAGAGATCCTTTTGTAATTTAGGGCACTTGATGATGACTAACTCTCCAAAAGTTTTTTGTTTATTGGCTGTTTTTTTTTTTTTTGTTTGTTTGTTTGTTTTTAGTGAGGCAATTGGGGTTAAGTGACTTGCCCAGGGTCACACAGCTAGTGTTAAGTGTCTGAGGCCGGATTTGAACTCAGGTACTCCTGATTCCAGGGCCAGTGCTCTATCCACTGCGCCACCTAGCTGCTCCTGGTTTTTTTTTGTTTTTTAAATAGTGAGTATCATAAGCTTGGGAAACCAGTTCTTGGGGAACAGGGAAGATGAAGTGTGCCAGAAGACAAGAGGAAAGAATCACGACTTGTTTTATCTTCTTTTGTCAAGTATGTTTATTATCTATGAGGTCTTTTCAAATCAGTATCATTATCTTGCATATCAATGCCACTTCTGACAGGCTAGATTGCAAACAAACACAAGTCAGGTAGAATGATGAGAGAATGGAGAGGGCAATTTATTTTGCAGAAACATAACTGATTATGTTTATGATTAAGCCTGTGGTGGCTGCCACAGCAGTGAATGGGGGGTCTTGAAAGGAAAATGGTTAATCTAGTGATTGTATGGGTTGCCATTAAGGGCAGCTAGGCAGTACCATGGATAGAGGTTCCTGCATAGAGTCAAGAAGACCTGAGTTCAAATTTGACATCCAATACTTACTATGTATGGGACCCTAGGCAAGTAAACTTAAGCTCTCTGCCTCGGTTTCCCCATTTGTAAAATGTAAAATAGCACCTACCTACCAGGGCTGTCATGAGGATCCAATGAGAATAATTGTAGAGCACTTAGCACACAGTAAGGACTGTATAAATGTTCATTGTTATGATGATGACAAGTAAAATGCTTGTAGATGGCCCTGAGAGCTGTGAGATTCTTGGTGCGTTCTGTCCCCTTTTTCTACCGTGTCACTGTGGAAGCAGCAATGCACAGGTCTGGGGCTGTTGTCATTGTTCCTGTTTCACGCAATGCCAAAAAATTAATCTGTTGGCTCATCTTCTGATAACAAACCTTTCTCTATTTGGCTGGTGTGAGAAAAATCACTCCAATAACTTCTGCAACTCAGCATAGGTGATGTATCAAAGGCTCATTTTTTGTCATTCTTGCGAGAATGGGCCACCCCTCGTCCCTCTGGTGGAGTGACCAAGGATGCGGGCTTGTGGGCCTGCTTTTATCTCTTCCCATCCCTAACTGCAAAATGTCCCCTCCCTTTTTCAAGGGTTACAATCTATAATTCCCACCCCTCTGCCTAAGACTTCCCAGGGGAAGTTTCCCCAATGACTTTCCCAATCTGAAATCTCTCAATCTGAATACACAATAATCCTCACCTGGGGATCGTTATTAATTCTGAGAGGAGTCACCTATCCCCCAATTCCTCACAATCCCTCCTCTTTCCCCCCCCCAACTATTGGGCTCCTCTCATTCCATTTATTGAATACATTCTCTGCCTCTGAATTAGCCCTGGAAGGAAAGGGATCAACCTTTCCATTCCCTGAATCAGAATTCCATCCATCCCATCCAGGTGGTGTCAACCCCTGAATTTTCTGCTGACATCTTACCAGGGGCCATCCTGTCTTCCCAAGCCATTTTGCTAGTTACAGCCAGTTATTCAGAAATACCCTGCACGGCATCCCTTCAAGACTGGTTTTGTTCCTTGGAAAATTCTATAAATCATTTATAGAACACTTGCCCTATGCTAAACACTTTACAATCATGTGATACTCCCAACTCTGGGAGGTGATCTTTATTACAGAAAAGTAAACTGGCTAGTAGATTTCCTAATGCCAAATCTTCCTAATTTACCATAATAATCCTGATAGAAGAGTATACATTTAGACCACTTTATTTCTAATGGGGGGGGTCCCTATAAACCATTTAGCCTACAGACTTAAACTGCCTGGCTTGCCTGCAATCTAAAACAGCCCACAGCTGGGGTTTTGCCTCAGTTTCCCTGGGCTGTCACAACTACCCAGGAAGTACTCAACAGCCCTTTCCTCCTGTGGGATCCTCAGCCTAAAACTTCCCATGGGGAATCTCTCAATCTGAATACATAATAATCCTCACCTGGAAATCTTTATTCATTCTGAGAGGAGTCGACTCATCCCCCAATTCCTCACAGCTGGGCTGGGCTTCAGTCAAGACACAGTCTGTCCTAAGGCCTACACTTAAATTATAACGATTATATCAAGTGTGGTCTAGGTGCAGAGCATTGTGCTAAATGTTGGTGATAGAAACTCTCCTTAGAGAGTCCCTGACCTCAAGGAGTTGTCACTCTGACAAGGAAGACAATGGGAATGGAATGTCTTAGCCTCAAGATGGACAGAAGGGTCCCACCTCTCTCATGGTCCTTAGGGGGCAGCAGCAAGGTGGTCTTCTTTTTTTTTTTTGCAGGGCTATGGGGGTTAAATGACTTGCCCAGGGTCACACAGCTAGTAAGTGTCAAGTGTCTGAGGCTGGATTTGAACTCAGGTACTCCTGAATCCAGGACCAGTGCTTTATCCACTGTGCCACCTAGCTGCCCCCTAAGGTGGTCTTCTTTAACGCCATTTCCTCTCATGCTTTAATTTTTTGGCACTGACAGGGACTTTGTTGTAAAGAACTTTCTTTTCTGGGTCCTCAGGAATGAGGGTGAGAGCAACTGACTTACTAAAAGCCTTTTATTTTGGTAGAACCTAATGGGCCTCAGAGCTCTTATGGGAAAAATTGGGTTAGAGACTAGGGGCAGGAGCCATGAATTAAAATCCTGTCCCTACCATTTCTGCATGTAAATTCAGACAAGTTATTTCAAGCACTGTTGAAATCGACCCACTCATTTTACAAATGGGAAAACAGCTAGTTAAAGAGAGAGGGAAGTGGGGGCAGCTAGGTGGTACAGTGGATAAAGCACCAGCCCTGGATTCAGGAGTATATGAATTCAAATCCAGCCTCAGACACTTGACACTTACTAGCTGTGTGACTCTGGGCAAGTCACTTAACCCCCATTGCCCCGCGCAAAAAAAAAAAAAAAGAGAGAGAAAGAGAGAGAGAGAGGGGGAAGCTAGTGGGTACAGTGGATAGAGTACCCAGCCTGGAGTCTGGAAGTCATCTTCCCAAGTTCAAATCTGGCCCCAGACACTTACTGTGTGACCCCGAACAAGTCACTTCACCCTGTTTACCTCAGTTTCCTCATCTGTTGAATGAACTGGAAAAGGAAATGGCAAACTGCTCCAGTAACACTACCAAGAAAACCCCAAATGAGGTCACAAAGAGACAGACACAACTGAAATGACTGAACACAAAAGTTAAAGAGTGTGGGGCAGCTAGGTGGTGCAGTGGATAAAGCACCAAACCCTGCATTCAGGAGGGCCTGAGTTCAAATCTGGCCTCAAACACTTAACACACTCACTGTGTGACCCTGGGCAAGTCACTTAACCCTCATTGCCCCACAAAAAAAAAAAAAGAGTGGGTGCAAATAAAACCTAGATCTTCTACAACCCCTAGTTGGAGGTAGCTCTTTTCATGACACCAAAAAGTTCCCGGGTTTTTATCCAGTATCATTATTATTATTATTATTATTATTATTATTATTTTGGTGAGGCAATTGGGGTTAAATGACTTGCCTAGGGTCACACAGCCAGTAATTGTTAAGTGTCTGAGGCTGGATTTGAACTCAGGTTCTCCTGAATCCAGGGCTGGTGCTCTATCCACTGAGCCACCTAGCTGCCCCCCAGTATCATTATTTAAGTCTTCAAGTAGTCTGTCTGTGTGTGTCTTGGCTGGACTGAAAATTAGGAGCCTTTAGCAAGTACCTTGACCAAATCATTTCACATCTCAACCTTAGCTTCCTTATCTAGGAAGTGGGAGGGTTGGTCTGGATGACCTTGAAAGTCCCTCCCAGCGACCAATCTTGATCCTATTGGTGCAATAGCTGACCAACCTCACTTCTCCTGAACTAATTAGGTTCCTTACCGATAGGGTCTTTATCCTATTCATTTTTTTTTTTTTTTAGTGAGGCAATTGGGGTTAAGTGACTTGCCCAGGGTCACACAGCTGGTAAGTGTCTGAGGTCGGATTTGAACTCAGGTCCTCCTGACTCCAGGGCTGGTGCTCTATACACTGAGCCACCGAGCTGCCCCTATCCTATTAATTTTTTGGTGCACCCCCATGGTGCCTAGCACAATGCCTTCCTTGCGCATGGTAGGCATTCAATATTGATGGAAATAAATCAAGAATCATTTTCAATTCTCCTCTTCCAACAGGAGCCTTCCGAATTCTCTTCCCAAAAGGAATCCAGCTGTTCACCTGGGTTTGCATAAAATCTACATACAAGTTGGAGATATTTCAATTGTTCTCAAGAAACTCACTTAGTAATGCCATTAACACAAGATAAGGCAAACTTAGTTCTGATAAAACTTTCTCCAAAAGCTTTTAGATTTCATCACAACACATTATATTTGTAAAGGACATTTAAGCCAAAAATTTAACAAGATTTTTAGACAGTCATTTAAAATGGTTGAATGAGAGTTCTCTCTCCATATTCCTGGATTGTTAATTTCTCAAAATACGGCATTTTCCCCATTCATTGGAAGCAGGTTAATCAACCGCATTCTTGACACTGCAGTCATTGCAAATTTATGGCAACAAAATATATGGGCAAGAGCATATCATTATGTAAAACTTGTCAGAATAAAATATATTATTTCTAAATTGAGTGCTTCATCATGCCTAGCATGAGGCCATGCATATACGCAGTAGGCAGTTAATCAATATTAATCTAAGGCTATGAATATTTACCCCAAGTAAGATAGGGCCAAAATTTCTGAATAATTTAAAATCAGATGTAATGAATAAATTTATTATTCTTATTCCCATGGTGACAAAGCAAAAAAAATAATAAAGAAAAAACTGGAAATAAATTTAAGATTCATGATGTGGAAAATCTTCATAGATGGAATGAGATAAGACTTACCTCAGAGAGAAATTAGTAAAACAGAAACAATAAGGAAATCTAATCAGATTTTTCCTTCCTTAATTCCCTATGGCTTCTTGAAATGATTCTAAGTCCATTACTCAAATCTCCAACTACATAGATATGCATATGATCACCCCTTTTACCATCAAAAAAATAAACATCTGGGTTTTTCGTGTTTGTTTTTTTTGCCGGGCAATGAGGGTTAAGTGACTTGTCCAGGGTCACACAGCAAGTAAGTGTCAAGTGTCTGAGGCCGGATTTGAACTCAGGTACTCCTGAATCCAGGGCGAGTACTCTATCCACTTCACCACCTAGCTGCCCCCATCTGGGGTTATTGTTGCAATGTACATGGAGTCCAGGTCTTAGCTATAGAACAAAGACAGGATCCTGTGGTATTGCTTCTCAACAGTGTTATAGCTGCCTTGAATTTGGGCATCAGTAACAATTTTAAAAATCTAACTTTCACATCACACTCTTGTCTTTTCAAAGATACAATCAAGCATTTGTGGTGACAAATCTGACAAATAGGAAAGAAAAAGGCTTCCACCTCTAGCTGGATAGATCTGACCCGAACTTTGCCAATAAGTCATTTTACTTGCCCTGCTCTCAGTATCTTTATGTGGAAAATGAGAAGCTGAGCTTATTCGATTGCAGGTGCTATCATTTAAGGTCAGGAACAAAACAGAGGACAATCAGGATGAAGGGCCTTAAGAAGATCTGTTGAAGGAACGAAGGATGTTTAGCTTGGAAAAGGGAACTCAGAAAGGTCATGATAGCTGTTTCCAAGTAACTGAGGGGCTGTCATAAGGAAAAGGAATCAAACTATGGTTTGGCCCCAGAGAACCAAACCAAGGAAAGTTTCAAAGAGGTCAATGTCAGGAAAAACAGCCTACTACTCAGAACTCTCTAGAAATAGGATGGGCCATCCCCAGTGGTGGCAGGTTCCCCGACTTTGTCAGTCATGAAGCAATTAGGTGGGGTGGTAGAATCACCGGGAAGGTCTGAGCCTAAACGCTGCCTCTGATACCTACTAGCTATACGATCCCGTGCAAGTCTCTTAACCTCTCTGGACTTCTATCCTCATCCTTAAAATAATAGGGTTGAGTCTGGTGGCCTCCGAGTTTCTTTTCAGCTCTAAATCTTTGACTTCAAGGGTCCTTTGACCATGCCAGGAATTGTATAGTGAAGTTTCCCTTTCAGGTATATACCCTCTGACTCTCAGACTCTGTGATTTAATTGTTAAACATCATTTTAACCCCTAGAATCTAAGGGATACCCAACTATCTGAAGAGTAAGTCGTTAAATTTGCCCCATATTCCAATGTTGAGTAATTTGAGTCAATGGATATTTACCAGGACCCTATCATCTTTGCTCCTTGGCCCTCCCCACCAATGATTGTTTAATCTCCAGTGAATATCCAACGATTTACAATCAATTAAGATGACTATTTGGAGTGACTTATTTTGGGGGTTTCTGGCAGGAGATGCACAACACTCACTAGATGAGAGCGCCCTCTGGTGGTTTGATGGTCGTCATTCTTTAAGAATGAAAGACAAGACAGTGCATTCATTTGTCTTGCGGAGAAAACTCTCATTCCAGAAAAAACCATGGCTTACCTGAGGTCTGTCTGGAGAATTTTAGATGGCTATTAACCTCACATAAAACTAAACACTCCTTTTGGAAGCCAAAAAGGAATCAAAATTACAAGTATAGATAGCAACTGTTTGACTATGACATATCAATAACTCATGTTTTCTATAAAGTTTACACAGCAGTTTCCTTAAAACAAGACTGTGGGAAATAACTGTTCCCATATGTTAAAGTGAAGGAAACCAAAACACAAAGAAATTTTTTTTTTTTTACCCAAGATCATACTTGTAGCTGACAAATGATCCAAATGTGAAATTTGCTTTAAACCTGAAAAGTCACTAGCTTTTTTCAATTTAAAAAATATATGTCGGGTACAACTAGATGGTGCAGTGGATAGAGCACTGGCCCTGGAGTCAGGAGTACCTGAGTTCAAATCCAGTCTCAGACACTTAACACTTACTAGCTGTGTGACCCTGGGCAAGTCACTTAACCCCATTTGCTTCACTAAAAAAAAAAACAAAAAAACCTCCCAAAAATATATGCAGACATATTTTATTGATCTAACCAAAAAAAAGTCAACCGGGTTGGGGTTTTTTTTTGGGGACACATTTATTGGTAACAAACGAGGACATCGAAATAACATTTCCTTTGTTATTTTCCAACCACTGTTCCTGACTTTAATTCACCAAATATGACTTGGCTATGACTTGCAAGCCATCTAATGACTACAGGTGTCTTACTGAAAATAGGCAAAGTATTTTTCAGTAGGAATTGTTCCCACCTAAATCTATATATACCTGCCACAAACATAACTCCCCTTTTCCCTTAAAAACTTTTTTATTTTTAGGTCCCCCCAATTCCCCACCCCAGCTTTTGTAGAATTTAAATGTGGACATTTTTCTTTCTATTTATTTTTTTGCAGAGCGATGAGGGTTAAGTGACTTGCCCAGGGTCACACAGCTAGTGTCAAGTGTCTGAGGCCAGATTTGAACTCAGGTCCTCCTGAATCCAGGGCTAGTGCTTTATCCACTGCACCACCTAGCTGCCCCCTTTCTTTCTCTTTGAAAGATTGCTCATCTCCCCAACAGAACTGCTGGGAGGAGCAGGTGTTAACAGGCCTTTCCTGGCTAGTGAAGACAAATGGGGTTGCGATTTTACATTGTTCATAAAAAAGGCAGTGAGAACATTTATGTTCTTACTATAGTTACAGAAAACACAGTGATTCTCTCTACATTTTCGGAAGCCAGCAAAATGCATGGGAAGGAGAATGGGGAAGTATAACTTGAATTAAATAAGAAGTTCAATCCCTTTCCAGGAAAAAAAAAATCAGCAGTTATTTTTTCTTTTCCAATAAGGTATCAGGGGGAAAAAGGGGGGGGGGGGAGTGCATCCAATAAGGTCTCAGGGAAGGCATTATCTCAGTGAAACAATCATCTTTTCAATACTTAAATGAACAAGAAAGTTGATTTGCGACTTTCCTATTGTACATTGAGTTATTTTCAAAGGCAAGATCTTTTGATGAACAATACCCATTCCTCATTTAAAAATTGGGGGTTTTTTCTCCACGTTTATGCCATTATCATGACAGGACTAAGTTGTGATCTCTTATAAAATGCTGCGGAATGTGGCAAGCGGGAACTAACTCAAACAGGTATCTTTAAATCAGAATGCCAAGTCTGGACATTATTTAATATGTGAACAAAAATATAATCAGAAATCTGGAAAAAAAAATTTATTAAAACTTCCTCATGTAACATCAGGAAACATCTTATTTCATTTCTTCAAGTAGTGAAATAAACAAAAGATGACATTTTCCCTCTGACAGTAAATGATGACTATGTTAGTGCCTCAAAATCATCTCTCTTTGGGAGGGTTAGGGTTTCTGCGCCGTTGATGATACCTTGAAAAGAAGAAGAAATATCCTGGTAAAGAGGTGTTATTTTGGATTGGCTACCCAATAAAATTTAGATGCGTCTGCTGTGCCATAGTTTCTGTTATACACACATATGTATACATAGACATGTGTATGTTTCTGTGTAAATATGGATATACATACACATGTCTATGTAAATACATACCAATTAGTAAAATTTAAATGAAAGTTATATATTATCACATCCAGATAACAAATATGCCATATTACCCAAGTCAGTATATGAATTGCTATTATCTTAAGACAGGAATTCTGGGAAGATGTCTTCCCTTCTTTTGGGTCCCCAGGTCAGAAAGAACCCCAAGTGCTGGAGGCCTTCCCCCCTTGATCCTGCTGTCTCGAGGACACCAATGGAGTGTGCCTTGCCCTGACTGTGTGGCCAGTCCATTGCTCTGCACGTTACAAGTGTGATGATGTGGCCGTTTCTCATTCTTCTTCTTCTAGTGTGTTACTCGCTTTGATCTTTGATCTGACAAGTCAGCGGTCTGAATGCAAAGACAGCCAAGTCACCAAGAATTTATTAAGTATAGGGTTGTTCTAGAGGAGGCCCAGGAGATCCAGGAGCGTGTCCTGGAGAGGAAGAAGTACACGGCTAGCCTGGGCCTGTGCTCCTCAAAATGGAGGCTCTGGAAGGAACCAGCCAATCAGAGGAAGGGGCTGCAGGAGCTGGAGGCACTCCCAATATGTGACATCTAGGAATGAAGAGTTTTTTTGAGGCATGGAGAGAAGACTTCTGGAAGAGGGTGGCCCCCAAGCTGGGCCCTGGAGGAAGATCAGGCTTCTGAGAGACTAAGATGAAGAAGCAACACATTCAAGGCACAGAAGACAGCTAGGGCCAAGACTGTCAAGAACACATGAAAGCGGGACAGAACAAAATGGTGACGACCCCATATAGGGACCAAATTTCATATGGGGAGAGTTAATTGGGTGGCTCACCATAATATTGAGGTTCAGAAAATAACGAGGGACCACTAGGCCCAAAGTTTCCTCCCCTCCAAATGGCCTTTTTTAAGTTATTTCTCCCAGGCCAATAAGAAAGGAGATTAACAGCCTCTTTTCCACAAACAAATCAGGTTTTATTAATGGAAATACAACACACAGCAAAGGTGAAATTAATAAAGTCAAGGACAAGGGAATAGGGAAAGAAGAAAATGGATAAGCTCCCTGGCTCGAGCAAAGACTGACACAGTCCCCAAACTTGCTTCCAGCTCAGCTAATTCAAAGAGCCGGACTTGTTTTTATTAACTCACCACCTGGGGGTCCCTAGTTTCAATAGGAAACAACTGTGCAGTCTCTCAGCAGTCCGCTGCCGGAAGCTCCCCTCAGCGAGCATTCCTTTTTCTACTTTTACTTTCCCTCCCACAAAAGGGAGGTCCTTCAAGCTGCATGTGGAGAGTGGTGTCCCTTGCCGACATCAGCAGCATATGTCACTCAGGGCAGGCCAGGTGTGGCCCGTATCCAATCATCCCTAGCCGGTTTCCCAAACAGTATGATCACTCAGGTGGGACCCCTGGGTGTCTGCCAAATTCCATGATTTTATCACACTCCCCCCTTTGTTTCTTCAAGGAACACGGAGTGTTTCCTTGATGAAACAGTAAAAAATAACAGAATATAATACCCTATGCTAACAAACAATATGTTAATAACAATCTAGGGAAGGGAGAAAGGGGAAATTCTGTCCCTCGTGGACCCGCACTCTGACAATGTCTACAGAGGAAGGGCCTCAGAGGCACCGGAGATCAACAGTGATTCAGGAGCACATGCAGCTCTGGCATGCGCCTGCTTCAGTAAAATGTTCACTCCCTGCTCCACACGTGAGGCATATGGTGTGAAGTGCTATGAGTAACATACAATGTAACAAACTTACACAATCACAGGGAATGTGATCTAGCATCACCACAACGCCATGCAATGGAACAGCAGTGGTTAAGCAACACCGAAAAGCCGAAACAAAAAACAACCGCCCCTAAACTGTACAAATCCTGGGGTCAAACTGATTATGACTTATAAACATATAAAAGAGCAGGATTTAGCTATCTGGGCTTGGGCTGGAGATGGAAGAATCTAATCAAGGGGACTTTAGGATGAAAATGAAGAGGGAAGAGGGAAAGATAAGCCCCAAATACAACTGTTAAATGGGATACTGTATTACAGAGGAAAACAAACATGACATTGGAGGGGAAATAGTGAATGAAGAGCCCAGTAATTAACAGGAGAAAATAACTGGGAACAGAGTTGGGAACAGTATTCTGGATTCATCTCTTTACAAAGGCTCAGGGTAGGGGGCATAAACTCAAGTGGGGAGGCAGCGGCAATAGGCCAAGCCAGAGTGGGCCTAGCCTTGGACAAAGGACTTGGTTGTGTCGATATTAACAGAAATGAGGGTGAAGAAAGAACAAGCGGGGTCTCATAATGGACTTGGTATGAGAACACGGAGGATGTGATTTTGTGACAGTTTTACAAAAACAAAACATTTCCAGGTTCTTGCTCATGGAAAAAACAAGCCAGTGGCATAAGCCACATAGAAAGAAATTTAATAGGGAGAAATTTCTAGAAGGAAAGGGAGAAGTCGTGTTTGCCATGTTGAAGGTGATATTAGATTCCACTTAGGAGGCAATTCTCGAGAGCCTGTTTTAGGCCCTTTGTTAAACGCTGGGGATACAAAGACAAAAACAACACAGTTCCTGCCCTCAAGGAACTCATCCTCTACTAGGGGACACAATGCGTGGATACAAATAAATACAAGGAAAGTGAGAAGGAAGGTCACTCCAACTGGGAGGGCCGGGCAAGGCTTCCCAGAAGACAGGATGCCTGTGTGAAGTTTCAGAGAAGACAAGGGTGGAAGCAGCAATGTTTCCCTGGGCCCCAGCCCATACAGGCCAGGCTAGCTTGCTTTCAGAGTACTGAAACCATCCCTAGGACTCACCTGGCCAGGAGGACCGAGGCTCAAACCTCTGCCGTAGCTTTAGCTTCCTGCAGCCCACCAGCGCACTAGCCTGGCCAACACAGAAGCAAGGAAGCTGCCCGCAAGGAATCAATGCTCCAGTATCCTTTCCATGCCGTGGCTTAATAAACATTCTTTTGTGAACTGCTAAACTGCTCTACACCAGTGGTGTCAAACTGCAGGCTGCACACTGACTTAGAAACCCCACCAATTAATGCTATCAAGGTTGTACTGTATTTTTATTTATCATGTAAATCATCTCCCAATTACACTGGTTTTGTGGCTTCTTACATCCTGGCCTCAAATGTGACACCTCCAATCTACAATTATATCATTTCATTCTTATTCTAACCCTGAATCACCAGACAGACCAGTCTGAATCAGGCCAGGCTTACGTCAAGGAACGTTATGGGAGGCAGAGAGGAGTGGGCGGTATATGTGGGCATGGGCAGTGCCTTATGTGAAGACATGAAGGCAAGAGATGGAACATCAAGTCCTGGGAACAGCTTGCAGAGCGATTTGGCCAGAGCTTAACACCTGTGAAGGGGAGTGGTATCAAATAAGGCGGAGGGGTAGGTGGGAGCCATAAAACGTCAAGCCAAGGAGTTCATTTTAGTAGAAAATGATCTTTGGAATGTGACTGAAAAAGAAGAAAAAGGGTGGAGAGACAACACGAGCATGGGATCCTTCAATAGTTATTTCCAGCTATGAGCATAGGTTTCGTCAGGACATGGGATACAGAAGCAGAAAACTAGGCTCAGATCTGGATCCTGAAGAATCCCCATCAATCAAGAAGTATTGGGGGAAGGGGGAGGGAGTGTCTTTTATGGAACTTTTTAAAGAAACTTCCCCAAAATATAAATGAGGAAAGCTAGTTATGGCCAGTACTTGTAAAGCAAGTCAGTCAGGGTGCCCACAAGCAATGAAATCAAACTCTGAGTATGAGCAAACATGAGAGCTGCTTCCTAACATGTGTGAAGTCTTGTTTTCCACGTTTATCCCATTCCTTCAATTTCTTGATGTATTCTTGAAAATTCTTATTTTTCTTTTTTTTGCAGGGCAATGGGGGTTAAGTGACTTGCCCACGGTCACACAGCTATTAAGTGTCAAGTTTCTGAGGCCAGATTTGAACTCAGGTCCTCCTGAAAACAGGGCCAGTGCTTTATCCACTGCGCCACCTAGCTGCCCCTTGAAAATCCTTAAAGCCATCCCTAAGTCTTTCCCATTACTCACTGTGTACAGGATGCCCAAACCTCAACATCACCCTGCCATGACTGCAGAAATCATTTACTAGGGAAATGAATAAAAATCTAAGTCCTAAATGAACATCTCACAGAATTTTTAAAAAAGAATCATCTTTTATTCACCTTCAAACACTCTTGCCAATTTCCATTACAAACTCTGGCAAGATTCCATTATAAAATTCAGAAAATTTTTATTATGACACTTAGCTTCAGTTATCACGCCTACGCTAGTTCTTAAGTAAATGTGTTGGATGCTGAGATCAGGCCTACTTTCCTAGGGCTTGTCCCCAAGTCCACAAGACGGGGAGTTTTCCACTCATAAACCATCAACATGAGAGTTAACGGGATTTGAGGTCTCCATCCTCCCTCCATACCACCTCAGTCTCACTCATCCATGGGCCACATCTTGCCCTTTCTGCCCCTACAACATCTCTCTCACCACAGCCATGACCCTAGCTAGTTCAGGACCCTGCCACCTCGCACCTGGATCACTGCAATTGCCCCCTGACGGGTCTCCCAGCCTCATCTCGCCCCCTAATTCACCCTCCAAACAGCCTCCGGTGTGGTTTTCCTAAGGCCAGATCTGACCGTGCCACTCCACTATTCAGAAGTTCCAGGGACTCCCTGCTTTCCCCTAGGATCACGTACAAACTACCCTGTTTGGTATTTAAAGGCCTTCACAGCCTGGATCCAACCCATGAGAAACTGCTCCTCCTCCCATTCCACAGGCCAGGCCTCGCACAAGATGCTCCAGCACAGGCTGCCCAACCACAGAGCCCAGCTTGTCTCCATTTCTAAGAATCCCTGGGTTCCTTCCAAGCTCAGCTCGAGTGCTATCTTCTACAGGAAGTGTCCCCTACTCCCCCAATGGCCAGTGCCTTTACCTCTGACCTCCTGCCAAAGGAAGGGCCTTATACAGATTGCTCTCTTTTGTATGTACTTATATATGTTGTCACCCCACCCCCCATCCTAAGTAATGTGAGCCACCTCAGGTCCACAACACATGGCAGAGCGGCCGGGCACTTAATGACTGTCTGGTGATTAGGATACTATTTCACTGGAACTCTTTCATTGCTACCTCAATGTTCTCAAGTGAGAGAATACCGCTTTAAAGGAAAATAACATTTTAGGTTGTAAAACAAAGTGCAATAAATACCGAGCATTCTTCTTTAGTTCGTCTAGAGTATGAAGGAGGGTCGTTTTTGTTTGGGTTTGTTTTTTAAAGAAGATACTTACTGCCCAAGAGGGTACCAGCGGTGCTTTGTAGTGAAGAAAAGTCTACTCAGCTCTTCCATCATGGGTCCTTGCTGACTAGTATTGCCATCTGCTTTTAATTTGGCTTTCAGCATTTGA
Organism: Dromiciops gliroides; assembly: GCF_019393635.1. NCBI lineage: Eukaryota > Metazoa > Chordata > Mammalia > Microbiotheria > Microbiotheriidae > Dromiciops > Dromiciops gliroides. The sequence continues at coordinate 269,999,761 of NC_057865.1, read as the reverse complement.
TCATAGGTTTCTTCTTGGTTATCCACAGGATCTGGTCTAGTTATAGGCTGCAAAATATGAGTTCACCATATCAAAATAAGAAAAATCCCAGCATTATTTAATAACGTCTATAGTTAACTTGTTAATTCATCAGGTCACAGTGTATAAGTGGTATTTTCCTGATAAAGCACTTACCACATCTCAAAGGATCAGGAAAGTTTTTCCTTTTTATACAATCAACTTATGGAATTTTTTTCAAATGAAGAAATTCTTAATACTTTAACTTATACTTACTAAGAATGAACATTGGTTGGTCAGTCAATCGCAAAAATTCTCAATGAGATATGAAACTCAATACCAATCTTTCATAATCTTAAAATCACTGGCAATATCAATAAGGGGACTCCAGGAGGTGCAGTGGATAGAATGCCACACCTGGAGTCGGGAAAACCTGAATTCAGATTCATCCTTAGACACTTAACTAGCTGGCAAGTCACTTAACCATGTTGCCTCAGTTTCCTCATCTGTAAAATGAGCTACAGAAAGAAATGGAAAATCTCTCCAGTATCTTTGCCAAGAAAACCCCAAATGGGTTCATAAAGAGTCAGACACAACTGAACGACAATATCAATAAACTTCAATGCTTTCAGATACCATAATTATTTCTTTTATCTAAAAGATATAATCTAGGGTCTATAGAAGACCTAAGGAATATCTCCCCAAAAGACATTATTCCCTTACTAGGAAAAATGGTCACCTGTATGTAAAACATAAAATGATAACGTAAATGAAAAAAAATCATCACAAAGTATAGTTTTGGGAAATAGTTTTAAGCAAAACCAGCTATGCTCTGATGCAATAAAAAGTGACCATGAAAACGTGGCACAGTCTTCCTTGAATTTACAATTTCCCGAATTGCAATAGAGTCCTTTACTTTGTTTGCCCACCAAGCACTTAAATGACAGGTTAACAACATGCTGTAATACTGTGCTCATTGCTATGGGGCCTACAGGACACAAGATTACCACTGAATTAAGGGATTAAGGGAAATAGACATCTTCACTTCCTCATTTCACTTCAACTGTGTGAGGATCCCTGTAATTTAAAAAAGGTGTTGGAGCTGCTGGCAGAGTAGTAACTGGAAAGCCAGTGGTGACGAGCTTCCCAAAACACAGCTAGGCTGGTCCTCGGACAACAGCAACACTGTCCAGCCTTTCCAACCCAAGGGGGCCCTTTCACAAGTGGCCCTCTGAAAGCAAAGCCTTCAAGATCCCAGAGTCTCCTCAATGCCCCAAGGAGACATCATACAAAGAGAGAGGAGAACAAGGAAAGCCTGTGAAATGATCCAACCATTCTGCAGAGCAATTTGGAACCATGCCCAAAAGGCTATAAAACTGTGCATTCCCTCTGACCCAGCAATACAACTACTAGGTCTGTATCCCAAAGAGATCATAAAAAGGGGGAAAGGACCCACATGTATAAAAATATTTATAGCCGCTCTCTATGTGGTAGCGAAGAATTGGAAATCAGGGGGATGCTCATCAATTGGGGAATGACTGAACAAGTTGTGGGATATGAATGGAATGGAATACTATTGCGCTGTAAGAAATGATGAGCAGGCAGATTTCAGAAAAACCTGGAAAGACTTAAGTGGACTGATGCTGAGTGAAGTGAGCAGAACCAGAAGAACATTGTACACAGTAACAGCAACATTGTGTGATGATCAACTGTGATAGACTTAATTCTTTTCAGCAGCTCAATGACCCAAGACAATTTCAAAGAACTCATGATGGAAAATGTTCTCCACATTCAGAAAAAAGAACTATGGAATTTGAATGCAGATTGAACCATACTGTTTCTACCTTTTTTTTTTTTTGAGGTTTTCCCCTTGTGTTCTGATTCTTCTTTCACAACATGACTAATGCATAAATACATTTAATGTGATTGTACATATATAACCTATTATCAGATTACTTTCTGGTCTTGGGGACAGGGGTGGGAAGGGAGGGAGGAATAAAAATTTGGAACCAAAAATCTTATGAAAAAAATGTTGAAAACTATCTTTACAGGTTTTGTTTTTGTTTTTGAAGGGCAATGGTGGTTAAGTGACTTGCCTTGGGTCACACAGCTAGTAAGTGTCAAGTGTCTGAGGCCAGATTTGAACTCAGGTACTCCTGAATCCAGGGCCAGTGCTTTATCCATTGCACCACCTAGCTGCCCCACTATCTTTACATGTAACTAGAAAATAATAAAATACTTTTATGATTTAAAAAAGAAAAATCAACATTTTTCTCTCTATTTAGCAGTAGGATTGGCCCAACATATAAGAAATCTCCCTAATTTTAAGAAGATGGAAAATATGTTTATTTTTAAATAAAGATAAAAAAACTGATTAATGATTTGGTTCAAGTCACACAATGAGCCTGTGGCACACTCAGAAACTGAACCATTATCTGATTCTCAGGCACCATTTAATCTACTTTACTGAACCTCAAGGAGAGAACATGTGAAAAATTTTAGTAAAATAGGAGAAAGGGGGGAAGGAAAGGAAATAAGCATTTATATGCCTACTATGTGCCAAATACTGGGCTAATTTTTTTTTACAAATGCTTTTTTACAATTTTTTTGTTTTAAAAAATTATATGATAATTCTTTTTAACAAAAATTGCATTTGATCCTCACAATAACCCTGGGAGGTATTTGTTATTATTACCCCCATTTTATAGTTGAGGAAACTGAGGCAAACAGAGGTTAAGTGATTTGCCCAGGGCTGTATGTCTATTCCAGGCTCAGTGCTCCACCTATCTACTGCTCCATCCAGCTGCTCCTAAAATGCAGTAAGGCTGAATGTTAGCCTTTAAAAAAGTCTAATTTTGACCTTTTTTTATGTTAAAAAAATATATCTGTTCAATGCCCTTGGTATCTAATTACACTGACTTAATAACTAAATGGTAACCCCCTTCAGATTCAGTTATTTACTAACTGTCTTAAAACATGAGAACTGGAAAAAGCCTTCTGAGCACCCGTGTGGCTAAAGGCACTGCAGCTGTTTTAAAGAAACACATGGGGAGTACAGTCCAAGGTGGCCTATTGGAGTGAAAACATATGGATGAATCGATAATTTTCCAACTACAGATTTAATGGTGGTTATGTGAACACCACAGATTTATCGGAAGACTGACAGATGATGTGCATTTATCTTCCCTACTTTTTACCAGGGGTCAAGTTTGGGGACAGGCAGGGGGAGCGGAGGGAAGAAGGAGAAAAGGCAGGAGGGTTTAGGGCATATGCTTTGGAAGTCCTGAGATTCAAAGGGGTCTGGCGTAGTCAGCAAAGAATGGTACAAAATGAGGGAGAAAGAAACCTAAGAGTTGAATTACACTCATGCTTGAGATTACTTATAGAAAGTTTTAAGCCTATAAGGGATCCCTTCTTCTAAAACCAATCAGAAGAACACGATCCTGCTTCTGTAAAACAAAAACGTCCAAGACCTGCAACTGGACGAAGGAATTTACGTTCTGCTGACCTCCCCCTGTCAGATCCTGGCTAACAAAGTCTCTCCCCGCAGCTGAACAGCTCCAGATCCCATAGCAGGCGCTCACCGGGCATGACTACAGCCCTTGCCATCGGCCCCGTCCCCGGCCCGGCTCTGCCCCCCTCTGCAAACCCCTCTCACATTGGAGTCTGCTTTCCCACCTTCGCACCTTTGCCTTCAGCTCAGAAGGTTCCGCTCTGCCCTTGATGGATCTGCAGGAGTAACAGGCCCCCCCTCGGACCCACAGATGCTGACTCTACGCCATTCTAGGCAGGCCTCTCTTCTCTCCTCGGTTTTCCTCTTCCATTTTCCCATACACATGCTCCAGATTTCTCCCAGGCGCCATCTTCCCTCAGGGCTGGTGGCTACTCAAGCTACCGTCTCCTCTTCAGGATAAACTTCCAGAAAGGGTCCACACCAACTGTCTCCATGTCCTTACCAGTCACCCCTCAAGCCCTTACAATCCAGCCACCCCCCTGCCCCCTCTACTGAAACTGCTCTTGAACAATCTGTTCCACGTCCAGTCCACCAGCCTTCCCTCATCCTTATGCGCCTTGACCCCTCTGCCACACAGGCTGCGTGCCGTCTGGCAGTCGACACCCTGGCTACTGTGTCCTCTCTCTTCCCTTGGAGTCCACCAAACTGCGCCCTCCTGGGTACCCCCTGTCTAGGTGCCTTCATGGTCTCCTTTGATGGTCTTCCTCCCTCCCCATGATAGGACTCCTGGGCATGGATGCTCCTCGGGCCTTTCCACCCTTGGCTTCCTCGTCTCTCCCTCAGAGATGGATCTCCTCCAAGCCCACCCCTTCGATAACCACCTTGTGCAGACGGTTCCCAAACCCTTCTCTCGTCCTGAGCTCTGGAGTCAGAAGACCAGGGTGAGACTTCCGGCTCTCGGACTGTGTGTGTGACTCAGGGCCAGCCAAAGCACCTGGGTCTCAGGTCTGTCCTCTGTACGATGAGTGTCACCGACCTCCAGATCTCATCAGCCACATTCCCAGGACCCTGCATCACTCTGCCCCTCCTCTCACCAAACTCAAAACCTGCCATCTTTGACTTTTCCCTCCCTCCCACTCACTCCTCACACTCAATCGCATGCCAAAGCCTCTTGATTCTACCCTCCCCATGTCTTTGGTGCCCAATCCCTTCCTCCACTTCATCCTCCCCATACCTGACTCTGTACTAACACTACTTCACTGGGCGCAGAGGCAACACTGGGTTCTTGAAGGCCATCTCAGCAGACGACAAGTCCTAGCAGGTCCCACCACGCAGGCGAGGCTCCAAGAGACGGGCTATATGTGTGTCATTCAATCATGAACTCAGCTAAGGTCAGAGAGGCTCATCACCAGGTGTATTTTTTTGGTTCCAGAAATTCATAAAAGATGTCTACAGAGGTGTGGAAAACAACAGTCTATGTCTGTGGAGGACCCACGTGGACAAAATGCTGGATCCTGAAGTACCGAAGCACACGTCTGATCAATCACTCCCCTCCTCAGACATTCAATAACATACTGGCATTTCAGACCCTTTACACCCGGTTCCCACCTGATGCTGCTGTCTACTTTTGGACTGGTCTATACGGCATGCTATAATCCTACCAAACTGCACCAGGGCCTGCTCCTCAGTCTCACTATGTGAATGTGCCCCTCCCCCATCTGCTCAGATGCCACCCGCTCTGGTCTCCCTCGGACCCCTGGCTGAAAACCATTCTCTCCTGCTCAAATCTCAGACAAATCTTTGCAGGCATCTCATCTCTTCTCTTCCCATGCTACATTTCACATCATGTTTCTGAATGGACATGCCCTAGCCCCCAGGGCACTGAGTTCCCCAACATGAGGGACTGCTCTGCATATTTTAATTTCAGGGCCTGGCACAGAACTTTGCACAGAGAAGGCACTTGAGAAAGGTCTAACTGCTGTGCATTGTCATTACTGGCGGCTGTGCACCCTAGCAGAGTATAAATTTCCAAAGAGCAGAAATCATCATCTAAACGTTTAGACTTTGCTAGGCCTTAACGTGTTCTCCACAGTACAGGCCCAAGCACATCACTAAAACGTGGCTACCAGAACAGAACAAAATACTGTAGCCGTAGCACAATGAAGAGTATCTACGGTGGAACTACAAATGCCTCTGGTCTCCAGAGTGTGTCTTTTTTTTTGTTGTTGTTGAGGCAATTGGGGTTGTGACTTGCCCAGGGTCACACAGTTAGTAAGTGTCAAGTGTCTGAGTCCAGATTTGAGCTCAGGTCCTCCTGAATTCAAGGCTGGTGCTTTATCCACTGCGCCACCTAGCTGCCCCCAGAGTGTGTCTTCAAAAATGATGTCTGCAACATCACACTGTGGAATCCCATGGATGTGAATCCAAGAGCAGTAATGAACTCAAAAGAAGATCGGCCAGAAGGAGAGAAGCTAGCCTTTCCCGCCCTCATCCGTGCTCCCACCCCCCACATCCTCTACTTTCTTCAGTCACAGTAAGATATAATCTGATGGGGATTCAAAGAAGAAATGCAGACCTACTTTGGTGTGCTCATAAGGAACGTCCACAGAAGGGTGGTAGCATACGATCGTCCGGCCATCTGACGACAAGGCAAGCTCCACCTTGCTGTAAGAGAAAAGTATTTCTCTGTATACAGGGCACAGTGGATCTGTGATTAACCTAAAATTACCCGATGAGGGAAAAAATGTGGCAGGAGCAGTTACCTCAGCCAGCCCATGGCCCATGTTGGGCCACGTTGCATAGCTTAGCTATGCAACCACCTTGAGATCCAAAACTACCTAAACTGGTCTGAAACCTGTTTGCATTTCATCCCGTTTATGTTTAAAATGTTTTCTATTTCGAGACGTAGCGCCTCGTGGGAAAAGAATAGGAAAACGTTTACCAGCCACAGTACAAACTTCCTTTATTTGTCCCAAACCCACTTCCAACAATTCCCAAGAGGTGGCCCCTTCTCCTAGTCACCTGTGATTTGGTGAAGAAGGCTGTGCACACCTTATCCACACCCTCCGTGATCCTATGGACTTTGTCCCCACTCCCTGGGTGGGAAGCGCAGTCCTCATTTTTTAGCATATTCTCCTAACAGAGCTGCGCCACCTCCCTGGATCCTTCTCTGGACTTGCCCTGGCTTTGTTCTCTCTTTCTTGAGGTCCTGTGACCAGAAATGCACACAATATCCTAGGTGCAAAATCACTTGGCTCCTCCTCATATGAAAAACAAATGACCGATATCTTTCTCTCATCTTGTAGTTCTCCTGAGAGTAGCCTCTAGACTTATCAAATGTATTCTAAAAGAGCACAATTTTTACAGCTACCAAAGCCACATCTTCTTTAGATACCTGCCATGTTGTGATTCCAATCATAACTGGTGTGGCTGAGAATTAACATGAAAAATTAAATGCTAAAACAAATTATTTTAGCCAACTAAGATGACAAAAATGAAGTATGCTGTGAAAATGTTCTACCACCATTTCAAAATGGAATACTCCTAGTATCGGTGACATAAACATTAATTTTAGCAAAAATGTTTAGTGGATTGAATTAGGCAGCTTTTGACTTAAGAGTTATGTATTTCCTGCAGAATAACTGGAGTAATGGAGAGAGAAAAAAATCGGGAGTCAGAGGACCTGGATTTTTAATTCCAGTCCCCGTGACAGAGCAGAGCAAGACTAGGAAAGTTCATTATTCTTTTCATATCCTTTTCCCATTTGTTTTTTGTTTTGTTTTGTTTTTTGTTTTTTGCAGGCAATGAGGGTTAAGTGACTTGCCCAGGGTCACACAGCTAATAAGTGTCAAGTGTCTGAGGTCACATTTGAACTCAGGTACTCCTGAATCCAGGGCCAGTGCTTTACCACTGCGCCATCTAGCTGCCCCTCCTTTTCCCATTTGTGAAAAACAGGTATAGATGACACTCAAGGTTTCCCTCTCCAGATCTAAATATAGTATTCTCAAAGGTCCTTCATCCTACAGAGGAAGAAACTAAAGCCCAGAGAGATCATGGGACTTTGTCTCCCTACCCCCCTAGTGATTGTGGTACAACCTCTCCTTTCCCTTTTCCTTTCAAAGGTAAGCTCAAAGGTACAGTGCCTCTCAAATGTATGAAACGACTCCTAAGAATACCTGAAAAAAGGGGGCAGCTAGGTGGTGCAGTGGATAGAGCACCGGCCTTGGATTCAGGAGGACCTGAGTTCAAATCCGGCTTCAGACACTTAACACTTACTAGCTGTGTGACCCTGGGCAAGTCACTTAACCCCAATTGCCTCACACCAAAACCAAAAACCAAAAACAAAAACCTGAAAATGGTCAAAAGTAAGTAAGTTTTTGAACATTAGCCCCAATTCACATTTTTTAATGGAGTAGTTAGTATTCCTAAGAATAGTGTCACAAAGGCAATCTCTTTTTACTGAAATGTATTAAAGCAAAATGCTTAATAAAGTATGTATTTCAGTTTCTACACATTGTGTAATTATTAACTGTTCAAAATTAAATAATAGTTTGAGGAGTTATTTTTCCCTACTAGACATGAACTAAAATTGGGAAATTAATTTTTCCCCAAAGCTACAACACTGCTGCAAAAAGAATAAAGAGGATTTCTGGCAGTATATCCATGTCTTGCAATAAACTGAGCATTCAGTAAAATACAATGGCAGTAATTTTTTATTAACAAATGCTTGTAAACATATGCTTATCCAAAACCCACCATAATAATTACTGAAAAGAAAAATAATGGGGGAAAAAATCAGGAAAGAAAGCAGGAGGCACCAAGACAAGTAACTAAATTAAGTTATTTCCAAGATTACAACTACAGCACAAGTAGAAATTAAGGTATTGTTCCTGTTTCATTCAGATTATAATACATACCAATTGTAGTCATCTGGAAGAGGTGTGTACGTAGATTTATGGCAAACACAACCCAGAGCTCCTTCTGGAAAGACCACAATGAAGATCAAGTTAATCAGCTGTAGGGTTTGCACCTGATACATGTACATTTAAACTCCATTTTCGAATAGCTCTGTGATCAAGGATGAGAGGCTCATTACACTGAGTCAGGCTACTACCCTACACATACCCCCTCGCCCTCTACAGCTGGCTCATGTCCCCACATCAGTCCTCCTGAGGAAGTCCACCCAACATACTAGAGATCTTCTCTATGTTTTGTACCAATGGAACCCACACACAGTCTACCCCAAGGATAAGCCAGAAAAACTTTATCCCTTACTAAGGGTTGCACAGACTTTTTTTTTTTTAAAGTTAAAGACCTTTATTAACAGGTGCTTGCAGTTTGTGGATTTTCTGGGGAAAAAAATCAGGTGTATGTTTATCCAAATTAGAAATGAGGTTCTTAAATGCACAGACTTAAAAAAAATGTTTTCCCCTCATGTAGACTCAATCAAGAATGCTTCTTTTGAAAGCATACTCCCATATTACCATTTTTAACAACACAACTCAGACCCTTGAATCTTTCCAAGGTTATTTTTTTTAAACTTCCAAAAGGCTTTCTTTGAATACCTTTGATATAAAACGAAAAGCAGAAAATGCGGTAAATTATCTTTGTAAAAGAGTCGGTTTTAAATATCTGTTCAAATTAATTAACTGTGAAGTAGTGAGGACAATGATAGTAATGAGGCCAAGCTGAAGGACTAATTCCTACAAGGACTAGAATACTTCTAATCTGTCCTACTCGATTTAGCATTTAATTATATTGTCTGAATCCCGTTATCCAAAAATGCAATACAGAACGCTTTTGCATCATTCACAACCTTTTTTCTGTATGTTATCTCCCCAACTAGATTGTCAATCTCTTAAAACCAAGGATACATTCAGGGAGTATAACCCTCTTTATCCCACAATATTTGTTTACTATCTGCTGTTTACTATCAGCAATTCCAAGGATGAGACTCCGTCCACAGAGAGTCAGGTCACTCGCTCATCGGATGCAGGACAAGTTCTCTTGCAACAAGACAAAACTCTTGGAGATGATTTTTTACTTGGCAGGTGGGGGGGGTGGTGTCACTGCTTCCTGGGGCTGGGAATGGGGATGGGCCAGAGGGGATGGCTGATTCCCAGGGCTATTTCATGTGGCTCTTCTTGAATCTGAAAGGCTGAGTGTAGAGAGGGAATGGGAGTGGGGAGGAGGGGCTGTCACACCTGTGTGTGTTGTGTGGAGAGAAGGAAGGATGGTAGGCATACACTGAAGGTGCCAGTCCCTGCCTTGGCACCAAACTACCCCCTCCTTAAAGGTCTTTTTCTAAGATGTTTTGGGGGGTGGGAAGAGAGGACAGAGGCAGGTCCAGAAGAACCTTAGGAGGCCAGGCCTGGGCCTGGGGGACCAAGCCGCTCCTGTACCAGGACGAGTGAGTGGATGCAAACCCAAGCCCTTCTGGGTGAGTTTCATGGCCAGGGGCTTCCCTGGAGCCCTGTACCTGCAGGCTGGAGCTACTGTGGGAAGGGCAGACCGCGGGGGCCCCAGCTCCTGAGGGAGCCCTTTGCTGGAACATGACTCCTTAGTCCAGAATAAACCAGACACTTAACAAATACTGAGGGATAGATAAGGAGAGCTGGACTCCTGAGGCCGCCTCCACACCTCACAGTACGTACGCCACAGCTAAAAGGTCCTGCCCAGCAGGGAGGGTTTGCTGGAGTCCCTCCTGCTTGCTCACTGCAGTCCTCCGGTCCCCCTCAGCCCAGGGGCAGCAGTGAAGAGGACGAGGATGGGGACAGGAAGAGACAAAGGAAAGGAGGTCTTGATGCAGTGTTGCCTGACCCAGGCTTGGTGCTAGGACCACCATCAAGCCTTTAAGACCCCCGGCCACATATTTAAAGTAAAATACATCGGGTCAAAAAAGTACTCACTCTGAAGTGTGATTTGCCGGCTGGAGGCAGCTGCGTGGGCCAGCACAGCCCCGGCCGATCGTACCGCTGCCAGGGCCATGTTGTACAGGGTGTAGGCAATGCCGGAAAAGGAGCCCGCTCAAGACGCACACTGCCTGTGGATCCCTGCTTAGAAGGAGGAGAGCAGGCTACACACATCTGAAAGCAAGGGGACCCCGCCCTCTTCAGCCTCGTTACAACCCCCCCAAAGGGGCCTTCTCTCTATTCCATAAGGCCCATTTCTGAGCCTCTCCGAAGATCACGGCCTCCGACTCACAGAACCTCCTCATATCTATCTGATATCTGGGCTTAGAGATCGAGCTGCTGCCTCCCTGGTAAAATGCCAGCTCTTCAAGAGCATGGAGAGCTTCGTTTCTTCTCTTTGGCTCTCTGGCACACAGCAAGCACTTGCTGAAGGAATAAGGCAGCAAAGAGCTCAGGGGATCGTACAATTGCATTAAATTCACATTTTTGGTGTGATTTTCCTATTGCACAAAGCATAACTGTGGGGGAAGAGTGTTCAGGCATAAGACCGTAAGGCCTAGAGAAAAGAGCCATTCCCACAATCAGGCCTCAAGCACCACAGGGTCAGCGGTTTCTAACTTTTTCAAGGGTGAAGACCCTTCTTATTGCCTGGCCTCACACCCAAGACTACCAAAAGTCTTGGCTGGTCAGATGTGGGATTTGAACCTATGTCTTCCAAAGACAGTCAGTCAATAAGTGTTTATCAGCATCTACTATGTGCTAGACATCGGTGCCTGCAACAATGTAATGGACAGCTCCCTACCCACTATGCCACAGTGCCTCTCATAAATCAATGCAATGCTTTTAAGTGAATTTGACTTTTGTCAGTTATACTGCACCCAAATACTTGAAGCTGTTTAACTGATAAGTCATCATTGCTGCATCCTAGGGTACTGGGAGGAAGCCTGGCTCTGGAGGCAAAGAACCCCCGCTGGAATCCTGCCCCTGATGTACTGCTAGTCACTCATGGGACCCTGGGCAAGTCACTTCACTGCTGAGCCTCATTTTCCTCGTGTGTAAGCCAAGGATCACATCTCCCTCACTGAACAGTCTGATGAGTTAGTATATGTAAAGTGCAAACCCAGGAACACCAGGCCAATGTTTGTTATTAATGGGTCCAGGGATTCCCTTCCTTGCAATAACTCTCCTGTAGGTGGGACCCACAGAGCTAGTCCTGCCCTTCATCCTACAGAGGAGGAAACTGAGGCCCAGGAGATAAAAGGACTCTCTCCCCATCCCTCTCCTCTCCCTAGTTTCTTTCAAAGTTAAGCTCAAAGGCCACCTCCTAACTGAGGCCACCTACAAGTGCCCTTCCTGATCTCCCAGCTGCTAGTGCTGCCTGCCCCATGGGGGGGGGGGGCGAAAAGTCTTGTGTTAATTTTGTATTTATAGACTGACATGCCTCACCTGACAGAAGGTAAACTCTCTGAGGCCAGGATCTTCAGTAGGAGCTGAGAATACAGACAGAACATGTCACAATTCCTATGCCAATGAAATCACAGTTCTAACAGACAGAACATGTCACAATTCCTATGCCAATGAAATCACAGTTCTAATCAAAATCAATATCCAGCTTCTCTTTCTCTCTGTCTGTCTGTCTCCTGGGGCCCTCAGCCTCTCCCTTTCCCAGTGGTACAATGGTTTACACAAGCTACTTTCTCTGCTCTATATTAATTATAAATATATAGAGAGGGGCAGCTAGGTGGCAAAGTGGATAGAGCACCAGCCCTGGAGTCAGGAGGACCTGAGTTCAAATCCAGCCTCAGAACTTGACACTTACTAGCTGTGTGACCCTGGGCAAGTCACTTAACCCCAATTGCCTCACTAAAAAAAAATTATATATGTATATATGTGTGCATATATATAAACCATCTATATCAACTTATATTGATAGATATATAGGTACAGATAGATTGATATCAATCGATCAATAGATGGACAGATCAACAGATGGGTAGATAGAGATAAGTAAACAGATATAGGATCAAAGGTAAGTAGACAGAGACAGACATAGATGCCAGGTAAGTAGACAGACAAATAGATGGTTTTATGGATAGATATAAATAGGTAAGTAGATAGATGAGGGATGATATAGATGATTAGGAGGTGGAGTGTGTGTGTGTGTGTGTGTGTGTGTGTGTGTGTGTGTGTGTGTGTGTGGACAAAGAGGAGAAAACACTTTTAGGTTTGCAAAACACTTTTCTCATTTGAACCTCACCACAATCCCTTGAGGTGTGTAGTAATAACAACAGCCAGCATTGCCAGTTAAATGACTTTCCCGAGGTCAGTCACATTAGTGAGCATGGGGGGGTGGGGGGGGGGGGGAAGCACAAGTGTCACCTCCCCGAGGTCTCAGCTCCCTCACCTGTAAAATGAGGGTCTCTCAGGGAGGCTCCCACAGCTGCAAATCTATAACCCTATGAGTGCTTCGCTTTCTCTAGGCCTCAGTTTCCTTATGTGTCAGATGAGCAGGCAGGACTGGATGACTTCTGGGGCTACCTTTAAGTCAGATTCTAGGGCAGCCTGGGACAGGGGGAGGAGCCGCCAGGACTAGGCTGTTCAGAGGCAGTGAGGTGCAGAGGAGGGTGTCCCCGGCTTTCTTAGTATCTATTTGTAGATCGTAAGCTCCTTGGGGCAGGGGCTTGTCTTTTTCTTCTCCGTACCCCCAGCGTTTAGCGCAGCGCCTGACTGATTGGAGGCGTCAGGAAGACCTGGGTTCGGATCCTGCCTCTGACACTCCTCAGCTGGTGGCCCTGACCTCGCTCGTGTCCCCTATGAGAGCCTTAGTTTGCTATCTTGTACACGGAGCCAGGAAGACCACCCACCTCTAAAGCGTAAGACTCGCTAGCCCTGTGGCCCCGGCAAAGTCACTCGCCCTCTCCGTGCCTCAGTTTGCCCTCCTGTCATAAGGGGAGGACAACGGCCCCTCCCTCCCGAGGATGTTGGCAGGCTACCCCGAAGCAACGCACGTTGCTATTACTATTGTTGTTGTTGTTTCTCCACCCTCCGCAGCCCAGGGAGAAAGCAACCGTTACCTCCAAGGACACAACCTCGCTCTGTCCCAGCAACTGCTCCACGTTCCCCCACGGTGCCTCATACGCCTGCGCAAAAGCTACTTCCTGTCTCCCGTGACGTCACCCCGCTTGGCACGCCCATGGCGCGAAGTCTTCTGGGAAACGTAGTCCAGCTGCAGAAAACGCCCTTAAGGGCGTTTGAATATAGGAAGTGATGGAATCCTCAAAGGTCGTCCATAGAGTCCAGCTTTTACCTGAATCGGAATCATCTCAACGACCTTATGAGAGGGGAGACGCGGTTGGATTTGTGGCCTTGACTCCACATTCCAACTCTGAAATTTGCAAGCTCTGTGACTTTGGGACAAGTGGCAACCTCTCTGGGCTGCGATTTTTCAAGGGTCAAATGTAGACCTGATCTCTAAGACTTTTTTCTACTCTAAATCCTATAACCCCTAACAAAGTTGGTTATCTAACTAATAAGTAGCAATAACAACAACAACAACAATAATAATAACGTGGGTAGCTAGGTGGTACAGTGGATAGAGTGCCAAGCCTGGGGTCAGGACGACTCCTCTTCCCCAGTTAATACCCAGTCGCTGACACTTAGTAGCTGTGTGACCTTGGACAATTCACTTAACCCAGATTGCCTGAGTTTCCCCCTCCGTAAAATGAGCTGAAGAAAGAAAGGGCAAACCACTCCAGTATCTCTGCCAAGAAAAGCCCAGATGGGGTTACAGAGTCAGACATGACTAAAAAACAAAACACAACTGAACTGAAGCATACAAAGGTACACATCTACTACCCTGCTTCACTCTCCCTTAATAAGAACCTACCTTCAGCCTCCTGATCATCTCACTGCAGTGTGTAGAGGATGTAGAGCAGCAAAGAATTGTCTTGTTCAAATCACAGAAATGAATGAATGAATGAATGAATGCACATTTATTAAGCATGTAGTAAGTAAGTGGTTATCTATGTGCAAAGCTCTAAGCTTGAGTACACCAATACAAAAGGAAGCCATCCTTTGCTCTCCAGGAGCTCACATGATCATGGGGGACACAAAACATTGGGAAGATGGCAGCTGCAAGTCAGCAGGAAAAATCCATTCATCTTTGGGCAGTGATGGCCAAACAGAAGGTCATGCCCCTTCTTTAATGTCATTTCCATGGGTAAAATCCTAGCACTTTCGGATATTGAGCCACCAGACAGGCCAAGGCCTTTGGCGGCAAGGACTCTGCAGCTGTCCTCAGCTACGTCTGCGCAGGGCTGGAAGCTGAGCTATCCCCAGGGCTCTTGGATTCAGGCTCCTGGGCTGTCTTTGATCAGGGTCTGAGAGGAGATGGTGGCCAAGGTGGTGGTGGTAGTGGCTGGGCTTGCCTGCCCTTGGTAGGTAGGGAGGGATGGCCCTTTCTCTGGAGGAGTTACTTCCCCAGAAGACGGTTGTGAGGACTGGACCGGAAGCGCGACTGGGAATAGGGGGAGGGGAGGGGGAAGGGAAGAGGGCGCTGGCACCATTTTACAGAGAATATCTAAGATCTAACTTGGAAACATGCTTCATGTTAACGACTGGCTGGAGAGATCAGGAACAGCTTCACAGAAGAGATATTTAAAATCACAGAACTGCAAAGTTAGAAGAGACCTAGATGACATTTGGAGCTGGAAAGATCCTGGAAATCAACCACTTAACCCCCCCCCCCCTTTCTTTGACACGTGACAAGGAATGGCTGCCACACACAAATTTAGACTGAAACAGAAACTTCCTTGCATCAAGTCACACAGATAGTAACTAGCTGAATTAGAACCTGAACCCAGGTCTTCGGACTCCAAAGCCAGGCTTCTTGCCACCAGGGATCTTTAACCTGGGGTCTGTAGAACAAGTCTTTAAAACATATTTATGGGGCAGCTAGGTGGCACAGTGGATGGAGCACTGGCCCTGGATTCAGGAGGACCTGAGTTCAAATCCGGCCTCAGACACTTAACAATTACTAGCTGTGTGACCCTGGGCAAGTCACTTAACCCCAATTGCCTCACACACACACACACACACACACACACACACACACACACACAAAGAAAAGAACACATATTTATAACTCTTTCAATATTATCTCTTTCACCTGTAATGCCATGTATTTTATTTTATATATTTAAAAATCTTAAGGTAGCTAAATGGCTCAGTGGATAGAGTGCTGGGCCTGGAGTCAGGAAGACCTGACAAATCCAGCCTGACACTTACTAGCTGTGTGACCCTGGGCAAGTCACTTAACCTCTGTTTGCCTTCATCTACTGGAAAAGGAAGTGGCAAACCTCTCTAGTATCTTTGCCAAGAAAACTCCATGGACATTATTGGGTTCATGGGGTCATGAAGAGTCGGACACAACTCACCACCACCACCAACAAAAACATTATCCTGAGAAAGGATTCACAGCCTCCCCCCTCCACTGCCCAAAGGGTCTAGAGACACCAAAAAAGTTCAGAACCCCCTGTACTGTATTGTAATAATGTAGTCCAACCCCCTGCCCATATCAATAAGTCTACAGATAATATCTTGACAAGTAGTTCTACAGTCTCCCAGAAAAGGAAGACCACCAGTGCTGGGGAGCTCACTACTTTTACTCCTCAGACAAAGGCCGATCATGCTTCATTTGCCTTAGACGGGGCTGAGCTTTAATTCCCTGTCATTTTATACCCACTGCTCCTAGTTCTTCTGCTCCCCAGGGCCCAGCAAAGAAGTCACGTTCCTCCTTATCCAACACCCCTTCCAACCCTTCACGCCAGCCCCTCCATCTCCCTCAGGCAGGATCTCATCCTAATGAAACCTCTGGAGTTCTTGCAACTGCACAGCGGGTCCCACCCCGGTTACCCTCCTTAGGCCGTGTGTCCCAGCCAGTGGCTGTCCCTTCTCTAAATCGTGGCTCCTTGAGCTAAACTCGGTAGTCCAGCTATGTTTGGAACAGAAATGAGCCCCAAGGTGCTGCCTCCTCCCTCCCTCCCTCCCTCCCTCTGTTGCCCCACCACCCACCACTTATTTATTTATCTATCTATCATCTATCCATTCGTTCGTTCATTTATTTATTTATTTTGAGGGGCAATGAGGGTTAAGTGATTTGCCCAGGGTCACACAGCTAGTAAGTGTCAAGTGTCTATAGCTGTGTGACCCTGGGCAAGTCACTTAACCCCAAATGCCTCACTAAAAATTTTTTTTTTAAGTGTCAAGGGTCTGAGGTTGGACTTGAACTCAGGTCTTCCTGAATCCAGGGCTGGTGCTTTATCCACTGTGCCACCTAGCTGCCCCCTTTTTAAACATTATTATTTTTCATTTATTTATACCTCCCTCCCTTTGGGCACCAGGCCTCTCCCATCAGCTTCTTTGGCTGACAGCTCACGCCGCTGATTCATATTGAGTTGGCAACTTGGGAAAATCCTTTTCCTATAAACTGCTTTCTAGCTCTTCTTCCCACATCCTGTATGTGTATAATTTTTTTTTTTAAACTCAAATGCAGTCGATTTCTCCTATGTGGCACATTGTTCCCTTCATCAAATACTTCCAGTTGGGTGGAATACTTTAGGGCTCAGTTCTGCCACCCCTCCAAGTGTCATTTCATGATAAACCTACTCTGTATTTTTTTTCCTCTATATCACTGCTAAGAATGCTGAAAAACTTTACACTAAGACAGAGCTCCATGGCATTCCACTGAAGACCTCTTTGCAGGCTGACACAATCCCATTAACCAACAGTGAGAATTAGAGGCAGCAAGGACGTCTGAGATCACCCAATCTAACCCCTCATTTTTGTTGTTGCTGTTCAGCCGTCTCAGGGGTGTCTGACTCCATGACCCCATTTTGGGTTTTCTTGGCAGAGAGCAGAATGTTTTGCCATTTTGCTCTCCAGCCCATTTTACAGATGAGGAAACTGAGGCAAATGGGGTAAAGTACGACTCAGGCCCAGACACACTGAGCTCCCAAGGTCTGCCATGATTTAAAACTTACAACCCCAAAGCCAGTGCTCTTCTTCCTATAGCAGTCCAGCTGGGCAGCCATTCCAAACAGACCTTAACTGTACTCACATCCAGTATTCATCTTCCCTGCTTTACCCACAAACATACAATGAAATAGTCAAATGTCCAGAGAGAATTCACCCATGGCCTTCTCCCCTCTGGGGGAGAAAATCAGCTCATCTGACTAAAAATAGACAGGAGCTGAGCCCAGGATTGAGGCAGGGAATTTTAAAGACACAAGGGACACAGAAGATACGACAGAGATAAGGGGTCTGTTGAGCTGAAACCAGGCTGTGTTGGGATGCACTGGGCAGTTAGAGGAACTGCCTGGATGAGGAATCTCAATTTGCTTTTAGAAGCAATGGGGAGACATCCCAGCTGTGGGCTCAGGTGCTGAATATCTGGGGAGGAAGGGGCCCCTTCCTTCCTGCCCTGGCGGGCTCTGTGTGATAGCAGGCCAGCTCCCTCAGTCATTCGACTAGCATTTGTGCCACACTGTCCCCTCCCCCAAGGCACCCCAGGGCCCCAGGGCTTCCACATCCTACTGAGGTAGACTGCCCCAGTGAAGCTGCTTAGCCCGGATGCCCATGATGGATGGGATGCCTGGGATCCATTCAGGGCCACTGGACTGAAGGAGAATTAACTTCCTCTTTTCTGTCCCCCAAGGTAATATCTCTGAGGACAAGGACAAGGTCTCACCCCTCTCTCTGGGCCTTCTTCGCCATGAGAACTGTCCTACAAAGAGTAAGCACTCAATGTTCACCCACCATAACAATGGTAGTTGAGAGGTTCTGTGGGATGGTGGAGAGAGATCTGGACTCACCATTGGGAAGACCAGGGTCGGAGTCCCACCTCTGACCCTTCCTGGCTGTGTGGCCTTGGACAAATAGAGGCAGCTAAGGTGGCAAAATAGGTAGAGGGACAGGCCTGGAGTCAAAAAGACCTGAGTTTGAATCCAGCCTCCAACACTTACTAACTCTGTGACGCTGGGCAAGTCACTTAGCCTCTGTTTGCCTCAGTTTCCTCATCTGGAAAATGGGGATAATAAGAGCCTCCCAGGGTTATTGTGAAATGAGATGATATGATGCCTGGCACATAGTAGGCGCCACTATATATCTCTATATCTCTATCTCTATATCTATCTATCTATATATATATGTATATGTATATATATATGCTAGCTAGCATTATTACTTCGCCTCTCAGGGCCCCAGGCACCTGGACTAGAAGCTAAGTTGCAGAGCAGGTACTGATCTGCATGAGAAGGATGAGTTACAGGGAGCTCCCTGTTCTGGTGAAACCCAAGGTCTGTTCAAAAACAAAATCAAGATTAAGTAAATGATAGTGATTGATACGTGTCCCATCAAACAAAGAAATCACACACACACACACACACACACACACACACACCCTTGGAAATCAACCTAGGGCCCCCTCCAGAGTCAGGATCGACAGAGGCCCTTTCGTTCTTTCTAATTGGAAAGTTGGAGCCGATTCAGTTCCCCGGTACTTGGTACTCTCTGTGGAGGATGACTAACTAATTCCTTTCTGCTGCTCCTCTAACCCTGTGATTCAGAATTGCTGCCTGCCTAGGGGAGAGGCCCTTCCCTCGGCTGTCTCCTCAGGTCTCATCCCTTCCCCTCCCCGCGCCCCTGCCCTTTGCCTCTACACCCTTCCTGTAGTCCCAGTATCCCTCCGTCTTTCCTCACCACGGGGATCTCCGGAAACACTTCTCTATTGTTGGTTCTATTGCTATTCATTTTAGATTTCTTCCTCTTGTTTCCTTCCCATCTTCTGGTGTTCACTGAACCTGGCTTTGTCCTGGGGCCTTCTCCAAGTCTGGCTGCTCCTCTCTACCCCACCTGCTGCCCCAAAAAGTCAGGAGGAGGAAGAAGAGGAGCCTCTTCACTCCCCACTGCCAATGTAGGACCCAGCACCCACCTCCCTTCCTTTAAAATTCCCTCCAGCCTGTCCAGATCTTTGGGGCTCTCACCTACCGACCTCCGTGTCACTTCCTCCTATCAAAAAGTTCAGCGCCTGTCTCACAGCCTTCTCTGTCCCAACCCTTGTCCCTTTTAAACATCCCCAGCTCCTCTATCACTTCAACTCCCATGACCCCTGCCTCTAGTATCCTTCAATTTTATATAGGTCAGCTCAATTGTGCACAATTCTCCATGACCCCATTTGGGGTTTTCTTGGCAAAGATACTAGAGTGATTTGCCATTTCCTCCACTAGGTCATTTCACAGACGAGGAAACTGAGGCCCTTTTGCCTCAGGGTTAAGTGACTTGCCCAGGGTTACACAGCTAGTAAATGTCTGAGACTGAATTTTAATTCAGGTTTTCCTGACTCCAGGCCCAGGGATCTATCTACTGTACCAGCTAGCTCCTTACATTACAGTAGTGGTATCAACTACAGTTTGCCTTAATCCACTGGAGGCAAACCATTCCAGTATCTTAACCAAAAAAACCCCAAAAAACCCAAAGGGGGTCATAAAGAGTCAGGGATGACTGAAAAGACTGAATAACAAGCCCATGTTTTATTTTTATTTTTTTTGTGGGGCAATGGGGGTTAAGTGACTTGCCCAGGGTCACACAGCTAGTAAGTGTCAAGTGTCTGAGGCCAAAGCCCATGTGTATTGCCTCGGTTTCCTCATCTGTAAAATGGGCTGGAGAGGGAAAAGGCAAACCATGCAAGAAAACCTCATGGACAGTATTGGCATGCTATGGTGTATGTGGGCACAAGGAGTCAAACGTCACTAAATCACTGGACAACAACAACAGCACACAAGTATTTTTGTATCCACGTACACATATGTTTATATACGTATGTGCAAATTTGCCACATATACATATAGCCCATATAAGATAACTAAAGAGCATAAAGGTAACATCATTAAAAACAATGTCATTTGGGAGGGAAAGCCCTAACGGTTGGGGACATCAGGTAGGGCTTGAGCTGAATCTTGAAGGAAGAGGGAGATTCTATAAGGCAGAGGTGAGGAGGGACTACCCTCCAGGCAGGAGGATGGCTGGTGCCAAGGTAGCAATATGAGAGATGGGGCAAAACAGAGAGAAGATCAGTCTGGCCAAGAGTAGGAGAGACTGGGATATATAATGAGGGTGGAAAGCTAGGCAGGGCCAGATTGTGAAGCAATGAAAATCTAAACAATTTCTACTTTATTCTAGCATAACAAGGGGCCACTGGAGGACACTGAGTCTGAGAGTGACATGATCACTTTAATGGTAGCATGGAGGATGGATTGGAGTAGGGACAGACTTGAAGTGGGGAGACCAATTAGGAGGTCATTGTAATAACCTAAGAGAAATGATGAGGGCCTGAAGTTACCAGAGAAGTCACTTCTAGCTCTAAAGATCTACGACCCTAAGTATGACAAGTTTCCATAGGATGGATTGGAGGGTTGGAGAGATTGGTGACCAATGTTGGTCTGGAGTAGAAGCCTGTTCTACTAATTCGAGAGATTCGGGTCATACATTCTGGCAATCTGACCCTGACCAAGTCATTCCATTAGACTGTAAACTCCTTGAAGGCAGGGACTGTCTTTTGCCTCTCTTTGTATGACCAGCTTAGCACCCTGCCTAGCACAGTGCCTAGCACAGTGCCAAGCACAGAGTAGGCACTTAGTAAATGTTTCTTGGAAGAGTAAGTTAATTCATTTCATGTAATAGTGCCCCAGACATTTCTTTAAGACTGTAAATGATAGAAGAGTTGATAAACCTTCAGTAGAAGGGATTTCCACACTTGGAGTTCACTAGCTGGAACTCTTTCCCCTTTCACTTGTGCATCTTACATCTGATTCTTTCCAATTTATCCTATCTGCATCTTGTTCCTACGTAGCTATTTACATATTGTCTCTCCAGTTAGACTATGAGCCCCTTGAGAGAAAGAACTACACATACATTTATTCATTTATTCATTCGGACAAAATATTAGGAGACCCCTTGTTTTCCAGAGCTAAGGCCCAGCAGGCAAGCTGTGCCCTGAGCTTGGCAAGACAACAATCCTTTGTGATCACCTTCTGGATGATCTCACTCTGTGGCAAAATCACATAATTCAGCAGGTGTTCTCTGAACTGGACAAGCACTGGACAAACTTAGAAAGTCCAGGAATGAATCAAACTTGTCACATTCTTGCTGTTACCCCTCACTGTCAGGGTTACAGCCCACTGCACAGCCACTAATGTAAATATTGAGATATCCCCACACTGCCTTGGGCCTCCCCACTAGGGGTGGGGCCCCAGCCAATGTGTCCTTGCTTGCAAGTCATTTTCCTCAATTTGAAAATTAAACTTCTCTGATTCCTGACATTCCTGTCTCTAGCCTGCTCTGTTCAGTTCTGGCCATTCATTCATTCATTCTTTTGTTTATTTATTTATGTGGTGCCTTTGATTGTATCCCTAAGCACTTTAACATTGTACCTGGTACTTAGTAAATGTTTTATAAATGCTTCTTGACTTGACTACATCAATGAAATTACATGTCTGAAGCAAACCAAAAAAAATTGCCATAAATTCAGAATTCCAACTCTGCTTAAAGTACTTTAAACTGTTTTAAAGTACTTTTTATTTCACGTCTTTTTGAATCCTCAGACCAATATTTTACAGCCTTCCTATAATTTAAAAGCAGCAAAAAATTAAGGGTTAAAAAAAGACCCATAATCCCCTTCATTACAGGAATAAAAAGATCAATCAAGTGTGTCTAGCACTTGGGAGATAGCATTACTGTAACCTCACTTTAAATTGGCATTGTTATCCTAAATGCCCAGTACACCTTAGGGGCTTGTGTGCTCCTGTGTGAGTGTGATTTGAAAAATACACAAACCATTGCAAAATCTGGATTGCACTGAGCCCATTTATAGCTGTGGCCTCCATCAATCATTTACATTAGTTAAGTGATAATCACAAAGACATCTAGTCCAACTTGTACCTGAGCAGGAATGCATGTTGTACCATCCCCGACAAGTGGCTGTCCAGCAAGTGTTTATTCTCTAGGCCTCCAGTGAGAGAAGGCCCACTACGCTACCTCTGGAATCAGCCCATTTCACTTTTATATGGCTCTAGAGGCAACTGGGTTGCTTAATGGATGGAGCACTATAGGGCCTGGCGTTAGGAAGACCTGAGTTCAAATGCAGCCTCCAACACTTGAGTTATGTGACCCTGGGCAAGTCACTTAACTGTTGTGCCTCAGTTTCCTCATTGGTGAAATGAGAACAATTGTAGCACCTGGCTCCCAGGATTGTTGTGAGGCCCAAATGACATAATGATTATAAAATGCTTAACATAGTACCTAGCCCATAGTGGGCAATATATAAACACTTCTTCCTGTCACTTTCCCCTTGTTTATCATAAACACCTCTGACTCACCTTTTCTTTGGCCATTTCTTTGTGTCCCTTTGTTCACAGCAGGAGGGTGTGGGACAACTTTGGGAGCCATAAGGTAGAAAGTGACCTTTCTTGGATGGACCTGGGATCCCACCTCTCCAGAGCATTGTTACAGAGTTTTCTCTCTTATTGGGAGCATAATCTCGAGCCATTTATCTGCTTCATGACTGCTTCTGAGGACAGATTTCAGTCTGCTCCATCAGACCATGAGCCTAATCTGCTGACCCCCAGAGTTGCCCAGATGGTAGTCTGTCACATTACGATCATGCCAGAAAAAAGTGATGGCCCATCCACCGGAAGAGTTGTTCCCAAAGGGTGCACCACGCTGTATGCTGCACGCCATGTGCTGCGAGTTTTCTTGCCAGGTGCACCACAAATTGTGCCTGTGCCTCCTGACTCTCCTGCAGAGTGCCCTGATTCTTTGCGATGAGCAAAAATGTTGAGAATCCTGGCCCCAGAGAATCTAGCCCTAGTTCCCCTGAACCCTTGATCCTCTAGTGCCCAGGAGGACGAATGTGATAGATGAGGTAGGTAGAGCTCCCCCAAAAGGGGGAACCTTGAGAGAGACAGGACACTGTAGGACACCTGGGACAGAGAGATGGAGGTCTGGCAAGCACAGGGACAGTGGGCTAAAGGCCTGCTGAGGAGAAGCAGAACAACCACCCACATCAATACCCTAGTTACAAGTCTACTTCTCTCCAGAAGGCTGGCCACCAAGTGATGGATTTTTTTAGCTATAGCAACTCATAATGACCATTTTGTTATGTGGAAGGAAGGAAGAAAGGAAGGAAGGAAGGAAGGAAGGAAGGAAGGAAGGAAGGAAGGAAGGAAGGAAGGAAGGAAGGAAGGAAGGAAGGAAGGAAGGAAGGAAGGAAGGGGGAAGGAAGGTGTGAAGGAGGGAGGAAGGAGGTAGGGAAGGAAGAAGGGAGGGAAGGAAGGAAAGAAGGAAGGAAAGGAGGGAGAGAGGGAAGGAAGGAAGAAAAGAAGGAAGGTGGGAAGGAGGTGTATGATATGATTATGGATTTGAGTCAGATTAAACTCTGAGGATGGGGTCTGGAAGGTACCCAGCCCTGACCCAATATAGTTAGTTTAGAAGTTTATTGCTTGTCAAATTCTCACTGTCTCCTTTAAGTTTTATTGCCAATTATTTCTTTGACTTCCCAACATGGCTGAAAATAAATTTTAACCCTGTCATCCTTATCTTTAGAGACAGGGGCCTGGAGAGGGGAGTCAGTGGGAACTGTGAGATCTGAAACATCTGACTCTCACTCCCCTGTTTCCTCTTCCTTTGGTTTGACCTTGTTCCCCCTCCCCTTTTCCCCCTTGCTCCTGGAACACGTATGCATGTCTCCATACATGGATCACGAGCTGGGTATGCACCTTGGATGAGACAGGATTGGATGTTAGATTGTGAGCTCATCCACCCTAGGTGTACGTGGGGACAGTCCTTTTCAAGATTACTATAAAAACCTAGAGGATTGGGCATATCTTTGCAAGACTTCAATGTGTAATTGGGTTTTGCCCATCCTCATGAGGATGTAATAAATCTGTCTCTGCTTGACTTGGTGGTCTCCTCGAGTTATTTGGATAAACTGAAGCAGTTTGTCCCAAACAGAGGGAAAGAAGGAGGGAAGGAAGGAAGTAAGGAAGGAAAGGAGGGAGGGAAAATGCTGTCCACCTCCAAAGATAGAACTGATGAACTCCGAGTGCAGATTAAAATATACTTTTTAAACTTTATTTTTCTTGAGGGTTTTGTATGCATTTTCTTTTGCAACACAGCTAAAAAGGAAATATGTTTTGCATGACTTCACATGTATAATTGATATCATACTGCTTGCCTTCTCAAAGGGGGAGCAGCAGGAGGGAAGGAGAAAATTTGGAACTCACTTTTTAAGAAATGAATGTTAAAATTTTTTTTACATGTAATTGGAAAATATTTAATGAAATAAATTAAAATTAAGAATAAAATTTTAAAAGTCTAGCTCTTTAGGCATTTCATTATTAGAAACCAGGTCTTTTGCTTAGATCTGTTGTAAGCTAGGGATTAAGGAAAGAACAAAAATTAAAACACCCACCCATGTTTTAACAGTTTCATACACTAAGCATATGCCATTGTATACAATAGAAATCACCTGGGGGCCACTTGGATTTGAAAGTCACTTGAGAGAATAAAAAACAAAAACCTTTTCTTATTTTTATTTTTGGAAACTTGGGTGGTCTCCTTTAAAAGTGTTCTGTGCACCTTATTGGGAGAAATAGGCATTTAACTATAGTCATAAATACATCAAAAGGAACTGGATGGCAGCCAACCACATAGATGCAAATTGCTAACAGTTCCAGCGAAGAGAAGCTTCTCAACTAAGTCTTTGAGGGATTCTCTTCCATTAAAATGTACTGAGTGCCTTGGGCTTACCAGGCACTGTGCTTCTCCTGCAGGTCTCAGGAGGCCTACAGCCCCCTGAGTGATGAGAACTTGGTTAGGTGTGGATGTAATGGATTTGCCTAGTCCCTTGCACATTAATATTTCTAGGGGAGACATTAAATTTTTTTTAAATGTATGAGAAATCAGGAAAGTGAGAGCCAGAAGAAACAGGAGTCTAACAATTTAAATGCATTTCAAGGTGGCTGATGGAGGGGGCTCACACTGGGGATTACTCAACTGAGAAAATCAGCCTCTATTTATAGCTGCAGTATCTGGGCCCCTTTGGGAGTGATGAGCCCTGTCGGCGTACAAACACAGCTGCCCTATATTTAATCTTCAGATTCTTTCTTTTCCATTTCTCCTTTTCTATTGATCTCCACCACACCCAGTTAGAGGCAAATTCTGTATTAGTTTAGCATAGGTATTGGATTCTAATCAACAACTCATCAAAGATTCCCTCAGTGTGGGTTATCCTGACACCAATGCAGATTTCCATTTCCCTTTTCAACTTGAGGTCCCCTGTATGACGTATCTTTCCCCTTTAGAATCTAAGCTCTTTGAAGTATCTTTCTAACTCCAAAATTTAACACAGTGTGTGCCATGCAGGAAGCACTTAAAATTCATTTATTGACCTCCCCCCGATGGATGATTTTTTTTTTTTAGAATAGCTAGTGTCAAAAACTTCCATCAGTCAGGAAACAAGCATTTATTAATCACCCACTATGTGGGGAGTGATGGGTCTGGAATCAGGAAGATCTGAATTCAAATCCAGCCCCAGTCACTAGCTATGTGACCCTGGGCAAGTCACTTAACCCTGTTTGCTTCAGTTTCCTCATCAATAAAATGAGCTGGAGAAGGAAATAGCAAACCACTCCAGGATCTTTGCCAAGAAAATCTTCAATGGAGTCATTAAGAGTCAGATATGAGTAAAACGACTCCACCACCACCACAATAATAACACTATTCACCAAGCACTGTTCTAAGTACTGGGCCCACAAGTAAAGGCAAAGAATAGCTGGTGCTCTAAAGAACTCAGTCTAACAGGAGATAACATATAAACAACTATGTAAAAAAAAAAAAGCAAAACAAAAAAATAACAACAACCAAGACATAGAATAAATTGGAGATAAGGGCCCACCTGGCAGTAAGCCTCTCTGCATTTAGGCTAGCCCTTGGCAATAAGCTCACAATTGTGAGAAAACAATTATTAATAATGGATTTCTTGGGGGGAATCTAGAGATCAGTTTCAGTTTCAGTCCTCTCCTCCACGCCCCCCTCCAATTCCAGAAAGTTCAGCTCCTATTTGAGACAGACCCAAGGGAACAAAAGAAATGGAGATAGGGGTGGCTAGGTGGTGCAGTGGATAGAGCACCGGCCCTGGATTCAGGAGGACCTGAGTTCTCAGACACTTAACACTTACTAGCTGTGTGACCCTGGGCAAGTCACTTAACCCCAATTGCCTCACTAAAAAAAAAAAAAGAAGAAGAAAAGAAATGGAGATAGACTCTTTGGTCTAGCTCAGTGAGGGACCCATGAGGTCAAACTGTACCTAGCACCTAGATACTGGGGTCTTTTGCATACTCTTCCCTGCAGTCATCTGTAGAGTTCATTTTAATTTAGACCGCCCTCTAGTCATGTCAACTAATGGAATTGAATGATGCTAACCAATTAACTTTGATCAATGTATCAGTGTGCCTACCTCTATCAAAAGAGGATAAAACCCTTGGCCAGGCAAGGGTTTCGATCTCTTGGCTCTTGGCTCTCTTGGCTGGCATTTGACTCTCTTTCTCTGCTGCACTCTCTGGACAGTGTAGCTTTTGTAGGACTTCTGAACTCTCCTTGAGACCACCTGCTGTCTCTCTGAGAGACAGAGCATGGATCCTCTGAGGCTTTTCTCTTGCTTGTGCTAATTGCTGCCTGGTCAATCCTTTACTGATATATTAATAAAACAACAATATGCTTACTGCCAAAACTGGTGCAATAGCAATTTAATTTATAAAATACAGTAATAGCGGGGAGGGGTGCGTCTACTAGGCAGCGATGGCGGCAGGAAGTGGGGCCAGTTGTTTGGATGCGCTGGGCCCCGGGGGAGCTGATGTCGGTGGCTCATGAGCTCTCCCTGCCGGCCGAGGCCTATGGCAACGACTCTAACATTGAGATGGTTTGGGCCATGATGGCTATGCAGCATGCTGAAGTTTATTACAATTTGATTTCTTCAGTTGACCCCCTGTTCCTAAGACCCAGTAAAGTAGATGACCAGATCTATTCAGAGTTCCGGGAGAACTTTGGGAAGCTCAAGATAGATGTGTTGGACCCAGAAGAGCTCAAATCAGAACCTGCTAAAGAAAAGTGGAGACCATTTTGCATGAAGTTTGACGGTATTGTTGAAGATTTCAACTATGGCACACTGCTGCGGCTGGACTGTACTCAGGGGTATAGTAAAGAAAACGCTATCTTTGCTACAAGGATACAATTTTTTGCTATTGAAATAGCTTGGAACCGGGAAGGTTATTACAGAGCTGTTTACAACAGTGCTCAGCAGAATGGAGCAGCCAAGAATGACAGCACTGTGTCCAGGTAAAGACTGCAGAAGCTACCAGTCGTTCAGATCATGAAATCTAATGTCCAAGAGAATTTGCAAGAACCTTTGTGGATTAAAGAGACACTATCATTTGGCACCTGCTCTGTTTAGTTTCCTGATTGGACCATTGGAGGTGCCACAAAACTCTTCTCAGGGTGTGGTTGAAAAAAAGAGGCAGTGTTCAGAACTGTTCAAGGAGCAATCAATAAAAACAGCTTTGATCTTCTAGTATGGATACAGGCCATACCTTAAGAAAATATACAAAAATACAAGACATTTGTTGGGCATATTCAGGAACTGTTATAAAAAGGACATTCTTTATATTTTACTCTTCCTGGATCTTTCTCAGGAGTAAGCAATTCCTGAAATGTATGTGCTCTTTTAATTGCTCTAACTCTAGGGCAATTATACAACATCAATGTTTCTCTGTCTCTTGTACATTTGTGGATTAACAGTTTATACTATTTCCTGTAATGTGTAGAAGCAGGTTTGGTTACAGTGGTAAAAGTACTGCTCTCCTGTTAGCTACGGGCATTATACCAGTCATTATATGCTTTAATGTCCATACCATGGTTAGAGCACTTAAGCAACTGGAAGAGAATAAATTCAGTAGAAACCATTTAAAAAATACAGTAATAACAATTAAATATAGAAATATAGCCTCAAATTTAGAAAACACAGTTTATCACCAGACCTATGCTTGAAGCCCTTATAGGCTTGGTAGGACATTCCAGAACTTATCTTTCACTGGCATCGACCTTAAAAACTTAAGGTTATTTTGAGGAAGTCTCTTCAGCTCAGTTTGCTCATCTGTAAAATAAGGGGTATACCAGATGGCCTCTGACCTGTACCCTTCCCCCAACTCTTGGTCTAGGAACCTATGGTGTATCTACCTTGATGAAACATTAAAGGAGGATTTGGGGGAGGATTTTGCTGTTTTCGATGCTTTTGTTTCCACATCATATTCATTTCCAAATACATCCTCTCCACCCACTCCATAGCTACATCTTCCTTTAATAGGTAAAAGCTAATATTTATGTAGGGTTTTAATATTTGCAGAATGCTTTCCACATATTGTCTCCTTTGATAATGAGCAAGGAAAGGGATCCAAGGGTGGGTTAAGGGGGAAGATAATATCTGGGAGGGAATAGTCACAAGCAAAACAAACTTCCTGATTCAGAAGGGGGATAGAAAAGGGGGGGGGGGAAGGTTGGGGATGGGAAGGGAGGGGTTGGTAGCCTAGGCCAAGGCTTCTTAAACTTTTTCCAGTCGTGAGATGACCCCAGGTATAAAAAATAGACAAAACTTTTCTCTGTTTCCAGATTTTTTTGTGACCTCCATATTCTGGTTGCAACCCACAGTTTAAGAAGCTAGGGTGCAGATGGTGTCTTATAGATAGTTGGGGAATGGCACAATAAATTGTGGCATATGAATGTAATGGAATGTTATTGCACTGTTGTTCAGTTGTGTCTGACGCTGCAAGATCCTATTTGGGGTGTTCTTGGCAGAGATACTGGAGTGCTTTGCCATTTCCTTCTCCAGCTCATTTTATAGATAAGGAAATTGAGGCAAACAAGGTGAAGTGACTTGCCCGGGGTCACAAAGCTAGTGTCTGAGGTCACATTTGAACTCACATCTTCCTGACTCCAGGTCAGGTGCTCTGTGTACCACCTAGGTGCCAGTATTGTACTGTAAGATATGACAAAAACCATTTCAGAGAATCTTGGGTAGTATGAACTGATGCAGAATGAAGAACGAAGAACCAGGAGAAGAATTTCTATAAAGATAGCAACACTATAAAGAAAAACAATTTTGAATATCTTAAGTACTCCCTGATCAATGCAATGACCAACTGTTCTTTCAGGGGACTGATGATTAATCAATAAACAATGATTAAGCACCTAATATGTGCCAGCCACTGTGCTAAATGCTGGGGATAATAAAAGGCAAAAGATAGTACCTGCCTTCAAGTAGCTTACAGTCTAATGGGAGAGACAATATGCAAACAACTATATACAGTTATCCCTTCCATATTAAGGGGGTTAGGGGCGCTATCTGAAGAACTCGCATAAAATTTTTTGGCCCTCCCTTTGTACCAAAGAAGTCTGAATTTTTTCTTTGTCTTTTATGGGGTGTTTATAAGTACCTTACTGTAAAATTTGAGTTAAGCATTTGATTATAAGCTCTGCCTTGTCTGCTAGCCTTTGCATGTCTGCAGCTTTTGCAAAACTCCCCCAAAATTCCGATTTCATTTTTTATGCCGACCCACAACATAGGAAAACTGAGATAGGTAAAGTCATGATGTGGAAAGGATAACTACAAACAAGTGATATAGAGGATAAAGAGAAAATGATTAACAGAGGGAAGGCACTAGAATTCAGAGAGGTTAGGATGAAGAATCTTCTCCAATCCAAAATAAACATTTATTAAGTGCCTACTATGTGCCCAGAACTGTCTCAGCACTGGAGGTACAATGAATAAACAGTTCTTGCCTTAGAATTCCCCCAGTTGAATGGGGGAAAGATAACATACAAAAGGAGTCAGGGAAGGGAGGGCGTAGAAAGGTGGGAGATGGGAATTGGACATTTGGGGAATAGAACTGGCTGTGATTGGACACTTGGAGTTAAACTAGACAGAGCAGCAGATTCAGAGTGGAATTTTTAAATTTAAAAAGGTCTTTAAATGCCTGCCATTAGTTAAAGGCAGAAATGTGGCCTGGATGGTGGATTCATTTTACTTGACTAAGCTTGTTTGTTATAAGGCTGTGTCCCCCACCCCTCTTTTTATCTAACTATTTTTAATTGGAGAACGGAAGTTGTGGGGGAAAGAATGTTAGGAGCTGTGATATATATACATATGTATGTGTAGGCCCATGTGTGTGTGTGTGTGTGTGTGTGTGTGTATATATATATATATATATATATATATATATAATATATATATATATATATATATATATGAGGGATATTGCAGAGTTATGGGCTGGTTGGTTGTTTTGTTTTGTTGTGTTTTGATTTGCAGGGCAATGAGGGTTAAGTGACTTTCCCAGGGTTACACAGCTAGTAAGTGTCAAGTGTCTTGAGGTCGGATTTGAACTCAGGTCCTCCTGAATCCAGGGCTAGCACTTTATCCACTGTGCCACCTAGCTGCTCCTGGTTCATTTTTAATACACAGAAAATGACAGAAGGAAGTTTGGAAGGAAACACAGACAAGCAGGACAGTTTTGAAAGTAATGAGTAATATTTTTAATATATAATATGTGTAGTAGATCTTTTAAAAATCAGTTTCATAAAGTATCCTTTTTTGGATCTGTTATATCTATCAAGATAGTCTTTGAATAGTTAAGATTTTTAAAAGTTTTAATGAAAAATAAAGGACAAGCACAAGGCTTGGAAGTCAGAAGCCCTGTGTTCTAGTCCCAGCTTCACCATTTCCTGGCTGTGAGACCTTAGGCAAATCCCTTCATCTCACTGGACCTCAGTATCTTCATTTGTTAAATGAGGGGATTAGTTTCCCTGGCCTTGAAGGTCTCTCCCAGCACAAAATCCACAATCCCTTTACCTTCTCTGATGATCAGCTTTTCCATGGTTACAAACAGGATTATGATGTAAGCCCTACCTGTTCCAAGGGATAGGTGAAGATCAAATGAGATCTAGCATGTAACATGGCTTAATAATTATATTTTGATTATCTGAGAAAGTATATGATTATTTAATAAAATGTATTAAATTATAAGTCACTATAGTGACCCAAAATATTACCATACTCCTTGCCTAATACTTAAGGCAAGCCAAGGACGTTTTTTGTTGTTGTTGTTGTTGTTTTGCAGGGCAATGAGGGTTATGTGATTTGCCCAGGGTCACACAGCTAGTAAGTGTCAAGTGTCTGAGGCTGGATTTGAACTCAGGTCCTCCTGAATCCAGTGCTGATGCTTTATCCACTGCACCACCTAGCTGTCCCCTAGCCAGGGAGTTTTTTGAGGGTCCAAAGGGCCCAGAAGAAAAATACCATATTATATCAGAACCTAAGTAATCTTTCACTCAGAGAGGCACCAAAACAGAGCCATCCTTTTATTTAATCTTTCCTTGATAGCATTTTATTTTGCACTAAAACGAGGACCAATCAGGGCCATCTCGTTCTGTAACATTCCTTTTTCTGTCTCTGGGTTTTGAAGTAGGTCTTGAGCTTAACTTCCAACGCATGTTTATTTAAACATATCAACGAGGAGGAATGCATGGCATTTCACAAAAGGATTGGCAGGAAGAACCTGACCCAAGTAGATTAGAAGGCAGGGGATGATGATAGAAGTGCATCATCTGCCCACCTTGCTTTTTCTGACCCTCTGTTTACCCATGACCCATTAGCTCCACATTCCCATTGTTTGAAATATAATAAGCCAGCATTTATATGGCACATTAAGGTTGATGAAGCACTTTACAGATATAATTTCATTTACTACTAACAACAACCCCTAATGGGGAGAAGGGAGCTGCTATTATACCCTTTTTTTGGGTGGGGGATTGCAGGGCAATGAGGGTTAAGTGACTTTCCCAATGTCACACAGCTAGTGTCAAGTGTCTGAGGCTGGATTTGAACTCAGGTACTCCTGAATCCAGGGCCGGTGTGTTATCCACCTAGCTGCCCCTATTATACCTTTTTTATAGTGACTTGCCCAGGGCCACACAGCGAGTAAGGATCTGAGACAGGATTATGAACTTGGGTCTTTCCTCCAAGGTACTCTCTCCACTGTGCCACCTAGAAGTTGGGTTAAGTTGTGAGTAGAGATGATACTGTATGTGGGAGTTAGGCTGGTAGCAATAATATGAGGGGAATGGTGAAATGGTTCTAAGGGCTAGGTTGCATTTTTGTAGGAACCCTTCACTGTTTTGTCACACTTTTCATGTATGCATTTTATTTTCAATAGGCAGCATAATAGAAAGAGGGTTGACCTTGGAGTTAGGAAAACCCCAGTTTAAGTGCCCATAATATTTGTAGTACTCTGGGCAAGTCATTTCTCCTCTCAATGTCCCAGGAATCTGTCTAAGATTCTCAGTTGCAGATACATGAGTTGTCTAATCTGCATTGGTTGAGGGAAATTTCACACTGGGAATTCCCTAAACCAAGGAAATCACGGGTCTGGATGAACAAATGTCATAAATGTAGATTTCTAACTCTGGTCATTGGGTTTAAAATGATAATCTCCCAAATGCCATTTTGAAATCTCAGATAGTTCACAGTCCCTATGAATTAGAAGCAACTAAAATGAAGTTAGAAAAAGAAATGGCAAACTAGTCTCTTTACCAAGAAAACCCTAAAAGGGGTCACAAAGATTGGGACATGACTGAAATGCTTGAACAACAGAAATTATATTGTTGTGGTTGTTTAATCTCACAACCTTTTTTTATTCATAACAACAAATCAGACCCTGTATAAAATTTTGGAAATGATTAGGGCAGTCCCTACATTTTCCAATTTTACCACGTGCTATCATTAAAAAGCAAGCAAACCTGGGGCAGCTAGGTGGCGCAGTGGATAGAGCACTGGCCATGGAGTGAGGAGTACTTGAGTTCAAATCCGGCCTCAGACACTTAACACTTACTAGCTGTGTGACCCTGGATAAGTCACTTAATCCCAATTGCCTCACTAAAAAAAACAAAAACAAAACTCAAGCAAACAAAAGCAACTTTAGAACCCACACAACCAGGACTTGAGTTGGAATTTCTTCCGCTGGCACAAAAGTCCTACTCTTGTGCTTCATCATGGGATGGAGATGGCTCTGGGTCCTTCATGCTGTGACAGCTGAGAAGAGGCTTTGACACGTCAATCTGGGAGCAAGCTCTCTGTCTGCTGGTTCATGGGCTAAAGCAGAGTAGATCATCAGTTGGTTGGCTAATGATGAATTTTTCAACCACAGTTAACTATGACTATCTCAAAGACTGTTGACAATGGGTGACGGGTCACAATCTGCACTGGCAAAGGGAGTACCCACAATGACAATTTTGAAGATGAGTGTCCTGAAGAAATCATATGAAGTATGAGAAACATAAGTAATAATGAATGACTCATAGTTTTCTAGCACTTCACAATGTACAAAGCACATTCTTCACAATGTAAGTCAGAGGATCATAAGATTTAAAAATGGAAAGAACTTTAAAGATCATGTAGTCCAATCTTTTCATTTCTACAAATAAGGAGACTGAAGTCCAGAGACTAGAAATTTATATGGTGCTTAGTACAGGGTCTGGCACATAGTACGTACTTAATAAATGTTTATTGACTGACTGGTTGTGATTCAGAATTCAAACACAGATCCTTGGGTTCATATCAAACATTCTTTCCATTACGCTCACTCAGAATTGTCATTATTGCTCATTTTTAAGATGAAGAAACTTGAGGCTCAGGCACTTGCCTATTGTCACACAGCTAGGAAGGGCTGGATCTAAGACCCGAATTCTAATTTCTTGGTAGTATGTTCAATACACTCACTCTACCATGTTCTAGAGTGCTATCAGATGTCAGAAGTAGCAAACAACTGGGCTGCCATCTTGATTTCTCACAGGGAATGAGTAAACCTGGGCTCCAAAGAATCTTCCTTTAGAATGCTTTGCTTTCATCACCTCCACCTCTTGGAATTTCCAGTTCCCTCTAAGATAGCTCACATGGCACCTCACCCTAGCCTTCTCTAATTTCTCCCAATTCTTCATGCCATCTCCTAGAAATTGCTATTTATAGTCACTTAACCTCAGTCAGCCTCAGTTCCCTCATCTGTAAAATAAAAGATAATAATAGTACCTACATTCCAGGTTTGTAGGGAAGATAATAATAGCCAGCATTTAGATTGCTTTTGACATGTAATCTCCTTTGATTCTCAAACCAACCTTATGAGCTAGGTAAGAATATTATTCCCATTTCAGATGGGATGGAACTGAGGCTGCCAGTTATTTAAATATAATGTAATGAAGTAAACATTTATTAAGTGCCTGTTATATGGCTGGCATTCTGCTAAACCCTAGGAATACTACTAATGCAACTACTACTACTACTACTAACTATGAACTAACTACTACTACTATTGCTGCTGCTATTACTACTACCATTATAACTATTACTCCTACTACTTATTACTACTACCACCACTATTACAAGTATTACTCCTATTTTACTACTACTACTGCAACTATTACTCCTACTCCTATTGCTACTACTTACTACTACCACCACCACCACCACCACTATTACTACTATAAGTATTACTCCTATTTTACTATTACTACTACAACTATTACTCCTATTGCTACTACTTACTACTACCACCACCACCACCACTATTACTACTACAAGTATTACTCCTATTTTACTATTACTACTACAACAACTATTACTCCTACTCCCTATTGCTAACTACTTACTACCAACCACCACCCCCACTATTACTACTACAAGTATTACTCCTATTTTACTATTACTACTACAACAACTATTACTCCTACTCCTATTGCTACTACTTACTACCACCACCACCACCACCACTATTATTACTACAAGTATTACTCCTATTTTACTATTACTACTACAACAACTATTACTCCTACTCCTATTGCTACTACTTACTACCACCACCACCACTATTACTACTACAAGTATTACTCCTATTTTACTATTACTACTACAACAACTATGACTCCTACTCCTATTGCTACTACTTACTACTACCACCACCACCACCACCACTATTACTACTACAAGTATTACTCCTATTTTACTATTACTACTACAACAACTATTACTCCTACTCCTATTGCTACTACTTACTACCACCCACACCACTAATTACTACTACAAGTATTACTCCTATTTTACTATTACTACTACAACTATTACTCCTTACTCCTATTGCTACTACTTACTACTACACCACCACCACCACCACTATTACTACTACAAGTATTACTCCTATTTTACTATTACTACTACAACAACTATTACTCCTACTCCAATTGCTACTACTTACTACTACCATCACCACCACCACCACTATTACTACTACAAGGTATTACTCCTATTTTACTATTACTACTACAACAACTATTACTCCTACTCCTATTGCTACTACTTACTACTACCACCACCACCACCACTATTACTACTACAAGTATTACTCCTATTTTACTATTACTACTACAACAACTATTACTCCTACTCCTATTGCTACTACTTACTACTACCACCACCACCACCACCACTATTACTACTACAAGTATTACTCCTATTTTACTATTACTACTACAACAACTATTACTCCTACTCCTATTGCTACTACTTACTACCACCACTACCACCACCACTATTACTACTACAAGTATTACTCCTATTTTACTATTACTACTACAACAACTATTACTCCTACTCCTATTATTACTATTACTACTCCCACTACTTCTAAAGAACTAACATTTATAAATCACTTTCTATGTGGGGATACAAATAAGATAATCCTTGTCCCGAAGGAGCTAAGAGGGGAAGACAACACAAAAGCAAGCTAAAAAAGTGGAGGGAGAGGGCAAAAGTATTCTGTACAAGGACATGATGATAATGGGGTTGAATCCAAGGAGCACAGCTGGGGATGAAGAATTGGCTGGGTTCCTGGGGCTTTATCAAGGGACACTTTAGGAAGAGTTTTTTTTTCCTTTCTCTTCTCTCTCCTCTCTCTCTCTCTCTCTCTCTCTCTCTCTCTCTCTCTCTCTCTCTTTCTCTTTCTTTCTCTCTCTCTGCAGAGCAATGAGGGTTAAGTGACTTGCCCAGGGTCACACAGCTAGTAAGTGTCAAGTGTCTGAGGCCAGGATCTGAACTCAGGTCCTCCTGAAATCCAGAGCTGGTGCTTTATCCACTGTGTCACCTAGCTGCCCCAGGAAGAGATGTTACACTCCCCTGCTCCAGTCCTCTACTTATTGAGACAGAAACAGTGGAGGGATTGATGAAAGGTGGAATACCATTTGGTGGTGTTACTACAGGGCGTGATGATGGGGTTGGGGGATGTCAAAGCCAAGGAGCATCGCTGGTGGGAAATGAAGGTGACCACGCTAAGTGACCACAGACAGTCATTTCCAGGGAGGGCGCCCACAAGTGAGGCCATTGGGAAAGTCCTGGTGTGAGGTGACATTCAATCTGAGTCCTAAATAAAGCTAGGAATTCCAGGCAGCAGAGATGAAGAGGCAGCCCATACCAGACCTGGGAGACAGCCAGTCCGGGAATGGAGTAACAGGGGCTGGAATGCACTGCCTGGAGAAGAGCACTGAGCCAGCGAGGCCAGAATATGTAGTTGGGCTGAGAGGCCAGGTGGGAGGCAGACTGTGAAGGCCTCTCAGTGCCCATCTGAGGGGTTTGTGCTCTGTCTCAGAGATGACAGGAAGCTTCATGAGCAGGGAGCCACAGGCTTGGTTTGTGCTTTAGCAATATCTTTGTTTTTTGTTGTTGTTGTTTGTTTGGTTGGTTTGTTTTGGGTTTTTTTGTGTGTGAGGCAATTGGGGTTAAGTGACTTGCCCAAGGTCACACAGCTAGTAATTGAACTCAGGTCCTCCTGAATCCGGAGCCAGAAACCTGCATCACCTAGCTGCCCCCCCCCTCCCCGTTTTTGTGCTTTAGCAATGTCAATGAGGGAGCTGATGGATTAGGGAGACTGGAGGCAGGAGAAGGGAGGCTAGGGCAATCACTAGGCAGGAGGTGATGAGGGCTTGAAATATGGTGGTGCCAAGAAAAGTATCTAATAGAAACAGCTTGGCATGGCAGAGGGCTACCCTGGGAAGCAGGAAAGACCGGGAGTTTTTCTAAGTGTGAACCAACTTTACAATGCAAATCCAGAAGTAACCAAGGATCAGGTGTTACTTCTTCTTTGTCCCTTTGTCCACTCAGTTTGGTATCCTGAAAAGCACTGGATTTTGTCAGAAAGTCAGGAAGACCTGGGTTCAAATCTGTGCTTCAGATTCTTCAGGGTAAAATGGGAGTATTCATAGCACCACACCCCTCCCCCACTGTTTTGTGAGGATCAAACGAGATCATAGTTATGACGTGCTTTGCAAATCTTGAAGCATTATGTAAAATGCTACCTATTATTGTTATTACTTAGGTGGTACATAAACTTTAATTCTATAAAGAAATTCTAGCAAGAACTCGGGAAAGCTAAGTGGTGCAGTGGATAGAGCACTAGCCCTGGAGGGAGGAAGGCTCACCTTTCTGAGTTCAACATTGACCTCAGTACTTTACCTAGCTGGTGTGATCCTGGTCAAGTCATTTCAACTTCTTTGCCTCAGTTTCCTCATCTGTCAAATGAGGCTGGAGAAGGAAATGGAAAACCATCCAGCATCTTTGTCAAGAAAACTAAAAAACAGAAAACAAAAAACCCCCCACACACTCCAATGGGGTGACAAAGAGTTGGACACAACTGAAAAACAACTGAGCAACAACAACACCTAAGAACTGAACCCAAATTAAATGAATATAAACTATGATTTTTTGTACCTTCACTGCAAATGTGGACATGTGTAAGGATTCCAATAAATGTTGGAAAATGTGTCCCACCAAAATGAGACCAGTCAAAGGTTTATACACTGTATAAAAGATATAAACCTGTCCAATTATTAATACTTTGAGGGGGCAGCTAGGTGGCACAGTGGATAGAGTACCAGCCCTGGATTCAGGAGGACCTGAATTCAAATCCAGACTCAGACACTTGACACTTACTAGCTGTGTGACCCTGGGCAAGTCACTTAACCTTCATTGCCCTGAAAAAAAAATACTTTGAGAAGGGAATCAAGATTTTATAAACATGGCAAGCACAAAATATCCTCAACAAAAAATAAACTGTTTATTTTTGACAGAATATAATCAATTGGTTGCTAATTGAAGAATAATTTCTGAATCATCATTCCGGATACAATCAGAACAATTTGTTAGATCAAAGATCAATACCCTAAAGAAACCTAGAAAGGCAAGTAAAAATTTAGAAGATATGACATGCAAGTGATGCAGCTCCAACTGATATATTTAAATAAGCAGTTGATGCTGAAAAAATGGGAAATGGATAAAGGAACTCACATTGAAACAGATTATTTTCCTTTCTTAAGGAAATCTAAATGATATAAATCCATCTTCACAATGGGGAGAGCAAAAGCTAGAAGATACCTTAGCCAGAAAACTCTGAGTCTTTGCTAAACATAGAAGAGCAGCATTCTGATTTAGAATGTAAGAGCTTTGTAAAATTTACAGAGGAAATTGGTGGAAGATCATGAACATTATCATCTCACAAAACAGTAAGAAGCAAATAGGGAAAAGCAATTTACAGAAAGCTTGGCAAGAGACCTAAGTAAGCAAAGTCATCTCACAG
This sequence comes from Dromiciops gliroides, assembly GCF_019393635.1. Lineage (NCBI taxonomy): Eukaryota > Metazoa > Chordata > Mammalia > Microbiotheria > Microbiotheriidae > Dromiciops > Dromiciops gliroides. The sequence continues at coordinate 269,960,567 of NC_057865.1, read as the reverse complement.
GCATTTTGGAATGAAACTGCAAGGAAGATGACAGACAGAAATGGAAAAAAGCGATGAAGATTTTAAATAACAAGTTCATTTCCCCAAGGATGGTGGAATCATTCACATTTGGTCTCTGACAGAACAATTCCAGATGTGCTTCAAGATGCGGTTTAAATGTCATTAAGGAAACAGAGATGGGAGGAACAGCTGGACTGGACCAATCATAAACAAAGGAGGTTTGAGCTGGATGAAGGTGACACAATCTTAAGGGCACCGAAGGATCATTTCTCAAGGATTTCTGAAAGAGGTAAGGATACTAAAGGCTTAAACAAAAAAACCACCCTGTTCTTCTTTGTTTTCTCCAAATGGTGGCCAGAGAATTGTAATCACTACTAATTATATTCCCACTTTCTTTTTCTTATGGGTAAGACAAAGCCACACACAATTCCTTGAGAGTTGTAACAACAAAAAATATTTTGCTCGATGAACATATTAATATCAAATGACGGATAAAACAGGGAGAGGTGTTTTCAAAGGTTGGCATGGCCATGGCATGCCATTATGGAAAAGATGAGTGGATTCTGTCCTAATGGAGTTCAGATGGAAGAAGGGTTCCTGATCAATGGTAAGGTTATCCATGTGCTCCCGTAGCATTGTGCTGAGTCCATCAAAAACCCTGGATCACTTGCAGAGGCCTCCTACATCAGATCTAGAATCCCTCCAAAACTTAGACTTCACTATTATTGCAAGTAAAATTCCACAAAAGCAGATTGAGGTATGTGTTCTCCAAGCAAGATAAAAGTTTTTAGCAAGGGTGCTGCCTGCAATAAAATGGATCAGTGGCTTGCCTCGATTTAGCTGAATAACCAGAGATGAAGACAATTCATTTCTGTAAAGTTAGACAGAACAGAACAGGTGATGTGATGGGGTTATGGACAGACAATATGAATGGTAACATAACTGAGGCCTAGGGAACAATATGATTGGTTGGAAATTGGGAATGAAGACTAGTAGCAATGCCCTCCTTCCCTCCTGGACTAAGAAATGTTCATTGTTTGAGTCCACCTGCAAGGGTCAGGATAGTGACTTCTTTGGACGGCAAAACCAGACATCCTTGAAGGATAATAGCTTGATGGTGGCAAGATACTGGACCAGACTCCCTGGTGTCCACCCTCACCCTCCAAGCATAGCAAGATTCCTTGAGGAGAGAATAGAATGGTGGATAAGTAGAGAATTAGATGTCTAAATTTAACTCATTACAGACCAGCTGAATTTTTTGCACCGAGTTCAGAGACAAAGAACCATGATGTTAGGCAGTTGTAGGACAAAAATCAATTAACTATAAATAGGATCAATTAAAAAATGATACAGAATCAATCTTAATCTTCTCACTATCCATGCAGAGGAAAATCCAAGCTGGTGAAAAATGTCTATTGTCCAAGTTATAAAATGCAGTGAATGGGACACCCCAGAGAACTTGTCTAGAAGTACCCATATCTAGGGGGCAGCTAGGTGGTACAGTGGATAAAGCCTGGCTCAGGAGTTAAGAAGACCTGAGTTCAAATCTTCCTTCAGACACTTACTAGCGGTGTGACCCTGGGTAAGTCACTTAACCCCAATTACCATAAACATCTAGGGCCATCTACAGGCATTCTGTTTATATATCTTTCCATTGGACCCAGATGGCTCTGGAGGAGAGAGTGAGGCTGGTGACCTTGCACAGCCCTCCCTCACTTCAATCCAACTCACTGCAAGTTGTGACATCACCCTGATGTTATGGTACTTCTTCGAGAATGAATGACAAACAACAACAAACACATAGCTGGGACAAAACATTGTGAAAACGAACTAGGCCTAGAACAGAGCAGGAAGGGGAAAACAGGCTGAATTCCTTTTGGAAAGGCTTTAAGGGCCACCAGCTTCTTGGACCAAAGGCCCAGATTTTTAGCAACAGTTATCTTCTAGAGAGTCTGTATGTCAACAAGTCATGGAGGGCCATTGTCTCCAAAGAATTTGAGTTGAAGGTCATCAAAAGTCAGTAGACTGCACTCCATTACCAATGAAGAACTGACTGTGAAAAGAGGTGAAATGGATAGTATCAGAGAGGTATACAACTAGAAAAGATGGTGGACTAGTGATGTGGTGAGAAGAAGGGAAAACCAACATATATATAGCCAATGGGGTGTCCCTGCAGTATCAAGCAAGCTAGAGCATGAATTATTAATTTTTTTATCATGGATTCATTCCTTTGGCAGTTTGGTAAGTTTATTGGTCCTTTCTCAAACATTTTTTAAATGCATAAAATAAAATACATGGGATTATGAAAGAAAACAATTATATTAAAATAAAGATGTAATTTTTCCCCTGGCCAAGATCACAGACCCCCCCCCAAAAAAAATCTATTCACAGATAGGGTCCCCTTGGAAGTGCTAGACACCATGTAAAGAAGTTTGGTCTACAAGAAGGTCCCAGTATTGTTTGGTAGACCCCTTTTGAAGATTTATGGAGAAGACATGAGAAGTCATACACAATGAGAGCATTGTGATTCGCAGCTTTGAGCTAGGTCCCAGATCCATCAAAATATTAACAGAATTATTCAACACAGACAGGTGAAAAAAGCCTAGTTCTTAGGTGAGGACAGGGAGGCAACAAAGGCAGGGTCAAGGTACAAAGTTAAAAGTGATCAGGCAGCTAGGTGGGTACAAGTGGATAAAGCACCAGCCTTGGATTCAGGAGGACCTGAGTTCAAATCCAGCCTCAGAAACTCGACACTTAACTAGTTGTGTGACTCTGGGCAAGTCACTTAACCCCTATTGCCCTGCAAAAACAAACAAACAAAAATGATCCCTCTTCTTGCTAATTTTGGACTGACCAAACAGCACAGAATAATTCCTGTCACCGAGTATTCTGCAAGGAGCAAAAGCAAAGGCTGCATAAGATTGCTGGATATTTTTCACTTGTGAGAAAACCCCATATTGGGAGGATACACAACGACCAACCGAAGGACAATTTCTTTAGTGTGAGATATTGGTATGAATTGAGAAAGACTGACTTATGTGGGTAAAGAAGACAATGAAGATGACAATGTCCTGAAAAGGAGTTGGGGCAGAAGATGTAAAGTGTGAGGGAAGGGAAGGACAGATCAGAGTGGGTAGACTCTGTCCCTAATCACAAGGGTGGACAGGATGGAGACTCTGGAAGTGAAATTCAAACAATAGACCCCAATTACTCCTTGAAGCCTAGATGGTCAGAGCCAGACACAAGGGAAAAGAGTCTCCTTCTCAGATTTCCTGTTATATTTAGGATATGGCTAGATGTCTTGAATCACTATCACCTGTCAGTTACTCAGTCAACAAGCATTTATCAAGCACTTACTACATGCCAGCACAGTGCTAAGTGCCGGGGATACAAAGAGAAACAAAAAACAATTCATTCTTTGCTCAGAAGACAACATGCAAACAACCGTGTGAAAACAAGATATAGATGACAAATTAGAGAAGATCAATCACAGAGAAGAGACTAGCACTAGCAGGGTGGAAAATGTTTTCCTACAGGAGACAGGATTTAAGTTCTGAACCTGAAGGAGACAGGAGTTGGAAACAAGGAGTAAGTTGCCTTCTCACTATAGGAGGGAAAAAGTCAGTCTCTATGTCCAAAAAGTGACTCCCAGAGAAAAGTGACACCACTAAGTGGAGCACAATAATATAAATAACTTTACAAAGCAGTTTCTATACATGATCTCACTGGGTAACTGGCTTCAAAACAGGAAGGGCTGGTTTCAAAATCCTGTCTCTGACACACACTGACTGGGTGACCCTTCAATAATCTTCATCAATCATCACTCCAGGAACTGTGAATGCTGGACAAGTCATACAGTTGGGCTCCTGTTTGCTTCAGGAATAAAAGGCAGGTTACACTATGGTCATGGATATATGGGGGCCTTGGGTCTACTTCTTTTGTTTTTTTATTTTTATTTCATTTTTTTTCCAATTACATGTAAGGATTTTTTTTGAGTTCCAAATTTTTTTCCCACCCTCCCTTCCCTCCCCCCACCCAAAGCCAGCAAGCAATCTGATATAGGTTATACATTACAATCATGTTAAACATATTTCAGCATTAATCATGTTGTAAGAGAATAATCAGAACAAAAGGGAAAACCTCAAAAAAGGAAAAAAAAACAACAACAAAAGTAGAAATAGCATGGTTCAATCTGCATCCAGACTCCATAGTTCTTTTTTTTTTTAATTAAAAATTTTTTTTTTCTTTTTTTGGTGAGGCAATTCGGGTTAAGTGACTTGCCCAGGGTCACACAGCTACTAAGTGTTAAGTGTCTGAGTCAGGATTTGAAACTCAGGTCCTTCTCACTCCAGGGCCAGTGCTCTATCCACTGCGCCACCTAGCTGTCCCTCCACAGTTCTTTTTTCTGGATGTGGAGAGCATTTCCATCACGAGTCCTTTGGAATTGTCTTGGATCACTGTAATTGCTGAAAAGAGTTAAGTCTATCACAGTTAATCATCACACAATGTTGTTGATATTATGTAAAATGTTCTCTTGGTTCTGTTCATTTCCCTCAGCATCAAATTCATGTAAGTCCAGGTTTTCTGAAATCCATCTGCTATCATTTGTTACAGCACAATAGTATTCCATTACATTCATATACCACAACTTGTTCAGCCATTCCCCAATTGATGGGCATTTCCACAATTTCCAATTCTTTGCCACCACAAAAAAAGCAGCTACAAATATTTTTGTACATGTGGGGTTTTTTTGCTTTGTCTGAGATAAGGATTGCTACCCCTGCTTTTTTTTACTTCAGCTGAAATGTAATATATTCTGCTCCAGCCTTTTACTTTTTACTCTGTGTGTATCTCTCTGCTTCAAATGTGTTGCTTATAAACAATATATTGTAGGACTCTGTTTTTTAATCCCACTCTGTTATTTGCTTTCCATTATATAGGAAAGTTCAACCCTTTCACATTTACAGTTGTGATTACTGTGTATTTCCCTGCATCCCATTTTCCCCCCTTATTTATAATTCTCTCTTTTCTTCCCCCCCATCCCTTCTCACTAGTGTTTTGTCTCTGGCCACCACTTCCTCAGTCTACCCTCCATTCTTTCAGCCCAATTCCTTTTTGTCCTTTTCCCCCTTTACCTCCTAGTTTAGTTTTACCCTCCCTTTTATCAGCACCCTACCTTTTCTTTCCCCTTTCCCCTTTTACTTCCCTATAGGATAAGATAAAATTCTATACCCAACTGCAGTATGTATATTATTCCCTCTTTAAGACAAATCAGATGAGAGTAAGGTCAAAACAATGCTCACCCCTTCCTTCTTTCCCTCTATTGTAATAGGTCTTGTGGGGGGGGCAGCTAGGTGGCACAGTGGATAATGCACAGGCCCTGGAGTCAGGAGGACCTGGGTTCAAATCTGGCTTCAGACACTTGACACTTACTAGCTGTGTGACCCTGGGCAAGTCACTTAACCCCAATTGCCTCACCAAAAAAAAAAGTCCTCAGTAATAGGTCTTGTGTGCCTCTTCATGTAATGTGATTAACCCTATTTCGCCTTCCCTTTCCTTTTCTCTGTCAGTATAATCCTTTTTGTTACCCCTTAAGGTGTTTTTTAATATCATCATATCAGAATTAACCCACACCTGTCAGTGTGTACTCTTATTTGCCTTAATAAAGATGCAGTTCTCAAGAGTTACAAGTATCTTCTTCCCATGTAAGGATGTAAACATTTTAACCTTATTGAGTAACATGTTTTGGTTTTTTTTTCCCTTTTTATAAACCTTTTCATGTATCTCTTGAGTCTTGAATTACTACACAGTTTTCTGTTCAGTTCTGGGCTTTTCCTTAGGAAAGTTTTAAAGTCCCCTATTTCACTGAATATACATCTTTTCCCCTAAAAGATTATGATGAATTTTGCTGGCTAGTACATTCTTGGTTGTAATCCCAGTTGCTTTGGCCTCTGGGATATCATATTCCAAGCCCTTCAATCTCTTAATGTTGAAGTTGCTAGGTCGTGTGAAATTCTGATTGTTGTTCCTTGATATTTAAATTGTTTCTTTCTGGTCACTTGTAGTATTTTCTCCTTTACTTGATAATTCTGCAATTTGGCCACAATATTCCTTCGAGTTTCCTTTTAGAGTCTCTTTTAGGAGGTGATCAGTGGATTCTTGCAATGATGACTTTTTCCTCTGCTTCTAAGACATTGGGGCAGTTCTCCTTAATAATGTCATGAAATATGCTGTCTAGGCTCTTTTTTTGATCATGGTCCTCAGGTAGTCCAATTATTTGTAGGTTGTCCTCCTGCATCTATCTTCTAGATCTGTTTTTTTTTTTTTGAAGAGGTATTTTATGTTTTCTTCTACTTTCATATCCTTTTGATTCTGCTTTAGTTTTCTGAGTTGTCTCATTGAGTCATTAGCTTCCATCTGTCCAGTTCTTATTCTTAAGGAATTATTTCCCCAGTCAGCTTTTGTACCTCCATTTTCATTTGTCCAATTGTATTTTTAAGGCATTATTTTCTTTTTCCAAGCTACTGACTTTCTCTTGCATAACTCATTTCTTTTTCCAATTTTTATTCTACCTCTCTTATTGATTTATAAAATCCTTTTTGAGCTCTTCCAAGAGGATTTTTTGGTCTTGAGACCAATTCTTCTTCCCCTTTAAGGCTTTTACATTTAGGCGTTTTATCATTGTTTTCCTCCTCTGAGTTTATGTTTTGATCCTCCCTGTTGCCATAGTAATTTTCATGGTGAGAGTTTTTTTCTGTTTCTTATTCATATTTTAGCCTCTTTTGTGCCTTTTAAGGTTGAATTCTTTTCCTGGGCAGAGCATGCACATTCCCAAGCTTCTTTGTCTGAGGGCCACAGGCCTAGTCACTGACTTTCTGTTCTGAGGCATCAGCAGTTTGCTGCTTGCTCACTGTACTGGAGTGGCCCGACCTAGTTGAGCCTTTTGAGAGGCAGATACTCCATTGGCAGATTGCCTTCTGTGTTGGGGCTGGAGGCCTCACAACTGGCCTGCTGTGCCTCTAGCTTGCTAAGCCGCGACTACGGGTCCTCAGCTGCTGATCTGTGCTGTGGCTAAGAGCCCTTTGCTCACTTGCCCAGACCCCTCTACACTGAGCTCTGCTCCCTTTTTACCCAGACGAAACAGACCCTTCCTGAAGATCTTCTAGGTTAAGTTGGAAGATTATTCACTCTAGTTTTTTGCAGGTTTTACAGCTCCAGAATCTGTCGAGAGGCTTATTTTAACATTGTTTCAAAAAAAAAATTAACATTGTTTCTGAGAGAAATTTGGAGCACTCAGACAGTTTCCTGGTTTCACTCCACCATCTTGGCTTTGCCTCTGGAAGAATGCCTCTTGGGTCATTATTATTATTATGATTATTATTAATCAGTATCACTGGGTGGTGCTTGTAATGAAGATTGCTTTCACTTGGAGTGAGATGTCCAGTTGGGGAGGTACCAGTTGACAGATTATGGCTGTGCTGAGTGTCATTGGCTGGGAGAGAGGGCCTCAAGGAGCTACAAGGGGTTCTGTGAGAAAATAATGGAGAGCCTGGCCAGACCTTTCTTAAGGCCAGCCCAGAGTCAGGAGAATTTCAAAGGAAATGGCCCGTGAATACAGACATAGAAGTTTCCTCACTAAAAACACTACCAAGGCTTTTTCCCCCCAGAGGGCTCTGTACTCTGACATCAGCCCATACTGCTCATGGACCACCATAAATAGATTCGAATGATGCTAGCCAATCAGCTTTGAGCAGTGTGGAAGGGCTGCCTCTCCTCTGGACCTGCAGGAAGCTTCCACTCATACACACTTGGGGACACTCTCTTAGCGGGGGGGGCGACTTGGAGGAGGAGGCAGCCGTGCTGAGCTCTAGCTTTCCTGTCTCCTAGATCGGTCCTTCTGAACTTTCTGAGCCACACGTTCTCTCTTACTAATATTTAATATGCTTTAATAAATGCTTAATGCCCAAACTGGTGCTAAAGCCTCTAATTTATAAGTAGCACTATATTAGGAAGCCCAGCTAAGTTTCCCTAAACTTGGGACAGAAATAGGGCGACTACATATAATTTTAAATGCCACAGTTCCATGGAGTCTGAAGGGCCTGACCCCACCTGAGTGAATCGCTTTATGCTTTTAAGTGATCAAGGAGCCATCTCGATATGGATGCTGCATCAAGATAATGGGCAGCGTGAGCCATGGCCCCCTAAAACAATCAAGTCTCTGTGGAAGACCTCTGTCATTCAGGCTAACCCATGTTGTGGGGGAAAGGAAAACCCTGGTGGACTTTGGTCCTGTCACAGAAGGGATCATGGATGTAGAGTTGGAAAGAATGTCAAAGGTCCTCTAGTGCAACTCCATTTTATAGATGAAGCCACTGAGGACCAATGAGGGAAAATAACTTGCTTACAGTTACACAGGGAGTGCTGAGGTACCAAATACATCAGTGGAATTTGGGGAAATGTTGCTACATGAAATCTGTTTTTGTTTTGTTTTGTTTTGTTTTTTGCAGGGCAATGGGGGTTAAGTGACTTGCCCAGGGTCACACAGCTAGTAAGTGTCAAGTGTCTGAAGCCGGATTTGAACTCAGGTCCTCCTGAATTCAGGGCCAGTGCTCTATCCACTATGCCACCTAGCTGCCCCTTTGCTACATGGAATCTGACACCTGGGTCTGCCCTCCTGGATTTAGGAGTGTTTTGCTCACTCAGACTACATCGGGAGTCTTGTGTTTAGATACAGGTGCTACCTTTTTCTTCAGCTTCTTAATCTATCACTTTTTTCAATTAGTAAAAATCTTCCTTCTCACTAACTCCCCAAATGAGAATAAAATTAAAGCAAAACCCATTAAAACACGCAGACTCAAGCTAAATGAATTTTCACATTTGGCCCATGAACCACATTGTAAGGAGGACAATGATGAGCTGAGAAGTGTGCACAGTGGCCGGATGGCTAAGGCCAATAAGATCCTATCTCATGCAGATCACTTAAAGGAAATGGGCAAGTATGACCTGGACAGACAAGACTTGGTGGGGACATGGCAACCGTCTTCAGCTATTGTCATGGAAGGGAAGAAGAAAGAACCATTTTGCTTTAAGCTATGGGTAGAAACTTGGCTTGGCTTATGGAAAGACTTCTAATGACTGAGCTACCCCCAAAGGACACGGGCTGCTTTGGGAGTTAGCTGGATCCCTCTCAATGGAAGTCATTAGATTGATCAGAAATCTAGGCCTAGAAGGAGTCTCAGGGGCCATAGGTGATGTTTGACAGGTAAGGAAATGAAAGCTTGCCTAAGGTTACCCAGGTAATAGGGGCTGCGAGGTGGCACAGTGGATACAGCACTGGGTTTAGAACCAGAAAGACTCATCTTCCTGAGTTCAAATCCAGCCTCAGACACTTCCTAGTTGTGTGACCCTGGATGAGTCACTTGACCATGTTTACCTCAGTTTCCTCATCTGTAAAATGAACTGGAGAAGGAAATGACGAATCACTCCAGGATCTCTGCCAAGAAAACCTCAAACAGGATGATGATTAAATAAAAACTCTCATGTAATTAATGGCAGAGGTAGAATTTGAGCTCAGGTCTTCTTAACTCCAGACTCACATCTCTTTCCACTGTACCACACTTGCTGGCCATTAATGGGATGGGTACTTGAGGCATCTACTGTAGAGGATATTCTCTACCAAAGGGGACTGGAAGGCCTCTTAGTTCCTGGTTGCTTCAGAAAGTCTGTAACTCTATAATCTGGTGTCCCTATAGCTTGTACTGTCATTATTGATTCATGCCACCTATTTCTTTCCACTGAGGAAAGAATGATATATACCCTTAGGGGTCATAGCTTTATACCATAATACAAGTTCTAGAGTATCTAAGGGACTATGGGTGCCACTTACCTTGGGATGGAAACTTCATTCAATGTTTTGGGTGAGTAGGACTCTTAAGCATGTTTCTAAGTTAGGGTTCAGCTCCGTGCCAACTCTGGTACTCTGGTAAACAAAACATATCCGGTTTAGCAGGATTTACATCAATCATCATTACATTTTTTTTTTTCAGTCAGTGCTCTTAAGAAATATAGAGCCAGGTGGGCGGCTAGGTGGTGCAGTGGATAAAGCACCGGCCCTAGATTCAGGCGTACCTGAGTTCAAATCTGGCCTCAGACACTTGACACTTACTAGCTGTGTCACCTTGGGCAAGTCACTTAACCCCCATTGCCCCGCAAAAAAAAAAAATATAGGGCCAGAGAGAAACAATTTAAATATCAAATAACAACAATCAGAATTACACAGGACCTGGAAGCTTCAATATTAAAGGATTGAAGGGCCTGGAATATGATATTCCAGAGGCCAAAGCAACTGAGATTACAACCAAGAATGTACTAGCCAGCAAAAATAATCATGATCTTTTAGGGGAAAAGATGTGCATTCAATGAAATAGGGGACTTTAAAACTTTCCTAAGGAAAAGCCCAGAACTGAGCAAAAAATTCTGTCTAGTAATACAAGACTCAAGAGATGCATGAAAAGGTTTATAAAAAGGGAAAAAAATTAAAACATGTTACTCAATAAGGTTAAAATGTTTACATCCTTACATGGGAAGAAGATACTTGTAACTCTTGAGAACTGTATCTTTATTAAAGCAGAGAGGAGAAGTACATACTGACAGAAGGTGATGTGATACTATTGAAAAAATACCTTAAGGGGTAACAAAAAGGATTATACTGACAGAGAAAAGGAAAGGGAAGGCAAAATGGGGTTAATCACATCATATGAAGTGGCACACAAGACATATTACAATAGAGGGAAAGAAGGGGTGAGCATTGTTTTGACTTTGCTCTCATCTGATTTGTCTGAAAGAGGGAATAATATATACACTCAGTTGGTTATAGAATTTTATCTTATCCTATAGGGAAGTAAAAGGGGAAAGGGGAAAGAAAAGGGTGGGGTGCTGATAGAAGGGAGGGCAAAAGGTAGGAGGTGAAAGGGAAAAGGACAAAAGGAGTTGGGGCTGATAGAAGGGAGGGTAGACTGAGGGAGATGGTGCCCAGGGAGAAAATATTAGTGAGAAGGGACAGGGAGAAAGGAAAGAGAGAAGTATAAACAAGGGGGAAAATGGGATGCATGCTCACCTTCATCTACCACATGAGGATTGCAAAGTATTTTGCATTTCCTATCTTGTTTGATTCTCACAACCACCCAATAAGATAGATGCCATTCTTGCCCCCGTTTTACAGTTATGGAAACTGATGAGTTTCCACATCTGTAAAGTGACTGAGAAGGGTTCAGTGACAGGCTTAGAGTCACACAGTCTGAGGCAGGATTCAAATCTTCCTAATTCCAAATTCCAGAAGTCTATCCATAATGATACCAGATGCTTTCCACACAAAGCCTCCCCCCACAAAGTGGTGCTTTGGAAGCTTTTCACTGATCCTGTTGGATTAACTTTTGGGAAGATGAAACAACTCTGCCAAACGGTCATCCTCTGAAGAGCAGCCATTCTCTGCTCCCTACTCTCCCCACTCATTTCATTTTCAGATACCCAGCCTCATAATCTCTTAGCGACCAGCACTCTTCTTGTAATCCCCTTTAAATGATTAAACTTAGTTCTGAAATGGCCTTCCTTTCACTGATTTAGGCAGGTAATTCATGCAAAACTTTAGAATCCTCCCTAATTGAATTGTAGCGTTCCTTTTGAAGAGAGGCAGCATGGAGTAGCTCGTAGAGTTATCCTCGAACCCAGGAAGACCTGGGTTCAAGGTCTGCTTTTCATACATACTGTCTGTGTGATACCCCCCCCCCCATGAGTCATTTGCTTTTTAGTACCCAGGGCAATTCATGAATGAATGAATGAATGAATGAATGAAAGAACAACACAGCATTTGTTAAGGGATTACTATATGCAAACGAATGTGTGAAGAGCTGATGATACAAAAAAGGGAAGACATTCCTTGCTTTCAAAGGAAGCTCACCTTCTAATGGGCTAGACAAAAATTTGGAAGGCTTCAGCTTCATCAGATGGGAAAATCCATTAGTCTTTAGGCTGTGATGACCAAACAGATGGTAATACTTTTTCTTTAATGTCATTTCCATTAATAAAATCATACCACTTTCTAGGAGCAGCCAGGTCAAAACCAATGGATAGAGTCAGGAGGACCTGAGTTCAAGTCTGACCCCTAGATTCTAGCTGTTTGACCCTGGGTAAGTCACTTAACTCTGATCGCCTAAAAAAAAAAAAAGAAAGGGGCAGCTTGGTGGCGAAGTGGATAGAGCACCGGCCCTGGAATTCAGGAAGTACCTAAATTCAAATCCGGCCTCAGACACTTAACACTTACTAGCTGTGTGACCCTGGCAAGTCACTTAAACCCCAATTGCCTCACTAAAAACAAAAACAAAAACAAATTATAATGACAGTGAGTGGTACAGATCTATTCTAGGCCAGTTGTGGAATATGAGCTGAGATAAACTATAAAATACTCCTCTTAGGCTTCCTTCTGAATGACCCCAATAGTGAAGTATATCTCAGTTGTTTAATTTAGTAGAGAAACACCTACTTCATATGACTATTCAGTAACTGTGATGATGATGGTGAATTTATAAAGTGTTTTAAGGTTGCAAAAATCCAGTAAACAAGAATTTATCAAGCACCTACATATGAAAGGCATTGTGCTAAGCACTGGGGATACAAAGGCAAAAGACAGACCCCTGCCCTCAAGGAGTTCACAGTCTAATAAAGAAGTCAACATGTAAGCAAACTAGATCTATCCAGGATAAATTGGAGATAATATGCAAAGTGTTTTACATATGAACTTCTCAATAGCCCTATGAGGTAATAAGGACAACACTTACTGGCACCCTCATTCGGGTTGGTCATTCAGCTTCTAAAATCAGAAGAATATAAAGACACAGCTACCCACAGGCCACACCCTCCCAACCCTATGGCCCTTACCCCCAGAACTTGAAAATCACTGGAGGAAATAAGTCAGGAATACAGTTAACAATGGTGATAATGAGAATTCCCTTTATCTCCTCAGCAGGACCTCAACCTTCTAGTATCTTAACCAGTCTGATCCCATTTCCATCTCTTTAAGATGAGAAGTTTGGGATAGACCAGAGGTTCTTAACCTTCTTTGAGATGCACACCCCTTGGGCAATGTCTGCTGAAACCTAAGGACCCCTGCTCACAATGGTGTTTTTAAATGCAAAAAATTAAACGAGTAGCACAAAGGAAATCAATTATATTGAAACAGGGTTATAAAAATATATATTTTAAAACAAGTTCACAGACCCCCGGGGTTATGAACTCCTTTATTCATGGACCCTAAGATGCCCTTTGCTCTAACATTCTGTGTTCTATGAAATCTTAGTTGCTGTCTATTTCTGGGATAAGGAAAAATTTCCTAAGAGCAGGGTTCAAAACTGAAATGGGAGTCAGTCTCGGCAGGGTTAATGATTACTCATCATTGGGGGTCTTTTCTTACGATAGGTTCCCAATAGAATGTCAGCACCTTGAGGGAAGGGACTGTTTTTTCCATTTTGTTTTTGTGTGTCTCTGGTACTAAAGTATGGTGCCTGGCACACAGCAAGCATATAGTAAAATGCAGTCAGGTGGTGAAGTGGATAGAGTTCTGGGCCTGGAGTCAGGAAGACCTGAGTTCAGATCCTGCTTCAGACACTTCCTAGCTATGCTGCAAATCACTTAATGTCTGCTGGTCTCAGTTTCCTCATCTGTTAAAATGGGGATAATAATGACAACCCACCTCTCACAGGGTGGCTGTCAGGCTGGAATGAGACAATATTTGTAACAAAAAACAAAACAAAAACCGCTTACTACAATGCTTGGCATGTGATGGGAGCTTAAGAAACATTTTCTTCCTTTAATAAATGCTTTTTTGATTGAGTCCTCTTCCCCACCACTGCTAGAATGTGTTCCCTCTCTGCCTCTTTGAATCGCTGGCTTCTTTAACAGCTCAGCTCACAAGCTACCTCCTACTTTAGATCTTTCCTGAATTCAAATCTAGCCTCTGACACTTCCTAGCTGTGTGCCCTTGAGTAAGTCATTTAACTTTGGTTTGCCTCAGTTTCTTCATCTATAAATGGGGGTTACAAGAGCACTTACCTCCCAGGGTTGTTGTGAGATAATAATTTTAAAGTGCTTAGCACCGCGATTGGCAATAAATATGTATTGTCTGTTTTTTATATGTATGTATATATGTATATGTGTGTATATATGTATGTGTATATATACATACACATATATGTATATATTATATACGTGTGTACACATGTAAATGTTAGCTGTTATTATTCTTCCCTCAGCTGTTGTGCCTCCCTCACCCCAAATTACCTTACATTTAACATTAATGTATTTTGTATTTACTTATCTGTATACATATTGTTTCCTCCATAGATTATAAGCAAGGTAAGGGGCACTCTTTCTCTTTTTTTCCTTTTGTGTGGCAAATTGCACAGAGCAGGAGTTAATAAATGTTTATTTGCTTGACTTTCCTGGCACACAGTAAGTGCTTAATAAAGGCTTATCAATTGTTTGGATTCATTTGGCTAAGTGAGCACTTGTGAAGGATACTGTAGCCAGATTTCATAACGTGGATTGGGGTTGGATTAGATCAGGGCTTCTTAAACTTTTTTCCACTTGGGACCCTTTTTGCCTGAGAAATTTTTACATGACCCCAGATATATGGGTACATAAAAAAGATATTTATAAACCTTTTACTGTTGCTAAATTTTTCGTGACCCTCACATTCAGTTATATGACCCCACATGGGGTTATGACTCACAGTTTAAGAAGCTTTGAATGAGATAATGGTTGTCCAGTGGAATGAGACCTAGATTTAGGATTAGACTTGGGTTTGAGTTCAGATGGGAGTTAGTCAATGGAAAGAATGTTGAATGTGGAGTTAGAAGGCCTGGGTTCCAATCCTACTTCCACCATTTATCATCAAGGCTTTAAGCAAGTCCCTTTTCCTCCTTCATCTGGAGAAATGGAATCAGACTAGATGACCTATAGTGTTCTGTTCAGATACAAATCTATGATCCTAAATTATTTAACTGCTATGGAACCTCAGTTTCCCCATCTATCAAACAAGGGGGTTAAATTAAGTGACCTCCAAGATCCCTTCCAATTCTCTCCATCCATATTCCCCAGATGCTGGCCCTCCAACTTGACCACCTGTGCAACTTGGACAAGTCACTTCCTCCTCTCTAAGCTTGTATCTTCATCTGCAAAATGAGGGAATTGGGTCCTTCTAGTTCTAGATCCGTGATCGGGAGTCTTTGCAAATAACTTAATGTGTGACTTTCCTCTCTCCAGGTTTCAGTTTTCTCCTCTATAAAATGAGAGGGTTGAACTAGGTGGCCTGTGAGGTCCCTTACACTTATAATCCGTATGTCTATGAATGAATGAATGAATGAGTGGATGGATGGATGGATGGAGGAATGGAGGGATGAATGGAGGGAGGGCCAGAGGGAAGTATGATGAGATGAGTGGAGGGACAGAGGAATGAATGGAGGGAGGGAGGGAGGGATGAACGGAGGGATGGGAGGGAGGAAAGGATGGATGGATGGTTGGAGGGGGGAGGGAGGGATACCTGAATGAGTGGACGGCGGCTATGGCCGCCTCCCCTCCAGTCATTTCATAAACCAGGGCTGGGGGCAGCCGGTTCCCTAGGGGTCGGACCAGCCTCGCTCCCACAAGGGCGGGGTCCGGAAAGAGGGGGGAGAGGAGAGGGAGGTGAGGGGCCGCCCCAGTCACTCGCCCCGCCAGGCTTGCGTCATTTCCGCCCCCTTCTCCAGGCCGGGAGGCGGAGAGAGGGGCGGGGGCGGAGGGAAGCGGCCCTCGCCTACAGCTCGGGCCAGGCGGGACTACAATTTCCCGTGGGGCCTGCGGCAGCGGCGGCAACGGCATCGCGGTGGCGTCCGCCCGGAAGTGAAGCCCGGGACTTCCACTCGTGCGTGAGGCGAGCGGAGCCGGAGACGAGACCCCGAGGCTGAATTCCGGATCAGACAAGATGGCCGGGCTGCCCCCGCAGGATTATTAAGGGTAACTGCCGCGGCCGTACCTCTCTGCCCCCCTGCATCTTCTCCGTCCCCTCCGCGGCTCTTCTCCTCAATCCCGCGGGGCCGGAGGCGGCAGCCAGGGTCCGGGGCCTGACCGGAGCCGAGAGGGGTTTGGCCGGAGCCCGCCGGGGCAGCGCGCGGGAGGCGCCGGGGACTTCCGGCGGGGCGCGGCGGGCTGGGCGGTGGGGCCGGGGCCCCGGCTCGGGCTCCTGGAGGGGGCCGCCTCGGGCCTGCATGCGCGCGCCCGTTCCCGCGCGCCCCCGTCGCCGCTCCCGCGCGCCCCCGGCGGGCCCCGGGCGGGCGGGAGGGAGCACGCTGCTGTCGGCGGCGAATGAATGGGCGCGGGTGGGGCGTCCGCGCGGGGCCTCCGCTCCCCAGCAGAGCTGCGCCCGGGCCTGGCGCCCTCGTGTCGCAGGCGGGGAAACTGAGGCCCGCGGCGGCGAGGCGAGGACTAGCAAAGGTCCGAGGCCCTATTCGAACCCAGTACCTCCCGCCGTCCGCACGCCGTAGCCGGAGTGTTTAACGCCCGGATAAATGGGAGGGGCCGAACCCCACCTCCCGACTTCCTCCCCCCGGTACTTCTGCCGGACACGCGAGTTCCTCGTCCCGCTAGATTTGATGGTTCCCGCCAACCAGCCCGCCTCGATCTTTTATTTAAAAGCAAAATCACGGAAAGAGCCTGGGTCTGGACCCGGGTTCAAGGCGGGCTCGGGCTCGGGCTTCTTTTCGTATCTCACCCCCGCGCCATGCCCACACCTGCACCCAGTAGGCGCTTAATGCGCGTGGTTTAGAGTGGATTGCGTGGAATTGCTTAGCAAGGCAGCTCCGAGGTTGGAGAGGCCGGGGTGGGGGGCGCGAGCTCACTGGTCCCCGTCGCGTCTAAAGGCTGAAAGCGGGATTCAGTGAACACGTATAAAGCGCCCACTATGTGCCAGGCGCTGTGCTAAGCGCCGGTGTGGCGTAATACAAAAAGAGGCCAAAGGCCCTGCCTTGGAACTTTTGAGTCTAAAGGGGGAGACCACCCGCCGACAAAGAAAGCCACGGACAGATAAACAGAAAATAATTAAAAGACCTAACCCAAGAGCCGGGTGGGAAGGTGGAAGGTGCTCTCTGGCTCCAGATTAAGTGGGAATTCCACCACTGCCTGATCCTTTTCTCCACTGGCTAGATGGTCTAATGGTTAGGGACGTGAACTTGGAGTCCCGGGAAGCCTCAAACACTTAGCTGTGTGACTGGGACACTGCCAATCCCTCTGGGCCTCAGTTTCCTCCTTTGTAAAAATGGGGGAGTTGGACTCGATGGCTTCTAGGGTCCCTTTAAGCTCTACCTCTGTGATCTTTTGATCTTAGGACAACATGAACTCTGAGGTCAGTCAACAAGCATTTATTAAGCGCTTACTGTATGCTAGGCACCCGGTCGGTGATGAAGGAAAGCCAAGGATCCCCTTGCGCCTTGGCTATTCAAGAGTCTTTTGGTGGAAATAGAATAGTTTTAAGCTTTTTAAAATTGTAAAACATGGGATTTTAGTATGGCCATTCTAATATATAGTTTTTCTTTTTGATGGATATATTAAAACAAGATGCTGTTTAATTTCTTCCGTCCACAGCTTCTGCTGTTTCCAGTGATTGCCATTTGTTTCCATTACTATCGCTCTTGACCACCTTTCTTAGACTCAGAGCTAGAACCGAAAGGGGCCTTGTTGCTTTTCTTTGTATCCCAGTGCCTGCAACATAGTAAGGGATTTAATAAATACTTACTGACCTGCTGATCTCAGAATTCATCTAGTCATGGGATCATAGATGATAAAGTCATAGATGTGGAGTAGGAAGGGACCCTGGAGATTATTAAATAGAGTCCAACTCCCTCCTTTTACAGAAGTGAGGCCCAGAGAGGGAAAGAATCTGCCCACAGACATCTAGACACTTGGTCTGGGAGGACATGCAGCGCCCTCTTTAGATTTTTTAAAAGGTCTTTTTAATTTTATATTTTATATCAAATTTGCAGTTTTCCCCTATTTTATGAAATAAAAATTGGCCTTTTTTGCCTGAATATCACCATCCTGCTGCCATTTGAGCTGGCTCCAAATAAGATCCAAGGCAAAATTATTTTGCTTATTTCACTTATAGCAGTGAAGTTTGTGGAAGGTATGATCTCAGTGACTGCTTCACTCAACAATAATGTGACTACATAAGGACTGTTTCCTTTAATTGTACCTGATGAGTGAATGCTTGTAATCTATTCAGTAACAGGCCTTTTGATTTATAGGAACAGGGAACAAATTGCAAAATAAAAGCCAATTAAGGAGAACTAAATATTACCTAATAGCAAGTACTTAATGAGGGCCTGCCATTCAGAATATTGCATAGTTATCTGTTCCCTGATTTTATACACAGACATACACAGGTGATGCTGTTTCATTTTTAATCAACACTGAGAATGTATCAGGTGCTATAGTTCATTAGTTTAAAGCCAAGGTGTTATGGTCACAATTTTGAAACACTTATCAAGGGCACAGAATTCACTGTGATATGAATTAATCTTGGGTCTAGTCCAAGATAGTTTAGTTGCCAGAAACCCCTGCAGAGGTTTTTGTAATGTGGTCTTACCTGTAAAGCAGTCGTGGCATGGACCTAAACTATCATCTGGTTTCAATTCTATTAGAAACCAAATGAGAGGGAAATGACTGGTGAGAAGACTATATAACCTATATTCTAGAATTTGCATTTACTCTTACTGTAGAGCTTTACTACAAATGCAAATTGATGTGCAAGATTCTGAGAAATACAACTAATTGGTTTAAGATTATACATGAATTTAGTCCACCCAGCTTGTGGTTTCTGAAGCTTTACTGTGAGTGATATGAAGACGGCTGAGGGAAAGATTTTATGCTTTAAAATATAGATCATATGAAGCTGTAGACCTTTTTAAACTATAAATTCATGTTTATGGGTTTGAATACGAATAGTTCTAATGGATACTCTCATTTATTAAATTACAGTAAATAGTTGCGCTTTTTGCATAAGGTAACCCCTTAGAACTGTAGAATTTGACAATAGCAAGTGTCCCTTAGCTTTCCTTTCTCATAAAAACCACCATTCTCTTTTGTCCATTCTTTGAAAAAGATGACTTGGTGTTTTTATTAAGCCAGTATAGTTTAGGGGAGAAATTTTAGTATTATAATCATACTAGCAAGATAATTTTTCTCCTTGGACGATGTGTTAAAATAAGATGGCATTGTTTAATTTTGGCCACTATTAATATAGCCGTGGCTATGTCACAATTTCTGTTAGGATCAAAAGCTTGTGAAAAGTTTTAACTATAAAGTACTATGGAAACAAGTATTGTTTACTTAAGTGATTTGAGCTCTTTGGAAGAAAAGTATGATGAAAGGACTGCACGTAGTGTATATGTGCAAGTAATGTTAGATATAGTCTAGTGGACTTACAAATTCCCATCTTAATTAGGTTAGAGTAACTAGGAGTTTTACGGGTGAATTTCTCTCTTATTGTACTGTGCCCCTCCCTACAAAATAAAGTTCCTTCATGCTGGGCCTGAGTGACTTTGAGCTGGTCACTTAAGATCCTTAGGCCTCATTTTTCTCTTTTGTAAAATGAGTGGGTTGGACTAGATTGCTTCTGAGATCCTTTTAACGCCAGATTAGTGATCTCATTTTTTCTATTTTCTGGAATTTTCCAGTTTTATACCTGCTTCCATTTAAAACTTTGTCAGAGAGGCCTACTTTGCCTTGGGCCCTTGTTTTCTCAGACACTACTTGACAAGAACAGGTGGGGTGAGCAGTATATTGTTACATGGACACCAGCCTACAGTTTCTCTGCATTTTATCTGGGCTGATGGGTCCTTCTGCAGATAGGCATGCTTAATTTGCCAAATGTATACACCAGATTGTGAGCTGATTTAGTGGCCTCAAGGAGTGAGTGACCTGAGTGTGTATGCATGATGAAACAGTTTTGCAAAGACTTAACTAATTTAGATGTTGCAGCTTTTTAAAAAAGAGTTTTGTAGCCCAGTCCTTTTTATGCAACAAATATCTGGGAGGGCCGGCCAGGTGTTCTGACTGCTGCTAACACAATTTAAATAAATGAAATTATGTATTACTAAATACAATCCCAGAAAATTACTTTAAGTTGTAATTCTTTCATTGGGATTGCAAAATCACTTTTCAAAAGTTGTCTTAATTAAAAGAACATCCAATTGTGATCATTGGTAGAAGCAGTACCCCTGCTGGAGAGAAGTGATTTGGTGATGTGGTAGGAAAAATTTGAGAGATTAGCCAACCCAGCACAGTTAAGGTTTATTCCCTAGAAAGGGAATTAATTCATTGAAATGAGGCCTAGAGACCTTTGGGCAGTGCCTAAGGTTACACAGATAAGGGGCAAAGCGGGGATTCACATGCAGGTCCCTGACTTGACATCCAGTATTTTTTCCACTGCAGGCCGTCTCATTAGGTGCATTGGTTCTAGTTTCAAGCCCTTTTATAATATTTTTGATTTGGTTAACTTTTTGTATTAAATGTGTTTGGGTTTGCTTTTTACTTTGGTTGTTAGGAACTCTTTAGAAATCAGTTTAAATTTTTGATTGTGAGAATGAAGGAATCATTCTCTATTAAAAATTCTATCTACTTAATTTACCGTGGTCACAAGATGGTTTGCTTAGCGAGAAAGCTATTCATAAACCTTTCTGGCTTGTTTTTAAATTATTTTTAAAGGTATGAAAAGAATGATTAATAGTAATTGGAACTAATAATCTTATTTGAATTGAAAATTATTTTAAGTTGATTTATTCTTTCCTCATAGGCATCCTCATTTTGTGGTTTCTGTTCTTAGAGGGGTGGATTATCTTGTTAATATCAGTTCAGTAAATCCTAGCTTCTTAAACTGTGGGTCAAAATTTCAGATGGGATCAGGGTTGGAATGTGAGGGTTGTGAAAAAGTTGGCAACAGTGAAAAGGTTCTGTGTGCCTATTTGAAAGACCTGTATATCCAGGGGCGCCTAAAAATTTCTCAGGCAAAAAGCGGCAGTGGGTAGGAAAAGTTTAAGAAGCCCTGCAGTAGATATTTACCTATAAGAATAACTGGCATTTCCATAGCACTTGGAGTTGTGCAAAGTGCTCTGGAAGTATTATTTAATTTGATCCTCAACAACCTGAGGAGGCAGGTGCTATTAATATCTCCATTTTACAGATGAGGAAATGAGGCAGCTAGGTCAAGTGACTTGCCCAGGCAACACAAATTAGTTAGTATGTATGTGTTTGAGGCAGGATTTGAATTCAGGTCTTCTAGACCTAGTGCTGTATATACACTGTGCCACTTAGCTTCCTTAAATGGAGCTAAACTGCTTAGCACATTGGAGCACGATGTAAATATTAACTGTATTACTTTCAGTGTTATTATTGGGTGGTACCCAATAGTAGTATTTCAACCTTTTAGGGTTGAAGGTTATTTAATTAGGGGAAATGCTTATAAATTGTAGGAAGATTAAAATGCCACTTGGGTATTTAGTGGAGATAGGATGTGTCCAACACTGAGGGATTGTCCTTGTTTTCTATTCATAATATAGTTGACCTTTTAGTGATCACTTGACCACTATATGAATTGTTTGCATGTAGATATAGATATACATTCTGTATTCCATTATTGTGCTTGGTGCTGGGGACCAGGATTTGTTCAGTAACAGTTGTTGTAAAGTATATGAAGTTTTACATACATGATTTCATTTCTACTGCACCGTGATCCTGGGAGGTAAAGCAGAGCTTTTTTTTCCTTTTTCTTTTTTTTTTTTTTCCTGCTTTAAGAAATTGAAACTGATGCAGGAAGATGAAGTGACTTCCTTCTGTACCACAGCAAGTAAATGTCAGAGGCAGCATTTGAATCCACATGTCTCCTGACTTCAAGCCTAGATATCTTTGCACTGTGCCACACCTAATAGAGAATAAGCATAGGAAAACTAAGGTGATTTCTCATTCTTTTTAATTACATTGTAGGAGTCAGTTTTATATTTGAAACTAGATTAGGGCCTCCCTACCCTTTTAAAACTTTTTAGAGATGATTGATAATTGAATCCATGGAGCTGGTGAGATCAAGTTAAATAGTATATAGAGGGAGAAGAGAAGAGGGTTCAGGAATGAGCCTTGGGGTTAGCTGGTGTGTTCTGGAGGAAGATCCTGCAAAGGAGACTGAGGAGGGCTCAGAAAGCTGGGAGGAGCAGCACTATGAGAGAGAGAAGTCAGAAAGCCCTGGAGAAGAGGGTGGCTCACATGTCAAAGGCTACATTTAGTTTGATATGTGGAGCTGATAGAAATCATGGTTTCTGAATCTTTTTTATGGAAAATATCTTTTCCACGGAAAAGAGGAAGATTTTTACCTTCCTTAATATGGAAATGGGATTTCCACTCAATATTTGTTCAGTCCTTTCAGTTGTGTCTGACTCTTCATGACCCCATTTAGGGTTTTCTTGGCAAGATACTGGAGTGGTTTGCTATTTCCTTCTCCAGTTCATTTTACAGATAAGGAAACCAAGTTAAGTGACTTGCCCAGGGTCACAGAGCTAGGAAGTTTCTGGGGCTTGATTTGAACTCAGGTCTTCTGACTCCGGGGCAGGCGCTCTAATTCACTGCACCACCCAGTTTCCCATTCACCTAGTAAGTGTAGAGGTATTTTCCCTTTCCATTTTTAATAATTATACTTCTTTCATCTCGGGATTTTTGAGAGGACAAAATTAGATGATAAAAAATCGTTTTCTAGGGGTTAGGCTCTGGAAATGAAAAGATAATTCAGATGCTATGTCTTTGTGTATGGTGGGGGGCAATTGGGGTTAAGTGACTTGCCCAGGGTCACACAGCTAGTGTCAAGCGTCTGAGGGCAGATTTGAGCTCAGGTCCTCCTGAATCCAGGGCTAGTGCCACCGCCACCTAGCTGCCCCTGCTATGTCTTAAAAAAAATGCTATGTCTCCTGGTCATCTCATCTGCAACCATGGATTCAGTTAACTCTGCTGATAATTCAGAGCCCTAGCCTCTCTTCTGATCTCTCTGCTCTCCATCTGCCTATTGGAGATCTTGAACTGGATGTCCCTATAGAAATCTTAAAAGTAGCATGTCCAAAACAAATCCTAATCCCCTCCCCAGTTTTTAAGATCCTTATAACTACTTGATCTCTTGCCTCCCCCCAAATCCATATCCAGTCTGTTGCCAAGTCCCATCATTTCTACATGAACCACAACCCTTGAACATGACCCCTATGCAGTCATGGCTGTCAGCTTGGCCCTCAGCACTTCTTTCTTGAACTGTTGCAGTAGCCTTCTGGTTGGTCTTTTCACACTTTTAGTCTATCTTCCACCCCACTTACCAAAGTGAACTTCCTAAAGTACATATCTGACCATGTCACCCCCCTCCCCCTCCTTTTTCCTGCTCCCTTAACCTCCAGTGGCTCAAATAGAGCATCCTCTGTTTGCTTTTAAAGCCTTTGGGTACCTTGTTTCCAGTCTTCTTACACTTCATTCCATTCTAAGTTCTTTGCAGTCCAGAGCCCTTAGCCTCCTTGCTGTTTCTCAAATCTCCTGTGCTTTCGAATTGCTTGTTCCCCATGCTTCAGATGTGCTTCGTCTCTACCCCTTCCTGTCATCCTCAAGTTTCAGCTAATACCCCATCTTCTTCAAGAAGCCTTTCTGGTTCCCTTTGATGTTAGTGCCTTCCCTCTAAGATTACCTCCTGTTTACCCTGCGTAGGTCTTGTATATAAGTTGTTTACACTATGTCTTTCCCATTAGACTGTGAGGTCCTTGAGGACTTAGCACCGTCCCTGGCACAAGATAAGCCCCTTATACATAAATAAGTGGTACAAAATAGAATATGAAGTTTTGTGCCGTGAGATTAGATGAGGGAAGAGTACTGTCAGTTGGGGAGCATCAAGGAAAACTTATGGAAGAGATAGTATTAGAATTGGGCTTTTGAACAATGAATGGTAGCCGGCAACGATATTTTTTTCTTAAGTCTTATAAATATAAGATAGTATTGGTACCTTCCTGAAAGCATTTTTTTCATACCCTTAAATTGAGACTAGTTTCCTTAAAATGGTAGTCAAAGTTTCTGTCCAATGGCTATTTGTATGTACAGGGCTCGCAGAAGCAAAGAATAATTTTGGGTTGCTTTACACAAGTTTGTATACTAGGCTAACATAATTCTATTCCTCTGAGGATATCAGCAGGAATTTTCATTTTTTTGTTACAGAAGATTAAAATGGTATCATCAGTGCTTTGAGCATAGATTGATTGTAAGGGCAAAATCGGCTGAGGAGATCTCTGAGAGAGGCTGTTGGAGCGGTGCAGGCAGGGGATGAGGCTCTACGCTAGGCTGATGGCAGTTGGAATAGAGAGGAAAGAGTGAATGAGAGTAACTGTCAATATGGAATACGCAGGGCCTGGTAACTGATGAAGCATTTTCTTTGCTTCTCATCTCACATCCCACAATAAGCCCAAAGTTTCCAACATGGGAGCCTAGATAAATAGTGATATCAGTGGTAGAAGCGCTGGCCTCAGCAAGATGAGCCAGTTCATCGGAAAAGAACCATTGTCTGTTTTGGACGTGTTAAGTTTGAGGTGCTGTGAGGTTTCCCATTTGTTAATTGGTAATGCTGACTAGGTGCCAGCTACTAGGATAAGTACTGGGGTTAGAAAGAAAGGAGCTCACAATCTAAGGGAGGAAACAAACATGAAAGGAACTATGTACAGAAAAGATATATAGGGAGAGGGAAGGGAATCTGTATATAGCCTCTACCATGTACCAGACACTGTGCTAAGCACTTTACAAATATTATCTCATTTGATCCTCATAACTAGCTGTGTGCACTATTGTTATTGTCCCCACTTTACAGATGAGGAAACTGAGATAGAGGTGAAGTGACTTATCCAGTGTCACATAGCTAGTAAAGTGTCTCAGGCTAGATTTGCACTCAGGTCTTTCTGACTGTGGGGTCCAGTACTTTATCCACTGCACCAAGAGCTACCTCCATATATTCCAAATGGGGAGTAAGTAATCAAGAATAAGCACTAACAGCTGGGAAGACTGAGAAGGATGCCCAGTAGAAGATGAGATTTTGTTGTTTGTCCTTCTTTGTTGAAGAGGACCATAACATAAGGGTGATGTTATGACTTGCAGTGAATTGGATTTAGGTGAGGGAGGGGTGTGCAAGGTCACCAACCTCATTCTCTCCTCCAGAGCCATCTGGGTCCAGTGACAAAATATACATCAGGATGATTGGAGATGTCCCTGGATGTTTAAGGCAATTGGGGTTAAGTAAATTGACCAGGGTCACACAGTAAGTGTCTGAGGTGAGGTTTGAACTCAGGCCCTCCCAACTTCAGGGCCAGTCCATTTCTCCACTGTGCCACCTAGCTGCCCCAGATGAGATTTGAGTTGAAGCTTAAAGGAAGTCAGGGAAACTGAGCATGACATTTGATCCATGAGGGATAGTATAAAGACACGGAGGTGGAGTGTCACGTTAAGGAACAAGTAGGTCAGTCTTCTGGATCTTCAGCTCTGAAGTGGGGGAAAGTCTAAGAGGACTAGAACGATAGGAAGAGCTTTACAAACCTGTTTTATCCTGGGGTGATAAGGCCACTGGCACTAGGTGAGGAGGAGGATGAAGAAATCACCTTGGTAGCTGAGTGCGGGGTGGACGGCAGGGAGACCACTTAGCAGGCAGCTGTTGCAGGAGTCCAGGGGAGAGTGGGTGAGGATCTCAGCTAGGGTTGTAGCTGAGTAAGTATAGACGAGACAAATAGGAGAGATGTGGTTGAGGTAAAATGGCAAGATTTGTCAGGGGATTGGCATTGGTGAGAGAGAGAAGGAGATGGAGATGGACGTTGACCTCAAAGATGGAAGAGGTTCCCTCCACAGTAGAAAGTTTCAGAGCTGGGAAGGTTTGGGATGGGAAAGATAATGGTCTGTTTGGAATGTGCTGTGTTACTGATGTGCTAGGTGCTGTGCTGAATATGAGAGCATACAAAAAAAGAAAGGCAAAAGACAGTGCCTGCTCTCTAAGAGCTCACAGCTTAATGGAGGAAACACCATGTAAACACGTGTGTTCTAGATACTCAGCAGACACAAAGCACTAGCATTAAGGGGGATTGGGAAAGGCTTTGTTGTGTAGAAGGTGGGATTTAGCTGACACGGAAAGAAAGCCAGGAGGCAGAGATGAGGAGGAAGAACATTCCATGCCAGGGGACAGCCCCTGAAAGTGTTTGGAGGATCTGTTTGAGGGACAGCAAGGTCAGTTTTACTAAATTGAAAAGTATGAAGTGGGGAGGGAGGGCCTAAGGTATTGTAGGGGCCGAAATTTAACATATGGAAAGTTAATTGGGTCACTTGCCGAAATTTTGGGGTCCCGGAAATAATGAGGGACCTTTAGGTTCAAAGCTCTATCCCCTCTGAACTGCCCTATTAGATATTTCTCCCAGGCCAATAAGAAAGGAGCCTTACAGCTTCTTTTCTACAAAAAGATCAGATTTTATTACTTGGGAATTAATTAAAACAACAAAGGTGAAATTAATAAAAATCAAAGACAAGGAAATAGGGAAAAAGAAATACAGATCAATTCTCTTAACTCAGTAATCTAAGTCTGTGCAGTCCCCAGATCGTTTCCAGTTAAGCTAATTCAAAGGAATTTGTGTTCACTCACCACACCTGGGATACCTGCCAGGCAGAGAGAGAGAGAGAGAGAGAGAGAGAGAGAGAGAGAGAGAGAGAGAGAACTAGCGTTCTGGAAGCACCTCAGCCTCCCCTCAGGGAGCGTTTAGTCTTCCTCCCCCAAAAGGGGAGGTCCTTCAAAAACTGCCTATGGAGAGTTCTCCTCCTGACCTCAGTTGCATATGTAACTTCATGGTGGGCCAGGTGTGGCCCCTCCCAAATGAGTCAGCTAAATTCCAATAATTTTTACCACAGTAAAAAAAAACTGGAAAGGTAGGATGGGGTCCACTTAAGGATGTTTTTATAAACCTAGCAGATGATTGTATATTTGATTCTGGAGCCAATAAGAAAGTATAGGAGGTGACCTGATTAGGCCTGCACTTAAGGAAGATCACTTTGACAGCTGAGCGGAGAATGGACTATATTGGGGAGAAACTTGAGGCAGGCCAACGACCCCCTCCCACCAAACAGCTACTGCAGTAGTGCAGGGGTGAAGTGGTAGCAGTGTCAGAGGAGAGAAGAGGCATATGTGAAAAATGTTTGGGAACTTAGAACTGATTGGATAGGTAGATGAGAGGGAGTTGAGTCCAAGGTGATACCCAGGTTGTGATCCTAGGAGGCTGATGGTAGCCTGGGATAATATTTAGGTAAGTTCGGAGGAGGGAAGGGATTGTAGTGAATAGCATTGAGTTTAAGGTTGGTTTCTATGGGACGTTCAGTTCAAAATGTCTCATAGTAGGTAGTCGTTGAAGTTTTGAGACTGGAGGTCAGCGCAGAGCTTAGGGCTAAACAAGTTAAGCTGAGAATCATCCTTAGAGGAATGATAGCTGAATCCACGGAAGCTGATGAGAGATCACCAGATGAACTAGGATAAAGGAAGAGAAGAGGGCCCAGCATAGATCTTTGGGGATATTCACAGTTAGTAGGCCTGACCTGGATGAAGATGCAGCAAAGGAGTTGGAGGAAGAGTGGTTAGAGAAGTAGGAGAACCCCTAGAGAGAAGAGAGAATATCAAGGAGGTGAGACAGTGTCAAAGGCTCAAGAAGAATGAGGGTTGAAAAAAGGATAATAGCTTTGGCAATTAAAGAGATCTCTGATAACTCTTAGATAAAGTAATTCCAGTTGAATGATGAGACCACAAGCCATACTACACAATTAGGAGAGTGAGAGGCTTGTCGGCTCTATTTTGAGAAGTAAATCCTTGTAAAATTTTCCTAGTTTTACACCCATGTTTTCTTTTTTTGCTTTCACTTGTAAAAAATCTGTTTCATGGCTAGACAAGATGATTTATAGTGTTAAAGTGTTATCTCTTCCCCCTACCCCAAATGTGCTTTGTCTTAACCAAGACAAAGGATTGAGTTAAAGAAAAAAACAAATGACCCCCATCTACCGGACGAAAGGGAGCTGGGTTCACACTCTCTCTTCCTTCCTCTCTATAAAGAATAGAAAAGTAGAAGAGTCTCCTGCGTTCCCAGTTGTGACAAATGAAAAGTTTGGAGACGATCAGATGCTATCATGATTCCAAACATGCTTTGTACTACCTCCTAGTGATTCCAAAGAGCCATTCCCATGACCTATTAGGCAGCTTCCACGAGACCAAAATCTTTGTGGTCCAGCGACCGTCCTTTTATTAATCATTAATTATTCGTTAGCCATAACTGATAAAATGATGAATTACTCAGAAACTGTATATTTGTATAAATACAAATACATAAGCTCAACAGCCTGGAATGGCTACATTTCAATCACTTTTCACAAATTACCTGTTCTTCTCTCTTCCCTTTCACAGCTGAACCCAGCTGTCTGTACTCCTTGCTTACATATGCCTCCCACTCACTCCTAAACCCCTTTCAGTCTGCCTTCCATCCTTACTACTTGTCAGAGACTGCTCTCTCCAAGGTTACCCCGTGATCTTTATTGGTTAAGATCATTGCCCCCTTCCGGCCTTATCCTTCTTGACCTTTCTGAGGCATTTGACTGTGGTGACCAACCCTGCTGCTTCTGAATCCTTTTTCCTTCTGGAATCTCATTACTCTACTTTCAGTTCTCTTCCTTTCCATTAGATTAATCTTTTCCCTCTTTATCCTTTGCAGATCCTTTAGCCTCCTTCTCTGCACAAGCTCTGTTGTGGGTCCTCTCTTTCTACATTCTGATCTCATCTACTCCTAAATCAGTTCAGTTGTGCAGATGACTCCCAATTCTCTATGCTGTATGTCCAGCCCTTGCTTTCTGCTCAACTCTATCCCACATCTCTAGTTGCCTCCCTGACATCTCCGTCTGGATGTCCCTGTAGGCACAGATTCAGTATATCCTGTAATGGAACTCATCTATTTCTTTTTCTATTTTTGTAACTTGCCCAAGGGTCACACAGCTAGTAAGTGGCAAGTGTCAGAGGTCGGATTTGAACTCAGGTCCTCCTGAATCCAGGGCAAGTGCTTTATCCACTGGGCCAGTTAGCTGCCCCTGGAACTCATCTTTCACTTCAAACTCAGCCCTCCACTTAACTTCTCCATTTCTGTTCAGGGCAACACCATTGTTTGTTTTTTTCCAGGTTCACAAACTGTCAGTGATCTTCTATTCAGTCTCACTTAGCCCATGTATTCATTTTACACCATAAACACTAACGTGTTTGCCTGACCCTGGGCTGTAATAGTAGCCTCCTAATTGGTCTTTCTGTATTCAATATATCTCACACTCAAGAAAGAGCCTCATTGACTCCTCATTGCCAATAGGACAGAATACAAACTTGTGTGTTAGTCTGGATCTGGACGGTGAAGAGTCTGACCACTTTCTGTCTTCTCTGTCTGGGAGTGTTCTTTCTCTTCATTTCCTGTTCTGGGGCCCTTTGCCTTCCTCACTAGTTCACCAGTTAGTGTAGTGTCCTCATATCCATCACCTCCTTTACTTTGTAGACTCTATTTACTTATTTGTAAGCACAATTTTCTCCCCCACCTCCACCCCTTCCCAACAAATAGGAAGTAAGATCCTTGCTCCTAGAAACTTTCACTTTGCTTTTCTCACTTGTCTGTTAAATAAGTACTTAATGAATCGCTTGGTGATTGTTGAAATCTTCCATTCTTCCCCTATCTCACTCCCAAGACTTGTCTTAAGTGGGATCCCCATCCCCTTTGTGATTATTCACCTTTTTTAAAAAAATCTTTATTTATTTATTTATTTATTTATTTTTGGTGAGGCAATTGGGGTTAAGTGACTTGCCCAGGGTCACACAGCTAGTAAGTGTTAAGTGTCTGAGGCCGGATTTGAACTCAGGCACTCCTGAATCCAGGACTGGTGCTTTATCCACTTGTGCCACCTAGCTGCCCCGATTATTCACTTTTAAAATCTGAGCTGTGACCTTTATTTTTGTAAGGAATGAGAGGAATTGAGGGCGGCTAGGTGGTGCAGTGGATAAAACACTAGCCCTGAATTCAGGAGTACCTGAGTTCAAATTTGACCTCAGACACTTGACACTTAGTAGCTGTGTGACCCTGGGCAAGTCACTTAACCCTCATGGGGGGGGGGGAATTGAAGCCAGGAAGGATTTTAGGAGCTAGCAGAGGTGATTATGGGTTGATAGATAGATTAATGCAGTTAATAGAGCTTTGTCTTCCTCAAAGTAGTCATCTAGAGCAAACATTTATTTTAGTTTCCGCCCTAGAAAGGACTGAATCTCCTTGTTTCTCATATCTATTTTGCTGCCAGTTTGTAGATCCAGGTGTTTGGAACTGTAAGGGGCTAAAATTCTAGCTATACTATCTAAAATCTAATGAGTGGTCGCCAATAAATTATAAGCTTTATCAAGAGCATTTAAGTATTTATTACAGAGTATTAGGATCAGAGAGAAAGGTAAAAATCTAACTATTTCTAAGAGACCCTATCATCCAACCCACCATGGTGAGGTCAGGAACCAAAAAGAACCTGAACCCCTTCACCCACCTCCGCTTCCTACTTTGTGTGTTGGGAGGCTCCTCAAGTTGATTGGCTGGTAGCCTCGATAGACGGTACCCACGAGCAAACGTCACTTCTTGACCACATGGCTTGCCCTCAGAGGCCTTCTCCTCATGGCAGAGCTTTTCTACAGTAAGTCTCCAGCAGGCCGCGTCATTCCAGGCGTTACAGAACTGCCTTATCCCCTTTGGCACTTATACCTAAATAGCTTTAGAAGGAACAAATCTTATGAATGGATTTGATATTTGGAAGTGACAGTCATTTATAGCCAGGTCTGCTGAATACACGGTGGGGGGAGCCAGGAGCTCAGGCATCAATTACCAAGATGCACCTGTATGATTATCAGCAAGCATTTGTTACTCTCTTATAGGGAATGGTCTCTAGTTGCCATGGGCTCACATTTTTATGGGAGGAGTACATACATAAGTAATACACATGATAAATGGGAGGTGTATAAAGACACACAGATACAAGCTAGTTAATACAGCAGTTGGGATGTGCTTGAGCTCTGTCCTCAAGGAAGAAAAGCACTCTGTCAGGGTGCAGGAAGGAGGAAGCTGACTCTGTTGCAGATGTGTGGAAAGTGTGAGGGCGTGGAAATGGGAGGAACAGGGAAGGCTAAGTATGTATTTCATCTCCTCTCTGTATATTTTGTGGTCTCCGAGGGCAATCAACCAGTGTATCAGTAAGCATTTATTAAGTGCCTGCTGTGTGCCAGATACTCTTCTAAGTGCTGGGAAGGCACTAGCAACTGGGACTACCAGGAAGACCTGCAGAAAGTGACATCGGGGCTTAGCCTTGAAGGCAGATAGCAAGTCTGTTTTTCTCATGTAGCTTAGAAACTGGCTTTGGCCTTTGTAGAAAAGGAGTTTCCAAAATGCTTTTTTAGGGATGGCATCATGGAAAAGAGTTCCTTCTTTGCTGACTTCTTTAGAGAACACCTAACCCTGAAATTCGTTTAGATGAATGTTTAAAAGCAGCTGCATTGTTTTATAGTCTCATCTGGAAGGTTTCAATCACCTTTGTCGTTGATTACTCTGTCCCTTTGGATGGGTTGCTTTTATTTAGTAAATGGTTAGTGAGAATCTAAAAGTTCTTTGTGGCCATTGACCAGGACCTGATATATTCATAAACAGCTAATATGTTCACTTACTCTTTAGGGTGAAAATATTAGAATGACAGGCAAAATTATATAAAAAGTAAAGCTTCACTCTAAAGAACATGCTTATTTGTAAAAAGACATTGATAGGACTGTTGAAACTTTGGGGGGGGGGCATAAAGGTTAAGTAACTTGCCCAGGGTCACACAGCTAGTAAGTGTCAAGTGTCTGAGCCTGGATCTGAACTCAGGTCCTCCTGAATCCAGGGCCAGTGTTCTATCCACTGCGCCACCTAGCTGCCCCCGAAGAAACATTTTATATTTAATATTGTTATTAGTGTTTCCTGGAGATTGAATATATTCTTGGTTTAACTAGTCTTTCTGTCCTCTACAGGTTAAAGGGAGGAATGAATCGGATCTAAATGTTCTCTCCTTTATCCTTATGTTGTCATTATCAGCCCTAAGCATGTTTGGTACAATTGTCTGGTATAGCATTGAATACTACCAAGAGATACTGGTTTGACTTCTGGTACCATTTTCTGTTTGTGTGATCTTGTGCATACTCCTGAACATATTTGAGACAGTTTGTCTACACTTTGAAGGAGTTGTGTTAGATGAGCTCTCGAGTCCCTTATGGTTCATTAATGATTGTTGGTTGTCAGGCATAGACACGGGAGAGGAAGAAAGAGGGAGGAGGAAAAAAACAAAGGATCCAATAGGGGAAGAAGTAAAAAAAAAAAAGGGAAGGAGAAAAGTAAAGTTATGGAATAGAGTGGATGCATTATGACAGTGATACGTTTTTTTGTTTGTTTGTTTTTGGTTTTTTTGCAGGGCAATGAGGGTTAAGTGACTTGCCCAAGGTCACGCAGCTAGTAAGTGAGAAGTGTCTGGGGTCATATTTGAACTCGGGTCCTCCTGAATCCAGGGCCAGTGCTTTATCCACTGTGCCAACTAGCTGCCCCTAGTGATACACTTTTTAAAAAAAATGTATCGGTTCTCTAGAATGTGTCAAAGATACATATTTTTCCAAAAACTGTGACTACCACATCTTAGTCTTGGTCAATTTCTATAAACACTGCAGGACAGATGATTTTTTTCTTTTTTTTTTTTAATATAAAAGTATTTTATTATTTTCCAGTTACATGTAAGGAGAGTTTTCAACATTTGTTTTCATAGGATTTTTAGTTCCAAATTTTTCTCCCACACTCCCCAAGACAGAAAGCAGTCTGATATAGGTTATATATGTACAATCACATTAAACATAGTTCTACTTTAGTCATATTGTGAAAGAAGAATCAGAGCACAAGGAAAAACCTCAAAAAAAGAAGGGGGAAAAACAGCCCAAAAGTTGAAACAGTATGGTTTCAATCTGCATTCAGAATCCACAGTTCTTTTTTCTGGATGTAGAGAACATTTTCTATCATAAGTTCTTTGAAATTGTTTTGGATTATTGCCCTGCTGAGAAGAGCCAAGTCTATCACAGTTGATCATCACACAATGTTGGTGTTACTGTGTACGGTGTTTTCCTGGTTCTGTTCCTCTCACTGAGCATCAGTTCATATAAGTCTTTCCAGGTTCTCTGAACTCCTCCTGCTCATTGTTTCTTACAGCACAATAGTATTCCATTCCATTCATATACCACAACTTGTTTAGTCATTCCCTAATTGATGGGTATTTCTTGATTTCCAATTCTTTGCCACCACAAAGAGAGCTGCTATAAATATTTTTGTACATGTGGGTCCTTTTCCTTCTCCTATGATCTCTTTGGGATACAGACCTAGTAGTGGTATTACTGGGTCAAAAGGTATGAACAGTCCCATAGCCCTTTGGGCATAGCTCCAAATTGCTCTCTAGAATAGTTGGATCAGTTCACAACTACCAACAATGTATTAGTGTGAGGACAGATCATTTTTTTTTAAGGGCTCAGTGAAGCCAATGAAGCTTTACTACTTGTACAGACCAGTGATGTCAAACTCAAATAGAAATTGGGCCCCTAAACTGTACATAAGGATCCCTGCAGGTGTATATTGACTTAGAAAAATCATTATTATTATCTGGGTTTTATTGGATCTTTACTTGTTTTGTTAAATATTTCCCCATTACACTTAAATCTGGTTGGGCAGCACTGAGAAGTGGGACTGCATGTTTGCTGTCTTTGGACCTAACTCTCCCCTTCTAGATTTTTTCCTACTGTTTAAGATAAAAAGAATATTTTAGGTAAGTAGCTATTCAGAGATACAGATCAAAACTGAGGCAGTTTCCCTATTTACTTAATTGTTGCTAGTGATGGGGACAAAACCCAGGATAGTCTTTTTCTGCCTTGGGTTGCAACCTGATTTTTTTTTTACCTGTTGTCTCTGATAGCAGACAGCTCCATTCTTAAGGTCAGTGGATGTGCTCTCAGCTTCCCTTTAGGTGTGCCATGACAAATTTAGAAATTTAACAGTATGCTGTAGAGTAGGAGACCTAGCATTAGCTTCTTTACCACTGTGCTGACATGGAATCTTTTTTTTTTTTTTAATACCGTGGTAATGCATACTTTACTATTTCATGGTCTTACAATTAAAATATCTCGGTGTCATAGTTTAACTTTTTCTTTTTTCTTTTCTTTTTTTTTGGGGGGGGGGCTGGGCAATGAGGGTTAAGTGACTTGCCCAGGGTCACACAGCTAGTAAGTGTCAAGTGGCTGAAGCTGGATTTGAACTCAGGTCCTTCTTAATCCAGGACTGGTGCTTTATCTACTGCGCCACCTAGCTGCCCCCGTAGTTAACATTTTCAAAGTGCTTTTACTTAATTTTACTTTTGATCCTTAGAATTATCCTGTAAGATAGACAGTTGAGGTATTATCTATGTTTTACAGATGAAAATCAGGTCCTTAAAGATAGTCTAGCCTTGCTCAAGGCTGTGAGACTGGGAAGGGGCAAAGATGAGACTGGAACCCAAGTAAATCTTCTCTTTTAGTTCTCTCTTCTGTAGTGCACAGCTTCTTTGTAGTTTAATTTTGGTTGATTTATCAGGCCAAGAAAATCATAACTAGAATTGTTTAGGATAAGAAGACAAAGTTAGGGGCAGCTAGGTAGTGCAGTGAATAGAGTCAGGAGTACTTGAGTTCAAATCCGACCTCAGACACTTAACACTAGCTGTGTGACCCTGGGCAAGTCACTTAACCCCCATTGCCCCACTTAAAAAGTTAACCCTTATAATTACCCTTTTAAATATTGTAATTTTATTCTTCCTGTGTGACAAAATCATCTCACAGTTGGAATAGACCTTGAGATGGCATCTGGTTAAACCAGTGCTTATAATCTACCCTCCCTGTCACCTGTAATGCCTTACTAACAAAACTTTGCTCAAACATTTTCTGAGACCAAGGAGTCACTCCCATCTGAGGCAGCCCATTCTATTTGTCAGTTCTAATAAGGAGTTCTTACTTACTTTGAACTGAAATTTGTCTCCTTATAATATCTACCCATTAGTCCTAGCATTGGCCTCTCTTCTTCCACTGAATAAATCTTATCTCTTCATTGAATTGCCTTTCAGATTGCTCAGATTTAGGGATAGGGACTGGTCCTGTGATTGAGTTGGATTTGGGGATTCACTGATGAGGAAGTGCCTCTTTGTGTTACAGGTTTACACCTTCTTTGCAATTTAGAGTCTTGGGGCAGCTAGGTGGTGCAGTGGATAGAGCACCAGCCCTGGAGTCAGGAGTACCTGAGTTCAAATCCGGCCTCAGACACTTAACACTTACTAGCTGTGTGACCCTGGGCAAGTCACTTAACCCCAATTGCCTCACTAAAAAAAAAAAAAACCACACAGAAACTTAGACTATTAGAGGATTGGCTAGAATTTCCTGGAGCATTTAAGTAACTGCCCCCAGGACCATAGGTTCATGGGCCCTACTCTGTCTAGTTTGCTTCAGAGACAGGACTTGAACCCTTTGAAGATGGCTCTCTAAACACTATGTCATGCTACTTCTCATTTAATATTTATGTATATTAATAAAGTATTTCCTTAAAGTCTGTTCTGTGTTTAAAAACAAAACAAAACCACCCAGAATATAGTCTGTTTTCTATGGATGAGTCATCCATAGCAAGATCTCAAGTCTCAGGCCTTTTCTCCTTCTAGTCAAGAATTATTCTGGTATTCATCACCCTGCCATTAGTAGTTGTGGTTAAGGAACAATTTAATTTAGAGTATTCAAGGTTTTAGAGAGGGGGTATTGGGGGAGTGTGGGGATCCAGATGACTTTGTTATTCATCTAAGCAAAACAGGAATGGGGGTGAGAATCTCATCCAGTAATATATTCAAAAAATAAAAATGTGTGTAAGCATACTTAGTTGTCCCGTCAGTGTTAATTATCTCTTTCATAGTAAGAAATAATGGAGTTGACAAATAGTTTGAAAAAACTGAAATGGCATACAATAGGTATCTTACCAAATGACTTGTGAGCATTGAGAGTATTAACATATATTGCTCAACGTCAATGAAGTCTTCCTAATTCTGGTATGTTTCTATTAAAAGTATGTGTGATTTAAAAAAAAAAGTATTTGTGATGATAAAGGTTTGAGATAACTTTTATATTTCCAATAAATACACATAATGAGAGAGTATCCCCTTCTTAACCCTTAGACTTTGCAGATTAGATTCCCTCCTCCATTTAAAACTCTTGATGTAAATTGCTAAATTAGAATGGGTATTGATAGTAATTCTTTAAGCATTTGTCTAATTGCTTTTTAAAATTTATATTGTTGGTTGGGGGGGAGGGAGGCAATGAGGGTTAAAAGACTTTCCCAGGGTCATACAGCTGTTAAGTGTCAAGTGTCTGAGGCCGGATTTGAACTCAGGTCCTTCTGAATCCAGGGCTGGTGCTTTATCCACTGCTCCACCTAGCTGCCCTGCTTAATCGCTTTTATGTGCACTTAAAAACCTGAAGTGAAATACATAGTCCTGTGTCAGTATACCTGGAGGCTTTGGGGAAAGACTAGAGGTAAGTTGTTTGGCGAAGGCAAGATGGCAGTAGTAGAGATCTGTGAACGTTTTGACTTAACATTGAAGAGGAACCACCTACCTCCTGAGACAGCCCAGTTCCAACAAAGTTTATCCTTAGATCAAGCCTAAACTTATTTCTTTGCTACTTTCATCCTTTGGTTCACATTATTTGCCTCAGTTTGGGAGGTTTGGTAATTTTGTGAAATTTAGATTTTTTTCTCCTATTTTAAAATTTCTTTAAAAATTGGGGGGGGGGGGCAGCTAGATGGCACAGTGGATAAAGCACCAGCCCTGGATTCAGGAGGACCTGAGTTCAAATCCAGCCTCAGACACTTGACACTTACTAGCTGTGTGACCCTGGGCAAGTCACTTAACCCTCATTGCCCCCCACAAAAAAAATATTAATAATATTTTTTTCAGCAAGAAAATTCACCTTTTCTTTCTCCCAGTTGAGTCCCGTGTGTCGTCCACCCCCTCCCCCATTTGAGAGCAAAAGAAAACCAAAAACCCTGTTATAAACTTGGGGTCAAGCAGTTTCAGCATTGGCCATATCAAAAAAGGTCTCCTTGACCACTCTGATCCTTCACCTGTCAGGAGCTGGGTGAGATCTGGAACGGTAGTTGATCATTACACTGATTGGAGTGATTCTGTCAGTTGTTTGTCTTTACCATCTCGTTGTCATTGTATGAATTGTTCTGAATCTGTTCATTTTGCATCAGTTCATATGTCTTTCCAGGTTTCTCTGAAACTGTCCCTTTCATCATTTCTTACAGTACAAATAGTATTCTGTCACATATACATACCAACTTGTTCAACCATTCCCCAGTCCTACAGGATCATTCCAGCTTCTTAGAGTTATCCTGATTTAACACAGTTGCTTATATGTAGATGCACACATTCATTGTGGGAAAAGGTTCTGAGTTATGCAAAGTACTCAAAATAGTTTTGGGGGGATAAAAATCACAAATCTAGATAGCCAGTCAGGGTAATTGAGGTTGTCTTGGCTTAATATTTCTAAATTCATGACATATTACTCTTTGATATTTGGGAACAAGAAATCTGAATTCTGGGGGAATTCCTGGAATCTTAAGTTTTTCTGTATTTCTCATAATGCTTTATATCTTTCTAAATAATGAGTCCTCATGATAATAAACAGCAAATTGTTTTTTCTTTAATAGGATTATACTAAAAGTTTCTGAGGTTTTCTGTTTAAAAATACAATAATAAGTGCATGATTTATTATTATGACCTATTTGTTGTGATCATGATTATTACTATTATTTTCAGGGCAATGAGGGTTAAGTGACTTACCCAGGGTCACACAGCTAGTGTCACATGTCTGAGGTCGGATTTGAACTCGGGTCCTACTGAATCCAAGCCCTGTGCTTTATCCACTGTGACACCTAGCTGCCCCCATGACCTCATATTATGTCAGCATTTCTAAGTACATGGTAGTGAGCTGTTATTGATTGCCTTTGTTTTTCTTAAAATACTACCAATATTCTTCACATTCTTTACTCATTATGGTTACATTTCGAAATTTTATTTAATAAATAGGAAATATTAAGTTTTGTAGGTTTTACAAGGAGCTGTAGTTGATAGGAAATATTCAAACCCTGGAAAATGTCCACAAATGTTATTACTGGGGTAGTATTTGAATTATGTAACATTTCGGTTAACAGTACTACACAGTCACATATTGAAATTGTTGATTTAAGGACTTATTTTACATTCAAAAACTTGTTTTTTCTTGAAAGATCACTCATAGGATAAAAACCTTAATATTTTATTTGCGAGTATGACTCAGCCAACAGCCATGAACACATTTATAGCAGTAGTTATGTGCAAGGCTCACTACTTCTGTGACAGCTTATCTCCTATGGATTCTGGAGATCTTAATCTGCAGCTCTCTGTGTCATCATTTCCTGCTTTTGCTTTTGACCTATCACCAGTAGATTCCTTCAAATCAGTAATATCTTTCTGTTTGATTGTTAACCTTCAGTTCTTGAAGGAGAATCATGACACTTTATCCCTGATTTCTCAACTGATTTTTCTCAGTATTCAGAACAACACAAATTTTCTGAGAAATGCTGGCAAGGAATTCCTTCATTGAAGCACTATTCTAAAAAGTGTTTGCCTTTTGAAAATCTCAGAGACCTAGATTTTCTCTCTCAGACTTACGGAATAGCATAACAAATCCACTGGAGCCATAGAGGGGAGTTACTGGTTCAGTTAACCAAATCTGAAATGTCAGTGTGTACTTTTATTTTGGCAGGCTGACCAAGTATAGTGTCATGCTCCTCTTTCCTTCCTCCATCCATATGGATAGAGGAGTCTCATTAGGGAAGCCATTCTTGAGCCCGTGTCACTGTGGAGTCGATGTAGTTAGGAGGTCACGCTAGGAAAAGTCTGCACTCTGCTAACCAGTGGATGTGAGATGAGGATTAAAGCAGAAATTCCTTTTGTAAAGGAACCTGAAACCAGCCATTGCTCTAGTTACCACCCAGCTATACCACTACTGGTGTAAAGAAGATGTGCCCCATTTAGTAACTTTCTGGACATAGTTCCAAATAACTTTCTTTTTTTAAAAAAGTATTTTATTATTTTATTATTTTCCAGTTACATATAAGGATAGTTTTCAACATTTGTTTTCACAGGATTTTTAGTTCCAAATTTTTTTCTCCCACTGTCCCTGCCCTCCCTCCTCCCTAAGACAGAAAGCAGTCTGATATAGGTTATATATGTACAATCACATTAAGCATATTTCTCTACATTAGTCATCTTGTGAGAGAAGAATCAGCACAAAAGAAGGAAAAAAAAACAGTCCAAAAGTAGAAATAGTAGGGTTCAATCTGCATTCATAATTCACAGTTCTTTTTTTTCTTTTTTCTGGATGTTGAGAACCTTTTCTATCATGAATTCTTTGAAACTGTTTTGGATTGTTGCACTGCTGAGAAGAGCCAAGTCTGTCCTCTGTAAGAATATTTTAACTAACTTGTGGGCCCTGCCTGATCTGTGGACTTTTGACTGGCTGGCTATCTGACTGCTATTAATTTCCTAAACCAATCTGTTAGGGCCGTTTAAAATTTTCCCCACACTTGCTCCTCCCAAATTGATAAGAAAACGCCTCTTTTATTTAATAATAATCAAAGCTGGGTTTATTTATAAAAATAAATGGAAGAGAGAAGGGTAAAGAAAAGCAAAGATATATGACCTTTTTTTCCTTCACTCCAGCTCCCCTGTCTCGCTTTCACTGCTCCGCTCCTTTCTTCTAACCCTAACCCCCTGAAAAACCTCTTAGTGTACTTGCTCCTCTGGCGTCTCTCTATCTTCTCGCTAGCTCTTTCTCTGTCTCTGTCAGCCATAGTGACGAACCCCCTGTGTCTCCTCTCACCTACCTCCTTGTGTTCTCTTAGTCCTCTGGTGTCCTCCCTCACTGTCTAACTACCCTGGTATATAAAAACGCACTCTCACCTGAAACTCAGGCTGATCACCTATGCAGGACAAGCTAATTCGTTGGGGGGTGGGCTGCGCTGTTCCACGCCCCGGCTAGCCAGGGATCTCCAGGATAGATCCCATCAGGGCACAGGGAGCTGAGGCTTCCCCAGCTGGCATCCTCTAAGGCTCACGGGGCTTCTCAGCTCAGCTGAAGCGGAGGGGGAGGGGCACCAACCCCTCTTCCTCAGAAACCCTAAGGGCCTAAGGCTTTTTAATCTCAGCCCAAAGGCAGGGTCCCCAAATGGCAATAAATTCAATCAATCAAAATTAATAAGCCCCATTGTTCATCACACAATGTTTCTGTTACTGTGTATAATGTTCTTTTGGTTCTGCTCCTCTCAGTCAGCATCAGTTCATGTAAGTCCTTCCAGGTTTCTCTGAATGCCTCCTGCTCATCATTTTTTACAGCACAATAGTATTCCATTATATTCATATACCACGACTTATTTAGCCATTCCCCTATTGATGGGCATTCCCTTGATTTCCAATTCTTTGCCACCAAATAACTTACTAAGCTGTGTGACCTTGGGCAAGTCACTTAACCCCAATTGCCTCACCAAAAAAAAAAAAAAAAAAAAGAATGGTGGGACCATAGACATATAAAATACTCAGGAGTCTACTTACCAAGACAACCCAGGAACTATCTGAACACAAGTACAAAACACTTCACACAAATAAAGTGAGATCTGAACAACTGAAAAAATATTAATTGCTCCCATAGGCTGAGCCAATATAAAAATGACAATTTTGTCTAAATTGATTTATTCAGTGCCAAACCAGTCAAATAACCAAAATTTTATTTTATAAAGCTAGAAAAAATAAGATTCTTATGGAAGAACAAAAGGTCAAGGATATCAAGGGAATTAATGGGGAGAAAATGAAGAAAGGCATCCCAGCCTTGTTGAATTTTTCAGTCTTGTCCAACTTTTTGTAACCTCATTTGGGGTTTTCTTGGCAAAGATACTAGAGTAGTTTGCCATTTCTTTCTCTACCTCATTTTACAGATGAAGAAACTGAGGCAAACAGGGTTAAATGACTTGCCCAGGGTCACGCAGTAAGTGTCTGAGACCATATTTAAACTCAGGAAGATGAAGCTTCCTAACTTAAGGCTCAGCACCCTAACCAATGTGCCACCTAGCTGCTAGCTGTACCAGTTCTTAAACTGTATTATATAAAACAATGGTCATCAAAACAGTCTGGTGCTGGTTAAGTAAGAAATAGAGTTGGAGGATCAGTGGAATAGATTAGGTGTACAGCACACAGTGGTAAATGACCATAGTAATCTAGTAATCTAGTGTTTAATAAATCCAAAGATCCAAGCTTTGGGGACAAGAACTCACTATTTGACAAAAATTACTTGGAAAACTAGAAAACAATTTGCCAGAAACTGGGTATAGACCAATATCTCGCACAGTTTACTAAAGTGAAATTAAAATGGACACATGATTTAGATATAAAGGGTGATGCCATAAGCAAATTAGGGGAGCATGTAATAATTTACCTGTGAGATCTACGGATAAGGGAAGAATTTATAACCAAACGAGCATTATGGAATGTAAAATGGGTAATTTTGATTATATTAAAAAGTTTTTACACAGACAAAAGTAATGCAGCCAAGATTAGATGTAAAGCAGAAAACTGGTGAAAAACCTTATACGAGTTTCTCTGAAAACTCCATTTCTCAAATATATAGAGAACTTAGTCAAATTTATAAGATTATAAGACATCATTCAATTAATAAATGGTCAAAGGATGTGAACAGGCAGTTTTCAGATGAAGAAATCAAAGCTGTCTGTAGTCATGAAAAAATGCTCCAAATCACTTGATTTGAGAAATGCGAATTAACTCTGAGATACCAGCTCACACCTATCAGATGTGGGATAGTCATATGAAAAAATGATCTAAATCACTATTGATTTAAAAAATGCAGATTGACTCTTAGGTGCCAGCTCATGCCTATCAGATTGACTAGTATGACAGAAAAGGAAAATGAGAAATGTTGGACAGGATGTGGGAATATTGGGACACTTTGGAGAATAATTTGGAACTGTGCCCAAAGGGCTATAAATCTGTATATACCCTTTAAACTAGAAGCTGTATCCCCCCAAAATTTAAGAAAATAAAAAGAACCTATTTGTACAAAAATATATTAACTCTTTTTGTGGTAGCAAAGAATTGGAAATTGTGGGGATGTCAATCAGTTGTGAAATGGCCGAACAAGTTGGGGTGTATATGATAATAGGATATTATTTTGATACAAGAAATAATGGGGGGCAGCTAGGTGGCACAGTGGATAAAGCACTGGCCCTGGATTCAGGAAGACCTGAGTTCAAATTTGGCCTTAGACACTTGATACTTACTAGTTGTATGGCCCTGGGCAAGTCCCTTAACCCCAATTGCCTCACCAAAACAAACAAACAAAACAATAATGAGTGGGGGTAACTAGGTGGCTCAGTGGATAAAGTACCAGCTCTGGATTCAGGAGTTAAAATTGGGCCTCAGACACTTGACATTTACTAGCTGTGTGACTTTGGGCAAGTCATTTCACCCTCATTGCCCTGCAAAAAAAGAAAAAGAAAAAAGAAATAATGAGCGATGCTTTCAGAAAAACCTGGAAAGAGAACATTGCACACAGTAACAGCAATATTGTATGTTGATCGATTATTCTCAGCCATGCAGTAATCCAAGACAATTCCAAATGACTCATGATGAAAAATGCTATGCAC
Source organism: Dromiciops gliroides (assembly GCF_019393635.1). Classification (NCBI taxonomy): domain Eukaryota; kingdom Metazoa; phylum Chordata; class Mammalia; order Microbiotheria; family Microbiotheriidae; genus Dromiciops; species Dromiciops gliroides. Next base: position 269,917,548 of record NC_057865.1, on the reverse strand, counting down.
CTCCAGAGAAAGAATGGACTTTGAATGCAGATCTGAGCTTTTTCCTTCTCTCTCTCTCTCTCTCTCTCTCTCTCTCTCTCTCTCTCTCTCTCTGTTTTCTTTCTCAGCATGACTAATGTGGAAATATATTTTTCATGACCACACACACACAAAACCTGTATCAAATTGCTTGCTATCTCAGAGACGAGGTTGAAGAGGGAGAGAATTCAGAAATGGGTGTGTGTGTGTGTGTGTGTGTGTGTGTGTGTGTGTGTGTGTGTGTGTGGAGAATGGTGGGACCAGTTCACAGCTCCACAATGTGAAAATTAGAGTGCTACTAACCTGCTGAGAAAGCTCCACCATGAAAAGAAAGCATGTGACTTAGCGTCTGGAAGTGACCTTTTCTGGGGTTTTGAAGGTCAGATTGGAGTCAGGAAGTGATGTCTGCTGCCCGTGGGTCCTGTTAATCAGTGTTACCAGCCAATTAGCTTGGAAGTAAGTGTGTGTGTGTGTGTGTGTATACAGCCCTTTTTCCTGTTTCACAGGAGGCTTCTGGGAGAAGCGGGGTCTTTTCGATTCTGGACTTTGTGATGGGGGACTTCACATGGGCTGCTAGGAAAGGAAGATTTTTTCTCTCTGGCTATACCGAATAGATCAAAGCTAGGATTTTTCATGTATAAGGAATTTGTTTTCCTTTCTCCCTCTCTTTACTTCTAATACACTTTATTAAATACTTAAAAGGCTAAACTCTTGCTAAAGCTTCTAATTTAAGGTGACCATTCATTAGATTTTAGACATCATAGCTAGAATTTTAGACCTTACAACAAACAGTAATGCTTTTCCCATAATCCCTCCAACATTTGTCGTTTGTCATTTGTAATGATTGGAATGACGCCACCTACTGGAGACTTGCTGTGGAAAGCTCCACCATGAGGAAAATGCCTCAATGTTTGGGGATCAAATGACCCATATTTGGGCCATTCTTCCTGTAATTCCTCATGCCACATAAAACACAGTCTGATAAGCTCTCCTCTGGTCATGGTTGTATTTAGTCTAAGTTTTCCCTCATTCCAATCCATAAGTAGCTTTCCTAATGGGGAATCCCAGGGAATCATCTTTATTCTAACATTATCTAGGGCATGCCAAATTCTCCATACCACACCACAAAGCCCCACAAAACCACAAAGAGTAATAAAAATATATTCAAATTCAAACTGGCCAACATCTCTGATTAGTGAAGGTAAAGCTAGAAAAGGGGTACTTAGGATGTTTAAAAGATCCATTTGAAATTTAAAATAGCCTATACTTGGTAGTTCTTTCCAATTTAAGGGGACAAGGGAGGGGAAATCTTACCCAATCAGAAGATCAGAAGATGAACGTTCGGTTTTCCTCTTCGTGGTCAGCCAAACTGTGTAATTTAAGATTCTAAATGTGGATTCTAATCTGTTCCCCCAGTTTGGGGGAAACTGACTAAAAATCACTGATAAAACGAGTTTAGGTTTTTAAGCGTTTATTGGAAAATAGAAAAAGATTGAGAACAGAATTCTAACAGCCTGGCATTCCTATCTTTCCTCAAATTTCCTGTGAAGTCCTCTGCCGCCGCCACCATCAAGTCAGGAAGCCAAAAAAGGCCAGCGCTCTCTGCGCAGGCTCCCTTTCCTCCTTCCTGTCTCCTCCCAGACCATAGGAGGCTTCTCAAGTTGATTGGCTGGTAGCCTTGATAGACAGCACCCATGAGCAAATGTCATTTCCTGACGCCAAGGAAAAGCCACAATGCCTCTGAGGCATTTTCCTCATGGTGGAGCTTTCCACAGCAAGTTTCCAGTAGGTGGCGTCATTCCAATCATTACACATTGCCAGCCTGATACTTGTGATTTGCTTTAATTTGAATTGTTTTGATTACTATTGATTTAGAGCATTTTTTTCCTATTTGTTGTTCCTTTAACCATCTTTTAGAGCAGGGAGAGGAATTTACTCTTTTTATAAATGAGGTTCATGAAAAGATTCAAAAATATGGTAGGAGTGAGGGGAATAATCATCTTATGACCACATTTTTATCTGATCGCTCTAGAAGATTGAAAACTTCCCTACTCCTCTCTGTCCACCTCCAAGTGCCTACAAAGAATATGCATTATGCAGTTCATAAATTGCTGTACTTCATATGTACTATCAAGTGTTACGAATGAATAATTTCACACTGTGGTATAGTGAAAATATTTGGTTAGGAATTAGGAGGCCTGCATTTGGATCATAATTGACATTTATTACCTGTGCAGGTTTGTGGAAAGTAACTTGACCTTTTTGAGCTGGAGTTTCTTCATATGTAAAACTAAAAGGATTGAATTAGGCAATATAGAATCTTAAATTCAGTGATTCTTCTTCAGAAAATTTAATTCTTAAACAGGTCTGTGAACTAATCAGATCAATTTGGGAGTTCCTTCAAATGAAGCATTTCTCAACCCTTTCGTTGTCTGCCCATTTTGTGCAACTCTCCTGCATGTTGTCTTATCTAGCCAGGCTACTGGAGGCATTTCTTGATTTCTTCTGTCATTGAGAAAGGTACTTAGTGGAGCATTTTGGTTATTCCCTGTTGTGCTGTCATATAGCAGCAACTCTCTCAGAATGTAAGTATTGAAAAGTTGGGAGTCTTCTGTTAGGGGGCGATTGAGATAGTTTTCCCAAAGGCAGTTCGGCTGCAGTGTTGAACAGTCCTGTTCAGCTCTGGGTCTAACTCCATGTCCACTTGTCCTTTCTTACCCAAATGTACATATTGATGAAAGATTTGTGAGGAGAATATCCACATGTATATTGAAATCGGGGTAATTACTGGTTTCTTTCTGAGCCTCTGCAATGTTGTGGGGCTTAATGCAATTAGCTCAATATCTTCCACAAACAAGAGCCTGAGGAAGACTTCACCATTGAGAGGGAATACCTCTTGAATGTGAGCTCTGCTCTGGATTTCCTTCATCTTTGCAGCAAATATATCTTCTTGTTGTAACACCTTATTTGATGTTTATTATCATAGGAGATCATTAAGCAGGCCTATTTCTGTTGTAGCTTCTAAGGAATTCTGAATGATCTTGATGTGTGGCTAGGGGAGATACCTTGTAAAAGACCCTGTATGGTGGTGGGTTACTCTCTCAGGTGCTTTTTTGTAATCAACAAACAAGCACAATGAGTATATTTTCTACACCTTTTGATTAATTGAGAAATGGTAAAGATGTGGTCCTTTGTAGAAAATGGCTTGGGAAAACCTTCGTTTTTCAGTTGCTTTTCAGTAGCGTCTGACCCTTTGTGATCCCATTTGTTTTGCTTTTAATTGGCAGAGATACTAGAATAATTTGCCGTCTCTTTTTCTTTCTCTAGCTCATTTTACAGATGAGGAAACTGAGGGAGAGGGTTAACTGACTTGCCCAGGGTCACCGAGCTAGTATCTGAGGCTGGATTTAAACTTGGATCTTCCTGACTCCAGGTCCATTGCTCTATCCACTGTGCCACCTAGCTGCCCTTGTGAAAACTTATTTCCTACTAATCCTTTTTGAAGGATGTTATATAGATGGGTAGTTATTTTCTTGGTTCTGTGAAGACTCTTCTTCCCCCCCCCCATATACGTTTTATTTTTTCCTTTCAATACCTTCACAACTATATTACCACTAGCATGGATCTTTGTTATATTATATATTTAGTTCAATTTGGCTTTAGAAAATTATTGGTAGTAGAATGTCCCTAAGATATTCAATGCCTATAATGAGCAGTTTCTTGGTAGCTAGGTTTCTCTCTTCTTTTCTCTTGGTTACTGGTGGGAATGATGTAGTAGAAACTCATTGGCTGGAAGATTTTGAAAGCTGGTAGCAGAAGAAAGAATCCAGTGTGTTGATATGCCAGGTCTCAGTATAATTAGCTAGCTGAATAAATTTGGCCAAGTGGTTTTTGTGTTAATGAACTACATGTCTAATGAGTCATTTTCGCCCCTGAAACAACTTTATAGAAACTGTGAAAAAGGTTGTATAAGACTTTTAAAGGATTTTTTAATGTTCTCATCCTTAATTCTATTGTTAACAATCTCTTATGAAAACACATTTCATTTCATAACATATAGATTCAGGGGAGGAGAATGTAACTCAGGGAGGGGAGAGGATTTTAGTGCATTCATTCTGAATGAAAATTAGGGAAATAAGAAAACAGAGGGGGCCTGTTTCTTTATGGTGAACACTGACATCTTGAGCACAGAAAGAAGTGGCAAGGACTTGAACTTTAATTTTTTTTTTAATTTGTAAAATATTTGGGTCCAGATCTAGTTTGAGTTCACTTTTATTTTATTTTTGTCTATAGCTTTAACTGGTCATTTAGACGTAAATTCATTTTCAGCTTTGTTTTGTTTGTTTTGGCATTTTACCTTATATCATTTTTAGAATTCTTTGATCTTGTGAGTAAATAGACCTAATTGATGTGGGTTAAACATCCCAATGTTTACACTAGGGGGGTGGGAAGGAATGGTAGAGACTTAGGCTATCCATTTTGTGAGGGCTTTTAGTTCCTATTTGATTATTCAGGGTCTTGAATTTCAAGAGGCATATAGTACTGGTAACATCAAGCCATAAAGTCAGTCAGCAAGCATTCGTTAAATGGTTACTCTCTGTGCCAGGCCCTGTAGGAAGGGCGAAGCAGCTGGATAGCCCTTGTCCTCCAGGAGCTTACATCTTAATGGGAGAAGACACCTCAAAGGAATCTGAGAAGGGTGATCGTGGGCAGGATGCAAAGGTAGGGACAGTCTGGGTGATAATGAGAAACGACCCTCCTTAAAGAGAGGATCTGGGAAAAATCATCCAGTCAGAGGAGAGACTGCAGGGACGGAGGCTCCTTTGGCTCTGTAAGTGTCCGTACACGAGGGAGCTTCCAGGATGAAGAGGTTTCTGGGGCATGGTTGAGGGATTCTGGGGTGCAGCCTGGAGAGGAATCAAGTAAGAAACATCAGCCGAACCCTCGGTGCTGAGGCCCTTGCGTCCTTTTACACCTCCCTATCCTGCTCACCGTAGCGGGTTTTTCTAAACCTTTTCATTCCCCTGTAACTTCTATGACTCCTCCACCCTCTCTCATTTGAGACTTTTGCCCTCATATTTCACTGGAAAAAGTTAAGGCTCTTTATGAGAGTTTTGTCTTCTTCCTCTTCAACTCCCCATCTCCCAGATGACCACCATTATCTCCACCTTCATTCCTTTTTCACATAATGAAGTGGCCCTTCTTTCCAAGTCACACTCCTGTATATGCACAACTGATCCCCTCCCTTCTCCAGCAGATTGCTCCCTCTATTCTCCATCCCCCTTCTTACTTTAGTCTCTGTCTGCTGGCTGCTTCCCTACTGCCTACAAACATGCCTATGTCTCTCCCAACCTCACTCCCCCCCCCCCCCAATTTCTGAAGTGCTGGGGCAGGGGGTGGGGGGGTGGAAAAGAGACAAAGTATGCCAAGTCACCATCGTTTTAAACAATTTACTGACTTTAATTTAGTTATTGATACTCTAAATGTAAGCTATGTGTCCACTTATCCATAAGTGGACCACCTAATAAAAGAGAAACTGAATCAATAAAGTTTAAGTATTCGATTCCTGCTGTGTCAGACCCTGTGCTGGGTGCAGGGAACTTGCAAATCTTGACTTAAATGAAACTAGAAGAAAAACAGTGTCAGCTGGATAAAAGGATGGCTAAAGACTTTCCTTGAAGAAGTAATTTGTTTATCAAAGGGCAACAAGAAACATAATTTCATAGAAAGTTTGTTCAACTTGTGTGGCAATGCTTCCAAGTATTTCCAAAAAGGTCACCATGAAAATAATTGTGGCCTGTGTACAAACGTCATTGTAGAGAATGAAGAGTTAGAGAAACATGATTGGTAGACTTTAAATTAGGTCAGCCCATACTTTAATACTTTATACATGGTGACTTTAACGAAAAGGTGGAAATAGATGAGGATGACAAATAATGGACTGAAAAATATGGATCTGGGAATATTGAATGAGAGACGCAAGACTGGTAGGCTACACAGAAGCCTCATGAACATTGTCTTTGAAAATAGGATTGCTAGATGCTTTCTGGACAAAGGAAGCACAGACAGCCCACCCCCAATTAAATTGATTATATATTAACAGGAAATAACTTGTTATTGATGTGGGAGTCATTCATTATCAGATGTATATGTATGACCATTGTCATTTTGAGAACAGATCAAAATTAATAGAAAGCAAGGAGAATGAAAATGAGGGGGAAGCACACACATACACATGAGGCAAAATAATATAATCCTGGTCTTTTCAGATAATTTATAGATGTTGAAAATCAAGGAAGAAACAGAATAATTTATGCACAGTATCTGCAATAATAGTCCAAAAAAGCTAACATCACTCTAGATAGCAAATAAATGCTTGACTGTCTTGCCACATGGAATGATATGTCAACCAAGGACAGCACCACTTTATAATATAAAATTGCAAAATCTTATGCAAAAATATGATGAATGATTATAAGCAATATTGCCTCATAAAACAGAAGTTATTTTTCAATAGTATTCCCCCCCAATTACATGTAAAGATAGTTTTCAACATTCATTTTTCTAAGATTTTAAGTTCCCAATTTTTCTCCCTTCCCCCTCCCAAAGCCAGCAAGCAATCTGATACAGGTTATACATGCACAGTCATGTTAAACATATTTCCACATTAGTCGTGTTGTGAGAGAAGAATCAGAACAAAAGGGGAAAACAACAGGAAAGAAGAAACAAAAAGGCGAAAATAGTATGCTTTCATCCGCATTCAGACTCCATTGTTCTTCTGGATTTGGAGAGCTTTTCCCATTATGAGTCTTTTAAAATTGTTTTGGATCATTGTTTTGCTGAGAAAAGCTAAATCTATTGCAGCTAATCATTGTACAATGTTCTCTTGGTTCTGCTCACTTCACTCACCATGAATACATAGAAGTCTTTCCAGGTTTTTCTGAAATTTGCCTGGTCATCGTTTCCTACAGCATAATAGTATTCTGTTACAGTCACATACAACAACTTGTTCAGCCATTTCTCAATTGATGGACATCCCCATAATTTCCAAGTCCCTGCCACTACAAAAAGAGCTGCTATAAATATTCTTGTCGATGTGGGTCCTTTTCCCTTTTTCATAATCTCCATGGGATGCAAACCTATTAGTGGTATTGCTGGGTCAAAGGGTGTGCACAGTTTTATAGCCCTTTGGGCAGAGTTCCAAATTGCTCTCCAGAATGGTTGGATCAGTTCACAACTCCATCAGCGGTGCTTCAGTGTTTCAGTTTTTCCACATCTCCAACATTTATCATCAGAAGAGCCATTTTAACAAGAGCTTAGTGAGTGAGAGCCATTCAGAAAGTCATCTTAAGGGAACTTAAAGATGAAAATTCAAGTTGGCTGTCAAACAGCAGAATGGGAATGATCTGCAAGGGTTTCTTTAACAATTTTCTCCCTATCAAGTCTTGTTGACCTCTAAACTCTCAGTCTTAGATGTACTTACAGAGGAGGTAGAAATGGCATTCAGGAGACCAGAGATAGGGAGCATAGCTGGGTCAGAACAAGCACACATGGAGACATGTATGTAAGAGGAAACCCAATTTTGAGGTCAAGGATAGGGGAAGGTGGATCTTCACATGGAGAGACCAAGAGAAAGTGAATAGCTACTGGTCTGAATATGCCTAATTTTTCATTTGTTATGCAATGGTCTTGAAAATTATCAACATTACAGGTATTAGCTGGGGAAAGAAAGGGCTTTTGAACTGTTATATCCTATAGGTAATTTCACATGGAGGTGCTTATTGCTTACTGGTTGTAAAAAAGCATTTTCGGGGCAGCTAGGTGGCGCAGTGGATAGAGCACCAGCCCTGGAGTCAGGAGGACCTGAGTTCAAATGCGGCCTCAGACACATAACACTTACTAGCTGTTTGACCCTGGGCAAGTCACTTAATCCCAATTGCCTCAAAAAAAAAAAAAGAAAGAAAGAAAAAAAGCATTTTCTTGGTTAAAATAAGATGCTAACAAGGTGTCTCCCATCTATACTTCAAAATTATTTGTTTTTAAAAGATACAGCAATAACCTGATCATAAATATCAGGTGAGATATGAAATGGGGACCTGCCAGAAACTTTTGTTTGTGAAAAACATTGGCTGGTTGCTTCAAGTCCTGGCACATTACCAGGACCATCCTGGAAGAGATCTAGAACCACTCGGGAATTTGACTTAACTATCCATAAAGGAAAAATTAAATGGGTGAAGAATATCTATTCAGATTATGACATATATAATTAGATGGACAACAAGACCGTGGGCTGTTGTCTTCTGTAAATGTAAAAGCTCATGTTTTTAATGCCAGAATTCTTCAACTATTATATAGCTTTAAGTCATGGAATACTTCAGACTACAAAAAATTTAAAATGCTAATGAGAAAACTAAGGAAATTAAGAAGCAGGTGGCTTATTACATTGTAAGAGTGAAGTATAGCTGGTGGACAGCCCTAAGGGAGGGTGTATTGGGGGGGGGGTGTTGTACGTACACACACACACACACATCAGGTGTATTTGAGTATTTTTCAGTATAGTCTATCATTTTTTCCTTTAGATTTCATTTTGGGAGTGTATTCTATATTTGGGGCAGCCAAATAATATTAAAAATTGCATGGAGTAGGAGAATACTGAATGGAGTTAAAACCTAAATTTTTCACCTTTAGCTTTATCCCTGTGTGGATGCACATTTAACTTTTCAGCCTCAGTTTCCTTTTCACTAAAATGCAATGTTTAAACTGTATAACTCAGTCCTCCCCACTTATACTAGTGCCTTGGTCCACCAGAGATTTTTTTTTTTTTTTTTAAATCGTACCCAGGGGCAGCTAGGTGGCCCAGTGGATAGAGCACCAGCCCTGGATTCAGGAGGACCTGAGTTCAAATCCAGCCTCAGACACTTGATACTTACTAGCTGTGTGACCCTAGGCAAGTCACTTAACCCCAAATGCCTCACCAAAAAAACCCAAAAAAACTGTACCCAGTTAAAATACCTAATCATTCCACTTATCACACCATTTTTTTTATTTTGATGTTTGTATAATGAATGTCCACTAGGGGGTAGCATGAAATTACTAAAATGAAATTAGTCTCTTGTAAAAAAAAGTTACATCCTAAGATTTAGTATTAAAAAGCCTTATTTGAATTCTGAATTGTGCTTTCTAAATTTGTTTTAAATTAGATTTTTTTAAAGTTGATTTTGCTTCTCCTGTTCTTCTCACCTTTTTGTCTGTACCTCGTACTTAATATTTAGGTATCTGTTTAATTTGGATGCTCAGAATCATTGGATTAGTTACGTAAAATTGGCAAGAACCACATTACTGTTTGGTATATCATAGGAGCAGTATCAAATGAGTCATTTTGGGACCCTAAGGTGGTTTCATAGTTAAACCCAAACCAGAAAAACACATTTAATGCCTTCTAGGTACCATGGATTCAGTGGAAGTGATAGACTCACCTATTTATAGCAAACATACAGATTCTGAAGAACTGCGTTTTTGAAATAGTTGGGATTTTATCCCCTTTGAGCATCAGATTTTACATGTAATTGAGAAATATTTCATGAAATAAGTGAAAACTTAAAAAAACCCCAAAAACTTCCTATGCACTATGCTGAGCATATAAAGGGTGGGGGGGAGTTCCTGTCCTCAAGGAGGTCATCTATTCTAATCAGAGAGATTCACATCAACAGGTAGATAAGATACAGACAGAGTAGATGGAAGGTCATCTGAGAACAGAGTATTCCAGGTATGGTGGATAATTGTGTTCAAGGAACTACCGATAGCCCAGTGTAGCTAGATGATAGGATTTGGGGTTTTGTTTTGTAGATCATAGTATTTGTTGAAAGAGCCAATAAAACTAGATGGTTAGAAAGGGGCCAAGTTGTGGAAGGCTTTAAGTGTCAAATAGAGGAATTTACATTTAATTGGGGAGATCTTGGGAACTAATAGAGTTCATTTAGTAATGAAAGACTGATAAAGTCTGAAATAAGAGTTTGAAATACTACAGTGACAGTTTCATGGAGGATGAATTAGAGTGATGGACCACTTAAGGGAGACCAATTAGAAGGCTGTTGGCTTTTATCCAGGTAAGAGGTGATGAGAACCTGAACTAGGACTGTGGCTCTGTGAGCAGAAGGAAGGAAAGGGAGGAGGACAAATAAAGATATCACGAAAGGTAGAAATGACAAGATTGCTTAATAGGTGGGGTAAGTGAGAGTGAAGTGAGGAGTTGAGTATGACACCAGAGTTATGAGCCTTGGTGACTTGAAGGATAGCGGTACCCTTGACCAGTTATAAGGAAGTTTGGGAAAGGGGGGAGTTTGGGGGAAGGAAAGAAAATTTTCTTCTGGACTTGAGTTTGAAATGCCCATGAGACATGTAGTAATTTTGACATCAATTTAAAAAAAAACTTTGTGTTCCAACTTCTCTTCCTCCCTCCCTTCCCAACCCCCACCCCTCAAGTAATTCAATATAAGTTATACATGAGTAGTCATGGAAAACATCCCCCACATTAGCTAGCTTGTGAGAGAAAACAGTTAAAAAACAAAACTTCAGCTTAAGGAATTGTCAAAGAAAGAAAATGTGTTTCAATCTGTTTTCAGACACCCATCAGTTCTTTCTCTGTAGATGGATTACAATTTTCATAAGTCCTTCAGGATTATATTGGATCATTTCCTTGCTGAAAATAACCACGTGCTTCCCAGCATCTTACACTATTGCTGTTATTTTGCAGTACATTTCACTCTGCTTCAGTTCATGTAGGTCTTGCTGTGCTTTTCAGATAGCATCCTGTTCATCATAACTTTTATATAGTACCTTAAACTTGACAAAGAATTTTCTTCACAATAGCCCAGCAGGGGGCAGCTAGGTGGTACAGTAGATAAAGCACCAGCTCTGGATTCAGGAGGACCTGAGTTCAAATCCAGCCTCAGACACTTGACACTTACTAGCTGTGTGACCCTGGGCAAGTCACTTAACCCTTATTGCCTGACCAAAAACCAAAACCAAACACAGTAGCCCAGCAAAGTAGGTACCATACATTTTGCCATTATTGTCAATCAGCATAACCATTTCCCTCCATTCTATTCCCTTCCCATGATATTTACTCTGATATTTCTATCTTCTTATACCCTATTCCTCCTCAAAAGTGTTGTACTTCTGACTGTCCCCTCCCCTGTTCTGCCCTCCCTTCTTTCATCCTTCTCTCCTTATCCTCTTCCCCTCCTACTTTGCTGTAGAGTTAAACAGATTACTCCTCCCAGTTGGGTGTGAATGTTATCCCCTCCTTGAGCCCACTCTGATGAGATTAAAGTCTTTGATGAACTAATTCTGTTTTCTAAATTTTTATTCCTCCCTATGAAATCAAGCAGTTCAATATGTCATACTAGTGTAGTTATGCAGAACACCATCACCTTCCTCGAAAGTGTTTTGCTTTTTACTGTTCTCTCCCCCAATCTGCCCTTCCCCTCTCCCCCCCCCCACTTTCCCTTAGGGCAAAAATATATTACTATACCCACTTGAGTATATATGTTATTCCCTCTGAGTCAATTCTGATGATAATAAGGTTCACTCACTCCCCCACTCCTTCCCCCTCTACCCCTCCCCTCCATAAGTTTTTTTCTTATTTCCTTTATGTGAACTACCTCTCTCCTTCCCCCTCTCCCAGTCTATTCCTCCTACCCCTCAACCCTATTTTAAAGATGTCATCATGGGTTAGCTAGGTGGCCCAGTGGACAAAGCACCAGCCCTGGACCCAGGAGGCCTGAGCCCAAATCTGGCCCCGGGCATGACACCCCACCCTGTTTGCCCCACTGAGAACAAGGATAAGCAAAACATAAATGCTTTACAGATATCATCCCTTCATATTCAGTTTGGACCTGTGTCCTCTGTGTATTCTTTACAGAGAAAATTCTTATGAGTATGGAAGTATTATCTTCCCATGGAGGAATGTAAACAGTTTAATCTTTTAATATCCTTCATGATTTCTTTTTCCTGTTTACCTTTTTAGGGTCTTGTATTTGAAAGTCAAATTTTCTATTCAGCTCAGGTCTTTTCATCACAAATGCCCAAAAATCCTCTTTTTTTTGTTGAAGTCCCATTTTTTCCTCTGAAAGATTATACTCAGTTTTGCTGGGTACATGATTCTTGGCTGTAGTCCCAGTTCCTGTGCCCTCTGGAATATCATATTCCATGCCCTCCGGTCCTTTAATGTAGATGGTGCTAGATCTTGCTTTGTCCTTATTGGAGCTCCACAGTATTTGAATTCCTTTTTTCTAGCTGCTTGCAGTATTTTCTCCTTGACCTGTGAGCTCTGGAATTTGGCTATAATATTCCTGGAGGTTTTCCTTTTGGGATCTCTTTCAGGAGGTGATTGGTGGATTCTTTCAATTTCTATTTTGCCTTCCCCTTCTAGAATATCAGGGCAATTTTCCCTGACAGTCTCTTGGAAGATGTTGTCTAACCTCTTATTTTGGTGATGGTTTTCAGGTAGTCCAATGGTTTTCAAATTATCTCTCCTGCATCTATTTTCCAGGCCAGCTGTTTTTCCAAGGAGATATTTCATATTGACCTCTAATTTTTTTATTCATTTGGATTTGCTTTACTGTGTCTTGGTTTCTCATAAAGTCACTAACTTCCTTTCCATCCTAGTTCTTAGGCGATCATTTTCTTCAGACAGCTTTTTAATCTCCTTTTCCATTTGGCTTTTCAACCTGTTGACTTTTTTCTCATGACTCTCCTACATTGCTCTCATTTCTCTCCATTCTTTCCTCTACCTCTCTAAATCTCCCTTCTATCTCTCCTACTTTCTCTTCAAAGTCCCTTTTAAGTGCTTGCATGGCCAGAGACCAATTCACATTTTTCCTGGAAGCCTTGGATGTAGGGGCCCTGAGGTTGCTGTCCTCTTCTGAGAGTGTACTCTGATCTTCCTTGTCACTAAAAAACTTTCGATAATTCTCGACTTTATTTGCTTGCTCATCTTGCCATTTTTTACTTGACTTTTAGCTCCCTCTTACAGTGGGGCCCTACTGTCCCAAGATTCAGAGGTCCCAGGTGTTTCGGTTTGAGGGAGGGCAGGTTTTTCTCTTGCCTGGCCTGGTCCAAAAATAACCTCAAGCCAACTTGCTAATTAACCAGGAAGCAGAGCTATGTGTGCTATGGTTTTTAGCTTCGACCAGCCAGCACCCCCCCCCCCCCACTTAGGATAGCCGAATTCTTCCCCTCCTCCCCCACCCTACCCCTTCTGTCAGCCATTCAGCCGTCTCAGCTTAGTTCCAGAAGACGCTGGTGCCGCAGCTGATTCAGGGGTAAATTCTTCTTTCAAAGCTGTCTAGGGTCTGTGTCAGCACGTTTGGGGGGTTGGACTCTGCTCACAGTGCGGCCCCCTTTAATCTGGAAAATCATCTCGGCCCGTCTGTTTGTGGGTTTTGCCATTCCAGGGCTTGTTTTATTGCTGTTTTTAGGGTAATTATGTCAGGAGCTCTGTGCCTTTAATGTCTTTCCTCCAACATCTTGGCTCTGCCCCCTTCTGAAGATTATTTTTAAGGGTGGGGAGATATGGGCATGTTTGTAGGGAATGAGTTCAAGAGTGCGTGTATAGGAGGAGTTGGCCTTGGCAAGAGAAGGGAAAAGGCCTCTTCTTCCGAGATGGAGGTGCCAGGCTGAGGATGTGGGTGATACGAGGTGAGTAGTGGGGAAAGGAGAGCTGAGAGTGGCATATTTGCTGCGGATCGTGGGATAACAGACCAATGAGGGAGGAATAGAATGTCTTCATTCAGTGAGGGGCCCATTTGAGGTTCCTCTTCCCCATCCTTCCATTCTTTGGGGGGATCATTCAGACATAATGATAGAATCCTACCGAAACCCTCTATTTAAGAAGAGCCCTGGTGATGATAAAGTTTTGGAGGATTACCTGTATTATCTCTGCATATAAAAAATGTAAACAGTTTAAACATGAGACTCATGTCTACTTTTTTTTCTTTGTCAGATTTTATATTCTGCTAGTCATTTTATCAGGAGTGTTTGAAAGTCCTCTGTTATATTAAAGATCCACTTTTTTTTTTTCACCTAGAGGATTATACTTAGTTTTGCTGGTTTGGTTATTCTTGGTTGTGATGCTAGATCTTTTGCCTTCTGGAATATCATATTCCAAGCTCTTGGGTCCTTTATAAAGATAGCTCCTAAATCTTGTGTGACCTTAACTATGGTTCTTTAGTACTTCAGTTCTTTCAGGCTTCTTGCAATATTTTTTTCCCCCTGACCTGGAAGTTCTGGATTTTGGTTATAATATTCCTGGGAGTTTTTATTTAGAAATTTCTTTCAAGAAGTTACTGGTGGATTCTTTTATTATTTATCTGTATGTTTGTTTCTAAGATTTGGGAAGATGTTTTTAAAAATTATTTCTTTTTTTTAAATTATTTTATTTTTTTTCCATTACATGTAAAGATATTTCTCAACTTTTGTTTATAAAAATTATTTCTTGAAATATGATATCTGTACTTTTTATTCATGGCTTTAGGGTAGTCCAATGATTGAATTATCTCTTCTTGATCTCATTTTCAGGTTAGTTGTTTTTCCTATAAGATATTTCACATGATCTCTTTTTTTTTCTTTTGAATGATTATTTCTTAATGGTTCATGGAGTTATATTAGCTTCCATTTGGCCATTTTAAATTTTCAAGCAGTTATTCTCTTGAGAAAGGTTTTTTTTTAGCTCTTTTATCAATCTGTTAATTCTTTTTATATCTTTTCTATTACTCTTGTTTCTTTCCCATTCTTTTCCTTTTGTCACTCATTTAATTTTTATTTTTTACTCTTTTAACTGTTTTAAGAATTCTTGTTGGGCTTGTGTATAGTATGCATTTCTTTGAGGCTTTTCTTGTAGTTATTTTTGTGTCTTGAACTTCCCTTTCACCATAGTAGCTCTTTATGTTTGAGTTCTTTTGTTTGTTCATTCTTCCTGCCCACTTCTTGACTTTGGACTTTGGACTTCTCAGTGGGTGTGAGGGTGTGGGGTGGTATCTGCCCTAAGCTTCTGTCTTTTTTATGTCCTTTTGATTTCTTAGCTCAGTTTGGGGGCCTGCGGGTTTTCAGTGCTCCCAGAGTGATGTGATCCAGGGAGAGGTCTCTTCACTGCTCTCCTAGTCTGAGTTCTACAAGTTCCTGACTCAGGTTTGGGTCTTTTGGTGTATGTATGTTTGAGTTGCAGTAGACTGATGCTGGACTCAGTTACTGTTGGCCTGCTGGGAGGGTCTGCTACTAAAGTGCTGACTCCCCCTTGGTCTGGGACTTCTGCCCTGCTTATTTCACTACAGAACTTGTGTCTTGCTCAGTACACTCACTCTCGACTGCTTTCCATTTTGGATCTACGACCTGTTCCTACAAATAACGCTACCATGTCTTTCCTGCATCACCCTCATTTCTCTTTCCATTTTTTCCTCTACCTCTCCAATTTTATCTTCAAAGTCCTTTTTGAGCACCTCTATGGCCTGGGACCAATTCGTATTTTTCTTGGAAGCTTTAGATATAGGGGCCCTGATGTTGACATCTTTCTCTGAGAGTGCACCTTGATCTTCCTGGTCACTAAAGAAACCTTCTATGGTCCTCACCTTTCTCTGTCTGCTCATTTTGCCTTTCTTTTACTTGACTTTTTGCTCCTTAAAGTGGGGCACTGTTTCCAGGCTGCAGTATCCCAAGAAGTCCCAGGTGGTATGATTTAAGGAGGAGCAGGTTCTTCACTTGCCTGGTCAATAGATGACCCTAGACCAACTTGCTAATCAACCAGCTTTGTGTGTTGTGGTTGTCAGCTCTGATGAGCCTGTGGGGTCTCTCTCTTCCCCCCCCCCCCAACCTGGGCCACTGCTACTCAAGCCTACCTCCTGGTTCTCAGCAGGGGTGTAAAATCCAAGTTCTGCCATAGCACCAGCATAGACCCCTGTAGTCTCTCCCCTGCCCCAGGGCTCAGCCCACTCACCAGACTGTGAGCTTAGTTCCAGACGACACTGGTGCTTCAGCTGATTCAGAGGCTCTGGGGGTCTCCTTCTCTGGTGAGACCTTGCTGGGACTGGATCTGTGTCAGGGTGACTGTGGGGTTGGGCCTGACTCCTGTATCAGCACAGCAGCTCCCTCCTTCTGACCTTGCAAGCCGTTCTTGGTTAGAAGATGATTTCAGCACATTCTTCTGTGGGTTTTGCTGCTCTAGGCATTGTCCTATGGCCTTATTTGGTTGTTTTTTGGAGGGATCTGTGCCATGAATTTGAGAACTCACTGCTTTTCCTCCACCATCTTGGCTCCGCCCCGGAAGTCTTTTTTTTTCCTAATTGACTTCAGTGATTATTGCTTATCTGTAAGGATTAACATTGTATTCATTAAAAATCATTCATATACAAAATAAACCTATTCCCCCCAGGTTGCTCTCTACATGCTCTCTCTGATCTAAGACCTCATTCCATAATGTCCTTTGTTACATGGCTTGAACAGAGATGGAGCCCTTATCTTATATTCCTATTGACAGAGTAATAGATATGGGAGCAGAGAAGTTGGCCAGAAGGTGGTGCTGGTACTCTGCTGCTGCCACCCTGCATTTTCCTGACCAGTCCCTCTATGCCCATTGACCACAGCAGTTCTCTGTCCCTGAGCTTGCCCTGGGACAGAAAAAATTATTCATTTTGACTTTTCCTATCAAAATTTGGTCTGGTATGTTTTCTAGGTCTTTGTGAAGGAGTTGTACTGAGTGAACTAGGCAAAAATGCTTCCTTCCATTCCCACTGTCTCTACTCTGCCCCGTTTGAGGTTAAACAACAAATATTTATAATTGACCTAGTCAGCAGTTTCATGATTTCCTCCTCTAGCTTCATTCAGTAGCATGTGAATTAGGAGTCAAAGGAAGTAGATGCTAAGCAAGGCGTGATCAGTGACAAGATGAAAGGATTCCAGGTTAGAGAGTAGTGGACAGTTGTCTGTTTACCAGCAGTTCAAGACCGGGAAGGAAGGGCAATGTGGCCACTTTGGGTGATAAACTGAGAAAGAACTATGGTTTGGGGGAAAGATAGAGGGAGCGAGGATGAAGGACAAGGGTGAGTGTTCTAAGTAAGGCACGGTGAGAGGGTAATAGTTTGGTAGGATCTCTTCATGTGTCTATTTTGTTTAGTAGTTTTTCAATTGTGTCTGACCCTTCATGTCCCCATTTGGGGTTTCCTGCCGTTTCCTTCTTCAGCTCCTTTTTACTGATGAGGAAACTAAGGCAAGCAGGGTTAATTGACTTGCCCTGGGGTCACGCAGCTAGTAAATGTCTGAGGCCAGAAAAAGTTTTCCTGACTCCAGGTCTCTTATCCACTGGCCACCTAAGTGGCCCTGCTCCACTTTTAGCAGTTTGTGTAGTACCAGAATTAGTTGTTCTTTGAATATATCGAGTGTTCTCTTTGTTCTTTTGTTTTCCCCCTGGGGAATTCATTTCGTGACCTTTCTTTTTCTGAGACTGGTTATTTAAATTCTGTTTCTTGTCCTGTTAATCTATATATTTATATTTATCCATTCCTTTTAAGTCACCTGCTTTTAGGGACATGTAGAATAGACTTTTGTTACACAATATGTATATTATCAGCAAACTACTTTTGGGGTTTCCATTTTATGCTGTTTTTAAGATAGTATAAATGGTATGCAAAAAATAATTTCTAAGAATTTCCTTTATTCCTTTATTTGTTATGAATTCTATATTTTATACATTGTTTTCCATTCTTTTTTAAATCAAGCTAGCTAATGGTTTATGTATTTTATTAGTTTTTTTCTTCCAAAAGCAACTCCCAATTTTCATTTCAGTGAAAATTTTGCTTTCAGTCTTATTAATCCCTTTAATTTTCATAATTTCTATGCTCTTCTAGTTTGTTTTAGTTACATACCTAGCGAATTGATCTGTTCCTTCTTTTTTTGTTGTTGATAAAAGTGGTTAGAAATATAAAATTTTCCCCAAGGACTGCTTTGGTTGTATCCCAAAAGTTTTGGTATGTTTTTAAATTGTCATTTTCTTTGAAATGTTTCTTGGTTTATTCTTTAACACACTAATTCTTTGGGATTAAGTTAGTTTCCAATTAAGTTTTAATTTTGAATTGTGGTCAGTAAAGGATGTGTTTAATGTTTTCTGATTTTGTGCATTTATTAAAAGGTTTATGTTTTAGCACATGGTCACAATTTGTAAAGCTGCCATGTACATTTAAGAAGTAGTTCTATTCCTTTTGATTCCCAGTCAGTAATCACCACAGATCCATCATATTAAGTGTTGCTATTATTTCATTGGCCGTGATTGCTTTAAGTATAATGTGGTTTCCCACTTTATCTTTTAAAATCCTTTTTTTCATTTTTGCCTTTTCTGAGATTGTGATTGCTACCTCTGCTTTTTTTTAGTTCATTTCAAGCTAGTATTTATTTTAGCTTGTGATTTTTTTTTTTGTTTCAGCTATTTCTTATAAACAGCATTGTTTTCTGATGTTGTCCTTTTCTTCATGTTCTTGGTTATGTTTTTCCCTTTATCTACTGATTCATTCCTCCTGGTCGGCCTCATCTGTTTATGTCTTCCTGTTTTTATAGTGTATATATATCATGTGCTTTGTTAGGGTTAGTGTTTCCACCATTAGAAGGTGAAGGCAGGCGGGTTGGGTTTTCTTGTTTGTTTGTTTTGGGGGTTTTTCTCTCTTTGTAGCCCCAGAGTTTAGCACATAGTAAAACCCTTACTCAGTGTCCATTGACTACCCTTCTCCTCTCCTGTGTACATTTTACTCTTTCTGCTACTCCCCATCCTCTTTGAAAAGAGGAAGACTGTAGTGAAAGTGGGAGTGTGATACTGCCTACTGCCCCACCCCTCTTTGTTCTCTTGCCCAAACCCCCATTGAATAGTTCTCAAAATGAGTCTTTTCACTTTTAAAATCCATACTTTACCGTTGCAATTTGTTTTGAGTCTGCTTCCTCCCTTTTAAAATCCTTTGTCCTGGCCTGTTTTCCTATTGATGTTTTGTTTTTGGTTTTTGGTTTTGTTTTGTTTTGCTAGGCATCTCAATGCCTAGCAAAGTTAAGTGACTTGCCTAGGGTCACACAGCTAGTAAGTGTCAAGTGTCTGGGTCTGGATTTGAACTCGGGTGCTCCTGAATCCAGGGCTGGTGCTTTATCCACTGCACCATCTAGCTGCTCCTTCCTGTTGATGTTAATGTATTTCTTTACTAAATCAGTCAGCAGTGACTTAAGTGCCTTCTCTCTAACCGGCACTGTGCTAAATGCTGGAGATCCAAGTACAGTGGATGAAATAATCTCATCTCAAAATGGGTGACTGTTTTCAACTCTAATGGCGAGGCCCATGTGTTGCCTTTCTTCTTTCCCCCTTCCATGTTTGTTTATTCTCATACATCTGATTATGAGAAATAGTAAGTTATGTTCCCCATCTCCTTTCTTCCCTGTGTTTTCCCTCTCTTTCATGCTTCCTTTGAGTTAGAATAGAACCAAGCCTTTGCATGTCCTTTGCTTGTCTTAAATTCCTCCTGTGACCCTTGAAGACATCAGGGTTCTATACAAAGGTTACTTCTCCCCTCCCCCCCCCAAAAAAAACCCTTACCCAATTCTTGTTCTCAGTAGTACCTGACTTCATATTATTGTGTGTTTATCTTGCAAAAATGATGAATATTTTTGTTGAATATTGTTCTCTGAGATGGATGTGACTAGCCATTGTGACCCATTGTGACCCAATATCCTTCCTTTTTTTTCTTCTTCTTTTTGGTTTATTTCCTATGTTGCTTCAGTATGACAGTAGAATCTAAGTGTTTTCCTAATTAAATGATTCCTGCCCCCAAAAAATGTTGAGCTAAAAAAGCTTCGCATTTAACCTTATCTGAAAGAAAAATAAGCTTGTAAACCTAAGAGGCTTTTTATTCAGTTTTCGTCTTTTTTTTTTTTTTTTTTTTTTTTGCAGGGCAATGAGGGTTAAGTGCTGGTGCTTTATCCACTGCTCCACCTAGCTGCCCCCCCCCCCTTTTTTTTTTGGTGAGGCAGTTGGGGTTAAGTGACTTGCCCAGAATCACACAGCTAGTAAGTGTCAATTGCCTGAGGACAGATTTGAACTCGGTCCTCCTGACTCCAGGGCCCGTGCTCTATCCATTGCGCCACCTAGCTGCCCCATTTTTTTACCTTTTTTTTGCAGGGCGATGAGGGTTAAGTGACTTGCCCAGGGTCACACAGCTAGTAAGTGTCAAGTGTCTGAGGTTGGATTTGAACTCAGGTCCTCCTGAATTCAAGGCCAGTGCTCTATCCACTGCGCCACCCAGTTGCCCCCAGTTTTCGTCTTTTAAAGGAAGAAATAGTTGGCTAGTAGTGGAAGGGAGTACCTAGGTGGCACTGAGGATACGAGTGCTGGGCCTGGGCTCCGGAAGACTTCTTTCTGAGTTCCAATGTGGCCTCAGCCACTTACTAGCTATATGCCCCTGGGCAAGTCACTTAATCCTGTTTGCCTCAGTTCCTCATCTGTCAAATGAGGAGGAGAAAGAAATGACAAACTTCTCTAGGATCTTTGCAGAGAAAATCCCAAATGGGGTCATATAGGGGACAAGACCAAAAAAACGACTAAACAGTTGAAAGGAAGGAGAAAAGTTCTAAACCCACTTCCCCTATTCCTTTTGTATGTGATCTTCCTCCCCGCTTTTAATGAGGGTTCCTTCTGGGAAATAGTATCGGTAAATATTTGCCTACTGTCTACATTATGATGCTTGGATACTGAATGTCAGCAGTTTCTAGAACTGTTCAATAACTTAAAATAGCTAATCCACAATGACAGTCCTTGCATACTAAAAGTTCAGAAGGATTGACTGGCCCCAAAACATCTAGTCGGTACCTCTCTGTTTTCATTCCCACAGTGCTTTACACATTTACTATGGAACAAGCACTAAGCACTGCCCTAGGCACTTGGGGGAGAAAAAAGATGAAAATAGCATCTGTCCTTGCCCTCTACCAAACCAGTCTGTTGGGTATTTTGACACAGGATGAGGGCATAGAAGAGGGGAGAGGAAACAGTATTATATGAAGACTGATTGATAAGAATGAGGAGGTCTTTATGTTGAGAGGCCTCATTTGAATGAGGTTATAGGGAGTAAGCAGCATTGACATACCATGGGCTGTGGGTGGATAGGAGACTTGTAGTCTAAAGGAGCAATGGCCAGAATATGTGGTATATAGAAAGGGTCTAGTTTGTCTCAACTAAGTGGGAGTTTGAAAGGCCTGAAAAGAGTTGGAACCCTAATTTAGTGGTAGAGAGCAATTGAAGGTGCTTTGAACAGAGAAGTGAAAGGAACTGGTCTTTGCATAAAGAAAACTTAATTTTAGTCCCTTTATGAAGGATGGTTGGTGGGCAGCTAGGTGGTGCAGTGGATAGAGCACTGGCCCTGGATTCAGGAGGACCTGAGTTCAAATATGGCATCAGACACTTAATACTTACTAGCTGAGTGACCCTGGGCAGGTCACTTAACCCCAATTGCCTCACACACAAATAAAAATAAAGGATGGTTGTATTAGTTCACAATTCTACCAATAATGCATTAGTATCCCAGTTTTTCTACATCTTCTCCAGCATTCATCATTTTTCTTTACTCTCATATTAGTCAGTCTTTTAGATGTGAGGTGGTACCTCAAACTTGTAATCAGTAGTGATTTAGGGCATTTTTTTCCATATAACTAGATATTTAATTTCTTGTTTAACTTTGTGTTTGTGTTGGGGCAGCTAGGTGGCGCAGTGAATAGAGCACCAACCCTGGAGTCAGGAGTACCTGAGTTCAAATTCGGCCTCAGACACTTAACACTTACTAGCTGTGTGACCCTGGGCAAGTCACTTAACCCCAATTGCCTCAAAAAAAAAAATAATAATAATGTGTGGTTGCCTTATTCCTGTCCCAAGTGTAGGGAAAGCTAGGTAGGGTTTTGAATCCATTGTAGTTGTAGAATTGCATTAGAAGCTTTAGCACCAGTTTGGGGGCATTAAGCATTTATTAGAAAAAAGAAAACACCCGGGTCAGAAAATTAAGAAAAGGCCTATCTGGGGCAGCTAGGTGTCACACTAGATAAAGCACTGGCTTTGGATTCAGGAGTACTGAGTTCAAATCCAGCCTCAGACACTTGACACACTTACTAGCTGTGTGACCCTGGGCAAGTTACATAACCCTCATTGCTCTGCAAAACAAAAACAAAACTAAGAAAAGGCCTATCTAGCCTAGCATTCCAGCCTCACTGGTTCTTCCTCAATTTCTCCACCACCAGCCTGTTAGAGAGACA
This sequence comes from Dromiciops gliroides, assembly GCF_019393635.1. Classification (NCBI taxonomy): domain Eukaryota; kingdom Metazoa; phylum Chordata; class Mammalia; order Microbiotheria; family Microbiotheriidae; genus Dromiciops; species Dromiciops gliroides. Next base: position 269,895,216 of record NC_057865.1, on the reverse strand, counting down.
AACTACTTTTAAAAATACTTGCTCTGACTGTGTCAGTGTATTGTTTTTAGTGTAGCTAAGCTCCTTTCTCCTGTGTTCCTTTGGATGTTCAGTGATCTTTGTGACTTATTTTTCCTTAAGCTATTTGCAGTTAGCCATGTTAATTATATATGTGCGTGTTAAGTTTACCTGGAATAATTTTTTCAAAGTAAGATGTCTCTGTGGTCCCCTCCAGAGTCTCTTAAACTATAGCAGGTTAATTGTGTTGTTACATTGCAATATTTAGAAAATTCTTGTTCATTAAGTACAACTTGTGAGCTTTATATTTTGTACCTAGATAACAGCACTCCTCCTAAATTGCCTTCACATGATATTCTGTAGAAAGGAATTTGATTTGATTTGATTTTTTTTTTTTTTTTGCCTAATTAAATTACATTTATTGCACACTTTTTTGTGTTTTTTCTTTCTTAGGAAACCCAGCGTTTGCTGGCAGAACCAGTTCCTGGGATAAAAGCAGAACCAGATGAAAGCAACGCACGTTATTTTCATGTGGTCATTGCAGGCCCACAGGATTCCCCCTTTGAGGGAGGGACTTTTAAACTTGAACTATTTCTTCCAGAAGAATACCCAATGGCAGCTCCTAAAGTACGTTTCATGACCAAAATTTATCACCCTAATGTAGACAAGTTGGGAAGAATATGTTTAGATATTTTGAAAGGTAAGTGGCATCCTTGTCCTGGTATTGACATTCCTCCTTTCCTCTTAACTTCAGTGTGGTGTATTTCAAATCCTCTTTAACAATCTTAGCTTGATTTTGTTTATATCTAGATCTGGGGGAGGACAGTACATGAATTCTTCAGATGGCTCGTATGTTTTTATAATAGTCCAAACTGCTGTCTCCTTAGATAAATGGTCTCCAGCATTGCAGATCCGTACAGTGCTGCTCTCAATCCAAGCTTTGTTAAGTGCTCCCAATCCAGATGATCCATTAGCAAATGATGTAGCTGAGCAGTGGAAGACCAATGAAGCCCAAGCCATAGAAACAGGTAATGGCCAAGGGATGTTGTGCTAGGGCGGACATTCTGGCCTTCCCCTGAGTGTGCATCAGATCTTATCACACCAGCAACCTCCTAACTGCATTTGGCAGCCTACTTTCTTTCACACATTTGATGCAACAACATTCTAATATAACCAAATAATTGTTTGCTTCAAGCTTATTTTCAAATGCATTTGGCCTCTAAATTCAGTGCAATTCAGCAAGTACCCATGTGCCACTCATTTGTGTAGTACAGTAAATAGGACAGAGTGTTAGCATTTTGTATCCATTGTGGTTGTAGAATTTCATTGAAGTTTTTAGGACCAAGATATTATTATGACCCTATTCAACTTATAGAAAATATTAATATAGTTATAAAATATTGCTTGTGTTTAAATAATAAGCTCAAATTTGGGGGGTTAAATTGCCTCTCCTGTTTAATATGTTTGATAGAAAATAGGATATTGAACTAAGTAATCTATGACTACATGTTTGTTTTTTCTTTACAGCCAGAGCATGGACTAGGCTATATGCCATGAATAATATTTAAATTCAATCTCAACATCAAGTGTGCATCACTTCTCCTGTTCTGCCAAGACCTCTTCCTTTTTTGTTTGCATTTAATGGACACAGTCTTAGAAACATTACAGAATAAAAACCCAGACCATCTTCAGTCCTTTGGTGATTAAATGCACATTAGCAAATCTCTGTCTTGTCCTGATTCACTGTTGTAACGCATGAGCAGAGGCTAGAAGTATCATCTGGATTGTTGTGAAATTGTTTAAAAGCAGTGGTCCAGCTCTGCTTTTATTCATTTCTCCCATCATGGTTTAAGTATCAGCACTGTGAATGAAAGTAGTTGTCGGTTAGCTGCAGGGGTATGTCTTTTTTTCCTTCAAGTTTTGTGGGCTCCTTTTCCCTTTTTATGGTGACGCTAATTGCATTGGTTAAAGCAGCTAACCAGTTGTACTTTAGAATATGCCCTCTAGCCAAGTCTAACTCCTTAGACGCTGTAGATGGACAAGCTTGGTTGTTTGAACAAAAATGGGAACATTAAACATCACAGCCCTCACTAATATCGTGATTCTGCTGTCCAGTGTAGAAACCTCCCTTCAAGAAAAGCTTGTGACCATTTTGTATGGCTTGTCTGGAAACTTCTGTAAATCTTATGTTTTAGTAAAATATTTTTTGTTATTCTACTTTGCCTTTGTACAGTTTATTTTGCTGTGTTTATTTCGTTTCCCTAATGTGACAATCGTATTTGAAGATTAAAACTAGTCTAGAACATTTTGTTTTGGGTCTTCACCATCTGACATTTAATAGTAAGACATGGATTTTGCCAATTTCTTTTAATTGATACAGATAAGTGATAAAATGCTGCTAAATGAACTCTTATAAATTGACCCTGAGAATACAGAAATCTCTTCAGTGACTGACATGTTAATTGAAATAAACTTGGCACGTACAAAATTATCACTATCTGATCGGTATCTAGACCTAGAATGTTAGAAAATTACTGTCCAGGGAAAGACTGACAGCAAGCAGCAGTTGTGATTGGCCAATGTGTAACTTTTCTTTTGTGCCACATCATGTCTGATATTGATATGGTCATTATAATTTTGTTTCTTCCCAGTTTGTCGGAATTTATTACATGACCTTTTGTATTTTATAGGACAACAATGATAGATTTGCTAAGCCATTTATTACAATCTTATCTACAAACCCAGATGAACAAAATATTGACTAGCTAAATTGAATTATTGGAGAGGTTTTTCTTCATTTGAAAGTCCCCAATTTTTAGTGTAATATAATCAATCTTTAAAGTTCCTGCATAATCATTTCCTGATGATCCCTCTAGGTATTCCTTAAAGGAGCCCCCCTTCCCCCTTCTTTAATTTGATTTCCCATGGTTTGTTTTTTTTTTTCAGTTGTCCTATCCTTTTCTTTCTGCACTTTTCTCACTCTGCATATTTGATTTATTTTTATTTTAAGCCAATCATATGGCCAGTCAGTCTGAGTTATGTTCATGTTAATTTGCAGGTGGAACCTTTGTCTCTTGCAGTTCAAGGTGATGGTTATGTAGCCCATCTGAATTTTTCCCACTCTTATATCATCTGGAGTTTCTTCAGAATGTGGTGTATTTTATTGTGCTCCTATGTAAGATGAAGAATTATCTATTAAAATACATTTTCAACATACAAATGCTTTTGATGACTGGTAACTGGTATACCTCAAAATGCCTTGCATGCTAACAAATGTTAGAACATTAATCCATAATTAGTTTCTGTAACCCTACTATAAACTACTATTGGAGTTTTCGATGGATGACAGCATAGGAAAACCTGTGTGGCTAGGAAAATTTATAATTATCCAAGTATCCAGGTATGTCTTATATATGAATCAGGTATGAAAAGTAGACATATGATTGTATTTCAGATATGTAGTCTTTACACAGCCAGGTAACTTTTAGAGTATTATGATTTAAATGGATCTGTGGAAGACCTCTCTCAAGAAATTTTCACCTTTACAGTGCCAGAAATGATCAAATAAATAAACTCACAACCCAGCAAGCTCAGTGGGGCATTAATTTTCCCATTGTTATTAGAGTAGCATTTTCTACAGTAACTGGGAATGAAACAGCAGGTGTTATATATCTCCCAAGGAGCCACAGTTTGTCCCTTGATGAAGAGGATGAAGGGGATGATGAAGTTGGACCAGCTCTAGAAAAGGCTGTAAAACTCAGGTCTAAAACTAAAGGGAAATCAATTTATATAACTAAAGTGGAGTTCTGGGAAGTTTGTAGTTGTGGCATATAAATTTTTCTACCTTTTGCCAGCCCTTGAATAATAGGTCATCCAGCATATGATTCCTGCTGTCCTCTCCCTTGAACTTAAATCTGAGCTCATTCAAGGTTTAGTTTGGCTAGAAGCAAGTTCAATCCAGAAATTAAGAATAGAAGTTGAATTACCTGTATCTCACAAAGGGTGATTTTGTACTATTGATTGTCTAAGATGGAAGCGAAAAGAAGTGTGCTACTTCTTGTTCAGAAATCTAATGTATATTTGCATTTGGCTTCCACCATGGATTGAGCTCTAGATTTGGATTGGCCTCACCACAGGAGCTTCCTTTTTAGCTTCCACTTCCTCGGACCTTGATGCATCCATCATGCTTTCAGTAATATTGATAATCCTTCGTCTTAGGGAGAAGTGGTAACCAAATGTACTACACTTGGAATCCAGTTTACCTCGGCTCCAGGCCCAGCTATTCTGACTCATGTCACAAGTTAAACGGAGCCTTGTTTCCTCATCTGTAAAGGAAGGTGAGGGAATGGTGTAGTGGCTGGGGAGCTTTGGGGTCAGGAAAGCATGGTTAAAAGCCCTGTCTCTGACACATACACTGAATGTGAAACTCATGGGGAAATTGTCATGCCATAGTTTTTCAGCCAGTTCTGGTTCTAAACTTTAGAAGCCAGTTTACATCAGGGGAAAAGAGGGCCCCATATCTAAGAAATATTAGATCAATGAACCTGTCCCCTGGAATATATATCTGGAAAGTACCTTGTAAACCTTGAAGCACTCTATAAGATAGTATATCATAATAGTAGCAACTCTGTAAGATAGTACGTTATAATAGTAACACACCAATCATATAGGGACTGTGTCACAAGTGTTGAGAATCTGCTCCCAGAGCTGGCTTAGGAATGCAAAGCTTTCTTACTGTAAACTTGAAATGGACTGACTGGCTTCAGAGCCGGTACAGTTTAGACTTTCCCAATATGAACTTTTTTCTACCTCTGGGAACATGCTGTGTGGAATAGTTGATGATGTGGAAAATGGGTATTTTAGCATTTTTGGCTACTTTTTTACTTGTTGACGTTATTTAAAGGGTGGAAATGGGCACTTTTCAAGCAGGGCCCCAAGATGTGTATGTGATGATAGTGATAAGGGGTTCCATTTCAGTTGACAAAGCAACATAGCCAGTCATTTCTTGGAATCTTCAAAAAAGCAACCACTGAAGAAAATGCTTGTTAGGCTTTCTGCTTTTGAATAAAATCTTTGGGTTCCAGCTGGCCACCTGCTTCTTGTGGGCATTCATTGACTTAATTAGGAGGGACACTTCTTCCCCAATTGATTATATCTGACGCCATTCCCTAGGTTTTAAAAATATGCCAAGTCAGCAGTCCAAATTTTCTCAATAAAATCACAGTATCCCAGTGACTTTGAAAAGCCTTTGTTTTCTACTTACAGGAAAGCTTTTCAAATCGTATTGCTGGGGGCAGCTAGGTGGCGCAGTGGATAAAGCACTGGCCCTGGATTCAGAAGGACCTGAGTTCAAATCCAGTCTCAGACACTTGACACTTACTAGCTGTGTGACCCTGGGCAAGTCACTTAACCCTCACTGCCCTGCAAAAAAAAACAAAAACAAAACGACAACAAGTCATATTGCTGCAAGCAACGTGATTGTTGATTCCATTGCATTCTTAAAAAATGGTTTAGCATGTATTTCAGTAACCAAATGGCTAACATTTGCTGAATTAAGTTTGATCTCCCTGCCTTTCATTCCCTTAGTAGTAATTGTCATCTTGACCATGTTGTTAAAGGATCATCTGTTTGAGAGGCTACTGTTTTGAGGGAATGATGCTTATGTGCAAGATGGAGAAAGACATTTGCTATATGCCAAATTCCTCAGGAGCTTTGTTGTAAAGAGGTCAGCTGCCTATTAATGTTTTAATCAGACTGGCTCTGATTTTATTGGAGTAGCTTCTAATAGTTTTTGTTGTAATGTGATAGGTGTTAGCCTGTATGAGATTGCCATTAGGAAGCCTATGGGTAAAGGGATATGTGGAATAAAAACTGGGAATGCTCGAGGTTGTTTTTATGTGCCTCATCATAGTATGTTCAGTTATCATCAGGATTCCTCTTCCTCTCTGTCCACACCTCCATTTACATTAGAGAAAAGGCTATTCAAAGTGTGAAGAGAAATTTTTCTGAATCCCAATTGTGCACACGCATGCATTTGAATACAGAGTGAAGCACCTTCCAAGCCCTATTTACTTTTGTGTTCTTGTTCATGTCTTTCTGCAGATCCTGAATAGAGAGAGGTCCCACCCATGGTCTTGGGGCCTTTTTTGGTTCTCTTTGTAGTTATTTCTTGGATGCTGTGTCCACCTCTTTTTCCAGGCATGTGTGCCTTACTTAGTCTCACATTTCTTGAGCATGTCATTATTGTTACTAAGCGGCAGACTGCCTCAAGCCCACCAGAGGTTTCCTTACCTCTTGAGGTTATTGCCACTTTGGACTTTCTAAAACCACGAGTCAGTTATAAAACATTGTGGGAGAAAAGATGGTCATTTGTGACAGTAAGCAACTTTGAAAGCTTCACACGGTTTCCAAAGTGTTATCCAGCCTACTCTCTTTCTATTCAATTCTGGTCTCTGCTGATTATCTGTCTGTGGTGCCTGTCCAAGGTAATCTATATTGATGGGTCAGCTCACTGAGCTGCAAGTCGTAATCTGAGAAATAGGCATTTTTCAGCCACGTTTTCCATTGTGGATGGTTAGGCCAGTCAGTGAAACGATGTTGGATCTCACTGAGGAGGGAGGCTTTGTAACATCGTGGACCTGGATGGAATTATTAGTACGTCATTTGTGGAAGGAAGCATTTGGAGAATTGAATTCAGCATATGTAAAGGAAAAAATATTTTGTTGTAGGGATGCAGACCAATTAAGCAATATAAGAGGTGAATAGAGGGAAAGCCTCCCTGGAAGAAGTGGTGCTGGGGTGGGCATGTGAAAGAAGGTAGGGAGAAGGGCATTCATCCCGAGCATGGGGATAGTGTGTGGTTAGAGTATGGAGTCAAGAGAGAATGTTCACGTGGAGACAGGTTGGGCAGAAAGTTAATGAAAGGGAAGCAGGTAATGCAGATTAACCCCCTCACACACCGGGTCTAGTTTATCTGCATTGATTAATTAATTAGTGTTTGATACCTTGAGGATTTCACTAGTGATAGGGAATGCCTCATGATGTCCTTGTTGGCCATTGGGGGGGTGTATTGGGTACTTGTTTATACCTTGCTTGATGTTAATGGAGTCCCTGTTGCTTTTTGCTTTACTATATATCCCAGCCAACCTGGTCTCGGTCTTCCTCAAATGGAACGCTCCAGCTCATTTCTGTGTAAACACAGGAAGGCTCTCTCTCCTCCATCCACCTCTCAAAGTGCCCCTTTCTACATGAAACCTTTCGAAATTCCTCCCAGCTCTTAGTACCTCTACTTGGTATACATTGGCACAAAATAGGCATTTGTTAAATGCTTCTTTGAAATTAAACACAAAACACACGGATCTTCTGCCAAGATGTGGTTTTTACCTGGAAAACTGACCCCAAAGTATTTTGGTCAGGTCAGGGCATCCTTCATCTTAGTGGCTATTGCCACTTCTACTGAACTGGGGATCTTAAAGTGGTAGATGTATTGCTTCTGTGATTACTGATGAGAAAGGATTGTTGTAAAAATTGTTAGAATCACAGGGTTAGAGCCGGAAGGAATCTCATTTAGTCCTACGGCTTCATTTTATTGTTACTAAGGTACACACACACAGTTCTTCCTACTTCTCCCTCCTCAATTAAAAAAGAAAACCCCTTCTAATATGCATGCTCAAACGAAACAAATGATCTATAAATAGATCTGATTCTGTACCTTCTTGAGGAAATAGCATGCTTTATATCATCAGCCCTCTGAAATTGTTCTTTGTCATTGTATCAATCAGTGATTAAGTTAAGTTCTATGAATTGTTCTCTCACTTCACTGTGCATCAGTTTATATGTCTATACCATCTTTTTCCTTTTTTTTATGCCACAATTTAAATTTGTATACCGTAATCTGTTATGTAATTGTGCGGTGGAGGAGCACCCCATGTTCTTTGCTAGCATATGGGTACTTTTTCTCTTTGATCTCTTTGGGGGTAAATTCTTGTGTAATGTTCACAGAATCCCTTACCCTGTGAGGTAAGTACTACAGGTATTCTTTTTGTTTTACAGATGAGGAAATAGGCCCAGTGATGCTAAAGGATTTATTTATGGTCACACAAGTCCTTCACCAGAATCCTTCAGTCTCCTGGTCCTACTTGTTTGCCTAGCAGATTCCAGGCCCTCTGTCCCCAAGCCACATGACTTTGTCCTTTCTGATCTGCCTGCTCCAAGAAGTCATTGACCTCAGCTCATCCCCAGTCATTCCCCACATCAATCATAAGGCTTGGAAATACATTTCCTTTCCAAATGTTTTACTCGGATGCCTGGCACGGTGCCATCTCTGAGCCTCATTTTCTCTTCTAAACTCTCTAGCTTTAGGTATGTCTTCAGATTTCCATTGAGCACTCGAGTGCCTTTTCACTGTACTTATCATTCTGGGTTGTACAATAAGATTAAATGGTCCCTGACCCCAGGGACCATTTGTACCTTACTTCAAGTGAACTGGTAAATGAGCCTCTCCAAACAGGCTAAGCAGTCTGTTGCCGAGACCAAGATTACAAAGTACAATTAGCACGGTTTTCATTTTTTTGCTGTTCTAAGTTCATTACCACCCCCACAACCCCAAAATCTGTCTCTAGACGCCTTTTTGGAGATTTATAGACCCTTGGTTCAGAAGCCCTGCTTTAAACCTTTCCAGTATGTGCCTGGGCTCCAGTGATGCAATTAAATGAAGGGCTTAGTAAATAATGCCACCAAACTGAAAAAGATAGGCTTGAAGGGCAGCTAGAGTTAATCTACTGTGCTGCCCACATGCTAAGGCACCCAGCATACTGGGACGAGTACATAGGGCAGGCACTGGGTGGATACTGATGGGTTGTATGTGATCTGTACAAGTAGAGCAAGTGGTACATCTTTGTTTACTAACTTCAAAATGACATGTGGTATTTCTTTGACATTAAACATTCTGAGAAGGTTCAACACTGCCAAAGGGCAGTCTGAATCCAATTGAAGTGCTTGTGTGATCCTTTTGCTAGGCAGCATTTCAGTATTGCATCGTTTTTCCTTTAAAAGATACTTCTCCATACAATCTCTGTGGGATAGGTACAACTGGCGCTTCCTGTGCATCTCTATGCCTTATGAAGGCACTAATGTGCGAGCAGCAGAAATGTGTAATTGGTACATTGACTAGTGATATATGTTTGAGTTTTTGTACATTTTGCTTTAAAGTTCTATTCCCCACCCCAGTCTTCCCCTCCCCTTCCCCATTTCTACTAAGTGAATGATTCAGATGTTTCCTGTGTCAGGATCAAAATATTTGTGTTCTGGGGACCATCTCTTTGTAAACAGAGGCGCCACAAATCTAAAAAACTACGTAGGTAGGAAAGATATTTGATGGAATGTGCAGGATTAGCAATTCTGATAAAAAGAGTGCCATAAAATTGGATACTTCACCTGTACTACCATCATTGGAATGGTTAGCTATACTGTCTCAGGACTGGTGCATTATTGGAAAAGGAAAGGAAGGCACTTTTATTCATTCTATACATTGACCTCAGCCTGAATGACACTGGCCCCATTTCATGGTATTCCAACACATTTGCTTAAGTTACTGTAAATATCTTTTGTGTGCAAGATGTAAAAACAAATAAACTTTGGCATTTAAGTGTTGCATTTCTCCATACTTTGTCCTTTTGGGTAAAATAACAAGTGATGCATCAAAATCAGAGCACTTGTGATTTTTGCAGAGTTTATCCTGAATTTGTATTTTGGGGGTTGGAAATGCAAGTGAGAAGTCAAGATTTGAAGAGGCAGTGAGCATAGAAAATGGCTTATAAAAATGAACTTGGAACAGTGCATTCAAAATGCATTCATTAAGAACCATTCTCTCTGGGCAGCTAGATGGCGCAGTGGTAAAGCGCTGGCCCTGGATTCAGGAGTACCTGAGTTTAAATCCGGCCTCAGACGCTTGACACTTATTAGCTGTGTGACCCTGGGCAAGTCACTTAACATTGCCCTACCAAAAAACAAAAAAAGTTTCTCAAAGGCACTGAAGCCAAGAGCCAGTCCAAAAGATGGCCAGGGGCAGCTAGGTGGTACAGTGGATAAAGACTGGCCCAGGATTCAGGAGGACCTGAGTTTAAATCTGGCCTCAGACACTTGACACAATAGCTGTGTGACCCTCATTGCTTGAGAAGGTGGCTGAGGTAGGGTTAGAAATCTTTCAGATAATAAGGGGAAGAGTCCAAAAAAGATAGTAAGCCCCTTCCCCTAATAATGCCACCACCAAGAGACAGGACCTTATCCCATCACACCTGAATCACTGCCATAGCCTGCTGCTTAGTTTCCCTGGCTCAAGTACTTTTCCCCACTCCAGTCTAGTCTCTGTTCAGCTTTCATTGTCTTCCTTAAAGCAATGGAGTGACCACATCAACTCAACACACTTTTAAGGATCAAATAGAAGACAAGATTACATATAATTTAAAAAGGCTTTGCATAAGGAAAAATGGGGCAGGGGGGATCTGAGCAAGTTTCTCTGGGTAACTTGTTTGGAAATGAGATGCTAAGAGCTTTTCCCCAAATCCAAGAGAAATCTAAGCTTCCAACACAGCCTGATGAAAAAATTACTCAAAACCACTTTTGCTCTAATCAAAAAGCATTTATTAATAATGGATATGCATTCAACTATGTGCAGACACTAGGGATATGAAATATAGGGGTTGTGAGTACAGGCACATTAATGTTAAGAATTAATCAAGTTGGACTATGCCTAAAAAATTAACCAAGTTTATGACCCCCCCCACCCGCCTCCCCCAAGCAATATTACAACAAAGACAACAGGACACAGATCTAAAAGAGGAACAGGTTCCACATCCAAGTGTGATATATGAATGGAATGTTATTGGGCCATAACAGTCAATTCCAGAGAAACCTGGGAAAACTTGCAAGATTAGAAGTGAAGAATTCTGATGCTTTAGCCACCCAACCCCCCAGACAGAATAGACTCAGCATCCAGAATAAGACAAATGGCCAAACTGCAAATTTATTAGGCTACTGTGGTGAAGGTTTCATTTCTCTTCTTTTTCTCCCCAGTTGGACAAATAAGAGGTAAATGTAATATAAAAAAACTTGTGAAAAATAGGTGTCAAACTGGATTGTATTTTAATCTAGTAAATATTTATGGGAAATATTTAAACAAAATACTTCTACTAGGGATGCCAATCTAGTTTCATGGCCCCTTTTCTATTTGGCTTTGATACCATTGGGTTAGAGAATAAGGAGTGTATATAAGAAAATTACTTTTAAGGCATTAAAAAAAAAAATGGGGGTAGAAAGGGAGAAATCAGACCTTTCTACAAAACGACTGCATGCCCGTTTTTTATTTATCAATAAAAGTGGAGGGAATGGGACAGTGATTTCTAAAATCCTCTGAATGATCCTTTATTACATTGCTATGGTTTAACCTCTTCAAACACACCTAATTGTTCTCCCTATGCTCACCATGTACACCAAGCACCTACAGTTCCAATGGAACTGCATCCCATTTTTTAAAAAAGAATCGGGTGTGTTTTTTTTAAACAGGAGCATTATGAGTATTTGCATAGCAAAAGATCTTGTAAGAGATTGCATGTATATTATTCAAAGTAAGTAATGTGGCGCTACTTATACGTACAGGATAAAATGGCATGTCTGGCTCCATCTCAAATATACTACACATACACACTGACTACAGTCAGATTTTCTTTGGGTAGACAATAGCCAATATTCAGACCAAAACAGTCAACTGTGAAGAACAAAAACATCCAATCCCAATATTGACATTAGTGCTTTTTTAGTAACCATAAATAGCACTGTGTTCCTGAAGGAGATCCAGATGCTTACTCTTGGTCTTTCCAACTCTCTAAAACAATTTGTAAGAATTAAAGCCAAATTAAGTCATAAACTTCTCCAATACTGAGGAATGGGTGAAATGACAAAGGAAATCCTGGAGTCAGGAGTACCTGAGTTCAAATCTGGCCTCAGACACTTAAACACTTACTAGCTGTGTGACCCTGGACAAGTCACTTAACCCCAAGAATTTACTCCGAGATGAGGAGATGAAGAAACTGATTGTAGTCACACCATCCATTCCTGAGAGAGCTAGCCTTTCAATACTTTCTGTCATTTCACTCCAAGAACAGCAAGTGTCTCCTTCCTTTCACTAAAGGTTGGGGTAGTTAATTGAAAGGCTCTGACTCTAAAAATACACTAATGTCTTTTACATGTTAATATGCCACCATGCTGCAATACTTTAAAAGAATATCCCCCAAAAATCTGTTTTTAGTTATTTTCCCAATCTGATTTATATGAGCTATATGATTAGCCAAAAGACAATAAGCATAACACAAGAATTAGTTGTAATTATAAAATTGTAAATTTTCAAGTATCAGTCACACAACTTTTATTTAATTTTTATTCTGATATTTTCTCAAATATAAAAAGTCAAAATTCTTACACCAATCTTCAAAAGAAAACCATGCAGAACAATTAGAAATGTTTACAGCCTTTTGTTTCCTTAAGTTTGCTTCTTTATACTAAGTTGTCAACAGAACAGAAAAATTCCACATTGTTAGGCCAGTCCTGGTCCTGGCCAATATAGATGCCTCAGTGGTCTCTCCGGCACTCCTAGTTCTTAAGTGTTAACAAGTATGGCACTTACCCAGCTGGGAAACTTCAACAACTGTAGTTTACAAAAGGGGCAGAAAAGATCTTTCTCCTAATAACAAATCAAAATTACTAATAGTCTTGTTAACTGTGTTTCTAATCATAAGGAGACATCCTGCCCACTCCAAAATAATTCAGGGGACAAGAAATCAAAATCACATGTGAATCTTTAAGCAAGAGGACCACAAGTAATGTACCAATGAGTAACTGATCTACTATCTGATGACAAATGTTTAAAAAACAGGATTTAGTTCAGGGGATAGGGATGAGAGGACACTCAGCCACTTCACAGTAGGCTCATCTCAATTTGGGCTGAAGGTGTCATCAGTCTCCTCTACATAAAAAGAAAGCTCTCTCTTCTTATGGTTTTAAAAAATGTAATTCTGCTAGATTGGTCTAAATGATTTAACAAGAACCAACCCTGTGGCAATACACTGTTTACTTTGAAATATGACAACTGTAAAATGTTCTGTTAAATCATAAAAAGAGAAGCATTAGGAATCAAAATTAAGGGAATTTTGCAAGTTGCATAGACACTAAAGAGATCTGTACACTGAACGACCTTAAGGAATCCTGATGTGGCACTACCAAGCCCAAATGTTCTGACCAAAAAATTATACAACAAAAATATTTATAGGCTAACAACTCTTATGAGTTGGTTAACATCAATACTGTACATTTTTACATCGTTTATCAAATACATAGTTTGAGTTACAAAATAAGATCATGCATTATTACCTCTAAGAATACCATGTACAAGCTTTTTTAAAATCCCCAGTGTCATAGAATGTTAAGTGGGAGTAGTTTTATGTACAAAAATTGAGTCCATAAAACAAAAATCCAGTTTCTTTTGGCTGTTTGTAATTCAAAGAAACTTCTCAAATGACTAAGTTACTCTGAGAAACATTTAGCCCATGAGATTTTTCTAAGTCAATTTATGGGATACATAATTTAGAATAGGAAATCCTCCAAATGTTCATTTTTTTTCTTTCTTCATTTCTTTTGGTTAGTAGTAAATACATTTTCAAAAACCTATTTTCATGTGAATTAGAACTTGTACTAAGATCTGGTGTGTTTGAATGGCACAAGATCTCATTTTAAACTGTGGCACCAATAATTCCTAAAAGTGTAACAGCACTCAATTTTAATTTATAGCAGCATTTTACACAATTGTGTTTTAAAAGTAGGTTAACGATTTGTGTACTGAATAACAAAGTGTTTAAATTACATGTACTTTCCACTTTACACTCACTATTTACCATTTAGAATATTTACAAATGTTTAAAGAAGGATGATTTTTAACCCCACATCTTTTCAAAATGTTAAAGGTTTTTATACTTAAACCTCAGTTCTGACCTGATTAGGGAAGAGGTATTTGCATTTTAGATGGGATTCTTGGTTTTAGGTGTCATAAAAGTTTTAAGAACAAAAAGAACTTAAAAACCCCAATCACAATCTTTTTTTTCCAAATGAAGAAATACAAGTGTCCCATTCCTAAATTTTCATTGGGAGTGAAAGTTGAGGGCTTAAAGAACATTTAAAAGGTTCTGAAACAAGGTAAGCTCCCCATGATATACCTAGGTATCTTAAATTCCGTTGGCTACTACCAGGAAAGATAACGAAGCTCCCAGGGACTAAAAGGAATGGCAGAAACTGAATGAGAAAGTATTTGAGCTTGATGCCAGTGTGCTATTTGTAGCAGGGGATTAGTGAAACAAACCAATTAAAAAGGTAGTTCACAATGAAAATGACTAATTGTACAAAGGAGGTTTTTTCCCATTAAAAAAACAATAACTCAGGTTTTGCCTAGGGCATTCTGCACAAAAGGATAATAAATCAAAGGGAGGTTGAAGATGAATCGTAATGCTGTTTTACGAGCCTGTTTTCTATTATTTCCGGGTTGCATGTATTATGATAGTGGCATCTCCTACTGAAATGTCATCCATGCTCAGCTCTGATAAACACTCCTATGTTTAAATCTTGAAGGAAAGATACCACACGTATACAAAAGAATACCCTCTAATAGTAGAGAAATGGTGTTTGATACACATCTATTCTCTCTAAATTCCAAGAGAGGTCTACAATGTTTCTGAAACAAAGTGGCACTATAACCCTTTTGATCTTTTGAAATGAAAAGTACCTAGTCGTCTCTGCCCCCTTGATTTCCTTAAAAAAACCCTCTAGATAACACCAGGTAGATTGGTACAAAAACCAGAATGCAGAGCGATCTGAAAATCAAAAACAAAAATGTATTTGGGGAAAGAAAGAGGGCACACATTTAAGGCATCTTTTAAAAAAATCCATATGGCTTTGGTTTACTGAAATATTTTTATACTGTTAAAGAAAAAGGGAAATATTTCAAAGCATCTGAAAAATATGAAAACTGCCTGAATACATAGTGGAGGACAATTCAGATAGTTTAAACATGTGGATATCAAACACAGAAGCCTTCTCCCTGTGACACTGTATGGTCACCTACATCTTTATCTTACAGAAGATGGCAGCCCCGTCTGTGCAGAAGTTACATACAAAGAACTGTTGTCTGGGAGAGCTGGAACCATGGGATTCCCATTGGTCGGTGAGCAGCCCAACTTCAATTTTTCCAAATACTCAGCATGTACCGGTTTATGACACTGAAGAACTTTAATGGCATCTTCAACCTTGAACCATTCTCTCTTCCTTCCTAAAAAAAATGAAAGTATCACAATAATGATTAAACCCCACTTTAAAGCAGCTTATCCCGGACCATCCCTAAACCTATCCAGTCATTAAACACATCAAAAGTTCAATGTCTCCTAATGGATCAAAAGGACTAATTCTTCAGAGTTTAAACAAAATATCAAATGTCAGTTTGATTTGAAGCCCATAAATGAAAGTAACTTCTACACCATACTTCTATCTGGTAGTTAACTGTAATATAAAAGTAGGAGTTTGTCATAATTAAATGTTTAACTCTAGGTTATTTAATATAAGACAAAATACCTAAATGAAGATGAAAGATGGCAAGAACATGACTGGCAGAGGGACAGGGTTGGCAGAGTGCTTACTGTGCTAAAAATTTCATTATACTTTACCTGAGCATGATCCATAGATACTACTACATGGCTAAAGTCATGCTTTCAGCCAAACTTGCCTATTAATGATTCTCTTAAAAATAGGAATGAGTTTGACTAAGACAGGTCCAAATAATAATGCACTTTGGGAACATACATGTGAGATAAAGAACTAAAAAAACAGAGAGTAAATCTGTTTATGCATCATCAATTTAGTCTTTAAAAATACTTTAAAAAAAAGGTAGCAGAATTTAAAAAATCTTTACCGATATTAACAGAATCCTCCCAATCTTCCAAGATTTCAGTGACAGTAAGAACATACACATAAGTGCGGTGCTTGCGGTCTTGATTCTGCTTGAATATGAAAAAGATGACATTTTAATCTACACACTCGTGCTTTAAGAGTTATACAATATTTACCAACACCAATATTACATACAAAGCATTAAGGCATCAAAATTAAAATTAAGTATATTCACATCTATAAATAGGTATATTTACTTTTTCTTAAGTGAGGAGTTTGGGGTTAAGTGACTTGCCCAGGGTCACACAGCTAGTAAGTATTAAGTGTCTGAGGCCGGATTTGAACTCAGGTCCTCCTGACTCCAGGGCCAGTGCTCTATCCACTGCGCCATCTAGCTGCCCCAGTATATTTACTTTTTGATGGTCATCAGGAAAGTCACATAAACTGGCAAAAGAAGGACAAGGCTAACCACCTTTCTACTGAACTTACAGGCCATTTACAAAGACTTTTAGGTAAGTCACTGCTGTAACAAGTTAGAGATCAACCAATAATGTATCAAAAATAGGTAGCAAATGAGCATAAAAAAGGAAGAGTGGAATCAACATTGTCCCAACTTTCCCCAGGCAAAACCAAAAATTTTAATATAAAAAACTTAAGATTTTAAACCAAAAACACACCACCACATGTTATAACAAATTTTGTAAAGGGTTATATAATAACAAGGGGATCTTTCTGTGGTGGCAAAGAACTGGAGACTAAATGACTGAACAAATTATGGCATATGAACATAATGGAATACTATTGTACTATATGAAATATGGAGATGGATTCAGAAAAACGTGAGGAAAAATCGTATGAACTGATGCAGTGAAGTGACCAGAACCAGGAGAACAATCTATACAGTCTTAAAGACAAATTTTGACTCTGATGAATAATGCAATATAAAATCACATTTCTATGACTCCTGACAGGGTAGGAGATGGACCCAGGCTGAAGACAGACATTTTGGGATATAGCCAATGCAGAATTCCCACCCCCCTTTTTTTTGGCTTGACTATGCACATTTGTCACAAGCATTTTGTTTTTCTTTTTAAGTGTGAGAAGAATGGTTTGGGATACTCCTCTAATACATTTTAGGAAGAACAGACTGGTTCAAAGAAGATGCCATTAAAATTCTTCAGTGTCATTAACCTGTCGGAAAACTGAAGTTGGGCTGCTCACCAACCAAAAGAAATTGGTAAATTTTAGTTAATTGGAAAAATAAAGTCCATTTCCATATCCATAGTTTCACTGAAAAGAATGACTAAATACTGTTTGTTTTGGAGACAAGAAAACCAAACCAAAGCAACAGGAGCTTAGAGAGAAAGAGAGAGAGAGAGAGAGAGAGAGAGAGAGAGAGAGAGAGAGAGAGAGAAAGAGAGAGAGATGGAAAACCAGGTGGAATGGGAAGGGAGGGGAAAGATGAGTGGTTATATAGGCTATATAAAGATCTTTCCCCTCCCCAAACTGATTTCAAAATATTCCTTTTTGGGGGCAGCTAGGGTGGACACAGTGGATAAAGCACCAGCCCTGGATTCAGGAGAACCTGAGTTCAATTCTGGCCTCTCAGACACTTGACACTTACTAGCTGTGTGACCATTGGGGGCAAGTCACTTAACCCTCATTGCCCCCCCCCCCAAAAGAAAAAGACAAAAATTCCATTTTACTTAGTCAAGGTCAGGTGTTAATCTTGTTTCAACAAGCTCTATATATACTGCTCTGGTTCCTCATCACCATATGGGTGAGGCTAGGGTTCTTGGTCATGACAGTGGAGGGCAAGTGACAAAACTGATTATAATCTGTGTGAGTGGGAACAAACCACAAAGGACAAAAATCATATCAGTATTTGAAATGTTCGAGAAAACTTCATTACAGTACAACGTAGATGTCCTGAAGTTTGTTAAAATGGAATTTATAGCAATTTTTTGTGAAAGGAGATTAAATTAGCAAAGTTAGGCACCACTGAGTAAGTATTCCAAAGTAACTGAATCTAGCTGCCTCAGTGGAGAATCTATAATGCTGAACACAGGAAAATCTCAAAAAACAAAACTGATCAAAATTACTAAACAAAGCTGTTCAATTACACTATATAACACTATCCTGAATTGAATACACAAATCTCAATGTATCAGAAAGAAACAAAGTCAACTTCCAATGTCGACCAGAAGATGGAGCTATTTCATTATGCATCTTGAGATGCTAACACTAAGCGGTAGCTATTTAAGCCCTAATGAATAAATGAAAAGGTCCTCAGAGAAAAGAATGCTATTTCCAAGTTTTATTCTATTAGAAGCTCTTCTCTTAGGGCTATTAAAAGTTTTCAATATTCTGAGATGACATTGTGCACTTTTAGGGTAGTGGTCAGAATTATTGTTCTAAAATCAAGTTATAAGGCATGTTTTCTGTGTGTGTTAAGAGGGAATTTAAAGAGTTTCCCCCAAAAAAGTGTCACAAAAGCAGAATTAAATGCCAGATGCAGTCATTCTGGTGTGTAAAAGAGTCTGGGGAGGCTTTCTGGAAATTTTGAAGCTAGATCTCAAAAGATGAGTGAGATGTAATTAGGTAGAGAATGGGAGCAGTACTTAGGTAGAAGAACAGAGCTCTGGAGTCCCAAGTTAAGACCTAGTGATGGAGCCCAAGTCTCAAAGGAGGCTTCCCAAAATGAGGTTGGAAACAGGACTGGTTTCTCTGTTGTATAGAAAAGTGGCACATGAACAGCAGATCCTTTGAGCCAAAGGAGAGAACATTGTTAACCTTGAAGAGCTTCTTTTACAAAAGGGCTAACTAGAGAGCTAGGAACAATGCAAATAGCTTTTTAATAACACTTGATTCTTACATAAAAACCCATTCCTAACAACATAAGCAGTGCTATTTTATTCTGGCAACCAAGATTTAATTTCAATTTTGTCCAGGAAAAATTTTAATAAAAGAACAAGGTTTCCTATTAAACAAGTTTCAAAAGGTGTTTCCTGTCCATGAAGTCACTGCTTGCTTGGTTTTAAACTGATATTTAAAAAGATCAATAATCCAGGTGTGAACCTTAAATATAGGTAACTACTTCCTCCTCCTTTTACATTTTAGCAACCTGGTCTTCCAGAGAGTTGGTTTGGCTACAGTCACCTTGGAATCCCTCTCTCACCTTAGCTGGCTGGTCCTCAGAAAGAAACATGGTGTATTTGCTCTGTTCATCCTTGAAGTTAGTCTAGCTTGGCTAGGACCTGCCAGTGTTTATAACTTTGCTGGCATAGCCTTCAAGAACCCAGTCTTACCTTAATGAAACAGCAGAAAGCTCATGGTACCAAAATGTAGCAAAATAACTTTCTGGTTCCTAAGGCTTCTCCTAGCTATGAGTCTTTAGTTTGTCTTTGCTATAGACACTAGACTCAATGCTGTTTGCAATCCAATGTGAATTTTCAAAACCCACAATGGTTATAGGTAAAGAGATAGTACCTCCTCTCTCTGGATCCATGATATGCTTATATTTAGCACTTCAGAAAGAACATGCTGCACACTGGAAACAACCTACTCAAAGCTGGCAATGTGGCAGCCTGTTGGCTACTTACTGGGCCTGAAGAAGCAGCTCACGATTTGTATCTGCTGGGAAAATAGCAATTTAAACTACATTAAGCAGCTGAACAGGGATATTTTTAGAACTCACCTCAAATATCCCCAGAAGTCTGCCTAATTTTCCTCTGACACCAGCCTATAAATAAATAAAAAGTTAGCTTCTTCAAAGTATCACAACTCTATATCAAACTTTTTCACTCTAGTATTTTGTAGCTTTTATTTCTTCTTGCAATGTTTAATATGCTGAACGTGAAATGATTTTAAATAAGTCTAGACCAGTTCTCTGGGCAAGAGTTAAATTTCCTATACCATATTATTCACAATGTAAATGTTATGAAATGAAATAGGCTCCCTTCACTTACTTACTATGTATTCTGAGATACTCTGTATTCAACCTTTCACCAGGCTCTGCCTAATGAGTCTAATAAACATGCGTCTATCAGATGGTAATGACTAAATATAGCTGTTATTTGTTTGCTTTAAAAAAGACAAACAATGGTTTGGTTATTTCATTTGCTCACAAACATTTAAGTGTTGCTAATGTTTCAGTTACTAGCTTTGATTCACTTGCAAATCGGATTGGTTCAACTTAGCACCACTGAAGGCAAAGTCTAAAATCCTATCTTCTGACTCAGGAGTACTAACCACATTCTCCCCATAGGAAATCTCTGTAGCCTTGACAAATGTAGCATTCCCCTTCTTTAGATATGACCACAGGAACTTAGAGATGGAAGGGCCCTTTCTTGATGGTATCAAACAAGGTTGGGTTTTTTTGGTTGTAGAATATGGTGCTATCTAGGTTCTTTTCCCCCCAGGGAACTCCTGAAAGCTCAGAACTTTGACTAGAATTCTCTAAATGCCTTCATATTCATGGCATTTATTACTTCTTCAGAAAATAACTGGGTTTTTAAGGCTGCACCACCCTCCAAATCTTCCAAGAACTTCATTCATGTTTCTTTAATTTCAGTTCAACTTGTTATGTAGCCACACTCTGTACGGTGATGCCAAATGAGGCTAGCTGCTTATAAGAACCCTTATAGGATTTATATTTCTCAAACACTTTAAAAGCTTGTATAGTGTTTCCCATACCAACACTGTGATATACAGGCATGGGTGATATCTGTACACTAAAAAAACCTGTACATTAAAAAAAAAAAAAGATAGTTTAAGCCATGGTCTCACCTCTTCATACACTTCTCTTACTGCAGCTCCACCTGGCTCTTCCTCGGGCTCCATTCCTCCACCAGGAACAATCCATTGATCTGGATACCGACTGCTACTCACTAACAGCACCTAATAGGAACATAAAAATAAAGCTTTAGTTAAAACTTTTAGTATCAACAAAACAAATCAGCCAAAGAACATTTAACCAATTCTTATGCCCAAAAAATTACAGAAAAGAACACTACATGTAACTTATGTGCAAACTATTCTCTTTATCTAGAGAAGAACAGATACTCTCCTTGGGAATCCATTTAAATAAATACTAAATTTACAATACTAAAACAACAAAACGCACACCTGGATTCAGGAGGACCTGAGTTCAAATCTAACCTCAGACACTTGACAATTACTAGCTGTGTGACCCTGGGCCTTGCCAAAAAAAAGAAAGAAAAAGAAAAAACATTATATATATTATTCAGTCTAATATTCAACCACCTCTCTACCTCTGGGGTATCAGTATTCCCATTTTACAGATAGGAAAACTAAATATTCAATAAACAGGACTTACCATAGCTAGAATTAACATAGAGGTAGGAATCTTGCCTAGTCTAGGATACTACCATATTGTAGGTTTGCCAAACCGTGCTTATGTGCCTCCAAGCCTTTGCACTGATGGTGCCCCCTCCCTGTGCCAATACCTGAAACATATCCCTCCTTCTATACCCCTGCTCTACAGATCACCTCTTTTTCCCAGTGAAACTTTTCCCAATCCTCACAACTGACAATCATGCTTAATAAATGCTTGCTGAATGACATAGCAAAAAAAGCTATTCTAAATTACTTCTGGTTTTCTTTGTAGAAAGACATACCTGCCTATAATGCATAAAAACCTCAAACACCATTTAGCCCTTTCTCTTAGATGAGAGAGATCTTAGGAGAGGAATGCTTTCTCCCTTTTCAGCCCCCTTAAATCTTCACTTATTCCCTCAATCAGTGAATAGTATATCATTCCTAACTGGCAGGAAATCTCCCCTATGTTTCTAACCTACAAACAAGGAAAAAAAAAAATCAGAGCCAAATGTCTGGAAGGTCAATTTTGCATATTTTTAAGAGTTAAAAAAGGCCACCTCCTCAGTATTCTATTTTAGACTTAAGTTCCAATAAAAGCAAAATGGCAATTAGCACTAAGATTCCATAGATACCACAATCAGTCCTCACAGATCTTATTTTACAAAGGACAAGAGGCTGAGAGGGTTAGTGATGAATGCTGGTAAGAGTTACAGTATCATCTTGGAGCCAGCTGTGAATGGAGAGAAAGGCTGGAAATGGAGGACCAAAGACATCAAGACAATGACTGGTTCATGAATTTGAAATCCAATTTAATGACTCTTCCGCAGTGCAGGGGGCAAGACAGAAGTCAGGGTGCCCTGGGATGACCTTATGTCTGACCTAGCTCTAAGTGGTCCATAAAGCCTGTCATCTTATGGTCATTGGAAGAAATTGTTTTCATTTGTCCAGTCCATTCCACTGGGGCAAGTCTTCACATCCCCCTAACTCACTGTTGGTTACTCTCAACCTGGTTTAGTCTGGTTTAGGATGAGAAGCCCTGAAAAGAGCTCAGCAGGCCTCACACCAGGTACTAGTGCTCCCTGAACACCCCCTACAGGCAGAATTAATGGGATTTGGAAACTGCTAATATGGGAGAAAGAGGAGGTTATGAACTTGAGTGATTAGGAAGATGGAAGCATTTAAATTGTGAAACTAATATCCTTCATGGACTACATGGACTATGCTAACCTATATTGACTGTGGGGGAGATTTCCTTATCAGTAGAAGAGGGAGTCTGCTAATGATATTAGCCATATTCATAGGAGGTGCTTTGAAGGCAAAATGTAACTATAAACTGACTATTAACTATTTAAGAGTTTCTGCAAGCTCATCTTTCCATGAACATCCTACTTTGATTATGCTGTTGAGCTATTATCAGGTGACCACTGAAAAAATTCCAATCATTGTCAGAATAAGTCCACTGAGATCTTTCAGGTGACTAATGATGTCTTACTTTAGTTTATTTCCATAATTCTTATTTCAAAAGCCAAGAACTCAAAAGTTTTTTTCTTTTGATTTGACTTTGTAGTTAAGTAAGGCATGTTAGTAAGTTTCTAATGTATTTTTGAAAGTCACACCTGTTCTGAAAGCATGCTTATATACTTCCTTTTCTGAGTTTTAAAATGTGCGGTCCCTTTTTGCAAGTGGTTGATACATTTTAAAGAAATGTGACTCAGCCATCTTATCAACCAACTTTTAGTGTAAAATATGGTTTATCTAATTCTCACTCCTATATGATTAATTAGCCCATCCTTTTGTACATATACTTAAATCTTTTATACCTCTTCAAATTAAGATCTTCCATCATAATATGGTTTTAAAAAAAAAAACAAGCACACAACCATACTTTTTATCCACCATTCCCTGGTTTGCTGTCTTTTGACGTTACCTACAATTTTATTCTTTTAAATGAAGTTATCCTATAATTTGCACCCATTTAGCCCAACCATTTTAGCTTCTGTGGCAGTTACCCCAGCTTGAACACTTCCTAAATGCAATCTAGCTTGCAATTTGCCTATTGGTATTACCTGTTTCAAAGAAGTACTGATGGATTAATTCAATGGGCTACTCACCTAAATTGAATTATTCATTCTTCACCCAGTGTGAACAGACTGGACATTAAAAATGATAATGTTTCATATCATGACATCTATCCTGCAGCAGCTTTTCAAAGCATAATGTCACCAATAATGTTATCTGTCTAATTTCATCAATAGGTTCTTCAAGAGAAAATCATCTATATACAATCCTATTTGAATTTTCCCAGGATGTTCTGTGACAATGGTGAACAATTGTGCCTAAGGCAATGTGTACCAGCATTAGCTTGGTACGAATACTGAACAGACAAAATATAGTTTTGTTTAATAATCCTCTATCTTAGTCTTGGCATAAAGATGGAGATATCTTAATGAGTTCTTTTAGGCAAAAAAAAAATAACACAAGCACGTCACAGGTAGACTGCTATATAAAAGTCTGCAATGGCCAGTTTTCATCAAGGATACTCATAGATGCAAATAAAAGACCATTTTTCAAAGACTTAAGAGATGAAAGAATAGACACATAATTCAGTAGTTTTTTGTGTTTTCTGAATCACCTTTTTGGCCAAAAATTATCATCTCTTATTGAATTTTCCCCCTTTTGAGATACTTTAGAAAAACCAAAGTAAAGATTGCCTTGCTTCAAGCATAGATTTTTAACATTTGTCAGAGCCAGCCCTTCTTCTACATTTTCTAAAGTGCTGTGCATTTAGATAGAAATGATAGAATTCTTAACCTGGTGGTTGCACTGTTTTTTGTTTGTTTGTTTGTTTTTGTTTGTTTTTTAGTGAGGCAATTGGGGTTAAGTGACTTGCCCAGGGTCACACAGCTAGTAAGTGTTAGGTGTCTGAGGCTGGATTAGAACTCAGGTCCTCCTGAATCCAGGGCCGGTGCTCTATCCACTGCGCCACCTAGCTGCCCCTGCACTGTTATTAATGAAACTAGATTCTGGCCAAACTGTTCTATTTGAAATCTATTTGTAATCCTTTATGTTGTCTATAAATCACAGAATAAAGCCAAGTTTTCTGTATATTCACTTTACATTTCATTGATTTTTTCCTGTGTTGTGAAAAGATACTTCTCAAAGTCTTCCATCCTCCAACATTTTGTAAATGAGAGCACTATATTCTAAACAGGTCTGTCCTTGGCTATCATGAGCTCTTTGCCAGATGAGAAGTGTGACATCTTTTGTTCTGTTCCTTCTGTTAACTGATTTATAAACATTAAAATTCAAAGAAATGTTAATGCCTTTCCTTCCTTTTATCTATTTTCCATTTTTTCAGAGTCAGCTTATTTAAATACTAAGGGTCAACTTGACCCTCAGTAATTGCAGTCTCTTCTTGTCTTTATCCTTGATACTGATTTGGACCTTTGCTAAAAAGCTGATGACCCAACAATTCTGTTGTTTTGAGTTGCCTTTCCGTTGTGTCCGACTCTTGGTGATCCCACTTAGGATTTTCTTGGCAAAAAACTAGAATGAATTGGGTTCCGTGATTTGTACAGGGTCACCCAGCTCCAGACCTGGTGCTTTGTACAAAATCAGATCCCAAAATGCCTCCTATGTTTGTAACTAAGTCATTTCTCATCTGCTAAGATAGTCATTTTCATGTTTTCTTTTCTGATGTTTGGTGCTTGTCATTCATGATAGCTGCTACCAAGTTTCAGAATAGTTCATACTAACTATGCATTCTAACATCAATACTAAACCAATTTTTCACTGTTCTGTAACCAATATGTTTGCCCTGAAATGACTAAGCATCCAAGTATGTGTATGGAGAATGTACATCGCTCACACTTGGCCCTTTCTCTCCTCACAGAGCAGCCTGATTCATCTCTCCATTCCAGGCCACCCTATATCCTGAAGTATGTATCACAGATCCCTCCTTAATCAGCTCTAGTGACTCCCAAATGTTCCTCAGATCAACAACTTTTATGGTTGGTTTTTAAAGCCCTTTACCTATAATACCAGCATCAACTTACTACAACCCAGCTAAGCTGACCTTCTCTCTGTTCCTCCCATCTCTCATCTCCATTGTCTTTATCCTGGTTGCTTCTTCCCAATGCCTGAAATGTTCTCCATCCTTCCTTCTACTTCCCCCTCTTCCTTCAAAGCAAAGTTGAAAGGCAGCTAGGTGGTGCAGTGGATAGAGCACCGACCCTGGATTCAGGAGGTCCTGAGTTCAAATCCGGCCTCAGACTTGACACTTACTAGCTGCTGTGTGACCCTGGGCAAATCACTTGACCCCAGTTGCCTCACCAAAAAAAAAAAAAAAAAAAAAAGAATGTTATATAGAGGGGATTTCCATCCAAGCTGACCTTCTGTGACTCCAACATTAACCTGTGCTCTACTACTTACTCATCATACCTGCCCTGTTAGAATAGCTAATTGATCCCTGAAAACATTTTGTTAACTATGTGATATTTATAGATGGCAGCCTCTGAACAAAATAGCTATGTCACTGGTTTGAATTTCATCTTACTCTGGCCAACAAATGGCCTTTCACTCCACGGTTCAAAGTATAGAAATAGGGGCAGCTAGGTGGCACAGTGGATAGAGCACCGGCCCTGGATTCAGGAGGACCTGAGTTCAAATCCTACCTTAGATACTTAACACTAACTGTGTGACCCCGGGCAAGTCACTTAACCCTCATTGTACCCCCCCCCAAAAAACCCCAAAACCACAGTATTCCTGTTTAGTGGTGTCAGGTATGGTCCTAGAATCTCAGAGCAAAAAACTGACATCCATGTAAAGAACACAGAAGAATCCAAGGATTGAACATCAGTGTCTTTTACAGATTAGGAAAAGGAATGCTAAGGTAGCAAAATTGTTACTTTTGGGAAAATGTGTTAATCTCTTAAAAACTCACTTTGTTTTCTGAAAAATTTTTTAAACTTGGTTATGCACACAACACTACTACTTTACTAGATATCTTGAGGCTCCTTAAGCAGCAAGTCTATATTTTAAGTTATCTTAACCAGCCCCAAACTGCTCCGAGGAGTGGGTACTTAAAAAATACTGACGAAGTTTCAGGTTTGTATTCTCTCTCCAAATAGATATTTCAACCCTTTGATGCAAAGATTACTTTTATTATGTAATTAGCACAAATGTAGCATTCCACTAAAATGTCAATTGAGCTAAACGTTCACCCTTGAAAGAGCATCCTTCTTCCAGGGGTAATAATTCTTTCTACATATAGATCTTTTTGCTTCCAGCCCCTCAGAGAACTTGCTCTATTGATCATGGCTCCCAACTACTAGTTAGAGGAAAACTTCATATGACTCCTGTCATATGATTCCCTGCTTCCATTTTATTACCACTTGCTGTTGCATTCCTTCCCCACTAGTCTACTAAAATCTTTCCAAGATCACTTTGTTCTTTCCTTCTTTGACTTCCCTGCAGCATCTCACTATTTACCAGCCCTTCTTTTTGACAACTTTCTTCTTCCAAGCATTCCAAGACACTAATAAGTGGGCCTTCCACCTCTCTACATGTCCCATATCGTCCTTTTTGGTCTTAAAGCATGGCTGACGCCTGTGCTTCTGTCCTCACCATATACCCTTGGCTATCTTCTGAGGTACAACTACTTCTCTTTCGAGGATTGTCCAAACCAGGCCGATTCATGTAGAGACTACTAGTGAAAAAGGCAAACTACAGCCTATATGCTATGCCAAACAACTAATATACAAGATATCTATGGTTTTTGAGGTTTACAAAGTTTTAATGCGGGCAAGCTGGCTAACAAACTTCTAAGCGACTGCTGATTAACTAGGGCTGCTTTTAAAGACATAGCCTAGTTTTCTCTGGCGCTGCTAGGTGGCGCCATAGTGCCAAGCCTGGATTTAGGAAGACATCTTCCAGAGTTCAAATCTAAGCCTCAGACTCTTACTGTGTGGCCCTGGGAAAGTCACTTAAGCCTTTCTGCCTCAGTTTCATCATCTGTCAAATGAGCTGAAGAAGAAAATGGCAAACCACTACAGTATTTTTGCCAAGAAAACCCCAAAAGGGGTAACAAAAAGCTGGACAATTAAAAAAAAAAACTGAACAAAGTTCTATTACCAGAATGCTACATATTTAATTTGAAATATTCAGTGAAGCAAAAAGGCTTTTAAAAAACCTTTACCTAAAACTATTACACAAGCCACTTTATTTCTTTTGTTTTTGGTATTGTTTTTCTTTTTTGAGGTTTTTCCTTTTTGCTCTGATTCTTCTCTTATAACATGACTAATGCAGAAATATATTTAATGTTTGTGTGTGTGTATATATATATATATATATATATATATATATATACATACATAACCTATATCAGATTACCTGCTGTCTAGGGGAGGGGGGAAGCAGGGGGGAGAAAAATTTGAAATTAGAAATCTTATGAAAACAAATGTTGAAAACTATCTCTACATGTAACTGGAAAATAATAAAATACTTTCATTTAAAAACAAAAAAAGGTAGGGTGTGGGGGGGTGTATTGGGAGGCAGCCCTGATACAGTGGAAATATCCCCATATTTGAAGTCAGAGAACCTAGGTTCAAACCATGGTTATAACAAGTGCTACCTATGTGACCTCATACAAACCACTTTGACCTACTTGGGTCTCAGTTTCCTCAGGTTAGACCGGATGGTCCCTTCCAACTCTATGATCCTTAAAAAAGAGTCTCCTAGAGTTTGTTAGTGTCTTGAGAGTATAATTTTCTATATCAACAAAAATGATAATACAAACACGAGTTCATATTATCTTAACATATGAATGCCACTTTGATTTTAGAATATCTGCAAATATCATAGAACTGTATATTGAGTTACCTCATATTTGAAAACTTTGCAGAAAAACCCAACAGCTGCTCAATTTGGGTTCCAAGAATAAAGTTTAGGTACACTAGCAATATTCATTTTGGCCTGCATTAAAGTAGGGCATATCTATATTCAAATTTGATGTGAAAAATCTTAATTTTTAAAATTTTTTAAAAGGAGGAGAAAGCACCATTTAAAGGAATCCTGTGGGGCAGTGGATATAGCACTGGCCCTGTATTCAGGAGGACCCGAGTTCAAATCTGGCCTCAGATACTTACTAGCTACGTGACCCTGGACAAGTCACTTAACCCTCACTGCCCTGCAAAAAAACCCCAAAACAAAAAAAACCCCACAAATGAATGCTTAAAGTTCCAGTTCTTAGAATTTCTGAAACCACCTTAAGCTTGTGACTAATTTCTAATATTTAGTTATCACATAAGTGCTCTCATCTAAAGTGTTTTAATGTTTATAAAGTAATTTTTCATAAAAACCTTGAGGAAGTAAAGGCATTATCCCCATTTTAGTTGGGTACAAAGAGATTCAGAAACTATGGCTATCCAGCCACAAATGTGAAAACTGGGAAAAGAACCGTGATACCATCCCCCACACCAAATCTAGTGCTCCTAATCCAGCATCCTTTAGAGTTGGAAGAGACCTTAAAAATTCCAATTCCTGGCCAGATGGATGAATCGCACTCTACAACCTTCAGCAAATGACAAAGCATTTGTTACCATTTGCCAATAATGGCAATTTTAGTAACCTTACAAAACTGTCCACTGTTTATGGGGAAAAAATGGTAGCAGAACTGAACAGAGTAACATGATCACCTCTACCCCCCAGGTTTCCTAGAAGTGGATATGAAACCAAGTCTCCATTTCTAATATTTCATAAGGCCAAATGAAATAATATCCAACAATCATTTCTTTGTTCATGTTTTTCTTTGTACACAACACTGGAAAATACTTTCCTTTTAGAAAGGCATTGTATGAGACTCTTTAAAGCTATAGCTGTAAAAGGGTGTGCCATAGCAATTGCAGCTTGCTCAGTGATGAACTGTCCACACCAGCAGTCACTTGCATGATTCTCCTGTAATATGCTGAGATTCCTCACAACCAAGGATGATATTGTGTCATGAGCAAGGAAAAGTATGATATTCACTGCCTTACTGGCAGCCAAGAAACTGAGGTAAGCCTCTAGCAAGTTGGGTAGATTTTCTGTGACAGAGTTACATATGGAATAGGAATAGTACAAAATGAAACTATAGGGATGGGCTGGATCCACAAAAATGAATGCCCACAGACTGCTTCATAAAGCCATTGAAGTACTTAAGTATCATTCTGGGACTTTTAAGGGTCATAAGATTGGGCTAGCATACTCATTCAAGAGAATGTTTTATGCACAAAACATAGCCAAAATGTTTCTTCAAGTATGATCTGGCAAATGTTACTTACAGTCAAGGTTATCAGTTATAGCGTAAGTCAATTACATGTGGTTAAGAAATCTGATCACAATTTAACAAACTGTGAGCATTTTATTAAATTAGCTTAAGAGTTGCTTGGGGGGCAGCTAGGTGGCACAGTGGATAGAGCACCGGCCCTGGAGTCAGGAGTACCTGAGTTCAAATCAGGCCTCAGACATTTAACACTTACTAGCTATGTGACCCTGGGCAAGTCACTTAACCCCAATTGCCTCACTAAAAAAAAAAAAGTTGCTTGGGGTAAAACTTAGCATTTTAAATTATTTGTTTACCCATATAAAACAGAAGTTTTTATATGCATTCTTGCCACACTTCCAGGATTCTGCCATTTCCCAGAAAATAACTAGGATGGTCTTCCTGTGTTTTTTGTTTTTTTTTTTTTTAGTGAGGCAATTGGAGTTAAGTGACTTGCCCAGGGTCACACAACTAGTGTCAAATGAACTCAGGTCCTTCTGAATCCAGGGCCGGTGCTTTATCCACTGCGCCACCTAGCTGCCCCCTCTTCCTGTGCATTTTTGTTAAAGCATGTATATAGCTTGAGGATTAATTTGCCATTTCCCCTTCTCTTCTCCCCATTTCAAAATTGTTATTTTAAAACATAAATTACCTTTGTGACTTGAAACGTTAGGAAGTACATCAGGATATTCCAGAATCAGGATTGGTAGTATGGGGCACTTGGATGACAGGTTATTTTCTAACACATCTGAATAGCATCAGTAAAAGACGCTTAACATCTATTTAAATTCCATTTTGAAAAAAGAAAACTTATTTAAAAAAAATAACAAACATTTAATAGCTACATACAGCAAGTCAGAGTTCTTCTAGCATATAGGTAGAAGACAAAAAAATACTAGTCTAAGAGCCCCCCCAAAATCTGGGTTTCAGTTAGCTACTTACTAATAATAACCATTATGACCTTGGCCAAGTCATTCTGAGCTCATTCTCATCTATAAATTGGTGATAATGGCTTACCTGCCTTCTTTACAAGGTATTTTGAATAAATGAAAATGTGAAAAGGCTTCCCAAAACTATAAAAGTAACTAATTATTTTCCTCAACTAGGAAAGAGTCAATGATTAGGAAAGCAAAGGTTAGAACAACCAAAACTTTTGAGACAAAATAAAGGTAAAGTTGTATTCTAGTAACTATGAAACATTTTATATTTATAAAAAATAGTCAAGTAGAAAACTTGCTTTAATCTGCCCCATGACATTGTGTGACTAGAAAAAAAGCCAAATTTCTGGATTTTTCTATTCATTCCCAATGACCCTGATACAAACCTGATAATTTTGGTAATTATTTAGTTATGGAACAATCAGTAATGGCCAGGTTTTTTTGTAACTAGTTTCTATACTTGATTAATCTGTTTATTAAAAATGTACAGGATAGTGCTAACATAATGTCAAATGGCTACAGTAGGTTCATCTCTGACTTTCTAAAGGCCTATTAGTCACAAAACATGCCCGGATCACTCAAATTCAGTTAACAGTCTAATCCCACACAACCTCTCTGTCTTTCTATAAGACAAATTCATTTTAGAGAATCCAGTATCTAGGACAATTTTTGGTTGAACAGTTGCTACACTGTTTCATAAATGACTTTTCAGAACACATGAACAAAGTGATGATATTTATTAGGAATGAATGTTCAGAGACATATGCATTTCCAACTTCAATAGATATTTTCTATTAAATAAAACTCATCAAATCTCAGATAAAAGCAAAATTATATAGTAGTTTAAGAAAAAAAACCACATTTCTCTCATTTCTTTGAATCTAAGCCCCTCTTTAACTATGAGAATGTGTCTTCTTATCCTGTCCCCCATTGCATACAACTAGGCATAGGACATGAAAGATTATAACTATATATAAACAGCAGAAAAAGCACTAAGCATTGCAGTTGGGAAACCATTGATATGAATTGTATAAAGAGGAGCCAGAGCCTAACTTAAACATTGTATTCTAAAAGCTAAGACTATTAAAAAAAACCAACACATCGAAGAAATGAAAATACCACTGAACTAATTTATTTAAAAAATTTCAAAAAAGGGAAAGGCAGTTTCAGGTTAAGCAGTGCATTTTATGATTACACATAAGTAAGATATGTTGTTCTCAGTCCATTCCAGGAGGAAATGTGGTATAATGGAAAGAGCTCTGGTTCTTTTTTGGGGGGGCGGGGGGGCAGGGGGGGGAGGGAGACACAAATAATTTAACTAGTTTCTCATTTGTATGGAAGCTCTAAGGAAAGTCTAAATATGTATGGAAGCACTATACATAGAGAAGGGAGTATCTCAGGTGCCTGCACCCCATTTTGCCTCAAACTAGAGGTAGACTTTTTATTCTCATACTTGCACATTTACATATTAGTAATGGTCTTGAAAACTCCTGACAACTCCATCGAAATAATCCAACTCCATTTTAGCTCTTGTGGGTTTTTCCCATCCACACATGGCACAGAAGGTACAAAATCATTTGACATCATCATTATATCCATTTGTTTTACTTGGCCAAACTTATTGATTAGAAGGTTTTAGTAGGAAAGTGATGAAAAAAGCTACTCAAACTTTTAAGTGC
The DNA here is from genome assembly GCF_019393635.1 of Dromiciops gliroides. Lineage (NCBI taxonomy): Eukaryota > Metazoa > Chordata > Mammalia > Microbiotheria > Microbiotheriidae > Dromiciops > Dromiciops gliroides. The sequence continues at coordinate 269,862,982 of NC_057865.1, read as the reverse complement.
AGAGAAAAATTCAGAAGGAAGCACAATTTCCAAAGTATGGAATGTATTACTTTTTTTTTAAAAAAGCAAGCATGAAATAGAGATCCAGTATTTCAAATATAATCCTCTTTATGTTTCTGCTATATGTGGAAATGCTCTTTTAAAGTTCAGAATGAAAAACAAAATTTTTTTTAAGAGAATGGAGAGACCAGGGGGTAAAGATGCTGGCTGCCAACTGTAAATGTATGGTGCCCAAGTATCAAGTGTATCTAGCAATCTATGTTAGCCATTCCAGAAAATCCTTTCTATTTCTAGATGCTAGATAGGTCAGATTTGCATTTTAAGGACTGGGATTCTTAAATGAGCTGCCTTCCCAGGTTGCCTCCTGGTCCAAAGCACACTTGTCAAAAGCAACAGTGGCAAGGCATTTCAGGCTTTGCCTCTTAACACAGGCACCTGGGCAGGTAGTCACCCCTGTGACTCTAGCTTGCAAAATAAGAGGACTGGTCTAGGCAACCTCTCAGTACCATCCTCCTAAAAACCCTGTCAGGAAGCAGTGCAAGACAAAATATGCTGGTGTCCACAAGATTCAGATTCAAACCCCTCTAAAGACATCACCCTATGCTCTGCACAAGTCAGTGAACCTCTCTTAGCCTCAGATAGAACTGAAGGGATGGCTTATCGGAAACACCGACCAGGCTGGAGTGCGTTTGTAAAGTGTACATGGGATACTTATTAGCTTTTAGTGCTTTACCCAAGAAAAAAGACTGATTACAAAAATGACGGAAAGTCAGCCCTCCTCAAGACCAATAAATTGGTGTTTTCATATGGTAGGAACCATATGAATGATTTGAGCTAGCTTCTAAAAGGACTGGTGGCCAAAATCAGATTCTAAGAAGTCATACTCAAAAGACCAAATACAGACAAGAGTAGAATAAGGAAGGGAAGAAATTTACTCTTTACTACAAAGACAATTATTACAATAGGCAGTTCCTGCAGCTTGAAACATCCAGAAATATTCCAAATGAAAGAATTTTCTCCCCTAAAACACCCAACTTCATTATTTTAATGGAAATCGTTTTGAAGTATACCCTCCTCCCTTTAAAAATAGTATAATAAATACAATTTATCATTTTACTGTTGACTGAGTGATCTTATAGAGTTACGAGACTTTTTATCCCTAGTTTTTTTTAAAGTTTTACTTTCCTCACTTTCTTTTCTCTTCAATTTGTTTCTGACCTAGATAACCCCAAACTGCCAGAATTGTAGTAGTAGTATAGTATAGTAGTAGTAACAGCAAATAAGTTTAAGGTACAACCAAGTCAATCAAATATAAGCACTATAATGAGACTTTCTGAAGTCTAGCTTGGCTTCTCAGGCTTCCTTTGCTTAATTCTTGGCTATATCCTGGGCAAGTGCAATCTTATCATCGAATAGGTTAAGTTGTTTTTGCACTGTATTCACTTCAACGACTTTTGCTTTAATTATATCCACGAAATGTTAGTAGGAACTTGTGATGAAAGACAAAAACTAATTCTATGTCTTAATTGAAATTATCTGCATTATTGTCTTATTGTGGCACTTGAGTTAGTCTGGGTTATTTGTTAGAAATTCTGGCAGTTTCCAAATCAAGCAGGACAGACAGGCCCAATGACAGACAATGTCAGTTACTCGAGAGTCAGTCTAGATAATTTGAAACTTGTCACTTATTTATCCATAGGGGGATGAATTTTTAGGGCAATGCTCATAGACTAAGTTTAGGAAATAATTTAATTGGCACTGGATGAGGGAATGCCTGCAGTTATAAAATCATGGATCCTTATGGTTTCAATTAACATAGCAGATCACAAAATATTTTACAGGTTAACCATCTCTCTGTTGTCTGCATGGTTATGGTCTTCAATAATTAACTTTTATGTATAAATCGGATAATGAACAAAGATTCTATGAAATTGAAATTCTAACCATGAAAAGGGGAATGAGTAGTAAGTAACTACTATGAGCTCAACAATGGGGCTGAGTGCTGTTATCTTCTACAACTGAGGGAAAAAGCAAAGGCATGGATAAAAAAAGCCCATTAAGATTTCTGAATGGTAAGAAATAACTCAAACAATGGTTTTTTGTTCTGGTTTTTTGAGTGTTTAGAGAACTCACTAAAATGAATGTATAATTGGAGCTTTTTCAGGTTCAGTAAGCTAAGTCACTGAGTATAAATTCCTTTAATCTTCTACATGTTGTTCAGTCATGTCTAATTTTTCATCACCTCATTTGGTGTTTTCTTGGCCAAGATATTGAATTAAGCATGTGTTCCTTCACCAGCTCATTTGACAGATGAGGAAATTGAGGCAAACAGGGTTCAGTGACTTGCCCAGAGTGGTCACACAGCTAATAATTTATGAGGCCAGGGACAGCTAGGTGGTGCAGTAGATAAAGTACTGGCCTTGGATTCAGGAGGACCCGAGTTTAAATCCAGCCTCAGACACTTGACACTTACTAGCTGTGTGACCCTGGGCAAGTCACTTAACCCCCCACTGCCCTGCAAAAAAAAAAAAAAAATGGGAGGCCAAATTTTAATTCCCAAAGTTTCGTCTTCCTGACTCCAAACCAAACACTTTATCCTCTGTGTCACCTAACTGCCCCATCTTCTACATATAAACGAATGGTCAACTGCAGACTCCCCCTCCTCTCCCGGCCTCCTTATCCTCTCCCTCTCCCCAAGACAAAAAATACCCCCAAAAGTACTTGATCTGCATAGCAACCAAATCTTCCTAGGCTAGTGGTACCACCTGCTGGCTGGTACCGAGAAGTGATTCCACCCACCCCCCCCCCCTCAGTTTATAGCTTTCTTTCCTTGTTTACAATTATGTTAGTTCCACCTTGGGGAACTTCTCACAGAGAACTTAAGTTCCTTCTTTGGGCCAAAAAAGCAAGCCTGATCAGTCATCTCCCAAATAGTATTACTATCTCACATTTATATAACTCCTAAGGTTTACTAAGCACATTACCTTCATATTAATAAAACTGGAGTTTTACATTATGAGTATTACAGATTTGTGTTAGGCCAGACACCTACTATACTCCCTCTTTCAATAGGGAAATGTATTCTGCAACAAGAATCTAGACAAAAAAAAAGAATGTAGACAAATGACAAACTGATTTTTGGAGTAAACAGGAGACACTTCCTGTACCTGATTATGTCCTCTACACACAGGGAGGTTATAGGAGACTTTTTAAAAAGAATGATTGTGTGAGTAATGACAAAGAAATTGCATTTATCCTCTGTCTTCTAGCTACGGTTCCCTACCTCTACTACCTCTACACATCCCCTGCCCCACACAATTGCACTAATTCAGACTCCTTATAAGGTGGACACCTTATACAGTCTCCTAACTAGGTTCGGGATTTTTTCCACTTGCCAATTAACTACACCCTGTTTCATCAACTTGGAGACTGAGAATGTTCTTTAGTGTCTAAAACTGTACTGCAATGTCAGCCTGGATGTCTTGATTAGGGTGAAAATTTTACCTGTAAATATTAATACCTCAAATAGAGATTGCAGAACTCAACTTCAACTACCTAGCACACAACAGAGAACTAGGTAGGAAAACAGCAAAAGACCTTAGAATAGAATATCTGAAATACATGTCATATTAAAAGAGCTCAATAAGACCTCAACCAAGAACCCACTTGTTCTTATTTTACACACAATATAAACAAACTGGATACCTGGTCTCCATGCCTACCAGAGTGGAAACTGGGCCTCCATACCAAGTTTCTCTCCCCACTCCCACATGCTTCTCAATTGGTAATTTAGAATCTAAGAACTTTGACAGCACTAAGAAATGCTAATCCCTGACATTCAAGGAAATAACAGAAAACTCAAAAAGGCAAAACAGAATCACCTTAGGTCTTTTACTATCGAGCTAAAGAGACCCACATAATTCAATTGCTTCTGCAGATACACACACACACACATATTTAAAATGTTTGCTGCTCATTTATTTTGGAAAACTCACTTATGAGGCTGAAGAAATAAATGGCTACTCATTACAACTTTTATTCTTTTCTAAGCACTTTTACTCTTAGCAGTATTTTAAATGAACTAAGATTTCATGGAAAACTTCTATAATGTAAACATTTTCTGAAGATTGGAATAGAACCTTTCAAAAATCGGTTGTAACAATTTTAACCACACGCAGCTTTTTCTAAGTTGCACTGAGATGTGTTTCTAAAGCTGTCCAAAATTTTAAAAAATTTTAACCAAGCACACTATGAAAAGCGTATTATCTTTCCTCTCATCCCACTACTTCATAATTTTTGTGCCTGGGATTACAGAAATTTCTATCAGGCTTTCTAAAGACTAAACTTTATAAAGTTTTAGCGGCTTGAGCAAACTCAAAACTTAAACTGATTCTTTTATCTCTAGAATCCTTCAGCACAACTTGTGTTTTGTGTAATTTCCCAAAGAAACTAGACTGAAAACACTGTTCCTGCTGAAAAGGACAATCAACAACTAATAAATTCTCAGGTGTTTCTGAAAATCAAAGTTAGGTGTAATACATTAACATACCACCACAGAGTAACATGGTTACTATAGTCAGGGCAACAAACCCCCATAACCGTGCACTTAGTACGACACCTTGCTGTGTGGCTCTGAATAAAAGGGCTAATTAATAAAAACCCCAAACCCTAAGAACTCAGGGGCTTAAGTGCATTGGTGTGACTAGAAACGAAAATAAGTGTCGGTTTTATGATTTCTCAAAGGCGAGTGGCGCTCGGCTGCTAACAGAAAGGAGCACTATGACATTTTACATTTCAGAGCAATGCCGGGCGGCACCATTTCCCAAGCCGAGCAAACATCCCTTGAAGGATCCTTGTCAAACATCTGGGGTGCTAAATGGCAGCCCCAGCATCTCTCCGCCTTTCTCTTTCAGCACTCCCCCCCCCCATCACAAATCGGCTCGCGGGAGGGGGCGAGCCAGGGGGGGGTCAGACCCATCATCGCCAAGGTTACCGAAGCCTCCCCTCGCTGTCCCGCCGATTCTGTCCCTTCCCTCACCCCGAATCAGAGGCATCTCGGAGGGAGAACGCGTGGGGTGGGGGCGGGGGCGTGGGGAAGACAAAGGACACGAGTCACACACCTACGGGAGCCCGCTTTCAAGCAAAATGGAGATAAAGCCACCCACCCCCCACGAGCACGCGGCTCTAAGGCGGGGGTGTCTCCGCCGGCCGCCAACAATAGCCCACGACCGCCGGGAGGGTCGGCGGGGTGCGGGGCGCCGCTTCCTAACGGGGTCCCTTTGTTCGCTCCCCCGCACGAGGCCGGAGGCGCCGGGCGGGGGGCGCACCCACCTCGTCCTCCTGCTCGCTGCGGAAGCACAGGCAGGCCGCCCGCTTCTTGAAGCCCTCGCGGTCGTAGGTCCTCGTCTGGTTCGGCTTAAACTTCATCCTAGAGGCGGATCCCTCCCGCTCCTCCTCCTTCTCTCGCCGGGGCTCGGCCGCCGCCAACCCGACCGAGGGCGCGGGGAAGGATGGAAGGGGAAAAGAGGGGAAGAGAAGGGGGAAGAAAGGAGGGGGGAGGAAGGAAGGAAGGAAGGAAGGAAGGAAGGAAGGAAGGAAGGAAGGAAGGAAGGAAGGAAGGAAGGAAGGAAGGAAGGAAGGAAGGAAGGAAGGAAGGAAGGAAGGAAGGAAGGAAGGAAGGCAGGCGCTCCGAGGGCCGGAGCCGAGGCCGGGGCTGCGGGGGGCGCGCGAGCGACAGGCTGCTTCGGCGACACTAGAGTCCGCGGGCCGGGGAAGCTGCGCCGCTGCTACCGGAGAAGCCGCGCCTCGCCATGGAGCCCGCCCGCCCGGCCGTACGACGCGTCGCCGCTCGCTGCCGTCGGTCACTCGGTCAGGCGCCTCGTGACCGCCGCGGACGGTTGGCAGCTCGCGCAGCGGCTCCTCCCTCGCGGCGGCGGCAGCGGCACTGCGGTCCGACAGCTCGCGCTCGCTCTTTTCCTGCGCTCGCGCCTCGCTCTCGCTCTCGCGCTCGTTCCCCCGCCGAGGCTTCTCGTACTCTCCTCGTTCACTCGCTTTCCCCCCTTCGCCCCGCCCCCTTAGGACCACCACCACGCCCCTCCCTCCCCCTCTCTGGCGCGAGACACCTCCTCTAGCACACGGGATTGGCCGGAGACCGAAACAGCACTCCTCCCCCCCCACCCCCCCCAAACCGAACCTCGCATTCTCTAGGCGCGAGGCGACTCAGCCAGGCCCCGCCCCCTCTACCCCCCCTCCTTTTTTTCATTGAACTTGGCCAGAAGCCTGCGTGGTGCACTTGCGCCTGCGCCCTAAGGCGATTGGAGGGGGAGGAGGCGGGGCTAGACGCCTCTGGGCTGGGGACACTGGTCCTGGAACGCATCGCCTTGCAGCGAGCGCGCTCTTCTCTTCATGGGGGTCCGTCGGCGGGCTGTAGACGGTGGGTGTGCTCCCAGAAGAGAGCCAACGGTGGGCCGAGCGCAGGAGAAGAGCAAGGAGGTCTTCGCTCTTTCGCAGGTCACATTCTAGTAGGGTCAAGGAGCATTTATTAAGCGCCTGCTATGTGCAAGAGAGGCAGTGAATTTTAGTGGAGAAAGAGCTAGGCTTCAGCGAAGTCAACAACCATTTATTAAAGACCTACTATGTGCCAAACCCTGTGGTAAGTGCTAGAAGTACAAGGAAAGGCAAAGACAAACCCCAGTAGCCTTTAAATCACATACACATACATACAAACACATAAAGAGTCAAACAAGGAGCATTTATTAAAGACCCACTATGTGCCAGGTTAAGGGTAGCTAGCTAGGCGGCAAAGTGGATAGAGTGCCTGCCCTGGAGTGAGGAGGGCTTGAGTTCAAATCTAGCTTCATTTAACCTCCTTTGCCTCAGTTGCCTCATCTGTAAAATAGGCTAGAGAAGGAAATGGCAAACTACTGCCAAGAAAACCCCAAATAGGGTCATGAAGAGTCAGACATGACTGAAATGACTGTAGAACAGCAACATGTGCCAGGTAGAGAGAAGACCAGACCCCTCCTCCAAATATCAAAATGGCTTTCCAACAACAAGCCTACAAACGCCATCTTCCTAAAAATGCTCCTTGTTTGACTCACTTGGAAGTTAGATATAACTAGGGAAATGCTAGAAGGAGGAATCCCTCTCCCTACAATTACAGGGCATCAGCCAAGTTCAAATAGCAAGTCATTTGTATGGGGGAAGTCAATGAAGGTTTAAGGGAAATATCTGAACAGATATTCAAGGTTGCAATGCCAGCCTTGAAGTGCATGTTACTGGTATAGTTTGGAAAAAGTGTTAACAAGGGCAAATTCAGTTTAATTTGACAAGCATTTATTAAGCACCTATCACATACTGAGCACTATTTATTTCGGAAGATACTGAAGACCCCAAAAAAGTAAGTCCCTGTTCTTAAGAAGCTTACATTCCACTCAGGAGAGTGATAGCTTCTAATGAAAGCAATTTTAAACAAAAAACAGAAGCTTCATGGGAACTCTGCTACCTGTGCTACCTTGGACAAGCCTCAGATCATCACCACTACCACCATCATCATCGTTCAGTCCTTTCAGTTGTGTCTGATTCTTTGTGATCCTATTTGGGGTTTTCTTAGCAAAGATCCTGGACTGGTTTGCCATTTCCTTCTCCAGCTCATTTGGCAGATAAGGAAACTGTGACAAACAGGGTTAAGTGACTTGCCCATGTTCACAGAGCTAGTAAGTGTCTGAGGCTGGATTTGAACTCAGGTCTTCCAGACTCCAGGCCTAACACTCTATTCACTGCATCACCTAGTTGCCCCAATAATAATAATTGCTAATGTGTATATAATGCTTGCTATGTGTTAAGCACTTTACAATTATTATTTCATTTGATCCTTACAGCAACCCTGGGAGATAGATGCTATTGTTCCCATTTTACAGATGAGGAAACTGAGGCAAATGGGCTGTCATCTGCCCAAGCCGGATTTAAGTTTGGCACTTTATCTACTTCATCCCCTAGCTGCCCCCAGTTTCTCTGGGCCTACAAAAATGAAGGGGTTGAATTAGATCTAAGGTCTCTTGCAGCTCTAGATCCTTAGATTATGTAAGGGTCCTGAGTGACAAGGAATCTTCAGGTTCTTCCACTAGCCTAGCATAACAGCAATTGGAGAAGTAGTTGTTTAATGACTGGGTATTTCCAGTGTTAAAAATGTGGGTTATACCCATTTAATTAGAGACTCTGTGCTCATTTACTCACCTAAAATGGCATGTCTAGAGGATAGGTACCAACTGATTAAAGAATGATCTTATAAGATCATTAATCTGATTAATTATAGGATAATGCAAGTAAAGGTAGAAGGGAGCTTAGAGTGTGATCATGTTCCACCCTCCCTTTTCATGAATGAAGTTACCCCTCAATAGGGTAAATTGACTTACCTAAGGTCACACAGAATAAGGACTTGTAACATGTTTAAATTTTTTTTAAAAACATTTTATTAACCTGTCCCTCCCACTATACCCTTCTCCCCCCAACCTTTTGGATTTAAAAAAAAAACCCTCCACATATATTTACACAGTCTGGCAAAACCAAATTCGCACATTAGCCATATCTGAAATGACGTGCATATTTCTTCATTTTTGGTTCTTCGCCTCTCTGACAGGAAGTGGGGAAGAAGTTTCATCTTCAATTCTTTTGAATTCCTGCTTAGTCATAGCATTGAGCAGAGTTCTAAAGTCTTCCAAGGTTCTTTTTCACAGAACAAGGATTAGAATCTGGGTCCTCCAATGTGTACCAAACTCAAGGCCCTTCCAAGGACATCATTAGATTAGACTATCTTTTTATGACTAAGCAGCATTTTTTCTCTTTTTCAGACAATATTTTTGTTACTTCATAATTCTGCTAAAGATTAGCATTTTCATCACACGCCTTCCGGGAAAAAAAAAACACAACTCTTTTTGGTATCTGTAAATACCCCTTTGCTTTTCATAGTGAAGTACTCCCTAAAAGTCAGGTACAAAAAAAAATTGGTCAATCAGATCCTTTTATAATGTCTGGGCCAGGGGGCAGCTAGGTGGCGCAGTGGATAAAGCACCAGCCCTGGATTCAGGAGGACCTGAGTTCAAATCCAGCCTCAGACACTTGACACTTACTAGCTGTGTGACCCTGGGCAAGCCACTTAACCCTCATTGCCCTGCAAAAAAATTAAAATGAAAAAAAAAATGTATGATGTCTGGGCCATAGAAGGCACCTGATGCATGCTTGTTGGTGGATTGCTTAATTTCTACTTCATTTGAATTATAATGGCAGAAATGAGCATTCCTTATTGAGTTTTTTTTTCTTTTTACTAGTAATGATTTCTAACACTATCTTAAAGCTTCCCTCATAGCTTCCTTCTCCAAACTTTCAATGGCATAGTTTAATAATTTAAGACCAAACACATATATGAGGAAATACTTGCTCCCAAGCTTCTGATAACTTCATGATGTGTGTATAGAGGCAGGGATGGGGAATAGGGGAATGGTTCAGTTCTCACCTTAAGTCAAGCAAGCGGCAAGCACGATTTAAATGCCTACTGTATGTCATGAACTATGCTAGGCACTAGGTATAAAAATATAAAACCGAGATAGATGATTCCTGCCCTTAAGAACCTTACATTTTACTAGGGAGATATAACATTTAGGGAGTAGTAGTCAGGGAAAGGAATTTGCATCCAGGAAGTCACAGAAATTATTGGGGGAGCCAAAGCAGGGGGAGAAGGTAGAAGCAATGTGGGCAGGGAAGAGTGAGGCAGATAGCCAGAAGCCTGTATTATTAGGTAGGTATCCTGGAGGATGGCTGATGAATGGGATGAAGATGGTAGAACTCAATCTCCATTGGGTTTACCATATGGATGCCAACATTATGTCACCTCTCTCACTGGATTCCAAAGTTTTTCAATGAAATATTCTTGGAGAATGCTGTCACCTCCCTCCCCATTCTACCCCCAAGCTGAGAAAAGCAACTAGGGTACCCTTTGCATGTTGCTTATGTTGACGTAGCTTTTTTAAGGTTTCTCTAGTCTTTGAAAGCTTGGGATTATTGCAAGTATTATTCTTCAAATCCAAGTCTTCCTGACTTCCTGACTCTACATACATCATCACCTTTGAACATCACCACCCCATAAAGTCTGGGTTTTTTTTTGTTTGTTTTTTGTTTTTAGTTTTTTGTTTTTTTGGTGAGGCAGTTGGGGTTAAGTGACTTGCCCAGGGTCACACAGTTAGTAAGTGTAAAGTGTCTGCGGCTGGATTTGAACTCAGGTCCTCCTGACTCCAGGGCCGGTGCTCTATCACTGCGCCACCTAGCTGCCCCCATAAAGTCTGTATTACAGGTGTTATTATTCCCATTTTATAGTTGAGGAGGCTGAGGCTCAGGGAGGATAAGTGACTGGATTACAGACACAGTACCCAATCCATTATGCCACAGTGCCAGAAAGGAAAAATGGGTGGGGGGTGATGTGGGATAATCCAACTGGTATAGATTTAGGGGGTGCTAAAAAGCATTTGGAGTCAGAGGACTTGGGTTTATATTCTGATTCTGCTTATTACCACCTGTATGACCTTGGGCAAGTCACTTAACCCCTCTGAGCCTCAATTCTTCATTTGTAAAATGATGAGATTAGATCAGATAGATGGCCACTTGAAGCTCTAGACCCATGATCCTGTAATTTAATTATTTTGTAAACTAGTGAATACTTTTATAATATGAACAGTCACCCCCTAATTTATTGGTTTCATGAGTTAGGATTTTTGCATGCCAGGTTTTCTGAAAATGGGTCACACTTTACATTAAAAAAAAATAAGCAATCTGTTAAAGAAGGAGAGGCTGGTCTTGTTTGCTGTTTTTATGCATGATTTCTTTGATTGTTATAACATTTCCTAACAACAAAAAAGGGTCCCTGCCTGGTATCATTTAATACTTATCAGACATAGGCCCTATCCAATAACATCACAATTTAAATAGACACAGGCTTGCTTCTCCTCCTTAGGGCCAGAAGAGACTGGGCTAAACTGGCTTGATCCTTTTTAGATCAGAATCCAATTTCAGATTGACCTGACAGTAGTCTCTTAACTCCAGTACCAAGAACTTGGAGTACAGGGAAATTTATTGCAATAGTTTCAAGCAGTTTAAAATTTCAGAGAAGGGAAAAGGCCGTACACTAAGTATGTCTTAGAAAAGCTTGTTGCTCAATATTTCAAAAGGCAACATAATTATATATTTGAGGCAGCATGGTCTGGATAGAGGAGACTTAAATGCTGTTGGGACTGACTCAGTCACAAGAAGCAGGCCTTTAAGTTTTCCTGTATCTTAATTTGCCTTATCGTAAACCTGTGATCCTACTAAATGTTCCCTTCCAATTTCAGGGCTGTTGTGCAGATGAATAATAACCGCTTCCATTTACAAAGTCCTTTCTTGTGGGAAAGGTAGTATGAGTATTTTTACCCCATTTTACAGATTCAAAAGCTAAAAGGTTACCATGGGGAAGGTGACTTTTCCAGGTTTTCAGGACTAGTATCTGAAAAGCTGTATTTGCAGCCAGGCAAATGGCACAGAACTCACTCTCAATTCACTTGGGAGCCTGGGATGCCATGAGCTTGCCACAGAGAGGGTTGCCCCCAAAAGGTGGGGGAGTAGGACACGGACATTCCAGGAAGGGGCTGACAAAGGGTGATGAGGAAGCTGTCATCTGGTCACTTCTAATTTTAACTCTTGCTAATGTGGTTGAGTAGGTAGGAGCTGGCATTGAAACAAGGAAGACCTGAGTTCCAGTCCTGCCTTTGATACATGACTGGCTGTGTTTCTTCGGATAAGTCAATTTATCTCTTAATGCATTAGGAAACTCTCTAAGAATCTAAGTTATACTAACCTACACTGGTAGAGGAACTTTCCTCATTCTATGTTCCCTAGACCAATGATTTCACAGGTCCACTCCCTATTCTTGTTAACTAGTTGCTAAGATCAGTTGTTTCTATATTTAATTGAAAAATAATGTCATGGTGGAAAGGGCTTGAAGCCCTAGATACAGTTGAGTGTCAGAACCAGAAGTGAAACTGGATCAGACATGACTTCAAGACTAATGCCCCATTGGGTCCAATATTCTTCCTCTTCACATTGAATTTGTGTTGTTATAACTCAAATAAAAAAACAATGCTGATTACATAAACAACAGTGGAATTTATCTCAAATTTGAAATAACACAGAAGAGCTTTTTCTTGGGGAAGAAACATCTCTTCAGGTGGTGCAACTGGTAGCAATTACAAGAAGGCAAAATGTGAATTGCATTTACATATGACTTTATATAAATTGTCTCAACTGATCCTCACAATAGTCCTGTGAGGTAGGTAAAATGTCACAATTTTACACATGAGGAAATAGGCTTAGAGAAAGTTAGGAGCCTTTCTCATGATAAGAGAGCTAAATTTGAATCTGAGGAAGGATTTGAACCATGTCTTCCTGATATCCAATAAATTATTCTCTAAATTACAATGTTCAGAGACTATACGGGGTGAATAAAAATTCAGAGAACCTTGATTTTTTTTTTTTGTTTTGCATCACATTTATTTCTGAGTATAGCTCTCCCCCTCACTCAGTGAGACTCCCTTGTTACAAATATTAATAAGAAAAGAGAAAAAAAAGCAGTCTCCTCCCCCTTCGCCCCCCCTTCCCGCCCCCCATCAACACATTGACTGTGTCAGGCAGTATGTCTGCTATCTCTCACCCATAGTGCTCCACCTCTGCATTGAAGAGAGGAAGGCCTTGCTAAACTTTTAAAACAACTTTGTTATGGCTCAGTTTTGTACAAGGTGTTCTTCCATTAGAAATGGAGAAATAGCTTACCAATTTATAATCTTTAATTTTTATTTCCTTGAATCACATTTATGGCAGGACGTGTTTCAGGCAAAAAAAAAAAAGTACCCTTGCACTCTGTTTATATGTGGTTCACTGTAGATAATCAACATGTCTTATAGAAATCTATTCCTTCCTTTCCTGACTTATCTTCAGAGAAAGGTATATGCTCAAGTGGTTATCACTTCTTAAAAACCATGACTCAACATTTTGGGCTCGTCTCTGCAGACCTTGGCATTTCAGACAACTATTTCACTCTTGGGGTTTGTTCTGTTAAGAGCCATTCTGCATTTATGTTCAAAGGGAGAACATTGATTAAGAATGCATGTTTAGTAAGGAATATAATTCAAATGGCCATGCAATGAGTCATAGGGCTATAAAAATATTAAATGTGTAGTCATAATAACATTAGGCTCTGGGTGATCAGAGGAACTAAAAATACATTTTATGAAGCATACAATATTAATGCTTTCCAAATTGTGAAGTCAAATGCAAAAAATTGCTCACCTATGCACATTAGATTAAAATAAAGTCTGAGTTGAAATGATACCATGAATTTTAAAATCCACAGCTGTCAGAGGATCAGAATGAGGGGGGACCTCAGAGGCCATCTGGTCCCACTTCCTCTTTTTAGAATTGAAACCAGGACCCAAGGGAGATGAAATGACTAACTCAAGGTAGAACAGATAAATGCAGGTAAGGATTTGGGGCTGAATCCTCTGACTGAGCCTGTGTGTCTTCCACTGTAGAATGCTATTGGTTGAATGAATAAATAAATTTGCCCCCTGCTCAGATCCAAAGGGAGTTAGTTACTCATTGACAGGTATGAAAATTGTCCTGATATTTGTGTTATTTAGCCCTTCAGGTATATGTGTGTATGTATGTATATGTGTGTATATATATATATATATGTATGTATGTATGTACATGTATGCATGTACATACATACATATGTACCGATATATACACAATACACATATATACATATACATACACACATATATCCCCTTCAGGTTTAACTGTCTCTGCATGTGTATATATTTATATATGTGTGTTTATAGATATGTACATGTATGTATATAAATACATGCACAAACATGCACACACACACACACACAATTACAACCAGAAATATCACCACAGTCAAAGCTGGGATCTGATGGACCAAGCTAGGTACAGTGTTGAAGATTAAGACATCTCAATATGAGTTAGGTGAAAAATAGAATAAGTAGAATTTAGAGCTGAGCATACAAGCAAAAAAAAAATCCTAAGACCAGGAATGAAAACACAGATTCAACAAATACTTGTTGAATTAAGCGTGACAAATTTATATGTCATTTCAAAGTTTATAAAGGGGGCAGGTAGGTAGCAAAGTGCATAAAGCACTGGCCCTGGATTCAGGAGGACCTGAGTTCAAATCCGGCCTCAGACACTTGACATGTACTAGGTTTGTGACCCTGAGCAAGTCACTTAACCCTCTTTGCCCTGCCAAAAAACAAAGAAAGAAAGAAAGGAAGGAAGGAAGGAAGGAAGGAAGGAAGGAAGGAAGGAAGGAAGGAAGGAAGGAAGGAAGGAAGGAAGGAAGGAAGGAAGGAAGGAAGGAAGGAAGGAAGGAAGGAAGGAAGAAAGAGAAAGAAAGAAAGAAAGAAAGAAAGAAAGAAAGAAAGAAGGAAAACATTTATAAAGCGTTTTTAAAAAATAACACCCTTCCTCCCCTACCATGGGAGTAGCTGGTTGAAGTTGCAAGTTCCAGCTTTTAGATGACAAAACTGAGTCATAGAGAGGGGACATGACCAGCTTATGCCTATTCTCCTTTTAAGTTCCGGAAAGAAATGAGGTATTGAATCCAGATTTCCCAACTCTGAAGCCAGTTCCTTCTCTACTCCATCATGTTGCCTTCTTTGCATTCAGTCAATCAATCCACAAACTTTTATGAGTTTGAAGTATTTTAATAAGAAGGTACTATGTGAAAAATATTTGCTAGGGTCTCAGCCACTTAACACTTACTAGCTGTGTGATCCTGGGCAGGTCACTTAACCCCAATTGCCCAGCAAAAAACAACAACAACAATAACAACAAAAAATATTTGCTAAGAGTTGAGGATACAAAGAGAAAACCAAAGGATCCCTGGCCTCAGCGAGGTTACATTCTATCTGGGAAAACAGCTTTATACATCTAAGTAGATACAAATATATACAAAGTAATTAAATTTGGCCTTCTACTTGTCCCCATTTCAGAAAGCAGACTAGTGCTCCAGGAACAGCTGTTTTGTTTGGGACTCCCAGGTTATCTAGGCCATCCAGGGTGACTCCGAGCCTTTGGCTGAGTGGTCTACCACACCCTGAGGATAAGAAGTAAAAGGCCCCTGAGCATCAGCTCCTGCTTTCTATTATTTATGTACTCATTTTGGACTGGATGGTGGGGGTGTGGGAAGGACTGGTTATATCTGAGCTTTTCTTTGATTTGCTTTTTATTGTCAAGAGTTTTATTAGAGATTGTTTTTATTTCTTTGTTGCTCAATGACTTCTTTTTACAGAAATCCTTATCTGTCTCCAAAGCCAAAGGGTGTAAGCAACATTTATTTGAACATTTCCACTCCACAGTCAGTGGTCACAGAGATGTACACATTTTCCTACATGATAATGCATGCTGAAATGCTTTGATGGAGGGAATTTTCCCACCGGGGAGTTCCCTCTACTAATGAAGTCACAGATCAAGTGCTTATAGTAATGGTATTAATAGCTAGCATTTATATAGACTTTAAAGTTTTCAAAACACTTAACAAATATTATATCATTTTATCCTCACAACAACCCTAGGAGGTAGGTGCTATTATTTCCCCCATTTTTCAGTGAGGAAACTACAGCAAACAGAGGTACAATGATTTGCCCAGGATCACACAGCTATGAAGTATCTGAGACTGTATTTGAACTCAGGTCTTTCAGACTCCAAGTCCTGCCCCCTACTATGCCACATAGCTATCTATAAGACAATGAAATACACTTTTATATTCCCCCAAATAAGAAAAATAAAAGTCAACATTAATAATCAATGAAATAGGTCAGTTAGGTGGCACAGTGGATAGAGCACCGGCCCTGGATTCAGGAGGGACTGAGTTCAAATCCGGCCTCAGACACTTAACAATTACTAGCTGTGTGACCCTAGGCAAGTCACTTAACCCCAATTGCCTCACCAAAAAAAAAAATAATAATCAATGAAATAGATTTTCTTAGTATTATGGAATGAACTAATTTTAATTTCATTCAACAAATATTTGAATTGGTAAATTCCTTGAGGGGGTTTTGTATCCCTAGCACTTAACATAGTGCCTAGAACATTTGTTGTTGTTGTTTTGTCTATTAGTCATGTCTAATTCTTCCTGACCCCATTTGGGTGTTTTTTGGCAAAGATACTGGAGTGGTTTGCCATTTATTTCTCTAGCTCATTTTACAGATGAGGAAACTGAGGCAAACAGGGTTAAGTGACTTGCCCAGGGTCACATAGCTTAGCAAGTGTCTGAGGCTAGATTTGAACTCAGTTCCTCCTGACTCCAAGGCCGGAACTATCCACTGTGCCTTCTAGCTACCCTTACCTGGCACATAGTAGGTGCTTAATAAATGTTTATCGATTGATTGCTATTTATTAAGAAAGGGATAGGGATAGGACCTGTGATTTCACTAATATAGAAAACTGAGGTTCCCACTACAGGATGTAGGGACAGGTTGTCACCCTCTTTGCCACTTAAAGTCTTAGATGCCTCAGGCATTGAGAGGTTACACCTCCCATGCCATGACTTGCCCAGGGTCACACAGCTAGTAAGTATCAGAAGCAGGACTAGAACCCAAATTTTCTGGGTTCTGAAGTTAGCTTTCTATTCACTGTTCCATGCTGCTCCTGCCATTTATTAAGAACCTAATTTAATAATAATAACATATATAATAATAGGTTATATATACATATATCTCTATATATCTACTTAGATATATAGAGATATATATCTTCTTTGCTACCTATGTGACCTTGGGTAACTCACAATGATGTAGGAGGGAAAAAAGAGGTTTACAAGAAAAACCCAAGACCCAAGCTCTAATTCAGATATTACCTCTAAAAGGGATTCAGACCCCAGTTAATGGATAACTTATAAGTCAGGATGTTAGGTTCTCTTACCCACAGAAATCAGTGCCCATAACGGGAACAGAGGGAGCTAGGCCATGAAGACCTTAAATAAAATGTCAGGCTATAGAAATTCTAATGAAAAATGTGAAACTAGCCTTGGGAATCAGAAAGAGACATGTGCAGAAAAAGCCAAATTTGTCCCCAGATTCACCTTATAATGTGTAAACTCCAAAAACACACCTCCACTGAAAAAGGTATCTGCCTTGGGGGTTGGCTTAGGACCCCAGGAACTCCAAATTAGGATAAGCCCTCCCCTGCACCTCCCCAAGGTAGAGATTATAATAATGAGACTGATAATCAATTTATCCATACTATAAATATAACGGTCTTTCCTTTCTTTACCTGAGAGATACCTTTTCACTATTCTGGTTCTTTCCCTGTGGTCACTCACAGTATTGCAATAAAACTTGGGAAACTGAGTCACTGAGTCTTGTAATTCTTTTGGGACGATTTCAGTTTGACCCCAAATTCCATCCTACATCATTATTTGGCGCCCAACGTGTGAGGAAATTTTAGTCCCAGACTCAAACTGTTTTTCCTTTTTTGAAAGCAGTGGGGTGAGACCTTGCTCAGGGTAAGTTTGGGATTTGCTTTTACCTCCTGTACTCGGGTTTTGGCTCATTTGGGAGTCCGGCCGGCTCACCAAAGGGAGCCAGGGTATTTCTCTATTTCTCGTTGATCCGGGATCAAGTGATTTACCCTGAAGCTCACTTTCAGCTGAATTTGTCAAAGGAGGGAAGAATTCATATAAGCAAAGTTGGGTACAGAAATACATTTCATTCAGCAGAGAAATAAGTGAGAAAGTTATTGGGGGGGATAGAATAAGAGGGAAGACAGAGTCTGGGAGGAATTAGTCATATGTGCAAAAAAATAAGTTCTAACTAGGAGGGTGGGTCATAAAGAAAGGTTTAAAGGAAAGAAACAGTAAAATCCTATTATTGAAAAGAGAAAGAAGTGGGGCAAGGAAACAGAAGCAAATTGCAACAAACCTAGTGATGTGGGATGGAATTAGGGTCAAAATGATCACCTTCTTATTGTCCCCTACTATTGTCCCTTCTTCTGGAAACAGTAATCAAATCGATCCTGCCTTAGCTTCTGGAAAAGGCTTTATCAATGGTCAGGGGCAGCTAGATGGTGCAGTGGATAGAGCACTGGCCCTGGATTCAGGACTACCTGAGTTCAAATCCGACCTCAGACATTTAACACTTACTAGCTGTGTGATCCTGGGCAAGTCACTTAACCCCAATTGCCTCACCAAAAAACAAACAAACAAACTAACAATGGTCATCTCTATGGTTCCCCTAACCATTAAAAGCGGCCAGACCGGGCAGCTAGATGGAGCAGTGGTTAAAGCGCTGGCCCTGGATTCAGGAGTACCTGAGTTCAAATCCAGCCTCAGACACTTAACACTTACTAGCTGTGTGACCCTGGGCAAGTCACTTAACCCCCATTGCCCCGCAAAAAAATCATAAAAAAAAAAGCAGCCAGACCAAAGCACTCTTCCCTACTTGACACTTCCTTATGTGTGTTTTCTCACTCTTTCAGAATGCCTGAAGAACAAGAAGCCTCTTGCTTATGTATTTGTATCTCTAGTACTTAGCAAACAGGGTTTAGCACTTAGTAAATGATCCATAAATGCTTTAGTTCTTCATCTACCCGAACTGAGAAGCATTTTGTTTGGCCTTGGACTTTTTGTTTGTTTGTTTGTTTGCCTGAAACTGAGCCTTTTAAATTTATTTTTATAGGATATCACAAGATATGAAAATGTAAGGTACTGCCTCAGGATTGACAAAGAGGCAAGTCACACTGGGAAATAATCATTTTTAAAAATTTATACAGTTTTCTGCATCAGAGAGACAGATATATTAGAACTGATGATTTAATTCTCCACTAAAAAAAACCCAAACCAGTGAATGTGTTCGCTCAAAGTCATAATTCTGAAACATTTTGATTCAGAACTTCTCTTGCTTCCCTTTAAATAGTTGACAAACAGCTTGTGAAAACCCCCTTCAGCTCATATTAGAATGCAGGATAGTAATGTTTTAGATAATTGCACATGTATAACCTTTATCTCATTGCTACTGCCTGAGAGAGGGGGAAGAGGAGGAGGAATAAAATTTGGAATGCAAGACTTTAAATAAAAATGTTTATTATTATTTTTTTAAAGTCTATTAAGGATCCAAAATAAGAAATACTAAAGAAATCTTCCTTGGGAGATATTTGCAAATGCTTAGGGATTGAACCTTTATCTCAGTTAGAGATACAGGGCTAGAAATATGCAGTTGTTTTGACCAATGTGAGGACACCCACCCACACTCACCCACACCCCACCCGCCTCTTTCCTTCCCAGACCTTCCCCCCCTCAGACCTTCCCCCAAGGCCTACAGATTGCTGTTATAACTCAGGCAGATACATTCATTTCACTTAACACTATCTGGTCTGAAGAGCACTAGACAGACTGGAGATCTGAATTATCTTTGTAGTTCTGACACTATTTTGGAATGTTGGCCTTGACCAAGTCACAACCTCTCTGTGGCTTGTCTATAAAATGATGCCTGCCCCATCTATCTCACATGGTTCTTTCAAGGCTCAACTGAGAGAAAAGAGATGATCAAACTGTGGTGGGGGGCGGGGGGGGACCTACAGGCATTCAGGATTTACTGTAATGTTTTAGAGGGGAAAGCTTCTTTAGTCTCAAAGCAAATGAAAATATACAATCACCAGGAAGGATCCCCTTTCCCTTTGCCCTCAGAAACTCGGGAAAATGAATAGAAATGGGATTTGGGGGCGATTCCAATGGCTTACTACCTTGAGCAGGAACATCTGTACTTTGGCATTTCCAAGGTTATGTCAGTCATGTGGATAAATTTCTTGGGCTGAGAGGCAGCCAGGAATGTTGGAGGCAGGACTGCACTTGGAATCAGGAAGTCCTGCGTTTGAATCCCACTTCTGAGCACTGGCCCTGGAGTCAGGAGTACCTGAGTTCAAATCCGGCCTCAGACACTTAACACTTACTAGCTGTGTGACCCTGGGCAAGTCACTTAACCCCAGTTGCCTCACTAAAAAAAAAAAGAAAAAAAAATGAATCCCACTTCTGAAGCTTAGAAGCATGGGATCCAGGACAAATAACTAACTTCTCTGATCCTCTATTTCCTTAGCAGTAAAATGGGAATAATGATAGCACCTATTTCCTTTTGTCTTATGTAAAGTGTCTCCTGTGCTTGGAATGCTATCCATCCTCTGCTCCCACTACTGACTTCCTTTAAGTCCCAACTAAAATCCCACCTTCTACAGAAAGCCTTCCACAATCCCTCTTAATTCTGTTAGTTATTTCCTATTTATTCTGTAGAAAACTTCCCCTGTTAGATTTATAAGCTCTTTGAGGGCAGAGACTGGTTTTGCCTTTGTTGTGTGTGTGTGTGTGTGTGTGTGTGTGTGTGTGTACCCGTAGCTCTTAGCACAGTTCCTGACACATAGTAATTACTTTTTTTTTTTTTTTGCGGGGCAATGGGGGTTAAGTGACTTGCCCAGGGTCACACAACCAGTAAGTGTCAAGTGTCTGAGGAGGGCTTTGAACTCAGGTCCTCCTGAATCCAGGGCCGGTGCTTTATCCACTGCGCCACCTAGCTGCCCCCACATTAGTTACTTAATAAATGTTTACTGATTGATTGATTGAAATGTTTTGCAAACCTTACCGTGCTATGTAAATGTTACCTATTATTTCTCTCATCAGGAACAGCTTGCTTTAGCAAAAATTTGACTTAATTTAAAAAAAAATTGTACTGGGGCAGCTAGGTGGCACAGTGGATAGAGCACTGGCCCTGGATTCAGGAGGACCTGAGTTCAAATCTGATCTCAGACACTTGACACTTACTAGCTGTGTGACCCTGGGCAAGTCACTTAACTCCAATTGCCTTACGCCCCCCCAAAAAAATTGTACTTAAGGGTCAAAAATAGGGAAAAAATACATCCCTTGACGGGAAATGGGGAATAGTGGAATCAAGAAGATGGGTTTGGGAATGGCTGAACAAGTTGTGGTATATGAATGTAGTGGAACACTATTGTGCTGTAAGAAATGATGAACAGGCAGATTTCAGAAAACCCTGGGAAAATTTAAATGAATGGATGCTGAGTGAAGTGAGCAGAACCAGGAGAACATTGTAAACAGTAATAACAACATTGTGTGATGATCAACTGTGATAGACTTAGCTCCTCTCAGCAATACAATGATCCAAGACAATTCCAAAAGACTCATGATGGAAAATGCTCTCCGCATCCCCAGAAAGAACTATGGAATCTGAATGCAGATCAAAGCATACTATTTTCACTTTATTTCTTGTTTTTGTTTTTCTTTTCTTGTGGCTTTTCCCTTTTGTTCTGATTCTTCTTTCACAACCGGACAAATGTGGAAATATGTTTAACATAATTGTAATGTATAACCTATATCAGATTGCTTTCTGATTGTGTTGGGGAGGGGGAGGAAAGGGAAGGAGGGAGAAAAATTTGGAACTTAAAATCTTACAAAAATGAATGTTGAGGGGGCAGCTAGGTGGCACAGTGGATAAAGCACCAGCCCTGGATTCAGGAGGACCTGAGTTAAAATCTGGCCTCAGCCACGTGACACTTACTAGCCAGGTGATCCTGGGCAAGTCACTTAACCCTCATTGCCCCACCAAAAAAAAAAGAATGTTGAAAACTATCTTTACATATAACTAGGGAAAATATTATTATTGAAAATTTCTGGGGCAGCTAGGTGGCGCAGGCCCTGGAGTCAGGAGGACCTGAGTTCAAATATGGGCTCAGATACTTGACATTTACTAGCTGTGTGACCTTGGGCAAGTCACTTAACCCTCATTGCCCAACCAAAAAAACTCTCCTAAGTGTTATTTTCTAGCGCTAATGGTTTGGTTTTCTTTTCTTTTTGTCGGGCAATCAGGGTTAAATGACTTGCTCAGGGTCACACAGTTAGCAAGTGTAAGGCCAGATTTGAACTCATATCCTCCTGATTCTAGGGCCAGTGCTCTATCCACTGCATCACCTAGTTGCCTCTAGAAAAAATATTATTAAGGGGAAAAAAAAAAAGACGACAGATTTGAATCTCAGTTTTGTCACTTACTAGCTACTGGACCTTGGGAAACTCATGTTACCTGTGTGAGTCTCATTTTCCTTCCTTGTAAAAATAAGGATAATATCTTGAAGCACTTAGCCCAGAAGACCTAATGAGACTCAAATGAAATAATGTATATAAGGTATTTTAGAAATTTTTATTTTTTGTGGGGCAATGAGGATTAAATGACTTGCCCAGGGTTACACAGCTAGCAAGTGTCAAGTGTCTGAGGCCAGATTTGAACTCAGGTCCTCCTGAATCCAGGGCCGGTGCTTTATCCACTGTGCCACCTAGCTGCTCCTATCCTTCCTTCTTGAAGAGGACAGTGATATCTGGAAGGTGAATTGCAAGTGAATTAGATTTAAGTGAGACAGGGTTGTACAAAGTCACCAGATTCACTTGGTCCTACAGAACTGTCTCTGAGTTCATGGCAAGATATATATACATCAGGATGAGTGGAGATGGCCCTCATGTGTCAGGCACTATGCTGACTAGTTATACAAAAAAAAAAAAAAGACAAAAGATAGTCCCTGGCCTCAAGGACCCAGGCAGTGTCCAGGCACTTGGAAAGTAAGTTGTGTCTACAAACAGGGCTCCAGTCCTGTTGGTTTGGTACTAGAGGATGTGAGAACTAGAAGAGACATTAAAAAGCCATATTGTCCAAGCCCTTTATTTGATACATTAGCAAGCTGAGACCCAGACAGGTGAGGTGATTTGTCCAAGGTCACATAAGTAGTGAGTGGCAAAATTAGGATTTGAATCCTTTTATTCTAAACCCAGTGCTTTTTCTGCTCTAATGCACTTCAATTCCTTTGCCTCACTTAAAGTACAAACCTCTTTAAAAGGTGGCTTCTTCATTTTCTTCCACTGTTTCCTCCTCTCTTTTTACATTTACATCCTTCACCCACTTTCTTTTTTTTTCCTTTTCTTTCTTTTGGAGAGGGCAGGGCAATGAGGGTTAAGTGACTTGCCCAGGGTCACACAGCTAGTAAGTGTCAAGTGTCTGAGGTTGGATTTAAACTCAGGCCCTCCTGAATCTAGGGCAGGTGCTTTATCCACTGCACCACCCAGCTGCTCTTCTCTACCCACTTTCTACTTATTTTTTATTGTTTCCCAAATCAAAATTGGTGGCATATGTGGATAAAAACAATGGCAACAACAATATCAACAGCAATAGCAATAATAGTTGGCATTTGTATAGCACATCAAAGCTTGCAAAGTGGTTTATAATATTATCTAATCTGATTTTCACAACCACTCTAGGAGGTGGGTGCTTTTATTATCCCCCTTTTTATAGATAAGGAAACTGAAGTTCAGAGAGGTCAAGTTACTTGCCCAAGGTCATACAGCTACTAAGATTTTGAGGCAGAACAGTTAACTTCAAAGGAAAAGAAAAAAGGTTAGCAGAGACCAGATTTGGAAGAAATGAGGACATTCCAAATTCCTTCTCCTTGCTTTAAGCTTTGAAACAGGATACTTCCTACATCACAGATTCTGAGCTGTATAATGTAATAGGGTCCATGTAGATGCGCACTCAATTCTGTCAGCTGCAGAAGTCCATGACCTGGTTTGGGTAACCTTGTGAAGACAGCTTTTTATTTCATTACTGCACCCAGAGGGCCCTACAACACAGAAAGCTAGAGGGTGCAGTGAATATTTACTGTAATGGTTCTCTAGCTAATACTAATTCAGCAGACCTTTATTAAGCTCTTAGGCATGAGAGGAATAATAAAGCACCCATTTCACAAGTCCTGGCCTCATAGAGCTTTCAGTCTAGGAAGCAGCTCTGACATTTACCCAGATAACTCATTCACAGAATTCCTTCACAAGGACCTTAGGAAGGACAAAAGAAAGTGCTGAGATCCTAGGAGGAAGGGGGACCAGGGGAACCCCCGGAAAAAGGGCTTTTCGAGCAGGCAGCATGGTAAAGGGAAAGAGAAATGGCTCTGAATCGGGGTTCTTGGTCAGGATCCTGACTCTGTCACTGACTACTTGTGTGACTTTAGCCAAATCTCTTCCTCTCTCTAGGCCTCAGCTTCCTTCTATGTAAAGGATCTGACCAGGTGGCTTCTAAGGTCCCTTCCAGCTCTGGATCTGTGATCCTGAGAGGAAAATGACCCCTGTTCAATTATTCTCTGGAACTTGATGGCAATGTGTCAAAGCCTTGTTATTTTCATTCTTCAGAGAATAGACACTGGCAAATAAATGCTACAGCCAGCAAGTGTAAAGCATAGGGCTTCAGGACCTATTTTAATCCCTAGTCTCCAATGCAAAAATGGACCCTCCCCTTGTTCATCATTGACCGATTACTTAAGGGTTACGATCTAAGCGTGGAAAGCTAGTGAACCAGAAGGCAGTATTATTAACCTTAATTTCCATAATTATTCTTTGAGTTCTTAAGTAATGGGGAGGAGACACAGGGACATTCCTTCAATCCTCCCAGGAGAGGACCTAGGTGAGACCAGCTAAGGACCACTTGACCTGTCTGCCAGAGGGAAGGAAAACTGAGACCTTTGTCTTCAAATAGGTCCAGAGGAGTGTGATTGAATGGTGGTGATTATATTCTACTGGGAGGAGACCACTACCCATTTCTTCCCATCCTGAGGAAGAATAACTTATCTGCTAATTTGCAAAGTGGGTAGAGCACTGGACCTGGAGTCAAGAAGACATGAGTTTGAATCCTACCTCAGAAACTGACTAGCTGTGTGACTCTAGGCAAGTCATGTAACCTCTCAGCCTCAGATTTTCCATCTATAAAACAGGAATATAATAATAGCACTCACCTCATGGATTGCTGTGATTATTGAATAAGACGATTAGGTTAAGTGCTATATGAACATTAGCTCTTATTATCTTATTATGTGAAAGGAATAAAAATGCTTCTCCTCTTTTTGTCCTGCCTGACTCATCTTTCCCCTAAATACTGGGAGCAGATGGACAAATGGGAGAGGCTGCCTTCTACTCCCACAGAAGTAGAATGAAATGAAAGTCTTTAAAAGGACAATCAGTGTTTCTCACACTCACTTAAGCAAGATTCCTATCTAAACCACACTAGTTTTTAGGGCAGTGGACTGACTGCATTTAATTTTCTTGGGATGATTTTGTTTTCCCTCCTCACCTTGTTGCGGTTTCTGTCATCTCTGTTAGTATTGGGATGCATTCTGGCATTTTACCAAGGATGACTACATGCAAGACATGGTGGAAAAAGCTTAATTAAGGAAATATATGCTCAGAAAAGGAGGTGGGTTGGTTACCATAGCGAGAGGAAGGGAAAAAACCCCCCACCAGATCCATGGTCAAACCCTGCAGTAGCACCTACAGAATGTTCAAAAAAATGCCTTCAGAAATTTGGAGTTTGGGGATGAAGAGCTAAGTAACAATAAGAACAACAATGATAATAAGCATTTTTTCAGGTTTGTAAAACCTCTTATGTTGTCTTATTTGTTCCTCACAACAGACCTCTGGGGTAGGTGCTATCATCATACCCATTTTACAAATGAAGAAACTAAATCTGAGGGGTTTTATGTCTGACTTAAAGTCACACAGTTAAGTGAGTATATAAGGGAGGATTGAAACTCCCAATCTTTCTGGCAGCTTACTGGCTGGCTTACAGGCCAGCCCTGTATTCATTTTACCACCTAGCCACCTAGTCAGTTAACAAGTATTTTCTAAGGGGTTACTCTGTGTCAGGCACTGTGTTGAGTTCTGGGGATGACAAAGAAAGGCAAAAATGTAATCTCTGTCCTCAAGTTGATCACATACTAATGGGGAAGCATGGCATTGGAGAGATATGATTTCTGGGTAATTTAATCATTTTATTAATAATACCAGCATTTTAATAAAAGAATGGTCAATTGGTGGCTCTGTCAGACCAAAGACAGTCATGGTGGGCAGACTCATGATCCCTATTGGAAGAAGGGTCTTCCTGAGGGTGGCAATCAACTCTGATTGGTTAACAATTAATGAGAGAATGAACTTTACAATGAGGGGGCAGACCTCAACTTTGCTTGTGTCATTTACTTGTAAGTTAACCCCAGCCTTGGGCATCTATTCAAAGAATTTATCTCCACCCAAACCAGAGTAGAACACATTAGCTGCCCAATGTGGGTGGGTCTGGATAGAGAAGGTTAGCTCTAATCTCATTATCAGCAATGTCCTCCAAGTAACTGAACTTTTAAAATCAGGACTTTAGAAAAAGGAGGGAACTCTGGAGTCTCTCCAACTCATTGGTTATTAATTATCATTTCTCTCAGAAGATAATAAGAAAGCAACTATGTGCATACCTAGCTCCTGGAAGGGATCTCACAGGCCATCTAATCCACTTCTTTATTTTATAGCTGAGGGAATGGAAATCTCTATAAACTGAGTGACCTATTTCAAGGTCATGTAGGTAGTAATCATAATGGGGGGGGGAAGATTTGAATGCAGGTCTCCTGCCTCCAAAAAATTCATCTGTCACTATACCACCCTACTTCCCAACCATGTGAAAGCAATAAAGCTTCCCCAATAGGTAAATGGTCAAAGGATTTAAACAAATAGTTCTGAAAAGAGGAATTTAAAAAAATTAATAGCTACGTAAAAGAATGCTCCAAATCACTAATAAGAGACATACCCAGCAAAATAGCTCTGAAGTTTTTCTTCTGTGTTGTCTAAAATTATTGCTAGTACTGTGCTTTATAAATTAATTGATCGGGGCAGCTAGGTGGCGCAGTGGATAGAGCACTGGCCCTGGATTCAGGAGTACCTGAGTTCAGATCCGACCTCAGACACTTAACACTTACTAGCTGTGTGACCCTGGGCAAGTCACTTAACTCCAATTGCCTCACTAAAAAAAAAATAAAAAAATTAATTAATTAATTAATTAATTGATCGCTATTTATATGGGTTTTTTGGGGGGGCAGGGCAATGAGGGTTAAGTGACTTGCCTAGGGTCACACAGCTAGTAAGTGTCAAGTGTCTGAGGTGGGATTTGAACTTAGGTCCTCCTGAATCCAGGGCCAGTGCTTTATTCACTTTGCCACCTAGCTGCCCCCTATTTATATGTTAATGAATATTATAACAGTTTGGTCAGTAACCATTTATTTATTTACTTTTTTGGGGGGTGAGGCAATTGGGGTTAAGTGACTTGCCCAGGGTCACACAGCTAGTGAGTGTCAAGTGTCTGAGGCCGGATTTGAACTCAGGTCCTCCTGAATCCAGGGCCGGTGCTCTATCTACTATGCCACCTAGCTGCCCCCTAACCATTTATTTTTAATTAATATTATATATCAGTAAAGTATTGACTTCATGTCTTCATAACTTCTCATGGTCTCAGGCCTTCACTGAGTATGCACTTCAGGAGCATGCACTTTCAGAGCCAAGAGAGCAGGTAAAGAGCACAACCCTTGAGTGGTCAAGGTGGATCATTATACATTATAAAAACTAATTGGTTAGCATAACTGAATTCCATTGGTTGATATGACTTGAGGGTGATCTAAATTAAAATGAACTAATGAACTCTATAGATGACCCTCACTCAAGTTGCCTAAGGCAAAGTCCATTCTCTTGGTGTGATTCTTCACTGGACTAGACAAAAGTGTCTCCATTTCTTTTGCTCCCTTGGGCTTGTCCTAGACGAGATTTGCTGAAGTTCCTCAAGAACTGGACTTTCTGGGGTTGGGGAGGGAGGAGGGGAAAAAGGACTGAAGCTATTCTCTGGGTTTCCAAGAAATCAATTTTTTTTGGAAATCCATTATTAATAGCTATTTTTTTCCACACTTCACACCCTGTAAATTGGGGGAAATAATAAAAAATGCAAATAGTCAACATTGGAGGGATTGTAGAAAGATAGTCATTGTAAGGGCCAAATTTAGTATGGGGAGAGTTAATTGGGCAGCTTGCCATAATATTGGGGTAAGAAAGGAGATTAAGAGCCTCTTTCAAAAAAAACAAAATGGGTTTTATTAATGGGAACAAATTTAAAACACGAGTAAGATTAATAGAACTAGGGACAATGAGAAAGGAAATAAGCAAAGGAAAAAAACATGACCAGCTTCCCAGATTATTAGAATATGAATCTCTGGGTAAAAAATGCACCCCCAAACCTGCCTCCAGCCCAGCCAGCTCCAAAGAGCTAGCCTTGCCTCAACAACACAAACTTACCACCACTCAGAATCCACAGTTCCAAAGAGAACCAGCTGCGCAGAGTCTCTCTCCCTCTCCCTCTCCCTCTCCCTCTCCCTCTCCCTCTCCCTCTCCCTCTCCCTCTCCCTCTCTCTCTCTCTCTCTCTCTCTCTCTCTCATGCACCAAAGTGAGACCTCTTCTCCCTTCTCTCTCCCAGAAGCCCCCTCTCCCACAGGAAATAGGGATGTCCACACACACAGCCCCAAGCTAATTGGCCAGCAGCCCTGATTGACAGAACTAACAGGCGGATCTAAAAATGCAAGCCGGCCGGCTTCCGGGACGCTGAAGACCACCTGACTTATCCTCACCAGGCTTCCGGTCATGGCAGGGCTTCCCTACAGTATAATTTGGCCAGGTCCATGTAGGCATGCGGGTGTCTGGGATGAGGTCAGCATGCATGGTCGTGCGCCAGGGTTTTAAATTTTAGCCAAAGATGGGGTCATAGAAACCCCAAATCACAATTAATTCTTTACAGCACACTAGTACATTGTTGACAGAGCTTTGAAATATGTAGCCATTTTGGAAAGCAATTTGGAATTATATAAATAAAGTGACTAAAATATGTATACCCTTTGAACCAGAGACTCCATTCCTGGGTCTGTACCCCAAGGAAGCTATTGATAAGAAAAAAGTCCCCATATACTCCAAAATTTTTATAATGGTATTTTTTTGTGATAGGTAAGAACTAAAAACAAAGTAGATACCTATTGATTGGGAAATGGTTAAACAATTTGTGGCACAAGATCCTAATGGAGGGGTAGCTAGGTGGTGCAGTGGATAGATCACCTGCCTTGGAGTGAGGAGGACCTGAGTTCAAATCCAGCCTCAGACACTTGACACTTAGTAGCTGTGTGACACTGGGCAAGTCACTTAATTCTCATTGCCCTGTTTAAAAAAAAAATGATCCTGGGGCAGCTAGGTGGCACAGTGGATAGAGCACTGGCCCTGGATTCAGGAGGACCTGAGTTCAAATCTGGCCTCAGACACTTTACACACTTACTAGCTGTGTGACCCTGGGCAAGTCACTTAACCCTAATTGCCTCACCAAAAAAAAAAAAAGATCCTAATGGAATAATACTTTGCTATAAGAAATATTGCCTGTGATGAATACAGAGAAACATGGAAAGAGCTCTGTGAACTGATGCAGAGTAAAGTAAGCTGAGCCAAGAAAATAATATATATGGTAACTGCAACAATATAAATAACAACCACGCACCAAAAATTCAAAAGTAAATTCAACAGAGTTATAAAGATCAAGTAAGATGAGAGATGAGAAGATACCTCCAACCTACCCAATGGTAGAGGTGGGAGGACCACAGGTATTAGATATGGCACATTTTTTTTTAATAAAGTATTTTATTTTTTTCTTGTTACACGTAAAGATAGTTTTCAACTTTTGTTTAAACAAGCTTTCCAATTTCAGATTTTTCTGCCTCCCTCCCCCCTCCCCTAGACAGCAGGTAATCTGATATAGGTTATATATACATAATAACATTAAACATATTTCTGCATTAGTCATAAGAGAAAAATCAGAGCAATGACGAAAAACCTCAAAATAGAAAAACAACAGCACCCAAAACAAAAGAATTAGTATGGTTCATTCAGCATCTATACTCCACAGTTTCTTTTTTTTTTTCTTTTTTTCCTGGATTTGGAGATCCTCTTCTATCAGGAGTTCCCTGGAACTCTTCTGTATCATTTATGGCACATATTTTTGAACATTCTCAATGTATGCATTAATGATACTGATTTTTTTCCTTCTCTAAAAAACCCCAAAATCATATTTGTCAGATGCAATGGATCACAGGGAGAGGGAGAGAAGTATATGGAATACTATGATGATGTGAGAAACAGAAAACATCAAAAAGCAAAAAGACACAGTAGATGGTTTGTGATCACCTATGGGAAAGGAGGTAGCTAAGTTGATAAAGTCATGAATTCAGGGAAATATTGTTATTAGGTAATTACCTGCATAATTAGAACCAAGGAAGTCAGGAATGAATATGCTGTGAATTATCAAGCCCAGGTAATAGAAGCACAGAGATGGTGAATGAGCTTTCCATAAGTTCAGAGAAGGCTGAAGTCTGGATTTCTTAGGACCTTTAGAGATTACCTTGGGACTAGAATGAAAGGCAAATTAATATTCCTGTGCTTTTGTGAAGAAGAATGTGAACAGCAATGACTTTTAAGGGCAACTCCTCCCCCTAGCACTTCCTGGCATTCTTGAAACTTCCTACCAATTAGAGCCATCCCAAAGTGGAATGCACTGCCTCAGGGAGGTAATGAGTTCCCCCTCATTAGAGGTCTCTAAGCAGAAATTGGATGACCCCTGACTACTGGGTAAGATCATATAGAGATCTAGACTTGGGAAGGACCTCAGAAGTCACCTGGTCCAACCCTCATTTTACAAATGAGGAAATTGAGGCACAAAGAAATGAAATTACCACCTGTTTAGCAGTTTCTTGGTCAGTTATGGATTGAACTAGATTAACCTCTGGGGGTCACTTCCAACTCTGAGATTCTGTGAATTTGTTTCTTTTTCATCAGGAACCAAGTTCTCCCCACCTCCACCCCCCCTCCCCAGTTGGTTGTAGGACAAGGATACCAAAGTCAATATGATGAGGTTAAAAGCTGCAGTCATTGTTTTGGGTTTTATGTGTGATCAGCATATCATCATTATCATTAATGGGGAGGCATCTCCAGCCCTGATCTATATCTTTTTTCTTTTTTTGGTGAGGCAATTGGGGTTAAGTGACTTGCCCAGGGTCACACAGCTAGTAAGTGTCAAGTGTCTGAGGCTGGATTTGAACTCAGGTACTCTTGAATCCAAGGCCATTGCTCTATCCACTGTACCACCTAGCTGCCCCTCCTGATCTATATCTTGCCACAGGACCCAGATGCCTCTGGAGGAGAGTGTGAGGTTGGTGACTTTGCACAGCCCACCCTCACTGTCATGATGACACCTCCTAATGTCATGGTCCTTTTTGAGAACGAAGGACAGACAATGATTATCATTAATATTAATCAATTAATATTATACTTACTATACTTAATATAATTATTTACTGACCTTTGTGGGATTATTTTAGAGTATACAAAGCATTTTTCATACATAATCTCATTTGAGCTTTACAACTGCTCTGTGAGGTCAATGCTATAATTAATATCAGCTAGTCAGTCAACAAGCATTTTTTAAATAAATCAGTTTTGACTAGTCTCTTCTTTTTATGTTTCCTACATTTCCCCTTGTATCCCTCCTTCCTTCCCATTCTAGAGAGCTATCCCATGTAACAAAGAATGTTTTGATAGGAGAAAGAATAGAAAGAGGAAGAGAAATGAATCTGCAAAACCAATACATACTTTGAAAAAAATCTGACGATATGTGTGCCCATGGATTCCTGCCCTACCTCCCACTCCCCACACTCTGCAAAGGACTGAGGGAGACATCTTCTCATATCTATTCTTGGGGCCCGAGCTTGTTCTTGGTAATTTCACAACATCCATTTAAATTGTTTTGTGTTTGTCCTCTCTGTTTTCATTGTTGTATTGTAATGTATTGTATATTGTTTTCTTGGCTCTGCTGATATACATTGTATCAGTTCACATAGGTCTTTCCATGGTTTTTGGTATCCATCATATTTCTTACAACCCAATAGTTTGTTTAGCCATTCCCCAATCTACCAAGTATTTGGGTATCTACTTTACCAAGCATTTATTAAAACTCTTACAATGTGCCAGTGGTGAGGATACAAAAAAAGGCAGAAAGAGTCCCTCCCTTCAAGCAGCATAAATTCTATTGGGGAGGCAACACACCTCATTTTACATTTGAGGAAACTGCATCTGAGCAAAGTTAAGTGATTTGGCTAGGGTCACAGGGCTGGTAAGTTTCTGAGGCAGGCAGACAATGACTCCAGGTTAGCACTCCATCACCTAGGCCTCTCTGAGACTTGAGCCTTCTCACTCAATGATAATAAATGCTTGTTGACTGACTTGTTGATCCAACAAGGTGTGAATACAGCAACAAATAGCAACTACTCGGGATCAATTATGCTTCAAATAGAAATCAAAGCCCCAAATAAGGTGTCTATGTTCTTTCCTGTCTGTGGGTATATATTAGTGCCTACCTGACAGGGATGTTCCAAGGATCAAAAGAGGTAATGGGCTTGCAAAGTGTTTTGCAAACCTTAAAGTTTCATATCTATATATTTCTATCTCTATCTCAAAAACCATCTCCATATCACATCCATATCCATATCTATTCTATCTATATCTACATCTATATCTATATCTGTGATGTTTAAAATCTAAATGTGGGTTCTAACCTCCCCCCCACCCAATTTTTTGGGAGAAGCTGGCTAAAATCACTGACAATTTCAGCAAGAGTTTAGGCTTTTAAGGATTTATTAAAGTGTATTAGAAGTTACTGAAGAGAGCGTCGGTATAGCCAGAGAAAAACCCTTTCTTTTCCTAGCAGTCCACGTGAAGTCCCTTACCATGCCGAAGTCCTGGATGGAAAGGGAGGGACCCTCCTATTCTCTGTCTCCCGCCACCAAGCCAGTTCCAGACGAAAAGAGACTGATTCAGCAAGCGAGCCTCACCTCCTACTTCCTGTCTCCCTCCCCCAAAAGGGGAGGTCCTGGGGCAGCTAGATGGTGCAGTGGATAGAGCACCGGCCCTGGAGTCAGGAGTACCTGAGTTCAAATCCGGCCTCAGACACTGAACACTTACTAGCTGTGTGACCCTGGTCAAGTCACTTAACCCCAATTGCCTCACTAAAAAAAAAAAAAAAAAGGGGGAGGTCCTTCAAGCTGATAGGTTGAGGGTAGTTTCCTGCTGACATCAGTAGTCCACATCCCACTCAGGGCCAGCTGAGCATGGTCTTGATTTAATCATTCTTAAGTAGGTACTCAGTCAGTTTCTCAGTCTCACCCAATTCAAACAATTCTAAGTCAATCTTCGGGTGGGGCCCCTGGGGGGCTGCCAAATCCCATTATTTTATCACATTTCCATATCTATATCTGTATCTGTATCCATATCCATATCCATATCCATCTCTATCTCTATCTCTATATGTGTGTGGTTATTATTCTTTTTATCATCATCATTATTATTATTCACTTCTAAGGGATATAATAATAGTCCTAAACAATGATCTCCTTTAGCTTCCTCCAATGCTTCTTATTGTTGTTGCTATTTGTCCTTCTTTCTTTTTTTTTAATTTTAATTTTTTTTTTTTTGCAGGGCATTGGGGGTTAAGTGACTTGCCCAGGGTCACACAGCTAGTAAGTGTCAAGTGTGTGAGGCCAGATTTGAACTCAGGTACTCCTGAATCCAGGGCTGGTGCTTTATCCACTGCACCACCTAGCTGCCCCTGTCCTTCTTTCTTGAATGAAGATATCGGGGTGATATCATAACTTGTACTGAATTGGATTTAAGTGAGGGAGGGGGGACTGTGCAAGGTGACCAACCTCACTCTTCCAGAGCCATTTGGATCCAGTGGCAGGATATGTATCAGGATGACTGGAGATAGCCCTGGATATTTAAGGCTATTGGACTTAAGTGACTTGCCCAGGGTCACAGAGCTAGTGTCTGAGGTGAGATTTGAACTCAGGTCCTCTTGATTCCATGGCAGTGCTCAATCCAATACACCACCTAGCTGCCTCAAGGCTTCTTAATTCACTTTCTCAAAGAAGAAATACTGCCATATACCTTCCTTCCCTCCCCCACAAATGTTTATTGAGTTGTTTGTTTTGTTTTGTTTTGTTAATGATAGCAAAGCCATGTCTGAAAGGGTTCAGTTCAATATATCAAAAAACCTTAGAGTGGGAGATGGAAAGAGAACTAAGGGGACAACTAGGTGGCACAGTAGATAGAGCACTGGCCCTGGAGTCAGGAGTACTTGAGTTCAAATCCGGCCTCAGACACTTAACACTTACTAGCTGTGTGACCCTGGGCAAGTCACTTAACCCCAATTGCCTCACCAAAAAAAAAAAAAAAGAAAGAGAACTAAGACCCCAATCAACACTGCCCTCAAGAAGCTTACAATCTACGAAGGGAAGTGAGAGGTATACAAAAAGATATATATATATATATTTTTAAATCGATAAGTAGGCAAATAAGGTGCAAAGGAAGTGTTAGTACCACTTCCTGCTGGGTGGCCTCAGGGCCTGAGAGGACTCAACTCTATCATATCATGAAGGAAGGGTCAGATTTCAATAGGCAAGGATGAAAGGAGACACAAGGGGAGAAAATGGATTTCAGACCTAGGAATGGTGTGAGCAAGGGCATGAAAGCAAGGCACATTTGGGGGTCAGTCAATCAGTCAGTAAATAAATATTTATTAAACATTCATTATGTGTCAGGCACTGTGCTAAGTGCCAGGGAAACAGATATGAAAAAGGCTGTAAGCCTTCAAGGGTCTTACAAGCTAAAGGGAGAAGACACACAAAAGGAAACTGGGCGGGGGAGATAATGGAAAAACCCAAAGAAATTATAGGTAGGTGGGAAATGGCTGACTTGGGGACCCTTTTTAAATGGAAGTCTTGGGAGGTGCTCTGTGCTGTGCCCTCCATTCAAAGAGGTACTAGGGGCAAAGGTGACAGTAAGCTAGCCTCACTGTAGTTCATTTGGCTAGAGCTGGAAGACAAGAAATTCATTGACATTAGGAGCTGTTCTCTTCTGTTTTGTTGTTCTCTTCCAGTCACCTTGCCTTACCTGTCATAGGTGGAAGGGGCAGCTAGGTGGCTCAGTGGATAAAGCACCGGCCCTGGATTCAGGAGGACCTGAGTTCAAATTCAGCCTCAGACACTTGACACTTACTAGCTGTGTGACCCTGGGCAAGTCACTTAACCCTCATTGCCCCACAAAAAATACCCAAAATCCCCCCCCCCAAAAAAAAGGCTTGTTGAATTGAATAAAGAGTTGATGGGTGAGAGTTGGTACCAGAGAGCCATTGCCCCTTTATGGGGACACAATAAAAGTCCAAAGCAGTGACTTCATGCTTTAACCTTATCAAAGTGACCTTGCTATCCTGGTCACCCTCCCATTTGGTTGGGGACAGGGGGACTTAATTACTGGCAAAATAATTAAAGGCTTGTGGAAAGTCTTGAATGTCAGGCTAAAAATAAACATAGAGCTCACATTTAAATAATGCTTTCAGGTCTGTAAATTGCTATACATTAATTTTTTATAAACTACCCATAAAGCAGCCTTATTAACTTTATAATGTTACATCTATTTACAAAGCCGAACAATAATGTTATTAATTTCTAAAGGGATATTTAACTTTGGAATTTACTGATTCTGCTTAGTGTCCTTTGAACCTAGGAAGTCTAGACTTTTTGCAGTGGCCACTGTGGAGCCCTTAAAGGGCTGTGAGCAGGGCAAGAGAGTGAGGAATGAAGCAAATGACTGTAGATATCACTGGGACATGATCCAGTCCAATGCTGGACTGCAAGGGTTGGAATCATCGAGCTGTAGAGATGTGAGGCCAAGGTTGAGCTTGCATCCCACAAGTTTAGCTACTCTGCTTACCACCTCTCTTCTGGTTTAGGCAAACACATTGGAACTAGAGGATATGGTTGTACATTTCTCAAAATATACAAACACGTTTTAGAATCACTGCATTTCCTAGGACAATTCCACTAGAGACACAAAAGTTTCTTTTTAAAATAAAAGATTTAATTTTAAAATCTAAATGAATCTTGTTGTAGTAAAAATAATAATTAGGAAACAAACAGAATTTTCTTCCTTTGCTATTTTCACCCAGGACCTGGGTCTTCTGTCTTGCTTTTGCTTTTCAGGTTGGGCTTTCGATTTTCAGGTAACTTTGCAAAGGTCATTTTTCCCATATGACTGAAGAAACTACAAAATCAGTCCTATACTACCAGATTTAAAAAAATTTTTTTTTTAATTGAGGTTTTATTTTGTTTTTTTTTGGTGAGGCAATTGGGGTTAAGTGACTTGCCCAGGGTCACACAGCTAGTAAGTGTCAAGTGTCTGAGTCTGGATTTGAACTCAGGTCCTCCTGAATCCAGGGCCGGTACTCTATCCACTGCGCCACCTAGCTGCCCCTACTACCAGATTTTTAAAGGCAGGTAATAAAGGACATCTTTAAACTGGCATATACTTTTGATATTTTCAGAATGATTATGAGAAAGCCAGAAATACCATATCTAGGTATTCATCAACTTGTTGTCATGTTTTCTAGCAACGCAGCTGGTATTTGAGGTTTGAAAATATTCCAATCTTTCGTGCCAGATCACTGGATGCCTTGATATCATCTCATTAGTTTATCATCCCTTTATCTGAAAACATAATTAATACTATCCTCAACAAATCTATGTAATTAGGCTTCTTTCACTTTATAAGGACTACTACATTTGGGTTGCAGCTTACATTTTATATTTAAAGGTTTTATTGATGGCTTTTGGTTGTTATACCACTTTTATTTCCAAATAGGCATGCTTGACCTCTCCATCCCCACTGAATGATCAATTTTTAAACATTTTTTCCAATTAATAAAACATTATTATCTCTCCCTCCCAACTCCCTCCCCCATTGCAAAAAAGGAAAACAAAACAAAACAAAACTCTTGT
This sequence comes from Dromiciops gliroides, assembly GCF_019393635.1. Lineage (NCBI taxonomy): Eukaryota > Metazoa > Chordata > Mammalia > Microbiotheria > Microbiotheriidae > Dromiciops > Dromiciops gliroides. The sequence continues at coordinate 269,826,078 of NC_057865.1, read as the reverse complement.
AATGAATATACATAATTTTTTTTTTGTTGTTGTTGTTGTTTTTTTTTAGTGAGGCAATTGGGGTTAAGTGACTTGCCAGGGTCACACAGCTAGTAAGTGTTAAGTGTCTGAGGTCGGATTTGAAACTCAGTACTCCTGACTCCAGGGCCGGTGCTCTATCCACTGCGCCACCTAGCTGCCCCTATGAATATACATAATTAAGCAAAACAAATTTGCTGTGTCCATAAATATATGTGTAATTCTGTGCCTTGAGTTCAACATCTCTCTATCAGGAAGCAGGTAGCATGTTTCATCATGGATCTGCAGGAATCATGCTTAGTTATCTGTTGTTAATCAGAATTCTTCAGTCCTTCAAAGTTGTTTGCCTTTACATTATTGTTGTACTGTATAAGTTGTTCCCCTGTTTCTGCTTACCTCACTTTGCATCCCATCCTTAGAGCTCTTCTCAGATTTCTCTGAAACTGTCTCCTTCATAATTTTGTATGGCAAGAAAGAATTCCATTACATTCATTAATTTGTTAATTTGTTCAGCCATTCCCTTTCTTCCCATAGTGTTGTTACTATTAATACAATAGTAACAATTGGACCTTTGCTTCTCCCTTTAATTTCTTTGGGATATATACCTAAAAACAGGATATCTGGGTCAAAAGTGATGGATAATTTAGTAAATTTCTTCCACAATTCCCAAATGAAATCTGTAATGGCTGGATGATTTTGCAGCTCTACCAACAACCCATCAATAGTTCTGTCTTCCAGTAGTTCCTCCTATAAAAGTCTTCTCTGTCAGAGGCAGGATTTGAACCTATTCCCACCTCCAGAGAAGACCTTTCCCCTCATACCTCTATATTGTGTATGGAATAATATTTCTTTGAAAAAATATTTTAGTTGTACTGTAGATTACTTTAGTCAAACATCACTTTGATGCCTCATTATGGTGTGGAGGTGACCCTAGCTTCTTAAAGGCAAGAGCCAAGCTTTAGGAAGTCTTACAAATCCAGTGAACCCCTTTGCCTGCAAAAAAAACCCCAAAATAAACAAATCCAGTGAAGCCTTTTTTGACTGTTCCTAACTGAATGTGTTCACTTACTCTGTCTTCCATTTTACCCCTTTTGTGCGCTCATAATTTTTATAATAATGAATAAGGTGGTCAGTTCAGATTTATTCTTTAGTACAGTATCAATGAATGTTTAATGCATGATTCCTAAGTGTAAATCACTGTGCTAGGAAGTCAATAAGAAACACTCCTAACTCTCAATTTTGCAGAGTTAGAGACTTTATAATCTGGTAGAGCAGTTGGGATATATGTTAGGACTATCTCATTTTGTATGTGAATTCCCAGCACCTTGGACAATGCCCAATACAGAGTAGGCATTTGATAAATGTTTATTGGATAATGATTAGATATCAGAGGCCATTTGCAGTTCTGAGATCTTATGATCCATTGATAATGATATCACATTGCTTTGATGGCATCAGCAGGGTTCTATCTTTGACAGTCTCACCAGGCTTAAACCAATGGTGACCAACTAGTATTTATTAAGCTCCATAACATATGTAATAGGATCTGAAAAGAACTCCAGATTTATGACATTCTTGAAAGAGGACATGGGGAAACTGTAGTGATAATATCTGCTTACACAATGCCTGAAGGTTTATAAAAAGGCTCTGTATTCCTTATTTAATGTCAGACTCACAATAGTCTTATGATGTAGGTCTTAAAAACAACTTTGAGATTTCATCACTGTAAAAAGAGATCTAGGGGCAGGCTAGGTGGTGCAGTGGATAGAGCACTGGCCCTGGAGTCAGGAGGACCTGAATTCAAATCCGGCCTCAGACACTTAACACTTACTAGCTGTGTGACCCTGGGCAAATCACTTAACCCCAATTGCCTCACTAAAAATTTTTTAAAAAAATTAAAAAAAAGAGATCTATGTAAGAAATTCTCTCTAGCAATGCAGACTGGCACATAATCTGAAAGAGCTGCTAAGAGGTTAAGTGACTTGTCCAGGCTCATACAGCCTGGACACGTCAGAGGCAATATTTGAAAACAACTCTATTTGACTGGCTTGTTCTTGCTTTCTTATGGAGTCACTGATTTCTTTTTGGTCTATTTTAGTTTTTTAGGGGATCCATTACTTGGGCAAGGTTTACTGTTTTCTGGCCCGGAGTTTTTATTTTCTTTCAATTCTTTCCTCCAGAGTGTTCTTTCCATTTTTGGATTCTTGTTCCTTTTCTTCTGTTTATTCATATAGTTCTTGTGGAAAATTCATTGGTTTTCTTTTGAGTCTCTACTTGTAGTTGTTATGGAGTTACTTGGTAGTAACTTTTGGGGGTATCTCCTAGATTTGTAATACTTTTTGATCTGGTTGGTATTTTCTTTGATTTACTCATCTTCCCAGCTTTAGTTTCTGAAGCATAACCTTGCATCAGGACCAGGCTCCACTTCCTGCTGCACTTTTGGTTTTGGATAGTTGGCCTTGCTTGGGTCTTGCCCCAGATCCTGGCTTCTTGAGCTGACTTCTTACTGCACTCTTCTTCTGGATCTTCAGGGATCTTTCTGCCAAGAATGGAATAGTGGAGAGAACTCTAGCCCAAAGTCAGGAAGACTGGAGTTCAAATCCAGCCTCTGAGGCTTATAGCTGTATGACCTTGGGTGAGTTCCTTAACCTCTGTTTCCCTCAGTTTCTTCATATGTAATATGGGGATAAAAATAGAACCTACCTCACCAGGTTTTGTAAGGATAAAATAGCAATCGCAAAACACTTAGTGCCAGTGCCTGTCACATAATAAATGTGCTTCTAGATGTTAGCTAATAATATTATTTATCTCAGAATGTAGTGTTTTGGATCTCAGAACTCTTGGGCCTAGAGCGTCAGTCAGTCAAAATTTGTCAAGTGTTATACCATGTGCCGAGCATTGTGCTAAGCATTGGGAATACAAGTCTGGTTATGGCAACGCTGAGTTGGTTGTTGTTTGCTTCCACTCTTTGATACTTCCATAGTCCCCTACCTAGAGCTCTCTGGACCATCCTAACCTGGAGCTTCTCAAGGGAGAGCTGTCTAAGAGGACAATAGAGTAATATTCAGAGACAACATAGCATCTGGTGGAAGCTATGAGATCATGGGGAAGGTGGGGTGGGATGAGGTGGGGTTGGGGTTAGGGTGGTGGTAAGTTTCAATTCAACAAATCTTTATTAAGCACCTACTATGTATTGGCCATCATTCTGCAGATGCAAAAACCCAAACCCAAAAACCCAACCTGTGCCTGCCTTCAAGGAGCTCCAGTGTCATTAGAAAGACAATGAATTACATTTGATATCCTCAAAATTTGAACTGCCAAAGGGACTGTTCAGGAGGTGAGCAAGCAGCTGCCATTCGGCATTACAAGAAAGTGGTGAACGCTGGCTATGGAGATATGGGAGTCACTGACATCATTATGGATCATTGAAAGCCAGTGTAGTTAACAAGATCACCAAGAGAGCATATAGAGGATAAAGGATAGAGCTCTGGGGTACATCCATGCAAACAGAGCAGTCCATGAATAACAATCTCAGAAAACATACTAAGGAGAAGTGCTCAGACAGATAGACATAGAATCAAGAGAGAGAGCAGTGTCATGTAAACCCCTAAAGGGGAGAGTATCCGGGATGAGGAAATATTTAACCGTGTTAAATGCTGCAGAGATGTCTGAAAGGAAGAGGACTCAGAAAAAAAATACATTAGATTTAACCATCATAAGTTCACTTATAACTCAGTCCCTGAGGGAATAAGGCTTCCAATTACTGAGATCACTCCAGTGAACTACATGGCACTAAAAATAGCAGCTGATGGTCAACATTAGGAAAATAGTGAGGATTAAAATATTAAAATGGGCCAAACCAGTGGCAAGTGGAGTGATGGATAAGAAGTAGTAGAACTAGAGTAAGAGTTGAATCTAGGACCTTGGCATGGTCCAAGATTTTTATTGGCTGGATCCAAGAAGTTTAATCAGAAACTTCTCCATCCCTATGGTCCATACTACTCTTTTTTTTTTGGCGGGGCAATGAGAGTTAAGTGACTTGCCTAAGGTCACACAGCTAGTAAGTGTCAAGTGTCTGAGGCCAGATTTGAAACTCAGGTCCTCCTGACTCCAGGGCCGGTGCTTTATCCACTGTGCCACCTAGCCTGCCCTCCCATACTACTCTTTTTTTTTTTTTAGTGAGGCAATTGGGGTTAAGTGACTTGCCCAGGGTCACACCAGCTAGTAAGTGTTAAGTGTCTGAGGCTGGATTTGAACTCATGTACTCCTGACTCCAGGGCCGGTGCTTTATCCACTGTGCCACCTAGCTGCCCCTAACTCTTTTTTTTTTTTTTAAATTATAAAAGTATTTTATTATTTTCCAGTTACATGTAGAGATAGTTTTCAGCATTTGTTTTTATAAGATTTTTGCTTTCAATTTTTCTCCCTCCCTCCCCCCAAGACAGCAAGCAATCTGACATAGATTATATATGTACAATCACATTAAACATATTTCTGCATTAGTCTTGCAGTGAAAGAAGAAACAGAGCAAAAAGGAAAAACCTCAAAAAGAAAAACATCAGCACCAAAAACAAAAGAAATAGTATGGTTCAATCTGCATCCATATTCCCAGTCCTTTTTTTTTTTTTTTTTTCTGGATTTGGAGAGCATTTCCATGATGAGTCCTTTGGAACTATCTTGTACCATAGTATTGCTGAGAAGAAACAAGGTCTATCAAAAAAATAAAAACAAAAAAACAAAAAGAAAAAAACAATTATAGGAGCGGCTAGGTGGCACAGTGGATAAAGCACCGGCCCTGGATTCAGGAGTACCTGAGTTCAAATTTGGCTTCCGACACTTGACACTTACTAGCTGTGTGACCCTGGGCAAGTCACTTAACCCCAAATGCCCTGCAAAACAAAACAAAGCAAAACAAAAAACAAACAAACAAAAAAACAAGACACAAGTCTATCATAGTTGGTCAACACATATGTGGTTGATACTGGTATAATGTCTCTTGGTTCTGGTCATCTCACTCATCATCAGTTAACACAAGTCCTTCCAGGTTCTCTGAAATCCACTTGCTCATCATCTCTTACAGCACAATAATATTCCATTACATTCATATACCACAACTTGTTCCTAGCCATTCCCCGATTGATGGGCAACCCTCAATGTCCAATTCCTTGCCACCCCAAAAAGAGCAGCTATAAATTTGTTTGTATGCATGGGGCCTTTTCCCTTTTTTATGATCTCTTTGGGAAAAAGAACTAATAGTGGTATTGCTGGGTCAAAGGGTATGCACGGCTTTATAACCCTTTGGGCACAGTTCCGAATTGATCTCCAGAATGTTTGGATGAGTTCACAGCTCCACCAACAATGCATGACTGTTCCAATTTTCCACAGCTTCTCCAACATTTATTATTTTCTTTTTGGTCATATTAGCCAATCGGATAGGTGTCAGGTGGTACCTCAGAGTTGTTTTAATTTGCATTTCTCTAATCAATAGTGATTTAGAACATTTTTTCATATGGATAAGCTTTGATTTCTTCATCAGAAAATTGCCTGTCATATCCTTTGACCATTTCTCCATTCGGGAATGACTTGGATTCTTATAAATTAGATTTAGTTCTTGATAAGTTTAGAAATGAGGCCTTTATCAGAAGTAATGGCTATAAAAATTGTTTCCCAGCTTTCTGCCTCCCTTCTAATTTCGGCTGCATTGCTTCTGTTTGTACAAAACCTTTTAAATTTAATATAATCAAAATCATCCATTTTGTATCTCATAATATTCTCTATGTCTTGTTTCCCATACTACTCTTGATTCAGGGAACTTAGAACCTTGTGGGAGATTAGATACAGATTGGAGCAGTACAGTGGGATGAAAAGAATGCTGAAGATCTGACAGGTTAGGTAGGGATGCTTGGATGCAGAATGTGGTTTGGGGTGTAGCTAGATTTGGAGTCAGGATCAGGTTTTAATTTGGCTCCATTAGTTAATGATGATACCTAAAATTCCTTAAGACTCCATGAAGGAACCTTATTGTCATGGGAGAAATAGGTGTTTGGGGGTTCTTAGGAAGTCCTCTTTAAAGAATTACACCCCCTGGAACACAATCCAATTAGAATAGAATAGTCTATTATTTAGGTGCTTAGAGAAAGTGACCAACAGGGAAGTCAAAGACTTCCCTCAAGGGGAGGTGGTTCAGAGACATGATTCTCTGAGATACCTTTCTCCTTGGACAGAAGAAAGGCAAAAGCTTTTATTGATGGTAGATAGTGTGGGCAGATGGGGGTGGGGAAAGTTTCAATGAGGGGTGGTGTTCTGGACTTCTGGAGTTATCTCTGTCCCCTGGCACTGATCAGGCAGCAGCCATGTCTAATGGGCTTCTCTCCCTTACTTCTTAGGTATGTACCTCCTAATAGCTAGTTGGCTCAACCCCCATGTCACTTATGACCTATAAAATAATCCTTTCTCAGCCTCAGTTTTCTTATCTACAAGATGGGGATATTTCCAGGGTTATTGTGAAGATGTGATTCTATTTATAAAGTGCTTTATAAACCTTAAAATGCTCTGTAAATGCTATTGTTAATATTTAAAATATTAATTGGGGCAGCTAGGTGGAGCAGTGGATAAAGCATTGGCCTTGGATTCAGGAGGACCTGAGTTCAAATCCGGCCTCAGACACTTGACATTTAACTAGCTGTGTGACCCTGGGCAAATCACTTAACCCCCATTGCCCTTCAAAAAAAAAACCCCAAAATAAAATATTAATTAAAGTTCCTACAAAGTTCTTTAAGGTACTTTATGTATAGTATCTCATTTGATCTTCTTAATTTTTTTAAATTTTGATTTTTGTGGGGCAATGAGGATTAAGTGACTTGCCCAAGGTCACACAGCTAATAAGTGTCAGGTGTCTGAGGCCAGATTTAAACTCAGGTCCTCCTGAATCCAGGGCCAGTGCTTTATCCACTGCGCCACCTAGCTGCCCCTCATTTGATCTTCTTAACAACTCTGGGAGAGAGGTGCTATTTTATAGATGAGGAAAATAAGACCCAGAGAGATTAAATGACTTGGTCACGGTTACACAGCTAGGAAGTATGTGAGGCAGGATTAAATTCAGTTCTTCTGGACTACGAATCTAGCACTATGCCATTTAGCTGCCTCTAATTTACTAGCTTTGTGACCTTTGATAAATCATTTATCTTTTCTGGGACCCAGTTTCTTCATCTGTAACACAAAAGGGTTTGGAGGAGACATCTCTGATGTCCCTTCCCTGGGCCAATCACTCAACCTTTGGTTCCTCATCTATAAAATGGGGACACTAATAACATCTAGTTCTCAGGGCTGTTGGGAGGATCAAATGAGATCATATTCATAAGGTGCTTTGTAAACCTTAAAGTGCAATATAAATCTAACTATTCTTATTGTTGGTGGTGGTGATGATGATGATGATCTAGGATCCTATAAAAGAAATTTGTGTCCCAGGGAATAAACAGAATAAAATAGACTAATTAGAGATGAAAGGACTTGCAAATAGATGTGCAATGTAAAAAGCCTTCATGCGAGAAGTGAACATTCTCTCATATGAAGATCATGTATTGCAGCATGCTGCTTTTTTCTATTACCATTTTATTGTCTCAGGTTTCCTAAGTACACCTGTTAGGCATACCCTCCCTCAGCTCTGTTTCCCAACAACTACCTCTGACCACGAGAAATCGTAACTCTGAAAACAAAACAAAACAGAACAACAACAACAACAAACAAACCCCACCACCCTAGCATCAACAAAGAATAATGGCAGTCTGTAGTATTTGTTGAATGCCTCAGAGTACCAGCTGGCAGAAGACAAAGCATCGATTTTATGCAGAAAAACAAAGAAGGGAAAACCTCCCAATATCATTGCTGAAATTTGACTATGGTCAGAAATTCTGCCAGGGTTCTATTTTTCCACAAAAATGTCAGTTTCTTCACTTGGGAGGGAGGCAGTGGGATAAAGGTGGAGAGAGCACTAGGCTTGGAGTCACGGGACTTCCGTCTGAGTCCTAGCCCCACTATTTAATAGCCATAGTATTCGGCAAATTGCAACTCCTCTGATCGATCCCTGTGTCCTGGTTTGTGAAATGGGGATGTGACCACTTGCCTTGCTCATCTCACAGGATTGTTACCCAAGTTCAGTTTAACCCAGGTTTTCAGGAACAACCCCACCAAGAATGTTAGTCATTAATAATATTTGAATACTCCAAGGTGGCCTTCTTTTTCCTCACACATGACATTCCAACTCTGTACGGATTGTTCCTCAAGGTAGGAATGTACGACATCCTCACTCTGACTTTTAGAATCCCTCATTTCCTAAGGCTGAGAAAAGTTGAGTGACTGGCCCAGTTTCCTTCAAGGGATAGCCCATGAAACAAAGAAAAATATAGGGGGTGTGGGGGAAATGTCCTCAGGCTAAACACTGAAGTCAGAGGACCAAGATTCAAATCTTACTTTTGTGTAACCTTGGTTGCCTTTAACTGCTATGGGCCTCAGTTTCCTCATCTGTAAAATGTGGGGTTGTACTGAATGATCTCTTTAGGACCCTGATAGCTCTAAATCTATGATGTTAATATCCTTCAATGACACATCGACAGAACTGAAAAGGGGGCAAGAGGGTGCTAAGGATCACATTGCCCCCACACCCCCCCCCACCCCCGGGACAATGGAGGTTAAGTGACTTGCCCAGGGTCACACAGCTGAATCCAGGGCCGGTGCTTTATCCACTGCGCCACCTAACTGCCTCCAGGATCACATTTTTTAAACGTCTGTCAATATTAAGTTGAAATATATTCTAATACAAGAAGGAAGACAGCTCTCTATAGGAATCCCAAGTGAGGGGATTTCTATTATCTTGTTTTCTCTTTGTGAAGTCAGCCCCTTTCAGTGCATTTTGACTCCCTGCATATTAGGTTCTTATAAAAAAAAGTGTGCATCTGCCTACCTTATAAGCTAAGCTATCAAGCCATCTCCATAGTGATTAAGTTAAAAACAGTACAGTTCCCTTCTCTCACTTTTATCCCCACCTCTCCTCACCCTTCCTCCCATTTTGGAATAAATATGGCATTATTTTAGTGAGAAGTTTTTTAAACTTATTGAGTCTCCCATAGTAGCTACTAACCTATACTTAAAATTCCTGGCAGTTAGAATAAGATAGGAATAAATCCATTATTTAGTTCTCACTTGTAGAGAGGAGATGATTTCTTATTACAAAGGAGTTAATGACTGGGCTTTTTAGAATAGCAAGAGGCCCCCAGAGAGAAAGAATCTTCTAAATACTCCATAGCTTGACAAGAGAACAATGCACATCCTTGCTGAGGTAATATCAGCCACATAAAAGCTCTTTTGGTTTTAGGAAGTAGAATTTACAATAATAAAAGAAGATTCCATGCCCCATTGTTCATTGTTTGCTGTCTGAATGACGGAAATTCACTGGAAGTGAAGGTAGAAAAGGTATTCAGAAACCCCACCCAATTTTTCACTTATTCCCAAATGCCCTCTGAGCCTAGCTTTGGTGTGGTCTGCCAGGATGTGTTTATGTTGATTTATTTCTTTCTTTTTTCTAATTTCAACATGAGAGGAAAAGGAGATCAACACTTCTTTGAGGCTCACATCTGACTAGATTGAATGTTATGTTTGAAAAGCAACAAAAGCTATATGCCATTATGCTTAAGGTTTATTTCTATTTTATTTGCCGAGCTGAGCTTTATTGGATTAGAAGACATAACAATATTTCCCATTCCCTAGGGCCACACTTTCAAAACCACAGGTGCACAGATGCCACACAAACATTGTAAAAATAATATAAGCGATATAACTCTGTTAGACTTTCTTCTTCCCCTCTCCCATCCTACAATATCTCTGTTGATGAATGGGTGATTATATTTTGCCTATATGTAATGTGATATAGTGCAAAGAGTGCTGAACTTGGAGTTGTGGGACCTGGGTTCAAATCCAGACTCTGCGATTTACTACCTTTTCATTTTGGGAAGGTTATTTAACCAATGTTTTGTCATTTGTAAAATGACTGGACTGGATGAACTCTCAGATTCTTTTCACCTTTAAATTAGTTCAGTTCCCACCTTCTGCTCTAGGCCATTACTGATCCCCAAACTACCCCCACCTGCTGGCACCTTTCCCTCTGAGATTTCATTTTATCTACTCGGTATGTGATAAGGGGAAACTGATAGGAGAAAGCACGTGGGTCCTTAGGATTCCTCTGTAAAGAATTACACTCTCACACAAGACCTATTCAGGAATAAGAGAACAGGTTTATTGGGGTACAAGAGAAACCGGCCGGGAGGAAGGTTTTGCCAGAACAAAACGCTTTCCCCCCAACTAACTTGTGGGGTGCCATTTTATAGGGTTTAGATGAGGGTGGGTAAGAGTCTCTTATTGGGTGAGGGGCTGGTGGTCTTCCCACATTGCACTGTGGTAGGAAGAATCCCTGTGAAAGATGTGGTGGTGGGTGTCAACTTTGTCCTGATGGGTCTAAGCAGTCTGCTGATGGGCGGTTCCAGGTGGTCTTTTCTGGATTACCTCATCCAGATGCTTAGGAGGACTGGAATGTGGGGTGATGGTCCTGGAGCATGCTCAGTTCAATCTGTGCTGCTTATCTCCCTTAGGTGAGTGTGTGTGTCCCTTGATTGTGTTCAAGGAGAGGGCTACTTGATTTCAAGGGAAAACCCCCTGAGGTTTCAAGGAAAAAGTTCCTTGAACCCCCCAGAGAATTGTTGGGGTGACCGGGGCCCATAATCTCCCCATGACAGTATGTATTTCCTTCCACCCCTCCTTCCTCCCTCCCTCCTTCTTCCTTTCTTTCTTTCTTTCTATCTTTCTTTCTTTCTTCTTTCTTTCTTCTTTCTTTCTTTCTTTCTTTCTTTCTTTCTTTCTTTCTTTCTTTCTCTCTCTCTCTCTCTCTCTCTCCTCTCTCTCTCTCTCTCTCTCTCTCTCTCTCTCTCTCTCACTCTCTCTCTCTCTCTCCCTCTCTCCTTCCCTCCCTCCCTCCCTCCCAACATGGGCCCAAAATCAACTCAGAAGGGGTTTTTCCTATGAGAAACAAAATCAAAGATGCAGCAGGGCCTGGGAAGTTCTTCTCATGAAAAATGATTGATCTTCCAGGTAACAGGATAGCAGGAAACCAAATGTTAATCATGTATGCTACTACCGGCTGAAACCAGGAGACTGTGATAATCTCAGGGGACAGGATTATCCCTCCCTAAAGTCTATAACCTTTAACCCCCAGAGCCTAGGAAATGTGACACCACCTGTTTCCGATCCAGTGTCAAGTCCTCCCTCCCCCCCATCTATCCTCTATTAAAAAGGCCTTGCCCTTCCGTGTTCTTGAAGGAAGTGCTTCTGACTCGTCTTCCTCTCTATGAGGCGAGGTCTTTGACCTTCCTCTTGGTCACTTTCCTAGCAGCAAACACTGCATCGTGAGAGTGTAATTCTTTACTGAGGAATACCTAAGGACCCCAACCTCCCACCCGTGACCCTTCCTTCCTTCTGTCATGGGGAAAAATGGGGTAAGGAGAAGGTAGGGTTAGGGGTTTGGGGTCCTTAGGAATTCCTCTTTAAAGAATTACATCCTCTTACACACAAAAGCAGTTAGAATAAGATGATAGTTTATTTCGGGGCTGAGGAAGGGAAAGGGAAGGGAAACCATGAAAGAAGTCCTTGGACTTCTCATGGGGAGAAAGGCATGGCATAGAGAGAGTGGTTCTGAGATATCAATCTTCTCAAGCAGGAGGCTGGCAGGTACTTTTTTTGGGGTTTACTTTTGTTTTTAGTGAGGCAATTAAGGTTAAGTGACTTGCCCAGGGTCACATAGTTAGTAAGTGTTAAGTGTCTATAGCTGTGTGACCCTGGGCAAGTCACTTAATCCCAGTTAATGGATAATTTGTGTTAGATTCTCATACCCATAGTGATCAACATCCATAGCAGACCAGAACGGGTCAGGTCAAAATAACAATAAAGGAAAAAGACAACCTATAGAAATTCGAATGAAAAATGATTCTATTTTGAAACTAGCCATGGGAATCAGAAAGAGACCTGCACAGAAAAGGCCAAATTTGTCCTCAGATTCACCTTATGACGTGTAAACCCCCCAAACACACCCCACTGAAAAAGGTATCCACCTTGGGGGTTGGTTTAGACCCCCAGGAACTCCAAATTAGGATAAACCCTGCCCTTGTAATACCCCCTAGGTGGAGATTATTATAATGAGACTGATAATCAAATTTATCCATACTATAAATATAACTGTCTTTCCTTTCCTTATTTGAGAGATACCTTTCCAATATTCTGGTTCTCTCCTGTGTCACCCCACAGTATTGCAACCAAAACTTGGGAAACTGAGTCACTGAGTCTTGTAATTCTTTTGGACGACTCACAATCAATTGGACCCCCAAATTCCATCCCACATCATAGCACCTAAAACATGTACATGTTGATATTGAAATAGTCTGCTATGGACAGGGCTCAGAAAGCAGGACAGAATGAGTAGATGAATGTGGAAACCAACAGGGAAAATATAAAAAATAGGATAAAATATTGGGGTGGGGATTGCGGACAAAATACTGACCATGTTTTGCTTATGGGATCAACTTTCACTGAGAATAAAAACAGAAACAGTGGAACAAGCTGTATTACTCTTTGTCTGTACTTTATTGGTTGCCTCATATGTTTTTGGCTGATGTCTACTAAAGTAACAGAAGACAAAACCAATACTCAGAAAGCAATTTCTAGCCAGAGTTGTTCTGGGCACTGAATCTGGGTACTTTAGCTATATATGCTAACTATGAGAGAAAGGCACTGACTAGAGACAGGGCTGTTTCATCCATTAGCAGAAAAAGCAAGTGCTAATGCCAATATCTAGTGTTAATGGAGTAGGAAAAAGAGTACAGAGATGGTGGGAAAGCAATGGAGTAGACGGAATTTTAATGGCTGGCTTCCCAGAATGCTGCAGGGCTCTTAAAATCCAAGTCAATATCAGTGGGAAAGCAGCCTACTTCTGTGTCAATTTCATGAAGCATGGATTATCCAAGGATTGCATGGATCTCATGCAATTTTTAGTGCCAAAAGAAAATATTATACAAAAGTATTCATTTTATTCTTAAGTCCTCGGGGATAATTATTATTTTTCTATTACAGACCAAATATCAGTGTTACATAGCAATTCTTCATTCACACTGGACAAATATATTTCAGTGACCTTATTTTTAGGATTTTTTTTTTTGCAGGGTAATGAGGGTTAAATGACTTGCCCAGGGTCACACAGCTAGTAAGTGTCAAGTATCTGAGGCCGGATTTGAACTCAGGTCCTCCTGAATTCAGGACCAGTGCTTTGTCCACTGCACCACCTAGCTGCCCCCTCAGTGAGCTTATTGTTAATGATATCTTATATAGATCTCACAAGATGTGTTTGGGGAGGTCAGGGAGGGGCTCCTAGTGATTAAATGACTTGCCTAGTATGTGTCATAAATGAGACTGAACACAGATCTTCATAACATTGCTGGCTCTTCATGCCAACTCTTTTGGAGGGGTGGAGAGGATGGGGAGGTGGGGGTGGTAACTGTCGCATCTCTATGAAAAAAAACCTCATAAATAGAAAATAATTCTTTTTTGGGGGGGAGGGAGAGGATGAATAGGAAAATCCCCAGCATATGGGATGATCAAGGAAAGCCTGAAGTAGAAGATTTCAGATCCCTTTAAGGGATCAGAAAGATTATGGTTCAGAATATTTAAAAATCCATTCTAAAGGCAAAGAAATGGCAATTTGGGGGGTTATTAGTTTTATTTATTTCATTTATTTATTTATTTTTGCAGGGCAATGACAGTTAAATGACTTGCCCAGGGTCACACAGCTAGTAAGTGTCACGTGTCTGAGGTCGGATTTGAACTCAGGTCCTCCTGAATCCAGGGCTGGTTTTCTATCTACTGTGCCACCTAGCTGCCCCTGTTAGTTTTATTTTTGAGTCAAATTGCTTAGATGTTGTTTTCCACACCCTAAAAATGGTTCCATAATAATTCATTATGTTGTAGTTGTCCATCCTTTCTGGGAGGACTAATGATATCACATGGGTGATGTCTTGACTTGCATATGAATTGGATTTAAGTGAGGCAGAGCTGCCCTCCTAGATGGAAACTTTTGTGATGGGAAACTAGGCCATCTTTTGTCTCAGTTCTTACCTATCCCTTAGTCACTGAACAGGCATTGCCTCAGACAAACTGAGACCTGAGGGAGACCTTAATTCAGAAAGGCCAAGGTCACCCACTGTATCCTGGGCCATAGCCAGCCCTGCTTTTTTTTTTTTTTTTTTTAGTGAGGCAATTGGGGTTAAGTGATTTGCCCAGGGTCACACAGCTAGTAAGTATTAAGCGTCTAAGGCTGGATTTGAACTCAGGTATTCCTGACTCCAGGGCCAGTGCTCTATCCACTGCACCACCTAGCTGTCCCTCTGCTTTTGTTTTGTCATGTCACTCCCATCATTCTGGAGGAGAGTGAGGGTGATGACTTTTCACAGCCCTGCCTCACTCTAATCTAATTTATTATGAGTGCTGTACCAGGCCCCACAAAGGGGAAAAGATCTAAGAAATGGGTTCTTATTCTTGTTCACATGTACCATCCACCTCTTAGAGATATAGGGAAATAACTCTTCTCAAAATTGTTATGGGCCCAGAGCACCTCAGAAGTTCTCTGGGGCACATCAAGAACCTTCTCCTTGAGAAACTAAGCCAAAGGACAGACAACTAAAGAGATAAGTGGAACCAGATCGGACTGAGCTAGCTTCAGGACCTCCACCCTTCATTCTACTCTCCCACAACCCTGGGGAGATAAGATTAGGTGTGGCTGCTGCCATTGTGTCCTGAGGAGAGAGATGGCTTGAGAGATCTGCAGCCACCCCTCACCCAACTCCTCCAGCCACCACCAGTGGGGGATGGTCCTCCCTCACTAAGGGAACTTTCCACAGTCAGATGATCACCCCCATCAGTCCTCTATAAAAGTATCTGCCTGTCTCCTGCTCGAGGAGATGGTATATCAGAACCACTCTCTCTGTGCCATGCCTTTCTCCCCATGAGAAGTCCAAGGATTTCTCTCTTGGTTTCCCTTCCCTTGCCCCTAAATAAACTACTGTCTTATTCTAATTGCTTTTTTGTGCAAGAGGGTGTAATTCTTTATTTGTTTTTTGTTTTTGTTTTTGTTTTTGTGGGGTAATGAGGGTTAAGTGAACTCAGGTCCTCCTGAATCCAGGGCCA
This sequence comes from Dromiciops gliroides, assembly GCF_019393635.1. NCBI lineage: Eukaryota > Metazoa > Chordata > Mammalia > Microbiotheria > Microbiotheriidae > Dromiciops > Dromiciops gliroides. The sequence goes on along the minus strand of NC_057865.1, from coordinate 269,810,787 downwards.
GGGGTGTAATTCTTTAAAGAGGAATTCCTAAGGACCACAAATCCCTAACCCCCTATCCCATTTTCCCCATGACAAAATCATGTTTTTAAATACATAAATTAAAATACCCCGAGATATCTGTCTCATCTTTTTCATCTATCTATCTATCTATCTATCTATCTATCTATCTATCTATCTATCTATCCATCCATCCATCCATCTATCTAATCTATCTCTAATCTATCATCTCTCTCTATCTCATCTCTCTCTCTCTATCTCATCTATCTCATCTATCTATTTAAGCTATCTGGACAGAGAAAAACATATATAGATGTGTTGTGGGGAAAATGGGGTAGGGGGTTTGGGATAGGGGTAGGGGTTTGGGGTCCTTAGGAATTCCTCTTTAAAGAATTACACCCTCTTGCACACAAAAGAAGTTAGAATAAGATAGTAGTTTATTTAGAGTAAGGGGAAGGGAAGGGAAATCAAGAGAGAAATCATTGGATTTCTCATAGGGAGAAAGGCATGGCTCTGAGATACCTATCTCCTCCAGCAGGAGACAGGCAGATACTTTTATAGAGGACTGATGGGGATGACCATCTGACTGGAAAGTTCCCTTAGTGAGGGAGGACCATCCCCCACTGGTGGTGGCTGGAGGAGTTGGGTGAGGGGTGGCTGCAGATCTCTCAAGCCATCTCTCTCCTCAGGACACAATGGCAGCAGCAGCACCTAATCTTATCTCCCCAGGGTTGTGGGAGAGTAGAATGAAGGGTGGAGGTCCTGAAGCTAGCTCAGTCCTATCTGTTTCCACTTATCTCTTTAGGTGTGTCTCTCCTTTGGTTTAGCTTCTCAAGGAGAATGTTCCTTGATGTACTCCAGAGAACTTCTGGGGTGCTCTGGGCCCATAACATATCTATCTCATCTCTCTCTCATCTCTCTCTCTCTTATCTATCATCTATCTATCTATCTATCTATCTATCTATCTATCTATCTATCTATCTATCTATCTATCTATCTATCTAATAAATCTGGACAGAGAGAGAAACATATAGATGAATAGGTAGATAGATAGACACACCTGTACATAGATTTTTGTTTTGTTTTGTTTTTTTGTTTTTGTAGGGCAATGGGGGTTAAGCAACTTGCCCAGGGTCACACAGCTAGTAAGTGTCAAGTGTCTGAGGCCGGATTTGAACTCAGGTCCTCCTGAATCCAGGGCTGGTGCTTTATCCACTGCGCCACTTAGCTGCCCTATACATAGATTTTTATATAAATACACCTACACAGACACAAGTTCATAGACCCATAGACCCCAGGTTAAGATACTCTGTCTTTAGAAAAAGGCCTCCAGATTTCTGGGTAGACCTAATCTGAAGGATTCATGGCAACACATGAACAAGAATCATACTCTATAAGAAAGCCTGGTTGGATGGTGATTTGCCCTAATGGAGGGAATGGCTAAAGTAATTCCTGGTGTTGGAGGTGGGGGGGGATTAGCGACCTGGTTCGGGAGGCTAGCTCACTGAAAGAATTGGAGGCTCATCCCAAATCTTGTGAAATAAAAAATTTATTAGGAGAGGAATATATGGTTGGGGAATAGATCACCTTGGTGACAGGTGTAAAAGAAGACCGGTCTTTTGTATCTTTGCAAAACAAAGAAAGGGAAGGGAATTACAAGGTGAGGGCTAAGTGGGGACCTTTGATAACAGCTTATCCAACAGGGCAGCTTCCATCTAGCAGACCTTAGTTAGTATTGTTTATCAGCATCCTGGGGTCATGTTCTGCCACACCTCCTACCTGAGGTGGGAGAGAGATCTGCTTTTCCCTCCCTCTTGGGGAATTGGGATCTTTAGGTTTCTTGGGGTCCCACTGCATCCCCATAACACTGGTTCTAGTGACACTCAGTGCTTTGGGAGTATTTTTCTGGCCATCTGACAGCTTACCACTGAAAGGTCTTCATATTTTAGTATGACTGTGAGAGGGAAATGACTCCTGCTCAATAATTCTTGGGAACTCAGCAATGGCAGTGTGTCAAAGGCTCATTTCTTGTCATTCTTGCGAGAATGGTCACCCCAGTGTGCAGCTGGTGGGTGCAAAGAATGGGGGCTTGCAGGCCCAGTTTTACCCCCTGGTCCCTAATGCAAATGGACCCTCCCTTTTTTCATCACTGGTCAATTACTGAAGTTTTTGCACTATCTACATGCAAAAACTAGCTAACCGAATGGCAGTATTCTTTTTGTTTTGTTTTGGTGAGGCAATTGGGGTTAAGTGACTTGCCCAGGGTCATACAGCTAGTAAGTGTTAAGTGTCTGAGGCCACATTTGAACTCAGGTCCTCCTGATTCTAGGGCTGGTGCTTTATCCACTGCGCCACCTAGCTGCCCCTCAGAATGGCAGTATTCTTAACCTTAATTTCCATAATTATTCTTTGGGTTCTTAGCCAGTGGGGGAGGTGACATAGGGACATTTCTTCAATCTTCCCTTATACGGACACAGCCCAGAAGAGGACCTTATTGAGACCAGCCTAGGGCAACTTGAACCATGTGGTCTTGTTTGCTGGAAGGGAAGGAGGGGGACTGAAACCTTTGTCCTCAAACAGGTACAGAGGAGTGTAATTTGAATGGTGACTGTTATATCCTTTTTTTTTTTTTTTTGAGGGGCTATGGAGGTTAAGACTTTCCCAGGGTCACACAGCTAGTAAGTGTCAAGTGTCTGAGGCCAGGTTTGAACTCAGGTACTCCTGAATCCAGGGCTGGTGCTCTATCCACTGCGCCACCTAGCTGCCCCGACGGTTATATCTTTATTGAGAGGAGACCCTTTCCTCACAGACTGGTAAAGAGAGGTTCTGCTCACCACCCCCATAAGTCTGAGGTCTGCTATCTAAAAGAACTGGCAGCTTCTGGCTTAGATGCTTGACTGCAATTGTTTCTGTATGTCAAGTAGTATGATCTTGATTGGGGCTCTCCCATGCAGAAGGAGATAGATACTCTTCCCCCTATTCTGCCATTATATCAACATAGAGAGTGGAGTCACCTGGGAAAGCCTTGGACCTGGCCCAGCTGGGCCTCAGTTGCCTTTTCTGCTTTGCTTATTCTTTTAGGAGTAGGTGGCCAGAGATGATTCTTGAGATGGCTACGTCCGGACTTTGAAAATGATTTTGTGAGGTAGTGGTTGGTTATGGACTTAAAACATGATTTTGAGAGAGAGTAAGACACAGGAGCGGCTTTGCAGCATTGGAGAGGATGGCTGTTCATGAGAAGATAGGTACGAGCCCAGTTATTTTACCAGGAAATATGTTCCAGGAGTTTGTTTGGATAATGCTAAGACAAGCTGATATGTAAATGCCTAATTAGCAGTCCTACAAACCTTTTTCCCCCAGTGATATTTATGAGTCTTTTGGGAGATTATAACAGCAGTTTAACTTAAATTAATTAATCCTGTTCTGTTACTTTTCTTCTGACACCAAATCTAGCACCCTTTGCACTATAACCAAATAGAATAGTAATGATCTGCATTTAATGAAATTAATGTCGCCACTACAACTCCTAGATACTTTAATAGTGAAGTCCTTGGTTACAGGAAACATTGCTGTGTCACATTTGTTGACCTTATGAATTGTAGCCTTTAACCAGGTCATTAGAAACTGGCTCTGGCACACAATAGTTATCATCAAAGCTATGTTTGTTTCTTCTTTTTGGCTCCATTAATAATTGCCATCGGAATAAAATTAGCATTAATAATTTCCTGATAGAAGTTTTTTCTGTTGACCAAATGAGGAAGCCAGGCATACACTGGGCTTCACCTTATTCGGAATTTACTGTAATGCTATAATTATAAAATTATATAGCTAGGATTTTTTCCCCCTGTCATTTGACTTGATGGATGCAATGTCAGGATAACTTTGTCCAATAGTCCTCTCCTTGTTGATATCAAATGCGGCATAAATGAAGAATCCATGTGCTCATCATGACAGAGGTCTTGAGCAAAGTTCAAATGGAAGGGAGACTCCCTATAGATGGTGAGGTTCTCTAGATCTTTCAGCTTTCGAGGATATAATAGGATTGTTTAAGGCCTTGGAAGCTCAAAGCTCCTCAGTGAACGAGACCATATGGTAAAGTACACAGAACAAAGAAGTGCTGAGATTAAACTAATGGGGATCTGAGTTTAATCCTAACTCTGCTAGTTACCACTTGAATGAATCAGGCAAATTATTTAGCTTCCTTGGGCCCAGTTTCTTTCATCTGTAAAATGAGTTACATTTGATGGCTCCGTGGTCTCTTTCCCAATCCTCTCACAGATTCACGACAGCTAAAAATAATCCACATGTGAAAAACCAAATGGATGAGGAATGAAAATTGTCCAGATTTTAAAAGGACCAAAGGATTGTGGTTTAGAACTAGAAGGAACCTCAGAGGTCATTTAGTTTAATACCTTCATTTTCCAGATGAGAAGCTATGGCTTATGGAGGTTATGACATTCAGTTATTCAGCCCAATGAATTGGTTTTTGGTACAAGTCTTAGGGATTCTAGATAGACAATGAATTGGGCTCAGAATTTAATAGGAAGAACAGAGCGGATGAATTGCATTTGGGAAACTGATCTGTACTTTCAATCCTGCCAAGTTACCTGATACCTAAAACATATATGTCTATGTGTGTATGTGTCTATACACACATATATAATGTATATATCTTATATATATACACACACATCCATATATATGTGAGAATCATGGGATAGCATCATCTCAGAAGAATCACATTGCATGAGCACCTGAAGGACAATGAAAGACACATGGGAGCTATGACAATTATGATCTTAATGACTTATAACCAAGAAGTAGAGCAAAGGGAATCATAAGAGGCAGGAATGATAGAAAAGGGAGTGATATAGAATACAACACTAAGTTGACAATATAGAAAAACGGACACTAGGTTGATAGTGAAGCCCTAGGTTATTATTTAAACTTCTCAATGACATTGTAGTATATTTCTTTTTACCCCCCACATTTTGCATTAGTCATGTGTGAAAAAAGAACTGGAACAGAAGGGAAAAACCTCAAAAAAGAAAAAAACACAATAAAAAAGTAGAAACAGTATATTCAATTTGCATTCAGAATCACAGTTATTTTTTTCTGGATGTGGAGAACATTTTCCATCATGAGTTCTTTGGAATTGTCTTGGGTCATTGCATTGCTGAGAAGAGCCAAGTCTATCACAGTTGATCATCAAACAATGTTTGTTGTTACTATGTACAATGTTCTTCTGGTTCTGCTCACTTCACTCAGCATCAGTTCACTTAAGTCTTTTCAGGTTTTTCTGAAATTTACCTGCTCATCATTTCTTACAGCACAAGTATATTCCATTATATTCATATCCCACAACTTGTTCAGCCATTCCCCAATTGATAGGCATTCCCTCATTTCCAATGCTTGCCACCACAAAGAGAGCTGCTATAAATATTTTTTGTACATGTGGGTCCTTTTCTCTCTTCTATGATCTTTTTGGGTTACAGAGCTAGTAGTGGTATTACTGGGTCAAAGGGTTACTCATAGTGCCATAGCCCTTTGGGGATAGTTCCTAATTGCATTGTAGCATATTTCTGATCATGATCTATGGTAAGAAGTTCTTTAAGGAATCCAGGAAATATATGATTGAAGAAAAAGGAGATGGGCTTTGTAAATATAGTAAGAGGGAATGTAAATTTTAGACCTAATGCTATACTGCACCCATAAAATGCAAAAAGCTGTATATCACAGTTCTAATCTTGGGTCTATGAACTTTAAGATATTTTAATAACTATATTTTAATATAATTTAATATATACATCCATATTTATATGTATGCATGCACATCTATATTATATATTATACATACATAGCCCCACCCCCCAGATAGATAGATAACAGGTGATACATGTTTCCTTATTTGGAGGCAGTCAGGGTTAAGTGACTTGCCCAGGGTCACATAGCTAGTAAGTGTCCGAAGCTGGATTTGAACTCAGGTCTTCCTGACTCCAGGCATAGCATTCTATCTACTGTATCACTTTGCTGCCCCATATTCTTAATGAAAGCAATTATTTATTATTATATTGATTAAGGGACTTCTATGTACAAAGTTCTACCTAGCTCTGCAGGAGATGCAAAAATAAATAAGCTTCCATCACAGTCCTCAAAGACTTCCTATATTATAAGGAGAGAATCTAACCTGGGGTCTGTGAAAATTAAAAAAAAATACAACTATTTAATTAAAAAAATTTATTTATTTTTTGGGGGGCAGGGCAACAAGGGTTAAGTGACTTGCCCAAGGTCATACAACTAGTAAGTGTCAAGTGGCTGAGATCGGATTTGAACTCAGGTCCTCCTGAATCCAGGGCCAGTGCTTTATACACTGTGCCATCTAGCTGCCCCTAACAACAACTATTTTGATAACTTTGATTCACCATAATAGGTTTCTTTGTAGTTCCTGAATTATGCATTCAAAAAACATTATTCAGAGAATGGGTACATAGGCTTTGACAGAATGCCTACCAAGGGGGTACAGCACACATAAAAGGGGAAGAATCCCTTTTTTTGGGGGAGAAAGACCTCCAGCAGTTTGGATGAATCAAGCTAGCAGGATTTTAGGGGCCAAATAGTTATAGGATAACAGGTTCAGAGCTTTAAGGGACCTCAGGGGCTGTCTAATGCAGCCTCTTCATTTATAGATGAGGATGCTAAGGCCTCAAAAAGGGAAGGGACTCAAACAAAGGTCACAAGGGTAGCAACCATTAAAGGTGGATTTGAACCCAGTGCCCTGACTGAAGAGCCAGTGCTCTTTCTATTCTACCACACTGCCTCCACAAGGTCTCCATAGCTCCTCTATGGAGCATTTCTAGAAGAGTATGGGCAAGAATTTCCAAGGTGAGAAGTTGGGGATGGATGGAGATTCTGCATAGATGGAGGGATTTCAAATCAATGAATTCAAGAATCCTTTGAAATTTTGAACTATAAAGAAACTGCCCATCCTTGTGCTTTACTAGTAGAACTTTTGAAGTCAAGGAAAGCCAGGAGGTCATTGTCACTGGATTGTAGTGTAGGGGGGGAGGGAGTCAAGTGTAAGAAGGACAGAAAGGTAGAAAGGGGCAAGGTGGTGGAGAGCATTGAATGTCAGAAAAAAAGGAGCTTATAGTTGGTCCTGTGGGAGATAGGAAGTCGTGGGTTTTATTGCGGCTGGGATGGGAGGGTGGGGGTGTGTGACATGGTCAGATTTGTACTTTAGGAAGATTGATTTCAAGGCTGTGTAGAGACAGAACTGAGTGAAAAGAGGTGGAGGCAGAGAGACCAAATAGGAAGTCATTGCAATAATTCAAATGAGAGATAATGAGGGCTGAGACTGTGAGTGGACATAGGGAGATATATGGGAGAGATGCTGTGAAGGTAGAAATAAATACAAAGACAAAAATGCAACATTCTCTGCCCTCAAGAAGCTTACATTCTTTTCTTTCTTTCTTTCTTTCTTTTTTTTGGTTTGGCAATTGGGGTTGTGACTTGCTCAAGGTCACACAGCTAGTAAGTGTCAAGTGTCGAGGCTGGATTTGAACTTAGGTCCTCCTGGCTCCAGGGCCAGTGCTCTATCCACTGTGCCACCTAGGTGCCCCAAGAAGCTTCCATTCTATTAGGTCTTCTGTGCTATTTTTTATTCTGTCCTTTGTATATGAAACAATGTTAGAAGTTTGTGGTTGTTTTTTTTATCAGTCTAGCTCCCACACATCTGTCAAAACAATCTTCCTTAAGAACCATTTCAACCCTCTCATTCCTATGTTCAGAAACTTCAGTGGCTTCCTATTGCCTCCAGGGATCAAGTTCAAACTCCTCAGTGGGTCACTTAAAGCCCTTTACAGTCTGGCTGGCTCTTAGCTTTCTAGACTGACCACATCAGTTCTTCTTCTGCACCCAGTGTTCCAGCCAACCTGGCCAAGCTGCTTCCCTCTCCCTCACCACCCCCCAGAATGTTCTTCCTCTTCACTTCTCCCTTTTAGAAACTCAGCATGTTTCAAGGATCAGCTCATATTCCACCTCCTATGAGAAGCCTTTCCAGATCTATGTCCCCCTCGATTGAATATGAGAAGTGAGAGAAAGGGAAGAGCAGGGTGGAAAGAGTACTGGCCCTGAAGTCAAAGCCTTCTATTCATATCCTGAATGTATTGCCTACTGCCTGTGTGACATTGGGTGAGTCACTTTGCCTCATTAACCTCAGTTTCCCCAGTTGTGAAATGAGTGGTTTGGACGAATAGACTCTGAAATTCCTTCTAGCTCCTTTGGATGTAGTCACAAGGAGAGGTGCTAGAGAGAATGAGGAAAATCCTGCCTTTTATAGGAAGCCTCTCTCTTAATGTGAATGCCCCTGAATGTTAGCACCTTCCCACTATTGCTGATCTCCATTGATCCTGTATATATATTTTATTTATACAGAGTTGTTGGCATATCATCTCCTCAATAGCTCCTGTAGAGATTATCTTTAGATTTTCTTTGTTTGCCAGTGCTTAGCAAGGTTGTCCAGCACAGGTACTTAATAAATGGTTGTTGACTAAATAGATCAGGACAATTATTTACTACTGAAAGACGGAAAATTAAAGTTCACATTCTGTAAAAACCAGGTTTTTTTTTTAATGTTTAAAGGACAAAAAGTTTTAAATTCAGGAACCTGTCAGAATAGTATGATTGACATGTATACAACTTTGTATAGTTTTTCACATTAGAATTCTATTGCTTTTACTTTAAAGAAGTCAAGGACTGAAACAAAAGTTATGTATCAAAATATTCATAGCGGTACTTTGAATGATAGTGAGAACTGGGAAGTGATGGGGAACTCACTATTCTATGGGGATTTCCATTCCATCCTCTCTTGTTCTAATATAGTAGTCTGAAAAATTCATTTCCAATTGTTCTTATAAATCTTGTAGGACAATTTAAATTTTCTTTGTATTTTTATAACTGGGTTTCCACTTTAACTTGTGGCTACATACCTATCTTATACTTATAACTCCCTATGGGCCACTCTACAATTGCAATTGGGTCCATAGGTTTGCTTTGTACAGGGTGAGGAAAGAATTGGACTCTGAGGTCTAGGACACACGGTCCAATCAGGCAATTTCATGGAATTTAACCTTTCCTGTGAAGGGGCTTAAGAAGCCAAATAGGAATTTGGAATCATGGTCTAGTGATAAATCACTAGGTCCAGAGCTCAGCCATCTGTTTGAAGCAAATTTAAGTACATACCCATATGGAATCCATCTTGTATAAAGAGTCTCATTTCCCTTCCCTCTAAATCTACTCTAATATTTGTCTGCTTAATGTATATTCCTTATTTGGTGCCCCATTTTGTTTATACTGTTGCCCCTAAAATTCCAGGCAGTCAACAAAATAGCATGTAAGCTTCCTGAGGGCAGGGACTGTTTGTTTCATTTTTGGTTTTGTATTTCTAGCACTTAGCATGGAGTCTGGCGGAGTAGACACTTAAATGAATACTTGCAGATTGATTAATTGTAACACCCCACCCCCACCCCCAGCTTCTCTTTATTTGTTGTCTTTTACCATCAAAATATGCTAAATATTAAGGAAACCTGTACCCAAAAGTTCCTTGAAGTCAGGGACAGTCATATTTATATTAGTATCTTCAGCATTTAGTATATTACCTAATACATGGCAAGTGCCTAATAAATGCTTCTATTATCATCTGTGAATGTATGTATGTATGTATGTATCCATCATCTATCTATCTATCTTTCTCTCTATCTCTTTTTCTATCTATCATTTTTCTTCTATATCTATCCATCTTCCTATTTATCCATCATCCAATTCTAAATTCTGATGTAATAAGGAGCTAATTCAGATGAACTATCCATCTAACTGCATGTCATAATGCTACAATATCTATTCTTCATCTATTTTTCCATTGTGAATGGCTAGACTAAGCTATTCTCTGTAACTGTGGGTCACATGCTACTATTGGTCTATGTTCAAGGCCTTGATTCAATTTATATGATGTCACCCACAAACAGGAGCACCTGCAAGACCTCAAAGTCTTTTTCCATTCAAGATATTTTTCCATTTGAATTTTGCACAGGACATTCTCTATGATTGCGGAAGAGCACCTTTGCTGAACCTATATTCACTCTCATTTAGTTCTCTCTGTCTGTCTCTCTCTGTCTCTCATAAAGACTATAACCAGAGAAAGTTTATATATTTCCTTTTTTTTTCCTTTTCTTTTTTTGGGTGGGTCAATGAGGGTTAAGTGACTTGCCCAGGGTCACACAGCTAGTAAGTGTCAAGTGTCTGAGTCATATTTGAACTCAGGTCCTCCTGAATCCAGGGGCCGGTGCTTGATCCACTGCGCCACTTAGCTGCCCCCTTTCTCTCTCTCTCTCTCTTTTTTTTTTTGAGATTATATATTCCTTTCCTCTCCTTTCCTCTCCTCTCCTCTCCTCTCCTCTCCTCTCCTCTCCTCTCCTCTCCTCTCCTCTCCTCTCCTCTCCTCTCCTCCTCTCCTCTCCTCTCCTCTCCTCTCCTCTCCTCGTCTGACCCTGGTTTTGTTCACCCTAAAACAGGACAAACCAGATAACTCTAGAGGCTCCTGAATCTTATTCTTTTGTTCCTTTGTTATGGTAGACCTATTGTTAGAATAATTTCAACAGAAGCAATGAAAAACATTGAAAAGAAGTTGTTTTTACTCCCAAAGAAGGCATCTAGGCAAACAATTTGTTTTTAACCCCAATGAACTTTAGTCATGCAAACTCTCTGATAAATACACACCCATATGTCATGGGTCCTCTTAGAGAATGAAAGACAAGGGGCAGTTACGTGGCATAGTGGATAAAGCACTGTCCTGGATTCAGGAAGACCTGAGTTCAAATCTGGATTCAGACACTTGACACTTACTAGCTGTGTGACCCGGGACAAGTCACTTAACCCTCATTGCCCTGCAAAGAAAAAAAAAAAGAGAGAATGAAGGACAAACAACAACAACAGCACACCCATGTACATGCACATACAAAACACACACATATATATATATATATATATATATATATATATATATATATATATACATATACACTTGTGTGTATAATACATAAATTATATATAAATTTTGTTTTAAACACAACTGACAACTATAAGCACGCATAAAAATCAAACCACCAAGTACATTTCTCCCAAGCCGTTAAACCAAATGACACTCTAATGATCTTATTGAAGATTTTTAAAAAAGTGTTTATGATTGTTAACACATGCAAAAGCATAAAGATCAGACTGTGATGTATTGCTGGGTGTTGGAAGCGGGGGGGGGGGGCAAAGGTTACCAGCCTTTTCAGCCTTGTCCAGCAAGCCCAACCATTCCTATTTGCATAGAAGTGTATGCTCTACCTAGCATAAATATAGCAAACAAATTTTTTTTCTTCTTCACAATATCATTCAACTTCTTTTTCCATTTGAAAAAATAGAGCCCTGGGCATATCTGTCTAGCCAGAAGAAGGTTGTGATAAAACCTAAGAACTCAAATGGGTTTTTGACTATAAGTTGTTAAGGGCTAAAATTCTAGCTAAACTGTCTAAAATATCTAATGAGTGGTCGCCAATAAATTATAAGCTTTAGCAAGAGTTAGACTTTTAAGCATTTATTAAGGAGAATAAGAATTTGGTAAAGAGAGAGAAAAAGGCCTAGATTTCTATCTATTAAAGGGGAGAGCACATTTCTAGCTCCCTTCTCCACCAGAGTCCAGAGGAAAAGAGAGCGAGACTGAGCGCCAGTCTCTTCCTTCCTCCTCCCACTAGCCCGCGTCACTTCCTGACTCCTGGTCTTGCCCTCAAAGACCTTCCCTTCATGGGCAGAACTCTTCTACAGTAAGTATCCCGGCAGGTGGCGTTATTCCAATCGTTACAAAGTTAAGTGACACATTGAGAGATTAGGGGAAAAGGGAGGCAGGAGGAAAAGGCAGTTAATAAAAGAGTTTAGAGAAGAGTCGAGCAGAGTTCTAAGAAAAGACTTGATCTTAGCCTGGTCTCTTTTTACCTTCTCCAACAGCCTGAGTGAGAATATGAGTTTTTTATCCATTCCCAAGAGTGCCGATTGACAAAGGAAAGAGGCTCACATAAACTGACCGAGGTAGCTGACTGTGAAAACCTAAGGAGATTTTCATAGTTATTGGCTGAAGGAGCTGTAGTTACATCATCAGAGAGAAACTGATCACAACATCTCTAGGATATGGTGGCCCTAAATAGAACAGCTCAGTTGAGAATGAAAGCTAGGGCATAATCAGGGTTAAAAAAAAACAGCCTGAAAGAACCCTAGCTTTCTTTTTCAGCAGAGAGGCTTATTAATCACAACACTCTTAGTGGATGTTGGAGGTGATTAAAAGAACTGATTAAGAGAGCTGTGGTTCTATACAGAGGAGACTTAACTAACCACATTATCAAACTTTACTATTATTAGACTTGCTACCCCTTTTTCACTTGTGTATGTTGCAAAATTTTATAGGTGGACTCTTTTGTTGGATTATGGAAAAACAGCTGGAGCACTCAAGATTCCCAGTGGGGATCATCAGAGATGCATTGCCATATAGGGAAGAACTGAAGCAGAATGGTACCTAGGAGCAGATAAGATATGATATCTGGCAGAGAATAGGTCTAGCAGAGAGAGTGATATGGTAACATCTGTGGAAGACACTCATCTCTATAGCATTGGGACACCATGAAATTGCTCTTCCATGTGTATGCCCTGGTTATGTGTATTCCACGTGGGCAGACTTCTTCATGTGAGTACACAAGGTCTCCATCAGATTTCTATACATATCTACTCTTCCCACTAAGGGTATGTGTATGTGTATTTGTAGGAGAGTGAGCTCATGGTTTATGGAGGGAATGTTCCAGTGTTACTTATTTCCTCTGATATTTTATTAAGTATGCTATTTTTGAATGTGCATCGTCTGTTCTAGTAGTTCTGGTAAAAACATTAGTGGTGTCCTCATGAGCTATGTTTTGGAGAGGATGCTGACCCACAAAGTACACAGAACCTATGGTAGCTAACTGGGAGCTCATGGGTGAAGGGGCCTTATTACTATATACAAATATGCTTTTATAATTCACCATTCATTAAAAGAATGGAAGACTATGTTAATAGTACTGATACTAAACAAGATATTTATCTGTGTTTTGTTATCGTTTAATGTTGTCTTCATTTAACCTAGTTGCAGTAATTGTATATATATATATATGTATATATATATATATATATATATTCTTTTGGATCTGCTCTTTGTTCTGTATCACTTCCCATATTTGTATTTGATATATTGGTTATAGCGAAAAAAAACCCCAACAAAACCCAGGCCTATACATTAGTTTTTGGGTAGGTTTTATTATTGTCCCCATTTTAAAGCTGAGGAAACAGGTAGAAAAGGGTTAAGTGACTTGCCCAGGGTCATACAGCTAGTAAGTATCTGAGGCTGGATTTGCACTCAGGTCTTCCTGGATTTACAATCCAGGTTCTGTGTTTTATCCACAGTACCTCCTAACTGCCTGTAAAATCCTCTGATAATATAAGGAAGATGGAGAATTACTAGCATCTTCATTTTACAGATGAGAAAATCAAGGTTCATAGTGTAGTTGTTAAAATACATTCCACTCTTGTGAGCCCCAGGTATATTTCAAGATGTGTGTGATTTGATGTAAGTGATTCTCATTTATAAACCATAATTACAAGGTACTCTATGTACATGACATACCTCACTGGGTTAATGCAAAAATCAAATAGTCTTATGCAAGTAACCCTAAGTGGAATGACTCAGGGGGTTTAGAGCAGGGAGAGAGCAGAGAAGCCAACTCGTTTGACGTCCTGGTTTTTTTTTTGGGGGGGGGGCGAGGCAATTGGGGTTAAGTGACTTGCTCTGGGTCACACAGCTAGTAAATGTTTAGTGTCTGAGGTTGGATTTGAACTCAGGTCCGCCTGACTCCAGGGCTGGGGCTCTATCCACTGCTACACCTGGCTGCCCCTGATGTCCTGGTTTTATAGATAGAGAAAGCAGACTCGTTTTCTTGTATCTCCTACCTTTTGCCTTTGCACTGTGCATTCCCTCCTTGCTTTCTCTTAGAATTCCTGCTTTTCTGCACAACTCAGGTCAAGAAACACGTGACCTTTACATCTCTCCACCAGCTGCTAGTGCCTCACCCTAAGTTATCTTTGATAATACAATGGAAATATGTGTGTAGAAATACAGATACGCATTTATGTACATATATGCACACGTGTATATAAATGCAAATACCTAGATGTATATAATGTATACATATACATGATCTGCTCTCATATACTATACCTATATGCATTATAAGAAAATACAAATAAGTATGTAATGCATACATATTCTATATATGTTGTATATGCATGTATAATGTATAAATATACCTATACATAATAAATATATGTATATACATTAGATACTCCTTTGTATTTGTTTATATTTGTTCAGATTTTGTCTAATAAAACATAAGCTCCTTGAAGGCAGGGGCTGTAATGTCGATGTCCTTACATCCCCAGCACCAAGCACAATTTTAGACGCTTGGTAGTTAGTTACCTAATAAATATTGGTTGGTTGATCAATTTCTTAAGGTCACACATCTGGTAGGACAATAGGATGATAGATGTAGAGTTGGAAGAGACCTTAGAAATTATCTGCTACACCCACACAGCCATTTTCCTTATGAAGAGTTAAAGGAAAAACACAGCCAGTAACTAACAGTTAGAAATTTAACCTTAGTCATAGGAGCACAGATTTAGAACTTGGTACCCCTCTCCACCTTTTCAATTTTTTTTTGTGTGTTATTTTTCCCCATTAGATGTAAGCTCCTTAAGGGCAGGGACTTTCTTTCTTTCTTTCTCTTTCTTTCTTTCTTTATTTCTTTCTTTCTTTCTTTCTTTCTTTTTCTTTCTTTCTTTCTTTCTTTCTTCCTTCCTTCCTTCCTTCCTTCCTTCCTTCCTTCCTTCCTTCCTTCCTTCCTTCCTTCCTTCCTTCCTTCCTTCCTTCCTCTTCTTCTTCTTCTTCTCTTCCTCCTCCTCCTCCTCCTCTTCCCCCTCCTCCTTTTCTCCCTCCTCTTCCTTCCCCTTCTCCCCTCCCTCCCCTCCTTCTTCCTCCTCTCTCATTCTCCTCTCCCCCTTTCTCTTTCCCCTTCTTCTCCCCCTCCTTTATTCATCCCTCCTCTCTCCTCCTCCTCCTCCTCCTCCTCCTCCTTCTTCTTTTGGTATTTGTATCTCTAGCATTAGCACATTGCCTAGAACACAGCAGATGCTTAATGCTTATTGACTATTGAATTGATAGAGAGGGACCCCAGAAGCTATCTATCTAGTTCATTTTACAAACTAGTTTCATATTCACCTTCCTTTCCATTGCACCATATTGCCTGTGGGATGAGGGAACTAAATTTCAGTAAGGATAAATGATTTGTCCAAGGGTATATGGCTAGTATATGTCAGGACCAATCCTTAAATGAGGTCCCTCTGACTACAATATTTTTTCCATTATATCATGAGGCTTTTTAAGTAGCTCAAAGGCTGGGACCCAAAAGAACTAAGGTGTGAACTTTGAGTAGGTTATGTCAGGGTGCATTTATTTATTTCAGAGATATATTCAAAATCGCACCCTCTCAGTCACCTTTGAGATTCTGCGTGATTAAATACAAAAGTAGAGGCCAATGACCTGTAGTAAAGAGCAATTTTTGTTTCACCCCCTGCCTTCAGCAGGAATGTCTGAGAGATTTGGTCAAGATGACACAGAAGTGGGGCAGCTAGGTGGTGCAGTGGCTAAAGCACTGGCCCTGGATTCAGGAGGACCTGAGTTCAAATCCAGCCAAAGACACTTGATACTAGTTGTGTGATCCTGGGCAAGTCACTTAACCCTCATTGACCCACCAAAAAAAAAAAAAGATGACACAGAAGTGCCTTGGGATCCTGGCTGGAGATGTAGTTCACAACTTGGCTTAATTTCATCATCCTCTTTGTAGTTAACAGGGAGAGGTCTAGGTGCTCCAGACCATGTGATATTAATAGAAAATATGAAATAGCAGTTATCAGCCCAGAAAGTGGCAGATGTGGTGACAGGGCCTGGCATACGATGTCTGAATCAGGAGTGAGAATAGGATACCTTAGGCGAGCAATGCCTACATCACTTGAAAACTCTGTTTAATGGACTGAAAAGTGGGTGATTCTGTTTCCATGCCAACAGGGGAACTGAATAATGTAAGCAAAGTGCTTTTGGTTTGTTGGGAAAGAGACACAATGAATTTACAAGGCATTACATTATTTCTGAATCCTGTGATATGAGAAGGGAGACAAGACTGATGGTAATAAACACCTTGGGTTTGGGCTTTTGAGCAAGAGAGAGCCTTCATTATTTTATTTGAAGCCTTTAGAATCCTCATAGGAAGCCTTTAGCTTTGAAGGACTGGTATAGGTTATGGAGATTTACAAGTGGTTCCTTCCAGCTGTAAATCTTCTAAAAACCCAAGTTGATTCCATCCCTGAATAGGAATACTTTCTTCTTTTTGTTGTTTGTCCTTCTTCTCAAAGAGGACCATGACATCGGGAGGTGATGCCATGACTTGCACTGAATTGGATTTAAGTGAAGGAGGGCTGTGCAGAATCACCAAACTCACTCTCTCCTCCAGAGCCATCTGGGTCCAGTGGCAAGATATACATCAGGACAACTGGAGATGGCCCCAGATGTTTAAAGCAGCTGAGGTTAGGTGACTTGCCCAGGGTCACATAGCTAGCAAGTATCTGAGGTGAGATTTGAACTTGGGTCCTCGTCCTCCTAACTTCAAGGCCAGTGGTCTATCTGCTGCACCACCTAGCTACCTCAGGTAGGTGAGAGAAGGGTTGAGATAGGGGGCAATTTGCTTTAGAAGACAGGATGGGATGAGGTCACTTGTGCATTTAGAAAGGTTTTCCTTGGCAAGGAGAAGAGCCTACAACATCTGGAAAGGCGGGGGGCATCTAGGTAGTGCAGTGGATAAAGCACTGGCCCTGGATTCAGGAAGATCTGAGTTCAAGTCCGACCTCAGACACTTGACAGTTACTAGCTGTGTGACCTTGGGCAAGTCACCTAATCCTCATTGCCCTGCAAAAAAAAAAAAAAGAAAAAAAAAGAAGAAAGAAAAGAAAAGAAAAACACAACTGGAAAGGCAGGCATCTGGTTCACTTGCAGACCAAAAGTGATGGAGAACTCACAACCTGTAGAAGCAGCCTATTGCATTTCTGAGAGCTCTAATTGTGAAGAAGTTTTTCTTATAGTAAAACCTAAAATCTCCTATAACTTGCACCAATTTCTCTTAGTTCATCCCTCTGGGGCTAAGGAAAATAAGTCTAATGATTTTTCTACATGTTTGTTGTTGCTGTACAGTTGTATCCAACTCTTCATGACCCCATTTGGGGTTTTCTTGGCAAAGTTACTAGGCTGGCTTGCCATTTCTTTCTCCAGCTCATTTTACAGATGAGGCAACTCAGGCAAACAAGGTTAAGTGACTCGCCCAGGATTACACAGCTATTAAGTGTCTGAGGCCAGATTTGAACTCAGGAAGATGAGTCTTCCTGACTCCAGGTCTGGTACTCTATCTACTGTACCACCTGTCTGTTTTTATTTTTATTTTTTCTATATAACAGACTCTCAAATACTGAAAGAAAGTGACTGTTATCACCCCTAGGTCTTCTGCTCTATTTACTGTCAACTGAAGTCCTCATGTAGCAAGGTTTAAAAACAAAATTGTTGTTGTTGTTGTTGTTGTTATTATTATTATTATTGTGAGGCAATTGGGGTCACACAGCTAATAAGTGTCAAGTGTCTGAGGTCGTATTTGAACTCAGGTCCTCCTGAATCGAGGGCTGGTGCTCTATCCACTGTGCCACCTAGCTGCCCAAAACAAAATTGTTATTGATATCTATTTTTATACCATCTTCATGGTCAAATCTATCTTTCTCTACGTTCCTCCCCAGAGAGCTTCTCTAGGCTATCATGCACTTGGCCACCAAAATAATTTTCCTAAAGTGCTTGCCTGACTTCCTTATCCTTATAATCAGCAAACTCCAGTGACTCCCTTGGCCACCAGGATAAAATACAAGAGCTTTGTCTGGCCTTCAGATCCCTTTGTGACCTCCCTTTCTCCTCCCTTTCCAGTCTTCTTATACCCTACCCCTTACCACAGACTCTTTGAACCAGTGACACTGGCCTCCTGGCTATTTCAGGAACAAGAAATTCTGTGTCGCAACTTGAGGCATTTTTATTGGCTGTCTATCCCCCATGTCTGGAGTGTTCTCTCTCCTCATCATCTCTGCCTATTTACTTCTCTGGCTTCCTCTAAGTCCCAGCTCCAATCTGACTTCTACAGGAAGACTTTCTCAATCCCTCTTCATTCTAATGCCTCACTTTTTTTTGGTTTTTGTGAGACAATTGGGGTTAAGTGACTTGCCCAGGGTCACACAGCTAGTAAGTGTCAATTATCTGAGGCCGGGTTTGAACTCAGGTACTCCTTAATCCAGGGCCAGTGCTCTATCCACTGTGCCACCTAGCTGCCCCCATGTCTCACTTCTTTTGATTATTTTCTATTTATCCTGGATATGACTCGTTTGCTTGTTCTCTCCCCCATTAGACTGTGATCTCTTCCTAGGCAGGGAATGTCTTTTGACTTTCCTTGTATTTGCAGCTTTATGCACAGTGCCTGGCACATAGTAGGTGCTTAATAAATGCTTATTGACTCATTGACTGATCGTGTGTGTGTGTGTGTGTGTGTGTGTGTGTGTGTGTTTCAACTCCCTCATTTTACAAACTCATTTCAAATCCAGTTTCCTTTCCTATATAGCCTCTGGGATGAGGGACCTAAATCTCAGTGAGGATAATTGATTTGTCCAAGGGTATGTAGCTAGTAAAGGGCAGGACTAGTACTTAAATGAGGTCCTCAGACACCGATCATTTTTTCTTTTTTTTTTGAGCTGGGCAATGAAGGTTAAGTGACTTGCCCGGGGTCACACGCCTAGTAAGTGTCAAGTGTCTGAGTCCAGACTTGAACTCAGGTCCTCCTGAATCCAGGGCCAGTGCTTTATCCATTGTGCCACCTAGCTGCCTCCGACACTAATCATTTTTAAAGATATACACACATATGTATGGACACACACATATCTCCCTTCTTTCATAAGTACCTACCATTTTGTTTAGTTGTGTCCAACTTTTCATGACCCCATTTGGGGTTTCCTTGGCAAAGATACTAGAGTGGTTTGCCATTTACATAGCATGGACTTTTATAAAGAAGGGAGATACATTTTCTCCAATATTTTCTGGCGTGGAACAGTTTCAAATCCCCATATCATCTGGGCTAAAGTCCTTTGGGCATTCTTTTTTTTTTTTTAGCAACAAACATTTATTTTATTTTTTCCAGTTACATGTAAGGGTAGTTTTCAACATTCATTTTCTTTGGGCATTCTTTAGCTTACCAGTATCTTTCTTATGTATTGGGGGTTGAATAGGGCATAGATAGAGTTGCCTTGACCTGGCTGTTTCCAGCTGACCCAGTGTCCTAGCTGACTAGCTCAGTGGTTTGGTGCTTGGGGTTCCCCGACTCCCTAGGGATTTCCCTTATTCCTGCCATTAAGCAGGAAGAGATGGTGACTCATGGGAGCTTTAAAACAGCAGTGACTATGCCGCCATGTTTCTTTTTCCCTGGACTCTCCATTGGAGGAAGGACAGCCCCTCACGCCATTCCAGCAGAAATGGTGAAAGCAGCAAACATTACACCCACTGTTTTTTTTGTTTGTTTGTTTGTTTTTTGGTGAGGCAATTGGGGTTAAGTGACTTGCCCAGGGTCACACAGCTAGTTGGTGTCAAGTGTCTGAGGACAGGTTTGAACTCAGGTCCTTCTGAATCTAGGGCCAGTGCTTTATCCACTGGGCCACCTAGCTGCCCCCATACCCCCACTCTTAAAGCATGCATCTACTCCCCTGTCACCCTGGAGCTTGGACCCTTCCTTTTGTCACTGATCTTCTCTGGATAGTCTTTTATGAGGCAGGGACTTCCCTTTCCTCTAGTCAGCCCCACTCTGTGAGCCTAAGCTCCCCCCCTCTCTCCACCCTCCAAGGTCACCTTCATGCCTGCATATTTGCATCTCCAGATCAATATTCAGTCAAGTAGGATCAAACAGAGAAGTCACAGCCCCGAACTCCAGCTTAGGCTTGTTGAGACAGGACGTGTGCTTGGCAGTTTGCCATTTCTGTTGGGGTAGGAGGAAGGGTGGCCCTCCCTCAACCTTAGGGAGAAAGGACTACAAATAGTTCTCTAACAGACTCATACTCTACACATTCAACTTTACATAAAGAATTTTCCAAGAAATCTGCTTTCCAAAAAAACCACCGGTGTTAACTTGATTGTGCAGCGCTGTGCTCTCTCTCTGCCAGGTGCTCTGTAGCCTCCCAACCCCGCCCCCCCCCCAAAAAAAAACCCAAACAAAAAAACAACTTAAAAAAAAACCCAAACCCTTCAAATGAAAGTAGACACCACCTTCTCTGCTGCCAGATTGAGGCTTGGCCTGAGACGGCTGGCACAGAGGGAGGAGACCTTTGCCCTGTACTGCCCAATAGCCCTCAGGTCTGACCTTGGGTACCGTGTGTCTGTCCCCAGCCCCAGTGTGTCACCTGGCCTTTCCAGTCCACGTCCCTGTCCTAGCCCCTGAGTCTGCCCCCCCCACTTTGTTCTTCCTCTTGATTCTGGGCTCAGCCCCCTTTTGTCCTCCCTCTCTCCCTTTCCCACACATGCAAATTTGCATTACAGTAAAAATGGCTTTATGTATAGGTCTTCTGAAGGGTCCCCTTATGTAAAGTAAGGATTGTCTGTGTCTGCCAAACAGAGTCCAAGGAAGAAGGGAAATAAGAATGGAGTCACTCCCCCTTTTTTTTTTTTGTGGGGCAATGGGGGATAAGTGACTTGCCCACGGTCACACAGCTAGTAAGTATCAAGTGTCTGAGGCCGGATTTGAACTCAGGTCCTCCTGAATCCAGGGCCGGTGCTTTATCCACTGTGCCATCTAGCTGCCCCCTCACTCCTTTTTAAAATGTCCACTGAGGCATGGACTCTTTTCTCTCAGTGAGAGAGGAAATGGCACCTGTTAGGCAGGCCAAAGCTGCCACCACCTCTGCTCAAACTCTGTTGGAGAAAGTCCAAGACCTTGGGTCCAAAAGCCCTGAGAATAAAAGCACCTCCCAAATCAATGGCTCTGCTCCTGTCCCAGCCTCCACAGCTTACACCAATAGGCTCCTAACTCCTATCAATGGGCACAAGAGCTCTGGGAAGCACTAGCCCAGTTTCCAAGCCCCAAAGCCTCCATACCTGAAAACAACCCTTGTGGCCATGTGACCTGTCCATTGACCCATGTCAGCCACTGCTGACTCCAGGCCCAGCACTCTATCCATGGAGTCATTCAGCTGCCAACAAGACATTGTTCTTGATACTATATTACTTTCAATTTTATCTAAGATTGAATTAGCTTTCTCTGCCCACTATCACATTGTTGACATTTTCAAGTTAATTTAACAAGCAACAAGTACCAGGTATTAAACTAGGTCCTGGGGATAGAAGGATATATTTTTTAAATTAAAAAAAATTTTTTTGGCAGGGCATGAGGGTTAAGTGACTTGCCCAGGGTCACACAGCTAGTAAGTGTCAAGTGTCTGAGGCTGGATTTGAACTCAGGTCCTTCTGAATCCAGGGCCAGTGCTTTATCCACTGTACCACCTAGCTGCCCCTGGGGATAGAAGGATATAAATGGAATACTTACCTGTTCTCAAGGAACCGACATTCTACTGGCAAAGATAAATTATGCACAGATAGGTACAACACATGATAGAATGTGATGGGGGTGAAGGTGGGATCCACATAAAATGCTCTAGAGAGTTTGCCAAGGGAAAGGTATTTTTTAGTCATGGGGGAGTGGTGCGGTGGATAAACTTGGAGGAATCACTGAGAAGAAACTCAAGTCGAGACTTGAGTGAAATGAAAGTTTTGAAAGGCAGAGAGGAGGAAGGAGTGAACAGAAAACTGTACAAATGCATAGAGGTGGGAGATGATATGTCAAACTTGGGAAACAGTTGTTCAGAATGGCTGGAATACAGGGTATGTGAAGAGGAGTAGTGTGGAAAAAGTTTGGAAAGGTAGGTGGGGGCAAGATTATACTAAATTAATGAGTTTGTATTTATCACAGAAGCAAGAGAGAGCCATTATAATTTTTTGGATCTGGGAAATTATGTTTAGTCATATGCGTAAGGAAGATTCTTTGGGCAACTCTGTAAAGGATGTATTGGAGGGAAGAGGATCTGGAGGTCAGAAACACATTAGGGGGACACTACAACATTTTGGTGAGAGATAGTGAGGGCTGGAGCTAAGAGAGCAGCTATAAGTGTTGAGTGAAGGGGATGGATATGGGAGATGTTGTGGACTTGACAACAGACAGGATGTGAGGATTGGGAGAGGTGGAAGAATTAAAGAAGACATCCATGTTTAGTGCCTACATGATTAGGAAAATGGTGGAGTCATCACTAGAAATAAGAATTGGGGAGGACAGGTATGTATAAGGTAAAAACATAATTTTGAAAGCTGACTGTACAGTTCACTAAATCCTTTATTTTTGTCCTCCTTGAGGACAGTTGATTTTTTAATTTCAAGCATAGAGCCTGATATTTATTCCTACTACTTTTAATCTCATTAGATTTGGTCTTTCTTTCTAGCCTATCATAATCTTTTTTATATCATAATTATAGAATCTGAAATATTTGTGATCCTCCATGTTTTATATCATTATATCACCCACAAATGGAATAAGCTTTTATAGAAGTCATTGTCAAAAACAGTAGCCAGGACAGGGCCAAGGACAGAAACCTGTGGTACCACATTAGAGACCTCCCTTCAAGTTAGTACTCGTTAATCAACATTAAAAGAATATTGAAGGGGCAGCTAGGTGGCGCAGTGGATAGAGCACTGGCCCTGGAGTCAGAAGGACCTGAGTTAAAATCTGGCCTCAGACACTTAACACTTACTAGCTGTGTGACCCTGGGCAAGTCACTTAACCCCAATTGCCTCACTAAAAAAAAAAAAATTGAACTTAGTTTTTCCAACAATTTCTGAATCTACTTAATTATATTAACTTCTAACCAGTATCTTTCATTTTATATATAACAATAACGAATTGGCTCAAATACCTTAATGAAAATCAGGCATATTAAGTCTATGATATTTCTTTGATCAACCTGTACAATAAACCTGTAAAAAGAAAAAAAGGAAATTTCAGTACCCTGGGATACAGTTCATTTAGAACTTGAACTCAGTCAATCTCTTACTTTTGCCCCTTTTATTTAAGGTTTTCATTGCCTATTAGCCTTTTTTGATTCTTTGTTTTTTCATCTGTTGAACAGTCTCTCAACTAGAGGCAAAAAAAACCCCCAAAGAGCTGAATACTTCTGTGTTCTCTCCATCATCCATGATCACTGTGCCATCCACCCTGAGCAGCGGTTCTTTCCTTTAAAGAAAGATATTCTCTTGTCCCAAAAAGAAGGGAAAGGGAGATTTTTATTGCTCTTGGCATTCCTTGAAAGCCTGAGCTCATCTTGATACTATTCATGAATCCTTTTGTGTTCATCCTTAATCACTTGCCCTTTTCTCCATCTTCATTCTCTGAGGTGGTCTATGAGTTTCATGTGCAGCTCTCTTCATTTCATTAGACATCTTCCCCTTTTCCTCATGACCAGAATCATAGGTGTTTATATTTGACTTTCATCCCAAGCACATTGGGGGATTGTATGAGATATCTTTTAAGGTCTCTTCTGATTACTGGTTGACAGGTTGCTTCCTGCTGACGTGACATCTTAAGCTGGCTGTTGGGCAAGAAGAGTTAGTTAGTTGAAAGTGGCTACTTTCCTAATAGCTGCTGCCTTCCCTAATTCTTCCCTGGGCTCTCAACTTCTGATTCACTTAATGAAAACAGTAGCTGTGACAACCATCAAATGCATATAGGAAGTGCTGTTCATACATTTGAACTTCCTAACAAGTCTTTGAGATAGGTCCTCTTTTGTGTAGACCTACATTTCTCTTAGGGCAGCTAGGTGGCACAGTGGATAGAGCATTGGACCTGGAGTCAGGATGATCCAAATTCAAATCCAGCCTCAGACATTTCCAAACTGAGTGACCCTGGGCAAGTCACTTAATTCTGTTTGCCTCAGTTTCTTCATCCATAAAATGAGCTGGAGAAGGAAATGATAAACCACTCCAGTATCTTTGCCAAGAAAACCCCAAATGGGGTCATGAAGAGTCAGACATGATTGAAATGACTGAACAAAAACATGACTTCCTTGGTGGAGGGACTTTTCTCTTCTTATATCAAGAGGCAACTTTTCTAGAACTTCTCGTCTTACAGAGTTGCCTGAGTCATGAAGACATTGAGTAACTGTCACAATCAGTCATTGTTAGAGGTGGGACTCCAGCCCAGGACTTCTTGACTCAGAGGTTAACATTCTCATCCCCAGGTAAGTGGGTTGTCCATAACTAGTAAGTACTGAAGGCAGGATTTGAATCAGTCGATAAATGTTCATTAAGTGCTAACTATGTGCCAGGCACTGGGGTTAAAGAGACAAAAATGAAACCCTCAGAACTGAAATTCTTCCTCAATTCTAGGACCAGATTTGAAGTCAGTCTATGAATTTCCTTTAAATAAAAAAACCAACAAGCCATTATGCAATGCTTTATGGTTTGTGAAGAGCTTAATAGTTTTTATCTCATTTGATCTTCACAACAACCCTGGGAGGTAGGTGCTATTAATATCCCCATTTTACAGATGAGGAAACTGAGGCTCAGAGCCCAGGGTTACACAAGTCATAAAGATCAGCAGCAGGATCTGACCCCAGACTGGCTCTCCATTTGCTATGTCATATTACTTCATATTTGATAAAACAGAAACAAAACTGGATCTGTAATTTCATCGATCCAGGGAATTCTCAGCAAAGAAATTCCCTCTAATAATAGAGAATGACAATTGTTTGGTAACCTGACTTAACTTAATCTGTAACTTAGACAGTTGCCCTAGTTAGGTGGGGATGGGGAGCAGGGAATGAACTGAGCGGTTAAGTGAATTTCTGGGGTACCCACCCAGTATATGTTTAGAGATAGAACTTAGACCCACTTCTCCCTAATTCTGAGACTAGATATCTCTCTCTAGCTCAAAACTCCTCTTCCTAATTGAGTGACATCTTCAAGACTACTTAGATTTTAGTGAGTACTACAATCAATCATTCATTCATTCACTTATTCATCCATTCAATAAACCTTCAGTAGAGCCTCCTCCCGGGTCCTCCAAACCAAAGCCATAGATCCATTTATGCTCCTTGACCAATAAATACTTATTAAGCACCTACTATGCACCAGCCACTGTGCTCAATACAGGGGATAGGAAGCTTAGTGGGCAGAAAACTAGCCTTGGAGGTTTCAAGAAGACCTATGTCCATGTTCAGTCTCTGACACATACTGACTTTGTAACTCTGGGCAAATTGTTTAACTTTTCTGTGCCCTTAGACACACACACACACACACACACACACAGAAAGAACAAGAAAGTGAGACATATATAGAAAGAGACAGAGACCGATTAAAATTCAGAGAAAAACAAAGTCAGATACAGAGACAGAGATAATGAGGAAGATATGGCAGAAGAGAAAGACAGAGACAGAGGCAAAGAAAGACAGACAGAGGCAGCCAGACATGCACAGAGAAGTTAGCAATATCATGACTATGTGACATAAGAATAACAACAACAACAAAAAGAAGTTAACCATATCTTATCTGGGAGGAAATGGAGAGGAATGTCACAGGATGAGATGACCTGTGTACTCTGTACAGTGAAGGTAGTATTTATGTCACTGAAATCATATTTCCATTGAAGTAGCAAAAAAAAAAAAAAAGTGCACAGCACTGAGAGAGACATAAACACGATCATCCAGTAGAAGAAATAAGAGACATAGACAAAAATTTAAATATTAAACAGAACAAGAAAAGCACTCAAGAGAAGCACAACTAAATTGCTATGTGAGTTTATGGAAGGCAGAGAACACTTCACATGACTGGGCTGTGGGTAATCAAGGAAGGGGTCTCAAGGATAATACCACTGGGGCCAGACCTTGAAGGATGAATAAGTTATTAATAAAAAGGAGTCGTGGTGGTTGAGGTGGGACAAAGCAATCCCAGGCGTAGGGAATGGTGTGAAGCACAGTTGAGGAGGCAGGAAACCACAGTGGTGGGTTTTTTTTGGGGGGGGTCTGGTTAATCTGGGCTATAGAGTATGTACAAGTGAAATAAAGCTGGAAATGTAGATTGGAACCACTTAATGGAGAGTCTAGAATTCCAGGCGATGAAACGTGGACTTTATTCAGTGGGCAATTGGAAGCCATTACAGATTTTATCTAATGTATGATGTGATAAGAGTTGTGTGTTTGGAGAATTAATTTGGCAGGAATAGATTGGAAGAAACTAAAGATTTCAAAAGGCTTAGGAGATTCAGGGGAAAGGTAATAAAGGAATACTTAAGGTGGGAGCAGTGGGAATCAAAAGGAAAGGAAGGATGGGAGAGAGATTTGGGAGATCAAATTCTTACTGGATGTGGTTGGGATTGATTGGTGCCTAGCAGGAAAGCTAACATTCCCTATACCCCAGCAGTCTCTTCTGTATCATTGCCAGTCACTTACTTGTCTAGGTCTCTGTTCTCCTTATTGTGTCTCTTGGGCCTCTATTGCAGGAAAATCCCAGTTAGCCATGCCTCCTTCACTCCTCTAAGTCTGACCAGCTGTATAGATGCTAGGCCTATATCCTTTCCTCCTCCCCTCCAGTTCTGGAACCATGATCAACTCTTCTATTTCTAAATGAGGTGTGTCTGCCTACTCCCCTGTACCTCTGCCTAACCATTCTTATAACTTTCAAGCCTGGCTGGAATGTAAGAATATAAGCTTCTTGAGGGCAAGTACTCTTTCCTTTTGTATTTGTATCCCCAGCATTTAACACAGTGCTTGTTGTATAGTATGCATTTAATAAATGCAGTTATCCTTTCCACGTTGAATACTTTTTTGTTTTTTGTAGGGCAATGAGGGTTAAGTGACTTGCCCAGGGTCACACAGCTAGTAAGTGTCAAGTGTCTAAGGTCAGATTTGAACTCCGGTCCTCCTGAATCCAGGGCTAGTACTTTATCCACTGCTCCACCTAGCTGCCCCAATCCCTTCCACATTGAGACTTTCTCCATCACTGTTTTGATATATCATGCGTTGGCATAATAAATTAAATGGGAATTTTGGGGGAGTTTTGCAGAAACCACAGACAACATGCAAAGGCCATTAGACCTCACAGAGCCTATAACCAAATACTTAATTCTAATTTTACAATAAGGTACTGTAAACATCTCATAAAAGAAAAATAAAAAAATTCAGATTTCTTCTCTGGTATGAAGGGAGAGCCAAAAAATTTTCTATAAATGTTCCAGATCATCCATATTCCTAAACCCTGTAATGTGGAAGGGATAACTGTATTCCATTCATTTACTCTTCTCTCCATCCTCTTATTTTCTACTGTATATCATGGAACTAAAGTTCACAATCAGCTGAGCCTCGCATTAAATACAAAGGATATAAAAAGGCATTTTTACTTATGTTGGGGATGAATAGAAGAATAAAGAAATGTTAGGACTATTCCTTAAGGTTGATGAGATGATAAAAAATAATTAAGAAGAGGAATTCAACTTATTTTGCTTATTATGTCTTCTCTCTTAAGAAGGATAATCTTAGGGGCAGCTAGATGGCACAGTGGATAAAGTACTGCCCTGGATTTAGGAGTAACTGAATTAAAATCCAGCCTCAGACACTTGACACTTACTAGCTGTGTGACCTTGGGCAAGTCACTTAACCCCCATTGCCCCACAAAAAAAAAGAAAGAAGAAGGATGATCTTTGGACTAGAAAGGATAAACCCAAAATGACAAACAGAGAGATGAAATCTAAGACAAGTGAGAAGGTGTCCTAAATGAGATTGTCACCAGGCTTGGATAAACTTCATCCCAGAATACTCAGAGCTGGCAGCTGAGATTGACCAACTGTTAACAGTTAGTGATCTTTGAAAAATCATTGAGAACTGGAGAGGTGCCAGTGGATGGGAGATGAGGAAATGTCCCCATTTTCAAGAGAAAGGAAACTCTAGGTCAATGAACTTGACCTTGAGTCCTAGAAAATTTTTACAACATATTATTGGGGAATATAAAGGAAGCATTGGTTACCAAGGTCCAAGTGATTTCATCAACTGGTCATGGAGTTGGGTGTGGTGATGTACACCTATAATCTCTGCTACCAGAAGGGCTAGGGCAGGGGGACCTTTTGAGCATGAGAGTTCTGAGCTTCAGTGGGATATACCCTTTGGGTGTCCATACTAAGTCTGCTATTGATATGGTGAGCCCCCAGAAGCAGGGGACCAGCAGATTGCCTAAGGTGGGGTGAACCAGCCCAGGTCACAAACAGAGCAGGTCAAAGCTCCAGTGACAATCAATAGTGAGATTAGCCTGTGAGTAACCTCTGAACTTGCAGCCCGGGCAAAATAGGGAGAGCTTGGAGGGAGTTCCCTGGTGAAGCACTCCAAGGCACCTGTCCATGTCCATGAATAGTTTGACAATTTTATCAAGGAGCTGGTCGCAGTATCTCCTTTTTTGAATTTTAAGATTCACAGGTAGATGAGAGAAATAGACAGAGATAGATAAATGGATGGATAGATAGATAAGTAGATAGAGATAGATGTGTAGATAGACAGGTAGAGGTAGCTAGGCAGATGGAGACAGGTAGATTGAGATGATAGATGGATGATAGATAAATGATAGATAGATAGATAGATAGATAGATAGATAGATAGATAGATAGATAGATAGAGGTAGGTAGGTAGAATTTCTTAAGGTTTACTATGTGCTAGAAACACACAAGGCTACAAATATATACAAACATGGGAGAAGACAACACATAAAGGGGAAGTAGATCATGAGACAGAGTGTGAGGGAAGATACCACAAGGGGAAAATAGGAAGCAAAGAGAAGGAAGAGGAGTCCAGAGAGAGTACAGGTGTGAGTCAGATGAAGTATAACAGGAGCCTTTCCTAAAAGGATGGTGAAAGAGAGGGAGTCATCCATGAAGAGAGGAGTGTCTCAGGGCAGAGGTTTCTCTGGTGGTGATGTGGCAGGTGAGGAGAAGGACGATTCTGGATTAAGGGCAGGTGTGATGGACACAAAATTGGAAGAGATGAAACAAAAGTGCTGCATAACTGAATCAGGATCCTGGAAAAACTTGACTGGCCAGAATGATAGTCTGAGTCTAACAGGATATATTTTTGCAAGGATGAATTATAAAGTTTTACCTTTGGTTTAAATACCCCATGGCATCAATATAGCCCGGGGAAGGAGTCAAACTGTGGTTATTGTGAAAAAGATATGGTGGACTGAAAAACCAATGGCAATCAACAGTGAGACACAGTAGCTAAAAAAAAAGCCAGTGAAAATCTTAGGTTGCATTCACAGTCATATTATCCAGTGCAAAGGAAGTAATGGCTGAACTGTATTCTGTCCTAGTTAGAACAAATCTGTAGTGATGTGATTAATTTTGGGTCACCTATTTTAGGAAGGACATTGAAAATCAGGGTGGATCCAAAGGCAAGTGAACAGAATGGTGAGTGAAGAAGAGACCCTACCTTTCTAAAGTAGAGCATTCAACCCTACAGAATGTAAGCTCCTTGAAGGCAAGGACTGTCTCAATCTTATCTTTATATTTCATCTCTTAGTATTGTGCTTGGCACATTTTTGGTGCTTAATAAATGCTTGTTGATTGATTGATGGTGGAATGAATGAATGGAATTTGGGATTTTTATCTGGGAGAAGAAAAAACTTAGATGGGACATGACAGCTATATTCAAATGTTTGTAAACAACTGTCACATGGAAGAAGGATTACACTTGTTCAGCTTCAGAAAACAGAGCTAGGAATAATGGGCAAAAGTTACAAAGAGGTAGATTTAGGTTCAATGTAAACAAAACCTCTTTTTCCCCTTTTTTTAAATATTAAATTTAAGTAGTCCCAAAGGAAAGTTCCATGGTAATTGGCAGATGCTATGTATCAGGGGTTGATTTATTGTTGTGTTGATTATCTTAGATATATTAGGGAGAAAATATTAGTAATACAGATTAAACTTAAAAGTGGGTTGTGTGCATATTTCTCCCCTCCCCCAGAGAACTGGTTATAAAACATTATCAACTTAGTACTGACTGGAGATCTTCATGTTGGATGATCACTTGTTCAGGCCTCAGGGATCTTGTCACTGAGTTTTTCCCAGTCTAGAGTCTGATTTTATTTTAATTTTTTTTTGCATTTTTATAATTTACATATTTATTTATTTATTCATCCATCTATTTATTTATTCATTCATTTATTAATTTATCCATTTATCTATCTATCTGTTTATTTTTGCAGGGCAATGATGCTTAAGTGACTTGCCTAGGGTCACACAGCTAGTAAAT
Organism: Dromiciops gliroides; assembly: GCF_019393635.1. Classification (NCBI taxonomy): domain Eukaryota; kingdom Metazoa; phylum Chordata; class Mammalia; order Microbiotheria; family Microbiotheriidae; genus Dromiciops; species Dromiciops gliroides. The sequence continues at coordinate 269,780,181 of NC_057865.1, read as the reverse complement.
GTCAAGTGTCAGAGACTGCAGAGTCTGATTTTATGTTTTGGTTTCTGCCTCATTTTCTCATTGTTTGGGTTTTGATGGCTCAGAGTAAGCGTAGATAGCATTTGTTTCTGTTCTAGCCAGAATCTCTGAGGGTCTCCCTTCCCTGATTGAGTCTTTGGTGAAGGCAAAGTAGGCCATCCTTTACTTCAATTCTTACCTAGCCTTTAACTGCTGAATGGGAATTGCCTCAGACAAACTGAGACCTGGGAAAGCCCTTAACTTAAAAGGGCCAAGGTCTCCCACTGCATCCTGGGCCATCACCAGTCACCCTGAACTTTGTCTTGCCACTGGACTCTGGTGGCTGGAGGAGAGAGTGAGGCTGGTGACTTTGCACAGCCCTGCCTTACTTCAATCCAAGTCACTTGCCAGTCAAGACAACGCCCTCCTGCTAGTCACTAAGCCTCTGCTTGAAGACTCAAATGAAGGAACCCTTTAACACCCCAGGCAGACCACTCCCCTTGAAGATGGTTCTAATTGACAGAAATCTTCCCCTTATACTGTATCAAGCCTAAGTTTTCCTCTTTGCACCTTGTCCCCGTGCTCTTGGTTCTGTCCCCTGCGGCCAGGCAGAACAAATTTGATCCTTCTTTGACTCGACAGCTTTAAAATACTTGAAAGCACCTCTCATTTCTCCTGTGAGTCTTCTCTTTCCCTTTTTTTTTTTTTTAAATGGGTCAATGAGGGTTAAGTGACTTGCCCAGGGTCACACAGCTAGTAAGTGTCAAGTGTCTGAGGCTGGATTTGAACTCAGGTCCTCCTGAATCCAGGGCTGGTGCTTTATCCACTGCACCACCTAGCTGCCCCCAAGAGTCCTCTCTTTCCTAAGCCAACATGCTAGTTCCTCTGCCCTATCCTGAAGCCTTTGGCCACCTTGGATATGCTCCCCTGGACATCCTCTGGCTTATCAAAGTTCTCAGTAAAATATAGTGCCCAGATGAACACAAGTCTCCCCTTTTGGTCACAAATACTCTGCACTTTGTACAGAAGGAAGATTCACAGAACTGGGCCATTGTGTCAGGCTGACAAAAGTGTGGCCATGTCAAATTTTTTTTTTTTTTTAGTGAGGCAATTGGGGTTAAGTGACTTGCCCAGGGTCACACAGCTAGTGTCAAGTGTCTGAGGCCGGATTTGAACTCAGGAACTCCTGAATCCAGGGCTGGTGCTTTATCCACTGTGCCACCTAGCCGCCCCTCAATTTCATTTTTAAAATTTTCATTTTATTTTTCATTTTTTTCTTTTTTTCCAATTCTACTTTAAAGGTAGATTTCCATCCTTCTCTTGGTCCAGCTGCAGTTCTGGCATGGCCAGAATATACCCTCACCTTATGACTTTCCTAAAATGCTTATGAAGTCCAAAAGTTTTTTTTTTTTAAGCCTACTTAAGAGGCTCTAACAGACATAAATGTATTCTAGGGTAGGAGAAAGAGTGTCCTAGGTTTTTTTTCCCTTCCTTTTTTAAGAGCTGTGTAATTTATGGTCTCTATTCTAGAACCCAGGCCAAGTCTTTTATTGTGACTGAAGCCTTGCTCACTCATAATTCTGCCAATCTGGTTGAGAGAAGATAAAGGATTACCATAGAAATGTAATTAAAAATAGACAGTGTATTTTTAAAATCCCAAAGCAAGGGACTACACCCAGGCAGGCAGGCGGGCAGACACTGTATAGAAAATGGGCTTTAGGGCACCATGCAAGAATACCTCGCTTGAGGCTTTGTTTGACAAGCTTAGGTCAGCTTTCCGCTGGGCTGACAATCTGATAACCAGGTATATCACTCCAGAGTTGGGAGAGGAATGAGGAAAGGGTTAGGGGGTCAATGAGGCCACACCTAGACAGTCCTTTGTCCCAGTCATAAACTAGAGCAAAGCTTCTTAAACTGTGCACAACTGAGTGTGGGGGTCGCGGAAAAATCTGGCAACATTAAAAGATTATGTCTACCTATTTTATATACCTATATATCCAGGTTGCGTGAAAGTTTCTCTGGCGAAAAAGGGGCGCTAGTGGGAAAAGTTTAAGAAACCTTGTAGGAGAAGGAGAGCAGATGAGTTGGTGTCCTTGAAGGTGCTGGTCAGTCTGTCCTTCTCCCTTGGAAACTTCTAAATTGGGGGTGGAGGGAAATGACCGGTGAGGAAATGTACGGCAGGGGTATGCTCAGAAGAGCATCCATTGTCAATGTCAATGGACCAGATTTGAGTCTGGGCTCTGTCACTTACGAATTACGTGACTGTGGGTAAATGCAAGTCTGGGTTCATATCCTGCCTCTGATGCTTACTACTTGCCTAATGGTAGGCACTCACCTTATCTCCGGAGGCCTCAAGTGCTCTTATCAATAAAATGAGGACATAGGGACTAGCTAGCCTTCTGGCTCTAGCTTTAAGATCCTATGAATCTGAAGATGCATGCTGAAGTCCCTGTTTGCTAATCTGGGTAATCTTCCATAGGGCAGTTAGTTAGGTAGCATAATGGATAGTGCACCAGACTTGGAGTCAGGAAGAACTGACTTCAAATGTGACCTCAGACACTTACTAGCTGTGTGACTCTGAGCAAGTCACTTCACCCTGTTTGTTTCAGTTTTCTCACCTGTAAAATGAGCTGGAGAAGGAAATGGCAAAGCACTCCAGTATCCCTGCCAAGAAAACCCGAATGGGGTCACAAAGAGTCGGACATGACTGAAAAATGACTAAACACCAGAATTTTGTATGTCATTTTACTTCTGTGAGATTCAGATCCCTAATCTGTAAAATGGAGCCAAAGCCTTCCTTGCCTCCCTCATACAGTTGTTGGGAAAATAAAATAAGTGAAAGTATGTTGTCAAAAGCAAGTGATTTCCTTTTGGATGAGTTCCGGTGACCTACTTTTTACCCTATGTCTAATATAATCCTGAGTATCTGTATCTTATCTTCTTTGATGCAGTTCTATCATTGGCAGTGTGCCATAGTGGATTGAGCCCTGGACTTGGAGCCAGAGGACTAGGGTTTAAATCTTGCCTCAGATATCTTACCTCAGAGCTCAGTGTTTTAGTTCAGGAGTGGGACTGAAGCTCCAGTATTTGACAGCTCTGGGCAAGTCAGTAAAACTCTCTGAGTCTCTTTTCCCATCTCTAAAATGGGACTAATCATACTTCTGCTACTTTACAGGGTTGTTGTGAAGAAAGCACTTTACAAAATCTCATTTATCCCATAAATGTGAGTGTAATTATTAATGACCTGCAAGGTATTTCATGTGTGCTTGGAAGGAGCTTGGGTATAATTGTTTTAGTCTATTTACTTGGAGCTTTGAATTCTTGAGCTTCAAGTAAGTGCAAATTTATGCAAATTATGCCATTAGTGGTTGTTCTCCACCCCCATCTTTGTTAGCTGGGCTGCATTGGGGTGGTAAATGAAATGGCATCGGCAGAGACCTGGGGGGATTGTAAAACCAGTCCTGTGGCACAGCACAGTGGGAGCCAGGGTGAAAATAGTCCATGCAAATTCTCCACCCAACATGTGGCTTGGAGATCTCAGGACCAGGTCCGGAAACACAGATGAAAGCATTGTACAAAGGTTTTTATTGCTATCCTGTGACATGTTATCAAACTGGGGTGTTGGAGGGGGATTGTGACATGGGGTCAGTGAACTACTTGTAATTCAGCTTTCTGTGTTGTAAAGGGTAGATACCAAAGCCACTTGGGGTGATGGGTGGGCTTACAGTGACTGTGAGGACTGCAGTGGCTGGGACGAGGCTGTCTTTATAGCTTGATCTAAAGGTGACCTGCAGAACTCTGGGCAAATGTTCTACAATTTATGCATCTTTCCGTTTGTAATCTGAAAGTAAGAAAACTACTATGGTTTATGAGAATTTATGAGAAGTTCTTGGATCAGAATCACAGAATCACTGAATTTTGGAGTTTGAAAGGTCCTGGGGACTCATGAGTTTTCTTTTTTTCTTTTTCTTTTTTCTTTTTTTTTTTTTGCAGGGCAATGAGGGTTAAGTGACTTGCCCAGGGTCACACAGCTAGTAAATATCAAGTGTCTGAGGCTGGATTTGAACTCAGGTCCTCCTGAATCCAAGGCCAGTGCTTTATCCACTGTACCACCTAGCTCCCCCGACTCATGAGTTTTCAATGCAGATGAGGAAGAAAATGCAAGCTTCAAAATCAATCAATCAACCAGCATTTGTTTAGCCCTAGTGTAGAAGGAACTTTGCTGGACACTGAGGATGGTCAGTCAATAAACCTTTTATTAGGGGCTTACTATTCGAGGGGCACTAAGTGCTAAGGACGTTAAAAAAAAAAGGCAAAAACAGGGTCCCTATTCTACCCTTAAGGAATTTACTTTTTAGTGGAGGAAACCACTTGCAAACAAATGAGTGCATAGAAGATGTGCATACAGGGTGGAATGGAGTTAGATATTTATGGTTAGGTGTTTATTGCTTTACGTCACAAGGTCAAAGGGAGCTACATCTTTGTTTTGTTTTCTATTCAGAAAGAACCTTGGAAGGAAGGCAGGGGTGGGGTGGCGTGGGGCAACAAGCAGAGACTTCTTACAGAAGGTGGGACTGTCCCTGAGTTTTGAAGGAAGCCAGAGAAATGAAGTAGGTTAAGTCAGGGGGCAGGGCATGGCTCCTGTGGGGAATGACCAGTGAAAAGCCACAGTATGTTCAGGAACAGCAAGGAGTGTCTCTGGATCACCGAGTACATAGAGGAGAGTACAGGGTGAGAAGTACCTTCTGTGTCCTGGGCACTGTATTTAGAGTTTTACAAATGGTGAGAGAAAAGGTGTCAAAATGCGTAGCTCCCATCTTGAAACCTTCATTCGGTGGCTTGGGATTTTTATAAAGATGAAAGGGAACAGAGCCCTGCTTCCTGGACAAACTTTTGTGAAGCAAGAGATCAGCTGAAGTCATGTCAAAAGGGAGGACCCCCGGGCTTAGGATCCTCTTACTAAAACTTCAAGCCAGGGAGAGCTGGATCTCTTCCCAAATAGCAAGAGGCATTCCCCTCTGTGGGAGCAAAGAGCATGTCCCGAGAAAGGAATGTCTATGAGGAAGCATGTAGTAATGTATCGAGGCTTAAAAGTATATACAGGAAGACCTAGGCTCAAATCCTGCCTTAGATACTTAGTAGCTGTGGGACTCTGGGCAAGTCATTCAATGTCTCTGTGCAGGTTTCTTCATCAACAATAGAAGGGGATATGCATCTAGAAAACAAATATGAGTAATAGGATGGTCCATTAAACTGAAGTTAGAGAACTGATTGTTTTGAGAGGAGGGAGAACAAAAGAGCTAAGACGCCCCTTCATGGGTTTCTGGGTCGTTTTCCCTATATAATTTCATATGTCCCTGTGAGAGTCTTGTGTAGTAGGGCTAGGCAGCAAGCTGCCTGAGGTCTTGGACACAGATAACACTATATGGTTATGGGTTTATGGCTTTATGACACAAGGTCAAAGGGAGCTACATCCTTGTTTTGTTTTCTATTCAGAAAGAAACTCAGTTAACATTCGATTTTGTTGGGTTTTTCTTTTTAATTATTTTCTTATGAACTTAAACACCAAATAAAATGAACATTTAAATTACATTGTAGAATAAAAAAATCTTCCTGAGTTCAAATCCAGCCTCAGATACTTATTAACTGTGTGATACTGGGTAAGTCACTTATAATCCTGTTTGCCTCAGTTCCTCATCTATAAAATGAGCTGGAAGAGGGAATGGCAAACCACTCCATTATCTTTGCCAAGAAAACCCCAAATTTATTCATGAAGAGTTAGACAAGACTGAACAATAGCAGCAGCAGAATGGAAAAAAAGGATTATAGGTGAAACTGTGAATCTCTAATATGAACATCTTGCTTTTCTTTTAAAATGCATAATAAATTTGACATGGAACTTTTGAATTTGTCTTAATTTTTTTTGGTGACCCTTTCCAGATTTCCTTCTGTTCTCTTCTGTGCATTTAAAAAAATGCTTCAATGATTTCTTTCTTTCTTTGTTCATTTCTCTTTCTCTTCCTTCCTTCCTTCCTTCCTTCCTTCCTTCCTTCCTTCCTTCCTTCCTTCCTTCCTTCCTTCCTTCCTTCCTTCCTTCCTTCCTTCCTTCCTTTCCTTCCTTTATTCCTTCCTTTCAAGTAATAAACATTTTTATTAGTAGTTTTGAGTTCCAATTTCCATCCCTCCATCCCTTCCTCCCCTGCCCCCTCCATGAGGTGGTAAACAGATATGGGCTATACATGTACAATTATGTAAAACACCACCATATTAGTCATTTTGTACAAAAAAACTTGAATAAAAGAAAAAAATGAAAGAAAGTGAAAAATAGCATGCTTCAGTCTGTGTTCCATCAATATCAATTCTTCTTTGGAAGTGGATAATATATTTCATCAGTAGTCCTTTGGGATTGTCTTGGATCATTGTACTGTTGAGAATAGTTAAGTCTTTCATGGTTCTTTGTCAAACAATATTGCTGTCTTTGTGCACAATGTTCTCTTGGTTCTGCTCTCTTCACTATACTTTAGTTCATATAAGTCTTTCCAGGCCTTTCTAAAATCATCCTGCTTGTCATTTCTTATAGCACAATAATATTCCACCACCATCATATACCACAGCCTGTTCAGCCATTTCCCAACTGATGGGCATTCCTTTGATTTCCAATTTTTAGCCACCAAAAGAGCTGCTATAAATATTTTTGTACAAATAGGACTTTTTCTCTTTTTGGGGATATCTTTGGGATATAAACCCAGAATGGTATATACAATTCTATAGCCCTTGGGGCATAGTTCCAAATTGCTCTCCAGAATGGTTGAATCTTTTCACAACTCCACCAGTGGTGGATTAGTGTCCCAGCTTTCCCACATCCCTTCCAACATCCAATATTTTCCATTTTTGTTATATTTGCCACTCTGATAGGTGTGAGGTGATACCTCAGAGTTGTTTTAATTTTCATTTCTCTGATCAATAGTGATCTAGAGCATTTTTTCATATGATTATTGACATCTTTGATTTCTTTGTCTGAAAACTGCCTGTTCATACCCTTTGACCATTTATCAGTTGGGGAATGGATTGTATTTTTATAAATTTGACTCAGTTCTCTATAAAATTGAGAAATGAGGCCTTTATCAGAGATATTTGCTTCAAAAATTCTTTCCCAGTTTTCTGCTTCCCTTGTAATCTTGGTTACATTAGTTTGGTTTGTTCAAAAACTTTTTAATTTTATATAATCAAAATGTTCTATTTTACATTTTGTTTTACTCTCTATATCTTCTTTGGTCCAAAATTCTTCCTCTGTCCATAAATCTAACAGATAAATGATTCCATGCTCTCTTAATTTGCTTTATCTGTAAATCATGTGCCCATTTTGACCTTATTTTAGTATATGGTGTGAGATGTTGGTCTATACCTAGTTTCTGCCATAATGTTTTCCAGTTTTCCCAGCAGTTTTTGTCAAATAATGAGTTTTTGTTCCAAAAGCTCAGATCTTTGGATTTATCATATACTAGATTATGATGGTCATTTACTATCATGTAATTTGTACCTATATAATTCCACTGATCCACCTCTATTTCTTAGCCAGTATCAGATTGTTTTATAATTACTTCTTTATAATACAGTTTGAGATCTGGTACTGCTAGACCATCTTCTATCATATTTTTTTTCATTGATTCTCATGATATCCTTGAGCTTTTGTTTTTCCAGATGAATTTTGTTATTACTTTTACTAGATCTATAAAATATTTTTAATAGTTTGGTATAGCACTAAATAAATAAATCAACTTAGGTAGGATTGTCATTTTTATTATATTGGCTTGGAGTATCCATGAACCATGAATATTTTTCCAATTATTTAGATCTGACTTTATTTGTGTGAAAAGTGTTTTGTAGTTCTGGTCATATAGTTCCTGGGTTTATTTTGACAGGTAGACTCCCAAGTATTTATATGGGCCTCAGTTATTTTAAATAGGATTTCTCTTTCTATCTCTTGATGCTGGACTTTGTTGGTAATGTATAGAAATGTTGATGATTTATGTGGGTTTATTTTGTATCCTGCATCTTTGTTAAAGTTGCTAATTATTTCAAGTAGTTTTTTAGTTGATTCTCTAGGTTTTTCTAAGTATAACATCATATCATCTGCAAATAGTGATAGTCTTGCTTCCTCATTATCTATTCTAATTCTTTTAATTTCTTTTTCTTCTCTTTTGCTATAGCTAACATTTCTAGTACAATTTTTTTGGGGGGGGGCAGGGCAGTGAGGGTTAAGTGACTTGCCCAGGGTCACACAGCTAATAAGTGTCAAGTGTCTGAGGCCGGTTTGAACTCAGTTACTCCTGAATCCAGGGTCAGCACTTTATTCACTGCACCACCTAGCTGCCCCCTTATTTCTAGTACAATTTTAAATAATAGTGGTCATAATGAGCATCTTTGCTTCACCCCTGATTGTATTGGGAAGGCTTCTACCTTATCCCCATTACAGATAATGCTTCCTGATGGTTTTAGATAAATATTACTTATTCTTTTAAGGTAAGTTCCTTTATTCCTATGTTCTCTAGTATTTTTAATAGGCATGGGTGCTGTATTCTGTAAAAAAACCCAAACTTTTCTGCATCTATTGAGATAATCATATGATTTCTGTTGGTTCTGTTATTGATATGGTCAATTATTATTTTTTTGTTTGTTTTTTTGGTTTTTTTGCAGGGCAATGGGGTTAAGTGACTTGCCCAGGGTCACACAGCTGGTAAGTGTCAAGTGTCTGAGGCCAGATTTGAACTCAGGTACTCCTGAATCCAGGACTGGTGCTTTATCCACTGCGCCACCTAGCCGCCCCAGATATGGTCAATTATGCTGATAGTTTTCCTAATATTGAACCAACCCTGCATTCCTGGTATAAATCCCACCTAGTCATAGTGTATGGTCCTTGTGATGTATTGCTGTAATATTTTTTCTAGTATTTTATTTACAATTTTTGCATCGATATTCACTAGGGAGATTGGTCTATAATTTTCTTTCTCTGCTTTGGTTCTTCCTGATTTGCGTATCAGCCCCATGTTTGTCTCATAAACGGAGTTTGGTAGGACCCCTTCTTCACTTATTTTTAAAATAATTTATATAGTATTGGAATTAATTGTTCTTTAAATGTTTGGTAGAATTCACTTGTGAATCCATTTGGTCCTGGGGATTTTTTCTTAGCAGTTGATTGATGACTTGTTCAATTTCTTTTTCTAAAATTGGGTAATTTAAATATTTTATTTCTTCTTCTGTTAATATGGGTAATTTATATTTTTGAAGATATTCATCCATTTCATTTAAATTGTCAAATTTATTGGCATATAACTGGCCAAAATAGTTCCTAATAATTGTTTTAATTTCCTCTTTGTTGGTGGCAAGTTCACCTCATTAATTTTTCTTCTTTTTAAAAAAATGTTTTTATTTAATTTTTAAAATTTGTATTTAATTTTTAATTTTTTTCACCCCTTTAATTTTTGATGCTAGTAATTTGGTTTTCTTCTTTCCTTTTTTTTGGATCAAATTAACCAACAATTTATCTGTTTTATTGGTTTTTTCACAAAACCAGCTTCTAATTTTATTTATTAATTCAATTATTTGCTTGCTTTCAATTTTATTTTCTTCTTTGATTTTCAGGATTTCCAATTTGGTGTTTAGTTGGGGAGTTTTAATTTGTTCATTTTCTAGTTTTGTTTTTTTTTTTTAGTTGCATGCCCAATTCATGGATCTGCTTTTTCTCTACTTTTTTGATGTAAGTAGTTAGGGATAGAAATTCTTTCTTTTTTAAAACTCTCATCCCTACCTCCATTCTCCAATTAAAAAAAAAAAGTAAAACAAAACCCTTTAAAAAAACCTAAACAAATATGCACATACAACACAAATTCCTACTTAGTGTCATGGAACAGGCCTGTAATGTCTGATAGCATCTATCTCTCTATATATCTGTGTATATATGTATGTATGTATGTGTGTATGTTTGTATATACGATCTCTATCTTTTATTATCTCTATCATCTTTCTGTCTCTTCTCTATCTCTGTCTGTGTTTGTGCCTCTGTCTCACTAACAGAGCTCTGCTCCCAGGATAAGCTTTTATGAAGCCAGAGATCAATAAAAGTCATGTAAAAAGGGAATTGTCACCATGGAAGTAGAACTGCATTTATTCGAAAGCCCCATGCTTCTCCTGTGAGCTGCTCTTTTATTTTTTATAGGGCAAGCAAGAGAGTGGTTATTATCATCTAGGTATTATAAGGTATGCTAGGAATAGAAAGTCCGCTTTCATATAAAACAATAAGGGAACGTTGGGCTCAAGCCACATACCTAACAAACCCTGTTTTGTTGTGGCTCTCTCTTAGGCACTGACATTTCTCCTTCATTTGGTGCATGGCTATTTAATTCATCACAGAAGCATTGATGTATGAAAATTTAATTGCAGTGAATTTCTTTTTAGCTTCCCCCCCCCCCCGCCCCCAATACACCACAGTGTTGCCAGCATAGCATTCCCTGGGACACACTTCATTCTTGTGTTTAGCTGACTAATGCTTCATGAAGAAGGAACCATGTACATTCATTTTCCTTGATCTTGTCCTTGACACTTTGGAAATGAGGTCACTACTTTGTCAAATGGGAAATATTTCATCAGTGCAGTCAAAAGCATATAAAAGTCCTGGAATTGGAGTCAAGAAAAACTAGGTTTGGATCCTGGCTTAGATCCTTACTAGCTGTGTGACCCTGGGCAAGTAGCTGAGCCTTAGTTCATTAACCTGTAAAATGGGGATTTGGACTTGAGGACCCCAAAGCTTCCTTCCAGTCCTAGACCATGTCCAGGTAAGGGATACAGAGAGTTAGCCTTGCAGTTATTAAGACCTAAGTTCAAGTTTCTCCCTTTGACACATACTGTCTGGGCAAGTCATTCTTACCTCTTAGCACCCTATCAACTCTTTTTTTTCTTCCCTTCATCTTTTTTTTTTTTTAATCTGTTATCCAGGCAGCTAGGTGGTACAGTGGATAAAGCACCAGCCCTGGATTCAGGAGGACCTGAGTTCAAATCTGACCTCAGACACTTGACACTTAGTAGCTGTGCAACCCTGGGCAAATCACTTAACCCTCACAGCCCCAGAAAAAATAATCGGTTATCTTATTTCTTTTAATTTAATGACCATCTCTTTTTTCTTCCACTGTATCCTCCAATTTCAAAGAAAAAAAAATCCCTGTAACAAATATCCATCATCAAGCCAAATAAATTCCCACATTTGCCACGTTCAAAGTTTATGCCTCATTCTGTATGCCATGTCCATCACTTCTTTGTCAGAAGGTGGGGAGCATATTGTATATATGTAGTATCATATGTATTATTATTAGTTCTCTGGATTCACAGCTAGGCATTGCATTGATGTGAGTTGTTAAGTCTTTCAAAGTTATTTGTCTTTATGGTGTTACTGTTATTGTGTAAATTATTCAACTTGTTCTTATTTCACTCTGTAGTAGTTCATAGCATGAGGCAATGATTTAAGACCACCTTTCTCCTCATCTCTGTTTCCTGACTTCCCTGGATCCTTCAGCTAGAGTTCCACCTTCTGCAAGAAACTTTTGCCAGTTCTTCATTTTAGCATGTTTTCTCGGAGACTATTCCCAATTTCTCTTTTATATATTTGTACATAGTTGTTTGCAGGTTGTCTCCCCTGTCAGACTATGAGCTCCTCTAGAATAAGGACTTTTCCACCCTTTTTTTTTTGTTTTTTGTTTTTGTTTTGCAGGGCAATGGGGGTTAAGTGACTTGCCCAGGGTCACACAGCTAGTATGTGTCAAGTGTCTGAGACCAGATTTTAACTCAGGTACTCCTGAATCCAGGGCTGGTGCTTTATCCACTGCGTCACCTAGCTGCCCCCCCCTTTCTTATAGCCTTGGGTGCTTAGCAGAGTGCCTGGCATATAGTGGGTGCACCTGTTGACTTCCCATAAGAACACATGGTTTGGGATAGCTAGTCTCCCTGGAAGTCCCCTGATCTATCACCAGGCTAGACCAGACCCCAAAACAATCCCACTGCAACCATAACTGCCTTTTTTATGTTTATTTCATTGCTACAAAATCACACAGTTTTGAGAGCTGGAAAGGTCCCCTGTCCTTCTAGTCCAACCAATACTTCAAAGAATCTCTTCTTCAAGATGACTTATGAGTATTCACCCAGCTTAGGCTTGAAGGACTCCCCCAACCCTCAGAGTGAACCTACCTCCCCAGGTAACTGATTCTGTTTGTGAATAGCTCTAATTAGAAGAAACTGGCAAAACTGGGGGAAAACACCTGTAGCAAGTATCTCTGATAAAGGTCAAATTTCTCAAATATATAGAGAACTGAGTCAAATTTATGAAGATACAAGTCATTCCCCAGTTGGTAGGAAGTTTGAACCCTGACCTCAACACTTCATTTGCCTCTTTTCAGCTTCCATCCATTGTTCCTCCTCCTGCTCTCTGGGGCCAATGAGAGCTAACCTCATTACTTTTCTGTGAGATGGCCCTTCAAATAATAATTATAATAACTAACATTTATGTAGTGCTTACTGTGTTACTATTTATATAGCACTTATGATATTACCATGCTTACTATGCTTTTTTTTTTTTTTTTTTGGTGAGGCAATTGGGGTTAAGTGACTTGCCCAGGGTCACACAGCTAGTAAGTATTAAGTGTCTGAGGCCTGATTTGAACTCAGGTCCTCCTGAATCCAGGGCTGGTGCTCTATCCACTGCGCCACCTACTGCCCCTATGCTTTTCATAGTCACTGTGGTTTACAACTGTTAATCTCATTTGATCCTCACAACAATCCTGTGAAGTAGGTACTATTTTTTTTTTTTGGTGGGGCAATGAGGGTTAAGTGACTTGCCCAGGGTCACACAGCTAGTGTCAAGTGTCTGAGGCCAGATTTGAACTCAGGTCCTTCTGAATCCAGGGCTGGTGCTTTATTCAGGTAGGCACTATTACTATCAAAATTTTACAGTTGAGGAAACTGAGATATATAGAAGTTAAGTGACTTGTCAAAGGACATACAACTAGTATGTTTCTGAGACTGAATTTGAACTCAGGTCTTCCTAACTCCAGTCCCAGCAGTTTTATCCACTGAACAACTTAGCTGCATCAGTATTTGAAGAGGGATACTGTGAGTTTCTCCTGAGTCTTCTCTCCTCTGTGTAAGCCATCCCTAGCCCCTTGAGCTGACATTCAGACGTCACAGGCTGGATTCCTTTCAACCTTCTGAATGCCCTCCTCTGGACTCTCTCCAGCTTACCAGTGGCCTTCTGAAATGATGGTGCCCAATGTGGAGCACTCGGAACAGAACACTCTATTAATGGCACTTTTGCAAAAAGAAAGCGGTTCTTGTTAATTCTATGATTCGTTAGAATTCATTTCTGTAGCCAGCAGGGAGGAAAGGCCGGCTCTAGCTCTCTTGTGCTGGGAGATCTGGCTTCAGGCCTGCATTAAGAGTGGTGACCTTCCATAATAGAGAGAGCACAATAGGTTTGGAATTGGAGCATCTGGGTTCAAATCCTGCCTCTTTTTCTTGCTGCCTGTGTGACCTTGGGCAAGTTATTTGCCCCGGGACTTCAGTGGGTTGGATTAGACTTTTGTTCTTATTGTTATTCAGTTGTTTTCAGTAATGTCTGACTCTTCGGTACTCCATTTGGGGTTTTCTTGGCAAAGATACTGGAGTGGTTTGCCATTTCCTTCTCTAGCTTATTTTAAAGATGAGGAAACAGGCAAAACTGATAAGTGACTTGCCTAGGGTTACACAGTTAGTAAGGGTCTGAGGCTGGATTTGAACTCAGGTCTTCCTGACTCCAGGCCTGGTGCTCTATCCACTGTGCCACCTAGCTGCCCCTGAATTAGATCATTGCTAATAGGTCTTTCAGCTTCTAGACTGGAAGCTCTAATGTGCCTTCATTCTCTGGTTTTCCAATGGGGGAGGTTACTGAAGAGATGATTTAACCTCTATCTGTGGAGGTCGCTAAAATTAGAGTAACATGTTCCTAGGTTTTGTTTTTTTGTTTTTTTGCAGGGCAATGAAGGTTAAGTGACTTGTCCAAGGTCACACAGCTAGTAAGTGTCAAGTGTCTGAGGTCAGATTTGAACTCGGGTCCTCCTGAATCCAGGGTTGGTGCTTTATCTACTGCACCACCCAGCCCCCCCCCCCCCATTCCTAGGTTTTGGAAGGTTTCTGGAGCCTGCGGGCAGCAACTAGGTGACTTCTGGAGGTCCCACCCAGCCTTTACCTTTTATGAAGGCAGCCAAGTGGGGGGAAAAAAAAGAGACAGTGAATTAGTAGCCTCAAGAAGAAATGATGCTTCCTATGTAAATGTTTAATAGCTCCATGGTTCTGAGTCCCATTGCTATGTTCTTGATGGATGAGAATCTCATTATCTTGAAACATGGGAATGGGACCGTTCTAGTCTTTAGCACACACCCATTCAATCATTGTGCTGCTCATGGATATACAATTTACTCCTGGGAACTCTGACACAGGAAAAACATAACCCCCTAGATCATTGACAATTAGGAAGATAGAATGAGAATCCCCATGACTTTGATTAGAAGCTATTGTATGCTGGGACCTGAACTCATGCATTGATTAAGCATTTATAATGTGTGAGGCAGAATCTGTTAACTAGTGCAACCCAGAATTTGGGTATCTCCTGGTTCAGTAGAAAGAATGCTAGATGTGGACTCTAAGGAACTGGGTTCAGATTCTGACTCTACAAGTTACACCCCTTCTGACTTTGGTAATTTCCTTAATCTCCCTGGGCCTCAGTTTCCCCATCTGTAAAAGGACTAGATGGTGTCTAATGTCCCTTTCAGCTCAAAATCTATGATCCCATGAGTTATAATCATATGACTAGGGTTATGCCTCAAGTTGCTGATGTGGGTGGGGGTCCTGCTTCCTCTTACCTTATGGAGAATCATTCTGGATGCTCTGACTGCTCCTCTTTCCATCTCTCTGGGCTGCCACTCCCTAGAAATGAAGCAGGAGAAAGGCTTAAACATGGGCCTTCACAAGTCATAATTTGTCACCATATTGATCGGTGTTCTGAAGTTTTTTGGTGTTATTTTCCTGTAGAGTAGTGTGATCCCTGTGTAAACTGTTTGGCTGGTTCTGTTTTGAACAGCAGGAGGTCTCTCTGCCTCTTGAAATGATTTTCTTTCATTTTGCATATGCTTTGCAACTATTTGTCTATAAACATGTGCCATGGAGACCCTTCTCTTGGGGGGACTGTCAGCCATGCAAAGGGGATATAGGCTTCATTCTCTTTGGGACCAGTTGATAAGACCATCCAGTGTGGATTGTCTCTTGCACTGCCTGAAATGCCTCTTTCCCCACCCTGGTGATAGAATTTGACTCAGTACAAGAATTCATGGTAATAACTCTGTTGGTTATCAATGCGGATCCTTGGACCATACAGTTTAACAGAGGATGATATTTCCCTAAGAAAGATGCTACATAAACATTTGTGATTTCCTCATTAGCTATTAAAATGGTATCCTAACATTTCATCAGGTAAAAATTAATTACTTTGGCACAGTTTCATCTGGTATCAGTATAGGCATCGACTGAATAAAATTGCTATGGGTTCAGATTGTCCCCTTCTTAAGCTTATATTGTATTATACTTAAGTCATGTTTTCACAATGAAAGAAAACATGTTTCACGAACCCTGTTGCAGCTGGAAAATCCATTCTTTGTCTATTGATATGTTTTTTGTTTTTGTTGGGCAATGAAGGTTAAGTGACTTGCCCAGGGTCACACAGCTAGTGAGTGTCAAGTGTCTGAGGTCGGATTTGAACTCAGGTCCTCCTGAATCCAGGGCCAGTATGCTATCCACTGTGCCACCTAGCTGCCCCCCATTCTTTGTCTATTTCAGAGGTTTCTAACTGTGAGAAAATTATTAGTAATAGGGTGTTTTGGGGGCAGCTAGGTGGCAAAGTGGATAGCATACTGGCCCTGGATTCAAGAGGACCTGAGTTCAAATACGACCTCAGACACTTGACACTTACTAGCTGTGTGACCCTGGGCAAGTCACTTAACCCTCATTGTCCCCCCCCAATATACATACATACATACATATATATATATGTATATATATACACATATATATATAGTTGTTACTGTATACAGTGTTCTCTTGGTTCTGCTCATTTCACTCCATTATTTTGTGCAAGTCTTTCCATGTTTTTCTAGGATTATTGAGATAATTTTTTTTATTTTTAATTTTTTAAAACTTAAAATTTTAAAATCTTTAATTAATTAATTTATTTTTGAGCTCATTATTTCTAATAGCACAGTAGTATTCCATCACAACCATATACCACAACTTGTTCAGCCATTCCCCAGTTGATGGGCATCCCTGAAGTTTCAAGTTCTTTCCCACCACAAAGAGAGCTGCTATAAACATTTTAGAACATATAGGTTATTTTTCCTTTTTCCCTAACTATCTTTGGAAATAGACATAGTAGTGATATTTCTGAGTCAAAGGGTATAGGCTGTTTCATAACTCTTTGGACATAAATCCAGATTTCTCTCTAAAATGGTTAGATCAGTTAAATTGTCTTAAGAACAACTATGAATGAATATATCAATTTGACTATCATAAATATCCAAATTAATTATAAAGGACATATGAAGTAAGAAGCTATCTGTATCCAGAGACAAGAATGGGTAACTAGAAGTATGTGTAGAATACATTTTCATATATATATACCTATTTATCACTAATGGTAGCCTTCTCTAGGCTGGGAAGGGAAAAGGGAAGAAAAAAAGGAAATAAAAAGCAATTTACAAGATAACTTTATTGTATATTTAAAAGGAATAGGGAGTTGAACATAATAGACTTTTAGTTTCATGTACAATCATATTTTTATTATACCATATTATGGAAATGCTTGTTTTATTCCATAAATTAAAAATTAAAAGACGATAATACCATAAAAATGTTTTATGCACCTTAGCTTCCTAGAATTCCTAGCTCCCTTCAAAGCACAATTGAAGGATCATCTTATACATGAGATCTTTCCTGATTTCATCTAATTGCTAGCCGTCTTTCTTTTTAAAAAAAGTTTTATTAATGTCTTTAAAAATATTCCTATCATTTTCACTGATTCCCAGCCTACTTTATAAGAAATGAGGATAATCAAGGAAAATAAATCAGCACATTAGTTGTGTCTGAAGATGTACGCCTCGTGCATTCTGCATTTCAAGTGACTGTCAAGGGGTGGCCCAGGTTTATAGGACAGGGTTTACTATTTAAAGAAAGATGGCATGGGGGTGGAGAAAGAACTGAGAAGAACCAGTGAATTACTGGCCAAACAATGATCCCATTATAGTTCGTGGTGCTTTCTTCTCATTTCAGAGGGTGCTGTGAGCATTACTCTTGGCCCGTGTGAAGGCCTGGAGACCTCCCAAGAAAAGGGACAATATAGACGTAGAACACGAGGTCTAAGAGAGGCAGGCCTCACATCCTTCTCCTCCACAGGACCACATCCAGTCTTTCATTGAGGAAAGGTCATCTCTTTTGTCTCTCTTCATATAAAGCCCCATGGGGTGTGTTTGAGCATGCTCAGTGAGTGTTTGTCAGTACAGGAGTTTGGCGTGTTGGGACAGGTCTGGCCTGTCATAGACATTGTTCTTGTGCCTTTGACAGGGAGGTTGTTCTCCAATCCTGAGAGGCTTCTGTGACCTGAATGTATCCCTTATTTGAGTGTATTCTTCTATAACAAGCAATAATAACAAGACTCAGTCTTGAGTTGGAAAGGGCATGGTATTTTCACATAAGGTCATCTCCTTTGATCCTTGCAACAACCCTGGGAGGTAGGCCCAGCTAGCCTGGCATGATTAACCCTATTTTCCAGGAGAGGAAACAGTACCTTGCCCCAAGGTCACACAGTAGGTGTCCAGGTTTTATTCTTCGACTCCAAGGAGAATGCTCTTTTCATTACTGGATGCTACCAGAGGTGAGTTTGTTTGGATTGATTTTTTTTCTTTTGTGGGGCAATGGGGGGTAAGTGACTTGCCCAGGGTCACACAGCTAGTAAGTGTCAAGTGTCTGAGGCCGGATTTGAACTCAGGTCCTCCTGAATCCAGGGCCAGTGCTTTATCCACTACACCACCTAGCTGCCCCCTGGATTGATTTTGTTTTGTTTTGTTTTGTGGACTGATTTTTAAATAGAATATAAACCAAGAGGCAGTGTGTTTAGCAGGTAGAGAGCTAACTTTGGAAGTCAAGAAGATCTGGATTCAAGTCCTGCTCCTGACATAAACTAGCTGGGTGACCCTGGACAAGTTACTTAATCTCCCATGGCAACTCATTAAGATTATTCATTACAATTAGTGAGTATGGCTCCTTGAGGATTGAGACTTTTTTTTTTTGGTGGTTTTCATATAATTATGTGTCATATATAGTAAGTGCTTAATAAATGCTGGTTGATGATCTGACTGACAATCTCCCAGTGCTTCTAATTTCAGAAGGTGGCACAGTAGATAGAAGGCTGCCCATACAACCATAGGGTTCAGGTCCTAACCAAGATCTAGACTTACTGTGAGATTGGGTGAATATAGAGGCTCTTAGGGCTTTTGGCAACTCTCTCAGACTCCTGGGTAAATTTCAGAGAAGGTGGCCACCTGCACTGGTAGAGAACATTTGCTTGCCTGGGAGTTTCCTATGCCTATGCATAGGATCCAATCTCTATTTCTTTCTTAACCAAAACAAACAGTTCCCTCCTTTCCTTGGCTTGAATGTACAAGCAAGCAGAGTACCTTGGAGGGATAAGTCAGGATGCCTAAGCTAGGAGCCTGATTGCCATCCTCTTCCTTTCTCAATGAGTGACCTTGGAAAGATGATTTTAATCTATTGTCAATAATCAAATCACACAATCAAAACTCATTTCTTTTTTTTTTTTTTTGCTTGGGGCAATGAGAGTTAAATGACTTGCCCAAGGTCACACAGCTAGTAATGTCAAGTGTCTGAGGCCGGATTTGAACTCAGGTCCTCCTGAATCCACTGCGACACCTAGGGGCCTCCCAAAACTCATTTCTTAAGGACCTGCTGAGTGCTGGGGAGACTGTCCTTTCCCTTGAGTTGGTATTCAACTGAAGGGATGCAGCTTGATCATGTAAGTAGATAAGAATATGTAATATACATGCAAGGTGATGCTTGTGGGGGGAGGGGAGGGAGCAAGAACTGAATCAGGAAAGGCCCCTGGATGAAGGTTGTACATTACTTGGGCCTTAATGGAAGCTAGGGATTCCAGGAAGTAGGGGTGACAAAGGGGATCATTCTAGGGGTGAGGGGTAGCCGGTGCAAAGGCAGAGGCTGGAGATGGAATGGCAAGGGAGGAAAGTGGCAAGTCAGCTAGTTGGGCTGGAGCAAAGTGAATTTCTTTCTTTTCCTGAATTTCTTTGTTGCCAGGTTGGTAATAATCATGCCTTTTGGGCAGGTGAGAGGCAGCCAGGTGATGCAAGTGGATAGAGCACCTGACCTGGTTCTGCTCCCTTCACTCAGCATCAAATCTGACCTCAGACACTTATTAGCTATGTGACTTAAGCCTTACTTGCCTCAGTTCCTCATCTGCAAAATGGGCATACACCTGAGTTCAAATCCAGCCTCAGACACTTAACACTTCCTAGCTGTGTGACCCTGGGCAAGTCACTTAACCCCAATTACCTCACCAAAATAAATAAATAAATGCTGATATGGAGCTATGGTATAAAGTAGGGTTTTTCTTTGTTCTGTCTTACTAGACTTGTCTGAGGGTATGCCAAAGTAAAGTCGGCCTATAAGTGTTTTGTTTTTTGGTGAAATTCCTGTTCCCCACTATCCATAGTTGAAGTTTGCATGTAGATTTCATTTCTTTTTTTTCTTTTTTTGTTTTTTGCAGGGCAAAGAGGGTTAAGTGACTTGTCCAGGGTCACACAGCTAGTAAGTGACAAGTGTCTGAGGCTGAATTTGAACTCAGGTCCTCCTGAATCCAGGGCTGGTGCTTTATCCAGTGCGCCACCTAGCTGCCCTGAGATTTCATTCCTAAATCAAATTCCTTTCCCCTTTTCTATCTTCACTTTTTGAGCGGCAGTTTTCTTATCTGTAGAATGAGGGGATTGGCTGTCAGTCCATAATCATTCATTAAAACCACATTTTTTGTGCCAGGTGCTGTGCTAGGCATGTAGATAACATCCAAAACCTCTTCCAGATCTAAAGCTATAATAGGATCATCCATCAGCCCCAAGCTCTTATTTTCTTCCTTTCCACGTGGCATCAATTACACAGTTGTAATCTCTACACCTCCATCCTCAACTTTTCAGAGCACAGTGCTAGGCACCTGGAGGCAGCTCCTCTGGACTTGTGGAACTGAATTGAGTTGATCAACCTCTTCTGTTCTTGCAGAGGCTAAAAGGAAGCAGGGATTTCTCCTGACTCCATCTGGAGCATTTTTCTTCTTGCCCAGAAAAGGGACTCTTTAGTTTACTGTAATTGAAGCTGTAGGCAGTAGGAACTGATATGGAGTCAGGACAATTTGTTTGCAGGTATCATGGTTCCCATGGGAGGTTTCCCAACGGACTCTCTAGGAGCTAAACCTTGCCCACTTGGACGAAACGGGTTCTTTTACCCTCTTGTTTGCTGGGGAGGTTACAGTGGAGATGGTAGCTAGGGAAGGAGGCTTAGCAGTGACCCATGGAGATGAATCAGAGCACTTCAACTTGGAAGGGACTTTAGGGATCATTAATCCAACTTAAAAGATATATGTGATGGTTTAATGAGGGAACTAATGGTGTGTTTCCAAGTGAGCCATCCCCCTCACAGAGCCTGTTGCTAAGGAGGTGGTTTGCTATACATTTAATAATAGCTGACTCTTATTTCAGACTTGAAGATTGACAAACGTTTTACAACTCTCACCTCACTGGAGCCTCCCAACAACCATGTGAGGGAAGGAATGTAGGCAGTACCATCTCTCTTTTAGAGCCAAGAGAAATGAAGTTCAGAGAGATTAAGTTACTTGTCCATTGTCACAGAGCTAGGAAGTATCAGAGGTATATAAACCGAGTGGGTCTTCTGACTCTCCGGTTTCAGTAATCTCTACCCAACCCCACCCTACCCTACCTTACCCAGTCCTACCCTACCCTATCCTACCTGATCCTATTATAACTTGCCCTACCCTACTCAACCATACCCTACCCAACCATATGCTACCCTACCCTAGCCAACCCTATATTATCTTACCCTACCTTACCCAATCCTACCCTACCCTACCCAATCCTACCATACCTTACCATACCTTACCCTACCGTACTCGACCCAACCCTACCCTACCTAATTCTACACTACCCAATTACCCTACACTACTAAAGACTCTGCAATCATACCCTGCCCCCACCCCAATACATTATCCTCCCCTACCCAATCCTACTGTACCCTACACGGTATCGCTACTTGGCATTTTAGGCCCAGGTTGGGTAGGAGTGAAGAGTTGTTGTAAGACTCTGAAAATGGAGGGATTTAAGGACACTCATAGAAGTTAATATCCCTATATGGGGGAGAATGAAAAGGGATTGAGGATCTCCAGAGACAAGTATTGAATATAAAAACATCAAATGATAGTTTTTAAATGAACTTTTCTATATCTTAACAGGAAAATTAATGGTAACAGATTCAAGCTTCATTCTGAAAGGTCCCAAGGTCACACATCATTCTGAAATAGTCATTATAGGTATATGAACACAGGGTATTGACTGATCAGAACAAAGGTTATCTCATCCTTGTAGAGGTTAAAGTCAACATAAACATCAGATCAGAGGAAAGAATAAAGGTGGGGAAAAGACACTGTATTTTGTACCATTTCTGAAGCTACAATCTGACCTGTTTAAACAAGCTATTGTCTCTGAAGATGAGAAACAGATAAAAATAAAGATATTGACTCAGAACACCATAATTTCCCAGAAAAGTTCAACTTATTTAAAACAATTGCGACAACCAAGAGGCAAAAGGATCCCAGAAGTCCCTTCAGATAGCAAACATGCTATTTGCCATGCCTCTTTATGGTAGTCAAGACCAACAGGGGTTTAAGTGTACAAGTTCCTTTGTAAAAACACTGCAGAGGAAGTAACAGGAGATTATGAGCAGTATTACCTCAGAAAATAGAAAAGAAAACAAGTCAGTTTTTAAAGGCTCCTGTTAGCTTAGCCTGAGATCCAACTAAGCCAGATCATCCTGAGAGAATTTGTAGGTGAACCTTAAAAAAGGGAAGGAAGGGCAGCTAGGTGGCACAGTGGATAAAGCACTGGCCTTGGAATCAGGAGGACCTGAGTTCAAATCCAGCCTCAGACACTTGACACTTAACTAGCTGTGTGACCCTGGGCAGGTCACTTAACCCTAATTGTCCTGCAAAAAACAAACAAAAAAAAGGGAAGGAAACATATGAGAAATGGAATAGATCTGCTGACCATTTTTCTTTTAAAACAGTAACCTGTTTCCATGAAGTCATCCACAGTGACAAAAATGACAAACCTTTTAAAAAAGAATTGAATGCTTGTTAGCTGTGTGACCTTGGGTTAATCACTTAATCTCTCTCAGACTCAGTTTCCTCACCTGTAAAAATGGAGCTAATAACATTTGCTGTCTCATAAGGTCATTGAAAAAAAAAAAAGGACTTTTGAAGCCTTAAATATAAATTTCTGGTTGCCCAAAATGAGAAGGCTTGTGTGGTGGACGTGAGAAAGTTGTGGTCTGTGTCAGAGATGGGAGTGTCCATCTCAATGAAACCACAGGTCCATCAAAGTAAATATATTCATTACATAAAAGGAGGCACACTTAGATTGGAATGATTTTAGTTCTTGGACTTGTTTCCTCCTTTTTAAAATGAGGACATTCAACCAAATGGTCCTTAAGGTCCCTCTTAGCTCTGATGCTGATAAAATAGTAGAATGGGGACAGAGTTTCTCTCTCTCTCTCTCTCTCTCTCTCTCTCTCTCTCTTGCCGGGTAATGAGGGTTAAGTGACTTGCCCAGGGTCACACAGCTAGTAAGTAAGTGTCAAGTGTCTGAGGCTGGATTTGAATTTAGGTCCTCCTGAATCCAGGGCCAGTGCTTTATCCACTGCACCACCCATCTGTCCCAACACAGTTTCTCAGTAGTCAGACTAAGGTCATAGGATTACTATGGTTAATACTGGAGGGGAAAAAAAAAAACCCTTAATAAACTTAGTGGGCATTTTTGTTAATTTCAATGTTTTCTCACCTCCCTTTCCCCAACGTGTATGCATGTGTGTGTGTGTGTGTGTGTGTGTGTGTGTGTGTGTGTGTGTACGTACTGACTGCTTAGGTTGAGATTTGATCTTTTTTTTTTCTCCTTTCATGATCATATAACTGGGCAGGAAACCAAACTTTCTGTTTTCAAATAAAGAAGACCGCATCTCTTTGTCCTACATATGAAAAGCGAGTTGTGGATGTTCTCTCCTTTTTGAATAATTTATTTCCCTGGTGCCCTGGAGAGATTTCAGGGGGGGGTCCCTTTTGTCCTAGGTAGCATTGGGGTTACATGCTCAGACACAGGGTTTGGACTTTGCCCTCTGCTAAAGGGACACACCTGATTACTGACTATTTGCCCTTTGGATAAAATTCCTCATAAAACTCTCTTCTTGCTCTCCTGGGAAGCTGTGGATAAGTCTCTTCCTGTCATTTCCCACCCTTAATCCTGCCTTGGGGAGAGGAGAAGGGGGCTCTGGGTTGACCAGAAGAGGAGTTTGTACATTGTTACTTCCTTTGTGGTCATTGATGCTTGGAAACGTTCAAGTATGAAAGTCATCAGGCATGGAGCCCATTGGACTTCTTGTTGGTAGTGTTCATCGTATTTCCTATCACAGAGGGAAGCCTGCTGAGCAAATCAAAATCCCTGCATGAACAAGGAAAACTATTCAATCAGTGCATCCTTTTTAATTCTTTGGGTAATTGATTCTAGCTATTAGTAGTTGGCTATTAAAAATGTCTTTATCTAGGAAGAAAATGCTTCCTTCCTTCCTTCTTCCCCCCTGGGGAGGCAGAGTAGAATTGGTGGATAGAGGGCAGGCCCTAGAGTTAGATCTAATCTTTTTTTTTTTTTTTTTTGGTGAGGCAATGGGGGTTAAGTGACTTGCCTAGGGTCACACAGTTAGTAAGTGTTAAGTGTCTGAGGCCAGATTTTAACTCAGGTACTCCCGAATCCAGGGACCAGTGCTTTATCCACTGTGCCACCTAGCTGCCCCCAGGCCCTAGAGTTAAGAAGACCCAGCTTTAAATCCTGCCCCTGACTTCTATGGGCAAATCACTTAGAGCTATGCCCTAAGCCAGAGGTATCAAACACTGACTGCATATGGTCTACAATACCCCCAAGTATGGGCAGAACCAGATTAAAAATGTAATTGGGGGGCAGCTAGATGGTGCAGTGGATAGAGCACCGGCCCTGGATTCAGGAGTACCTGAGTTCGAATCCGGCCTCAGACACTTAACACTTACTAGCTGTGTGACCCTGGGCAAGTCACTTAACCCCAATTGTCTCACTAAAAAAAAACCAAAACCAAAAAACCAAAAACCAACCAAACAAACAAAAATGTAATTGGGGAGGGCCAAGGTTGTCTTGGCAAAGATACTGCAGTGGTTTTCCATTTCCTTCTCCAGCTCACTTCGCAGATGAGGAAACTGAGGCAAACAGGGGCAAGGGATTTGCCCAGGGTCACCCACCTACTAAGTATCTGAGGCCATATACATACACATATATACACATGTACACATATGTACCATACATGCACAAATATACACATGTGTGTATCTATATATGGATACATATTTCCTTTTTTGAACAGGCATGACACTAGGTAGCACAGTGGATAAAACGCTTGACCTGAAGTTGGGAAGACCTGAATTCAAATTCATCCTCAGCCACTTACCAGCTGTGCATGACCTTACAAGTCCCTTAAAGAACAACCAAACCAACCAACCAAACAAACAAACAAACAAAAACCAAACCAAACCAAAACAAAACAAACAAACAAACCAAAACCAAAACAAAACAACAACAAAAAACTCTGCCTGCCTCAGTTTCCCCATCTGTAAAATGGGGATAATAACTGCACCCACCCTCCCCTGGGGTTGTTGTTAGGCTCGAATGAGATAATCTTTGTAAAACACTTAACCTGGTGATCAGCACATAGTGCTTCATGGTGCTTCATACTTTTTCCTTTCTCCTTCTTTTGACTCCAGTGTCATGTCTCTTCCCATTATACAAATGAATGCTTCTGACTATAGGTTGTCATTACCAAATTATGGGCTGGATTTCTAAAATTAGGTATCTGAAAAGAGACTCTAGCACTGTGTTCTGTGTCGTTAACACTTAATGTCTGTTCAATTAACTTTGAAAGGGGAAAAAAACACCACCCTACATTAAATATGGAGTGGAAATAATACCAGTTATAGGAGGCACTCAGGTTTTATGTGAGCTACATTTGGGGAAGAAGGATGGGGTATATTCAGGCTGACATGGTAATTATATCCCAAAGTAAAATACCCAAAGCAAAACTCTGATTTAATTGTGCAAAATAGTCTTGTTTTCTTCTAAGAGCAGAGGTTCTCCAACCAGGGTCTGCAGAGAGACGTCGGGGAGTCTGTGAACTTGGATGGGAAAAGAATTACGTCTTTATTTTCACTAACCTCGAACTGAAACTTAGCATTTCCTTCAATTATGAATTAAAAAACAACATTTTTTTTTTCTGAGAAGGGGCTTCACTAGACCGCCAAAGGGACTTGTTTATGAACCAACCAAAAAAGGTAAAAGAATCCTCCAGAGTGAACACATTGAGAAGGCCCAGGGCTGATTCCTCAGGCCCTGAAGTGGCCCTAAAAGTAGCCCCATTGTCACTGAGGGTTCTACATGAGCCCCAGGCTCTTTCTATTGCCTTTACTACTTTATTATATTTCACTAGGTAATCTATTGATTTATTTCAGGCTGCCTTATCACATATCTAGAACTGTAAGAGACACCAAGGCACATCAACTGCACCATCTTTATTCAACAGAGGAGGAAACTGAGGTCCAGATAATTTGCCTAAGATCACAAGTGTAGTATCAGAATTAAAACTTGAGCACAGGTCTTCCAGCTTCAGAGCCTGAGATTTTTCTACTGCATTAATTTACTTTGTATTTAATTTATTTCTCTAAGACTGCATTATCACAGATCCAAGACTGTAAGGGAGTTCAGGAACCAGCTGGTCTATCCCCCTTATGGGACAGATGAGGAAACTGAGTCTGGGGCGACTTTTCCCCTTGTTTTCCAAGTACATTTTTTTTTAAGTGATGTCTCTGAAGGGACCTGAGTCCCTCCCCTGAGCATGAGCAGTTCCTTCCCCTCATGTGGAATAGAAATAGTCCTGAGGCATATCTATGTCCTAGGGCGAGAATGGAGCTTGGGAGAGCTCCGGTGAGAACTGAACAGGAACCAGATTGAAGCAATTGATTGTATTGCTAGAAAGCCATGCTGATTTAGAGATCTGACCTGTTGAAATGGCTCTTACTGTGATGAGAGACTGCAGACAGAGAGGTGAGCTGGGTGGGCTGCTGGGATGCAAGAGAGAGACAGAGACAGAGACAGAGAGAGACAAGAGGACGAGAAAGACAGAGACAGAGAGAAACAGAGAGAGACAGAGAGAGAGAGAAAGAAAGTTGGGAATCCAATGAGGATCTGTGCCTTCAGCAGAAGTAGAAGTGGGAAGGAAGGGAGCCAACCCTTACCTAGAGCAGGGCTCCTTAACTTTTTTCCTGTCACAGCCCCCTTGGACAACGTGGTCAAGCCTGTGATCCCCTTCTCTTAATAATGTCCTTAAATGCATAAAATATGTAAGATTACAAAGGAAAACAATCACCTTAAGATATATTAATTTAATACAAAATCTTAAGCAGAAATTTGGGATAGAGGAATCTCTCTGGTAGCAGAGGTAATAATTATTGTAATGTTAAAGTAATGATGAGCATACACAGTATTTTGAGATATTTGCCACAACTATAATGTGATAGGAAATATCTGAGATTTCTATTTCTGACAAAATCACAGGTATGGCTAGTAATGCTTCTGCAGTTGGTTGCCTATATTCCTTTTTTTTTTTTTTTTAAGTGAGGCAGTTGGGGTTAAGTGACTTGCCCAAGGTCACACAGCTAGTGTTAAGTGTCTGAGGCCGAATTTAAACTCAGGTCCTCCTGAATCCAGGGCCGGTGCTCTATCCACTGCGCCACCTAGCTGTCCCGGTTGCCTATATTCATAACGGAAGGAAATGCTAAAATTCAGAAAGAGGTTTGTGAAAATAAAGATATAAATTCGTTTCCCATTCAAGTTCATAGGGACTCCTTGAAATCTATCTATTGGACCTATGGACATTAATATCAATCAATAAACATTTATTGTGCACTCACTGTGTGCACAATACAGGTGCTACACTGAATGCTGGAAGAACTCTTGCCCTACAGGCAGCAGACTAGCACCAGGAAGGTACTGCCCCATCACTGAGGTCCTCAAGTCTTTTCCCTAAGTGCTGAATTGGGACTGAGTGCTGGGCTATGAGTTTTTGGGGACAGTGTTGAACCTTACATGGAGGGGAGCTCACTGGTAAGGAACTTTCTCATTTTTTCTTCTTTTCTTATTGTCTCTAATGAATCTGTTCTTTGTATAATTTTTTTTGTTGTTGTTTGTTTTGTTTTTGCAGGGCAATGAGTGTTAAGTGACTTGCTTAGGGTCACACAGGTAGTAAGTGTCAAGTGTCTGAGGTCAGATTTGAACTCATGTCCTCCTGAATCTAGGGCCGGTGCTCCATCCACTGCACCACCTAGCTGCCCCTGTATAATGTTTTGCTAGCTTTGGTGCCTGTGAGGGATCAGGGCCTTTAGGTTGACACAAGCTAAATTTTGATGCTTCCAGAGTCTGACCTTGGATACGGGGCAGAGGTATAAAGATTATTGAAAGAGAGAAACTTCCAGGATTGAACTTGGCTTTTGTATGCTCAGGGCTGAGATTTTGAGTGGTGGGTTATACCCCATTAAAATGCCACATAGGATAAGGGATGGAGAGGCAGGGAGGGAAGAGAAAAAACACTTATTAAATAGTCAGGAACGGTGCTAAGATTTTTACAATTATCTCGTTTGACCACATAGCAGGTGGTGCTTTAAGACTGATTGCCTTAATTAGCCCAGAAGAGCAGCCTTCTGGACTCAGCTCAGGAAGCCTTGCATTCAGGGATCCTCTTCAACTGGGTTTGTGAAAGGTCTATGATATTTCTATGGCTCACATCAGGTAAATAGAAATGACAGCAATATGAAAATTTCAATAAAGATCAAGGGGAGTCAGAAGGAGTTGGAAGAAGACAGAATAAAGAGTCTTGCCTGCTTTTTTCTTGGTTTCAAGGGAACATGATTAGAATTAATTAAAAACATGAGACTTATGTACAGAATATTCCCACCCCACCAAATGATAGCACAGTTTTAAACTATTAAGGCTTAAAACTGCACTAAGACTTCTGGGACACTATATATCTCTATTTTATATACATATAGTCAGTCTAGATGTGTCTATATACACATACACACATACATACATATGTGTGTACATTCTTTTTTAGTACTGTCTGTCTCTTTATGACACTATTTGGGGTTTTCTTGGCAGAGATACTGCAGTGTTTTGCATTTCCTTTTCAAGCTCATTTGACAGATGAGGAAACTGAGACAAACAGGGTTAAGTGACTTGCCCAGGGTCACATAGCTAGGAAGTATCCAAGGGCAGATTTGAAATCAGAAAGATGAGTCTTTTGACTTCAGGGCCAGAACTCGGTCCACTACACTACCTAGCTGCCCTCTGATATTTATGTGTATGTGTATACACATACATCATATATATATGTATATCAAAGTATACATACACATATATGCATGAAATGTATATTTCTATGCCTTCTTCTTCCTTTTCTACTTTCTTGCCCTGCCCCCAAATGACCATATGCTGTAGAAGGGTCCTTCTTTCCCTCCACCCCAATCTGATGGTGACACATCCAATGCATGCTTGGATTAATGAGTTTCCACTCATTCCCTTGAGCCCACCTTAGCTTTGAAGGGCTTCCCTCCTTCTGCTCACACCATATTTCTACAAAGATCCTCATGAGAATCAGCGTGGGGTAGAAGATAGAATGCTGAACTTGAAGTCAGGAAGACCTGGGTTCAAATCTTGCCTCAGATACTTATTAGCTGGGTGAATCACTTATCTATCACTATCATTTATGACACGGACAAATAACTTATCCTTTCTATGCTTCATTTTCTCCTTATAATGTATGTTAAGACATCCCTCAAAAGAGAAAAAGACCTATTTGTACAAAAATATTTTTAGCAGCTCTTTTTGTGGTGGCTAAGAACTGGAAATCAAAGAGATGCCCATCCATTGGGGAATGGCTAAACAAGCTGTGGTATATGATGGTGAAGGAATATTATTGTGTTATAAGAAATGACTGGGGCAGCTATGTGGCACAGTGGATAAAGCATTAGCCCTGAATTCAGGAGTACCTGAGTTCAAATCTGGCCTCAGACACTTGACACTTACTAGCTGTGTGACCCTGAGCAAGTCACTTAACCTCCATTGCTCCGCAAAAGAAGAAGAAGAAGAAGAAGAAGAAGAAGAAGAAAAGAAGAAGAAGAAGAAATGACAAGCAGGATGATTTTAGCAAGGCCCGTAAAGACTTGTATGAATTTCTGAATAGTGAAGTGAGCAGAACCAAGAGAACATTGTGCACAGAGACAGCAATATTGTTTGATGAAGAACTGTGAATGATTTAAACTATTCTCAGCAATACAATGATCTGAGACAATCCCAAAGGACTATTGATGAAACATACTATCCATCTCCAAAGAAAGAACACAGACTGAAGGATGCCATTTTTCACTTTCTTTCGTTTTTTATTCAAGTTTTCTTATACAAAATGACTAAAATTGTAATCTTTTACATGATTACACATGCATAAACCACATCTGATTGCTTACCGACTCAGGGAGGGGGGAGGGGTAGGAGGGATAGAAGTTGGAACTCAAAACTTTAAATAAAAATGTTTATTATTTTAAAAAATAAGGGGCAGGGGGCAGCTAGATGGCACAGTGGTTAAAGCGCTGGCCCTGGATTCAGGAGTACCTGAGTTCAAATCTGACCTAAGACACTTGACACTTACTAGCTGTGTGACCCTGGGCAAGTCATTTAACCCCAATTGCCCCGTAAAGAAATTTTTTTTTTAAATAATAAGGGGCAGCTAGGTGGCGCAGTGGATAGAGCACCAGCCCTGGATTCAGGAGGACCTGAGTTCAAATATGACCTCAGACACTTGACACTTACTAGCTGTGTGACCCTGGGCAAGTCACTTAACCCCCATTGCCCTGCCAAAAAAAAAAGTATGAGTTATATAATATATAGTATCATATAACATATGGTAATATATGTATAATAAAAATATCCCATAATATATAATTCTTCTAATATGTAAAGGAAGGTTGAGTTAAATGGCTTCCAAGGTGCTGTCTAACACTAAATCAATGATCGTAACCTAGTAAGGTCTGGGGGCAGAGTCAGGGAGGATATAGTCTCAGTGGATGTAAGCAGGGACACCTGTTTTCTGTTTGCTGTTCTAGTGACCTTAGTGTGATCCTGCCTCTCCAAAAGAGATCATAAATGAATTTACGTTGACTTTAACATTTTTGTGGGTTGTCTTTGTTATTTCCTTTGGTTTCTATAGTTATTCAAAGCATTGCATATGGAGAGTTGGGGGATAGAGAAGGGGAAAAAATGTGGCTCAGAATTAATTCCAGGTGGGTAGCATTGAAAGCAAAATGATTTAGAGCTTAATCATGTGGTTCATCTACTTGAAAAAATAATGCTTCAACTCCATCCAGCAGTGCAACAGTGGAAAAAAACAAGAAATCTGGAGTTAGAGAAGCTGGGTTCAAATCCTGGCTCTACCGGTGTGACCTTGAACAAGTCATTTCACCTTTCTGTGCCTCAGTTTCCTCATCTGTAAATGAAAGGGCTGGGGTTGAATTAGGTGGTCTCTGAGATCAGTATTAACTCTACATCTAAATCTATGATTGACAGTATTTTGAATGCTGCGGGTGGGATTGGCACAACGTGGGAAGGAGGGAGATAAAAGAAGAATCTCAAGATGAGCCATGCCCTTCAGAAGTTTATCCAGAGGAGAGCCAGAGACTGGGTGTGCTTGTGAAGAACACAAGTAAATAACAATAGAAAAATATGAGATTAAGTATGGAGAGTCTGGGGAGTGATTGGGGAGGTTGAGATTTTAGTGGGAAACAGTAATTAGAGGCATTAGGGAGAGAAGATGGTATGATGGGAAGATTGCTGGATTTTGAGTCACAGGACCTGGGTTCAAATCAAGACTACTCCTTGTGTGACTCAGGGAAATACATAATACATTCATTTATTCATCCCATATTAATTAAACACTTCCTGTGTCACAAGCACTGGCCTGGGGGATTTACATACAACAAACAAACCCTAATATAGTCCTTTCCTAAAGGAGCTTATAATCAGTTCTCAGGGCTTTAGTTTTCTCATCTATAAAATGAATGAGCCTGGCTGACCTCTAAAAATCCTTCAGACTCTAAATGATTTTTATTTAACTTCAAATATTATTTATTTTTTAACATTCATTTAAAAATAAATTGCTTCCAAATTATCTCCTTCTTTCTTGCCCCTTCCCCACTCACTGAGAAGGTAAGAAATATGATAGCAATTATACATGTGAAATCTTGTAAAACACATTTCCATATTGGTTATTTCAGAGGAAAAACAATAAAAAGCAAGAAACATAAAATTAAAAAATGGTATGTTTCAATCTGCATTCAGAGTTCATCAGTTTTCTTTCTGTTGGTAGATAGCATTTTTCATCATGGGTCTTTTGAAATTGTCTTGGAATACGGTCTTATGATCTTAACTGGACCCTAACGGGTGGACAGGATTTGGATTGATACACATGAGGGAAAGGCAAAAATGAAAATAAAACAGTCCCTTCCCTCAGAGCTTTTACTTGAGTGATTTCACACAGACAGTAATAGAATTAGTCTCTATGTCCTCTCACTGAAAAGACAAACCACCTTCTCTTAGGTTAATTCTTTTTTTTTTTTTTTAAGACAGGCAATTGGGGTTAAGTGACTTGCCCAGGATCACACAGCTAGTAAGTGTTAAGTGTCTGAGGCCGGATTTGAACTCAGGTACTCCTGACTGCAGGGCTGGTTCTTATCCACTGCACCACCTAACTGTCCCAGGTGAATTCTTACAAAAGGTTTCAATACTCTTCCATTTGGGTCATTGACGTTTGCTGATTTTCAGGTACTTTAGTTTGTAAATCTTTCTGACCGTTCAAAAAAAATATCTATGGATGTGTCAACAAGACTTTGAACTCTTTTGCATCAAAATGTTGGGGAGGGAGCCAAGATGGCTGAGGAAAGGCAGTGAGCTCTCAAACTCATCACATGATTGCTCCAAAAAACATCCAAATAAGGCCATAGGAAAATGCCTGGAGCAGCAAAACTCACAGAAGAACGTGCTGAAATCATCAACCAAGAACGGCTTGGAAGGTCAGAAGGAGGGAGCTGCTGTGCTGATACGGGAGTCAAGCTCAACCCCACAGTCACCCTGACACAGATCCAGTCCCAGGAAGGCTGCACCAGAGAAGGAGACCCCCAAATCCTCTGAATCAGCTGAAGCACCAGTGTCCTCTGGAACTAAGCTCACAGTCTGGTGAGAGGGCTGAGCCCTGGGCAGGGGGAGACTACAGGGGTCTATGCTGGAGCTAAGGCAGAACTTGGATTTTACACCCCTTCTGAGAACCAGGAGGAAGGCTTGAGCAGCAGTGGCCCAGGTAGGGGAGGGGCACAGGCTCATTGAAGCTAACAACCACAACACACAAAGCTGGTTGATTAGCAAGTTGGTCTGGGGTCATCTATGGACCAGGGAACAGGCCAGGTGAGTGAAGAACCTGATCCTCCTTAAATTATAGCACCTGGGACTTGGGGAAGCTTGGGATACTGCAGCCTGGAAACAGTGCCCCACTTTAAGGAGCTAAAAGTCAAGTAAAAGAAAGGCAAGATGAGCAGACAGAGAAAGGTGAGGAACATAATAAGTTTCTTCAGTAACAAGGAAGACCGAGGTGCACCCTCAGAGGAAGATGTCAACATTAGGGCCCCTATGTCTAAAGCTTCCAAGAAAAGTATGAATTGGTCTCAGGCCATAGAGGTGCTCAAAAAGGACTTTGAAGATAAAGTTAGAGAGGTAGAGGAAAAAATGGAAAGAGAAATGAGGGTGATGCAGGAAAGACATGAGAAAAAAGTCAACAGCTTGAAAAGTCAAATTGGTCAAATGGAAAAAGAGGTACAAAAGCTCTCTGATGAAAATAATTGCCTAAGAATGAGGATTGAACAAATGGAAGCCAGTGACTTTATGAGAAACCAAGACACAGTAAAGCAAATCCAAATGAATAAAAAAAAAACAGGGCAATGTGAAATATCGTCTGGGAAAAACTGCTGACCTAGAAAATAGGTCCAGGAGAGATAATTTGAAAATTATTGGTCTACCTGAAAACCATGATCAAGGAAAGAGTTTAAACATCATCTTCCAAAATATTCTCAGGGAAAATTGCCCTGAAATTCTAGAAGCAGAAGCTAAAATAGAAATTGAAAGAATCCACTAATTACCTCCAGAAAGAAATCCCAAAAGGAAAATTATATTAGGAATATTATAGCCAAATTCCAGAGCTCTCAGGTCAAGGAAAAGAGAAAAAATTCAAGTACTGTGGAGCCCCAATCAGGGTAGCACAAGATCTAGCAGCTTCTACATTAAAGGACTGGAGGGCATGGAATATGATATTCCGATGACATCTTTAGGGTTAAATTGAGGGGTGAAGGGAATGCACTGGGGGAGGGGGAAGAGCAGAGGTGAAATCCTATGTGGAAGAAACAGGAAAAGGCTTATGGAGTAGGGGAAGAGATGGGAGAGGAGCAGGGCAGTAAATGAATTTTACACTCATCAGAAAAGGCTCAAAGACCTTAAACTCATCAGAGCTGCCTCAAGGAGGGACTAACACACACACCCAAGTGGGTAGAGTAATCTATTTAATCTGGGCAGTAAATGAGCCTAACACTCATCAGAACTGGCTCAAAGACCTCAATCTCATTAGAATTGTCTCAAGGAGGGAATAATGTACACACTCAATTGGGTGGAGTAATATCTCTAACCTTGCAGGAAAATAGGAGGGGAAGGGGATAAAGAGAGAGGGACAAAAGAAGGAAGGGCAGAGTGGGGCAGGGGACAGACAGAAGCAAATCCCTTTTGAAGAGTGATAGGATGAAAGAAGATGGATAATAGAATAAATATCATGGGGAAGGGAATAGGATGGAAGGGAAATAGTTAATAATAGTAATCATGAAAAAGAGAAAAGGGGGAAAAATTGTACGAAAAATATTTATAGC
Source organism: Dromiciops gliroides (assembly GCF_019393635.1). NCBI lineage: Eukaryota > Metazoa > Chordata > Mammalia > Microbiotheria > Microbiotheriidae > Dromiciops > Dromiciops gliroides. The sequence continues at coordinate 269,745,626 of NC_057865.1, read as the reverse complement.
AACTCTTGGCAGAGACTAAGAATTGAGAATCAAGGGAATGTCCATCAATTGAGGAATGATGGAAAAAGCTGTGCCATATGATTGTAGTGGAATGGTCTTGTGCTACAGAAAATGACAAACAGGATGATCCCTGAAAAACCTGGAAAGACTAATGAACATCCATGTATAGTGAAGTGAGCAGAGTTGGGAGGACATTGTGCATAGTGACAGCAGTATTGTTCAATGAGCAATTGTGAATGACTTAACTACTCTCAGCAATGCAATGATCCAAGACAATCCCAAAGAACTAATGAGGAATCTTACTATGCACCCCCATAGAAAGAACTGATAAAAAGAACACTTGTGGATTGTACATATATAACCTGGTTGCAATCTTGTGGAGGGTGGAGGAAAGGGAGGGAGGGAGGGAGGGAGAAAAATTCGCAATTCTAAATCTTATGAAAATGAATGTTGAAAACTACCCTTACATGTAACTGGAAAAAAAATGTTTGTTGCAAAAAAAAATATATTGGGGAATAGGTTACATTTGTTAAGGTCACATTGGAAAGTTTTGGCAGTCATTTCATTGAGTTTTGCTGCCAAAATTTTACGTAGCTGTGCTATGTAGGTCTGTGACTTGTCTGATTTGCTTAAACTTTGATATTAATGGGGCCAAGGTCATGGGTTCATTTCCTCTTATGGACCAATCAGATTCCACCAGATCCAGCCTCAGACTGCCCTCTTCACCCTGGCTGGCTATCTCACCAACACATGGCTTGGCTATAAAAGTGGCCAGGTGAGAGAGTTGATGAATCCATATAAATCCATCACCACAATTTGAAAAACACCCTCAAGTCTCCAAGTCATGTTTTATTTACCATGAATTGATTAGCATTTCAACCCTCCCAGTTAATCCATAATATATATGTATATATATATGTTTATATGTATATATGTTTATATGTAAATGTACATATATGTACAAATAAATAAATGAATATATATTTTAAAAAGCTCTAAAAGGGGCAGGTGGGAGGTGTCAAGCCTTTCCTCTTATTCAAATTTAAAACAAACATAGCTGTCCTTGCACAAGCCAGATTTCAAAACAAGCTCAAAAATGTCAGCAGCTCACCAGTTATTTGAACTATTCCCTCTTGCCCCCAGGAAGAATCAGAATGTGAAATCAATGAGATAGAGGTTGTTTATAACTTAACATAAAATCTCTACTTGCCCTGGGTGAGTGAGAGGGCCCCTGAAAGACTGAGAAAGCTTCCTAAGGCGATACATGGATGAAGGAGGGAAGAGAAAAGCAGTCTGGATGTGGAAGAAGTCTGAACTATAGAATTTTAAGGAGAGTGCAATTTGGTTCATTTTATGGGATCATAGACTTCCAGTGGAAAGGACCTGTTGAACACAAACCGTGAGAAAAATAATTATAAGTGGGGACAAGAATGAAAATAAGTTAATTGCCTGGTGCCAGTCTTAACACAGCTGCCTCCTATTTAGTAAGATTAGGGAGGTCAGCCAACACCTCCCACAGTGGAGGCCCATCAGGGAGATGGAAATGGGGTGGAGTTAGCCCCCCTGCGCCCCAGCTTAAAAGGCCACAGATGGTCTTAGCTGCATAGAGTAAGTTGCTGTAGGCTCTTTGCCCTGCTTGGAGTCTCCTTTGATCTGCCGAGTTCCCGGACTCACTGAGTTACGGCTTTGGCTGTACTCGGATTCTGCCTCTGGGTCTCTATGCCCTTCAGTTCTTGCTTCTCTTGACTGTTTTGACTGATTCTTCTGACCTCTTGGCTTAGGAGGAAGTCCAGCTCCTGCCCCTTCTCCAATGCCCATTAGCCAGATATTCATGGATCCCCTGTTCCGATAGTCTGAAACGCCTGGCTAGGACTCTGGAAAACTCTTGGCCATTGAACGCTTTGAGCTCTGTCCCTGGTCTGGGCTCTGTGTGGGCCCAGGATGAAGAGGGCAGGTTTGCTGCCTTCCCAGATAGTTCCCTTTCTCCTGCTCCTGGGGAATCTGGCAGAAACTCTGGCTATTTTCCACCAGCAGCTGATGGAACGCACCAAATAAGGCCCTACAGTTGGACAGCCGCTGATAATATAACCCTCTGGGGTAGGGTCGTCTCCTTGGAGGTAGAAAACAAATGTTGTGGGGACAGCTGGAGGCCCCAGCAATAGGGTCCAGTAGCTCTGTTAAATGCCTTGATTGAGACACTGGGTACTCCGTGTCCAAGTCTTGTGTATCTGAGCCATCTTTTGTCAGACACGAGTCTCACACAGAAGAAATAAGAACCCTTGCAACGTTGAGTGGCCGACAAATTAGAAAAAGCAATGAATAGATGGCTTCTGTGAGCGTGGCGAAGGGGGACACCTACCTCCGAATGTGACTTAGTCCCTGGTAATCTCTATTGTCCTGCCTTACTATGGCCTGGGCATTGCTGAAACTAAGGGAGGGTCAAGTTCAGGTTTGCATAATGTGTCCAAAATTACAAGTGGGTGTGGTAGGGGCAGCAGTGCAGAGGAAGGCAACCACATGGTGAAGAACCTTTAGCTAATGCCATGAGAGGATCAGTTAAAGGAACTGGGGAGCGGGGAAGAGGGAAGAGGGTGGGGAGCTTGGAGAAGAGGCTTGGGATGGGGGGAAATCATAGCTGTCTTCAAATATGTGAAGGGCTAGCTGTTGGAAGAAAGGGCTGACTCTATGCTTGGCTGTAGAGGGCAGAACTAGGAATAAATGGGTGGGGGAAAGGGAGGTTTTAGCTCAATATAAGAGTAAACTTCCTAAGTCAGGAACTCAGGAAGTGTCTGACTCTTTGTGATCCCATTTGGGATTTTCTTTTCTTTTTTTTAGTGAAGCATTTGGGGTTAAGTGACTTGCCCAGGGTCACACAGCTAGTAAGTGTTAAATGTCTGAGGCCAGATTTGAACTCAGGTACTCCTGACTCCAGGGCTGGTGCTTTATCCACTGCGCCACCTAGCTGCCCCCTGGGATTTTCTTAACAAAGATCCTGGAGTGGTTTGCCATTTCCTTCCCCAGCTTATTTTCCAGATGAGGAAACTGAGGCAAAGAATTATATGACTTGCTGTCTGAGGTTGGTTTTGAACTTGGGTTTTCCTGACTCTAGGCTAACTTGATAGTCCTAACTTAGAGCTGTCCAAAAGTGGATGGCTGTCCTAGTTAATAGTGAGGTCCCCCTTCAATGGAGGTATTCAAACAAAGGCTAGATGACAAAGTGTTGGGAGTTCTTATTTGGGTCTGGGTTGGACTAGACGACTGCTGAGTTCCCTTCTGCTTTTGACATTCTCTGATTGTTAGGAGTGAGGGTCAATCTATCATTCTTGCGGTAGCCTGAAATAACACTTTGCTCATAGGACTGATAGTTCTCTTGCCATAAAGACAGAGGGAATTAGTGTCTTTGTCCAGACCATGGGGATAGATGTGATTTCTTAAGCCCCCATCCCAGGCGGCCCACATTTGTTTCCTGATTGGTTTCAAGAACCCTTGCAAAAGGTTCCTTCATCCCTACCCATCTCCTCTAAGGACACTAGTCTTAAAACAAATATGAATAGAAGGTTAAAGTTTGGTTACAACCTCGAGGCATCATTTGATGGGACTGATAACCTCTAGTTATGTTCCAGCCCCACAGAGCCAGACACCAGGCTGTCATAGATAAATGGGATGGCTTCTGTCTCCTCTGGGAGAGACAAAAGACTGACATTTTAGAAAGTACCCATCAATATTCTCACATTTTGGACAATGCTAAAAATAACGTTTTTGTTCTAGGACTCAGAAACTTGGAAAGGTTTCTGATAAAGACTGACATATCACACTTTCATTATCTCATCAGAACAAACCAGGAGGGAAGTAGGACTAGAATTATTGTCCCCAAGTTGCAGATATGGAAACAGAGGCACTGATTTAAGTGATTTCCCTATGGCCACACAATTAGCAAGTGGCAAAGCTAGGATTTGAATCCAGATCTGATTCCAAGTCCAGGGCAAAGCTGTTACTAGACTCCTAGCTAATCCCTTTCACTTTCAGATTCTTTTCATAGACAAAATATATTTAAGTAGAGTCGTTTCCCTCACTAGAATGTGAGTATTTAGAGAGCAGCGACTGTTTTATTTCCTTCTTCTCTGTATTTTCAGAATTTAGCACAGTATTTGATAGATAGTAGGTACTTGATATATGCTTGTTGACTTTTTTTTTTTAAGAATTCTTTTTTTTTTTTTTTTGGTGAGTCAATTGGGGTTAAGTGACGTACCCAGGGTCACACAGCTAGTAAATGTCAAGTGTCCAAGGCCAGATTTGAACTCAGGTCCTCCTGAATCCAGAGCCGGTGCTTTATCCACTGTGCCACCTAGCTGCCCCTGCTTGTTGACTTTTTATCAGTCAACTTTTGTTCAGTCTTGTTTGACTCTTTGTGATTCCATTTTGAAATTTTTTTGGGAAAGATATTGGAATGATTTGCCATTTCCTTCTTCAGCTCATTTTGTAGATGAGGAAACTGAGGCAAACAGGCTTAAGGGACACACCAAAGGTCACACAACTCCTAAATGTGTAAGGTTGGATTTGAACTTAGGTCTTCCTGACCCCAGGCCTAAGCACTCTATCCACTGTGCCTCCTAGCTATAGTTTCCTACAATAATAGCTCACATATAAATAGTACTTGATAAAGAGAAGTGAATGATTTTAGACTGTAAAAATTAACAGGTTTCTCTAGTTACCAAGAGAATGAGCTCACCTTGCAAAAAGGGAGAATACACTTCTTTGGCAACCAAGAAAACCCCAGACTCAGGGGTCTTGACAAAGTAATCCAAATGAAGGGTATGGAATAGTTAGACATATGGGAGACCAAGGCCAGTTATCTATGTGGAATCATTGCACTTACAATCTTTTTTTTTTAATTTTTTTTTTTTTTTAGTGAGGCAATTGGGGTTAAGTGACTTGCCCAGGGTCACACAGCTAGTAAGTGTCAAGTGTCTGAGGCCAGATTTGAACTCAGGTCCTCCTGATTCCAGGGCCGGTGCTCTATCCACTGCACCACCTAGCTGCCCCTGTTAAGGTCTTCTAACTCCACATCTAATACTCTTTCTCCTCTACCATGCCACATTCTCACTGGCTGCTTTTGGAAGTAGTAAATTGCCCGTTACTCTAAGGGCTTAAGCAGGGGCTGGATGTGGTGGAAGATCTTGCTCCATCAGATCAGGGTAGTAGCAGATAACATCTAAGGTCTGTCTGAGTTGGAGGTTTTAGAAAATATCCCTGTAAAAGAGACACTGATCAGGATTGTTCTGTGTGGACGGAGAAGTTAGAATGAGGGTCAATAGGAAGAAGTTTCAGAGGAAGTTTTGGGGCCCAAGAAAGGGGAAAAGATGAATGATGGACAATGGAATGGATTGCCCGGAGGCATTGAAGCTGAGAGTGGACAGTCATTAGATAGGGTCAATTTGGTAGAGACTTTTACACTGTTGAGACGTTGGATTGCATGATGTCAAAGTTGCTTTATGCCTCTAAATTCTGTGATTCTGTGCTTTGGGGGTGCATTGCATCTTCATTTAGTGCAAATTCTGATGGTTACTTGCTTAGTGATTTAATAGATTCCTATTCTCATCAATGTGGGTGGGGGTCCCTTCAGCACTGCATGTCAGAACCTGTCCAGGTCCTCTTATCTTTTTCTTGTCCTCCAAAATTCCTGTACAGAAAGGGTTTGTCTGCCATTCCATAGACCTCCTATGTCAGGCAGTTGGCCTGTAAGTGTTTTTTAAATGCCTGCTATGTGTTAGGTACTGTGCTAAGTGCTGGTTAATACAAAGAAGGTCAAAAATGTTCGCATCCTTGAGGATCTTGTAGGGGGGAGACAACATGAACACAAATAAATACAAGCAAGATACAGAACAGGATAAATGTCTGAAATCAGATTTGAACTCAGTTCCTCCTGAATCCAGGACCAGTGTTTTATCCACTGTGCCACCTAGCTGCCCCTAGAATGGGTCCTAGACTGGCCTCTCACCATTCTGTGGGGACCATTAAAGACTTGGCTTGTACCCCTTTTTCTCACTACATGACTGACTCAACTCATTTTCTGATCATACACATTCTGATCATACATACCCATTCATACTTTTTAGATTTGTGGAAGGTGTTGTTATTATCCCCATTTTACAGATGAGAAAACTGAGGTAAGCAGAGGTTAAGTGACTCATTCAGAACCACATAGGGATTGTCTGAGGCCAGAGTTCAACCTGAATCTTCCTGATTCCAGGCCTGGTTCTCTATTCACTGTGTCACCTAACACAGTCCTTAGGGAATGGCTACCCCAGGTTCAGAGCACTCTGTGAATCTGTCATAGCGTCTATTAATCAATGACTCCTGCAGTTCATTTCATAGTATCTCATTTGTGGTTTCTATGATGTCATTTAATTTTTTTTTTTCCGGTAAGGCAATTGGGGTTAAGTGACTTGCCCAGGGTCACACAGCTAGTGGATGTCAAGTGTCTGAGGCTGGATTTGAACTCAGGTCCTCCTGAATCCAGGGCTGGTGCTTTATCCACTGTGCCACCTAGCTGCCCCTATGATGTTATTTAGGATGCATGTAAGTCTTAGAATTTTGCAACTCCACATGCTGTTTTCTCTGGAGAATGAAAATCAATTAATACTGCTTTATAGAAAATATATGGGGCAGCTAGGTGGCATAGTAGATAGAGCACCAGCCCTGGAGTCAGGAGGACCTGAGTTCAAATCCGGCCTCAGACACTTAACACTTACCGGCTGTGTGACCCTGGGCAAGTCACTTAACCCCAATTGCCTCACTTAAAAAAAATGGTTTTCAAAATAGTTTGTAATTGTAAGCTCTATGTCAAAATTGCTGTTTGCTCATTTTAATTGAGTGAAAATCTGGACCACAAAAAGATTCAGTTTCCCCTTAGGAAGTAGCAAAGTCTGCTTAGGTCCAGTAAGTGACAGAGTCAAAGGACATTGAATAAAACAATTGAAGGAAGAAAGTTTTTTTTTGGGGGGGGGAGTGGGCCTCTCACCTTGTTTCAACTCTAAGCATGAGGCAAAAATTCCTGAGTGATTTATCCCCCTCCCCACCTCCGGTCCCAATACTTGGAAGCTTTAATCTGTTCTGTTTCTCCAACCTGGGCTGGTTTGCACCTCCTTAGGCAACTCGGTGGCCCTCCCCTCCTGGAGGCTCACCACAGTGCTGCTGAGTTTAGTGCCAAAACCTGATTGGCTCTAGTCCTACTGCAGTTTAGAACTCTCGAACCGAGGTGGTCTTCTAGCATCAGCCTCGCCAGTGGCAGAGAAGGCAGGCATGGGTCCCCACACCTGGCTTGAACAGCTGAAATCTGAGCCATTTCAATCTTAGAATGGAAGGAAAGGCATTTATTAGGCACTTACTGTGTCCTAAATACCATGTCAAGTGCTTTCTCTGTAACCGCTTTCCCCATCTAGAAACAGGTATCTCTGATTGTTGGAGAAGTAACAAAGTATCACTTTATGATTCTCTGATAGTTGTAGGGTATGCAAAAAAAATCTATGGTAATTCCATTCTTACATACTTTGAAATGCTTGTCCGCAAATTCCATTTCTTTCTGGGTTCCAAGCATATATTTTATACACTGTTTATTAGGGGATCCCCAAAGCACACTGAGGCAAGGCCATTTTCTTAGTGCAATATTTACCACAGATATGCTTCCTATAGACCAGTGATACTTTCTGGTCTTGAAGTCAAACTTGGCATCTCATCTCTATGAGAAATAATTATTAATAATCAATATATTTGGGAGGCAGCTAGGTGGCACAGTGGATAAAGCACTGGCCTTGGATTTAGGAGGACCTGAGTTCAAATCCAGCCTCAGACACTTGACATTTACTAGCTGTGTGACCTTGGACAAGTCACTTAACCCTCATTGCCCCACAAAAAGTAAAAAAAAAAAGAATAATCAATATATTGGGAAACCCAGTGATCACCCTTTTTCAAGCCTTTCTCCCCTACCTTCCAACAGAAAGGACATAGGTCTGCCCTGGTGGTTAGCTTCCAACCTTTATCACTGCCTGGTGCTCACACATATGTAGCTTTAATTACTTCTTTTTCTTCTTCATTCTCATACCAAAAGCCATCTGAGGTCTCCCCCACCTCCCCAGTCATAACTTCCTATATAAGCATCTATGTGGGTCCAAATATCCCCAAGGCACCTGGGATCATAGATAAGATTCTTTATATGTACCTTGTTTGCTGATCTTGTATTGATGGGCTACTAGGTGGCACAGTGGATAGAGCACTTGCCCTCAAGTTGGGATGACCTGAGTTAAAATCTCACCTCAGACACTTACTAGCTGTGTGACCTTAGGCAAGTCACTTAATCCCAATTGTCTTAAATATCCGGGGCCATCTCTAGTCATCCTGATATATATCTTGCCACTGGACCCAGATGGCTCTAGAGGAGAGAGTAAGGTTGGTGACCTTGCACAGTCCTCCCTCACTTAAATCCAATTCAGTGTAAGTCATAACATCACTCTGATATCATGGGACTCTTCAAGAATGAAGGACAAATGATAACACTATTGTGTTGATGGGGTAAGCGGGGATTCTGTCCTTTTGATTCTTCCCCTCAATCAATTACATGTAAAGACTATTTGCTCACTAGCTACAGAACGCAAAGATTATAAGGCATAAATTTGGAATTGAGGATACAAATAATCTTGGTGATCTATTTACCACCATCCCGGAGAGAACATTCCTAACACATCAGAGACAGGACCTCTTCCTGTACAAAAAGTGAAAGATAGGAAGCCATCTTAGGAATTGCCACCCCTATCAGGTTACAGATTTTGGAGGACTAGAGCATCCCCTTATCTCCAGCTTTCTTTTGTTTTTTTGGTTTTTTTTAGTGAGGTAATTGGGGTTAAGTGACTTGCCCAGGGTCACACAGCTGGTAAGTGTTAAGTGTCTGAGGTCGGATTTGAACTCAGGTCCTCCTGACTACAGGGCTGGTGCTCTATTCACTGCACCACCGAGCTGCCCCTATCTCCAGCTTTCTTGAGGCCTTGGTTGACTGTACAGAGTATCGTTTAATAAATCTCACTGCATATGTAAGTCTTATGCTTGGGATTTCTCCTTTTTCTTAGTGCAGGTTCTTAATTAGTATAATCCACTTATTTGAGAGCCTTTTGCTAGCAGTTTTAATTATTGAGGTGAGTAGGAAAAACTCAACAAGTGTCCTCATTTTAAGACTCCTAGAACTTAGAGTTCTCATTTCAAATTGCTTCAGGGAGTAGTCTTGATTCAGTGTCTGTATCCATTAAAACCATTGTCCATGGGGGCAGCTAGATGGCACAGTGGTAAAGCTCTGGGCCTGGATTTAGGAGGACCTGAGTTCAAATGTGGCCTCAGACACTTGACACTTACTAGCTGTGTGACCCTGGGCAAGTCACCTAACCCTCATTGCCCTGCAAAAAACAAAAACAACAACAAGAAACAAAACAAAACAAAACAAAACGAAACAAAAGCCATTGTCCATGAGTCTCCACTAACCTGTCTTCTAGCTGGCCTAGTAAGCTGAACACAGTTACTTAAAAACAGAGACATTTAAATGAAGTGGTATAGTAAGAAAAATAGTCATAACCCCCCCCCACACACACACACACAAAAATGAGCACACTCTCCCCCAAATACATAATCTGGGGGTAGATTGACCTATGTAGGAAACATACACAGCCAGGACATATACTTAGGGAATAGTATACACATGAAGGGGCAGCTCACATCTCTGACAGTGAGCAGCTGAAGATACCATCTCCTGATATCTACTACACTTTCTAGTGTCCATCGGACACATAGTGTCTCATAAACACTATTTAACTGGATATAAAGTCTCTGCGGGATGCTGCTTACATAGTCTTCTCACGGGCATTTGACTATAGAGTATCTCTATACTTTCAGCTTCTGGCTTAGCTCTAATCCTCAGCTATTTTCTACCTTGTTGGAAGAATTGGTGTTACCATGCTCTCTTAGTCCCCAGCCAGAGACCTTTCTTAAAAATAAAATTTTATTGATCTATTTTGATTTTATATAACCGACATTCCCTAGTATATTCCTCCTAACCCTTAAAGGAGATATTCCTTATAACAAAGGATTGAGATGAGTGGGGGAAAACATTTAGCAAAATTGACCAATACAAGCAAAATGTCTAACACTGTATGCAATGTTCCATGCTCACAGTTCTGCACCTATTTAAAGAAGTGTGGGGATGTGTATTTTCCAAAGGCTTTAAAAAATAACTTGTTTGTTTGTTTTTGAGCGGGGCAATGAGGGTTAAGTGACTTGCCCAGGGTCACACAGCTAGTAAGTATCAAGGGTCTGAGGCTGGATTTGAACTCAGGTCTTCCTGAATCCAGGGCCGGTGCTTTATCCACTGCACCACCTAGCTGCCCCCAAAATAACTCTTTTGGAAAAGGTCATCTTTGCCTTGCACCAACCAAAAGCTTTTCTTTTCTTGTACTTTTTTTTTTTTTTGGCGGGGCAATGGGGGCTAAGTGACTTGCCCAGGGTCACACAGCTAGTAAGTGTCAAGTGTCTGAGGCCGGATTTGAACTCGGGTCCTCCTGAATCCAAGGTGCTTTATCCACTGCCCCACCTAGCTGCCCCAAGCTTTTCTTTTCTTGATTTCCTAGAAATATTAGGCAGGCCTCTTATTTCCAGTGGGAGATTCTTAGCACCAGAAAACAAGCTCTTCAGACCAAAGAGTAGGGGCTTGTCAGCTGGCTAATACCCTCCAGCTTCATCTTTTCTTTGGACTCAACTTTTCTGGTCACTGGGCTTGGGGGCCTCCATGGGTGAACTCACTCTAGGTCAGGGATTCTTATCTTTTTTTTTTTTTAATGTCACACAAAAGACATGATAACCTTTTTTTTTTTTTGGCAGTCTGGTGAAACCTATGAACATCTTCTCAGAACACTTAAAATGTATAGTATAACATGTTTTGAAGAAATTAAATATTAAAGAAATCAATTTATTGAAATAGTTTATCAATATGTGTTTTAAAAACAAATTTATGGGGGGCAGCTAGGTGGCGAAGTGGATAGAGCACCGGCCCTGGAGTCAGGAGTACTTGAGTTCAAATCCGGCCTCAGACACTTAACACTTACTAGCAGTGTGACCCTGGGCAAGTCACTTAACCCTAATTGCCTATCTAAAAATCCCCCCAAAACCCCCCCAAAACCAAAAACAAATTTATGGACTTCAAGTTAAGAATCTCTGCTTTAGATCATGGTGAGCACTTCTTGTATTTTGATTTCTGTAGGCTGGACCCTAGGAATCATCAACAGCAGACATGATATTTGAATCCATGGGACCTGGTGAGATCACTAAGTGAAATAGGTGTGTGTGGGGGGCAGCAGCTAGGTGGCACAGTGGATCAAAGCACCAGCCCTGTATTCAGGAGGACCTGAGTTCAAATCCAGCCTCAGATGCTTGACACTTACTAGCTATGTCACTTAACCCTCATTGCCCCACAAAAAAATAAAATAAAATAAAGAAATAGTATAGATGGAAAAGATAAGAGGGCCCAGGAAAGAACCCTATGGGATACCCAGGGTAAGCAGATGTGGATGAAAATCCAACAAAGGAGACTGAGAAGTGAAGGTCAGAGAGATAGGAAGAGAACCACTAGAAAGTAGTGCCTCCAAAACCCAGAGAGAAGAGAGTATCAAGGAGACAGTGTCAAAAGCTACAGAAAGGTCAAGGAGAATGAGGATTGAGAAAAGGCCAGTGGATTTGGCAGAGAACAATTTCAAATGAATGATGAAGTTAGAAGCTATACTCTAGAGAGTTGAGAAGGGAGTCACAGGAAAGAAAGTAGAGGCACCTGCTGTATATGTCCTTTCCTGAGTGTTTAGGCACCAAAGGGTTGAGAGATACAGTTTGCTCTTAGTAGTGAGGGATGACTCAAGCGGCGATTTTTTGAGGATTGGGAGATGTGAGCTTGTTTGTGCACAGTAAGGAAGCAGCCAGTAGTTGAGAAGATATTGAAGATAAGTGAGAGAAGGGTTGGGATAAGGGGCAATTTGCTTTAGAAGATGGGATGGAGGGGGCAGGTAGGTGGTGCAGTGGATAAAGCACTGGCCCTGGATTCAGGAGGACCTGAGTTCAAATCCAACCTCAGACACTTGACACTTACTAGCTGTGTGACCCTGGGCAAGTCATTTAACCCTCATTGCCCCACACAAAAAAGAAAAAAAATAGAAGACAGGATGGAATGAGGTCACTTGTGCATGTAGAATGGTTCTCCTTTGCAAGAAGAGCCTCCTATGTGAGATAGGTGGGATGAGGACTAATGATGAAGTATACTATCCACCTCCAGAGAAAGAACTGATATTGATTGAACACAGACTGAAGCATGCTATTTTGCGTTTTCTCTCTTTTTTTTACTTGAGTTTTTTTATATAAAATGACTAATATGGTAATGTTTTACATAACTACACATGTATAACCTGTATCTGATTGCTTACCACCTCAGGGATGGGGGATGGTAAGGAAGGAGGGAATGAGAGAGGGATAGAATTTGGAACTCAAAACTTGAAATAAATAAAGTAATTCTTGAGATAGGTGGGATGAGCAAGAGTGAGGAGTTGAGGATGACACCAAGGTTGCAGGTCTAGGTGAAGGATGGTGGGGATCCCCTTGGAAGGGGACCAAAGGGAAAGACAAGGGAGAACTGCTAAAGTTGGAAGGAAGAACTTGAGAAAAGAACTATTTTAGCCTTCTCTTTCCTAATTCTAAAGTTGGGAAAGTATGGTGTAGTAGAAAGAGCACCTGACTTTGATCCAGAAAACACTTGAATTTGCCTACATGGCTTCATCCTTTGTGACTATCAGCATATTGCATTTGGATCATCATTTGTAAATTGAAGATAGTAGTAATTAACATTGATATAGCACTTGAAGACTTGTGAAGTACTTTCCATATATTATCTCATTTGATGATAATGCTAGGGGTGCCTATTTTTCAGTAGGGTTGTGAGAGTCAAATCAGATAATGAACACAAAGCTCAATCAATCAACAAGCATTTCTTTATATTTAACTGTGTGCCAGGTACTGTTATATGGAAACGTCATGTTTGAGCAGTGTTGTGGTGCTGTAATAGAGAATATCATGGGAATCAAGTCCCTCTTCTGACATATACTGGTTGTGGGTGCCAGGGTATTGTAATGATTGGAGTGACACCACCTAAAGCTCCACCATGAGGAGAAGGCATCTAAGGGCAAGCCATGTGGCTTTTCCTTGGTGTCAGGAAGTGATGTTTGTTCGTGGGTACTGTCTATCAAAGCTACAAGCTTGGAGCTGTGTGTGTGCGTGTGTATGTATGGGATGTTCCCAGTTTCACGGGAGGCTTCTGGGAGGAAGAAGGAAACGTTGGGTCTTTTTTCTTCCTGACCTTGCTGTGGCAGGTTAGATGAGGGGATCTCTCAGAAATAGTTAGATTTTTACCTTTCTCTCTGATCATTAGATCCTAATGCTCTTTAATAAATACTTAAACACTTAAATACTTTTGCTAAAGCTTATAATTTATTGGTGACCATTCATTAGATATTTTAGACAGTATAGCTAGGATTTTAGTTCCTTATAGTACTCTCTAGCACAATTAACTACAGAGCAGGTGTGTCCTAAATTGATGGACAGGATTCTCTACACCAGTGAAATTATTGGTATAATTTAAAAAACAAAAAGGAAATCAGATTTTGAGAGAGTCACCAAGTAGGTGCCCATTAAGAATGACTGAAGAGGGGCAGCTAGGTGGCGCAGTGGATAGAGCACCTGCCCTGGAGTCAGGAGTACCTGAGTTCAAATCTGGCCTCAGACACTTAACACTTATTAGCCGTGTGACCCTGGGCAAGTCACTTAACCCCAATTGCCTCACCAAAAAAAAAAAAAAAAAAAGAATGACTGAAGAAATTGTGGTATATGAATGTGATGAGAGTTCTATGAGATAGAGAAAAAGCATAGAAGTTGGGGTGCTCAGGTCTTACCAATACCTCATGCCACAGGTGCTTAAGAAAGAGACAGACAAAAAAAATTCAGACTCTAAGTACAACTACAAATGAAAATGAAGCTCAAAGACTATCAGTCACTGGATCACAGATCTAGGCCTAAAAGGGACTGCTGTTGACTAACTGAGCTGCCAGTGCCCTCCATGACCTATATGACTTACAAATGTGCTCCTGAGTCCTTATTTATAACCACTAGCTTTACCCTTAAATCCCCAAGGAACACTGACAACAAATTTTGAAGACTCATGACAAGGAGAATTGCTGTTAATAGTCTATATTTATGTTGAGCCTTTTACTAATCGTTGTACAGACTAAATGATGGAAATTTGGCATTTACCAAGTTGATTTCATCCCTGTAGATATCACTGAGATATCTACATTGAGATAATTCAGACTTCCATAGCCTCACTTAAAGGATTCAGAATGACTTATATTATTGAAGTTTTACTACAGTATGGGAAACCTGGGGAGAGCTGAGTTGTAAAACAATTGTTCAGCTTTAGAAAAAAAAATCCTCAAATCCCTTAACTTTGGGGGCTAGATGAGTTCAAATTGGACTTCTATTTGTTGAGTGAATGATCCAGTGGACCAGATAATTGACCACTCTTCTTTAGATACAGTCTCTGTGTAGGTTTTAGCCTTCAGTATGGAGATATCTTTGTTCCTTCCAGTATTTAATCTCTAAATCTGAATTTTTCATGATCCTCTGAATTAAAAAAACAACACAACAACTTGGCTGCTGTATAATTTTAGGCTATTTCTTATAGTTGTGGTAAACATGACTGATAAGCAATTTATTCATTATGCATAGATGAAAATCCTATAACATTCATACTCTACAAAATTCTAAACAGCATAAATCTATTTTAATAGCCTAAAAATATGCTGTATGATATGTGAATGTTGACAACTTAATGCTTCCTAGGAGCAATAGACATCAATTAGCTCTGAATTAGGGCCACAGAAAATGCTTAACTCAGCTGCTGATTATGGAAACAATGGTTGCCATGAAAGATAGCAGCTTATGTGTAGAGTGAGGCATCTTTCAATTCTGTTCCTTAGGCAGTTCTTCTTTACTTATTCAGAGAACTACAGGATCTCAGAGCTGGATGGGAGCCCAGGGACCATCCAGTCCTTACCCAGATGTGAACCAGCAATCCCTTTACAATTTATGCAACAAGAGGTCAACCTACTTTTCCTTCATGACTTTTTTTTTCAGTGAGGCAATTGGAGTTAAGTGACTTGCCCAGGGTCACACAGCTAGTAAGTGTTAAGTGTCTGAGGCCGGATTTGAACTCAGGTCCTCCTGACTCCAGGGCCGGTGCTCTATCCACTGCGTCACTTAGCTGCCCCGATCCTTCATGACTTTTAGTGATGGGGGGCCTAATGTGTCTTGTGACAGCTCCCTCCAGTTGTCAGAAAGTTTCCCTTTATATCACACATCAATGTGCCTTTCTACAACTTTTACTTTCTAGGAAAATGTTAGCTCTTTGAAAGTAAGGAGGGAATGAATGAATGAATGAATTAAAGAAAAAGCATTTATTATGCTCTATTTGTAAAGCATTGTGATATGCATTGGAGATATGAAAAGAAAAGCAGAGATAGTCCCTTCTCTTAGGAAACTCACATTTTTTTTTTTTTTAGTGTGGCAATTGGGGTTAAGTGACTTGCCTAGGGTCACACAGCTAGTAAGTGTTAAGTGTCTGAGGTCGGATTTGAACTCAGGTCCTCCTGACTCCAGGGCCGGTGCTCTATCCACTGTACCATCTAGCTGCCCCAGAAACTCACATTTTAATGGAGGCAATACATAGAGGAGATTTCAGCTGCAGATCAGATGGAAATATCCTTAAGAGTACAGCAGCAGGGGGCAGCTAGGTGGTGCAGTGGATAAAGCACCGATTCTGGATTCAGGAGGACCTGAGTTCAAATCCATCCTCAGACACTTGACACTTACTAGCTGTTTGACACTGGGCAAGTCACTTTTGCCCTGCAAAAATAAACAAAACAAAACAAGAGTATAGCAGCAAAGCAAATAAAATCATCTCTGTTTCTGATGTTGAACCATTTGACCATGCCAAGGACTTTAACGGGGAAAACTTTGTTTTCCCAGATTTCAATAGCTGTGGCTACTGATGGGGTGGAAGTTTTAGCATCTGAAGAAGCAGTTGCCATAGGGTATGCCTCCTGGAAAAATGACTGGGATGGGGACAGGGAATGATGAGAGACTCTCATTTTTTTCTATTTATATCTCCAATACCTAGCATAAGAGTCCGGTACACTTAACAAATACTTGTTGACTGATTGGTTGACTCCTCTGGCCTAACAGCCCAACTTCAATATCTCTTCAAAATCTTTCATCATTCCCCCCCACCAAAAACCCCCCACAAAAAACAACAAAATCTTTCATCATTCCCTTTGAGGGGGAAAACTGCCCGAGGGGAACAAGAAAGACATTGGGATTATATGTTAAATCAGGAAAAAAAAAATCATAGGGATCATGAGAAAAGACCCAGAAGTCTTCTGCATTGGACAGACGAAGAAATTGGCCCAACGTGAAGGGATCTGTCCAAGGTACCACAGAGAGTAAGAGGAAACCTGGATGAACAACTGAGATGTTTTTCCTGGGAGACTGAAGATAAAGGAACAATGATCTTTTCAGGACCAGCTGTGATGGCAATGTCAGCTCTTCTAGGTTAGCCAAGAAACCAGAGCACTGAATTTCCATTGTGAGTAGTTACAACTTTGCCATTTTAGAGATGTGAAATGGTTGTTCCTGATGGGTGGTGTGTATTTTAAAATTCTAAATGGGGGGGGGGGCAGCTAGGTGGTACAGTGGATAGAGCACCAGCCCTGGAGTCAGGAGGACCTGAGTTCAAATCCGGCCTCAGACACTTGATACTTACTAGCTTTGTGACCCTGGGCAAGTCACTTAACCCCAATTGCCTCACCAAAAAAAAAAATTCTAAATATGGGTTCCAATCTGTCCCCCCCAGTTTTGGGGGAAACTGGATAAAATCACTGATAAATGAGTTTAGGTTTTTAAAGGGCTTATTAAAAGATATAAGATATTAAAGAAAGAGAAAGATTGAGAACAGATTTCTTATAGCATGGAAATCCTAGCTTTCCTAAACCTCCCACTTGAAGTCCTCTGCCACCAAACCAATGTCTTAAACCAAAAGAGGCCATCAACCTTCAGCCAGCATCTGCTTCCTACTTCATGTTCTCCTCCCAGAAATGGGAGGTTCTTCAAGCTGATTGGCTAGCATCATTCAAATCCATTGGTTCACTGGACTTGATGGTGGTCTCGAGTTAAGTTCAAAGTTTTTAGCTTCTGAGAACAATACCTTCTTAAGGGGTAGCCAGATCTGCTTATAATCTAGTTAACTGTAGTAGCCTAATCAACAGTCAATCAGGGGCAGCTAGATGGCTCAGTGGATAAAGCACCAGACCTGGATTCAGAAGGACTTGAGTTCAAATCTAGACTCAGACACTTGATACTTACTAGCTGTGTGACCCTGGGCAAGTCACTTAACCCTCATTGCCCTGGGGAAAAAAAAGTGTTGTAAACAGTCAATCACTCTCACTTAATTCAATCAGTTTAGATTAATCTCCAGGTGGGCCTTTGAATATCTGCTAAATCTCCTTATCTACCACATTCCATTATCTTGACAGTGGCAAGGTCACAGGAAGTGTGTGGATGTGTGGATGGTGTATTGAAAGCAATTCCCATGAATAATATAATAATCATACACACACACACACACACACACACACACACACACACATATATATACATACATACATACACATATAAGATAAACTGCTGTCAGTGTGAAGAAACATGGGAAAGAAGAGCAATGAAGGGGCGATCCAGGGTGTTCTCTTTTCTCTTCTTCTCCCTGGTATGCTCATGCCAAGAGCTCTTTTGTTATAAGCTTCCCTTCCCTTTGGAAGATTGCTAGAGTGATTTCTCTGTTTTCTAGCTACATCCCAGTTCCTCAAAGACCTTAACTGTGAAAGACTCAATATGATACATAGCATTAAAAGTGTAGAGCTGGAAGCGACCTGAGAGACCATCAAGTTCATTCCTCACTCATTTTATAGAGGAGTAGTGACTTGTCTAAGGTCTCTTAGGAAGTACAGGCGGCAGAGGTGCAGGACTGTTAGTAAAACAGGCCTCCTGCCTCTTGGCAGAGAAGGGAGAGAGAACAGAGACAGAATGAGACTTCCAGACATTGCCCATGTGTTGATTTATTTTGTCTGATTTGATACAAGGAGGGTTCTAGTTGGGCATATTCCCACTTGGTTTCTCTTTCTGGATTCTCCCTTTTCTGTTCACTGGCTACCCTGGAGAAACCTTTGCCCTGACTTCTTCTCCTCCTTACTTCGTCTTGCCCCCTTCTTTTGCTCCTCCAGCTTTCTACCTGCTACTTGTATTGTCGGAAGGCAATACAAACCCCCCATGGGTTTCTTGCTTGTATCTTTGTCCCCAGCACCTAACCATCAGTCCCTGACATATTGTAAATAATAAATGCTCTCTTTCTCTGTCTTTGTCTCTCTGTCTCTACATCTCTGTCTCTCTCTGTCTTTCAATCTCTTTCTGATTTAAAAAAAAAAGTCAACCAAAAAGAAGGAAGGCATTTGCATGAGGGGCAGGACAATCTTGTCTGTGGATGGAAGGATTTATCCTCCACCTGTCAAGGAAATGCTCTCCTTGCCCAGATCACTGCTAATCCTGGAAACCTAGGTAACCATTGTGACCAGGAGTGTTTTCTTCCATTTATGAGTGTGAGTCATGCATACACACATTGCACTAAGCCAGGCTTCTTTCCGTAAGCTGCATCTCGATCTGTCAAGCAGCAAAAAACAAATGAAAATGGCATTTAGTTCAAAACCCATTGGCTCACCAACTGAACACAATTCACTGAAGTCACAGCCCATCTCACTGGACTGGTTAATGACTGGACAAAGGATTCCATTCAAAATGTTTTTCACATTTTTGTTCTTTGTTTATTCTCTTCAAAATCCTCCATAAAAGTCTCTAGTCTAGGAAACTCCTTTCTGAAGGAGTCACCTGCTTCCTGATCATTTTCAGGAAATGATGCAAGATTCAGCTTGTGACCTAATGTTGGGGTCTGAAGAACAATAGGACTGCACTTGGAAATGAGCAGAGCAGCCCTTCCCCTAGAATTACTGGATGTCTGAGTTGGAATGAATCTTAGCAGTCATCTCTAAGCTATTACCCCAAAGCTTGAAGGGCATAGTTGGTTCTCTTCCCCTCCCAGTCTCCCAGTCTTGCCTTTGGTAGTCCCAGAGACTGAGGAGCAAATACCCAACAGGCTTCCAATATAAAATTAAATCTCAGCAAAACTTAAATAAGTGAGGAAGAGAGAGAAACACACACATACAGGGCGAGACAGAGATAGAGGGAAAGGAAGAAAGGAAGATAGATGGGGAGAGAGAGAAGTGGGGGGGAGGGAGTGACAGAGATGAAAGAGAGAGACAGAGAGACACACACATATAGAGGGAGAGATAGAGAAGTGGGTGGGGGGAAGGAGAGAGCAGAAAGAGAAGAGAAGGAGGGAAGGAGGAAGAAAGACAGGGAAAGGAGAGGGGGGAAGGGAGAGAGACAGAAAGGGAGAGGAAAGAAGATAGAATGGGAAAGAGAAAGGGGGAGACAAAGGAAGAAGGGGGAAGAAAGAGGGAGAAAGTAGGAGAGGGAGAAGAGAGAGACAGACACAGAGACAGAGAGAGGGAAAAAGTCAGGCATGCAAAGTGATGTGGTGTCCTAAAATCTAGTCTCAGCTCACAACTTATTACCTTTAAAGCTGCTTTATACTGGCACTTCCATTTTCTCTCTGGTGCACCCCCCCAAAAAAAAGGAAATTCAAGGGCAAAATAAAACCAACCTATAGAAACTGCCTCAATGTGAGTTTAGATACAAATGAAGAAACTGAGGCAGGCAGTAGTTGAGTCACCTGTGGAAGCCACCCAGTGTAGAGGCAGCCTATGGAAATATGATAGAAAGAACCAGAAACTGAGGCAAAAGTCCAATCTCTGATGGTTCCTACCTTTATGGCCTTGGATAAGAATTTAATGTCCTTGGACCTCAGTTTCCTCTTCTGAAAAATGAAAAAGGGATGACCCTTGCTATTCTTTCTAGACATAGGCAGTGAGAGAGTGAAGGTGGGAGCCCAGGTCTTCTGACACAGTAGAGTCTTTTGCCAATATTATTGCTTAGAGTATATGTGTGTCAGTATACTGATAGATGGATGAGTCAACCAAAGGGAATAAACATTGACCTTCCTAAGAATAGCTGAGGGGGGCAGGGCAGTGTGGTGTAGTAGAGTCCTAGGTTAGGACCTGGGAAACCTGGGTTCAAACTGTGCCTCTGACACTTACTACCTGTGGGATCCTGCCTGGGCAAGTCACTTACACTTTGTCTAATTCAGGCAAATCTGGGGCTTATGAACTAAATCCTAGATTGTCATCTTTAGAACAAGAGTTCTTAACTTTGGTTTTGTGTGTCATGGACCCTTTGTCAGGGTTCAAGACTGTGGGCTTCTCCAAATAACATGTTTAAATGCACAAAATAAAATACAGATGATTGCAAAGGAAACTAATTAGATTGAAATAGTTATCAATATTTTGTTGTTGTTTGGTTGGTTAGTTGTGTCTGACTCTGTGACTTTGGAAAAAGATATTGGGGTAGTTAGCCATTTCCTTCTCCAGTGTGTCCCCATTTTACAGATGAGGAACTGAGGCAAATAGAGGTTAAGTGACTTGCTTAGGGTCACATAGCTAGTAAATATCTGAGTTATCATTATGTCATTCAGTTGTTCAGTCATGTCTGACTCTTCAGGACCTCACAGACTTATCCATAGAGTTTTTTTGGCAAAAATACTGGAGTGATTTGCCATTTCCTGGCAAGTTATCAATATAAATGGGTATAAATACATACATATGTATGTATTATATCTATCTGTAGGTATATATAGATAGATAGATATTGACACAAGTATATGTACATATCTATATATACATATAGAGATATAGCTATAAAGATGACTATATATAATATAAATATCTGCTTCCATCTATATATGTATCTCTGTCTAGATCTATCTATAGATATTTACATATAGATATTTGTAGATCTAGAGATATCCAGATTTATGTATAGATATTTGTAGATCTAGAAATATCTATACCTCTCGATAAATAAATCTCTAGATAGAGATCTCTCTATAAATGTTTCTACCCAAATTAATGGACCTTAGTTAAGAGTCCTTGCTTCCGAAGGAGTTTCTCCATCAGCTCTCTGGGGATGATGATAAAATTATAAATTCTTTGCCTCTTGATGCATTGAGTAGAACTGTTGAAGGGAGGCAGATCCTTCAATGGCAGTCAATAAATATTTTTCTAAGCATAAGGAGACTTGTAGCAACTGTTGCAGGCTGAAGGGAGTGGAAGCGGAAAGACCATCTAATTGAAATGAAACACTGTGACCAAGCTTGCCCCCAAAGAAATGATATGAGAAGGTATTTTCCTATGCATTTCACAGAAGTGGGGCATTAGGGGTGTGGAACACTGCATAAAAGTTCAGCTTTTAAAAAATATGTTGACTAGTTTTGCTGAACTGTTATTTCTTCTTCCTCCACCTACTCTTCTTCCTTCTCTTTTTTCTCCTCCTTCCTTTTGTTCCCTCCTCCTCTTTCTCATTCTTTGAAACCAAAGCAACACATCCATGGCCCAGGATCTCAGGACAGGTTTGTAGATCCAGGGGATCTCCTGAATTGATAGTAATCTTGGAGATCCAGCCTTCTTTATCTTGTGTAGAAGTCCCTCCACTGTCTTCAGATTTCTTTCTGTAGTTTCAGACCCTGAAGGAATAGTTTTGTGTGTTATCATTGTGGGGAATAAGAATCCTGTGGTGGAGACCTGTCTGTGTCATCTATCCATAGGTTCTGGGAACAAGTAGGGTTGGAAACCCTTTACTCTTAGATCAGAGAAGCAACCAAATTTAGCCTCAGGTTCTGCTATTTAACACATATTGTTCATAACTGTATTTTGACTAATGGGATATTTTAGGAAGGCAGAATGTTGACTCTGGAGTCTGAGTATCCGGGTTCAAATATTGCCTCTGAAACTTACTCATGTGACTTTGAGCAAGTCCCTTAGTTTCCTCACCTCTCAAATGAAGAAGTTGGATTATATATCTTCTAAGGTCCCTTTCAGTTCTAGAGCTAATGCAATGATCCCTGTTCCTCAAATGATTGTGTTCTTACTCATATGTTTATATGTCATAACCAGAAGAATGTAAGTAATGTGAAGTCTTTTTGTCTTTATGTCCTTGATGACCTAGCACAATACCTCACACATAGTAGGTTTGCAGGGGAGCTAGGTAGCACAGTGGATAAAGCACTGGCTTTGGATTCAGGAGGACCTGAGTTCAAATCTGGCCTCAAACACCTAATACTTACTAGCTGTGTGACCGTGGGCAAGTCACTTAACCCTCATTGCCCTGCAAAAAAAGAAAAAGTAGATTACATAGTAGGTTTGCTACTCTCTGCTTATTTTGCATGGTGATTACTAGATGGTGCTCTCTTGGTTTTATAGTTGCATGTCTCCATTGATCTCATAGCTATGGACTTACCAGCTATTTATCCCTTCAAGGTAACTGCTGACCATCTTGGTTCCTGTCTGCTAGGGAACCCTGAAAAGACTGGGCTCTTTAGTCATATCTAGCTAGACCAAAAAAAAACCCCGCCCCCCCCCCCAAAAAAAAAACCAAAACAGGTAGAACACTCCAAGACTAAGATTAAACTAATTTTTTTTTTAAGGCAATGGGGGTTAAGTGACTTGCCTTTGGTCACACAGTTAGTAAGTGTCAAGTGTCTGAGGCCGGATTTGAACTCAGGTACTCCTGAATCCTGGGCTGGTGCTTTAACCACTGCGCCATCTAGCTGCCCCCTAAACTAATTTTTGAACTTAATTTCTCCTGTTAGAAGGAACAACATCCTTGTCCCAAGTCTCTATCTGATTTAGAGTTAGAAAGTCTTTGAAAACTAGTAAAATTTACAAAATTCATCATACTCTTTGACCCAATTATTTCATTATTGGGAATATATCCTCAATGGTTTGTCAACAATAAAAACAACAAAAGATATTTGTTTAAAGATTTTCATAGCAGCATTGTATATGAGTACAAAACCCACATCACCTAAATGCTCATCAGTAAAGGAATGGTTAAATAAATTATGGTACCTTACTGTGATGGAATATTGCATTGTAATTAGAACCAGAAAAATATGAGGAGCACAAAGAAATCTAGAAAGTTCTTTGTGAGATAATGCAAAGTGGGGGAAAAAAGAGCATGATTAGAATGGAATATACCTTAACTGTGACCCATATGACCATAAAAAATCAGTGAGAATGAATGGACAAAGAATCCTGATGAAGATTTAGAGGACCACATTAGATTAGATTATAAATTCCTTGAGGCCAGGGACTATCTTTTTCCCCTTTTCTTATCCCCAGTGCTTAGCACAGTGTCTGGCATATCATAGGCACTTAATAAAGGTTTATTGGTATGGAAGGTAGGAGGAAAGGGAAGGTAATACCCATTTATATAGCACCTACTATGTGTCAGGCACTATGTTAAGCACTTTTGTGGTTATTATCATGTCCTCCTTACCTATGAGGCATTTATGGTTGTGGTGAGTAAAACTATATGTGGTCACCTTATTTCTGTCTCAAGTTTAGGGAAAATTAGCTGGGGCTTCTAATATATTTGCTACTTATAAATTAGAAGCTTTAGCACCAGTTTGGGGCATTAAGCATTTATTAAAGCACACCAAATATTAGTAAAGAGAGAACACTTGGTTCAGAAAGTTAAGAAGCCTATTTAGCCAACTTGAGTGCATCCAAGAACCTGTCTGATAGTACAAGCTTCCTCTGGGTCCAGAGGAGAGGTGGCCCTTCCACACTGCTCAAAGCTAATTGGCTAGCATCACACAATGGTGCCCGAGGTCAGAGTTCAGAGAACACACCCCCTGAGGGCCAGGCTCTCAGGTAGGTGTCGTTTCAATCAAGTCAACTTTAAGTGAGTTAATCAGCTAAGTCAATTCAATCAGTCCCAGTATTATCCTCTTGCTGGTGGCTGCGGCAGTGGTGGTGGGGTTCTGGGCATCCCAAAATCCATTATTTTCTAACATGGTTTACTGAGGAATATTAAGGAAACACACAGATATCTTCTGTAAAAGCTGGATGTGATAAGGAGAGAGAAAGGAAAGGAATACTATTTGTGTAGCACATACTATGTGCCAGGAGCTGTGCTAAGTGCTGTATGAATATTATTTCATTTCATCTTCACAACGACCCTGCTGAGGCAGGTCCTATTAGTATCCTCATTTTATAGCTGAAGAAACTGAGGCTCCTTGAAAGGAGTGACTAAAACATTATGATACTTTATATGCTGCCATTAATTTAAATGTAAGTGATCATTAAGCAAGTTTAGTTGGTTATTTTTATGTTCAATGCTTTTTATTTGTTTTGTTTTGTTTTTTTGCAGGGCAATGAGGGTTAAGTGACTTGCCCAAGGTCATACAACTAGTAAGTGTCAAGTGTCCAAGGCCAGATTTGAACTCAGGTCCTCCTGAATCCAGGACAGGTGCTTTATCCACTGTGCCACCTAGCTGGCCCCTCAATGCTTTTTAAATAAAACATTTGATTTTTTTTTTTTAAGAAAGGAAGTCCATACAACTGCAAGTCCAGGTGTGTCCTCCCCTACCCAATCTCATTTGAAGGAGATTTCCTATAAAACTCATAGGGTTCCTTGTCTTTACACCATTGTTGGTTTTTCTCCCCCTGAGACTCTGCATTTTGCCATGCAAATGTATCTGAACAAGCTCAAAAGCTGAGCTGAGAGGGCAAGATTGTTTTCTGTTTCTTTTTTTCTCCTCATTGGGTTTCCTTTTTCTTAATTTCTTCCTTTATTATGGATTTGTGGCCAAGCAATAAGCCTTCCAGGCTTGGAACAGCCCTGCAGAAGTTGTACCTGATAGTATTACCCTAAAAAGTGGTATTGAGATAAAATTTGGAAATGGAAGGGCACAGTGGGGGTGTGTATGTAAGGGGAAATAACAACTAAGTGATTATTATTGAACTTTTGAATGTTGAATACCTGCGATTTGAAGCTTTCCCCTCTTCTAATACAAAACAACACACAAACAAAACAAAATAAAAACAAAAAAACCTTTTTTCCCAATGAAGAGAGATAATTATTTTGACAATCGTGCTATTGTTTACTATAAATATGGTAGCCATGTTTTCAGAACTAAAACTTGGGATAGATGGTTTGGCAATGCCTATTTTTTTGGTAAAACCTTATTAAAATGCATTTTCTTTTCTTGAAATTGAGAATGTTCTAGGAAATCTGATGCTTATGGTCACCATAATTATAGATACTTCAGGATGTTTCATCAGGGGCAGGGTGGGAACCTTTCAAATCACTAAATTGTGATGTGGCCACATCCACAAAATAATATATTTTAACTTTGAAAAATCATTCTTAATTATGTAACCAACCCCGATCACTTCCAATTCTTATTTATTCTAAGCATTCTTTGAATGCTATTGCCTTTAAACCATATGAAGAGATTGATTTGTGGGGAGAGGAATGCAAAGCTTTTAAATCTGTGCCTTACAAATCAAATGAGGTGGTATTTGTAAAGTACTTAGAACAGTGGTGACATATACTAGGTGCTCATTCCCTTCCTGACCTTACAGAAATTTCTTGTACAACTACCCCTAGTTTAAAAAAAATATTGATATTCTTCTACAGGAAGAAGATGAAATAATCTTATTAAGGACAATTTTGTGAATATAACAAGCAGCATTGTGAATCACATTAATTGCTGTTTAAAAATTTAGAAAGTGTTGTACTCCAGAGAATTTTGGATTTTTTTAATTGGTCCATAAACTGAATATAGTAATAAAATAACAATGAAATAAGTTGAAATTCTTAACCTTAAACTTTCCAAATATCTCATTTTATCCTCAAAACAACCCTAGGATAAAGGTACTATAATTATAGCCATCTTACTGATGTAGAAACTGACACAGGCAGAAGTTATGTGACTTGTCCAGTGTCTCACACAGCCAGTAAGTGAGGAGGTCAAATTTGCACTCAGATCTTCCTGTCTCCAGGTCTAGTGCTCTATCTACTGTGCTACTTAAACTGGCTTTGTTAGTATGTGAATGGGGATTGTCTGGGAATAAAGGGTACTAGATATTTTTGTTTGAGGCAGTGTCCTGTAGTGGCTCTAGCCCCAAACTAGGAAACCAGAAGACCTGAGTTCTAATCTGACACTTACTTGCTGTGGCCTTGGCTTTGTCATCTGTAAAACGAAGGTGGCAGTACTTACCCTAGCTTCCTCCTAGATGACTATGAGATGAGGGTCATCTCAGATCATGAAAGTGCTTTAGCAACTCCAAGGCCGCCCCAGAAAAGTGAGTGGTCATCATGGGCTCCCTGTATTCTTTCTGGATGCCCCATGTGTGGAATCCCTCCCTCCTCAGCTCTGACCACTGATTTCCCTGGCTTCTTTCAAGTCCTAATTACAATCCCACCTTCTACAGGAAGCCTTCCCCAACCCCTTTTAATTCCAGTGCCTTCCATCAGTTAATTATTATCGATTTATCCTCTGTATAGTTTGATTTTGATATATTTGTTTGCATCTTCTTTCCCCCTACCCCCAACTAGACTGTAAGCTCCCTGAGGACAGGGACTGTCTTTTGCCTCTTTTTGTATCTTTTTGTATTGATTGATTAATTATCTGAATATTTAAGACAATGTAGGATCCCTTTGATTTTGCCTTTCCCTCCAGCTGGCTCCCCTTTAATTTTAACTTTTTTTTTTCCTTTTTTCTTTTTAGGGCAATGAGGGTTAAGTGACTTGCCCAGGGTCACACAGCTAGTAAGTGTTAAGTGTCTGAGGCCGGATTTGAACTCAGGTACTCCTGAATCCAGGGCTGGTGCTTTATCCACTGCGCCACCTAGCTGCCCCCTCCCCTTTAATTTTAATTTTGAAAGTGGAATGGGATCATTTGTTCCCTTCTAGAAGATGCTGACCACACACTTCTTTGTGCAGGATGAGGGGAGTTTTGCTGTCATGCATAGACAAAAGAAAGAAGGAAGTGCATACCTTTTCCCTTTAGGCACCAGAGGCTTTGTAGCTTCCTCTGTCAGTCCAAGTTGATTATTCCAGTTGCTGGATTCCAAAGCAAACATGGGCTTGAGGTAGGGACTAGCCTGGTGAGGTTAATGCAAAGCTTTCTATCTGAGGTGGGGCCCTTCATAAACCTTTTATTTTATTGTATTTTTAAAGTTCTTAGAGAGCATCAAATGAGGATTAGGGAAAATGATCTTAAGGGAGGGTAAGTGACTCGTCTGAGACTAGAGAGCTAGTGTCTGGGACAGGATTTGAACTCAGGTCTTCCCAGTTTGGTGCTCTGTCAATTAGACCACCTAGTTGTCTTAGTGATTTGTCCAGGATCACGGGACCAGTGTGAATCTGGGTCTATATGATTTTGGAGTCAGCTTTCTAGCCCCCATGCCACACCCCATTTCTGAATGGGGCAGCTAGGTGGTATAGTGGATAGAGCACTGCTCCTCAAGTTGGGAGGACCTGAGTTCAAATCTCACCTCAGACACTTACTAACTGTGTGATTCTGGGCAAGTCACTTAACCTCAATTGCCTTAAACATCCAGGGGCATCTCCAGTCGTCCTGACATTTATCTTGCCACTGGTCCCAGATGGCTCTGGAGGAGAGAGTGAGGTTGGTGACCTCGCACAATTCTCCCTCACTTCAATCCAATTCAGTACAGGTCATGACATCACCCTGATGTCATGGTCCTCTTCAAGAATGAAGGACAAACAACAACAATAATCTTTGCACATAGACCTAGGGTTAGAGACTGGACCTTTTGTTTTACTGGTATTGAGAACTCTCAGTGAGGAAACTCCCTCAGCCCACGTGGTTGGGCACTTTCTGAATAAATGATAAAGGGCTTCCTATGTGCTGACACTATAATAAATGCCAAGGAACACAATGACAATTCTTTATATGATAATGGAGGAAGATAGTTCATAAAGGTGAACTAGAAAGGGAGGGTGTTGAAATGTCCAAGAAGTGATGTGGAAGCCCAGAGCAGGCTAGAGAAAGTGAAAAACTTACCTATCTAAGCCCAGTTCTAGGGGAAAAGTCCAAAATTTCCACGGGAGGGCATGAGGAGGAGGCCAGAGTAGAGGCGACATGGTTTGCAAATGACTAGTACTTAATGAATGGTTGTTGAATTGTGTTGGGTGTTGTGTGAGAGGGATGGAGTTATTCAGGGGTCTAAGGGCTGACATGCCAAGGTTGATGGCATCCTTTAGCACCATCTTTTCATGGGGCTTCATTAGGGCTGGACCCAACTGGGCTTGGCCAAGACGCAAAGGGCAGTATGGGTGTGCCTCCATGTTATCTTCGAGCATGTGATGGTGCCATTTTGCAATGGGTGAGTGTTTAGCTGTGTACATTCTCTGTGTGAAACTGTCATGATGTGGGAGCATTTGGGATAATGCCTCAACCTTGGCTTCTAACTCCATCTTCCACCTGGTCTGGGAGGGAATGGAACAAAGGGGACAAGGACTCAGGAAGATGGGCCAAGAGGTGAATGCATAATTACATCAAGGATCCATTGGTGAAGAGAGGTTCAACCTGACTCCTCACAGAGCCCTTCTCTCTCCCAGACTGCTTTCTGTTTGATGGGGCTCTGGGAAAAGGGAAGCTTTCTGACTCTTCAGAATTTTTCTTCTTCCTGAACTAGGATGAACTCTACTTCTTGAATGGGGGCCTAAGTGGGCTATTCCTTCTCAGGGCCCCCTTTCCTACCTCCACAGGTTGCTTTGGTACATGCTTTCACCAGAATAGATTCTACCTTAATCTAATAACCTCATTCTCACATCTAAAAAATTTTTGTCTGAGCTGACTTCCAGGATTAAAGAAAACTTGTGGGGCAATGAATGAATAATTCTCTAATGGTCACAATTATGGGCATTGTGACTTCTGGATGGAAGAGGTCTTTTGAGACTGGGGACCCTTCCTATCTTGCCAATCTTCCTTTGTGGGTTCATAACATAGAGTTCTTTCTGTAAGGTACCACTGGGGTCTTTAAGTCTATTTTACACATAAGGAAACTGGGGCTCTAGAAAGGTTAACATACAGATACAGCTACTAGTAAGTCTCAGGCAGAATTTGAGCTCTGGTTTTCCATATTGTCATATTCCACATATTTCCATATCACGTTCATTATGCCAGCTAGTTGCCTTAGTAATTTTTCAAGGATCACATGAATACAGGTCTCCCTCATTCCAATATACTCTCTCTCTCTCTCTCTCTCTCTCTTTTTTTTTGGTGGGACAATGAGGGTTAAATGACTTGCCCAGGGTCACACAGCTCGCAAGTGTCTGTGGGCAAGACACCTTATAAATATATAAGTGAATGCAAAAATATTTACAAAATACATATAGTACTTTGTTGGGGCATTATCCCATGAGGTGGTGAGCATCAAGAAAGGCCTCCTATACAAGGGGATGTTTGAGCTGAATCCAGAACCCCAGATGTATTTACTTCCCAGAATGGGGGCCTCCTTTGTGTTCTCTCCATCTTGGAGTTGGCTGAATTGCTAGTTCTTGATTGCTGATGCTGGCCTCTGGTGAGGTTAGTTTTGATTGACTCCTCTACCCCCCACCCCCTTCAGTCTCCAGTAGTTCTGCTCTAGGAGGTAAGAATGGGAGGGATATCTTGGCGACTATGACACACTCAACAAAGCTAAAACTCTGTTCCTTGTTCTCTGAAAAATTTTGAAAGGGAGAGGATGTGTATCTGTGAGGGTGATAATTGTGGACTAGACCTGGGCCAACACATGGACACCCATTTACACTCTTTTTGTGTGTGTGTGAGTGTGTGTGAGTGTGTGTGAGTGTGTGTGTGTGTGTGTGTGTGTGTGTGTGTATGAGTGAGGCAATGAGGGTTAAGTGACTTGCCCATGGTCACACAGCTAGCAAGCATCAAGTATCTGAGGCTGGATTTGAACTCAGGTCCTCCTGAATCCAGGGCCAGTGCTTTATCCACTGCACCACCTAGCAGCCCTTAACAAGGCATACATACACTGTCAATTGCATAGGGATATGGTCTTCACCTGAATATTTCCATGTCTCAGCAGAGGCAAACATCCCCCATACAGAGCCCTGGGACCCTTAGCCCTGCTCTTTGAGTTTACTTAAGATAAAGGAGTTCAGGACTCTTGGCCTCTTAGGAGGGAGGGGAGATAGAACTAGAGGGCAATGAATTAGATCAGATAGACAAAAAGAGGCTTCAGTCTAGGTGGAAATGGTGGGTTTGATCCTGGGCATGGCACTCACTAAGCAGTGATCTAATCGATCAATCAACAAGATTTCATCAAGCTCCTGTGTGTTGAGCATTATGCCGGGGGCTAGAGAAGCAAAGTGAAAAAATGAGTCAATCCTGGCCCCACAGGAGCTCCACTATCTGCATCTGGATTTGAGAACACAGAAGGGTGGGTGTAGGGAGATCAAAATGGATCCAAGATGGTTTTGGGTGGAGGGAAGAACTAATGAGAGGAAGGATAATAGAGTCGTGGATTTGGGGTTATTAGGCTCTTAGAAATTCAATCTTACTTTACAGATGAAGACACCGAGGCATGAGAAGTGAGGTGACTTATCTAGGATCACACAGATTGTAAGTGTCTGAGGCAGGGTCAGTCAAAGCTTCTATAAACTAGACCAGAACCAGCATCTAACCTGAAGGTGGCCAGAGTGGAACAGAGCAGGCTAGAGACAGGGGAATCAGGAATTAAATAGAACTTTTCTTTTCAGATTGAGGGAAACAGCACATAAGCAGGGACACATCCACTGGGGCCATGCCCCTGGTAGGAGAAAGAACAATTTTGGGCTTGGAGTCAGGAAGACTTCAGTTTGAATTCTGCCTCAGACAGTGGCTCTGTGACCCTGGGCAAGTCATATAACCTCTCAGCCTTAGTTTCCTCATCTGTTAAATGGGGATAATACCTCACAGGATTTGTGTGAAGATCAAAAGAGATAATGTGTAAAGTGCCTATCAAGCCACAAACCTTTATTTATTCATTCATCAATTTATCTATCTATCGATCTATCTATCTATCCATTCATTCATTCATCCAGATCAGGTCGACAAAAAGAGGCTTCAGTCTAGATGGAAATAGTAGGTTTGATCTTGGGCATGGCACTCACTAAGCAGTGATCTAATCGATCAATCAACAAGATTTCATTAAACTCCTATGTGTTGAGCATTATGCCAGGGGCTAGAGAAGCAAAGTGAAAAAATGAGCCAATCCTGGCCCCACAGGAGCTTCACTTGTTTATTTATTTATTTATTTATTCATTCATTCATTCATCATCATCATAAGAATGATGGATAGTCTATATGCTCTACTGGTATCTGTTCGGTGTCAAGAGATCTAGAGAAAGGTCCACAGCATATTGGGTAGACCAGCCATGAAAGATTTCCAGGAGGACATAAGCAAAGGTTGCACAGGATGGAAAATTATGGATGGGTTACAATCTCCCTTGTTGGAAGTCCATCTTGATGGCAAGGACCATGTTTGTGCTTTTTTGGGTATTCTTAGCACTTAGTATAATGCCTAGCACATATTAAATGCTTAATAAATGCTTTTTGACTGGCTTGTTGAAGAGATGAAGGATGTCACAGCAGGAATGGAAGGGAACATTAGCAAGGAAAAATCCGCAGGAAGGGGGTGACTTATTGGATAATAATAGTTGACAATAACAACCCCTAACATTTCCCACTGTGACCCAGATACTGGAGGAATGGGGTGAGGTGGAGGAGAAGGGGGTTGGAGAGTCACACTTGCATTTTGGGTGGTCTGTGCCTTATATCTCAAACCTCTTCTTAGATTTTTCTGTGCCTCAGTTGTACCATAATTCAAAGGTTTTCTATACTCTCTCTTTTTTTTGGTGAGGCAATTGGGGTTAAGTGACTTGCCCAGGGTCACACAGCTAGTAAGTGTCAAGTGTCTGAGGCCAGATTTGAACTCAGGTCCTCCTGATTCCAGGGCCGGTGCTCTATCCACTGCACCACCTAGCTGCCCCTTTCTATACTCTCTTCAAGAAGTGTGGGAAGAGTAGGAGTTCAATGTCCTGACTTCCCCAACCCATGGAGTGTCACAAAATCATATGATCATGCATTTAGAGATAGAAAGAACCTTGAAAACCATACATACTCCCTGCCCTCTCTAATTTACAAATGAGGAAACTGATGCTGGAGAAGTTGAGACCTCTCCAAGGTTACAGAGTTTGTAACCACCAGAGGTGTGATTCGATGTCAGAGCTTGTGGTCTTTTTACTTATCTATTCCCTGTATCTTTTAGGGTTCCTGTAAAAAGGATGGGATGAGCACTCTGGGGAGGGGATGCCCATTGAATGTGGAAAACACCTTGGTAGAAGCACCAGATTGCAACCCAGATCATAGCTGTGGAGCCTTCCTCCCCAGCCTGGGCCATTGTTGGTCTGGGATGAACAAGCTGTCAAGATGAAGGATGCCATCTAACAACTGGTGAGAAACAGCTGCAAGCTGGAATATTAGAAGGGTCCTTCTTGCTCTAATCATATGTTTATTCCTAAACTTTGTTTATTCAGACTTTTGTTTCTTTTCCTTCTCTAGCCTAGCCTGTTGCCTAAGGATGTATTGATGTTACAAAATGCTCCCATAAATAGGAGCTGGATTTTTTCCATGAGACCTTCAGATTTAAAGGGAGAGGGGAATGTCAGAGATCATCTAATCAGAGATTATTGGGTGAATTGAACTGAAACAAACAAAAAAAGGTTAAGAATTTCTCCTTTTATAGTAAGAATAGATTTGAATGTGCCTACTTAAGGTTGGAGCAAAGGGAAACTGGTCCTTCTATTGTCATAATGAATTCCCATTGACACAATACCTAATAGTAGTTCACAAAGTTCTCACCCTATCAAAACCATAGATGTCCAGTAGTACAGCTTTTATCAGCCCCATGTTGCAGATGTGGAAACTGAGGCTCTGGGTAATGAAATTATTTGTTGGTGATAGATCCCAAGATGGAATCCAGGTCTTCTAACTTACAGTTAGGGTCCTATGATTATAAATGATTATAGAGCTAGAGATAGAAGGAACCTTTGAGCTTGTTGGAGGGCTGACCTGATTCAGGTGGTCTGGCAGTTGTGGGTTGAGATTGAAAAAAAAATAAGACACTTGAGGTCCATCTGATAGCTAACAGAAGTAGGTTCACTTTAAGGATGTTCAAAAGCCACCACAGTGGTTCAGGTCGGTTCCATCCCCCTTAGATCTGTATAGTAATGGGTCTGGTCTACAAGTCAGAGAGGGGTGACTAGGTAGGAAGGGAGACATCTAGCAAGTCTGAGGGCACTGACTTTTCATGGGCTGGACTATTTTATGCCTTTAGGTGACCCAGAAGCTGGATCAATGACTCCAGCCTTTTGCCCTGTGGGTCAGTCATCTCATGGATCATTTTCTTACCTTTTAGGAAAAACAAATAACCCCGTCCCCCAGAAAAAACTTAGCTTAGAGTACAAAGCAGTGACCAAAAAGTCCCCCCCTGAAATGATTCCTGGAAGTGATACTACTGCTTAAGGACATTTTGTCATCATTTACATTTGCTGGACCTTTGAAATGTTAATTAAAAAAATAAGATTACTCTCTACATGCATACATATATATGTGTGTATGTATGTATACACATGCGCACGCACACACACACACACACACACACATAGCTTCTTTTCACCTGAAGTATCACTTTTGAATTTTCCAAAATAAAAAACAAATTTTTTTCCCCATGACACGAAATTGCTGATGAAAAACATGATGAAACAAGTAACTTTGCATAAACATAAACTCTAACGTTCCCCAGATTTAATTTCTCCAGTAATATTCAACAAATTGAGCTCTCAGAAAATGATTATGGATGTGCAATGTTACATATATTGTTAGATACAACTGATCAATCAATAAGGATTTATTAATTCACTGATGTAGGCTGGGCACTGTGCTAGGCACCGGGGATTCAGAGATAGAAATGGAAAAAACCCTATTTTCTTTCTTTCTTTTTTTTAAATTAATCAGAAAAGTATTTTATTATTTTCCAGTTACATGTAAAGATAGTTTTCAACATTTGCTTTTATAAGATTTTTAGTTTCAAATTTTTCTTCCTCTCTCCCTTCCCTCCTCCCTAAGACAGAAAACAATCTGATGTGGGTTTTATATATATATATATATATATATATATATATATATATATAAAACCCCTATTCTCAAGAAGCTTACCTTTTATTGAGTATGTTTGCTTTGCTATTGGGTATGTTATTTTTTCCCCTCTTTCCTTTAAAATCTTTTTTACAAAGGCTATCTCCCTGGGTAGCAGAAAGGAGAAGGAATATATTCAGAAACAAATATAATGTGAAAAGATGTTGATAAAAAAGATGTCTTAAAAAGGATTCTTGGGAGGTTAATTTTTTATTTTAAACCTTTTTTAGAAATGTCTTGTGTGTTAGGCATTTCTTAGAGATTTAAAAGTATTTGCTCAACCTATCCTATTTTTAGGACCGATGCTTGGTCAAGTTTTCCTAAAGATTGAACTTCATTTTTGTGAATTCTTGAGAATCCCTCTAATCATGTGTCTCAACAGATTCAAAGGACTTTGACATCCTGGTGTCTCAGCAGGAGCGTCGTTTCATATGAAAATTGTATATTTGTCTTTGATTTATGTGAAGTGACATCTGTGACCTTTGTGAGGCTGGGAGTTAGTGTGAGGAATGTAACCAGAGGAGAGACAGATTTAGAAGCCAGAGAGATATGTTTCCTTTCTGGGCAACCCAACCAGAAACTGCTTTTTGAGAGTGTGGGCTCACCCATTACCACCAGAGGCTTCAAGGCCTTAGTAGGCCTGGGTAGAACTGATGACCTTGGGGGCTAACCAGCTGAAAGTGACCACACCATCAGGAGAATGACTATGGTCAGAAAGCAGCAAGTCAATGTAATCACTTTAGACATTTATAACACATTTGGTGTATCTTCCTTGACAAAACCCATTGTCACAAAGCCCTAAGTTAAAATGAGCATTTTGTAGGTGTTCAGCCAGTGTTAAATAGAATAAATAGACCAAGAATAATTGGCATAGAATAATCCTGTCTAATTAAGTATTTCCTTCTATGAACTATCATTCATCTTTAGGGGGAAAGCTGTTATATTGAAGCCTGCATCCTATTTTTCCTTCTTCTACATTTAAAAAAAAATGACTTAAGTGGGAACAATACTTTGATTTTTGAAGACTTTTGTGAAATGACAAGTAAGAACAAAGACCTGAGCAAAAGAATACATTTAGTCATCTACATGAAAAGGCTTGAGTTGAAAGTGAATAATTTGGATGAGGATGGGAGAAAATGTCTAAAGGGATCAATGAAATGACCCAGGGAGCTCATCAATGAACTCAGATTTCAGAAGGACTCATCAAAAAGAAGCGAGGGCAGGCAACCAAGAACAATACAAAACATTTGTATTGTGGGCCTTTGAGAATAACATAAGCAAAACTAAAGTGTAGAAGAAGGAGCTAAGGCTTGCAATTAATGCTAAGAATAGAAACAATAATGAGAAGGCTTTTAGAAAGTGATGTTGGAATGCCCTCATTGATTATGTGTGGTTGGAATTAGATGATAAAGAGAAGACTACTCCTCTACCTTTCTTCTTCTTTTTGAGGCAAGTGGGGTTAAGTGACTTGCCCAGGGTCACACTGCTAATAAATGTCTGAGGGCAGATTTGAACTCAGGTCTTCTTGGCTTCAGGGCTGATACTCTATCCACTGTACTACCTTGCTGCCCCAACTTTTCTTCTTTAAAGAGAAGGCTAGAGAAAATATGGATTGGGACAGGGGTTCAACCTGTGATTTCATTCATATAAAAATCCTGGATGAAGAAATTTTCTGCCAGTTTAAGTTGGCACCTTCTCTATATATTGCCAGTATGTGTCAAAGGTTGAACTTGAATCTAGATCTTCCCGGCTGTGAGGCCTGCCCTCTATCTGCTGTGCCATGATGCCTAAACAAAACACCTCTCAGTTTAAAGAAGGAATTTGCAGGTGTGACAACTGGCCTAATGTTAGTGATTTGTGAGGAACCTTTTGAGCAATCTTTGAGGGGAAAGGTGCTAAAGGAATGGAGATAGTAAAAATGTCTCTTTTCAATAAAAAAAAAAAAAACAAGGTGAAA
This sequence comes from Dromiciops gliroides, assembly GCF_019393635.1. Classification (NCBI taxonomy): domain Eukaryota; kingdom Metazoa; phylum Chordata; class Mammalia; order Microbiotheria; family Microbiotheriidae; genus Dromiciops; species Dromiciops gliroides. Next base: position 269,709,207 of record NC_057865.1, on the reverse strand, counting down.
AAAGGAAAAGGACCTATGTATAAAAATATTTATAGCAGGGGCAGCTAGGTGGCACAGTAGATAGAGCACCGGCCCTGGATTCAGGAGGACCTGAGTTCAAATCTGGCCTCAGACGCTTAACAATTACTAGCTGTGTGATCCTAGGCAAGTCACTTAACCCTAACTGCCTCACCCAAAAAAATATTTATAGCAGCTCTTTTTGTGGTGGTAAAGAATTGGAACTTGAGGGGATGCCCATCAGCTGGGGAATAGCCAAACAAGTTGTGGCATATGGTTGTGATGAAATATTTCTCTGCTGTAAGAAATGACAAGTAGGATGGTTTCAGAAAAATCTGGGAAGACTTATATGAACTGATGCAAAGTGAAGTGAGCAGAACCAGGAAAACACTGTACACAGTAACAGCAATATAGTATGATGGTCAACTGTGAATGACTTGGCTATTTTGATCAATACAATGATCCAAGACAATTCTTTTTTCTTTCTTTTTTTGTGTGAGGTAATTGGGGTTAAGTGACTTGCCCAGGGTCACACAGCTAGTATGTGTCAAGTGTCTGAGGCTGGATTTGAACTCAGGTCCTCCTGACTCCAGGGCCAGTGCTCTATCCACTGCACCACCTAGCTGCCTCAATCCAAGATAATTCTTAAGTACTAATGCTGAAAAATGCTATCCACCTGTAGAGAGAAAACTGGTGGAGTCTGAGTGCAGATCGAAGCATAATTTATTTATTTATTTATTTGTTTGTTTGTTTATTTATTTGTTTTTATTTTTATTTTTTTTGAAGCATAATTTTTTCATTTTCTTTTTCTTGCCTTTTTTTGGGGGGAGGGAAGGGTGTATAGGGAGAGGGACACAGCTATTATGTGCTGGTACTCTGCTAAGTGCTGTGAATACAAAGAAAGGCAAAACCAGTTCCTGTCCTCAAAGAGCTCACAAAGTAAATAAATACAAATAATTGCAAAGTAGTTAAATAAAAAGAGATTTGTGAGGGAAGACACTAGCTGTTGGAGGGGGGAGTGGTGATCAGGAAAGGCTTCATCCAGAAGAAGGTGTCTGACCTTCAATTTCTTTTTACTTTTTTACTTCTTTTTTCCCTTAATAGTATTTTATTTTTTCCAGTTACATGTAAAGATAGTTTTCAACATTTTTTCTCCGGGGCAATGAGGGTTAAGTGACTTGCCCAGGGTCACACAGCTAGTAAGTATCAAGTGTCTGAGGCTGGACTTGAACTCAGGTCCTCCTGATTCCAAGGCCAGTGCTTTATCCACTGCGCCCCCTAGCTGCCCCATCAGTCATGTTTTTTTGGTTCATAAAAACATCCATGTTTTTTTTCCTTAATTTTTTAGTGTTTTTGTTTTTGTTCTCAAACTGGAAGGGATTGTTAAGTCCACCTAGTGCAACCTCATAATTTTACATAGTAGGAAAAGGAAGCTTAAGGAAAATGACTTGTCTACAATCTAGCAGGTATTATCAGGAGGTGGGGTTGGAACCCAGGTCCCATGACTCCCAGAAGTCAGAATGCTATCCATAGCACCATGCTGAGAATTCATCTCTTTACGCTTTCAAAATTGTGTGACCTGTAGTATATAGCTTTTTATTTGTATGTACCTTGGTCTAGTTCAGCTGCTGTTCCCTTCTTGGGGTTGGAATTTTTTTGGGGGGGTGGCATTTCTATTTACTCGGGCAGCATATTAGCAACTGTGATGTTAAGCTATAAATGTGGTAGCTCATTGTTATTAATGGAGAAAATGGTTTAGATATTTTGAACATACCCATATATAGGCATACAATGCATGTGTATATGCATACACATATACACACTCAAAAAACACATGTACCTCACTGAATGGAAGGTAAGCTTTTTGAGGACAGGGACCGTATTTCATCTTTGTCTATGTACTTCATACCTCACATTATGCTTAGCACATAGTAGATGCTTGATAACTACTTGATGATTGATGAATAAAGCTTCTCATGACAACTTGAAACAACTTCTTGTGTTTCTTTAAAAATCAATTCTGTTATTTTATAGCTATATCTCGCAGATTTTAATTCACCTTTGCACTGATTGATGCGCAATGGATGAGTTACTGTTTTTTAGTAAATGGCTAGAGAGAATCTGAAAGTTTGTTCTTTGTGGCCATGAACCAGGACCAACATTTTCATGAGAGCTTAATCAGTGCTTTGCAATGGGAAGTCATGAGTTCTCCTATCTTTTAGAGTAAAAAAATATTAGGCTGACAGGGATAGAATTATGTATGTAAATGCATCAGTAAAAGAAACATCACTTTAAAGGAATATCCTTATTGAAAATGTAATGGGGGGACAGTTAGGTGGCATAGTGGATAAAGCACCATCATTGGATTCAGGAGGATCTGAGTTCAAATCCAGTCTCAGACACTTGACTATTACCAGCTGTGTGATCCTGGGCAAGTCACTTAACCCTCATTGTCCCACACAAAAAAAATGTAATGGGGGCTAAATAGCAGGTATCTTGGTCTGCTCAGGCAAGAACTCACCCAATGGCATGCTTGTGAGGGAAAAATACCATTCTCTTCTCAATAATTCTCAGGAACTCAACAGGGATGTGACAAAGGCTCTTTATTTCCTTCTCATGAGGAGGCACCATAGTGTGCAGCTAATGGGTGCAAAGAAAGGGGGCCCACAGGCCCTGTTTTATACCCTAGTCCCTAACGCGAATGGACCTTCCCCTTTTTCATCACTGGTCCAATTACTCAAGGGTTACAATCTATGGGCAAAAACTAGCTAATTGGAACCCAGTATTCCCACCCCTCTTCCTTGTATGGGAATAACTCAGGAGTGGACCTTATACTTCCTTATATGGACACAACTCTGGAGCAGACCTTATTGAGACCAGGGCTCCTTGAACCATGGGATTTTGTTAACCTGGGGGGGGGGGCGGGGATCTGAGACCTTTGTCCTACAAACAGGTCAGGAGGAATATGACTGACTGTTATACCCACATTGAGAGGAGACCACTACCCATTTTCTCACAATGCTGAACCTTCTCCCTGGCCATTTTTGGGGAAACCTGGCTCCACAATGAAGGGCTTAATGCCTAGGGATGAAACAACAAATCCTTGGTGGTCTTTTGGTACATTTCCCTTCCCTCCTCCATGGCTATAGAATTGGCCACCAATCCAGGAAGAATGGATGACTTTGTGGACCTTAAAGGGAATAACCTCTGGTGCTCTCTTGATTTCAATCTGCTGAACTCATCAGGGATCTCTGAGGATCTCTCTGGAGGAATGGGAGAAGGGAAAAACTCCTTGTACTTATATTAGTAGGGTGAGTTCAAGATTGACATACCAATGGAGACAATTGAACGCAACTAAGTAAATACAAAATATATGTGCAGCTCTTATCAGCATCTGGGCTAATGGGAAGTATAGGTTGGTTTGTTGTTTTTAGTCAGAGGGAAGGACTGAAGGCTCATTGGAGGCAGAAGTCACTTGCAACTGGATAAGCCCAGGAATTTTTGCACCCTGATAGGGATTCAAGGGTATTCAGATACATGCTAAGGCCAGCAACCAGCCCATTGTGGGAAAAGGGTACTGCTACCTTGTTCTGAATATAATTATGATCAGTTTGAACCTTGTCTGTCTCACTGACCCATTTAAAGAATGACAATTCACAGATAAAATTTGCTGCCTCCCATTGGATCTGAGTGAATTTATCTCTTCTCTACTTCCTTCCCCTCCTCTGCTTCACTGATGCCCTAAAACCTGGCATTATTATTTTTTTAAAATTTATTTATCTATCTATTCATTCATAAATTCATTTATTTATTTATTTTGGTGAGGCTATTGGGGTTAAGTGACTTGCCCAGGGTCACACAGCTAGTGTTAAGTGTCTGAGGCCGTATTTGAACTCAGGTCCTCCTGAATCCAGGGCTTTATCCACTATGCCATCTACCTGTCCCCCTTTTTTAATTAAAAAAAGTTTTTTTATTTTAATTATTTTTCCAATTACATGTAAAGATATTTTTTGAGTTCCCAATTTTTCTCTCACTCTCCCTTCCCTTCCCCCTCCCAAAGACAGCAAGCAATTTGATATGAAAACCTGGCATTATTTACCCTTATATCCTGATTATTTACCATCTGTATCATTACAATCATCTCTGGAAAAAGATACGGTGATTTTTATTGTACTCTCAGTGAATGTTTGCTATAAATGAGTGGTTCATAGTGTGGGAAAGGGCAAAGTGAAACAAACTCCTGCATCATTAGTCCTAACATTAACCTTGAGCCTATATTGAAGTTCTCTCTCTATCTCTAGAAAAACAAATAGGGGTTTCATATGCAAAGTATCTCCCTTCTATTTTTATGGAGATAGAAGACTGTGGTTGTGGAACTTTGTATACAGTGTGAGATTTTTTTTTTTCTCCTGAGGCAATGAGGGTTAAGTGATTTGCCCAGGGTCACACAACAGTGTTAGATTATTAAAGTGGTGTTTGGCTTTGAAGAACTACTTTCTTCCCATCTTTCTTTTTCATTCTTTGTTAGGAGGGTTGGCTTTCTGAGTAATGGATAGTAAAGTGATACATCCAGAAAGGAAAGTTTATTGATTTATTGATTTATTTATTCATTCATTCATCTATCTATCTATCTATCTATCTATCTATCTATCTATCTATCTATCTATCTATCTATCTATCTATCTATCTATCTATCTATCTATCTATCTATCTATCTATTTTGCAGGGCAATGAGGGTTAAGTGACTTGCCCAGGGTTACACAGCTAGTGAGTGTCAAGTGTCTGAGACCGGATTTGAACTCAGGTCCTCCTGAATCCGGGACTGGTGCTTCATCCACTGTGCCACCTAGCTGCCCATGGAAAGCTTTTTAAAAAATGAAACACACTAATACAGTGAAAAATATTTATTCAAATAAAAACATTTAGGGGGTAGTGAGAATATAGGGTGAACATCTGGGGATATCAGAAAGGGCTCTTGGAGGAGGTGACATCTGTGAAGGAAATCAGGGGCAGAAGTGAGGAGAGAGAACATTTCAGGAAAGGAAGATAATTTGTACAAAGGAATAGAGGTGGCAGATGAAATATTGCATATGAGGAATGTTTATGAATTCTACAAAGGATGCTTTTATTGGATTAAAGTTAGTTCAACAGCATAGAAATGGAAAATCCCCAATATTTCCTCTATAGAAAATGCTTGTAAGCCACTTTGCAAATGTGAAAATATGATATAAATGTTAGCTGTACTTCTTTTTTTTGGGGGGGGGGGGGAGGCAATGAGGGTTAAGTGACTTGCCCAGGGTCACACAGCTAGTAAGTGTCAAGTGTCTGAGGCTGGATTTGAACTCAGGTTCTCCTGAATCCAGGGCCCGTGCTTTATCCACTGTACCACCTCACTGCCCCAGCTATTATTCTTTAAGAGACTTTACCAACATTTGTAGAATTTATTATGTTAGATGAATTTGGACTGTAGTTCACAGACACATGCCAAGTCAATACTTAGTGTGGGAGTGATCCTTCTCTTCACTGAACCAAGTTGGTTTGGATTGGATTGAGTTTAGTCAATGGACCTTGGGTATAGACAGAGAACGTTTGGTCATGAGGTTTGGTTGGGGTCCCTGAGGTTTTTGATCATCTCTAGGTAACAAACACCAAGTCAGAACAATGATGTTGGCTAACATGAGATTCTAGGAACTGGTGGCCAAGATCCATGTTAGATATCTAAAGAAAGCCAGGTGAATGATTCACTATAATCTACGTTACTCCTTCCAACCCCTTAAGTCTATATACACAGTGTTTGACCAGTATAGATCTCCTTCCTGTATCACTTTTTTTTGTTTGTTTGTTTTTGGGTTTTTTTTTTTTTTGGCAGGGCAATGGGGGTTAAGTGACTTGCCCAGGGTCACACAGCTAGTAAGTGTCTGAGGCTGGGTTTGAACTCAGGTCCTCCTGAATCCAAGGCTGGTGCCTTATCCACTGCACCACCTAGCTGCCTCCTGTATCACTTTTAACTTGGTTTCATCAGAGAAAAGGCAAGTCAAGAAAAGATCTGGGGTGTGGATGAGGAAAGGATAGCTTCAGAGGCTGTCTAGCATAAACCATTTTGAATCAGAGTCCTTTTCCATCTGAGCTTTGCTTAAAAATTTCTGGTAATGGGGAACCCATATCTCCTAAGGCAATCTGTTCTACATCTGAATAACTCTAATTATTATAGAACTTTTCCCATGCCTCAAGTCAGGAAATTGAATACATCGCTCCTTATTCAGCTTTGTAAACCCTTGACATACCATATAAACAGGAATTAACGTTATGATTATGAAGCGAATCAAAAAGCTTGGCTCTGGGTGACATCTCTTCTCCCCTCTCCTTTGTCTCCCCCACTCATTTCCTTCACTTCGAGCTCATTGTTTCACTGATTCCATCATACTTCTCCCCTACAGCTGTGCCTCTTTCCCCGTGTGCCCTTTGATTGACTGGAAGCAATTTTCCCACCATTCACTCGCCTGGTTGCCTTCCTGATTTCTCCCCAATACTCCCCTCCAGACTCACTTCCTTAGAGGAAGTCTCTTTCTCTTTGCCTTGACGGAATGAAATCTTTGAACACAAAGGTGACAGAATTAACACAGCCCTGGCCCCCTGAACCAACACCTCCCCTTGTATTTATGCCGTCCCTGTGCCTAGGGTTCCTCTTGTCTGGCTGCCAAGGTTCAAATGGCCAGGCACTGAATTTAATTCCTCTTCTATGTGGGCTAGCCCATTACTGGTCCTTGGTAAATATTAAAGAACAACCAATTTTGGCAGAGAATGCCACCAGCATGGGGTAGTGGAAAGAACAATGAAATGGGAGCTAGGGGGCCTGGGTTCAAATCCCATTTCTGCCGCTTATGAGATGTGTGACCTTGGGCAAGTTGCATAACTTCCCTTGGCCTCAATTTCCTCACCTAGAGAATGGTGAAATGGATGAACCCCTAGTTTCTTAAACTGTTTGTCACAAGAGTTGTGGGGTTGTGTAACTGAACATGGGGGTTGCCAAAAATTTGGCAACAGTAAAAAAAGGTTATATATACCAGGGGCAGCTAGGTGGTGGAGTGGATAGAGTACCGGCCTTGGACTCAGGAGGACCTGAGTTCAAATCCAGCTTTAGACACTTAACACTTACTAGGTATGTGACTCTGGGCAAGTCACTTAACCCCAATTGCCTCACCAAAAACCAAACCAGAACAAAACAAAAACAAAAACAAAAAAAAGGTTATGTATACCTATTTTATCTACCTTTATATGTGGGGTTGTGTAAAAATTTCTTGGGTAAAAAGGGGTCACAGGTGGAAAAAGTTTAAGAAGCCCTGAATGAGATGACCCCTAAATCTATCTTTCTATGAGTCTACCAAGAAAGGACAACATTTCCATATATGGATCCCTTTAATTAGCCCTGACTCCCCAAACCCCATTTAGATTTGTGTTATGGGATCGGGGCTGGAGTTGTGATTTCACGTATGTAGGGAACTGCATGGAGAGGAAGCTCCTACTGGTACAGATCAGTGTCTTCATCTCAAGTCATAGTCTCAGAGGGTTGTCTGGACCACTGAGTCACACAGCCAGTCTAGATCAGAGTGACAGTTGGACCTAGGTCAGTTTGGCTTTTTGGGCCAGTTCTCTCCCCAAAGTCATGCTGTCATTCACTCCACAAGCAGGCTGACTCTTTAGCATCCTCCCCAACCTGAGACCATGTTCTTTGATGTTGCTGTCAGCAATGGTTCATGAAGACAAACTATCATTTGTTACTCACAGGGTCAGGAGGGTGTGTGTGTGTGTGTGAGCCTTTTATCACTGGGCCCCTTTTTGGAGCTGAAGGGCTGATTGCGAAGAGAAGTGAAACAAATAAAGGTTTGTCTTCATGGGACCACAAGTCATTGCCAGAAGCATCAAAGATTTCAAACCAAAGAGGGGCAGGCAGGGTAACAAGAACAAGGGAGGAGGTGGACTGAGAGTCTTCCCTAGGGGGGCAGCTAGGTGGCGCAGTGGATAAAGCACCGGCCCTGGATTCAGGAGGACCTGAGTTCAAATCCGGCCTCAGACACCTGACACTTACTAGCTGTGTGACCCTGGGCAAGTCACTTAACCCCCATTGCCCCTCCAAAAAAAAAAATTAAAGTAAGAGAGTCTTCCCTGGTGCTCAGGGAGATTCGTAGGAGTAGGTCACTCACCCAAAGTGGGAAAGAATGGGAGAGAATTTAAGTTAGAGGAGAGAAGAGTTAAAGGCATAAGTAGGAGACCATTGTGAGACAAAACAAATCAATAATATCAGCTCACATTTATATTGTAGAGCTGGAAGGGATTTTAGAGTTCATTGAGTCCAACCTCTTCCTTCCACAGATAAGGAATCCATGGCACAGAGGTTAAATGACTTACCCAGGATCACACAGCTAATAAGGTCAGAGGTAGGTCTTCCCAACTCTGAGTCTATCTTTCTATTCAACATTCCATACTGCCTCTTTATATAATGCTCTAAGGCTTTCTTGGCACAGTTGATGGTGAATGGGCCTTGAAATCAAGGTGATCTGGTTTTAAGTCTTGTCTCTGACACATTAGCTCAATTCTCAGTCCTCAAGGCACCCGTCCTATAATTAGTGTGTGTGTGTGTGTGTGTGTGTGTGTGTGTGTGTTTCTTTTTGGTGGGGCAATGAGGGTTAAGTGACTTGCCCAGGGTCACACAGCTTGTAGGTGTCAAGTGTCTGAGGCTGGATTTGAACTCGGGTCCTCCTGAATCCAGGGCCCGTGCTTTATCCACTGCACCACCTAGCGGCCCCCTGCGCTATAATTAAATAAGATAATATTTGTAAAGTACTTATGGCACATATGAGATGCTTAATAAGCTCTTGCTTCTTTCCCTTTCATTCCCCCTATCCAACTTTCTATTGCACAGAACACACCCACCTGCATCAATGGAGGGAATTTCCTTACCAACAATTCCCCTCTACCAGTACAATCAAAGATCCAGTCCCTCTTGCTATCTAAGGCTTACAAAGTGTGTTAATAATAAACCAAAGTTCTGTAGTGCTCTGTTGTAAATGGCTTTCTTCACAACCACTAAGAGAAGCAAAGTGTCCCCAAGAAAGGAGGCGGTTGTCCTGCTGTCTCCTGACCTGCTTAAACTAGTAAGATGCAATAAGGTGTTTGTTTCAAGGCACACTGGAGGGTATATTAAGAAGAGCAAACAAGGTGGTGAGGGGAGTCCTAATCATTCCAGGTGGGAATCAGTTAAAGAGGAGAATGGGATGTTTAGCTAAGAAAAGGAGGACATGGCGGCTAGGGAAGGTGGATTCCATTCTGCTTAGTCCCAGAAGGCAGAACCAGGAGCAGCTTTGGACTCAATGTGGAAAACCTTCCTAACTTTTGGGGGTTTCCCAAAGTGCAATGAATCACCTTGGCATGTTGTGGATTCCCTTTTACTTGAGCTTATGGGATCATGGGATCCCAGATTTAGGATCAAAAGGGATCTTAGAGGCCATCTGGTCCAACCCCTTTATTTTACAGATAAGGAAACTGAGTCACAGGCAGATGAAATAACTTGTCCAGAGTCATACAGAACTGGAAGTTACCTTGGAGACCATTGGGTCCTGCCCCCTCCTCTCATTTTCTGTTGCTGTTATTCAGGTGTTCTTAGTTGTATACAACCCTTTGTGACCCCATTTGGAGTTTTCTTGGCAGAAATACTGGAGTGGTTTGCCATTTCCTTCTCCAGCTCATTTGACAGATGAGGAAACTGAGGCAAACAGTTTTAAGTGATTTGACCAGGGTCACACAGATAGTGTCTGATGCTGCATTAGAATTCATGAAGATGGCTCTTCCTGATTTTAAGCCCAGTGCTCTATCCATCGTGCCACCTAGCTGCCCAGTAATATGAATAGATCTGTTCAAAAGAAAGACTGTTTCATTGACAGTACAAAGGATGGGTTAAAGATGTAAGATAGTGAACATCTGGCATGACTATTGTGTTAATCTAGGCAGGTAGGAATGAAAGCCTACCCCAGGCTAGCGGCTGTGGCAACAGAGAGGGTAGGACCCATGTGAGAGATATTGGAGAGATGAAATTGATATGACCTGATCCCCAGTTGGATATAAGAGGTAAGGGAGATGGAAGGATCAAAATAATCCCTCATTTTCCAATGTTGGTCACTGGATGAGTGGTGGAGGCACTGACAGAAATAGCAAAGTCAGAAGCCCTTTTCTTACTGTTCTCTCTGCCCTTCTTGTCCTACATATTTTTTTTTTTTTGGCATCATTATGTTCCAAACAAATATAGTCTTCCAGTCATGAGTCCTGATATTTTCTTCCTCATTGTAAATTACAGAATCTCAGAGTTGGAAGGAACCTTAGAGGTCACCTAATTTGACCCCTTGACTGAGCCAAGTTTTGTTGCTGGTTTCAGCCTGAGCTCATGGGCCCTTTTTCAATGACATACAAGAGCTTCAGATTCTGAGAAGTGCTGCCTCACCATAAGGATAAAACACATGGTTCTGCACCCAGTACTATAAGGTGAGTAATGTCTGAAAAAGCAATTTTTCAAGAAATAAAAATATTCCAATTTCTAAAAATCACTAGATTGATTTCTTTTAACTCTGCCAAATTCTTTGAAGCTAAAGACAGTATTAATTTCTTTTTTCTTTTTCTTTTTTTTTAGTGAGGCAATTAGGGTTAAGTGACTTTCCAAGGGTCACACAGCTAGTAAGTGTTAAGTGTCTGAGGTCAGATTTGAACTCAGGTACTCCTGACTCCAGGGCCGGTGCTCTATCCACTGCGCCACCTAGCTGCCCCAATTTCTTTTTTCTTTTCATCTCTTCCTTTCTTTTTTCTCTTTTTCTTTCTCCCTCCCTCCCTCCCTCCCTCCCTCCCTCCCTCTCTTCCTTCCTTCCTTCCTTCCTTCCTTCCTTCCTTCCTTCCTTCCTTCCTTCCTTCCTTCCTTCCTTCCTTCCTTCCTTCCTTCCTTCCTTCCTTCCTTCCTTCCTTCCTTCCTTCTTTTCTTCCTTCCTTTTTTTAAAATTTAAAACATTTATTTAGTGCCTAGTGTATGCAATACTCTGTGCAAGAACTTGGGAAAGAAACAAAATTTAGATAAAGCAGATCTTGTTTTCAAACGTCAGACAATAAACCGTCATTTATTAAGCACCTCCTATGTACCAGACATTACACTAGGCACTGGGGATAAAATGACAGTAATGAAATATGATAATGGAGTAGACAACATGTACACATATGATCCACCAATAAGCATTTAGTAATCACCTACTTTATGTTACCCATTGGGGATACAAAGTAAGAAATGAAACAACCCCTGACCTCAAGGACCATTTACATCTTCTCAGGGCAGTCAATATGCACATGCATACAAAATAAATACAAGATGGTCCCCTGAAAGGGAGAAGACGATAGCCACAGGAGAATTAGGAAAGGCTTTATGTGACCTTGGACCAGAGATCTGAAGGAAACTGGGGGTTCTTAGAGGTGGAGCAGAAGAGTCATTGAAAAAGAGTTGATGAGCTCAGGCTGAAGGCAAAGCTGAAACTTGGTTGAAACAAGGAGTTCAGTTAGTTAACTTCTAAATTTCCTTCAAACTCCCATGTAAAAACAAACAGATAAGAGATGGGAGAAGTCAAGCAAGAAGGCCAGTTTGGCTGGATAGTAGGCTGGTGAAGAATGACATGTAGGTGAAGGGCTTTAGATGTCAATTGGAAGAGTTTATTTGATCCTAGAAGTAATAAGGAGCCAGGGAAGTTTATTGAGCAGGGTAGCAGCATGGATAGATCTGCTTTCATGAATGACATCTGATAGTCCTAGAATCCATCTGTCCTGATGCTAGAGTCCCTTATTCCCTGGACAACACATCCAATATTTCTTCTATAAGAGGGAGTTCTGGTTGTCTGCGTCTTGATTAGAGCAAACTACTGCTCTCAGTCACCTCCATGAGACAAAGTTCCCAACAGCGACCACTTTCAGGTGTGCTTCTTTCTTTCTTTCTTTCTTTCTTTCTTTCTTTCTTTCTTTCTTTCTTTCTTTCTTTCTTTCTTTCTTTCTTTCTTTCTTTCTTTCTTTCTTTCTTTCTTTCTTTCTTTCTTTCTTTCTTTCTTTCTTTCTTTCTTTCTTTCTTTCTTTCTTTCTTTCTCCCTTTCTTTCTCCCTTTCTTTCTCCCTTTCTTTCTCCCTTTCTTTCTCCCTTTCTTTCTCCCTTTCTTTCTTCCTCCCTTCCTCCCTCCCTTCCTCTCTCTCTCTCTCTCTCTCTCTTTTTCTTTCTTTCTTTCTTGGTAAGGCAATTGGGGTTAAGTGACTTGCCCAGGGTCACACAGCTAGTAAGTGTCAAGTGTCTGAGGTCAGATTTGAACTCAGGTCCTCCTGACTCCAGGGCCGGTGCTTTATCCATTGTTCCACCTAGCTACCCCCCAGGTGTGCTTATTTCTTTAGGAGAATTAGAACTAATTCTGGTCCCTTTCTCTGAGATGCTTTCAGCTTTTTCTTGGAACCTTGCAAATAGACACTTGCAATGAGAGCTTGGCATTTCTATAGTAGTGAAAACTCTAGCATTGAAAGCTCTCCATAGCCTCCTCTCCCCTTTCCCATCTTCTTACACTTTCCTCCCCCTGCAGCCGCCTCGGCCTTCTTGCTTTCTGTGCCTTTTCCCTGGCTGTCCTCCGAGGCTGGAATGTCCTGGCCCTCTGTCCCCTCTGCCTCTTAGTTTCCCTGGCTCTCTTCAAGACTCAGCTCAAATTCTATCTTCCACTGGAGGCCTTTTCCCATTCCCCCAGCTGTTAGTGCTTTCCCTCTGAGATGACCTCCAGTTTGCACTGTATAGATCCCCTGTAGGTCCTACTTATTTACATGATATCTCCCCCATTAGAATTGAAGCTCCTTGAGGGCAGGGATCACATTTTGGCCTTTCATTGTATCCCCAGAGCTCATCACAGTGCTTGGCTCACAGCAAGTACTTCACAAAAACTTTTTTTTGTGTGTGTGAGGCAATTGGGGTTGTTGGGGTTAAATGACTTGCCCAGGGTCACACAGCTAGTAAGTGTTAAGTGTCTGAGGTCAGATTTGAACTCGGGTCCTCCTGACTCCAGGGCTTTTGCTCTATCCACTGTGCCACCTAGCTGCCCCTCACAAAGGCTTGTTGACTGACTTATTAACCGTTTTACAAAGTGTTTTACTCAGAACAATCTTTGTAGGTGAAAATATATTTTGCATGACTGTATATGTATAACCTATATCAGCTCGCTTGCTTTCTCAATGAGGGGTGAGGGGAAGGAAAGGGAGAGAAAATCTGGAGCTGAAATTTTTTTGAAAGAATGGTAAAAATTGTTTTTACATATAATTGGGGGGGGGAAATAAAATAGTGAATTATTAAAACAAGAAATTTTCCAATAAGAAGAAATTTTTAAAAATCTCTGTGGAGCAGCTTATGTAGGCATTATTGTTTTGCAGTTGTGGAAAGTGGGGCTTGAAAAGGTTGAATAACATCTGTGGTCAGTAAGTGATAGTGTGAACCAAATTCTTCTGACTTAGTCCATTCTTTCCCCACGTTTTCAGGCCGCCTCTTGAATAGAATTTTCCCATATCATGAAAGAAAAGTGGAGGCGTTTTTTGCTTTTGTAACATGCAGACAATGAAATCTACACCTTATCGAAGCTTAGAGGCAATAGACTGATTGCTATAAGGTAAGTAGAAAAGGAACTGATTTTTGTCTTTTTTTTTTTTAACTGCCTGTGAAACTGATAGGAGCAAAGATTTGGAGGTGTCCTCTGGAGGACACCTTAGAAACCATCACATTCAACTCCTTCATTTTGCAGATGTGGAAACTGAGGCTCACAGAGGTTAAATGATTTGTGTTGAGTCATATTGCAAGTGCAAGTGGCAGGGTTTGAACTCACACCTTCCAGATTTCTGGCCACAGTCACCCCCTCCCAGGTTTCTGTGGCAATATTTGAGCCCAAGTTTTGGGGGTTTTTGGAATGCAAGTCTAATGGCCCTTTTCCACACTATGCATGCATGCATCCATCCATCTGTCTATCTACCCACCCACCCATTCATCCATCCATCTATATCCAGGAGAACTGGACCCAGCCAGCTCATAGAACCACATCATGGTACAGTGGGAAGAGGGCTATATTTGTAGTTACAGGATATAGGTTCAAATCCTGCCTTGGACACCTATTACCTTTTCAGACTTTTGTAGGTCACTTACTTCTCCGAGCTTCAGTTTTCTCATTGTAAAACGTGGGTTTTGGACTTAACTGAACTTATGATTTAAATACCAGAACTGACTAAGATGTGGTGGTTGTTTCCATTTCTTTCCAAACCATCTGACCCATTCGTTCTCCTCACCAGGTACTAAGCCTTTCCTTCTCCACTGCCTCCCATTTACTCTCTGTGTGTATATTATATGTGTATAGTGATTTACAGATTGTTTCTCATAACTAGATTGTGAGCTTCTTGAGGGCAGGGACTGTTTTTGCTTTTCTTTTGATCTCCAGCCCATAGCACTGTGCCCAGTACATAAAAACCTCATTGACTGACTAATTCCCACTTGGCTGTGGGTTCATGGGATCTAGTCGGTAGGTCAAGTGGTCTATTAGATCATCTATTATCCTGGTCTCTTTGCCTAACAAGTCACCTCCTTAACATTTGTCACCTCTGACTTTCTGTAGAGTTCTTGGCTTATCACATGGCCCTGTGGAGAGACCCCACATATTGTTCTTTCCATTGGGTTCTGAGTGACTCTGGCCACTGCTCTTTGCTTACCATTGAAAACAACTTTCTGTTGTATCAATCGTTGTGAGAAGCACTACGGAGTTGAACTTTTCTATAATGATTTCCGTGGACACTTCATTGTTAAATAGAGATCTATATCTACTCATTTCTCTCTCTCTCTCTCTCTCTCTCTCTCTCTCTTTCTCTTTCTCTCATCTCTCAAATCTGTAATCTAATATCTATTTATCTACCCATTATCTATTATTTTATTAATCATCTATTATATCTATCACTTCTTATATCTATCATCTATCTGCTATCTGTCTTTATATGACTACCTATCATTATCCATATATGTATTTGATGAAGGAGAAACTGAGAGAAAGGAGGGCATATGACTTTCCTGTGATAACCATTTGGCAGGTCAAAGCTGTGAATTTGGGGAAATTTATCCTTTGCCTTGCCTTTTTGGCCCCTTTCTTCTTCTTTAGGTGCTCTAATCTCCCTCACCTAATAGGGTCCCAGTGCTCCCCTCCTTCCATAGTTTCTAGTGTCAGGTATGAAAGTAATTTGATAGGAAATGATTCCTTTGACTTCATGGGCTACTCTTGCCAAGAACTTACAAAAAAATGACAAAAAATGGGCAAGAGTTTAACCCAAAGAGATACATCACTAATGGTGGAATATTCAGTATCAGTAGAGGAGATAAGATGGGGTGGTGGAAGGAACACTCACCTGGAAGCCATGAGAGACCCGGGTTCTAGCCTTGGTTCTGCCATTACTGAGATAAGCAGGTTTGGACAAGTCATTTTACTTTCCCACACTTTGTCTGTAGTTGAGGGGTTTGGATGGGATAACCCCAAAATTCCTCCTAGCTCTAATATTCACTGAGATATTTTTAGTTAGGGTGGTCTTCCTGGTGTCTCTACTCTGCTAATACTAGTCCCTACAACTAAGAGGGGAACATCCTCCCAAACGCTTGTGTATATGTGTGTGTATGTATGTGTTATGTGTGTGTGCATGTGTGTGTGAAGTGTCTGCAATCCATGACCCAAGGGCCATAGTTGGATTTTCAGTGCCTCTTATGGATCCTTTGAAGCATCAGCTAAGATAGGAAGTGGTCACCACAAATAGGCTCATGGATTCAGACCTGGAAGGGATTTCAGAGGCCATCTCATCTGAACCCCTCATTTTATAGATGAGAAAACTGAGACCCATGGAAGTGAATCAGCTTGTCCAAAGTCACATAGGCAGTAAGTGGCAAATGTGGGATTCATACCGAAGTCATCTGACTCCAAAATCAGTATTCTTACAATATACTACAGACACACACACAGATGCATGTGTGTGTGGTGTGTATATAGGCATATATAGGTATCTATACAAGCAATATACTCATGAAATTCATGCACACATATAAATTCATGTATACAAAATCCATCTGAATATATAAAATTATATTATTATATACACACATGTATACAAAACCATACAATCACACGTGTGCACATATATGAATTATTTGTGTGTATATGTATAAAATTATATAATTATACACACATACATATACATTTAAACTTCACAAATAAACTTTTATGGTGTGTAGATTGGTGTACACAGGTATCCATATAAGCAGAACACTCATGAAATTCACATATACATATGTATAACTTCATATATAAAAATCTATATGGATATATAATTGTATGTGTGTATATATACACATACAATTATATATGTGTATATAAATTATACAAGTATACCCATGTATCTATAAAATCATATATTTATACACATGTTTATATATAAACTCATAATTATAAATGTGTTTATATATATGCACACACGCATATATTTCACAAATAAACTTTGTTTTAATCACCCCAGCTATGTGAAATCTACAAACTCAAGCTCTCAGCCTTTTCTGGTCTGTGTTTGCTAATACACGTAGCCCAGATTCCTTTCTCAATCCTTCTGTCATGATGAGGTGGAAAAAACCAATCCATTCCCTTCCCTCTCCCAGCCCCACAGCCAAAATTCTCTGTGGTCTTAATCCTCAAGAGTTAATCCAGTTTCTTTAAAGAAAAACTGACAGACCCTTAGTCTGGCTCTGATGTTTATCTTAGGTAGACTGGTGATAAACTCCAGTCCCACTCTTGGTATAGTTCTCTTCTTATCCGTGCTTCTCATCTCAGTTTCTGAGAAAATGTAAGGAGGTACGTGAGAGTGAGTTAACCGACCATTGCTGGTAAAAAACAAAAACAAAAACAAAAACAAAAACAAAAACAAACCATTTTCCTTTGGCCATCTGTGTGATTCATTGTGTACCTCGGCTGAGGTATTTGTTGAATTGGGTCTTCTAACCTTGGAGTCAGGTAGGGATTGCCGTGGAGGGAGCGTTGGACTTAGAATCAGGAAGACTGGAGATCAAATCCTGCCTCAGACACTTGTGAGCTGTGTGGCCCTGGGCAAGTCTCTTGAACTTTCTGAGTTTCAATTTCCTCATCTGTAAAATGGAAGTTTGTCCCAGGGTTGTTGTGAGGAGCAAATGAACAAAACTTTAAAATGCTATATAAATGTTAGCTATTGTTAATATTTGACTACCTGCCCACCTATGCCTTAGAGGAGGGAGCAGATAATTTCATTTCTTAGAGCTGCCAGTGGAGCTAAGCTTTGCCCAGGAGGGTCTTTGGCAGTCCTAAGAATGAGACAAGAAGGAGGAAAGATTGATGAAGATAGAAGAAGCTTCACAGGCCACTCATTTGTCAGAGGAAGTTAAGTGACTTGCCCAAGGCTACACAGCTAAGTGTCAAAAACCAGATTTGACCTTCATTTTCATCAATTTTTTTTTTGTTTTTTTGTTGTTTTTTTTTCCCCCCCTGGAAAAAACAAACAAACAAAAAAACCATGATGAAAATAGTGAATTGGGAGCATTCAACTTCATGCCTTCCGTGATTGTGACTTTTGAGTTTTCTGTTCTGTAAAATGAGGTAGATGAACTAAATGACCTTGAGGGTCCCCTCCAGCTCTAAGATGATGGTCCAGTGACACCTTAACAAGTCATTTCCTCTTGCTGAGCTTCAGTTTCCCCATCTGTAAAATGAGAGGGCTGGACCAGATATCATGTGAGACCCCTTTGAGCTCTCCAGTTGTAGTTCAGTCCCGTCTGACTCTCTGTGACCCCATTTGGGGTTTTCTTGACAGGGAGACTGAAATGGTTTGCCATTTCCTTCTCTGGCTCATTTGACAGATGGGGACATAGAGGCAAACAGGGCTAAGTGACTTAAGTGACTTGTCCAGCATCAGACTGCTGGTAAGTGTCTGAGGTCATATTTGAACTCAGGTCTTCCTGACTCCAAGCCAGGTACTCTAACCATTGCGCCAACTAGCTGCCTAATGATTCTGCTTCCCCACCTACTTTCTCAAGTTCTTAGGACCTGGTCAAGTTTTAAGCAACTTCTTACCTTCCTGCCTCTGGTTTTTCTTAGTTTCAAACCTGCAGCAATCGGTCGATTATTTTGTTTTAATTAAAAGAAGAAGCTTTAAACTAGGATTAAAACCACACACACACACACACACACACACACAGATAGACACACATCTCCACGCACATACACGTATATCCAAGCTGCTCTGGAAATAGCCAAGACTGTACAGAGTGTGCCAAGGGTTATCATCAGAGGTCAGGGATATTTTAGGGATTGTTGACAACAGCTGATCATTTCTAACCCAGCAGTGAAATGAGCCTTGTTCCTATTGGGAAGAAACAAATAATAACTGTAATAACAGTTTGGAGGCAGCTGTGATGTAGAGGAGAAAGAATTGAAATCAGAGGACTTGGGTTTAGTAATGATATAAATTACAATAATAGCTAGCCTTTATGTGGCATCCACTGTGTGCTGGGCACTGTTCTAAGTGCTTTACAAAATCCTATTTGATCCCATCACAATGACCCTGGGAGATAGGTACTGTTATTATTCCCATTTCACAGATGAGGGAACTGAGGCAGGCAGAGGTGAAGTGACTTGTCCAAGGTCACACAGCCAGTAAATGTATGAGAACAGATTTGGATCCTGGTTCAAGCATTTACCAACTCTATGACTTTGGGAGTGTCACCTCAGTTTCTAGATCTGTAAAATGAGAAGAATGAACTAGCTGACCTCTAAGTTCTAAATAGAGAATCCTAATAACTCACACTCCTATGATACTTTAGCTTTCATGAGGTACCTAGGGATACTTTCCTACTCACAAGACAAGTCCCCCAAGAAATGGTTAGCAGGGCACTCTGTGGGTCTGTGTTCTCTTAAAGCATAGCTTACAAGCCCCCACAAATGTGTTTGCCTTGAACAGTCAGTCAAGGGATCCAATAATTCAAAGCAAAAGACATTTAATGAAATGATCTGTTTTTGTTTTTTTTTTAAGTAGCAGCCAAATATTTTCCCAATGAACCTGGGGAGACATTCCCCCACAGATCCATACGACATCAGTGGAAAGCATGGGACACAGAAAAGGCTCACAAATGAGGAAGCACACACACACACACACACACACACACACACACACACACACACACACATTCTCCCTCTTTCTGTCTGTCTGTCTCTGTCTCTCTGTCCTTTGCTTTCATAGCTTCCACTAGATACTATGCTGTCTCTGAATATTGCTCCATTGCCCTCTTCACTGCATCTATCACTTACTAGACTCTCTGAGTAAGTAATTTACCTCTCTGAATGTCAGCTTGTCTTGCTGTTAGTCATTTCAGTCATTTCCAACTCTTTGTGACCCCATTTGGGGTTTTCTTGACAAAGAAAGTAGAGTGGTCTGCCATTTACTTCTGCAGCTCATTTTACAGGTGAGGAAACTGAGGCAAACAGGGTTAAATGACTTGCCCAGGGTCACACAGCTAGTAAGTATCTGAGGTCAGATTTGAACCCATGAAGATGAGTCTTCCCGACTCCAGGCCCAACTTTCTATCCACTATACCTCAGGTAACTTCTTAGGATTTGTCTATTAAGTAGGAGGAAATTATCTCAGTATAGATTCATATATAGGTGGAATCACTGAATCTCAGGAAAGGGAAGTAGCCTGTCTAGGCTCACAGAGCTAGTAAATGTCAGAACTCAGGTTCAGACTTAATTCTCTCCAACTCTAAGCTCAGCTTTCAGCATTAAAGAGATCATGGCCTAGTGTATAGAACACTTTTAGATTAGTAGGCAGGAAGACTCAGGTTCAAATCCTGCCTTAGACACTTATTAGCTCTGTGGCCATCAGAAAGTTACTTAACATCATTATGCTTCAATTTCCTTATCAGTAAAGTGGAGCATAATAACAGCACCTAGTTGTTATAAGGATCAAACAAGATAAAGTGTAAACTTTAAGGCTCTGTGTAGATGGGCTTTTATTATCATAATCATTATTATTATTATTATTATTACTCTTTTGGTCACAGGAAATGAACCCAAAGATCAGAGCAGACTTGCAGATGGAAGGAAAGCACCATTAGTACTGTCCATATTCAGATTCTGGGGGCTTTGGTAAAAATTAGGCCTGGCAGAGTGATAGGTGGCATTTATTTATTTATTTATTTATTCATTCATTTATTTATTTATTTATCTATTTATTCATTCATTCATTTATTCATTTATTATTTATTTGTTTGTTTGTTTATTTATTTATTTATCTGTCTATTTATTTATTTATTCATTCGTTCATTCATTTATTTGTTTATTTATTTACTTATTTATTTGTTTCTTTATTCATTTCTTTCTTTCTTTATTTTTGCAGGGCAATGAGGGTTAAGTGACTTGTTCAGGGCCACACAGCTAGTAAGTGTCAAGTGTCTGAGGCTGGATTTGAACTCCTGAATCCAGGGCTGGTGCTTTATCTACTGGGCTACCTAGCTGCCCCAACAAGTGGCATTTTTTAACCTATTCATCCCTTTAGGCTGGTAAAGCTGAACTGGAAGGGACCCCAGAGGTCATCAAGTTTAGTCTCTCCCCTTTTACATTTTAGGAAACAGAGACCCATCCAGAGACTTGTCCAAAATCACACAGGTGCTAAGCATCCAAGGCAGGATTTGAACACAAGTCCTCTGCCTCCAAATACGATATTCTTTGATTAAACCCAAGTCATAGAATCATAGATTTAGAGCCAGAAGGGAACTCAGAGGTCATTTGTCCAAGCCTCCTCTTTTGCAGTTGAGGGAACAGATGCCCAGAGAAACTAAGTGACTTGATCTCACATCATAGAGGTAGTAAGCAGCATCAGATGTAGGACTTGAACCTGGGTCCCTCTATTTCAAATGCAGTGCTTTCATTTGTGGTTCTCACACACTTTGGATAAAATGCTGTGTTCGTGAGTGGTGTCTCCATGGTGACATACTGGTGACCCATTCCTTTGAGCTCAATTTGAATAACACAAGGACAAGGCAGAACAGGGCCACGCTGGTGGTAGGACACCCCCCTCCCCACCTAAATTGGATCTGCCCGTCTGGGGCCTTTAAGCCACCATAGGAGTCCCCGACTCCCCTGCCAAATGTCTTGATCTTGACTGTTCCTACATTGCAAGAACAGCTGTTAGAGCTCAGACGGCCCAGAGCTTGACGTAGGTCAGTCAGGCCTTGGCAAACAAATATCTTTCCTTTTCCCTTGCCTGGCATGCCCCGAGGATCCCACGCAGGATCTCCTTCCTCACGTCAGCTTAGGACAGTTGGGATTTCTGGTGGCCGCTGCTGGGAAGGATTTCCTTGGGGCTGAAAGACAACACTATGGCTACGGACCAGCTGTCCAGTGGCTGTGGCCAAGGGCCTGGAAGAACTTCCCTCCTGACGGCAGCCCCACGTGAAGATATCGTGGAGCTGGCGTGACCTGAGCCGAGGACCTGGGAAAAGTGCTCTCGACCTCAGCTTCTTTGGAGGTTTTTGGTGTGATCATGTGGAGCTCTGAGAAGTTACTGCCTTTCCTCTGCCATTTTGGCTCTGCCCCTGCTCTTTGACTCTAGTTTCTTTTTCTTTTTTTGTACTGGGCAATGAGGGTTAAGTGACTTGCCCAGGGTCACACAACTAGTGTTAAGTGTCTGAGGCCAGACCCAAACTCAGGTCCTCCTGACTCCAGGGCTGGTGCTATATCCACTGCGCCACCTAGCTGCCCCCTAATGAGTTTAATTTTTTAAAAATCTAAAAATCTATTTCATTATACCATGTTGGCACAGTGGATAGGGTACTGGGATTGGAGTCAGGAAGACCAACTTCAGATCTGGCCTTAGACACAAACCAGCTGTGTGACCCTAGGCAAGTCACTTAACCTCTATTTTGCCTTAGTTTCCTCAACTGTAAAAATAGGACCTTACCTGCCCAGGTTATTGTATTAAATAAAATAATATTTGTAAAGCACATAGCACAGTGCCTGGCACATAGCAGGCCATATGTAAATACCTATCTTCCTTACTATTTCCTCTTCTCCCAGCAACCCTGTGGAGTAGGAGGAATCACATTTTATTATTTACATTTTGAGGGTGAAGAAATGGATGCAGAGTGTAGATAGGGTGAGTAGTTCTTTCAGGCTTCTGCAGTTTCATACTCTGGGCTTCTTAACCCTGCCCAGAATCCCTAGCCACCAAGTAGCACCACCTTTCAAGTCAGTCAGTCAGTCAATTAATAAACATTTATTAAGTGGTCTTGGAAAACCTGACCTTAAGAAGCTTACAGTCTAACAGAGGAGACAAACATACAAACAAGCTATAGACAGGATCAATAGCAAGGAATAGGAACAGTTAAACATTAAAGGGTCCCTGTAGAAGGTAAGATTTTTAGCTGGGACTTGAAGGAAGCTGAGATGAGGAGAAAGCATTCAAGGCACGGCAGACAGCCAAAGAAAATGCTCAGAGCCACGAGTGTCTTATACAAGGGATATCCAGGAGCTCAGAGTCCCTGGATGGAAGAGGACATTTTGAGGTGTAAGCTGTAAGAAGACTCACAGGGTAGAGGGGGCTAGATCATGCCCACAGAGGTTAGCTGTCAGATAGCATTAACTAAAAACTTGAAGCCACTAGTCCTGGCAGAATGGGAGCTTTTATACACAATATTTTGAAGAAAGATGGAGTAAAAAGAAGTACTGAGCATAAGGTTATTTGATGCTCTGGTAATGAAACTAAGGGTGAACAGATGTTGCTCATCATAAAGGGGCCCGGCACTATGCCGATAGGGCTATTCCATCGCCAAAGATCTCCTACTTGGAAAATTAAGCAAATTGCCTGTAAAAATCCATCATTGCTTGGTGCTCATCCATGTGGTAAAGACTCCATCAACTCCCCAGCAGGCCTCATGGTTTCTTTACATTGATGCGGGAAAGAAGCAAATAATTCATTTGCTTGGGTAGCCATTGTCCAACAGGGCAAGTTGATCTCTTATAGTAACGAACCTGGGTATTCCCATTAGTTTAAAAGCTGTTTGGGCTCTGACTGACATGGGACCCCACCTGTGTCCGTAGGAGACTTCATTGTTTAGCATGATGCTGTGGGACGATCATTGGATCTGGAGTCAGGAGACCTAGGTCTGTGTATTGGTTCTGATACCAGCTACATGTGGGACCTTGGACAAAGCACACACCTCTCTGAACCTTAGTTTCTTATCTGTAAAATGGTGGGGTTGGACTGGAAGAGTTTTGAAGTCCCAGCTCTAAATGTATAGTTTGTTCTAAATGCCTAGATGACTAATAATGGTGGTGATAATGATGATAATTACCATTTTTGTAATACTTTTTTTTTTAAGTGAGGCAATGGGGGCTAAGTGACTTGCCCAGGGTCACACAGCTAGTAAGTGTTAAGTGTCTGAGGCTGGATTTGAATCCAGGTACTCCTGACTCCAGGGCCGGTGCTCTATCCACTGCACCACCTAGCTGCCCCCATTTCTATAATACTTTAAGTTTTATAAATCTTATCTCACTTTATCTTCACAACAACCCAGAGAGGGTTATTATCATCATTGTCTACATTTTACAGATGAATAAACTGAAGCAGGCAGAGGTTAAGTGAGTTGCCTAGGGTCACACAACAATTAAGTATATAAAGTTGAATTTGAACTCAGGTTTTCTTTTTTTTTTTCTTTTTTTTTTTTTAGTGAAGCAATTGGGGTTAAGTGACTTGCCCAGGGTCACACAGCTAGTAAGTGTTAAGTGTCTGAGGCCGGATTTGAATTCAGGTCCTCCTGAATCCAGGGCTGGTGCTTTATACACTGCACCACCTAGCTGGTCCCCCCACAAAATGCCAGCCGCATTTCGACACCTTAGATCTGTACCGACTTACCTCATTTTTTTTCTTTTTTCTTTTTTTTGAGGCAATTGGGGTTAAGTGACTTGCCCAAGGTCACACAGCTAGTAAGTGTTAAGTGTCTGAGGCCGGATTTGAACCCAGGTACTCCTGAATCCAGGGCCGGTGCTCTATCCACTGTGCCATCTAGCTGCCCCCAACTTACCTCATTTGATAGGTGAGGTCATTGAGAGCTAAAGAGATCATAAGATCCCAGCATTAAGAGGTCAAAGGGACCTCAGGGGCCATTTAGTCCCAATTTATAGATGAGGACACTGAGGTCCAGAGAGTCAGAGTGACCATCCAAAGTCACACGGTAATAAACATCTGGGGTAGGATTCAGAATGAGTGCCCCAACTCCATATCCAGCACACTTTCCTTTCTCTGTCTCGGGCACCGTGCTGCTCTTCCAATGTAAAGGCTTCCCAGAGTTTAAAGCCACGTTAATTCCAACCATGCACTAAGGCCGGAAGTCTTAAAAGTGCCAAGGAACTCGGTGGCTTGTGTGGTTTTCCTCTTGAAAACTGACTTGGCATGCCCTGGCTGTAATTTCATTGACTGTGGCGGTGCCAGTCACTGAAGGGGAAGCTTCTCCGGATATGAGATTTTTCCTTTCCCTGTTCCTGTGGGATTTTAAAAATTGTCCTTCTGAAGGCTGGTTCCTGCTTGGCAAGTCTTTTCTTCAGCTGTTTTATCTGCTGATCAGTTCTGAGGGGCAATAGTGTCTATCAGTGGGAGCAAAGTGATTTATGGTCCCTATTGGGGCCTGTGGACAGGAACTACTTCCCCTGCCTGGTGTCACATCATGAAAAGACCTTTCTCCAGGCCAGCCAAAACACCCACCAGAACTCGACTGGGGACCTGGCAATCTCATGCTTGTCTGGGCTTTGCCCCCGACCTGGACAATCCCCTAGGCAACTCTTTGAGACCAGAACTTATAGAGAAAAGTGCTGACCTATATGGGGAGATATAATTTATTTACCCCAGAGTTCCCTATGCCACTGAAATCATAGGCCCTGTCTCTGTCCTTATCGTCAGTGAGAGAGTGTCATGGTGGAGAGCAGGCTTGACATGGATGGAGCCTTGAAGGCTGGTCCATGTACTAGTCGTAGCTGGTGAGTCACTTGACTCTCATCATGCTCAGTGCTATCAGCAACTCTCTAAGTCCATATTAATTAATTATAGAAGCATCACTTATCTGCACTGGTGTTGGGAATTTCCACACTGGGAGGTCCCAGAATCAATAAAATCATAGGGCTGGACCCTTGCCTTTGTAGAGCACTTAATTATGAATGATTTTATTATTAAAAATAATAAGGGGGCAGCTAGGTGGCACAGTGGATAGAGCACCGGCCCTGGATTCAGGAGGACCTGAGTTCAAATCCAGCCTCAGACACTTGACACTTACTAGCTGTGTGACCCTGGGCAAGTCACTTAACCCCCGTAGCCCCACAAAAAACCAACCAAAAAAAAACCAAACAAACCCCAAACCCAACAACAACAACAACAACAACAAAATAATAAAATGCATTTTGTTTTAGGGTAACTGCCCCAGTGTCATTGGTGGGGTGTGCAGGGACACAAGTTGGATTTCCCTAGAATAGGAATGGTGAGTAGAATGAGACCCATACAACAATTCCTGTGCCATGGAGATTGGCCATCCCAGACCCTCCCAATATGTATAATAATACAATGTTTTCAAGTTGGCAAAGTATCTGTTGTCTTAAAACCATTAGCAACCCTGTGAGGTAGGTACCACAGAGATAATTGTCTCCATTTTATAGATGAGACTAGAGTCCAGAGAAGTTAAATAACATGACCAAGATCACATTGCTAATAAGTGTCTAAGGTAGGATTTGAACTCAGTTCTTCCTGATGTCATGTCCAGCATTCTACCTATTATGTCACTCTGAAGCTTGAGATAGAGGCATGAAGGTTCTTTATTCTTGAGATCATCAGTAGAGCTGGCTTGTCTTAATGCAGACTTGGGAAGGTTCAAAATACCAAGGTCCAGTATGAGGTAACCCAGAGACCACAAGGTAGTACAGCAAGTAGGCTTTACGGAGCTGACATATTTATAACATAAAGGGCAGTCTGGGAAGGTGGTAGAAGCAGGTCAGGTCCCCTGGGACCTGGGTGGAATTGGGTGCTCTCTGTTGGGGCTGCAGAGGGAATGGGCCACCCCAAACCAGTTAAGGTTCTTATCTGGATCTAGCAGGACCATGCATTGGGGGAAGGAAAACCAAGCTTGGAGCTGGGGCACTGATTTTTAATTCATGCTAGATTTGAGGGAGACTCCCAGAGAATTGGTGGTGAGTTGATACTCAAACTCCCCACCATCAGGAAAGGGGTTTTGGGTCATCACTATGGACCTTATTCTAATCCAGTGACTTGGGAATTTTCGCTTTCCCAGGGCTTCTTAATTTAGGGGGTTGGGGAAGCTATTGGGATCATTACATGGTTGCTATTGGCTGAGTCCAGTAGAAAGTTGGCCAAATGCCCAGCATAGAGCTGGATGCCCTCCATGAAGCAAGCTGGGTAAACTCCCAGAATGCCAGGTTACTAGATGATGTAGACAGTGTTCTCAAGCCACTCCTATACTCTCCCCTGCTGGGGACGCATGCATAAAAATGTAGGTCACTCCAAGAATTTCTAGGCAAAGATCTGATTGCTCCATGGAATAGTCTGTTACTTCCCCAGAGACTTTGAAAAGTGGAATGTCCTTTTGTGAAAAGGGCAGGGTAGCAAGCAACTCATTTATGTCACTGTCACCCCATACTCTACTGACCACTCACCCCCAGAAACCCTGCCCCATAGATGACCCGGTCAGTGCTTTGGTATAATGGGAGCATGCTTCGTCTAGTGCTGATGCTGATATTCAGGGCTTACCGCCTCTCTAGCAGTGGTCAAAGTGTCCCTGTACTTACTAGGTCATCCTTTGAAAATGGGAAGACTTATATGAACAGATGCAAAATGAAATAGGCAAAACCAGGAAAACAGTGTGTGTGTGTGTGTGTGTGTGTGTGTGTATAGTGATGAGAGGTGACCATGTGAAGGAAGGCCCACCTGTGGTGAAGATACTACCCTTTTTTTGGCTCAAAGGGAGGCAGAGTAAACATCCCTGGCTTATTCTCCCCTCACACTTTTCTAAGGTGACTTTTATTCCTACCAGGAGGGGAAATAGGAGGTTGGGATCAGAGGCCACTCTGTTTTCCTCTGAGAAAAGAGGTACCAGGCTAGAAGTATATCTATTAGCTTCCGTAAGTATTTACATGGGGGATATGATCCTGTTTCATCCAACTTCTGATCACTTAATTATCTGGGGGGGGGGAAGGAGACTCCAAGCTCTATATCCAAGGCTTGACCCATTTTCCCACCTAATATCAATCCCATAATGAAAACACATAGCAAATAGCCTAGAGACCCATTTATCCAAATTGTAGAACAGAAATTAGAGAATATATTAGGAGAATATATACCAGAAGAGACAAAGTGAAGAAGCTCTCCCATTAGGAGAGAGAGAACTCAGCTCAACCAAGAAACAGTAAGCTTGTTCTCATCCAAAGGGAAACTCCCCCAAAGTCTCTAACATAGAAACCTGAGGAAAGGGATATGATGGAGACTGTGAGCTCCTCTCATGTCTTCCCAGAATCTTTTCCTTTGGCAATCTGAAGTGGGATTGGCCTCTTCCAACTTTTTTGAAGCTAGAAGTTAAAAGCTAGAAGCTAACTAGGTGTTAAGCTGGAAGAAGGCTCTCAAAAAAGGCCCTTGCTTAAAGCTTCCTGAATGGGGAATGCTCTCTCAAAGAGTCCCCAAAGGGGGAACCTAAAGCCATCTTGCCTCTCAACAACTCTATCCCACCCTTCATGCAGGTCAGGGCCTTCACCTCTACCAATAAGGGGAGAGTCCTATGTCAGTGAGCCTTGAGACAGAGTTTATGTAGAGATAGAGAGATAGAGATAGAAATAGAGAAAGAGATAGAAATAGTGATAAAGAGATGGAGAAAGAGATAGAGATAGAGATAGATAGTGGGAGAAGGAAATGACAAACCACTTCAACATCTTTGCCAAGAAGACTCCAAAAGGGATCATGAAGAGTCAGATATGACTGAAAACTAACCAACATGTACATGCATATAATGTCTTTTTCCAATAGAATGCAAATTTCTTGAAACCAAGTATTGTCTCATTTTTGTCCTCATAGTTCCACTGCTTGCAACATTGGGATAGGATAGGACCTGTGATTTTATCAGTATAGGGAACTGCTAGATAAGAAAATCCCTATACCAGTGAAGGTCTGCACCTTCTCTGCAATTTATATTCTTAGAGAGTAGTCTGGGGGCATTGAGAAGCTAAGTGATTTACCCAAGGTCATATAGCCAGTGATTCTCAGAAGCAGGACTTGTACCCAGATCCCCTTGATTAAATGTTTATTGATTGACTGACTTTGAGGCCAGAACTCTGTCTGCTATGCCACTTTCTACTTGGTACATAGTAGGTACTTAATAAATGTTTTTTGATTGATTGTAGGAATTACTGTTAAAATTTATAAAAATACAATTTAAGAGAATCTTTAGAGGGGGAAGGTCTTTTTTTTTTTTAATTTTTTTCCCCTTAAAGTGTCCTAAGGATTTGAGCAGTTATTTAGCAACAGACCTAGTAAGGGTTAAATAAATGAAAGGCCTACTTAATGGTATTTTAAAATGTTTTCTTTCCCCTTTGAAATGCTGCTCATAAAGTCTTTGCAAGTAGGCATGGGAAACAGACTACCAACCCGGATTAATCTTTAAGTGCGAACAGAATGGGGGTGGGGGGCAGGGAGAGCTTACCTCATTAACAAGCGGATATCCATTGTGTCCTTTTCTTGATGAATGGCAAAACTGCCCCCATCAAGATAAAGGGTGAAACCACAGAGTTTCCACTTTCCCAAGGACTTAACACCCCCCATGCACCTCCACCCCACCCTCCATCCTTCTCTCCTCTCTCAGCCTGGCCCCTTCACCCCTTGGCCCGAGCTCCACCAGCTCTGTCAGCCCAGTTCCTCTTTGGCTGTGAGCACTGGCCCTGAGCCCATGCTGTCCCAGAGGTCAGCAGAGAACTCCTATTTCCCAGCTGCCAAACCACCTCATTCAAAGATTTCCCTCAAATCTCACAGAAAAGATGTTAGAGCCTTACAGGGCATTTCTTCCAAACCTTTTATTGTATAGATGAGGAAACTGAGGCTCAGAATAATATAGTTGCTCAAGATGATGTAGCTAAGTGGCTGAGCTGAGGCTAGAAGTCAGGTCTCCTGACTCTCAGGTTAGTGCAAGTTCAATTACAAGAAGTATTGAAAATGACCTTGATGGGGCAGCTAGGTGGCACAGTAGATGGAGTACTGGCCCTGGAGTCAGGAGGACCCTGAGTTCAAATCCAGCCTCAGACACTTAACTAGCCAAGTTACTTTGACTTAACCCCAGTTGCCTCCAAAAAAAAAAAAAAGAAAAGAAAAGAAAATTACCTTAACTCTCAGCAAGGAACAATGAAAATCAATAACTTTTCTGCAGCTTATGGCCTTAGAGATTTTCCTGGGGGCACAGAGAGACACTGCTGCCCAGGGTCACACAGCCACTGTGTCAGAGGTAGGATTCGACCCAGGTCTTCTTTACTCAGGGGCCAGCCCCTACTCAGCATACTATACAACTAGGTAGAGTAGCAGTTAGAGCCCTGGATCTGTCAGGAAGAACTGAATTCAAATCCTGCCCCAGATACTTGCCAGTTCTGTGACCTTGGGCAAGCCATTTAACTTTTCAGCCTCAGTTTCCTCATCTATAAAATGGTAATCTTAATAATAGCATCTACTTCACAGGGTTGTTATGAGAATCATATAACGTATGTAAAGGGCTAGTTGTTATTATTAAGTACTAAATACAAGCCATTATTATTAACAACAACAATAATTATTGTTATTATAATAATTTGGATCAGACCTATGATTTCAGCAGTATAGGGAACTTCTTCCACCAGTGAAGATCCATGTCTGTTCTTCCATATGCAGAGGTGCTTGGGGGGCACCAAGAGGTCATATTGTCAAGGTTATAAAGTCTGACAGGGGTAGGAATTGAACTTAGGTTTTCTTGACTCTGGGCTTAGCTCTCTACTATCGCATTGCCTTTATGTAAGGAGCCTTTTTCAATTAAATGGCTAGTTTTTTGTTTTTTGGTGGGTTTTTTTTTGGCAATTGGTCAATCAAGAAATATTTATTAATAATAACCAGCATTTATATAGTGCTTGAAAATCTGCAAAGCACTTTATGAATATTATCTCATCTGATACCCACAAAAGTCCTGAAAAGAAGGTGCTATTATTATCCCCATTTTACAGATGAGGCAACCGAGGCAGACATTAATCAGGCAAAGAGGATATTATGACAAAAGGGAATCAATCAGTTACTGCCCTCAAGAATCATATTTCACCATAGCAAATAGCATATACTCATATTTTTTAAAAAGTAATGGGAGGGGGGCAGCTAGGTGGTGCAGTGGATAAAGCACCGGCCCTGGATTCAGGAGTACCTGAGTTCAAATCCGGCCTCAGACACTTGACACTAGCCTTGTGACCCCAGGCAAGTCATCCAACCCCCATTGCCCCGCAAAAACAAAAACAAAACAAAACAAAACAAAAAGTAATGGGAGGGGCACTCAGCAGAGAAGGAGCTGACCTAACAATTGGGAGGATCATGAAAAGATTCCATGTATGTAGAGGAGGGAACTCTTAAACTGAGATTCCCAGGGATGGAGACAAGGAGGGAGAGTGTTTCAGGTAGCAAAGGGGACAGCAAATGCATATATTCTTTTTTTTTTTCTGTTTAGAATTTTATTTTCCAAAATATATGTAAAAATAAATTTTGACATCAATTTTTTACCTCCCTTAACTTTTTTTAAATAAAAGTATTTTATTATTTTCCAGTTACATGTAGAGATAGTTTTCAACATTTGTTTTTATAAGATTTCCAATTTCAAATATTTCTCCCTCCCTCCCCCCCTCCCCTAGACAACAGGTAATCTGGTATAGGTTATATATATATATATATATACACATATATATATACATATATATACATATACATATATATGTATATATATAAAATAACATTAAACATATTTCTGTAATGCATAGATTCTTAACGAAAGTTTGCTCTCCCGACTAAACAATTATAGACCCCATGGAGTTCATATCAAAGACAAAAGCAAAGAAAAAAAATCCCATAAAAAATTAAAGGAGTTTCTCTCAGTCTCTTTCTCTCTGTCTCTGTCTCTCAGTTTCTCTTTCTCTGTCTCTCTGTCCCTCTTGTCTCTCTTTGTCTCTGTTTCTGTGCCTCTCTGTCTCTATCTCCTCTGTTTTTGTCTCTCTGTCTCTGTCTCTCTCCACATATATGCATAAACACGTATTTATTTATCTGTCCATCCAACTACCTTGTTGCCTTAAGAACTAATCTGATAGGAGGCAAGAACTGTGACTTTTCACATTTGGGTGCAGCGTTTCTGAATTCTGAGCATTCAAGGTTCTTTCCTGAGGCATTCTGGGAGAACCTGGCATTTGTACCTCCAGCCCATATCTGTACCACTGTAAGCAGATAACTACAGTGTCTTACCCTTCTGACATCATTCCGGACCCCTGAAAGTTTTAAAAAATAAAGGGAGGGGTAGCTGAATTTCTGTCCCTCTTCTTTAAGCTCCATTCTTTATGAGGCTCAAGAGACAAAGTTTAAAGTTCAACATTGACATTCTGAATAGAATCCAGTAAAATTTTGTTGGCATAACAAGCACTGTCTGTTTGTTTGACTTTTATGGTCTGTCTGGGTAAGTGCCCGGTTTCCAAAGCCATGAAAAATATTCGCTGGGCTTGGCCTGTGACTTAGGGTATATTACTTATGCACAGAGGCTGGGTTTTTCCTTTGGTCAAATTCAATGCCATTTATTTTATTTCCATTTAATTTTCTCCAATCCAAGGAGCTAGGGATACAGAGACATACACTTTCTTCCCTTGAATTTAGAGGGATTGAAGGTTAGTTTGAAGGTTGAATTTCATGAATTTAACCTTGGGGCTCTAAGAGACCAGTAAAGATCCAATGGAATAAGATAAAGCCAGAGGCTTTAGATTTAATGTGGACTCCAGTCCTGGCTTGGTTGCTAACTTTTTAGATGATTTTGGAAAGGTCGCAAATATCTTGGCTTTTTATTAAGAGAAGGAATTACCCAGCATCCAGGTGACAAGTCACATAAATGACCCACAGTAATGGATTTTGCCAAATTAAAGTAACATAGAGATGTTTAATTTTCTCTTGCAAAGATGGAAAGAAAGAGGAAAATAAAGAACAACCCTTCTTTCTTCTAGAAGAGGAGAGGCAAGAATTGTATTGAAGGGAGTTTAATGGAGTAATCATTACTGTGGGTAGATATTGGAACAGGGAATTGTGGTAGGGCAGATTTCCACTCTTCCACCCCTCAAACACACTTGGGTACATTCCCATGGAAAGCCAAGGTCAGATTCTGCTGTTGTTGGTTAGGATTGAGCAACTCTTAAAGTGACTGTTCCAAACTGCAAAGCTGTAGAGCCCAGGGTTGTATTCTTTTTTTTTTTTTTTGGAGGGTTAATGAGGATTAAGTGACCTGCCCAGGGTCACACAGCTAGCAAGTGTCAAGTGTCCAATGCCGGATTTGAACTCAGGTCCTCCTGAATCCAGGGTGGGTGCTCCATCCACTGCACCACCCAGGGTTATACTCTTAAAGTATCTTGGGGATCATATGACCCAGGATTATAGGTTCACAGGACCAAAGACCTAGACCTAGAAGAGCCTTGAGAGGCCATCTAGTCCAGTCCTCAATTTTACAGATTAGGAAATTGAGTTACTGGGAGGTTATATGTCATATGGGTAAGAAATATCAGAGGCAAAATTTGAACCCAAATTCTCTGTCTTCAAATTTTATGCTCCTTGCTGTGTACCTCATCGCGATGGAGTCCTTTTATGGTAAATTAATGTGTCTGAATAATTCAGACAGCCAAGGATGGTGGTTGAGTAATTCCAGGAAATGGCAATCACAGAATAATATAATTTGAGAATTGGAAGAGACCATGTAGTCCAACCCACATCTGAAAAAAAAATTCTTGTTCTATTTTCCCTGGAAGGTGGTTTTCTAGTCGTCGCTTGAAGAACTCCAATAAAGAATCCAGGTACTCCTTAGACACCTCTTTTCACTTTTTTGAGGCAGTCCTAATTTTTAGGAAGTTTTTCCTGACATCCAACCTCTTTAAAACTTCCAGTCATTGCTCCTAGATCTGCCATGGGATGCCAGGCAGAGATACCAGAATGGTGCCATTTTCTTCTCCAGCTCATTTTAAAGATGAGGAAACTGAGGCAAAAAGGGTGAAGTGACTTGCTTAGGGTCCCACAGCTAAGAAGTTTCTGAGGCCAGATTTGACCTCAGGAAGATGAATCTTCCTGACTCTAGGACTGGCACTCTTTCCATTTTTACCACCTGGGTGCCTCTCTTCCAACTGAGAACCCCTCAATTATTTGAAGACATTAAGACATCTAAGCCTCACTTTTCCAGATTAACCATCCCCTTTTAATCTCAAGTGTCTGAAGAGCTTTTGGTCAATCAAGTGGACTTGATGGAATTTTAAGGCAAGGGAAGATTTATAGTAGCAAAAATATTATTTTCGAGTGACAGCATTTCCCAGTGATACTATAATGCATGAAAATTATTTTAATATTTTTTTTCATATTCCTAAGTCTAGGTGTTACTGTGAGAATTTTGTCTTTTATATAGTATAGTTCAAAACAGAGTGTAAGATCCCCTTCGTTTTAGCCACATATACATTGTCTTTGCCTTAATCTTTCCTTTTTTAAAAGAAAAAATTTCAATTAATAAGCATTTTTCTTTCCCTCTCACTCTTTATCTGCACCCTTCCTCCTGGAATAACCACCACTACCAACAGCACACAAATTCTTGTAATAAATATGCATAACCAACCAAACAGAAAACTCCCATCTTGACTATGTCTAGAAATGTGTCTCATTCTGTGCCCTAAACCTATCACTTCTCTGTCACAAGGTGGACAGCTTGCTTCAGTATCAGTCCTTTGAACCAATCCTTTGTCTTTGCATTGATCAGAGTCCTTAAGTCTTTTTTTGGGGGGGGAGGGGCTACAGGGGTTAAGTGACTTGCCCAGGGTCACACAGCTAGTAAATGTCAAGTGTCTGAGGCTGGATTTGAACTCAGGTCCTCTTGAATCCAGGGCTGGTTCTTTATCTACCGCACCCCCTAGCTGCTCCCTAATTCATTGATCATTTCTAATATAGTAAATATCATTAGATATAACCCACACAAACAGAAGTTCATGGGGGTTGGTCCCCAGTAATTTTTCAGAGGGTAAAGGGGTCCTGAAACCAAAAATTTTGAGAACTTTAGAAATAAAGAATAGAGGGGAATCTGTAGAACATAGTGGGTATGTGACATAGAGAAGAACATAAACACAATAGCACAGGGTTTGGTAAGTCCAAAGACCCCAGCCAATGGATTAATGACTCACTACTTGACTGAAACATCTGGGAACAATTCTTCCCATGAATCTCCTCTCAATGCTTCTTATCAATAGAAGGCTTCCACTGTTGCTTTAAAGCTAGGGAAGGCTGAGAGATCATTGTTACTCTCTTCTCCTAGAGAGGAATTGAACTTAGGTGAAAACACAGAAGCAGCAGAAGGACTCAGGGCTTTGGTTCTGGGAGAGGAATTAGCAGTGTGGAAAAACGTTTCTTTTCTCCTGTGAGCAATGGCCTTAGTTATTTTGTACAGCCTCCCCGGACAGCATCGTATGCTCGTTCTTGCAGAATGGAAAGAAAGTGAAATCTCATTAGTGAAAATGGACTGGGGTGGAGAAATGGGAGAAAAGAAAGTCAAAAGAAAAAGAAAAAAACAAATCCAGTTATTCTCTGCCTCCCTGGAGGTGTAAATTGTGAATTAAATTGAGTCGCTCATAAAGTAGGAGGTGTTGAACAGGGCTGACACTTGTCTTCTGCCTGTTCTTACCCAGCTGGAAATAGGAGAGCCTGCCTATTAATAAGTTAATTCTGGGCCCCACTGGATTGAACCGGTAATAAATCAGGAGTGAAGAGGATTCTGGGAGGGGCTGGGGCTTGCTGCTTACAGGACCAGTGTTCCTTAAGGCAAAGGAGAGAGCGGGTCAGAGCAGTCATATCCATAAATCTGGCTTTCACTGCCAGGTCATTTGAGAAATAAAATCAGCCCCAAGATAGAATAATGAATTCATGTAGATTCCTGAAGTCTCTTACAAACAGTAATACCATAGCCATAGTACTGATAAAATAATTTTTATTTTTTTCTTTAAATTTTTTTTCTTTTTCTTTTTTTTTTTTAGATTAAATGATTTTAATTTAGGGGGATAAGCAATTTCTGAATTTAGAATAATAGAACTAGACCTTCAAGGGAAGTTAGAGGCCCTCTAGGCTTCCTCCCCCATTTTACAGAAGAGGAAACTGAGGCTGAAGAAGGGCTAAGTGGCTTCCCTTAAGTCACATAGGTAAGGCGCCTCAGGGGCATGATTTGAAGAGACGTTCGAGTCCTTGAGATTCTTGTTGTCTAAAGTGGGGGTTCTTAACCCTAACCCTAACCTTGATGGTTTTCAAAGGGCATGGAAAAAAATGACAACTTTATTTTCACTAATTTGTGGTTTCCTTTGTAATCCTATATATTTTGTTTTATACAAATAAAAACATTGATCTTCCACGGGATCTATATCCCTTTTGTCTCAGCCAGACTCTTTGCCCAAGGGGTCCACAATGAGTCTAAAAATGTGTGATCCTTATATTAGTAAGCTTAGAAAGGATGGACAACTGACCCCTCTGCCCACCTTGAAATAAGTAAAACAATGGCCTCAAAGAAGAGGGGAATTATTATTGGTCAGAATTTTCAGATTTATCCTGACCAAATATGAAAAATATGAATGTGGTTGTTGTTCTTGAAGAGGACCATGACAAATGTCATGACTTTCACTGAACTAGATTTAAGTGAGACAAAAAAAAAAAAGATTTAAGTGAGGAAGGGCTGTGTAAAGTCACCAGCCTCACTTTCTCCTCCGGAGCCATCTGAGTCCAGGGGCAGGACAACTGAAGATGGCCCCAGCCAGATATTTAAGGTAGTTGGGGTTAAGTGACTTGTCCAGGGTTACAGTGTCTGAGGTGATATTTGAATTCAGGTCCTTCTGGTTCCAGGGCCAGTGCTCTATCCACTGTGCCACCTAGCTGCCCTTATGAATATGGTATAAATATACTTGGTGTATACGGGTCTGCACTGATGTAATTTCATTGTGTGTGGGAACTTTTGAGTCAGCAACTTATCTAATCATTTACAGTCACAAAGAGGTGCCTGGACCACTGAGAGGTTAAGTGACCTGGCCCATGGTCACATAGCCAGTAAGGCAGACTTGAAAGCAAGTCTTCCTAACTCTAAGGCTAGTTTTCTAGCTTAATGTGATCATCTTCCTCTTTCTCTTATGTTAATATTCGCCGACATTTATATAGCGTTCAAGGTTTGCAAAATGCTTTGTTATATATCTGTTGTCATTAATACCTCATTCTTTTTTTAAAAATTAATTTATTTTAGTTTTCAACATTTGTTTAGGTAAGATTTCCAATTTCAAATTTTTCCCTCCCCTCCCCTAGACAGCAGGTAATCCGATATAGAATATATATATATATATATATATATATATATATAATAACATTAAACATATTTCTGCATTAGTCATGTTATATGAGAAGAGTCAGAGCAAAAAGGAAAAACCTCAAAAAAGAAAAACAACAGCACCAAAAACAAAAGAAACACTATGGTCCAATCAGCGTCCATATTCCACAGTTCCTTTTTTTTTTTTTCTGCCATCCTTCATTCTTGAAGATCACTAGTGATATCATGAGGGTGATGCCTTGACTTGCTCATGAATTGGATTTACACGAGGCAGAGATGTGCGAAGTTGTCAGTCTCACTCTCTCCTCTAGAGTCATGTCTATTCCCTCATTTCATCCTTACCACAATCCTGTGGAGTGGCTGAGGTTGAAAGAGTTTAAGTCACTTACCCAGGATCCTGCAGTTAGTCAGTGTCTGGCTTCCTGGATTCAGAAGTCCAGCATTCTATCCTCTAAACTACCCAGGTGCCTGGATACAGAGTCGTTACCTGGTAAATGTTTGTGGAAGAAAATCAGATTGAACTCTCTTATCTCAAGCATAGGCACGTAGAAAAAATTTTGAAATAGAAAGAATAGAGCACCGGCTGCTTTGCATTATTAACAATTTCCAAGAAGCTTTTATGGTCCTTTTTTATGGTCCAACATTTTAATGCTAAGGAAAATCTCAAACGCTCATAAAAATGGGCATTCTGTAGGTGATGAAAACAAATATAATTTGGGGATAGCACAGCCCAAATGGAAATTCTTCATCTTCATCATCATTGTGAGAAGCTAGAGGAGCTGTTCACTGTGTTGTTCCATCTGGGAAACTGATTTCACTAGGTATGTGAATGCATTGTGCATCTTTCCAAAAACACTCCCCAATGGTCTTTGTATTTAGAAATGAACATGAGCCCTTTGGGATTTGAGTTGCTTACCTTGAAGCAAAATGTAATTTTCTTTGTCTAACTAATGGTTTCAGTAGCTCTAATCATTCTGAGCTGCATGCCCATGCACATGTACACACACACAAAGTATTATAGATACTGTGATACTTGTGGAGTTATCTTATTCTCTCATTATTTATTGTTCTGCTTCGAGAAGGGTAGGTTCCATTCACAGCTGCTCCTTCCTCAATACTCAGTTTACTTTCTACCTCTTGGCATCCGGCAGGAAATTGCTCTCTCCAAGATTATAGGTGATCTCTTACTTTCCAAATCCAGGGGTCTTAGACCTTACCCTCAATAATCTACTTATAGTATTGGATATTAATGATCATATCACTCTCCTATCTGACCTCCATGAAACTAAGTTCATGATTAGGGAATATACTTAATGTCCCCCGCCAGTGATCTTTCATCTGAGCCACAATCCATTCTCCATTGAGTAATTAGAATTCTCTCACTTTTCATCTTTACCTTATAGAATATTTAGTTTTCCTTAAAGCTCTCCTTTTCTTTATCTACCTCTGGCTCTCTCTCTCTCTCTCTCTCTCTCTCTCTCTCTCTCTCTCTCTCTCTCTCTCTCCATACACACATGTATTAAATATATAGATATACACAGATATATGTGTATGTATGTATATGTATGTGGGTATTTGTGTATGTATAAGTGTATGTGTGTATGTAGGTGGCAGCTAGGTGGATAGAGTACCTGCCCTTGAGTCAGGAAGACTCACTTTCCTGATGTCACATCTGGTCTCAGACAGTTACTAACTGTGTGTGACCCTGGGCAAATCACTTAACGTTTTTTGCCTTACTTTCCTCATCTATCAAATGATCTGGAGAAGGAAATGGAAAACCACTCTAGTGTCTTTGCCAAGAAAACTCCAATAAGGTCACAAAGAGTTGGACATGACTAAAAATGACTGAACAACAATAACATGTATATATAGGGTATCCCACAAGTACCACATATGCAGACATGGAGATAGGAGATTGGACATTGTAGATGTATGTATAGACAGATAATTTTAAGTTTTTAAAACTTAAAACTGCACCAAGACTTTTGGAATACCCTGTGGATGTATGTGTATGTGTATAGATAGGTATATACCCATATGTATATGTATGCATGTTTATATGTACATATGCACATCACACACATTTACATACAAATGTATGCATATATGAATTAGCCCTGCAAACATTTGTCAAGCAATTACTGTGAACACAGCACTGTGCTAAGTACTAGAAGACATCCCAAATTGAGATAAGACTTAACTTATAGTTAAATAGGAGATGTGACAAACATACAACCTTCTCTCTTCTGTTCACTACTGCCCTGTGTCTCTATTTGCTAGACATCTCCACTTGAATATTCCACAAGAACCTTAAACTCAATATGTTCAAAACTGAATTCAAAACCTCCCCCTTCCCACTCTAAATCTTTTCTCTCAACTTCTCAAATTTTGTTATACCTCTGGTCTGAATGTGCTCAATGGTTGCATGTACTCCCTTGGTCATGACCTCAGCCTTGACCTGACCCCTTTTTCATTCATCTCTGTCCTCTGCCCCCACCACTCATCAACTTTACCTCTTTGAGATTCACCCCTTTTAGATATATCACCATATCTAGATCTAAGTCATTCTTCCTCCTTTGTCAAAGAATTTTATCCTGCCTTATGCTCTCTATCTTTGAAGATTTCAGTGTATGTATTATATCCTCTCAAACACCCTGTTCTCACAGTTTATTAACTTTCTCAATTCCCATGATTTACAATTTTATTGCATCTCATTCACACACAGGTCAATCAATCAATCAGTCAATCATTAAGCATTAAGTGCCTACTATGGGCCAGGCACTGTGGTAAGGTCATACCCTTAATCTCACTATCACCAAAATGTGTTTCACTTTCACAATTAAAAACTCTGAAATTATTCTGACTATAATCTCCTATTTTTGTATCTCTCCCTGTGCCTGACCCCCCCCCACTTAAAAAACTGATTTAATTTGTTCAATAAACAATAATTTAATTTCTCTCCCTCCCACCCTTTTCTCCTGTCTCCCTCTCTCACTAAAACATAAAAGAGAAAGAAAAAGACAACAGTAAGCAACAAGTATGCATAGTCGTGCAAAGCAAATTCCCTCTTTGATCATTTCCAAAACTGTGTGTCTCATTCTTCGATTTGAGTTCATCACCTCTTTGTCAGGAGGTGAGCGGCATGCATCCCCTGTGGTCCTCTGGACTCAAGGCTTGTGACTACATTAGTCAACGATTCTTTCCTCTTAACTCTATTCTTCATGTTCACCATGACCTTTAGTCACTCCATCACTTACGGCACTTAAGGCTTTGCTTATATCCTTTCTCAATCTTCATCCTTTAGTTAACCAGTTGAACCTTATACCGTCTTCACTGCTTGAAAACCTTGCCTCCTTGTTCTGTCACTACTCTTGCTTTACTACTCCTCACCATCTACCTTTGTTCCTAAGAAGTCAACTGCTACAAGATAACCCTTTCACCCTTCTCTGACACATTACTGTCCTCCCCACAGTGGTTGTTTAAAAGCTTTTCTTCTTGTACCTGCCATAACATCTCCTATCTCCTTCCTCTCAGTAGAGAACCTTGACTCATACTTGGCTGAGAAAAATCGAAGCTATTTACAACCAGCTCCTTCTTTTCTGTTCTAAACCCCCAAATCCCTCCCCATCATCCTTTTTTCTTTCTTCTTTGTTCTAGTCTGTGATGAAGAGATGGCCCTACTCTTGATTGAGACTAGCACCTCTCTTTGTGCCCTTGAAACCATGACTTCCCATTTTCTTCAGCAGCTTATATCTACAAGCATCCTCTCTCTAATTTTCTGCCTCTATCTATTGGATCCATCCCTGATGCCTCCACGTCTCTCCCATCCATAAAAAAATCCAAACTTGAGTCTACCATCAGCTATCATGCAGTATCTCTACTCCCTTTCCTAGTAAAATCTGGTTCTGCTCACTGCCTTCTATTCATCTTCTCTCCCTCATTTCTCTCTCTCTCTCTTTTTTTTTTTTTGTGGGGCAATGGGGGTTAAGTGACTTGCCCAGGGTCACACAGCTAGTAAGTGTCAAGTGTCTGAGGCTGGATTTGAACTCAGGTACTCCTGAATCCAGGGCCGGTGCTCTATCCACTGCACCACCTAGCTGCCCTCTCCCTCATTTCTCAACCACTCACAATCTACTTTCCAGCCTCACCACCTTCTCCAAGGTTGCTAATTTTCTCTCACACTTGCCAGTGAGACCGTGGATGAGTTACATAATCTTTCTGAGCCTTAGTTTCTTCATTTGTAAAATGGGGATAATAAAACCTGTTAGGATGGTTGGAAGTTTTAAATGAGACAAATAATTGAACAAGCATTTATTAGCACCAACCATGTGCAGACACTGTGGGATACAAATGAAATGATGCAACAACAACAAAATCCCAACTGTCAATGAGCTTACATTCTAGTGGAATAGTGTCTGCAAAGCTTTTATAAACCTTAAAGGAGGGGCAGTCAGGTGGTGCAGTGGATAGAGGACCAGCTCTGGAGTCAGGAGGACTTGAGTTCATATATGGCAACAGATACTTGACACTTACTAGGTGTGTGACCCTGGGGCAAGTCACTTAACCCTGATTGTCTGGGCAGGGGGGAACCTTAAAGGAAATATAAATATCAGCTGATATTAATGTGTTAATATATAATTATTAATAACAGGTGAAATAAGGGGAGGATTTTAAGAAACATCATAGAAATGCAAAGTAATACCATTAGCCAGTAGTGTTGATATTTTTGACTATTTTGGGGGGGCAGGGGCATGAGGGTTAAGTGACTTGCCCAGGGTCACACAGCTAGCGTCAAGTGTCTGAGTTTGGATTTGAACTCAGGTCCTCCTGAATCCAAGGCCCATGCTTTCTCCACTGTGCCACCTAGCTTTCCCAATATTTTCAACTATTTAGGACTTCAAAGTAAAAAACCACAGGACCCCGTGAATGTTCTTATTTTTATTTTCAGTACTGGTCAATTCTTGCAAAAGAGAGTTCAAATAGACATTCTTTTTCCTTGGACTTTTGCAGCACTTGCTCTCATTGAGGCCTCAATTTCTCTTGTCTCCTCCCTCTCTTCGCCATGATGACCAAATAAACTCGACTTCGTTAAAAGAAGCCTGACAAAATTGGTTAAGAACTCGTACTGTCTGTGTCATAAAGATGTACAGTGGTTATTCTGGGCAGTTTTATTCTGCTGCTCCCCGGGGAAGATGGTAAATTTAGAAAGATCCTAATTATAATCCAAGAAGTCAGAGAAGGTGATCAAGTGCTGGCTGATATTCTAGCCCCCACCCCTACAGGAGTTTTAAGAGCTATTGAATGAGATGGTAAAAGATGCATGAAACCCAGCCATAATTCAGGAATAAGTACACTGTCAGCAGTCTGCCAGTAACATTGCCTATTTATTTCCTTCATTCTCTCCTCTAAGTCTTTACTCCTAAAACACAGGGAAGGTCTGTGCTGATTATATATAGCTATGGGGGATGCTGTATTTTCTCCTGGTTTTCATTGCTCTCTGAATGGAGCCTATGAAGGCTTGAGGAGAGGAACTGACACTACTCACCGTTTCGAAGCTTCTTTCATTAAAACTTTAGCCTCTCTGGGCTGCTATTGTTACTAGCAAATAGCCCACCAAAGATGAAATTCTGTACTGGCAAAAACAAAACCAGACAAATACACTTTGTACCCAATTGTCAAAAATAGATGGTGTGGAATATGGGAGAAGGGAAAATATGTAAGCAGATACGGGAATGATGACAGGAAAGTGTTTAAGATCCAAATTTCTCTTTGCTGGAAACGAATTGGTGATAGTGGAGAGGGGGAAGAAGGAAAAAAGGTTTGGAGGGAGGGCAGACCAAAAGTGTTCACTGAATCAGAACTAAGGTCCAATATCAGGAGATAATTTATTATTATTATTATTATCACTATTATCATTATTTTGCAGGGAAATGAGGGTTAAGTGACTTGTCCACTGTCACACAGCTAGTAAGTACCAAGTGTCTGAGGCTGGATTTGTCTAGGACCAGTGCTTTATCCACTCTGCCACCTAGCTGCCCTGAGATCTATCAGTAATGACTGAGAAAGGAACACAAGTGTAAGAATCAGACAAGGAGCAAGTCGAGGCATAATCAATTCATCAGGCTAGGCTCATGAAATGCTGGAAGGCAGTAGGTGCCAGTAATGATACTGTGGAATCTGCTAATGATTCTCTGCAAAGATCATCAGCATTTCTTTGATTTTGAATCAAAGAAACTCCATGAGTAAATGTGTGGTGGGTTTTTTTTTTTTAAGAAAGTTGGCTTTATTACATATTAATGCTAAAATCATGGAAGCTCAGTGGCACAGTGGATAGAATGCTATGCCTAGAGTCAGGAAGACCTGAGTTCAAATCCAGTCTCAGCTGCTTAACTGTGTGACCTTGGACAAGTCACTTAACTTGTTTGTTTCAGTTCCCTCATCTGTAAAATGGGATGATAATAGCGTCTACCGGGGGCAGCTAGGTGGCACAGTGAATTAAGCAACAGCCCTGGATTCAGGAGGACCTGAGTTCAAATCCAGCTTCAGACACTTGACACTTACTATCTGTGTGACCTTGGGCAAGTCACTTAACCCTCATTGCTCCACCAAAAAAACCCAACAACCCCAAAACAAAAACAAAAACAAAAAAATAGCATCTACCTCCAGGGTTGTTGTAAGGATCAACTGAGATAATGCTTAATATAGTGTCTGGCACATAGTAGGTGCTATAAAAATGTTAGCTGCTACTACTATTACTGATGCTGCTGCTACTGCTACAACAACTTCAAAAATACATTTTTTTTTTTTGGTGTCCACCCTGGGCAAGTTATTTAATCTACCTGGGGTTCTGTTTTCTGAAAACTGAAGAGGTAAGATTGTGATCTTTATGATCTCTGGGCTTCAGGGATACTGATCTTCTGCTTCTATTCCTCAGTTTTCTTTTAGTCAATCAACAAGGATTTTTAAAGCACCTACTATGTGCCATCGAGGATACAAACAAAGCCATCTTTGTTTTCTTGAACTGGATGTTTCCCAAAGCCCTCTCTTGGTCCTTCTCTTCTCTCTTGACAGAAAAATTCAGAGAGGTCATCAATTTCTAAGAGTTCAAATATCATTTCTACATAGATGGGTCCTAAATCGATGTATCTAGCCCTACTCTCTCTCCTGAACTGCCATAGTAAATTGTCAGTTTTCTGTTGCATAGTTTTTCCTGGATGTTTCTAGTTATTTCAGACTCCCCATGGAACTGTTCTTTCTTTAAATCTACCCCTCCTCCAAACTTCCCTATTCTCACTGATTGCACCTGTTCAGTCACCTAGTTTCACAACTTTGGAGTCTTCACTCTCCGTAACTCCACAAGTCTTGTTGATTCTCTGTCTCCCATGCATCCTCTCCTCTCCATGATCACTACACTAGGCAAGGTTCACA
Organism: Dromiciops gliroides; assembly: GCF_019393635.1. Classification (NCBI taxonomy): domain Eukaryota; kingdom Metazoa; phylum Chordata; class Mammalia; order Microbiotheria; family Microbiotheriidae; genus Dromiciops; species Dromiciops gliroides. The sequence continues at coordinate 269,665,002 of NC_057865.1, read as the reverse complement.
TCATCCCTCACCTGGACTAATGTAATATTGGGCTCCCAGCTTCCATTCTTTTCCTTCTCCAATCACTCCTGTCCCTGCCTGCCAAGGCAATCTTCCTAAAGAAAGATTTGACTGTTACTCTTCTCTTTAAGAATGTTCAGTGGCTCCCTTTCTCTCTCTCTCTCTCTCTCTCTCTCTCTCTCTCTCTCTCTCTCTCTCTCTCTCTCTCTTCTTTCTTTTTTTAACTTTGCAGGGCAATGAGGGTTAAGTGACTTTCCCAAGGTCACACAACTAGTAAGTGTCAAGTGTCTGAGGTCAGATTTGAACTCAGGTCCTCCTGAATGCAGGGCCAGTGTTTTATCCACTGTGCAAACTAGCTGCCCTTCCCCTTCTCTCTTTAGGATAAAATGCCAACTCCCTGGGTAGGCATTTATAGCCCATCACACTCTGGATCCAGCCTACTTTTCCAGATTTATTTCACATCACCTCACTGTATGCACTTTTCATTGCAGACAAACTTGCTTTTTCTTAAACTCAGCATGCCATTTCCCAGCTTTGTGTCTTAGTAGCAATTGCCTCCCATGCTGGGAGTACACTCCTTCCTCACCAATGTCACTTAGTGCTGCTGGTTTCCTTCAAGAATGAATTTGGGGCAGCTAGGTGGCTCAGTGGATAAAGCACTGGCCTTGGATTCAGGAGGACCTGAGTTCAAATCTAGCCTCAGACACTTGACACTAAACCAGCTGTGTGACCCTGGGCAAGTCACTTAACCCTCATTGCCCTGCAAAAACCAAAAAAAAAAAAAAAAAGAATCAATTTGACCCTAGAGTCAGGAGGACCTGAGTTCAAATCTAGCCTCAGAGACTTACTAGCTTTGTGACCCTGGATAAGTCACTTAACCCTTATTGTCTCTCCAAAAAAAAAAATCAATTCAGGGGCAGCTAGGTGGCCCTGTGGATAAAGCACTGGCCCTGGATTCAGGAGGACCTGAGTTCAAATCTGGCTTGAGACACTTGACACTTACTAGCTGTGTGACTCTGGCCAAGTCACTTAACCCTCATTGCCCCACCCCTACCCCAAAATCAATTCAGTGGGGCAGCTAGGTGGCGCAGTGGATAAAGCATCGGCCTTGGATTCAGGAGTACCTGAGTTCAAATCCAGCCTCAGACACTTGACACTTACTAGCTGTGTGACCCTGGGCAAGTCACTTAACCCCCATTGCCCCGCAAAAAAAAAAAAAGAAAGAAAAAGAAAAAAAAATCAATTCAGTGCTGGCCTCCTATTAGATGTATTAGTTACATCCCTGTTTACATGGTAAACCTGCAGTAACTAGAACATAAACTAATGTTCTTGAGATTGTTCTCAGGTTTTGTCTATGCCTTATAAATAGCTGTCAATTAATAAATAGTCACTGAATTGAAATAAATTTGTTGCCATGCTTTGGGTGTAGACACATGGGGCTTCTGCCCTCAAAGGAAGATGTCTAACTGTCTCCACATGAACAACTTCCCACTAATATCTATCATAAGCTTGTGTCATATTGTGGAGAGAGGACAGGCCCTCTGGCTTCAAGCTGAGGGAATGAACTTGTTTATATTTGGGCTTATAATTCACCAAACATTATTAAGCACCTTGTAAAAGGCACTATGAAAAACCAAAATGCAAATAGTGGCTGTCCTCAAGGATCTTAAGTTCTAGTGGGTGTATCCAATTGAGGGGACTTGAGACAGGAGGGTTAATAAGAGGACCGTGGTGTAGTAGGGGGCATCTCATCTGGGCTTTGAAGGCAACTGGGAGTGGATGTGGGGAAGGAGCTCATACCAATCATGAGGCCCTACTTGTAAGGGCACAAATACTTAAAAAAACATGGATTTCCCTTTTCTTCTTCCCCCAATCCTTAATTCGTTAGACTAGTAATTGTAGAATGAGAGCCAGGAACCCCTAGGCTTAAATCAGGTGAGATCTCCTTGAGTCCGGGATCTATCTGGTACTCCTTCACCTCTGCCTCTTGGGCTCCCTCATTTCTTTTCTTTTTTATTTTTTGGTGAGGCAGTGAAGGTTAAGTGACTTGCCCAGGGTCACACAGCTAGTAAGTGTCAAGTGTCTGAGGCCAGATTTGAACTCAGGTCCTCCTGAATCCAGAGCTGGTGCTTTATCCACTGCATCACCCAGCTGCCCTCCCTCATTTCTTTTAAGACACACCTTATAGACCACCTCCTACATGAAGCCATTCCTGAAACCCCCAACTATTGTATTCAGCCACTTTGTATTTATTCTTTTTATATTTATTCTGTATATAATTATATACATCTTTGTTGTCCCACTTTATTAAAATGTGCTCTCCATGAGAATAGGGATTTATGTATGTATGTTATATGTTTATCTCCAGTATATAGAACATACCAGGAACTTAATAAATGCTTGTTGATCACTTGATTGATTTTCTTTTTATTCCAACTCTCAGTTGGATGAAGAAAGAAGTCCCTAGAAATTTCACCTTTGGCTGGCATGGAAAGGAGGGGATATGCTACTTAGTCATCCCTGTCTCCTCACCCATCCTCCTTCTTTCCCTTTCCTTCCTACCAAATAATGAAGTCCCTCAGTGACATGTATAAATAGCCCAAGTTGAGAACACAGTCATATCTATGTCTCTCTCATCACCAACCAGACTCCATAACTGATGTGACAATTAAAATACTGATTTAGTTCCGAGAGGCACATGGCAAGTGTCCTGTAGAAGATGGTATTTATATCCGTAATGAGTGATGCTGACTCTGTCAACTGTACCTTTGGCAGATCATCTGATCCCTTGCCTAGGAGTTAATGCAGTTCTTGTTAGAATGGGGATTCATGGTTATTACCTTTCTAGGCCCCCTTCTCTGACAGTTATCTTCTTGGTTTGGATCTGTTCTACCGTCACATCAATAACTAGGAAACTATAGAGGAAGCAAGGAGTCAATTTGAAGGATAGAATTCAACAGAAAAGCTAGTTGAAAAACGGCTGATACTGAGCTGAGCACACATTTTGTAGCTGGCTGGAACAAAAGACATTTAACTTCAGCTGTGCCAGCAGGAATTCACAATTTTGTACTGGGTGTTAAATTGTGCATTTTGACATTGAAGGAAATGAGGACGGATTGCCCAGGTTGCTTGAGTCCTCTGTGGAAAGACTAATCAGTCAAAGGAATGGATCTTTCATTTTTGCTTTGCTACCTCCCAGCTCCTAGCATAGTTTGTTGTCCATAGTAGCTATTTCATAAATGCTTGTTGGATTGAACTGGAACCATAGAATCTCAGAATTGGGAGAGATTTGGGAGGTTAGATGATCCAGCTCCTTGCTGAATACACTAATCCTTTCCCCTCTCTATATGTATATGTACATGTACATGTATGTGTGTGTACATGTATGTATATCATACAAATCTATTCCCCTCTCCACATATATGTATGTATATAATATATTGTGTACATATATTCATTCATGAAAACAATAATATCACATAGATGTGTATACATGAAATGCAAATGCCCATTCTGTTTAAATATACATGCATACATACACATATGCATATATACATATATACATACATTTACATAGTACATCAGAAAAAGAACACCTGAAATTGCAGGTAATCTTTAGCTTTCAAAGCTGTCCTTGTATGTACTTCTTTTTTGGCCTTCCTTCTGTTCTCTTTCCTGAATTAAAGAAAAAAAAAGATTCCTCAATGATCCTTTTTTCTCTTTCTTTTTTCTTTTTTTCTTTCTTTCTCTCTCTCTTTCTCTCTCTTTCTTTCTTCCTTCCTTCCTTTCTTTCTCCTTTCTTCCTTCCCCCTCCCTTCTTCCATCCCTCTTTCTCTCACTCTTTTCCTTTCCTTTCTTCCTTCCTTTTCTATTCCCCCTTCTCTTTATACCTTAACCCCAAATTGGTGGAAAAAAACACAAAGCCCTTATGACAAATATCCATAGTCAAACAAAATGGATCCCAAGATCTTTTTCTTTCTTTCTTTCTTTCTTTCTTTCTTTCTTCCTTTTTGGTGCCCAAGATCTTTCTTGATCCATCCTGCTACTGATACCTTCCCATCCTCTGAAATTACTTTGTATTTTACAGAATTTATTCTTTATATACTTAAAAATATACATTTTATTTTCTCTAATAGAATGAAAACTCCTTGAAGGCAGGGATGGTTTTATTTTATCTTTGTATCCCCAGTTCCCAGCATAATGCCTGGCATATGACTGGTTCTTAATAAGTACTATTGGGGCAGCTAGGTGGCGCAGTGGATAAAACACTGGCCCTGGATTCAGGAGAACCTGAGTTCAAATCCGGCCTCAGACACTTGACACTTACTAGCTGTGTGACCCTGGGCAAGTCACTTAACCCTCATTGCCCTGCCCCCCAAAAAAGTACTGTTGATTGATTAATTTGGATAGGACATGTTAATGTAATGGAAACTTAAATAGAGGCTGACCCTTGCTTTTCCTTTTCTTCATAAGGATTTGGGTCCCCTTTTAGGCAGAGGGAGAAACTCCTTCCCCTCTTGTCCTCCTTCTAGATTTCCCCCATGTGGCTGCTGGTTGAAGATCTTTGTTAAACCTATTCCAGCAATGTTGCACTGAATCAGTAATGTAGTTTAAAAAACAAACACGAGCTGAGTATGTACAAATAGGAATCTAACATGTAGCAAGGGTGAGGTAACTTTCCCATTATACTTAGTCCTTATCTAACCTTGGTCTTTAATTCAAGGCTCCATGACTGAGGAAAGTCTTGTGGGGAACCACTAAGATAACAAAAATAGATGGTCTAGGGGAAAAAAAAAAAAAGACCTTTGATGAAAAGTTAGAGGAATTGGTATTTCTTATTTTGGGGAAGTTAAGATTGAGGGAATGATTTTATCTAATAGGGTATTATATAATTTAATATAATAATAGGAATATTAGTTTTTATTTAGATGACATTCCAAGGTTTATGAGGTGATTTATATAATGATTTCATTTGGTTCTCATTATAATCCATGTGAGGAACATAGTACAGATTTTACTATCTTATCATGAAAGGACCTCTGGATTTAGTCAGGAATTCCTGGATCCAAATTGTTCCTTCTATACCTACTATCTATCTGAGCATAGGTAAGTCACTCAACCTTTTTGAACCTGAATTTTCTCATCTGTAAAATGGGGTTAATAGTATTTGTCTTATACATCTTGTGGGATTATTATAGGGATATAATGAGAAAATATTATATTGTTTAAATATTAATAACAAAACCAATAATATTGCATATAATCTTAATAACTATTATATCATTAATATTATCTTTATTTAGGGATCACAGATTTATGCTAGAAGGGACCTCAGAAATCATCTAGTCCAACCCTTTTGTTTTGTTTGTTTGTTTGTTTGGTTGGTTGGTTTTGGTGAAGCAATTGGGGTTAAGTGACTTGCCCAGGGTCACACAGCTAGTAAGTGTCAAGTGTCTGAGGCCGGACTTGAACTCAGGTCCTCCTGACTCCAGGACCGGTGCTCCATCCACTGCGCCACCTAGCTGCCCCTAACCCTTTTGTTTTATAGATGAGAAAACTGAAGCTCAAAGAGAGTCTTTATTTTAACATTTCCAGGATACTTGATTTTGTTGTTGTGGATACTTTCTCCACCCATTCTAGTGGAGAAGTATTACGTTCCTAACCCCTTTATGTCTTGGGAGATAGTGTTTGTGAGTTGTGGCTAAAATATTCATCATCTTTCAACCAATTCAATTCACTAAGATATTATAAAATATATTCAATATGTGAAGTACTAGGTAAAACAGTGCTGTGAAAGAAGCAGGGCCTAGGATTCAAGCTCTATTCTGTTGCCTCATTGTGTCATGGAGGTAGGTATTCCTTTGTTTTTTTTGTGGGGCAGTGAGGGTTAAGTGACTTGCCCAGAGTCACACAGCTAGTAAGTGTCAAGTGTGTGAGACTGGATTTGAACTCAGGTCCTCCTCAATCCAGGGTCATTGTTTTATCCACTGTACCACCTAGCTGCCCCCAATTCCTAGGTTTTTAGAATCATAGAATGTTAGAATTGGAAATGAGGTCAGTAGTTTCCCAGTCCAACCCACACATGAAAGAAATACTGACTGGAATATACCTGACAGGTATATTCCAAGCAGGAGGGACCTCCCATTTCTGGAGCCCCTTGACTCTGTAACAGCCCAGATTTTTAAGAAGTTACTTTTGATATCAAGGCTACTTGGCTTCTTTACCGTGCCCACTCATTGCTCTTTGTTACTCCCATTGGGTCAAATAGAACAAGTCTGATCCCTCTTCCACACAATGCCTCTCAATTGCCTTGTCTGCTTTGGGTCTTCTCTACTGAACCTCAGTTTCTTTATGTGTATGCTGTGGATAAGCATGATTGTGACTTATCTTTCTCACAGACGTAGTAGGAGGGCTAATAAGAGAATTGGTGAACCTTTGGATTTGATGAGCTTTATTGTTACCATGTCTATCAGAGTGCCTGGATGTCATGGTGATGGGTACCATGGAAACCCAGAAAAAAAATAAGGAACATGATTTCCTTTCCTGCTTTTTTTCTTTTAATGACTTTAACTCAAATCCTGGTCATAGGTTGGCATGCTTTTGTAATCTAGTGAAATGAAGAAATGTATTACTGAAAGCAATCTGTCTATTTCATAAGTTGTACAGGCTAGTTGAGAGAACTAATGAAAGGGAATATGTATTAATTTTAGCCCCCTAATCCTGAGAAACTCAATCTTTCTCCTGGATATCTAAATTTTGGGGGTTTTAATGTCTTAAAGGCTCAATATGATTTAAGAATGTGAAATGGCAGCCAAAAAAAAAATCCTCTCACATTAAGCTTCATTAAAATATAACCCTTGTGACATAGGCTCCTTCTGGACACAAAAACCAGTATCACTTTGAGACCATTCACTTTATCTGGCTTGTTTGTCCCCAACACAAGTGGCATCTGGGGATACCAGTTCGTGTTACTACCTTGAAAGACTGACAGACAGACAGGAAGGAAGGAAGGAAAAGAAAGAAAAGAGGGAAGGAAGCAAGGGAGAGAGAAAGGAAGAAAGGGAAAGGAGGCAAGAGAGTGAGGGAGGAAGAAGGAAAAGAGGGGAAAAGGGAAGGAGAGAAGAAAGACGATCACAGTTACAGGATTTTGTTTGTATTATCAGATTCAACAGATATGTTAGTTGATTTGGATGAACTGATTTTCCTCTCCTCTCTTTTTTTGTTCTATGCTATAAGGGACAGCTTTATGGGTGAGGAAGAGGGAGGAATATAACTGGAGATGGAGATGGAGATGGTATAAAAATGAGAGATTTGATTGTACTTTTTAAAAGAAGAAAATAATAGAAAAAGTAGGGGGGACACAAGTTGGGGTGTTGTTGTGTGGCACGGAAGTTATCTCAATCCAAATAGAACGGTGTCTAGGACAAAGGAGTAAACAGTCCCGCCAGACTCAGACCAGGTAGAATAGTGTGCTCAGTTCTGGGTGGCACATTCACAGACTGGAAAGGTCCAACAGAGAGTGAGCAGGATAATAAGAGGACTGGAGACCATTCATACTATACTGGAATTGATGGAAAGAACTGGGCAGGTTTAATTTGTTTTTTTGTTTTTTAATTAAAAAATTTTTTTTGCAGGGCAATAAGGGTTAAGTGACTTGGCCAGGGTCACACAGCTAGCAAGTGTCTAGTTTCTGAGGCCAGGTTTGAACTGAGGTCCTCCTGAATCCAGGGCCAGTGCTTTATCCACTGCACCCCCTAGCTGCCCCGGGGGCAGGTGTAATTTGAAGAAGAGGAGACATAAAGGGGACATGAGAGTGCTCTTCAAGTATTCAAAAGACTGTCATGCGCAAGAGAGATTAAATATATTTTTCTTAGACTTAGGTAACAACTACGAGCAATGGATAGAAATTTCAGGGGTCCAGAAAAAGAGGTTTGATGACCATTTATTGCTAATGCTGCAGAACAGATTTTTGAGTTGGCTTACATGACCTCTGAGATGCCTTCCAACAATAGCATATTGGTATTCTCTTTTGTTCATTGCTTGTATCGGAGAGAGTGGTGTGTGGAGGGGAAACAAAGTGAGATCATTTGTATTCCTTTTTCCTTTTTCTAGCCCTATGATGGAAGAAGAAATGACCACAGACACATTTGTTAAGGAGGAATCTTTCTCTTCAGCTCTTCTGATAATTCATCATCTCATTCTTTGCCCATAGATTTTTGCAGTTGCCAAAAGGAAATAGGTCCATGCCTGGGAAATTAGCTCATCAGATTTGCTGTAACCTTTTGAATGATGAATCAGCATCCTCGTTATTGGTTATAATCGAAATTTCAGAGGGCCAAAACCAACGGATCAGTTTTGCATTGTTCTCCATGAATTAACATGCCTGCTACTCATTTCCTTCTGGAATGGCCTGTCCACTTCGACAATGATTATTTAAGGCATTAATTTCCTGGAAAGAAACAACAACTGAAGCCATCAGAATTATGCATGCTGTACACAGTGGAATGCAAAATGAAAGTCTTATTTCAAGAGTTTATTGCCATTTTGACAACATATTTTATCTCTTCCACTGAAGTGTTATGGGGAAAATGGCCCTATGTATAATCTGGGTCTAAAGCTTTACTGTCAGTGTCAGGAATATTTATTATAGATTGTGAAGAGGAAAGCATTACACATTGCTAGGAAAAGACTCATTTGGCATTTCATAGTCCCCTCTGATTCCTCCTTCAGAAAACATTGATGGGGGCAGCTAGGTAGTGCAGCGAATAGAGCACCGGCCCTGGATTCAGGAGGACCTGAGTTCAAATCCAGCCTCAGACACTTGACATTTCCTAGCTTTGTGACCCTGGGCAAGTCACTTAACCCCAATTGCCTCACCAAAAAAAAAAAAAAATTGATGTATACATTGCCTGATCTAATTAGAGAAGCAGATTGGATGGGTTTTTTTGTTTGTTTAAAATAATTCACTGAATCTCTTGGATTAAAGAGAGTAAATTTTGTGAGAGAAAAGAATGAATGATTTTCTGAGAGTAGAGAAATGAACTTTCCCATCTATGAGTGCCCTGCTGATTTGGAAAATGAGAAGAATGCTATAAAGGTCTTCATTGGAAGGACATTCCAAACATCAGGGAAAGCCATCTACATCTTCTCATCCTGTGCAATTCATCTTCTTGTCTTTCAGTATATTTTCCATGGAGGATCTACCCAATGCACAGAAGATCTTCTTTAGGTCTTTTAATATCCTCTGGGTACCAATGAATCACTCAGGCTATCCATCTTATTGGGATTCTTGACTGATTCATCTCCTTTTCCAAGTGGACATAGCTTGATGATATGTTATTTTTCCTCTCCTTGTTGAGTATAAAGCATTGTTAGTAGCATGTCACAGCCTACCTATTCCTACATTCCTTGTGTCTTTTCATTGGTCTTTGGGTCATTCTCAATTTTTATTTTTTGGGAGTCAAGGTGTTCCATAATTTATTATTATATAGTATCACCGGGAGAAAACTGGCATTGAAAAAAATAATACAGTAGAAAGAACACAGGCCCTGAAATCAGATTGTCTTGAGTCAGATCTTTCCTCTACAACTTACTGCCTGAATGGCCTTGGGTAACTCTTTGGGTTTCATTTCATAATTTGAAAAATGAGTAGTTTGTGCTAGATAGTTGCTGAAGCCTGTTTTAGCTCCAGTACTATGACCCTGTCACATAACATAAGGAAGGTAGGCCAAACATATTGGCCTAAAGTAATCTTTTTTTTTTTTTTGGCTCTTCAGTTTCCTGGATAACTGCTTTAGGGAAAAGCTTTACGCATCTCTTGCCTTAGTCATTTCAAAGAATTTTTATATCTGTGAAGTATCTGTGCTGTTTCCCATGGGATGGCATCTTCTCTTCATTTACCTTGATTATTCCGAATTTGAGAATCTCCCTGTATACCAAGACTCTATATCCAGGAGGGATGCACTGTTTCTATCCAAGGTCATGGATGCTTGGTGTCTGAAGAATGCGGGTTTGTTCAAAATAGTGAATATTTCTGATTTTTATATTCTTATTGGCAAATTTTTGGGTTACTCTGTTGTCCACTCTGAGGTCCATCATCACACTGCTAGCCAAGGTCAGTACACGAGAGAATCACAAAGTTCGTTTGTGTTTGTTTGCCTCTGTTTGCCTCCCTCCACCCTCATTCTCAAACCAAGCAGCTCCTCTGCTTTGCCAATAGGGGCCCATTATCCTATACTTGGCTGCTCCATCAAGATCTGCTGACTTTTCAAATTCCCTATGCTCTAAAACAGCTTCTTTCTAAAGTTGCTTTCACCTCCCTGCCCCCATCAAGACTCACATTTTCTCAGCATAGTTGGATCTCATGTGAGGGAGAAAACTAGGAGATGGAATCAATTCACAGGAACCTGTGAAAGACTCAGAGCCTTTTAACCTTGAAAAGGGGATGCTTGGCTCGGCCTCAGGGAAGAGTTGAGAAAGTGTTTTTCCTTCCTTTCTTTTTCGGAGTTGGGAGACATTGTATATTCTCTCAGAAAGGATGGATGATGACAATAATGGTGGCAAACATTTACACAACAATTTAAGGTTTGTAAAACACTTCAACTTCATTATATTATCCGATCTTCACAAAAACCCCATAACGTAAGTACTATTGTCATCCCCATCTTACTGAAGAAATTGAGGCTGAGAGAGGACTTGCCTAGAGTCACATAACTAGTAAGTGTCTGAAAGCAAGATTCCTTCTCAGACCTTCCTTCCTTCCTTTTTTATTTGGAATTTCTTTAGTATTTTATTATTTGGTATTTTATTTTTTCCTCAATTACATGTAAAAACAATTTTTGACATTTGTTTTTTTAAAATTTTGAGTTCCAAATTCTCTTCCTTCCTCCCTTGCTCCCCACCCCCAATTGACAAGGCAAGCAGTTTGATATAGGTTACACATGTGTAGTTGTACAAAACATTTCCGTATTAGTCATGTTGTGAAAGAAAACAGACAAAAAACCCCTCAAGAAAAATAAAGTTAAAAAGAAGCATGCTTCAATCTGTATTAAGATACCATTAGTTTGGGGGCAGCTAGGTAGCACTGGCCTTGGGTTTAGGAGGACCTGAGTTCAAATCTGACCTCGGACACTTGACACTTACTAGCTGTGTGACCCTGGGCAAGTCACTTAAACCTCACTGCCAATATGTTTGCCCTACCCTCTTTATTTTATGTGATAGGGTCATAGTACTGGAGCTAAAATAGGCTTCAGCAACCATCTAGCCCAAACTGCTTCTTTTTCAAATTATGAAAATTAAACCCATTTTTCTTTCCTTCCTTCCTTCCTTCCTTCCTTCCTTCCTTCCTTCCTTCCTTCCTTCCTTCCTTCCTTCCTTCCTTCCTTCCTTCCTTCCTTTCTTGGGCAATGAGGGTTAAGTGACTTGCCCAGGGTCACACAGCTAGTAAGTGTCAAGTGTCTGAGGTCAAATTTGAACTCAGGTCCTCCTGGATCCTGGGCCATTGCTTTATCCACTGTGCTACTTAGCTGCCCAACATTTTTCAACAAAAGTCCTTCAGCATTCTCTTGGTTCATTGTATTGCTGAGATTAGCTAAGTCATTCACAGCTGATCATCTTACAATATTGCTGTTACTTTGTACATAGTACATTTCACTTTGCATCGGCATGAGCTAGTATCTCAGAATTGTTTTGATTTGCATCTCTCCAACCAGTAGTGAGTTAAAGCATTTTTTCATATGGCTATAGATAGCTTTGATTACTTCATCTGAGAACTATTCATATCTTTTGTTAATTTATCAATTGGGTAATGGCTCTTATTTTTACAAATTTGACTCAGCTCTCTATATATTTGAGAAATGAGGCCTTTATTAGAGAAAATTGCTTCAGAAATTGTTTCATGGTTACTATTTCTCTTCATCCTATTTCCTCCACCATTTATTCTATTCTCTTTCTTCTTCCACCCTGTTCTTCCTCAAAAGTGTTTTGCTTATGACTACCACCTCCCCCAATATGCCCTCTCTTCTGTCATCTGTTCCTTTTTCTTATCACCTTCCCCTCCTACTTTCCTATATGGTAAGATAGATTTCTATACCCAATTGAGTGTGTATAATTTTCCCTCTTTGAGCCAATTCTGATGAGAGTAAGGTTTACTCACTCCCCCTTACTTCCCCTCTACTGTAAAAGCTTTTTCTGTTCTCTTTTATGTAAATTTACCACATTCTGTCTCTCCCTTTCCCTTTCTCTCAGTACATTACTATTTCTCACTCTTTAATTTAATTTTTTTTAGATATCATCCTTTCATAAACTCATACCTGTGCCCTCTGTCTATATATACTCTTTCTAACTGCCCTAATAATGAGAAAGTTCTTAGGAGTTACAAGTATTGTCTTCCCATGTAGGAATGGAGACAGTTTAACGTTATTAAATCCCTTATAATTTCCTCTTCCTATTTAACCTTTTTTTTTTTTTTTTGCTTCTCTTGAGTCTTATATTTGAAAGTCAAATTTTCTTTTCAGCCCTGGTCTTTTCATCAAGAATGTCTGAAAGTCCTCTATTTCATTGAAAATCCATTTTTCCCCTGAAGGATTATACTCAATTTTGCTGGGTGGGTGATTCTTGGTTGTAATCTTAGCTCCTTTGCCCTCTGGAATATCATATTCCAAGCCCTTTGATCCTTTAATATAGAATCTGCTAAATCTTATGTGATCCTGACTATGGTTCCATAATACTTGAATTGTTTCTTTCTGTCTGCTTGCAATATTTTCCCCTTGACATGGGAGCTTTGGAATTTGGCTATAATATTTCTGGGAGTTTTCATTTGGGGATCTCTTTCAGGTGTTGATTGGTGGAGTGGTTCTGGAATATCAAGACAATTTTCCTGGATAATTTCTTGAACGATGATGTCTAGGCTCTTTTTTTGATCATGGCCTTCAGGTAGTCCAATAATTTTAAAATTCTCTGTTTTGACTCTATTTTCCAAGACAGATGTTTTCCCCAATGAGATATTTCATATTGTCTTCTATTTTTCATTCTTTTGGTTTTGTTTTATTGTTTTTTTGATTTATCATGAATTCATTAACTTCCATTTGCTCAATTCTAATTTTTAAGGAATTATTGTCTTCAGTGAGTTTTTCTACCTCCTTTTCCATTTGGCCAATTCTATTTCTTTCTTTCTTTCTTTCTTCCTTTCTTTCTTCCTTCCTTCCTTCCTTTCTTTCTTTCTTTCTTTCTTTCTTTCTTTCTTTCTTTCTTTCTTTCTTTCTTTCTTTCTTTCTTTCTCTCTCTCTCTCTCTCTCTCTCTCTCTCTCTCTCTCTCTCTCTCTTTTTGTGGGGCAATGAGGGTTAAGTGATTTGCCCATTGTCACACACCTAATAAGTGTCAAGTGTCTGAGGCTGGATTTGAACTCAGGTCCTCCTGAATCCAGGGCCAGTGCTTTATCCACTGTGCCACCTAGCTCCCACCTCCCCCAATTCTATGTTTTAAAGAGGTTTTTCTTCAGTGAATGCTTGTGCCCCTTTTCCATTTGGCTAATTCTGCTTTTTGAAGCACTCTTCTCCTCATTGGCTTTTTCTACCTCTTTTACCATTTGGCCTAGTCTGTTTTTTAAGGTGTTACTTCCTTCCCCTCCTTTTTAAATCATAAAAGTATTTTATTATTTTCCAGTTACATGTAGATCTAGTTTTCAACATTTGTTTTTATAAGATTTCTAGTTCCAGGTTTATCTCATTCTCTCCCTTCCCTCTCCCTCCCCAAGATAACAAGCAATCTGATATAGGTTGTATATGTACAATCACATTAAACATATTTCTGCATTAGTCATGCTGTGAAAGAAGAATCAGAAAGATGTTACTTTCATTAGTATTAGTATTTTTTGTGTCTCCTTTACCAAGTTGTTGACTCTTTTTTCATGATTTTCTTGCATTACTCTCATTTCTCTTACCAATTTTTCCTTTCCCTCTCTTACTTGATTTTTTTTCTTACTTGATTTTCAAAATCCTTTTTGAGCTCTTCCATGGCCTGTGATCAATTCATATTTTTCTAGGAGGCTTTGGATGTATGAGCTTTGACTTTCTTATCTTCTTCTGAGTATGTATTTTGATCTTCCTTATCAACATAGTAACTTTCTATGGTCAGAAATTTTTTCTGTTGTTTGCTCATTTCCCCAGCCTATTTCTTGACTCAGTTCTGTGCTAAAGTAGGACTGTTTCCTTGGTGGAGGGTGAACTGTCCTAAGCTTCATGGGTTTTGTGTAGTTGTTTTCAGAGATACTTCTAGGAACCTGTAAGTTTTCAGTTATTCTGAGTTGCTAGGATCTAAGGAGAAGTGTGCTTACTATTCTCCTGGCCTGTGCTATGGTCTGTGAAAACCACAAGCACTCTTTTCTGCCCCTAGGACTATGACTTGGATCTGAGTATGGGCAAAGCAACAGAGTCTTGCCTTGGTGTTAGCAAAGAAACCCCTGTAATCTCCTTCTGACCAGTTGTTTGACCCCTTTATTATCTGGGCAGCTGCAAGTTCCTGAAGCAGCCACTACCATGGCTGATTCAGTGGCTCCCAAGGCCTATTCTAGGTTTGTTGCCTACCCTCTCACCCAAGTACAACAGACCTTTTCTACTGACCTCCAATGCTGTCTTTGGCTAGAAAATTATTTCATCCCATCCTTTTTTGGGTTCTGCTGCTGCAGGCATTGTTTTATGCCAGTAGTTAAAGGCCTTTGGATGGGTTTAGGGGAGAGCTCAGGTGAGTCACTGCCTTTTCTCTGCCACCTTGCTCAGGTTTTTTTAACTCCCAAGTCATACACTGAATACACTTTGGCACCTGAACTCTGTCCCCAGCTCTCAGCTCACAGGGGAGTCTCTTGTCCAGACTGGATTCCTAGAGCTGTGATATATATATATATATATATGTTGAGTAATTTTCACCAGATCAGAATTCTCAAGGGTGTGTCTCATAGTCCTGGGAAAATCATAATTATAAACTGAATCCTGGGTTATGTTCTAGATCCTTGGAATTGGGGAAGAAAGGCATTACCATCCGTCCTTTCCTCTTTCAGTTATAGCCAGAACATTAGGTCCCAGCAACGTAGTCTCCTGTGAGTCAGGTGGCTAGATAGAGGCAGCAACTTTCTGTCACTATTAGGGTAGGTCTTCCTTAATTCAAAACTGACTTGTCCCTTGAAAAGGAAGGCTAGCCTAGAATTTGGAAGGCGGGAGGTATGATGTTGCTTCCAAACTGTAGGAATCTTCCTCCTAGGAAGGAGGAATGACCCACCTAGTCTGAAAGTAGCAGGCTGGGTCTCAGCAACATGGTGGTCCTCTGATGAGTCTATTTTTCCCTGTCACTTTTCTCAATCTTCTCCTGTGTTCCTCCCTCTTTGTGTTTCTTTGTCTTTCCCTTTACCATAATTCCGAGGATCAAATTTTTCAGAGTTGGGGAAGTATGGATAGGGAGCATTGCATATTCTCTCAGAAAGTATAATTAATAATAATGCTAGTTTGACATTGAAATAATTATTACTATAGACACCAGTTTGGGGTAAGCATATTATTAATTTATCAATATTATACTAGTAAAGGATTGACCGCATATGTGGTCAATGGTCCCAGGCCGTTTGATAGTGGAGGTAGGGAGAGAACTTCAGCATGCCAGTTAGTGTGAGCAGGAAAAAAGCCCCCAAGAGACCCATGGAGTCTCCCAGAGAGACAGCATGTGGTCTCAGAGAGCCAAGAGAGCTAGTGAGAGAGACAGAGACCATGCGGTCCTGAGAGTCCCCAAAGATGACCCAGAAGCCCTTGTGGCATCTTCTAAGGGTTTTTATCCTCTTTTGATGGAGGTGGGTCATTATACATTGATCAAAGCTGATTGGGTCATTATACATCAAACAAATCTAATTGGGCAGCATTATTCAAATCTATTGGTTGACATGACTTGAAGGTGATCTATAATATAATAAACTCTAGGGATGACATAAGGTCACTTAACTTTTGGTAGAGAAAGGAATGTTAAACATCCCCCCACCCCCACGCCCCAGTAAAGTCCATTATTTAGGTGTTGTTTAATCTAGACAAAAGAATCTATCTCCTTTCCTTTTGTTCCCTTGGGTTTGTCCCAGAAGAGTTTTTTTTGTTTGTTTGTTTTGTTTTGTGAGGCAATTGGGGTTAAGTGACTTGCCCAGGGTCACACAGCTAGTAAGTGTTAAGTGTCTGAGGCTGGATTTGAACTCAGGTACTCCTGACTCCAGGGCCGGTGCTCTATCCACTGCACCACCTAGCTACCCCCAGATGAGTTTTGATGAAATCTCTCAGGGACACTGGACTTTCTGGAGTGGTGGGGAGAAAGGACTGATCCCTGGATCCCCCAAGAAATCAATTACTAATAATTATTTTCTCACACTAGCAAACATTTTCACAGCATTTTAAGGTTTATAAAATACTTCATATTTATTATATCATTTGATCCTCAGTGAAGCCCTATCAAGTAGGCACATGAGGCTGAGAGAGAATTTGACCAATCACAATATTAATTTGTGCAAATATTAATATTTCTAAAAGTGCTTAGCATTGTCTCTAGCATACAATGAGCATTTTATAAATGTTTATTTTCTTCCTTACTTCTGCCACCCCCTCCCCTGACCTTGTATCACACCTGGTAAGCCAGCATAGCCTAGTGTCAGGGTAGGCACAACTGAGCTGAAGATCATGGGATCATAAATTCAAAGCGGGAAGAGTCCTTAGAAGGCTGTCTCCTTCAATTCCATCATCAATTAGTTTTTTTGTTTTTGTTTTTGCTTTTGTTTTGTTTTGTGAGGCAATTGGGGTTAAGTGACTTGCTCAGGGTCACACAACTATTAAGTGTCAAGTGTCTGAGGCCAGATTTGAGCTCAGGCCCTCCTGAATCCAGGGCTGGTGCTCTCTCCACTGTGCTACGTAGCTGCCCCAATCTCCTTCAATTCCTTAAATTTACCTATGAGGAAACTGAGGCTCATAAAGGGTAATTAACTTGCCCAGAATTACATAGCCATTAAGTGTCTGAGGCAGGACTCGAACTCAGGTCTTCATGACTTCAATCCCAATGCTCCATTCACTGTGTCTCATAGTTTCCTCAAGGAGAAGTGATTTAATGCCTCTAATTCCTCTTTATAGGAATGCTGTGTGTTGTGTATCATTGGGATTACTATTGAGAATCAGAAATTCAATGTACAGGAGTAATTCTGTTAGATTTTTGTGTTAGTACCTAGCTAAAGATTTCTTTTTTGTTTGTTTGGTTGGTTTTTTTGGTGAGGCAGTTGGGGTTAAGTGACTTGTGCAGAGTCACACAGCTAGTAAGTATCAAGTGTCTGATGTCAGACTTGAACTCAGGTCCTCCTGAATCCAGGGCCGGTGCTCTATCCACTGCACCACCTAGCTGCCCCTAGCTAAAGATTTCTCTCAAAGTCCCTGTGCTTGTTAGTTCTCACTAAATTACTTTCCCCTCTCTCTTGAGCAAAAGTGTCTGTTTATTCAGTGGGATTCTGTCTGCCAAGAGTCCTTTTGTCCACTGCCAAGAAGATTCTGTGGTAGGAGAGCATTGGCCTATTACAGATTTGGTGGCAAAATGTGGGCAGTGTTCTTAATGTTCACCTAGTTGGCAGGGACAGAGAATGATTCAAAGTTTTTTTCTCCTCAAATTTCCAGAAGCACTCACTGATCTACTTGCAGTTGCTCCCCTACAGTCCCCTATCTGCATCTCTTTGTTTTGGATGGTCTTCATGCCTGCAATGTTCTCCTTTCTCCCCTGCACTTCTCTTTCCCTGGCTTCCTTCAAGACTTATCTCAAATCTCATCTTTTATAGGAGGTTAAAACCTTTCCTTCTGAGATGATCTTCCAGCTACTCTCTTGTGGCATGTATATACACACATTTATATACAAATACACATTTATGTATGCATATGTGTATGTATATTGTGTGTAAATATATATGTGTGTGTATATATATATATGTATATATATATATATATATATATATATATATATATATATATATATATATATATATATATATATATGTCTTGTTATGGGAACCTGTTGAGAGTAGGAACTGTTTTGTTTGCCTTTTTTTCTTTTTTTTTTTCAGTGAGGCAATTGGGGTTAAGACACTTGCCCAGGGTCACACAGCTAGTAAGTGTTAAGTTTCTGAGGCCGTATTTGAACTCAGGTCCTCTTGACTCCAGGGCCGGTGCTCTATCCACCGCACCACTTAGCTGCCCCTTTGTTTGCCTTTTAATGGATGCCCCATGCTTAGCACAGTACCTGAACATGTTTATGGATTGATTGATGGACCATTTTCTTAAATCTGGACAAGCAATAACCAGTAACTCAAGCCTTAATTTGCCATATTTGCTGATTTCCGAGTTGTAAATGTTCATGCTGAAAATTAAAAAAAAATTTGCCGCACACCCCTGGAGGAATCCTCAGTCCTAATTTGGGTATTAGTTAAGTTTTGTTTACCTCATTTTTTTAATGAAATGTTCCCTTGTAATGTTTTCAAGTGAATGGATGAATGAGCTTATTAAGAACTCACTACTTGCCAAGCACTGCAGAGGGAATACAAATACAAACACTGCCCTGAAGGAGGAAACTCCTTGTAAATATTGTGTGTGAACATTCTAATGGGGGAGATAACATGGGGGTCAGGAAGGGAAGTGAAGATGTGGTATATCCATTGTCTAATTGAGATGGAGAGCTTTTTCTAGGCTTTCTCGGTGGGGATGTATGAACTAAGAGAAATTAAAGGAGGCCCCTCCAAATATAGATGGGCCCTTCATGCCATAAGACCCTCTGATCCATTATGACTGAGCAATAAGGTTCCCTGATTTGCTATGGAAAATACTCTACTGAGGCAAATAGGAGGCCAAAGTATCATTGAGCCACAGCTTTAGAGTTGGAGGGAAATTTAAAGGTATTTTCTCATTTTGCAAATGGAGGACATTGGGGTCCAGAGAGGTTGGATGATTTGCCCAAGATCACACAGGTCATAAATAGCAGAGTAGGAATTTGAACCCAGGTTTTCCAACATCAAATCTAGCACTGTCTCTGTACACTGCTGTGTTTCCCTTCTCTCCATGTATCAGTTGTTACTGGACTTGGTACCCTATCTTGCTTTAGTCATTCCTGTCTTCATCCCATTGCAAAAGAAGTAGCTTCTCAACTATTGTGCTTCATCAACATCTGAGCTTCCTTTGGTACCTTGACAAAATGGTGCTATCAACTGGGTTGGGGCCTGTGTTACACAAACACAAAAGCAAACAATATCTGTTTATACTCTACTGGGGAGATAATACAGGGTGTCCCAAAAGTCTTTGTGCAATTTTAAGCTATTAAAGCTCAATTGCTTAAAATTGTGGAAAGACTTTAGGGATACCCAGTATGTATCTGTATAGATCTATAGATCTATATGTACATCTATATTGAAATCTATCTGTATATGTGTATAGACAGCTAAATGGCACAATAGATAAAACACCAGTCCTAGAGTCAGAAAATCCTGAGTTCAAATATGGCCTCAGATATTTACTAGCTATGTGACCCTGGGCAAGTCGCTTAACCCTGTTTGGTTCAATTTTCTCATCTGTAAAATGAGCTGGAGAAGGAAATGTCAAACCACTCCAGTATCTCTGCCAAGAAAACCCCAAATAGGGTCATGGATTCAGACATGACTGAAATGGCTGAACAGCAAGAAATGTGTTGATATTCATATATAGAGATAGATGGATAGATAAATAGAGAGGAAGGAAGGAAGAAAGAGAAAAGGAAAGGAAGGAAGGAAGGATGGAGAGAAGGATAGAAGGAAGGAAGGAAGATAAATAGAAAGGAAGGAAGGAAAGAAGGAAGGAAGGAAGGAAGGAAGGAAGGAAGGAAGGAAGGAAGGAAGGAAGGAAGGAAGGAAGGAAAGAAAGGGAGAAAGGAAGGAAGGAAAAAAGAAAGAAAGAAAGAAAGAAAGAAAGAAAGAAAGAAAGAAAGAAAGAAAGAAAGAAAGAAAGAAAGAAGGAGGGAGGGAGGGGAGGATAGAAGGAAGGAAGGAAGGATAGATAGATAGAGGCAACTAGGTGGCACAGTAGATGAAGCACCAGGCCTAAAGTCAGGAAAACTCATCTTCCTTAGTTCAAATCCAACCTCAGACATTTATTAGCTGTGTGATCCTGTGCAAGTCACTTTACTCTGTTTGCCTCAGTTTCCTCATCTGTAAAATGAGTTACAGAAAGACATGTCAAACCACTCCAGTATCTCTGCCAAGAAAACTTTAAATGGGATCATGAAGAGTAGGACATGGCAAACACGACTGAACAATGAAATAGATGGATATTGATGTAGATACAAATATATAGAAACACATGTACAAATACATGTGTGTAAATGTGTGTGTATATGGGTGTGCTTGTGCACATTTATATATATATATATATATATATGCAGGATATTTTAAAAAATAAATACAAGGCAGCTTTCGATGGATGGTAATGGCACCTGGGGAGAGGGGAATGGAATCTGACCAGGCTCCATGTAGAAGCTGGAACTTCATTTGGGTCTTGAAGGAAGTGAGAGATTCGAAGAGGTAAAAGGATGGGGAGAGATGCATTGAAGGTTCAGAGGCTGGGCAGAACAAAAGTACAAAGACAGGAGATGGAATGTTGTGTGTGAGGAAGAGAGATCATGTCCTCTTCCAGCTCTGCCTGTAGCTCTCTGGACTTTGCCACCATTCATTAGCTGTTTTCTTACCCCAGAAGATCCCGCTGCCCCTGTGGCTCCCTTTCCCTGCTGGGGACTTCCTCTTCGAACCTCCATGTTGAGGTAGGGCCCAGACCATCTGTCCTTTATTTCTCTCCTGGATCTGCTTTTGACTCTCCAGAATACTTTGAGACCAAGCCCCGACTTTTCAGCTGTTTATTTTTTTTATGTATTATCTTTCCCCACTAGAATGTAAGTACCCTAAAGGCAGGGACTCTCTATCTCATTGTTTGTATTGGTATCTTCAGTACTGAGCACATAGTAATTGCTCAATAAATGCTTGTTGACTGACTGAAGGCACATTCTCATTCATTCCTTGGAAAACAAGCAGCACATTTCTCCTCAGAGAAATATCTGATTCTTAACTCTGCATATAGTCTTGTTCCTCAACCCTATTCTCCTTACCCTCTGACTTTCTGATATAGGTCAAGATCTCTGTCTCTTTAGATTTTTCTTTTTCTATTCCCTCTTTTTTTTTTTTGGTGGGGCAGTGGGAGTTAAGTGACTTGCCCAGGGTCACAGAGCTAGTGAGTGTCAAGGGTCTGAGGCTGGATTTGAACTCAGGTACTCCTGAATCCAGGGCCAGTGCTTTAACCACTGCACCACCTGGCTGCCCCCTCTATTCCTTCTTCACATTGAAACCCTTCTTCCCATTAAAAAACCTGCCAACAACAAACATTTCATTCTTCATGACCGGAGAGTGGAGAGGTACTCCATTAGTTCATTTATTTTATGTTGTAAGAGAGAGCCTAACCCATACATTAAGCATAAGTAACTGTCACTTGACTGAGTGGTAAGTGCAAACATCCTCCTTAATATAAACTGCTGTAAAACTCTCTATCACTTGACTGTGGAAGAAATAAAAACAACATACTCCATGCAAGCGAGTCACTACAATTTCTCTCTGTCCTTCATACTTGAAAGAAATGAGATGTTCAGTCCTTTGTCATTTTTATTCGCAGCTTTCTTGGGAAGTATTCAGATTCTGGTCCAATTTCCTTCTCTTTGAGTCCTGTCTTTTATGATCTGGTGACTACCTGGGAGATATATCTGTGCCATGCAAGCATTTGAAAGGATTCTTCATTTTACCCCCAGATGATCATATGGCTACAAGAATGGGTACCAGAATCTAAACCTTGGTATGGTGTTGTAGTTCAAAGCATCAGTCTGTTTGCCAACGTTCATTAGCCTCAACAACCACTCTTTCCATGCTCCTAGAAATTTGGGAGCAATTTCCTTTGTGGAACTACCGGTTCTATATAATTTCTCTCTGTACTGATTCATGTCTCCTTTTTCTTCTCTCTCTCTCTCTCTCTCTCTCTCTCTCTCTCTCTCTCTCTCTCTCTCTCTCTCTCTCTCTCTCTCTCTCTTTCTCTCCATCCCTCCCTCCCTCTCTCTCCCTCTCTCTCCCCACCTCTTTCCACATCTCTGTCTTCCTGTCTCCTCTCCTTTCCTCTCCCCCCTTCCCTCTCTCTTGTTCTCACTTTCATTCTACTTAATTTACTCAGAAACCACTTCATGCTTCATCCTGTCACAAACACAGATCTAGACCTCATGAACACCATGCTAAGCATGCTCAATCAGGAAATGTATTGGTGTACTTTAAATGACATGGCAGGATAATTAACAATTGTGGACAGCTGCAGTCATGCTAGCCTTCTTGGCACCATTTTCTACTTTTTCCCCAAAGCTTCATCTTAATGCTAAGGAGAAGAGGGGTTTAGAGAAGTAAATGACAGGGAGTGATTTTAGATGTCAAACCATAGGAAACTATATTAAAAAAAAATGAAACTGACTTATTTGCCATCTTTTGAGAAATGAAATGACTAACTAATCTCCATGGCAGAAGATAGGATCTAATCTCTAAAGTAGGAGAAGAATAGGTTTCTGCATTTCCTAGTGTGACTACCCTTATTAACTTCAGTAAATATCCTTATTCTTGAGTAAAGTGAAGACTTATGGGAATGAAACCAGCCAAGCATGAATAAAAGGCATTTTAAGGAATGTATTTTCATCTAATTCACAATCTCATAACCACAGAATAATTAGCAGCCATAACTATATTTATTCATCTATTCATTCACCAAACATTTATCAAGTGCTAACTGAGTGCAGAACACTGTGCTAAGGCATTGGGGGAAATATGATGACGACATATTATTGCCCTCATGAAGCTTATGAACTAATGTCTAATATACAGACTTTGAAATATACACAGCATCAGTGTTCAATCTGGGAAGTAACATGTAGCTTTGCTGCTTCCCATAGCATGACATCTCTTCTCCATGTACTCTAGTTGTTCCTAATTTGAGAGCACCTACTAATCTACATGTGTACTAAGACTTTACATATAGGAGGGCTGTACTATCCCTGTCCAAGGTCATATATGCTTGGCACTGGAAGAATACAGGTTTTCCTAATGAACCTAGTGAATATTTCTGACTTATCTATTCTCATTGGCAAGTTTTGGGGGTAATTCTGTTGTCCACGGTACCCATCGTCACAATGCCAGCCAGAGTCAGTATGCTGAAGAATTGCAAGATGGGCTAAAGTTTGTTTGTTTGTGTCTGTGGACATTTCTTCCCATCTACATTCTCAAACCATGCGGCTTCTCTGCTTTACCACCGTGGGTCCACTATCCCACTCTTGGCTGCTCAATCCAGACCTGCTGGCTTTCCAAATTCCCTATGCTCCAAACTTGCTGCTCTCTGTTCACTTTCTTCTGGTTCCTTCAAAATTCCCATTTTCTCAGCACAGTTGGATCTCATATATGAGGAAGAAAACTATGGGCTGGAAAAAATTCACAGGAACCTTTGAAAGACTGATAATCTTTTTTTTCTCTCTAAATATACCCTCATATCATCTGCAAAGAGTGATAGTTTTGTTTCCTCATTGTCCATTCTAATTCCTTTTTTTTGTTTGTTTGTTTGGTGTTTTTTTTTAGTGAGGCAATTGGAGTTAAGTGACTTGCCCAGGGTCACACAGCTAGTAAGTGTTTAGTGTCTGAGGCCAGATTTGAACTCAGGTACTCCTGACTCCCGGGCCAGTGCTCTATGCACTGTGCCACCTGGCTGCCCCTATTCTAATTCCTTTAATCCCTTTTTTTTCTCTTATTGCTAGGGCACAATATTGATCAATAGTGGTGATAATGGACATCCTTGTTTCACCCCTGATCTTATTGGGAAGGCTTCTAGCTTATCCTCATTACATATAATGTTTGCTGATAGTTTTAGGTAGATACTGCTTATCATCTTAAGGAAAGCTTCATTTATTCCTATGCTCATGACTGATAATCTTTTAACCTTGAAAAGGGGATGCTTGTATTGGCTTCAGGGAAGAGTTGAGAAAGTGTTCTTCCCTTCCCTTTTTTTTTCTGAGTTGGGGAAGTATAGGTGTGGAATATTGCCTGTTCTCTCAGGAAAGATTGATAATAATATTAAAGCCAGCAAACATTTACATAGCACTTTATGGTTTATAAAGCACTAGCTGTATTCTCTCACTTGATTCTCACAAAATACCTATGGAATAAATGCTATTATTATCCCCATTTTACAGATGAGGAAATTAAGGCTGAGTGAGGTTAAGAGACTTGCCCAGGTCACTCAGCTAGTAAGTATCAGGAGCAGGATTTAAATTCAGTTCCTGTTGACTCCAACTCCAACACTTTCCAACTATGCCTTCCATATCTTTCTGTCCATCAGTCCTAATAGGACATGGTCTAGAGTAGGACTTCTTAACTTGGGGGTCTTTAGTTGTAAAAAGAGATATTTTGACAACCAATATTATCAGTTTCCTTTGTAACCCTATGAACTTTATTTTATGCATTTAAAAATATTACTCTGAGAAGGGATTCCTAGATTTAAAAAAAAACCAGGCTGCCAGAGTCCATGGAATGTCTAAAATGGAGATAATAATAGCACTCACCTTTAAAAATCTTTTTTTTTCCATAACTCTATTTCAGTCTAATTGTTTTCCTTTGTAACCATAACTTTATTTTATGCATTTAAAAACCTTAATCTGAGAAGGGATTCATAGGCTTCGTTAGTCTGCCAAAGGGATCCAGGATACCAAAGAGGTTAAGAAATCCTGATCTAGTCAGGCCCCTCATCTTTCTGGGCAGCCTTTCCTGGCAGCCGAATCCTAACCTTAATGCCAGATGGTAGGCAAGCCACATGTACACGTTCCTTGGTATGTACAGTTCAATTCAACAAGCATTTATTATGCCAACTACGTGCTCTGCTTAGAGTTGGGATATGAAGACAAACAACAACAACAACAACAACCACAACCACAACAACAACAACAACAGCAACAAGAAATTGTACCTGACTTCAAGAAGCTTCCCTTCTTATTGATGACGGAAGGAGGCACAGCCTATGCATGTGCAAATATGTGTGGATTTGCTGTTCTCCCACACCAGGGAAGGGGGCCTCTTCAAGAATGAAATCATGAAGGTTGGCTGAGTCCTGGGGTCATTCTACTTGGTGCCGAATTACTAGGTTCTAAAGTCGTTTGAGAACTTTGCAGCTTTCCCTCTTTCACAGCCAAGGGTGTCCGATTTAACACTGACTACACAAAATGTGCTCTATTTTTTTTGGGGGGGGGGAAGCTGGGGAGGGCTGGGACAAAGTTGTTCGGGTAAACAAACTTATTAATAGAAATGAGCTCTCATAGGACACATAAACATATACAAGCCACGTGATATTAAGTTCATGTGTGAAGTTAATGTGGATTAAGCAAAACTTTTTATAGGGCGTGTGGTTAGTATCAAGTTTGGGAGCCCAGCGACATCTAGTCAGTCTGTTGCTGGTTGAAGTTATTAACTATTTCCAATCACTTCAAGGCCAGCATGATGGCAAGGATTGTTTGCTTTGAGGACCTAGCATGGAGCTTGGCACACAGCAAGTATATAATAAATTTTTGCTGAAAGAACAAGTTTGTTCCCAAAGAATAGATAGGAGAAGATACTTCTCCTTACTACTGTGTAGAGATGGAGGTTCATGAGAGTAGAGCATTGCATATATTGTCAGATTTTTTTTATAGGTTTTGTTGATTAAAAAAAAAATTCTAAGGGCAGCTAGGTGGTGCAGTGGATAGAGCACCGGCCCTGGAGTCAGGAGTACCTGAGTTCAAATCCGGCCTCAGACACTTGACACTTACTAACTGTGTGACCCTGGGCAAGTCACTTAACCCCAATTGCCTCACCAAAAAACAAAACAAAACAAAAAACTAAAAAAAAAAATTTCTATCTGGGAAGGCTCTCTAAGGGATGAGAGGAAGAGGAATATAGGAAGAAATTTAAGCAATTTGAAAATAAAAGACATCAATGAAAATTTTAAAAAATACTTGTTGAGGGGCAGCTAGGTGGTGCAGTGGATAGAGCACCGGCCCTGGAGTCAGGAGTACCTGAGTTCAAATCCGGCCTCAGACACTTAACACTTACTAGCTATGTGACCCTGGGCAAGTCACTTAACCCCAATTGCCTCACCAAAAAAACCAAAACCAAAACAAAATACTTGTTGAGTGATTTCTCAGGGAATCCTGTGTTCAAATCATACCTCTGACTCTTAATAACTGTGTGATCATGAACTAGTCACTTAGCAGTTGAGTGCCTCCATTTACTTATCTGTAAAATGGGAACAAAGTAGCTTTAACAATACTGTGTCCCTCAATGAAGAGGTCACAATATACAAAGGGCATCATAACCTTTAAAGTGGCAATGGCAGTTGTCATTATTATCAGTGGTTCCTAATACCTTGGAGTCATGATTTGTCATACTCTTCTTGTGAAACAGACACTGGCCAGCATCTCTGGACTGGCTTTTCAGATAGGGCTATGGGCTGGAATTTCTATTGTACTCGTCTTAGGTAAGCCGATGGATGAATCACCCTGATGCCCAAGCACAGGCTTTTGCTTCCTGTTCCTGGCTCCATTCATAAACCAAATGCCTTGGAAAGTCCTAGGTGTTTGGAAAGCTAGGATGGACACACTCAGATGAGAAGCGTGTGCCTGAATTAGAAAAGATGATTAACTGTCCCTTACTTGGTAAGCTCCAAAATGAAAGGGAATATGAATATGAATATAATAGAAATTGTTGGCCTCAGTTTCTTCCTCTGGACAAGTAAATGGCAAACCACTCCAGTATCTCTGCCAAGAAAACCCCAAATGGGGCCACGAAGAGTTGGATAGGACTGAAAATAATATAACACAAAACTTTTGAAATTGGTTCGAAATACTCCATATATTATATAATTGGTAACACATTGCTTGATTTCTCAGTGGTTAGGGGAGGGGATGGGAGGAAGGGAGAGAATTTGCAACTCAAAATTTAAGAAGAAAAGTTTAAAGTAAATAAATAATACCTATACAATATATAATATAATGAATTAACATGTTAAAAAAGAAATACTCCCTTATGCACAGAAACTCATCTTTTTTCCTAGTAGAGTGAGTGCCGTGTGGTAGATAGTATTTATTTAGTATTTGCTATGTGCCAGGCACTCTGCTAAGCATGGAACTCATAAAGGGAGAGCTCTGGACTTGGTTAGGAAGACCTGGGTTCAAAAGTCCACTCAAATATTCACTTGCTATATGACCTTGGGCAAGTCTTTTCATCACCCCAATTTGCTGGGGATAATAGAACCTACCTTACAGGGTGGTTGTAAGGATAGAATGAGATAATTTGCCTACAGTGCTTTATAAACCATAAACTACTATAGAGACTTGAACTGTTATTAATCCTTATTAACCAATTTGATCCAAGAAACTTTACTAAGCATCCGCTCTGTACAAAGCCCTGTGATAGAGCCTAGGGAGACAAAGATGAAAAGTTATACTGTCTTGGGCCTCAAGGAGTTTACATTCTATTGGGGAGTATAATAGGACAGTCCGGTATAGTGGAAAGAGCACTGATGGGACTTTGAGTCAGAGCTTGTTTGGTTTACTCATTTTTAATCATGCCCACCTCTTCATGACCCCATTTGGAGTTTTCTGGGCAAAGATACTGGAGCAGTTTGCCAGCTCCAGCTCCTTTTACAGATGAGGAAACTGAAGCAAATAGGGTTAAGTGACTTGCCCAGGGTCATGTAGCTTGAAATCAGGTCCTCCCGACTCCACTGTGCCATCTAGCTGCACCGCATTCTATCTAGAGGGAGATAAAACATACATGAAGAAGTATGTATGTGGCATATACAGAGGAGCCACAAGATGGCAAGATGGATGGGAATGTGTGAGCACATGAGGTGATGAGGAATGGCCTGTAAAAGGTGGGGCTCAAGCTGAGTCTTGAAGCCAGGGACTCCAAGACGGGAAGGTGAAGAAGCATGCCAGGCATGAGGAAGAGCCAGTGCAAAGGCTCAGAGATGATAAATAGAGCAGCATGTGTGAGGAACCTCACTTATGCCACATGGCCAGATTGTGGAGTGTAGGGAGAGGAGGAATTCTTAAGAAGATCGGAGAGGTAGGAAGGGATCGGGTTGTGAAGAACTTTGAAAGCCAAACAAATGAGTTCATAGTTGATCTTAGAGGTAATAGGAAGTCATTGAAGTTTCTTGAGTGAGTAGAAGTGTGTGCATGACAGGGTCTGACTTGCCCTTGGGGGCTGGACAGGTGTGCTGGAGTCAGGTTGCCTGTCTTAGAAACCAGGCTAATGAGTTTGTCTTTTATCTTAAAGATAAAAGGGAGACCCTGAAGGTTTTCAGCTGGCATGATCAAACCTATTTCTTTGGAAGATTATTTTGTTAACCATGTGGCAAATAAATTGGTGGGGGAAAACAAGGCAGGGAGACCAATTAGGAAGTGATTGACTAGTCTAGGTGAAAGTTATGAGGGCCTGAACTGAGGTAGTTTCTGTAAAGGCAGAAATGACAAGATTTAACCACCAATTAGGTCAGTGTGTAGAAGTGATGAGTCAAGAATAATGACAAGGCTACCACCTTGGTGTGGAAAGGAGGGGGTGATCAAGATGAAAGGCGATAAGGACCAAACTCCAAATTCCAGAGTCCAATGTAGATAGGTGTGTGTGTGGGGGGAGGGGTCCTTTATGTGCATCATTTATGAACGTAACAACAACAACAATGACAATACTAATAGCCAACATTAATGTGACATTTAAAGATTTGCAAAGTACATTACACAAACTAATCTCATTTAATCCTCATGGGAACAATGTGAGGTGGCTACTCTTATTATTCCCAATTTACAGATGACAAAACTGAGGCTCAGAGAATTTAAATGACTTGTCCGGGATCACCTTGCTGGCAAAATTCAGAGGCAGATTTGACCTCAAGTCCTTCGGATCTCAAGTCCAGCAATCTTCCATTTGGCCCAAGGACAGGAGTCCAATGAAACACGAACATGTGAACTGATGTCCCATAGCATGCATGGCTTCCTTGGCCAGTTGTCCTTAGGGCAAGAGAATATTAGAGGAAGGGGCAGGGACAAAGGATGACAAAAGGAAATTGAGCAGAAGAGTAACATGGTCACATCTTGAGGACCTTAGAATCCTACATTTAGAGCTGAGAAGGACCTTGGAGGGCATCTAGTTCAATCCCTTGATTTTATAGATGAGGGAACTGGAGCCCAGACGCTCACATAGCTAGTAACTGGCAGAGCCCTGGGGCCCTGACTCCAAATCCAGGGTACTTTCTACAATACCAAATTGCCTCTAAAACAGAAAATTCCAAATGAAAAGGATGTTCCGGGGGTGGCTAGGTGGTGCAGTGGATAGAGCACTGGCCCTGGATTCAGGAGTACCTGAGTTCAAATCTGGCCTCAGACGCTTGACACTTACTAGCTGTGTGACCTTGGGCAAGTCACTTAACCCCCATTGCCCCACCAAAAAAAAAAAATTGAAAAAAAAAAAAAAAAAAGGATGTTCCAACTAGACCAGAACAGATTGTGTTTGGAATGACTCCGGTTGTTAATTGCATCCCCTGAAAAACTTCACTCTGACTCATGCAGATGGATGCTCTAAAGGTTCTCCTGTGGAAAAGAGAAAAATGGATGGTCACTTCACTGGTTCTGTTTTGTAAAGATCATCATGTCTTGTAGCCAAATCGACCAAAAGCACAGAGGCTGACTGGGAAACCTGAAGAAAATGCCCTCCCCCAGCTTCTCTATTTTTACTGAGGGCACCCTATCCCTTAGAATGTTAAGTTCCTTGAAGGCAGGGACAGTGTTTTTGAGTGCTTAGCACCTGGTAAGTGCTTAATATATGTTTGTTGGCTTCTATCCATTCATCTGGCTACCACCTTCTTCATGAGTTTCACCTCTACCTGTTGCAATCTTACCTATCCTCTAAGACTGAACTCAAGCACTTCCTCTTCCATGAAGGTTGTTCTCCCTACTTTGGAAATAATCTTCCCTCCTTTCCACATGACATAGTATTTTTTTTCTTTTTTTGGTGAGGCAATTGTGATTTAGTGACTTGCCCAGGGTCACACAGCTAGTAAGTGTCAAGTGTCTGAGGCCGGATTTGAACTCAGGCCCTCCTGAATCCAGGGCCAGTGCTTTATCCACTGCAGTGCCACCTAGCTGCCCCATGACATAGTATTTTTTATTAGCTCTCCTACTAATAATGTTCTGTTTGCTATTATAATTTTTGGGTGCTTTCCATGAAGCTTCATGAGATCATAAATTTAGGGAAGAAATATCAGACACTATCTAAGACAACCTCCTCCTTTAAATTTTTTAAAAATCCTTTGTCATTTTGAACTTGTTAGACACTAGTTATTTCCATTTATAAAGAAGAGAAAAATAAGATTACATATGAAACAAGAAATTGCTATTACAAACAGCTCGATTTTATTTTATTTTACTTTTGCGGGCAATGAAGGTTAAGTGACTTGCCCAGGGTCACACAGCTAGTAAGGTGTCAAGTGTCTGAGGCTGGATTTGAACTCAGGTCCACCTGAATCCAGGGTTGGTGCTTTATCTACTTCACCACCTAGCTGCCCCCTAAACAGCTTGCTTTTAACAAAAAAGCATATCGTATATTCATTCAATGAGTTAGTTTTAGTTATTGTGCTTCTCTGTATCCCTCCAAACCTTCTTCTTTACTCTTCTGTGTATTTATTTAAATGTTTCTATAACCCTACATGTAACCCTAATATAGTTATTTGCATATTATGCCCCTCAATGGAATGTGAAAAACTTTCTGTCTAAATTTTATTTTATGAAATATCTTCAGTTCAGGGTTTCAGTGTAATAAAACTTATGGAAGGTCTACCAACATTTAGAACAAAAATTAGCTAGTTTTAAAATTATTTCTATGTCATGATACAAAAATTCTGTATTAAATGCCTTCTATTTCCTGTTTAAAAGAAGATTTTTTTAGAAAAAATTATCTAAATTCTATAGATGCTGATGTTAGCAGAAAAGGAGAATAAGAATGCTAAAGAGAGGTCAGGCTTGAGCAGCCAATATCAAGCTGTCATTTGTCTCCAAAGTTGCAAAACCAAATCATGTTGTAAAGTTGTCTTCCTGCTGTCAATGCAGAATACAAGAAAGGAAAAGGGGGCCTAGCGTCCAGAAGGTGGACATGCACACTGTGCTCCCTTAACTGACCAACTGAGGGCAGGGATCATGGATATTGTTTTTGTTTTCAGTTTTATATCTCTGGAACTTAGCACCATGCCTCCCACATAGAAAACACTTAATATATAGCTGTTGACTGAATGAATGACTTTTCTTTTCCAAAAACCACTATCACTCAGTCCCCTCCATCATCCTATTTATTAAAAAAATCCTTCCCTTTGCATGAACTGATGATGAGTGAGATGAGCAGAACCAAGAGAACATTGTACATAGTATCATCAACATTATGTGTTGATCAACTGTGATAGACTTGATTTTTCTCAGCAATACAAGGGTACAAGATAGTTCCAAAGGACTCATGATGAAAAAGGCTCTCCAAATCCAGAAAAAAAAGAACTGTGGAATATGGATGCAGATTGAACCATACTATTTCTTTTGGTTTTGGTGCTGTTGCTTTTCTTTTTTGAGGTTTTTCCTTTTTGCTCTGATTCTTCTCTTATAACATGACTAATGCAGAAATATGTTTGATGTTATTGTACATATATAACCTATATCAGATTACTTGCTGTCTTGGGGAGGGGGAGAGGGAGGGGAGGGGGAAAATTAGAAACTGGAAACCGTGTAAAAACAAATGTTGAAAACTATCTCTACATGTAACTGGAAAATAATAAAATACTTTTACAATTAAAAAAAATCTTTCCCCTGTGACAGATAAGCATAGTAAAGCCAAAGCAAATCCACACATTGGCAACATCTGTGAATGTTTGTCTCATTCTGCGTCTCACCTCCATCATCTCAACGTCAGAAGGTAGGCACCATGCTTCATCCTTAATCCTTTGGAGTCCTGGTTGGTCACTGCACTGATTAGTTCCTAAGTCATTCAAAGTTGTTTTGCTTTACAGTGTTGTAGTCACCCTATAAATTGTTCTTCTGGTTCTACCCATTTCACTTGGCACTAGTTGCTAGAAGTGTGGCACCCTCTCTGGGGCCACTCACCCAAGTTGTACTGTCAGGCCAGTTCTCTGGGAGGATGAATATTACTCCTCCCCTCAGGACTCTAAGGGTAACCCTAATGGATTATAGCTTCTAACATTACAGTTATTGAGCCCCCATTGAGGGGCTTCCCCATATCAATCAACCAGCTGACATCAGTTAGCTCTTACAAAAGAGATATTTACTGAGAAGGTAAGAACAAATATATAAAAAAATCTCCCAAAACATGAGTGCATTTTTCCCTTGCACACACAAGATCCCTGAGGAGAGTGGGCTCATTATTAAAGTAGAATTGTAGTGAGGTACATGTATGGAAAACACGTGTGACCAAGGAGTACTTTCTCATTCCTGGCCATTCTTGTTCACACTGGGTTTATGCCAAGATTGATTGATTCAGTGGAGGTATTCTTACCTGATAAAGGTACCAAGGCTGGAATATTTTTGTTAATTGCTCAGGTGATAGATCGATTCTTGCTCCTATAAAAAAAGAGAAGAAAATACCATGTGTTCAGCGACATGGCAGACAGGTGAGAGTGTGGGAAATGACTAACTTCCCTCCTCTTGTACAATTCAATGTTATTTATTCAGAATTTAGTCAGGCAATAAGCATGTATTAAGCACTTACTGTGTGTCAGACAGGGATATAAAGACAAAGACCAAAGCAATCTTTCTTACTTGAAAGTTACTAGGAGAGGAGGATGAGGAAGGGGAGGAAGAGGAGGAGGAAGAGGAGAAGGAGAGAGAGACAGAGAGAGAAGAAAAGACATGGTGAGGAGAAGGAGGGACAGACAGATGAGAGAGAGAGAGAGAGAGAGAGAGAGAGAGAGAGAGAGAGAGAGAGAGAGAGAGAGAGAGAGAAGAGAGAGAGGAAGAGAGGGAGGAGAAGGGACAGGGACAGGGAACTCAGCTGCTAGAACTTTTTGTATGCATACTCAATGCTGGCTTATCTTCTTAAGTCATCTGTCCTTCTGGCTCCGAAGTCAATTAGAACGCATTCCATCACTTCTAGTTCTTATGGCCTTATCTAGGCTCTGTGAAAGTTTCCTCCATGATCTCCGGACAGAAACAAGGTAGGAAATATCAGAACATGCTTCAGAAATTTGTCCCTCCAAAGAACTGGAAATTGAGGGGATGCCCTTCAATTGGGGAATGGCTGAACAAATTGTGGTATATGGATGTGATGGAATACTATTGTGCTGAAAGAAATGATGAGCAGGCAGATTTCAGAAAACCTAGAAAGACTTATACAAACTGATGCTGAGTGAAGTGAGCACAACCAGGAAAACATTGTCCACAGTAACAGCAACACTGTGTGATGATCAACTGGGAAAGACTTAGTTCTTCTCAGCAATACAATAATCTAAGACAATTGCAGAAGACTCATGATGGAAAGTGCTCTCTACATCCAGAAAAAGAACTATGGAGTCTGAATGCAGATTGAAGTATACCATTTTCACTTTATTGGCTGTTGTTATTTTTTCTTTCTTGTGGTTTTTCCCCTTCTGTTTTGATTCTTCTTTTCCAACAGGACTAATATAGAAATATGTATAACATGATTGTACATATATAACCTATATCTGATTGCTTGCCATGTTGGGGAAGGAGGAGGGAGAAAAATTTGGAACTCAAAATCTTACAAAAATAAATGTTCTCAAACAATCTTTACATATAATTGGGTTTTGTTTTGTTTTGTTTTGTTTTGTTTTGTTTTGTTTTGTTTTAGTAAGGCAATTGGGGTTAAGTGACTTGCCCAGGGTCACACAGCTAGTAAGTGGCAAGTATCTAAGTCAGGATTTGAACTCAGGTCCTCCTGACTCCAGGGTCGGTGTTTTATCCACTGCGCCACCTAGCTGCCCCATATAATTGGAAAAGAAAATAAAATACTATAAGAAAAAGAAAATAAATTAGGCCCTCATTGGCCAGTCTACCCATTACAAAGTTCTTGCTAGGTTTCTGAATCCAGTCCTTTTACTATTTCTTATGATACAATAATATTTCATTCATTACATTTACCATTTCTTGTGAAGCACATTTTTACACACATACATTATATACCATAATATATATGTGTGTATGTGTGTATATATATATATAGAGATATATATATATATATAAATATATAGATATACACATTGTATATCACAATTCACTCAACCATTTCCCAATTCATGGCTACTCCTTTATTTTCCAATTTTTTGCTACAATAGTGATGCTACACACACACATATATGTCCTTAGCCTTTAACCTTGAGCTCATTGGAAGTATAAATCTAATAGTGTTATCATTGGGTGAAAGATTATGCACAGTTAAGTGACATTTTGAGTATAGTCCACATTGCCTTCCAGAACTGAAGGACCATTTTACAACTTTACCAAAGTTGTCTTAGTGTGCCTGCATTCTCATATCCTCAATGAGAATGGGTATTTTCCCATTTTGGCCATCTTTGCCAATATGACACCAATGACCTCATTTCACAGATGAAAAAAAATATAACTCAAAGCAGCTAAGTGATATGTCCAGAATAATATTGCTATTAAGGGTCAGAGTCCAGATTTGAATTTCAGTCATAGATTGAGAATTAAAGGGACTACAGAGCCCAATTTAAACTCCCTCACTTTACATACAAAGAAACTGAGGCTCAGAGAAATTTAACAACTTGCCCATGGTCAGTCACAGAACCTGGTGTTCCTTAACCTTCCTGTTTTCCCTCTGAGTTATCTCCATTTTATTCTACATATCACTTGCTTGTACATAATTGTTGTCATGTTGTCTCTCCTATTAGACTGTGAGCTTCTTGAAAGCAGGGATTGGTTGTTGTTTTTTCTGTATTCCCATTGCTCAGTGCCTGGCATATAGTAGGTACTTAATAAATGCTTATTGATTTGTCTTGATGATAAGGGTCTGAAGCAGGAATTTAAGCCTTTTCATTTTCAGCTCCTTTCCCTTTTTCATTCTCATCTTCATTCTTTACCCTTTTTTCTCTTTTCATTTCATCCCCTTCTTTCTCTTTCCCTTTCTCTCTTTGTCATCCTTTTCTCTTTCTCCTTCCCATTCTCTTTTTCCTGCTTATGTTCTTTTTCAATCTTTCATTCTTTCTGATCCCTTTTCACTCTTTCTTTTATTTTATCTTTCATTCTTTCTCTTCTGCTGTTTCTTTTTTATCTTCTCTCCCCAGCTCTCTGTTCCCCTCTTTCATTCTTCTTGGTTTTTAGTAATCTCCTTCATTCTTTCCTCTCATTCCTCCTGCCTCCTTTTTCCTTCTCACTTGCTTTTTCTTTCCTTTTTTTATTTCACATACTTCCTCCTTTACCATCTTCCTTTTATTTTATTATGCACACCCTCCTTCATCTCCTTTTGCTCCCTTTCATTTTCTCTTCCACATTTCTTATTCTTTTATTCTCTCTTTCTCTTTGACTCTCCCCTTTTTGCCTTCTCTCCCTTTTCCCCTTTCCTCTTTTCCCCTTCATCTTTCTCTTCCTTTCCCTTTCCCCTCTCCCTACCTCTCTCTTTCTCTTCCTTTCCCCTTTCCTTCCTCCTCTCCTTTTGTCTTCTCTCCCTCTCTTCCTCTGTTTCTCTCTCTTACCAAACCTTTCACTTTCTGTCCTGCATCTCATTTCCTCCGGAGTCTTCTTGTGAGCCACTGGAGAGCTTTCTCTCCATTATCTAGCTTTGGATTACTGTCTGCTGCTCCTTCTTCATGGGCAAGGCATAACTAATCAGGCTCAGTTAAAGCTGATAAAGCAAATATAGAGTCAAGTGCTGCAGAGCAGAGTGTCCTTTCTTCAGCATCCTTGCCTGAGATCTGAGGGGGCTAGAGCTTGCTGACTTAGCAAGCCTGGGGCCAGAGAACACAGAGGAGTTTTATTCTTCATGCCTGTGAGCTTAGTTGGTTAGAACATTGTGCTAACAAGGAGTATGTGGTAATGTAAAGAGATCTGGTCTTGGAGGCAGAAGGCTCGGGTGTGAATCCTGGCTGTGACATGGGCTGCATAGGCAAGTCACCTACCGTGGCAGGGTTTCACTTTCCTCCACTATAAAATGGATTCATGGTACCTACATCACAGGGTGGTTTTTTAGAATCAAAGAAAGGTCATATAAAAGTGATTGGGGATGACAAGCTACAGATGATACCTGGCTCCAGCCAGGGAGTCCTCGGCTGAAGACTGCCCTCCACAGAGTCCATGGAGGGAAGGAACCAGTGCCAGATAGAGATGCAAAAGTGGCACTGGGACTGTGAAGGGAGGGAAGTGGAAGGAAAAATGGAGAGCTGAAGAGGGGCGGGAAAGAGAGAGAAAGGGTATGAAGGAGGGAAAGAATGGGAAATAGGGGAAGGGGGAAAGAGACTGGTAAAGCAGAGGATTATAACTTTAAGGATAAATAAAGCTCACAGCCAAAGAGTAAATATTGGATCTTGCTTTTTGCTGGTACTTTGAATAATATGGACTGGATAGGTTCCTGGTAAAGGTCCCTCATCTGACTAGTCCCTCCACCCCTGGTAGATGCCCCCCAAAGGAAAGATAATTTTCATTCCTTTTATTTTTTGAAAGTGAAAAATAGCATGCTTCAGTCTGCACTCAGAGGTCAGTAGATCTGAAGGGTCACTGTCTTAACCATTGTTTGAGCCCTTCGTCCCTTTTTGTTTGTTTGTTTTAATGAATGGGTTAAATGACACCTATTCTATATTTGATGTTTGATTAACCTGAGTGTTTGCATGAGAGCAAAATGAGTTATGGGCTGATATCAGCAGGGTTTCCTTGGGTTAAGGCATAAGTCAGAGGGTGTTGGTAAAAGACATCCCTCCCTCCCCACTGCACCTGAGTCCTTTTGTTAGGGGGATCCTTGGACGTCAGGGATACACTCATTTCTATGCCTTGGCAAAAGAGGGTCTGGGTGAAAAGATTCTGAACAAACCACTAGAATGCAGCTCAAAGGGTGTCTTCTAATGAAGGGGTCGATGATGTCATCTCTCTTTACAACAGACACCACTTTTATTTTGACATGGAACTTGGAGGCTGAAAATATGCAATAAATGAAACATTCAGTTACTTGTAGCTGGTGGAAGGAAGGGCACTTTAGGAGTGGTTTGTTATTCTGATCACCCTCCTCTTCTCTTCATCCCCGTCCCCCCTTCCCCCAACACAGACCCACCTCCCTGATCTCCCTGGGGAAAAAGAGCAGTGGAAAATTCTGACTTTGGTGTTTGGGTACATTGTCAGTGTTCTTCCCTGCCTCCTTCCTGCTTCTGCCTGTCACTGATACTTGTTTGGCCTTAGGCGGTCTCCTTCTTGCTCCATGCCCCCCACCCCTTTCTCTCCCTCCTTCCCTTCCTCTCTCCCCCTCTCTGTCTCACTGTCTCTCTCTCCCTCTCTCCCTTTCCCTCTCTCTCTTTCCTCCTTTCTCTGTCTCTCTTTGTCTCTGTGTGTCTCTGTCTCTTTGTTTCTGTCTCTATCTTCCTCCCTCCCCTTCTCATACACTCACACCTAAAAAAGATTACATTGATAATATGCTGGTGCATTTCCAAATGCCAGCGTTCATTTCAGGAGCACATTTGTTTCTCTTACTTAGAACAGCCTAAATTTTCCACTGGCTCAGAGCTGAGAAAGCTCCCTTTTGTGGCCTCTCGGGTCCTTTGGTGCACCCAGGGGGTGGAAAGCCATATGCCAGCAGGCTCGTCCTGATGTGCTTAGAGGAGTCATGTTCATCAAAGAAGGCACATTTCTGGAATGACTCTGAAGCAGAATTTGGCTGAGGAGCTCACATTGTTTCCGTGTGGACCACTCCTTGAAAATGATGGGGGGTGAAGAACTAGGAAAAGCAAGATACACAATGCAGATAGATAAAGAACAGTAAGAACAAAGCTGAAAAGCTGCGTCATTTTAATGATCAATCTTACTCTCAAAGAAGAGAAAAAACTGCACTTGCCTTCTTTGTTTGAAGAGGTAGGGGACTATGGGTGTACAGTACTGCATATGCTATTAGATTTGGTTGATGATTACTTTGACTCACCTGGCTTTTTTTTCCCTCTCAATCTTCCGCCCCCCCCCCCGCTTTTTTTTGTGGGGCAATGAGGGTTAAGTGACTTGGCCAGGGTCACATAGCTAGTAAGTTCCCCTTTTTCTTTTCTTTGTTATGAGTTGGCTTCCTATAGAGGGGAAAAGGGAAGAATATATTTGAAAATAGATGTCAAAAGAAAAGCTATCAATTAAAAAAAATAGTGACAAAAACTAGGGGAAAGAAGCAAAAGACAATGTTAAGGGGGAGGGTGGTATTAGGGAATAAAGAACCCAAGGCAAAATGGCCCTACTTTCTGACTTGCTATTAGTAACAAGAAGCTCAGCAAAGGATCATTTTCAAGGAGAGAACTAGTGGAATCCGGAAAACTAAAAGGATAAAGTATAAATATTCCTCACTGTCCAGTAATTAATCTGAAAGATCCTCACTGCCTGTGAGGACAGCTGCATATGCAGCTATTCTTCAAGGATGGGCTCAGGGTTAGCCTTTTACAAAAGCTAAGGGTCATGGCAGTCTGGAACTTCCATGGTATCAGTTTAGGGGCCTGTGGGAGTTTGACTCCTGTCCTCCAGGCTGATGCCAAAGATTCTTTGGACAAGGCATAACCTTCATTTCTTAACCTGAGCCAAAGGTTTAAAATACATATAACCCTGAGAAGGTTGTACATGATTATGATTAATATTAACATTTTAGAACATTGATTTTGAGCCGGAAGGGATCTTGGAGGTCATTTTACCCAACTTTCCAATTTTACAGATAAAGAAACTGAGGCCAAGGGAAATTCAATGACTTGTTCAAATTGCTCCTGTCTTGGAAGCCATCTCTATAGCCCCTATACTTTGTGGCTTCACAATTTATCATCAGACATTATACCATATTGTTGCATATATTTTTATCTGATTCCATTTTTTGAAATACTTATAATTCTTTCCCCTTCTTCATGGCAACCCAAGCTTCCAACATGTGCCTAGTGTCATACATGTATGTGGGCACTCTCAGTTCCTTAGGTTGAGTTATATAAACCTGTTAATGTCAATCTTTATGTTGTTCATCACATGGTTACTGTTTAGGTAAACGACCAATAGGATCTTAGGGGTCATGTGTTCTGCACCTATATTACTTTATTTTAGCTGTGCTGAGAGTTTCAAAGGCAAAAGAAGAGCCCCAGGCAATAGCAGGCAATCTCTTTCCATACAGGAACATGTACTGGATATTAATGGCATGTGACATCTTTCAGTGTGCAATCGAGACATGCTTTCAGGAGCACATATATTTTCATATACAGGAAGCTCATTAGTATGTCACTGTGCCTACTTCAGAGTGAGTGTCTGACCTTTGCTTATGCTCAACTTAGAACTGTTGGTTGTGTAGGAAGAGTGAAGAGTAATTTTAGAGCTATGGGTGTGGTTCCCAGATATGAACCTCTTCATTTTACAGATGAGGAAAATGAGATCCAAAGAATTGAAGTGACTGCTCAGTCACACAATTTTGTCCAAGGCAGGATTCAAATCCAGGACTTCCTGACTCCAAGTCCAGTGGTCAATCAAATTCATTGAGTAAAGCCTTTCAAATGCTCCAGGGGTAATTAATTTCAGAAGCTTTCATGACGTTCTAGTCCTTGTTGACTTTGGTCCAAGGCCCCACCCTACCATGATTTTCTAGATCACCTATCTCATTTGATTCCCTTTGCTCAAATCTTACCTTTCTGCTCAACTGAACTATTTGTTATTCCCTGAATTTGTCCCCTTCTTTCCCAAAGTTACCCATACTAGACTCTCCACCTAAAATACCCTTTTTACCATTTGCTGTTTCTGAAATAGAGACCAAACACAAATACTTATGACAGACATGTTAAGCCCCTCCTATGTGTAAGGCTTTGTGCTAAGGACTGGGGATGTAAATAACACAACATTCTTGGTTTCAAGGGGCTCACAATCTAATAAGTTTGAAAAGAGAGACAAATTTTTTTAAAGTATTTTATTATTTTCCAGTTACATATAAGGATAGTTTTCAACATTTGTTTTCACAGGATTTTTAGTTTCAAATTTTTTCTCCCACCCTCCCTTCCCTCCCTCCTCCCCAAGATGGAAATCAGTCTGATATAAATTGTATATGTACAATTACATTAAACATATTTCTACATTAGTCATCTTGTGAAAGAAGAATCAGAGCACAAGGGAAAAACCTTTAAAAAGAAGGAAGAAAAAAACAGTCCAAAAGTAGAAACAGTATGGTTCAATCTGCATTCATAACTCACAGTTCTTTTTTCTGGATGTTGAGAACATTTTCTATTATGAGTTCTTTGAAACTGTTTTGGATCGTTGCACTGCTGAGAAGACCTAAGTCTATCACCACTGTTCATTACACAATGTTGTATTCTCCTGCTTCTGCTCCTCTCACTCAGCATCAGTTCATTTAAGTCCTTCCAGGTTGAGAAAAATTTTAATGCCCATGTTTATTCCTGAGGAAATATAGAAAGTTCATAAAGGACTCACATTATCCCATAAAGAATAGGTGTATTTTTCCTTCCTTTTGGGGAAATCTTACCTTCTCTACAAGACCTCATATAGCTCCCCAGACTAATAGAACCAAACCCCCTTCCCCTCTGGTTCAGATTCCTTTTGGAAGGGTTATTAGAGAGGTTATTATGAGACTCTAGACTTTTCCAGACTGAGGTATCTTTTCCTTAAGGTTCTATGGATATTTCTGAGGGGTGAGGGTGTCTTTCTCTAACTATATGGCCTGAAGGTACCATTTCAGTGTGTTCTACCTAACTGTTGGCCTATAGTGATTAGCACCCTGGCTTTCTTTAAGTAATGAACATTAATTATCTTTTATAAAGAGAGATTCACTCCACAGGTATAGCAAGGATGGAAGTATAGATAAACTTTTTCTCCAGTATCTGGGGAGCACACTCTTCTGTACGTCACCTTGGTTCCTAGAGAGAATAGATTCAGACAATTCATTTTCTACACAGCATTGACCCTACCAAGGTCACTTCCAAATTCACCATAACTACCAGATGAGCTTCTGCTGGGCTAAATCATGAAGGTCATTCCTTGGGGGCTCAATACTGGACTGGCTGGTATGGACTGGTATGGACTCCATTCTCATAACTCTTTGTGGTTTGTTGCTCATCTTTCAAAGCTCACAGAATCATGGCCATCTCCAATACCATTCACCTAACCCAATATCATTCACCTAAAACAAGAAAGCAAACAAACAAAAAGAGCAAAAGA
Source organism: Dromiciops gliroides (assembly GCF_019393635.1). Lineage (NCBI taxonomy): Eukaryota > Metazoa > Chordata > Mammalia > Microbiotheria > Microbiotheriidae > Dromiciops > Dromiciops gliroides. The sequence goes on along the minus strand of NC_057865.1, from coordinate 269,623,457 downwards.
ACAGAGGTTCATATTCATAAACCACCAGTCAACATCAGATGGAGAATACCCAAGGCAGACATCTTACTTGCATCCTTGTCTCTCACCTGAATAGCAGTTAGACAGTAAAGAGAGAGACAAAATGCAGAGTCTTGACTTTTGTCTTGCCACTGGACTTCGATGACCCTGGAAGAGAAAGTGAGCCTGAAGACTTGATGTAATTCTGCCTCGTTTAAATCCAATTCACACATGAGTCAAGACATGATCCTTTGATGTCATTGGTTGTCTTTAAAAATGAAGGACAAAGGTAAGCTAGGTGATGCAGTGGATAGAGCACCGGCCCTGGAGTCAGGAGGACCTGAGTTCAAATCTGGCCTCAGACACTTAACACTTACTAGCTGTGTGATCCTGGGCAAGCCACTTAACCCCAACTGACTCACCAAAAAAAAGAAAAAGGAAAGGAAAGGAAAGGAAAGGAAAGGAAAGGAAAGGAAAGGAAAGGAAAGGAAAGGAAAGGAAAGGAAAGGAAAGGAAAGGAAAGGAAAGGAAAGGAAAGGAAAGGAAAGGAAAGGAAAGGAAAGGAAAGGAAAGGAAAGGAAAGGAAAGGAAAGGAAAGGAAAGAAATGAAGGACAAACCACAAAACCAATACTTGACTCATCACAGAATCATAAAACTTGAGAATTGAAGGTCCCCAGTGGCCATATAGTCCAAGCCATCTGCAAAAGGAACCTCACAGTAACACACCTGACATTTGGTTATCTGGCCTCTACTTGAGTTCAGATCAATTCATTTCAGTCCTTCTATGCTTCTCCAAATTCTTTACACATTTAGTTTCTTATGGCATCTGGGATATTTCTGCTTCTATTCTATGGAGCTGATCAGCTGACATGAATGAATGAATGAATGAATGAAAAAATTAAGTGCTTATTATGTATGAAGCACTGTGCTAAGCACTAGAGATACAAAAAGAATAGAAAGACAATCCTTGTTCTTTAGAAGTACACATTCTCATGGCTGGTCGGGGGATGGAGTTAACATATGGAAGGTTTCTCCTGCAAGTAAGATCCTATGGTCCTTAGGGGGCAGTAGCAAGGCAGACGGTAATGCCTCTGCTTTAATGTGATTTCTACCAATTAAAAACATCCATCTTTGATGTTGAACCACTTGACAGTGCCTTAAACTAGGCCCTCCCCTTAGAAACCCTCATCTCTCTCTGTTGTTCTGTCAAAGTCCTGGTTGATACTTAGGTTGTGATGCAAAGCTTGTCTCTTTACTCAGGAATTGGCCTTGGGGTCAGGATGGGAGTTTTAAGAACTGGAACATTCATTTTGTTAATATTGTGTCAAAATAGTATCTTAATTCGACTTTTTTTTAAAGTTGTGTAATGTGTGGAGTAAAGAACATCATTCAGATTTTAGAGAAAGAAGTAGAATTTTGCTTTTATGAATCGGAGGGGAAGCTTGATGTGATAGAAGCTTGAATTCATTGTTCTGTATTTGGAGTCAGAGGGCCTGGGTTCTAATCCTGGTTTTGCAGCTTACCACCTGTGTGATCTTGTGCAAGTCACTTTCTGGATCTTCATTTCTTCTTCTGTCAAATGAGAGGGGTTGGACTAGTTGATCACTGAGGTCCCTTCCAGTTCTAAATATATACTATGTCTAAGAGTCAGGTGGCCTATTTTCTTTTTTTTTCTTTTTTTTTTTTTTGTGTGTGAGGCAATTGGGGTTAAGTGACTTGCCAGGGTCACACAGCTAGTAAGTGTCTGAGGTTGGATTTGAACTCAGGTCCTCCTGAATCCAGGGCCGGTGCTTTATTCAGGTGGCCTTTTTTTTTTTTTTTTTTTGCAGGGCAGTGAGGGTTAAGTGACTTTCCCAGGGTCACACAGCTATTAAGTGTCAAGTGTCTGAGGCCAGATTTGAACTCAGGTCCTCCTGAATCCCTGGCCAGTGCTTTATCCACTGTGCCACCTAGCTGCCCCAGGTGGCCTATTTTCAAGTCCTTGCTCAGTCACCAACTGGCTGTAAGATTTTGGTTGTCACTTCACTTTCCAGAGCCTCAGTTTCCTCCTCTGTAAAAATGAAATGACTAGACAAGATGATCTCTGAACTAAGTCCCTCCCAACTCTAGCCATCTGTCAAGTTATAAATCTCTATATTTAGACACACAAGGATCTGTGTCTCTCTTCCATTGGTCATTAGTTATTCTTTAAGACACAAATGACTTTACGATAATCTATAATTGGCATTAATTATTCATATTACTTTTTTTCCTTTCTCATCTGCAGAAACTTAAAATCTAACTTCATGGTAAATCTCAGCTGTTCTTGTCACTGGAGGACAATGCTGTCTTGCTGGGGGATTTTTTTTTTTTTGGTCATTTATGCAGAGCTGGAAGGGCCCTCAGAGACCATCTAAGCCAATCCCCTCACCTTACAGATAAGGAAACTGAGACTTAGGGAGCATGAGTCATGTCATATAGGGAACACATTTTTCACTCCACCCTTTATGCATGCATAGTTTATTCTATTGGGACATCTGTGAATATATGCTTGAGTACTTTCACCCACATGCTTCTTCTAAGTCCCCCCTTTCTGAGGGTCTTTTGAGAGTATGAAATTGGCCACTGTTTACATATTGTATGAAAGGCAAAGCCATTAAAAAATAAGAAAGAAAAAACAATAAAAACAACAGGATGGGATATAAGTGAGGACTATATAGTGTTTTCTGAAAGCATTGTAGTTTTCCAATTTTTGAAAAGCGTGTTAGAGGTGAATGAGGCCAAGTAGCTTTCTAAAAGGTCAAAAGATTCTGCAAAAGTGGAAGTTAATTTATGAGAGCTGTGCTGACTCCATATACCTACATTTCCCTAGCTAGAAAAGCCGATCCTTCTCTACCTTGCAGGGAATAGAGTTGGATGGGTTAACTAAAGCCCAAAGATGTTTTTCAGGAACTTGGGAAAAGATACAGTGAAACACAAACTCTGCTGTTCAGACCAAATCCCAGAGAACAACTCAACTCCTAAAAATCTGAAATAATTAATTCATCAGTGAAGGTCCCTGCAAATGAGTCAGAGAAACTTTATGAGCCTACCTCTTTTCTTGCTTAATAAACATGTCTTTCTTTTATCTCTCTCTTTTTTCTTTCTTTTTTTTTTTTTAGTGAGGCAATTGGGGTTAAGTGATTTGCCCAGGGTCACACAGCTAGTAAGTGTTAAGTGTCTGAGGCCGGATTTGAACTCAGGTCCTCCTGACTCCAGGGCCAGTGCTCTATCCACTGCGCCACCTAGCTGCCCCTCTTTTATCTCTTTTAAAAAATTATTATCTTACCCCTGGGCAGTCTAAAAAAAAGACAGCATTCTTCCATTGTGGTTATCTGGCCTCTCAAATGTGTCTTATTAAGGTCGCTACCACTTTTATTGTATTTTTTTTCTTCCCAAAGTACCCGGAGTTAGTGGAATGCTTCGAATCCTTGGCGGGGTTGGGGTGGAGGGGTGACGTGTCCCCTCTCAGACTGCTGAGCCCTGCAGTTTGTGTAGATTTCCATATTGGAGTTGGGAATTCACACATCCATTAAGAGTGCATGTCAGACATGTTCCCTCAGAGTGCATTGTCAGCAAATGAGATTCTCTCTGGTGGTCCCTGGGCCAAGCAGTCAGCAACCGCGAGAGAGTTTGGGAAATGAATTGGACCTGTGTAGCTAAACGCTCTAGGAGATTGAAGAGAGATGTACTTGAAAACATTTTTTGACTAAGTTGGGACTGCTTGGAGGCAAATCTCTGGTCCAATGATGCTCCTGTTCTTTGAGAGGGCTCACAGTGAAGACTTCTGCTGTTTTTAATAAGGACAGCTGCTGGCAATCCCAGATGTGCACAGAGGATGCTTTCCAGTCAGTCAAGACACCAAGATTATATCAATGTCATGTGATGCTATACTGATGACAATGAATGCCAATTCATAGGCTCATAGAGCTAAATTTGGACAGTACTTTAGGGGTCATCAAGTCTAACCCCCTCATTTTTTAATTAAAAAAATGTTTTAACCCCCTCATTTTAATAGATGAAGAAACTGAGGTTTGGGGAATTAAATAACTTGCCTAGGGTCACATAGCTCATATATAAGGTCAGGTTTGAGATCAGTTTTCTTGACTTCTCTTCACCAAGAGCCTTCTCACCCTGAAGATGCCTTCATCCTATAGTCCCTTCTCTTATGGCTGAGTTCCTACCTGGGATCCAGAACATCTAAGCTCACTGCTTTCTCAGCTCCATTCCTAGCTCACCAGACTTCTTCCCCTTCATCACTATGCAGGTACTCCCTTACTCTGTGCCCCGTCTTCCATTTCCCTTTCCCAGCTATAATATAAGCTCTTTGAGGGTAGCAACTCTCTGTCTCTCTTTTCTTCTCTCTTCTCTCTCTTTCTTTCCTCTCTTCTCTCTGTCTCCTCTCTTCTTTCTCTCTCTTCCCTCTCCTCTCTTCTCTCTCTCTTTCCTCAGTCATCCCTCTTCTCTTCTCTTCTCTTCTCTTCTCTTCTCTTCTCTTCTCTTCTCTTCTCTTCTCTTCTCTTCTCTTCTCTTCTCTTCTCTTCTCTTCTCTTCTCTTCTCTTCTCTTCTCTTCTCTTCTCTCCTCTCCTCTCCTCTCCTCTCCTCTCCTCTCCTCTCCTCTCCTCTCCTCTCCTCTCCTCTCCTCTCCTCTCCTCTCCTCTCCTCTCCTCTCCTCTCCTCTCCTCTCCTCTCCTCTCCTCTCCTCTCCTCTCCTCTCCTCTCCTCTCCTCTCCTCTCCTCTCCTCTCCTCTCCTCTCCTCTCCCCTCTCTCTCTCTCTCTCTCTCTCTCTCTCTCTCTCTCTCTCTCTCTCTCACACACACACACACACACACACACACACACACACACACACGTACACCACCCCACCCCACCACACCACATTGCTGCCTCAATTCAATTGAATTCAAAATAAACATGAGATTATTTAGCACCTACTACAGGCCAGGACTGTGTTTGGTATGGCAGGGAAGGAACAAAGACAGAAACAATCAAGCCCTGCCCTCAAGGAATTTATATTCTACCATCAAGTTGTGAAATATGTATTGAAAAAGAAATCTTTGGTCTGGAAATTATTGTGAGCCAGTATACTGATGGGCCTGGGGGGGTGGGGATCATGAGTTATCCGCCCCCCCCCCCCATCTGGGACTATAGGAATAAGGAATCATGGCACAGATTCAAGATTGTTTGGGGTAACTTTGCCCCAAGGTGGATTGATCTGAGATTGAGTTATGGGTCTTTTGGGTAAGAAGAGAATAAAATCCATTTTCAGGACTAGCAGGGAATGCCTGAAACCTCAGTAACCTCTTTGCCTATTGCTTTAGTCCCCTTGTAGAGGTGATTTTTATCTGTTTTTGTCTTCCTGAACTGTGTCTAACTGCCTTAGGGATTGCTTTTGCCTGAGAACACTAGAATATGTTTTTGGCAACAGGGCTGTATGCAGCCCTGGGTTCTTAGTGATCCATTACACCAGATGCTAAACCAAAATGGAAACAACCTAGTTTTTAAGCAGTTTTTTAGGTCTGGGTGGTTTGGTACTAAATCTGGGCAAAGTTGGAAATAACTTGGTCAATGGCTTTATAGCCATTTATTTCATACATCCATCTATTAATTAATTAATTAATTAATTCATTCATTTAATTAGTTATTTTGTGGGACAATGAGGGTTAAGTGATTTTCCCAGGGTCACACAGCTAGTAAGTGTCAAGCGTCTGAGGCCAGATTTGAACTCAAGTCCTCCTAAATCCAGAGCCGATGCTCTATCCATTGCGCCACCTAGCTGCCCCAGACATCCATTCTTTTTATTTTTTTTTTTTGTGGGCCAATGAGGGTTAAGTGACTTGCCCAGGGTCACACAGCTAGTAAGTGTCAAGTGTCTGAGGCCGGATTTGAACTCAGGTCCTCCTGAATCCAGGGCCAGTGTTTTATACACTGCATCACCTAACTGCCCCAACATCCATTCTTAAATATGAAATTATAATTTGCCAATAGGTAGTCCTATGCTTAAGGGGTCATTATATTCATTTAATTCCCTTTCCTTTCCTTCCCTTTCCTTTCTTTCCTTTCTCATAAAAGGGAACTGGCCAATGAGTCCAGTCATTATGAATATGCTCAGTCATCTTGACTGATGCAATTATATGGACTGCAGAGTATATGGAATTAATATTTCCAGTCTGCTAATCATGAAAAACGAGGTGCCTTTTAATTGGTGGCTAAGCCAATAACCAAGGCCCAAGGAGGGTTAAATGACTAGCTGATGGTCACATAAGTAGTAAACATCAGAAGAGTAATTCAAACTCAGATCCTCTGATTCCTGAGTTTCAGTGTCTTCATCTGTAAGAAGGACAAGTTGGACTAGATAGTTTATTATGTCTTTCCCATCTTTTGATCTTGTTATTTTGAGTTTTCATAGAAGTCCTCCTTGGATGCTGCCCTGAGACATGGAGGTAAGTCTAAGTTCAAAGATAGGTGAAGCCAGGAGATAAACAAACCTTGCTTATTTGTCAAGGTTAAGCTCTCAGAGACTCATCATCTGGAGAAGATGGAAATGTCTTTGGCCACAGAAACTTGGGAAATTACTATTTCCATTGATTAAGAAATGACTAAACAAACTATGGTACAGGACTGTAACAGAATATTACTGCCCTATAAGAAATGATAACTATGAAGAATCTAGTGACGGCTAGGTGGCACAGTGGATAGAGTACCAGCCCTAGAGTCAGGAGTACCTGAGTTCAAATTTGGCTTCCGACACTTGACACTTACTAGCTGTGTGACCCTGGGCAAGTCACTTAACCCCAATTGCCTCACCAAAAAAAAAAAAAGAATCTAGAGAAGCATCAGGAGACTTTTAATGAATCAAAGCAAAATGCTCAGATAAACAAGAAGAATAATTACTATGACAATGTAAATGAAAACAAAAAACATTAACTTGTATTGAGTCCCCTCTATATGCAAGATGGTATACATAGTTGAGAAGAAGCCTCATGTAGTGAATAAAGAATCAGGAACAGTTGGAAATTGGCAAATGCTACCAGGCAGGACTCGATTTATTGTTTTCTTCATTGTCTAGACTAAAGAATGTGATGGAGAAAGTGTTAATAACTGGTAAACCCTGACCAGCACACCTCTGTATGCAGATACATATCTTCAATGTGTCCTCTATATGATTTATTTGAGAAAGAACTGAAAAGATTCAGTCCCAAACACCAAAAGAAGCACAGAATGGACCTTTAAGCTGACCTTGATCCTTCTCTGTTCTGTGTACCATCCCTTCAGATGTTCACAAAAAAAGGAACCCTTAACTTAGAGGGCTAGACTTGGAATCAGGAAGACTGGAGTTTTAATTCTGCCACAGGCAATTACTGTGTCACTTCTCTGTGGGCTCAGTTTCCTTATCTCTAAAATTATGGCTATTGCATTCAATGACTTTCAAGGCCCCTTCCAGCTCCAAATTTATGATCCTGTGAACCCAATATTAAATGTTTCAATACTTGAGAACCAAACAAAATATCCCATGAAGCTCTACATTAAGCTCCCATTCTGCCAGGTCTTCTAATCTGTTTATACCACCCCAACCTTCAAGTTTAGGGCAGTTAGGTGGTACAGCGACTAGAGCACCAGGCCTGCAGGCAGGAAGACTCAGCTTCCTGAGTTCAAATCCAGCACCAGGCACTTCCTAGCTGTGTGACCCTGGGCAAGTTGATTAACCCTCAGTTTCCTCATCTGCCAAGTAAGCAGGAGAGGGAAATGGCAAACCACTCCGGGATCTTTGCCTATCCCAAATGGGGTCAAGAAGAGTCAAACATGACTGAAATGACTGACCAACAAAGACTCTAAGTGGAAGAATTGGATTAATTGAAGATAGTGTTGCAAGAGAACCATTGTTGTTTTTCTAGGAACACCACAGTGATTATGATGACAGTCCTTGTGATGAGAAATTTCTGCAGGACTGTTCAGTACCCATCAGATGATTTCTGCATTTGGGTCAGGGCTATCCAACCATAAACAAAGGGAGATTTTTGGCTAGGGAAATATCAGGTTTACTTTGTTAATGAGGGAGTCTGAAACTGGGAAAATAATTATGTGTTGTAAACACAGCCTTGTGGTTGGACTTGTGTAAAACATAACCCTGGGAAAAGGCTAACAACAAAAATGGTTTTGGAGAACAAAAAGACAGCCAAATTTAAGCAAGCCCAAGGAATAATCCAGGCAAGGATTGAAAATGATTTTTAAAAGAGTGAAGGGCTTAATTAATGGTGAGCTACCTACCTGCCTCCTTTAGGGGGCAAAATAGGAAAAGTGTCTTTTGTCGCAATTTTAAAAACGATAGTAATATAATTATTATAGAATCACAAAATTGTAGATTTATAGCTGTGAGGGAGAGGTCATTTAGTCTACCTCTCCATTCTACATATGAGGAAATTGAAGCCCAGAGAAATGACACAATGAAATGACTTACCCAGGGTCACAGAGGTTTGTCAGAGGATCATAAACCTGGGGCAGAAAGGGACCTTAGAGACCACCTAGTCCAATGTCCTCATCTAGGAAATGGGGAAATTGAGTCTTAAAAGAGAAGAAAAGAGAGGAGACAGAAAGAGAACCAATATTCGGGCTCTGTCCTAACCCTTAGAGGTTATTCTACCCATCAGACTGTAAGTTCCTTGAGGGCAGGGAATGTCTTTTGTCTTTCTTTGTATTCCCAGCTTTTAGCACGGTGCCTGACACATAGTAGGTACTTAATCTATGTTTATTGACTGACAACCTGATGATAAAATTTTAAGTGAATACATTTTCTCTATTTCATTTTAAAAACCCTTTCCCCTTTTCTCTCGTACTTCAGTCCCTTGGTTAATGTGTTCAGATGGGATCTTGGCAGCCAGAGAATGTGATCTATATTTAGGGGCTCCATTTGACCTTAAGTCTAAATATGCTGCCATTTCTTAATTTCTTCAGAAATATCCTTGTAAAGTAGATTGTCATTTATCTTTATGGCACACAAAAGTCATTATGTTAACAAGGCTATTTTTTTTCCTTACAGAATTTTTAAAAATCATATTTCTTCTTTTGAAAATTTTTTCACATTTTGACAAAAGTGAAATGACTAATTTGTTTTGTTTTGTTTTGTTTTATTTTGTTGTAAGGCAATTGGGGTTAAGTGACTTGCCCAGGGTCACACAGCTAGTAAGTGTCCAGTGTCTGAGGCCAGATTTGAACTCAGGTCCTCCTGACTCCAGAGCCACTGCTCTATCCACTGTGCCACCTAGCTGCCCTGAAATGACTAATCTGAAAACATTTTTTGCCATGTTTGCCACTTGTCTTGCCAGGTGCCTGTGCATGGAACTGAAACTGAAATGGGACCATTTGGGCTTTGCCACTGAGTAGAAAATTTAGTTAGAGAGGGCACTGCATGTGGAGTCAGGAAGACCTGGGTTCAAATTCTGCTTCAGATACTTAATAATACAAGAAACTGTGCCTCAGTTTCTTCAGCTATAAAATCGGGTGGTGGCGGTAGAATCAGTGGCCTTTTAAGGTCATTCTAGTTACCCCAAACTGCTCTTTTCCCAATGTGCTTGTGGCAGCAGACTCATTGCAGGGGATACTTCCTATCCCTTTAGCAACTTAGGAAACTGGTGGTATCCCTGTACTGGGGCTAGTTTCTTCTGCCCAGGGGTCATGCCCTAAGTAAAACTGTCCCTCTCTTCACATATCCTGCTACTTACTCAAGGTGGAAACATTGCTAGTTGCTGCACTGAGTAGGAGTGCAGGGTGGCATAGGTGCAAGGTGAGGGTCACCTTTTCAGTTAGTGGGAGTTCAGCACTTGAACAAATTTCTGAGAATTAAAGAAGAGGAGGATGCAACATGACTTAGATATAAATGCTGGGTTTTGTTAAAAGTGATTATTTTTCTTGTCTAAGAAACTGTTCCTACCTAAATCTATGGGCACCGTGGTGAAAAGATTCCAGAGACAGGCAAAGAGGGAAGTATAAAAGATGGTGCTTTTCTTCAGTCAATCAGAGGCAAGAAAAGGAGTGCACAATGACTACACCATTGTCAGTGGAAAGAACAAACACCACAAAACTGTAGAAAATTATTAATATTGCAAAAAAACCATAGCCCTGAAAAAGAAATATGAGAAAACACCTTCCCCCTCTCTTTTGTATGGGATGGGGTGGGGTGGGAAGTGGTCTGTGGGTATAGAACATCACATGTAATGTCAAAAAAAGTCTTTGATTTATTGATTGATTTGCAGGATCTTTCTGTCTTCTTTTTCTTTAAACTTATGTTACAAAGGAAGAATTCTCTCCGGGAGGGTGGAGGGGGAAAACTACAGGAGGAATCTAGGCAATGAAAAAAAAGCAAGGTTATAAATAAAAATCTACTTAAAAAAAGAAAAACTTAAAACAACAAAAGGAATGAACTTAGCATTTGTGAAAGTTACTGGGGTTTCAGTGCTGTAGACAAAAGTCCTCTGTTTTGTCACTACTCTAGAAATTTTCATGCAGAGCAGGGCCTTCATAATTCTTCTGCTGTCCCCGAGCAAGGAAGTCCTAGTGAGCCAATAGGAAACTGGCATTGACAGTAGTATCCGCTGGTCAGGGCAATGGAACCCTGTGGCGGGTACCGGTGGCATGAAGAATAGTCATTCTGAATTAGATTTTTCTTTTTCTTTTGAAAAAGCTTTGCAGGATAACAGACATTCAACTCAATGGGGCTTTCAGGTATTAAAAAAAGAGGAGGCTATAAAATATGAGAAGACCCAAGGGGGGTTCTGATATCTGTCTTCAGGTATTCGAAGCATTGTCAAGTGAAAGAGAGATTCCACTTGTTCTACTTGCCTGCAAAGGGTAGAACAGGACAGATTTAGGCTTGATTTAAATCATGTCAACAAACATTTATTAGGCACCTATTATATGCCAAGCACTATGCTAAGTGCTTTTTTTGTTGTTGTTTAGTTGTTTTCAGTCATGTCCAACTCTTTGTGAACCTTTTTGAGGGTTTTCTTGGCAAAGATACTGGAGTAGCTTGCCTTTTTCTTCTCCGGGCTCAGTTTAAAGATAAAGAAACTGAGGCAACTAGGGTTAAATGACTTGCTCAGAGTCACACAGCTAGTCAGTGGCTGAGGCCAGATTTGAACTCAGGAAGATGAATCTGAGCAGCTAACATTTAGAGGAAAATGACAGCTCATGAAATCCATCAGCAGCATAGGGATAACTTCACTTAATATTTGTTTAGCAGGAATAAATAGTTAAGACAGCATGCTACCAGACCAAATGTTTATTCCATGTTTATCTAAATTATCTCTACCTTCCATGGATAGATGCACTTCAAACAAGCTTTTTCTTGGATCAGGACCACCCTGTTCTCCCCACCTCTCTCTAGCAATTATCTCACTGTGTACCAAAGTCTTATCCAAACCTCAAATGAATTTCTTTTTAAAAGTTGATGTGGGGGCAGGTAGGTGTCGAAGTGGATAAAGCACTGGCCCTGGATTCAGGAGGACCTGAGTTCAAATCTGGCCTTATACACTTGACACTTACTAGCTGTGTGACCCTAGGCAAGTCACTTAACTCTTATTGCCCTTCCCCCTATCCAAAAAAAACCAAAGTTGATGTGGAGGTATTATACGTGCTGTTTGTACTAGTCACAGCAATCACTGGTTATGGCTCTGCATCTATGTGAAGTGTCTACTGGATATCTAGAAAAGGAAAGGAAAGTGGATAATCCTGGAAAGGGGAAACAGATATGGTATTGAACTGGACAGAAGGAGGGGAAATCAAGAGAAAATGGTGCTGTGCTTCACCACCAAGGGCATAGAGGTAGTTGAAGGAAGAACACCGCCGATCATGCTAATGGTAATGATGACGATGATATTGGTGGTGATGACATTTATGTAGCACTAACTATGTGTCAGACACTGCTAAGTGCTTTACAAATATTACCTCCTTTTTTTTTTTTTTTTTTTTTTTTGGTGAGGCAATTGGGGTTAAGTGACTTGCCCAGGGTCACACAGCTAGTAAGTCTGAGGCCAGATTTGAACTCAGGTACTGCTGACTCCAGGGCCAATGCTCTATCTACTGCGCCACCTAGCTGCCCCCCAAATATTACCTCCTTTGATCCTTAAAACAACCCTAGGAAGTAGATGCCGTTATTATACCCATTTTTACGGGTGAGGAAAGTGAGGCAAATGGAGGTTAAGTGACTTCCCCAAGGTCACATGAGTAATAAGTAATTTTATAGATGAGGAAACTGAGGCCTAGAAAGGTGAAGTGATTTGCTCAAGATCATTCAGAGACTAAACAGCAGAGTCAAACCCATGTCCTCTGTCTCTGGGGTGAGCCCCAGTCATTTCTACTTCAGGATGTTGTTTCCCAGTTCATTCTGTGCCTCCATTTCTCAATTGTCCCATAAACAATGTGCATATCCACCTTCCGGCCAGAGAATGTTGGTCAAGGGCACCCTCATATTTGAATGGAAGACCACATGTAAGGTCTATTAAAGGTGTCTTTTCTTCCCCTAATTTTAATGAAACAATTTCCATCAAAAGATCTTAACTCTCCAGGTTTTCTAAGCTTGAGTTAATTAGTACAGGGCTTTTCTAAGAATTCTGGGTATGTTTTCACAGAGCTGGTTTCTGTTAATCATTCTTTGTCCCTCATCTCCATATATCACATAATTATAATAGAAAGCACAATCATTGGCTTCAAACAGCTTGATACCATTTAAATGGATTGGCTTCTCCATGGACAAGAGATTAGATATGAGATTTCACTGTTATTAGGAACTTGCTGTTCAGGAAACTTCTACCAGTGCAGGTCATTACTTTCTCTCCAACCTACAGTATTAGAAATCTGCCCAGAACACTGAGAGGCCAAAGAACTTGCCTAGGGTTGCATAGCCAATAAATATCAGAGGCAGGATTTGAACCCAGATCTTCCTAGGCTGACTACCCATTGTATGAATACTCATGCTACCTCTACAGTATCAGAGGACGGTAAATTTGGAAGCAGAAGGGACCTGAGATCCCTCATTGTACATAAGGAAACTGAAGCCCAGAGAGAATTAGTGATTTGTTTAATGGACTTTATAAGTACCATTTCAATAAAGCACTGTTACTGTGGACCATCCTTATGTCATGTGATCTAGGATACCAGATCTAGAGCTGGAAATGGCCTCAGAGGTTATCTTGATTTTATAGATGAGGAAACTGAGGCTTGGGGGTTCAAGTGTCTTTTTAAAATTTTATTTTATTTTTGCGGGGCAATGGGGGTTAAGTGACTTGCCCAGGGTCACACAGCTAGTAAATGTCAAGTGTCTGAGTCTGGATTTGAACTCAGGTCTTCCTGAATCCAGGGCCAGTGCTTTATCCACTCAGCCACCTAACTGCCCCCAGGGGGTTCAAGTGTCTTACCCAATAGGTAGTAAGGATGAAAGGCACTCTGGCCCAGAGCTAATCTACATTGCCATCTTTGGGGGCTCTGAAATGACTTTGAAAAACAGAGTCCTATCTTCGAAGGGTATTTAGTGTAATGGCCTTTTGACTCCTAATAATGATAAAATAGTAATATGTAAGCTTCTTGAGGGCAGGGACCATTTCTTTCTTTGTATTTCCAGAATCCTGCATAGTACTGTGCACACAGTGCTTGCTCAATAAATGAGAAATTAAGATATTCATGAAGCACCTTGCACAATGGCTGACACATAATAGTTGCTTTGTTGTTCAGTAGTGTCCAGTTCTTCATGACCCCATTTAGAGTTTTCTTGGCCAAGATAGTAGAGTGATTTGTCTTTTCCTTCACCAGCTAGTTTGACAGATGAGGAACTGAGGCAAACAGGATTAAGTGACTTGCCCAGGGTCACATAGCTTGTAAGTGTCTGAGGCAAGATTTGAACTCAGGAGGATGAGTCTTCCTGACTCCAGGCCCAGTGCTCTATCCATGGTACCACCTGGCCACTCTAGCAGGTGTTTAATAAACTCTCATTCCCTTCCCCCTTCTCCTTTTGTTGAATTGATAAATGTGTGTATGGAAAGTGGTCTAATAACTACCTGGCTTTTACCTCCTTTAAGTCATTTGAACCTCATAGCAACCCAATGGTGTGGGTATTATAGGAACTGTCATTCCCATTTAAAAACAAGGATATTGAGTTTTCAGACTGCCTTAAGTGACTGGCCTAACCCTTGCAAAATACAAAAGACAAGATGCGAACTCAGATTTCCCTGGCTCAGAGTCTAATATCACATTCACTATGCCCCCTAGTCTTTTCTTTTCTTTTCCTTTTATGCCCCCTAGTCTTGAAGATGGGTAAGCTTCCTTCCATCTTGTTCATTTTGGTTCTGACCTATCAAAATCCCAGCCCCACTTCCCCATCTCCCCAGTTCTGAACAGCTGACATGAATGTGACTCCTGCTTGCTTCCATAGGGCACTATCCCTTGGGCATTTGTGAGAGGAGATGTTGCCTGGTATGTAAGGCCCACAAAGCAAGCTGCCAGTGTTTTACTGAGGGGAAAAAAAATCACATGAAGATACATAGAGGAAAAATAAACTCACTTTATCTTCCACAAATACTTTGAATAAAAGAATTTTCCCCCCAGGGGGTGGAGTGCTGGAAAGGATAGGGAGGTCATGGAGTTTATTTAAAACACATAGCCAAAAACAAGGCTATGTGTTCTTTTTAAATCTTTATTTCTTTAAAAAATATTTTTTAAGCCATATAATCCTATTTCAGCACTTGTTCTGTGGTGGGAGGAGAGGGTGTAATATTCCTTTGTTGCTAGAAATTCCCACTGGATCTCTTCCTATTAATAGATTTACTGGATGAATACTTGGGTAGATGGAAAAACCCCAGAATATGTCTTAGAAAGGGATTAGGCCAACTATACTCTGGCCTATACATCTGCATATGAGCTGACAATCATTAACTGCTTGACTTAAATTTGAGCTCTGAACTCTGTGACAAGAAGTCATCAGTGGTTAAAACTTAACTGTTAGCAAAATGTCCTTCATTTTCAAAAGTCTAGGTTATTAAACTAGCCCGTTATTAAAATGCCCACTTTGAATGGCATGGCAAGAGTTTGGCCCATTGTTTCCATTTAGAAGCTAAAAATATAAAGAAAAAGTCCAGGCCTGTGGGAAAAAAGGAGAGTGCTCTGTTGAGAACTAGAAAAACCCATGAGAAGGGAAAACAGAGGAGGAAAAAAAAGTCAGGCAGCATGTTCCCAGAAAACACAGTTCTTATCAATTGTCTTATGATGCCACCTTGCAATCTGATGAGGGTTTGTGTGACGGGGGTGGGGTTGTGGTTGTTGGGTTGTTTTGTTTTGTTTTGGGTAGAACAATAGCAACAACAAAACAGCCTTCTTTTCTGGGAAAAACTCAGTCAATAATAATGTATTTTTCCCCTTTTAGGAAATTAATTTATTTTTCAAAGATAGTATCAATGATTTTTGTTTCTTTTATCAGTCATTTCTGCATATTCTCTCCCCCCCTGCCTCCACCACCCAATGAACCTTCCCTGGTAACAAAGGAAAACAATCAAAATGAAATGACATACTCATGGCATTAGGCAGCCTTTGATGCATTCCATATTAAAGATAAATTCTGAGTTCAGTTTCATGATTTGGGAAAATCCCATGGTTTTTCTTGGAGCTTTGGTTGCATTTAATTTTCATTTGACTGACATAGGGATAATTTTTCATTCACTTGATTCTGTTTTCTCTCAGGGTCTGATCTTGCTGAGAGAGAAAGGCAAAAGTAGATAGGACACTGACCTCAACTGTACTGTAGCTTATATTCCAATGGCCAGTAAAAAGATAGTTTCACACTTGGGGAAGCATTTTCAGGAAGACTAGATTTAAATTTAGAGCTGGAGGAGATCTTAGAAGCCATCTATCCTAACTCTTTTTTTTTTTTTTTTGCAGGCAACGGAGGTAAAGTGACTTGCCCACGGTCACACAGCTAGTAAGTGTCAAGTGTCTGAGGCCGGATTTGAACTCAGGTACTCCTGAATCCAGGGCCGGTGCTTAACCACTGCGCCATCTAGCTGCCCCCAATCCTAACTCTTTTTTAAAAAATTTTTTTAGAGATGAGGTAACCTAGACCAGAGAAGTTAAGCAATTAGCCCGAGGTTACAGAGCTAGTGCTGGGATTTTAACTTGGACCTCGTTCTCCAAATCCATCACCTTTTCCGTTGCGCAAATAATGGTGATATTTTCTTTCTTCTTCTTCTTTTTTTTTGGGGGGGGGCAGGGCAATGGGGGTTAAGTGACTTGCCCAGGGTCACACAGCTAGTAAGTGTCAAGGGTCTGAGGCCAGATTTGAACTCAGGTACTCCTGAATCCAGGGCCAGTGCTTTATCCACTGCACCACCTAGCTGCCCTGATGTTTTCTTTCTTTGATCACTGATCTGGCCTCCTCTTCTCTCTTCTTTCATCCTCATCTTCTTCTCTGAAGTGACTTTAATAATTATAGTTTACACATGTAGGTTTGCAAAGTATTTTCCCCCATGACAACTATTACACTAATACAACCCCTGAGAGTAGTTGTAAAGAGGTGAGTCACAGAAATGTGCTTCTGTTATCCCCACTGATCAGTCAGGACCATGGACAGGGATGGCGATTAATCATCCTGCATTCTTCCCACCCCCAATCAAGGTCTTCACTTGGAGGTTAACTCATTCAATTGTTCCCTCACTTATGTGACCACACTCCTCTTCTCTGGATGTTGTGTCAATCAAAAGTTTCTGCCAATGGGTGATTACATTTGTAAATCATTCCATTAGATTGCATACATTCAAAATAAAATGCCACCAGAAGTGCATATCAATTCTCCCCACCTTCTTTAGGGTAAAACCTTACTTTCAGTTACCCTGGCTGCAGTGTGAAAATCAGAAACTTCTATATTTAATGCAAAATGCCTGATGCCCAACAGGCCCAGAAAAAGGTGGCTTAAATCATTAGTGGTAATCAGCACTGGCTTCTTCTCCTTAGGTCAAGCTCATAAATATGACCTTGACCATCATTGGCTGGATGTGCTAACACATGTTCTATGCATTCCTGTGCTCAAGATGCAGAAACTCAGATACCTATTCACTCAACTCTTTGCATGATTTGGTCATCAGCTCAAATAGGCAAGAACTTGCCTCCCTTCCACTGATCAATGTTGCCACACTGGGTTTGACCCACCCCTACCTGTCAGTGAAAGCACAGTAGGGCCCACTTGCTATCAAGAGGTATACTAGAACTGAGCTTTTTAAACTTTTTCTACTAGTGAACTCTTTTTGCCTGAGAAATTTTTACATGACCCCAGGTATATAAAATAAGGATACAAATGAAATGTTTACTGCCAATTTTTTTTTTTGCCACACTTAGTTACACAACCCCATATGGGATTGTGACCCACAGGTAAGAATTTCTACACTGGAAAGAGTATGGTTCTAAAGTCAGAGGATCGAGCTTCAAATCCTACTGCTGACACATAGAGTCTTGTGACCTTGAACCAGTCACTCAGCTTCCCCCAAATTTAGTTTCCTCGTGTACAAAATGAAGGGTTTGAAATAGATGGCCTCTGAGGCACTCTCCAGTTCTAGATCTGTGATTCTGTGCACATCTTTTCCTCCGGGGAAAATATTTTAATAGTGATGGGCCCTTCTTCCTATTCCATCTCTTTATCTTCAAAAGTCTACACTGGGTACAATTATCGTATATCTTGCATGGCTACTTAGGATAGAATCTCCAGGACTCACATACCCATTTTCCCCAAAGCCTTCTGGAATAGGCAATCTGCGAGAAAGCCCATAAATTCCTGGGTATAGACCTATTACATAGGCAGTATAGGTATAATTATGTCACTTTTACATATGATGAAGCTCAAGGAGACGTTGCTTTGAGAAGGCAGGGGTGTGCTGGAGCTAACTCAAGCCAACTAGAGAGAATCAATTATTAAGTTTTCTATGTGAACGTGTCATACCTTGGAAATCAGTGAGTTCTGGTTCTGGGCTGGGGTTATTGTTTTGTTAATTGTGTAGATTTAAGAAAGTGATGGAGCAAATGTTAATGCAGATTAGATTTAAATTTGTCACATGAACATTTTTTTCCTGGAAATTTCATTGTTGTTCAGTTGTATTTGATTTTTCTTGATCCCATTTGGGGTTTTCTTGGCAAAGATACTGGAATAGCTCGCATGTCCTTTTCCAGTTCATTTTATAGATGAAGAAACTGAGGCAAACAGGGCTAAATGACTTACCTAGTGTCACACAGCTAGTAAGTGTCTGAGGCCATATTTGAATTCAGGAAGTTCATCTTTCTGACTTCATGCCCAACAGTCTATTCACTGGGCCACCTAGCTACCCTAGAAAGCCAGTCGTTAAATATTTACCAGCATACCCCATCTCAAAGTCATTCAGATGATCTTGTCACAAGGTCATAGCTATAGAGCTAGAGCTAGAAGGGATCTTAGTGGGCATTGGGTCCAACCTCCCTTTTTTACTGGTGAGAATCTATAGGACTAAAGAAATTGTGACTTGCCCAGGGTCACATGGCTACTAAGTAAGACAAGATTTGAACTTTGATTCTTCCTGACTCCAAGTCCAATGTCAGAGTGAGGATTTCAACCTAGATCTCCTGAGTCCAAACTCAGTGTTCTTTTTTTTCTATCCTCATCACATACAAAGAATTGATGATAGAATAAAAGGGTCCAAAGTACAGTTATCCCTTCCACATCATGACTTTCCCCATTGAATTTTCAATATATCAATGCTCAGCTTAAGAAATTAAATGGGGATTTGGGAGGAGTTTTACAGAAGCTGCAGATGACATGAGAAGGCCAGTAGATAATACAGAAAAAGTTTAGAAACTCAGAAATGACAAAAATATATGTATAGTACTGCATAATATAAACACATTTTATCTCTTAACACTATAATAATTCAGGCTTCTCTGATACAAAGGGAGGGCCAAAGATTTTTATGCAGATTTTCCAGATCATGGGGACACCATCACTCTAACCCCTGTGATATGGAAGGGATAATTATAATAGAATAATGTTTGAGACTCAGAGTGTCAGGAACAAAAGAGACCTTGGCGGGGGCAGCTGGGTGGGACAGTGGATAAAGCACCAGCCCTGGATTCAGGAGGACCTGAGTTCAAATTTGACTTCAGACACTTGCCACTTACTAGCTGTGTGACCCTGGGCAAGTCACTTAACCCTCATTGCCCCATAAAAAAGAGACCTTGGAGATCATCTAGTCCATTCTCCTCATTTTATTTTATTTTTTATTTTTGCAGGGCAGTGAGGGTTAAGTGACTTGCCCAGGGTCACACAGCTAGAGTCAAGTGTCTGAGGCTGGATTTGAACTCAGGTCCTCCTGAATCCAAGGCCAGTGCTTTATCCACTGCGCCACCTAGCTGCACACCCCCCATTCCTCTCATTTTAAAGAATGGTGGATGGGGGCAGCTAGGTGGCACAGTGGATAGAGCACCAGCCCTGGAGTCAGGAGTACCTGAGTTCAAATCCAGCCTCAGACACTTAACACTTACTAGCTGTGTGACCCTGGGCAAGTCACTTAACCCCAATTGCCTCACTAAAAAAAACAAAACAAAACAAAACAAAAGAATGGTGGATGAAAGAACATTGGCCTTGGAGTTAAAAAAAAACTGCCTTTAAGTCCAGCATCTAACAATAAATGTATGATCACTGGGATTCATTTATTTAAATAATTTTCTTCATGGATAGAGCACCGGCCCTGGATTCAGGAGGACCTGAGTTCAAATCTGGACTCAGACACTTAACACTTACTAGCTGTGTGACCCTAGGCAAGTCACTTAATCCCAATTGCCTCACCAAAAAATAAAAATTAAATAAAAATTAAACAATTTTCTTTGTGTTCTTTAAATATATGTATACATACCTGTATATGCATATATATTCAATGTTGACTAATAAATAATTTAAAAAGAATATTCCATTTACCTTTGATTAGTCATTCACCAATTTCTTCTAAAAATAGAATAGAAGATGGTATTATTAGTATATGTACCACCAGGGTATTTAAATGTGAAGTCAATGTCTTGCCTTGGGATAGCAGTTCATCAGCTGGACCTTGCACAATAGATTTCAAAAGGTGCAAGAACCTGAATGGGACAAAAATTACGCCTTTATTTTCAGTAACCTCTAACTAAAATTTAGCACTTCTTCCAATTATTTAAAAACATTATTCTGAGAAGAGCTTCATAGGCTTTGGCAGATAACCAAAGAGGTTCATGCCATAAAAAAAGGTTGAGAAGATTCATTCGAATAGCTGGTTTCCAGAAATATGGCCCATCCAAAAGCAAGGAACATTTATTTTTATTTTTGGAATTGAAAAATTTTTATTTTTTTAAATGAATTAATTTTAATTTTGAGTTCCAAGCTTTGCCCCTCCTTTTACCCCTTCCTTTACTCATTAAGAAGGCAAGAAATATGATACCCATTATACATATGAAGTCATGCAAAACATATTTCCACATTAACTGTGTTCTCCCAAAAAGGCAAGGAAAATAAAGAAAGGAAATAAAAATGTACTTCAGTCTACACACTCTTTATTTGGAGGTGAGTAGCATTTTACATCTTGAGTCCTTAGAATTGTGGTGGATCATTGTATTGATCAATTACCAAGTCTTGATTATCTTTACAATGGTCCTGTTATTGTGTAGATTGTTTTCTTGGTTCTACTTACTTCACTTTTGGGGGTAATATAATATAATTAATTTTATTAAATATTTCCCAATTACATGTGAAAATTTTTAACATTCATTTTTTTAAAAAGTTGAGTTCCAAATTCTCTTCCCCCTCCTGCCCCTTTCATGCACCTTGAGAAAGCAAGAAATATGATATCAATAATACATGTGAAGTCATGCAAAACACATTTCCATATTAGCTGTCTTGCAAAAGAAAACACAAAAATACAGAAACAAGAAATATAAAGAAAGTTTTTTAAAAAAATATCTTCAATCTATACTCATTGTTTATCAGTTCTCTTTCTGGGAGTGGACAGCATTTTTCATCATGGACCATTTTATTGATCAGAGTAGCTAAGTCTCACAGTAGATCATCCTTACAATATTGCTGTTCCTATGTGCAGTGTTCTGGTTCTGTTCACTTCATTTTGCATCAGTTCATATAAGTCTTCACAGGTTTTTCTGAAAACATACTGCTTGTCATTTCTTAGAGCACAATAGTATTCCATCACAATCATATACCGCAATTTGTTCAGTCATTGCCCAATTGATGAGCATCCCCTCAATTTTCAAGCTATTTCTAAGCTTTCAAAGCCTGGATTAATTTCAGTTTATTCCAGTTACTACTCTAGAACATTCAGTCTTACTGAGATTTCTTCTCAGATCATTTATCAATGAATCACTGCACATTTTATGAAAAAATGAAGTTGACTTAAAACAAAAAGCAGTCATTTCAAGAGCAGCAAGGAAGAGATTATATAAACTCTAATGTAACACCTTGACTCATACCCCATCAAAGGAATATTCTTCTAAAGAGCTAAGCTAGGTTCAAGAACTATGGATCACTATAGATCTATACCCTAAAGTCCCTGTTAGGTCAATTTCTGCTTTAAATGGATAGCCATTAAAGCTATTAGTTCAAAGCAAATACATTTAATTACATTGTACAGTAAGAAAAGTAGCAACAATTTTTTATTTTCCTCATAAACCTGTGGTTATGCATTCTCCCATAAACATATACAAGATTAGTAGGAAGAATGGCCATATATAAAAATCATGTTCAGGAGTGCACAGATAAATGTTTAACATCCAGCTCTCTGGGGAAATGTACCTATGATACACTTTTTTTTTTTTGATGGGGCAATGGTGGTTAAGTGACTTGCCCAGGGTCACACAGCTAGTAAATGTCAAGTGTATGAGGCCACATTTGAACTCAGGTCCTCCTGAATCCAGGGCTGGTGCTTTATCTACTGTGCCACCTAGCTGCCCCTATTTTTAAATTCTTTTTTTTTTTTTTTTAGTGAGGCAATTGGGGTTAAGTGATTTTCCCAGGGTCACACAGCTAGTAAGTGTCAAGTGTCTGAGGCCACATTTGAACTCAAGTACTCCTGAATCCAGGACCTGTGCTTTATCCACTGTGCCACCTAGCTGCCCCCTAATCTTCATTATTAACATTTTCTCCATTAGTTTCTTAAATCTAGATAATCAACAAAACAATAAATTAAACCCTGATTTGTAGCATTTGCTGATTTCCGAGGTATGGATGCTTACACTGAAAATTGAACAATTGGTGGCCTGGAGTTGCTTTCAACATACCCCTGAACTATGTATTCCTATGCAAAGGAAAACATAGGAGGAACCTGTATAATTAAGGTATATATTTGGAGAAACCTATAGGGAGCCTGTGTGGTAGGGCAAACACTGAGGGTGCATGTGTATAGAGGGTATATGTCTAGAGCAAATGCATGGAGGGGCAATTCATGCCTCAGAGGCTATAGGGCTGCTGGTGCCTTCTATTGTTATATTGTGCTGCTTCTGGCACACCGGCTCCCTCCCTCATAGCCTCTTCCCAGGGTTGCTCTCATGGGCATTCATCCAGATGTATTTCAGCCTGACTCATTGTCTTGCCAGAAGCTGCTCTACCAGACACATAGACTTCTCCTGCTGGATGCTCTTCTGATGCCTCCTGCTTATGGCTCCGCTGAAATCCTTGGCTTTCTCTTCCTTGAGAGAAAAGCAGGTCCTACCATGCTCTTTTTTTTTTTTTTGAGGCAATGGGGGTTAAGTGACTTGCCCAGGGTCACACAGCTAGTAAGTGTCTGAGGCCGGATTTGAACTCAGGTACTCCTGAATCCAGGTCCGATGCTTTATCCACTGCACCACCTAGCCACCCCCCTACCATGCTCTTTTAACTTAAATCCAAGAGATAATTTCCTGTTTTAACTCCTTTAGGAAAAGAGGAAATCTTGCTTCAGAGCAGCAAAAAGGACCCCCTTAGCTTTTCCTGACTTGTTCCCTGTCAGTCTTAGCTACTAAACTCATTTCCCTGCCTGAAAATTCTCAACCCTAGGCTCTGTATTTAGAATACAGAGCAAAGTCCTCCCAGTTAGCTCATACTATTGGGTTTAATCTTTTCTTTCAACTAAACTTCTTGTTTGCTAAATTTCAGGTTTGCTGAGGGAGCCCAAAGTAATGAGCATTCCCTATACTATGGTGATCATTCCCTATACCTACTCATTTTAATTTATGAAGGCTTAACCATAAATCAGGTCATGGCCATTTGCTCCATTAATAGTCAATAAAGGGGCAGCTAGGTGGCACAGTGGATAAAGCACCAGCCCTGGATTCAGGAGGACCTGAGTTCAAATCCAGCCTCAGATACTTGTCATTTACTAGCTGTGTGACCCTGGGCAAGTCACTTAACCCTCATTGCCCTGCAAAAAAAATAGTCATTAAGATTGGTGGCTGTGGGGTGGAAGGGATGTGATGTTTCCCATTTTTGGAACCCAAAGCCTGTTCTGTTCTCCCATGCCCATGGATGGGTGCAGGGGAGGAATCACTGAGACAAGGCTAAGATCTAATGACAAGATCTTTGTCTTCTCCACAACCACATTTCTGGCTCTTTCATGGGCTTTGAGGCACACCCTTAGAATTCCAAACACCCTGGGGGAGAAGAGAAGGGAACAAGTATTTATTAGGTACCTACTCTCTGCCAGGGACTTTGGTAATGACTTTTACAAATATGATCTCATTTGATTCTCACAGCAATCCTGTAAGGTAGGGGCTATTATTATCCTCATTTTACAGTTGAGGAAACTGAGGCATACAGAGGCTAAGGGATTTGTCCAGAGTCATACAGATAGGAAGTATCTGAGGATGGATTTGAATTCAGGTCTTCCTGATGCTAGGACCAGTACTTGACCTACTATGCCACAAACTGCCTCTAACTGCTATCACCCTCCTAAACCATCTCCATCCATATTCCTGACTCCCTATCCACTGGTTACTAGGGTTCTTAGTCTTTCATTTCCACGCCCTGTCACTGTCTTATTGCACAGCGGGTAAGCTAGGGGGAAGGGAAAGAGCGTAAGACTTGTTGGGCACTTTCTCCCATACTCTGGTGTATCTGAGATTTCAATGATGTCATGCACAGTCTACCCCCATGAATCTTTGGTCCTTGTCCTTCCATGAATTCACTACAGAGAGTTTCTGAACATATTTGGGCCTTCTTCCCTTTGCCTTGATATCCTAAGAATATTAGTGGAACTCATGGGCTATCCACTCCTTAATGCTTGCCCTTCCTATGCAGCTGGCCCATCTTTTTCTATAATACTCCTCTTTGATGACATCTTTTACCTTGGTTCTCTTCCCTATCCTCCTGTTACAACCCACCCAAACTCCCCAGGTACTTCTCCCTTGCTCTCTGGATGAAATTTGTCTTTAGCTCTTTGGAGACTCATACTCATATGACACCATGGATATAGTATTGGTATTAAAAATAAGTCTGTTGATGGGCCAGCTAGGTGACACAGTGGATAGAGCACCGGCCCTGGATTCAGGAGTACCTGAGTTCAAATCTGGCCTCAGACACTTAACACTTACTAGCTGTGTGACCCTGGGCAAGTCACTTAACCCCAATTGCCTCACCAAAAAAAAAAATAATAAAGTCTGTTTCTGGGAGAAGTTTAAAGGTCGTTGGGTTTTTTTTTTAGTTTACAAAAAAGCATTATAGCTCCCTCCTTTTCACCTCGTTTAATTTTAGTTCCTATTCATTGTCTATTTGTGGGGTCTGTCCAATATATAAAGATTGATAGACAAAAAAAACACCAAAAAACCCTAACCCAGATCTGCCATCCTGGGTAAATAGAATAAGAGTCTGGGACCCCCAACAGTTTAATTTATTAGAGAAAATGAGGAAAAGTTGAGATCAGATTGGGTCTGGAATTTGACTATAAGCCCTTTCCTGCTAGGAAAGCAGCTGTAGCTCTAAAGAAGCAAAAGTAAAGGTCACCCAAAGGACAATAGGGAAGTAGATGATGAGTGTGAGAAGGCCAGGAAAGATTAATTTAGGAGAAGCAGTGAAAGTGTGTCATCAGAGAGATATATTGCCGGTAAAATGATGGGCCAGTCACATAATAAGAGTCAAGGGATAATGAATAAACAGCCTTTATATGACTCTGGTAAGCACACCAGGCAGGGAGACAGAGAAGAAAGCACCCAGATTGGTTGGGTTATTGAGGGGTCATGGAAATTGGAGGTAAAGGCATGGATGGGCTGCTCTCTGCTCATGTTAATGTGATCATAGATATAACCAAACAGTGTCTGCATCATGACTGGCTTCATTTCCATTCTATTTACTCAAGAAAGTTAATGGATTGTTTATGAAAGCTGAGCCTATGAAAGATACCCCATAAGATCCCTTCTACCATTAAGCAATTACAATTACAATCCCAATCCCAATCACTGAACTCAT
The DNA here is from genome assembly GCF_019393635.1 of Dromiciops gliroides. Classification (NCBI taxonomy): domain Eukaryota; kingdom Metazoa; phylum Chordata; class Mammalia; order Microbiotheria; family Microbiotheriidae; genus Dromiciops; species Dromiciops gliroides. The sequence continues at coordinate 269,597,974 of NC_057865.1, read as the reverse complement.
TGTGTTTCCCAGGAGCAGAAATGACCTCTTATCCAGTTCCCTAGTGTAAGCCTATCCTTTTAGGGGCCACAAAGCTCCTTAGGTTGAAAAATAAACATTCATGTTTAGAATATTATTGATAGGGCCCTGTAGGTAGCAGAATGTCATCTAATCTGCCTGAATCTTTTTTTTTTTTTTTTGGCGAGGCAATGGGGGTTAAGTTACTTGTCCAGGGTCACACAGCTAGCAAGTGTAAGTGTCTGAGGCTGGATTTGAACTTAGGTCTTCCTGAATCCAGGGTCGGTGCTCTATCCACTGCACCACCCAGCTGCCCCCACTCTGAATACTTTTAAAGATAGGCAATTAAGAGATGAAATCCTCATTTTTTTCTCCTGCTCTTTATGTTAAGCTGCCCCTAAGCTTTAAAGACATGGTGCTCCAGACCTGTGATACTTGGAAATATCTTAAATAGAAATACAACAAAGAGGTCCATAATGAATTATGTTCTGAATTGGTTCCATCCTCCTTTCTAAGAATTGGCTTCCTCAAGAGCTGTTTCTGAGAAAGAGAGCACAGGTGGGTTATGGTATTTAATTTTTTTTCTTTTGCTTCCTTGTGCCTAGATGTCATTCTGGCCCTTTTCTTGCCAGGATAGAAGAAATTATAAAATCAGGGAAACTCTCTGAATTGTGATGGTTGAGGATCTCTGTCTTACTAGTAGTCACTGACTTTTATATGTAATATTCCATCTTCTGCCTAAATACCTTTGTACAAGCTGTCCCCCATGGTGCAATGGAAAGACATCTAGATTTGGAATTAGAGGACCTTGGTTCTAAGACCAGCTTTACCACTTGCTTCCTGTGTGATGCTGGGTCTTATTTTCCAAATCCGTACAATGAGTGGGGTAGGCTAGATGGTTCTTAAGATATCTTACAACTCTAAGTCTCTGCTCTTATGACCCTTTGTTCTTATGATTCTGTGATTTGTCACCACTGAGAAGCAACAGTTTTCCGTCAGACCTGATGTCACTGAACTTGACTTAAGGTCCCTTTCTGGGCTATCCAGTAAATGCTAGACCTCTGTGACACAGTGATACAATCCAAGGCTGTGCCTCACAGGCCAAATGAAACCTGAATTTAAGCTCACTCTGGAACAGATGGTATTAAGATTGGGCTACTACTCATTCTCCTGGAATGGAGGTCAGCTATTTAATGCCCAGTGAATAAGTCAAACCCGTCACAGAACGTGAGGAAATGTCCAATTTGTCTGTTTCATCCAATAGTATACTCTCATCCATTAGGTCATATCCTTTTGATGCTGTTACAAGAATGATTTGGGCTATTTTTGCCCAGCTTGGTCCAGATATCATTCATTAACTATACAAGTGCTTTGGTCAAATGCCTGAATGAACAGGTGTAAGACTATTAGTTGACCAAATATAAACTTACATAGTTCATATGCTTAACATGCTCAGGCATTTATTTAGAAAGCATATTCATTGCTGAAGGCACTACTTTGTCAGCTGTCTTGTTATATGTGTGTATTGAAAACATTAGGAAAACTGCAAAGGTTTAAGCTACTTTATATGGGAAAGAGGAGGTAATTTAAAAGATGATAAAAGGTATCTCCATTATGCTTGGTAGTCTGTTAAAGAATAGAATGTTTACATTCCTTCCTCTGTAACTCTGTGCAATCTAGAATAACCTCCTTCCTAACATCTATATCTTGGAATCTTTAGATCTTTTCAAAACTTGGCTCAGGTGCCATCCCCTGTATGAGATCTTTCCTCATCCCTTTACCCCTTCCCAAATCATAGGATCATAGATCAAGAACTGAAAATTACCTCAGAGGCCATCTAGTTCAACCTACTCATTTTATAGATAAGGAAACTGAGGTCCAAAGAGGTCATAGTCATAGACCTATAGGTGAAAGAGATCCCAAAGACCATCTGGTTCAACCTTCTCATTTTACATGTAACCTTTTTTTTTTTTAATTTTTTTTTTTGCAGGGCAATGGGGGTTAAGTGACTTGCCCAGGGTCACACAGCTGGTAAGTGTCAAGTGTCTGAGGCCGGATTTGAACTCAGGTACTCCTGAATCCAGGGCCGGTGCTTTATCCACTGCGCCACCTAGCCGCCCCCTACATGTAACCTAATATCCTTGCTTTGCCATTTGAATAAATACCTTTGCTAAAGAACTGAGTTTACTGGATGATTATGGGAAAACACATTAATGGGGGCCCATGAACTAGGACTTACTAGGATAGCCACCCACAGGATTGCCCCCTAGTACTTCTGGGAATGGTAATAGTGACCCCTCTGGGGAGTAACCAGTCAGTAATAGTATGAGTTAGGTAAAAAAGCATACAGATGAGAAAACTGAGACCCAAGGAAATTAAGTGAACTGCCCCAGACCAGACCGTTGGTAAACATCAGAGGTGAGAATTAAGCCAAGATCCTCTGATTCCAGAACCAATTATCTTGCCACTATGCTATGCCACCTCCTTGTTAGTGCTCAAACTGCTGGCATTTGCTCATCTCTATTCATGCTTTATTTTCCCAAAAGAATGTTAACTCATTTCTATTCATGTCATATTATCCCAGGAGAATGTAAGCTCTTTTTTTTTTTCTTCTGGGTAAGAGGTTTTTTTTTATCATAAAAGTATTTTTTCTAGTTACATGTAGAGATAATTTTCAACATTTGTTTTTATAAGATTATAAGCAATCTGATATGTTATATATGTACAATCGGAATGTAAACTCTTTACATATGGGAACTGTGTTTTACTTTGGTTTTGTGTCTCCAGTGTCTAACAGAGTGCCTTGTACACAGTAGGCACTACATAAATGGTTGTGGATTTGAATTGATATGATTTTAACTGAGTTACTTATATAGTCCTGAGTCAAATACTTCTCTCCAGTTGTTTGAAATGCAAAAATTCTATCATCCAGTATTCTATTCTCAAGAAAGTTTAAAATAATATATCTATTCATCTTCTTGATGGTACTAATTTCACACATATACTCAGTTGGTTTTTGCTGTTACCTCATGGTAAATTCAATTACAGGGAAGATACATTTTGTCTCCAGAGAAATCAGTAGTTCTTTAAAAAATGTCTTTAATTTGTAGCAATTTCATTTCCTTTGGGGTGTTTGAGTTGTCTTCCTCTGTGTTACCTTGTTATATATTATTATCTGACTTCAAAGATTGGATAAGAAAAGAATCTTTTTTTTTTTTTTAGTTTACTTCTAAGTAATCCTTGTTTAACAAAGGCATGTTTTCACTTTCATATTTGATTTCTCTTTTAAAAACCATCCTCTAACACTCAATATATTATGATAATGCCTTTGTAAAGCAAGAAGCCTTCGAGGGTGACTGTCTCCTATAGAGAGAATGCAAGCAATCCGTGGAAGAATAAATCAGATCTGACAAGAATCGCTGGTTGACTGGTGTTCAGTGTAGGGGGCCATTCAAATACTCTGCATTCCTGAGAGTCACTGTATACTAATCATTGCTTCACTCCAGGCATTTCAGCAGGATTTATTGCAGCAGACAAGCCATGTGATCTAATCACGAAGTATTAAATGAGTGTCTGGGAAGCCATGTTGGTGCATAATGTATGAGTTCTCTGCTGCCGCATAATGGGTCACTTTGAGGAAAGTTCGCTGCCTTTTTCAGTTTTTCCATCCACAAAATGGAAAGTGCTTTACTTTTCATAAAAGAATTTGAGACGTTCAGATGCAAGCAAGGCAGAGAGCATGGTGCGCCCAAGTGGACCACAGCTCATTTCCATAAATGTTTTGTATACAAGTGGTAACTTTAGAGATACTGACCAAGAAATGTCTAATTTGAAAGGGAAGTGGGCCAGTCATAAAAGAGAACAAGGAGTAATGCATGGGACAGCTGAAGTTCTGCCCTTGTGTCTGCAAAATGCTAAAAGGCTAATGGCATATATTGCATGGAAGATTTGCCCAACAGTATTGGAAGGTACAGATAAATTATATTTTGTTCATAGGTCACTCCACAAAAGACTCTGTACCTTTGCATTGCCTATACTCCATGCCTGGAATACCTTCTCTCCTTACCTCCTGGCTTCCCTCAAGACTCAGCTCAAATCCTACCATCTGTAGGAAGGCTTTTCCTGATCCTCCCCAGTGCCTGTTGTTGGAGATTACCTTCCACTGACACTGTATGTATTAAATATGTATGTAGTTATTGACATGTTATCTCCCCCATTAAAATGTGAGTTTCTTCAGGGAGAGAACCATGTTTGTGTCTGTACTGATATCCCTGGGATCAAGCATAGTGCCTAGTGTATAGTAAGTATCTAATAAATGTTTGTTGATTGACGGACTGATCTATATCACGGAGATCATTAATCCACTGATGTATATTTCTGTGGATAAAAATTCTTGAGATCATCAAACAAAAGACAAAAGTCAGAGATATATAAGATTATAAGTCAAAACGTCACTTTAACTGACTCTACCCCACCTATGTAAGGCGACCACTACCCCCATTTCATTTGTTATTTATTTCAATTGAACCAAATGGTTTTTGGCATCTCATAGCAAAAAAATCAGGTTTTTAAGATGCTAACCTTACAATCCTGTAAAATAAGAGTAATATTGTGCATCTAATTTGAAAGCTTTAACCTAACAGGAAAGCCAGACCTCCCAGTACAGGTTATTCAAGTTTATTGAACACATGCCAAGAGGAAAATATGACCTCATCTTTGCTGTGGTCATGTGAGTTTGAAGAAAAAAACCTGAAAGGCAAGCTCAGACTGTTTCACGATTACATCAGATAATTGTATATGCCCTGACAAAATGGCCCTGCTTATTCTAGGTTTTGAATGGCAGCCAATGACCTCATGAAGAAAGAATAATTAGCAAATTCTAAAATTGGAGAGCAGTTTGCTCTCCCATTTTGAAGGCTGCTCATTCTTTGTTTTACACAAGACATTCTTCATTCAACAAGTCCATTAGTGCCCAGAAGTAGTGATGACATCTTTGACTTTCTCTTGTTGTACAGTTGTATCCAACTCTTCATGACCCCATTTGGGGTTTTCTTCCCAGAGATACTGGAATCATTTGTCATTTCCTTCTCCAGCTCATTTGACAGATGAGGAAACTGAGGCTGTTTGCCTGAAGTGACTTGCCTAGGGTCACACAGATAGTAAACATCTGAGGTCAGATTTGAACTCAGGAAGATGAGTCTTCTTGACTCCAGGTCCTGCACTATCCACTGGGTTACCTAGCTTCCCTGATTCTCTCTAGGTATACATGAATTTTCATACATTTTGAACTATATAAGCAGCAGGGACCCAAGTTTAGTGAACACTATATGGTACTGACTAATGCCTGCTATGTATGTAATCAAAGCATTATAATCAGAGGTATCCAGATAGTGTATAGATAGAGTGTTGGATTGGAGTCTTAAAGACCTGAGTTCAACACCTGAGGCTTGGCCCAACATCCATTACATAGAGGCCTTACTTGGTGAAAATAAGAGGCAACATAGTATGGTGGGACATGTACTTGCTCTGGAATCAGAGGCCCTGTGTTGACGTCCCAAGCTTCTGACCCATTACCAAGATACCTACCCTCACTGGGCCTTGGTTTTCTCTTCTATAAAATGAGGCTTCAGAGACAGAAGGGATCTTAGAGACCACCTCATCCAATGCCTTCATTTTAGTAGCTTGGCCAAAGTCACACAGGCAATAAGAATGAGAAGCAGGAGTCTTCCTGACTCCAAGTCCAGCACCATCTTTCACAGTAATGGGACTGGACAGCTTCTGAGGTGTGGGATCTTCTGACCCAGACTAGTAAAAGAAGAAAAATTCAGGGGCAGCTAGGTGGCACAGTGGATAAAGCACTAGCCCTGGTGTCAGGAAGAACTAAGTTCAAATGCGGCCTCAGACACTTGACACTTACTAGCTGTGTGACCCTGGGCAAGTCACTTAACCCTCATTGCCCTGAAAAAAGAAAAAAAAGAAGAAAAGTTCAGGGACACAATAGTAGCAGTAGCAGAAACAGCTTGTGAGCCTCTCAGGTCAGGAAAGTGCTGAAGGGGCCATGATAGCTGCCAGAAGATGCGGCTACCATCTTGGAGCCATCACGGCTATCATCTTAAGTCTCGCACTAGTCATGTTCCATTCTTCCCAGAGCCAGGCTAAAGATGCAGTGGAGGAGGGGGCAGCTAGATGGCGCAGTGGATAGAGCACCGGCCCTGGGTTCAGGAGTACCTGAGTTCAAATCCGGCCTCAGACACTTAAACACTTACTAACTGTGTGACCCTGGGCAAGTCACTTAACCCCAATTGCCTCACTAAAAAAAAAAAAAAAAAAGATGCAGTGGAGGAGATGGGAGCATCTTGCACTGAGTCCCTCCATGGCACATCATGCCCTGGACTGGGCTGGGACGATGTCTTCAGATCTCTGATAGGTTTCCTCAAGGACTCTTAGAACTGTTGTGGGCAGTGGGCCAATCGAGAGATGACTCTTGTTTCTTCTTGACTTCATGAGCTCAGCCCAGTTAAAACAAGAAGAAATAAAAAGCTTTGGCTACCGGACTTGGCTCTGAAATGAAGAGGATAATGATCCTTATGGAAGAATGGAATCTGCTTCTCTCATCAACAATTCTGTCAGCCTGGTGGGGCCTTCAGTACCTGTATGAGACACCGTTCCCCCCCACCCCAGGCATTATTCCAGAAGAAAAATTAACTCTTTCAGCCCAGGGAAAGCCTGAATTCAATGACATTAATCAATCAATCAACAAGCATATAGCTTGTTTGTTTATATTTGTTTGGGACACTTTGGTGGTGCAATAGATAGAGCCCCAGGCCTGGAGTTGGAAAGACTCATTTTCCTGAGTTCAAATCTGGCCTCAGATACTTACTAGTTGTGTAACTCTGGACAAGTCATTTAGCCTATTTGCCTCAGTTTCCTTATCCATAAAATGAGCTGGAGAAGGAAATGGCAAACCACTCCAGTGTCTTTGCCAAGAAAACCCCAAATGGGGTCATGAAGAGTCGGACATGACTGAACAGTTTATAAATATACATTTGCACACTGTTTCCCAAATTAGACCACAAACTCCTTGAGGGCAGGGGGTTATTTTTCACTCCTTCTTTTTCACCCCAGCTCTCAGCACAGTGCCTGGTGCTCAATAAATATTTAATGATTTATATTAAGTACCTACTTATGTTGGGTACTGTGCTAAGAATACAAAGACAAATATGAGGCACTCCATATTCTTAAGAAGCTTGTATTCTGTCATGGGGCAAAAATAAAGAAATAGACAGATAGACAGACAGACAGACACATAGACACAGAGACACAGACAGATAGATTGATAGATAGATATACACAGATATATACAACACACACAAGTAAACAATCATTTTTCAAAACCAGGCTTGTGGTTTTAGTGGTATAAGAAATTCCCTATGCCAAACCAAGTTAGTCCCTGCTCTGCGATCTATAGTTTTTGTTTATTTGTTTGTTTGTTTTGGTGAGGCAATTGGGGTTAAGTGACTTGCCCAGGGTCACACAGCTAGTAAGTGTCAAGTGTCTGAGGCTGGATTTGAACTCAGGTCCTCCTGAATCCAGGGCCAGTGCTCTATCCACTGCACCATGTAGCTGCCCCCAGCTATCTATAGTTTTACAGAGGCACCTCTGGGTGCCAGAGGACTGAGTGATTTCCCCAGAGGCACAACGCCAGTATGTATCAGGGGTGGGGATCCAATCCAAGCTTTCCTGGCTCTGAGGCCAGCTGTCCATCTACTATACCTTGGCTCCCTCTTATACATGGCAGGCATTTAATCAGTGTTGCATAACTGTTCAGGTTTCTGGATCCCTTTGGGCTCAGGTAGAGATCTCTACTCAGACCTAGTTTGGTAGAATGTAGAGGGTAGATCCCCATAACCTAGAACTTCGGCTTAGCAACAGTGGGAGGGTGGGGAGGATTCTGAAGGATGCTGCATGGATTTTATCTTTGGTTCTGACTTCAGATAACTCTTCTCATGCCAACTCAGAATATGGGATGGGCACCTTTACTTGATGCCTCATCCCGATTCCCTGTTTCTATCCATGCGTCATTCTTTTCTCAGTAATTGAGGCTCGAAACCCGAGAATCACTCCCATTTCCCAAACCTGTTAATTCTATCTCTGAGGTCTCTGTCTAATCTGTCCCCTCCTTTCTATCCTATTATTATCACCCTAAATCAGGACTTTATTCCCTTTCTTTTGGACTATTGCCATCATCTCCTACCTGGCTTTCCAGTCTATCTTTTTTCTGAATCATCCCATATATTGCTTCAAGATTAACATGTGGGTGGGGGAGAAGCCTAGGTGGCATGGTGGATAAAGCGCCAGCCCTGGATTCAGGGGGACCTGAATTCAAATCTGGCCTCAGACATTTGACACTTACTTACTGGCTGTATGACCCTGGGCAATTCACTTAACCCTCATTGCCCTGGGAAAAAAAGACTAACATGCCTAAACTGCCCCTTTAATGACCTGGTAGCATATAAAGGGGGCATCTTTGTACAATGGAAAGAGAACTGGCCTTGGAGTGAGAGGGTCTGAGTTCAAATCCTACCTCTGAGGTTTACTATATGAGTGATGTTGAACAAGATCATTTAGCCTCCCTGGCACTCTTTCCTCATCTGTAAAATGATGGCAGTGGGGTTGGACTACATGGTCTTTGAGGTTTCTTCCGGCTCGAGGTCTATGATTCTAGAATTATTTCACACATGACAGTGGACACCTAGATGGCATAGGGAATAAGAGAATGATGGCCTTGAGTCTGAACTGGAGTTCTACCTCACTCACTAGCCATGTGATCTTTCATCTTCCTGAACCTATTTCTTCATCTGCAAAATGGGACTAATAATGACATCTACCTCTCAGGGGTTGTTGTGAAGGTCAAATGAGGCAATATACATAGTTTGCTATGCATATTGATTTTATAAACATACATGTGTGTATATGTGTATGTTCATCAGGTTATGTAAACCTTAAAGCTCTATCTCCCACTTCTATGATTTTGCAAAAGTTGCTCCCTCATGCCAGAAATGCTCTTCTTCCTCACTTCTACCTTTTAGAATCCCAACCAATTCAAAGCTCAGTTCCAGTGCCATCTCAGATTTTCCTGATCCTTCCAGATGTTAGTGATTTCACCCTGCCCCCACATTACTTGGTATAGATTTTATATTTACTTATCTGTGAATATGTTGCTTTCTCTCAATAAAATATAAGCTCCTCGAAGTCAGGGACTTTTATTTTCTTTTTTGTATTCCCAGTGCCTAGCTCAGTGCCTGGCTAATAGTTGTTCCTCCTTTGTTTTCAAAGAGGACCAGTGAGATCATGGGTGATGTCATGATCTGTGAGTGAATTGAATTTGAGGGAGGCCGTTGCACAAAATCATCAGCCTCACTCTCTTCCTGAGTCATCAAAGTCCAGTGGCAGGATAAAAGTCAAGCTGACTGGCAATGGCTCAGGAATCCAGTGTATGACCCTGGCATCTTCGATGCCTGACCATACTCTAATAGTAGGTTGCTGTTGATTGAATCTCTGTCCTCTCCTCCCCACCAAATTAAAAAATCCATGCAGGATGTAGTCTGTTTCTCTGTCTATTTCTGTCTGTCTCTGTCTCTCCTCTCCTCTCTGTCTGTCTCTCCCTGCTCTTCTCTGTCTGCCTCTCTCTCTGTCTCACACACTCTCTCATCATCTATCTCTTTGTCTCTGTTTTACCTTCAATAACACTTTGTACCTCTCTCAGAGTATTTTGACTTAGAGTATTTTTATATTTCTGTACTCTTCTTATCTCCTTGATTTAGACTGAGGTCTGAGATTTTGCATTATTCATCTCTGAAATTCCTCTTCCACCCAATTCCCCTCAGATCCTAACTCTTGCTCAATATTTTTTTTTTAATGAATCAATAAATTGACCTGGAATGTAGCAAGCAGTAGTGGAAAGAGTACAAGATTTGAGTCAGAAGTCCAGGTGTCAAATTCCAGCTCTGTTACTGGCAACCTGTATGACCTGGGCAAGTCCCTTAACCCCTTTGAGACTCAGTATTCTCATCTGTAAAAGTCAAGATGTTGGACTCTTACATCTCTTTGCTGCTTTAAATCTATCCAGAGAATTGGATTTGGACAAGTCATTCAGACAGAAGCAAGATACCTTTTTTGCCTACCGGTAAAAGTAAACACACCATGAACTGTGATTCTGAATGGCTGCCTCCACCTGGAAGCTCAAAACAATCCTCCTTGAAGCTGACAAAGACAGTTAATCATACGGTACTGACCTTGAGTTCTGGGTATATCTTCTTTCTGAATTACATATGTGTGTATATATTCTGTATTATATTCTTTCTGTATTATATGGACATATATGCATATACAGTCATACCTCCTCCCTCTAATTTGTGTGTCCTAACCCTAACTCAAAAGATTTTATTGATTTTTAATAGCACCTTCATTACCAAACATATCCCTCTCCCTTCCTACTCAGAGAGCCATCCCTAGATTAAAAGAACAAAAGAACTTGAGAGGAGAGAAAACCCAGTTCAGACTAACTTAGCAACACATTAAGTAAGTCTGATAGTAGGGCAGAGATGGTCTCCATCTCCCACATCTCTACAAAGAAGGAAGGGAGGTGAATTTTCTACTCTCTTCTCTGGGGAGAAGTTTCATCATTATAATCATATCCAGTTCTCAGTTTGGGATTTTTGTTGTTCTTTTCATTTACAATGTTGCAGTTGTTGGGTATTTTGTTTTCTTGGTTCTGCGTACTTCACTTTGTATCAGATAAGACATATGTCTTATCATGCTACTCTGTATTCATCACAATCAGACTTTCTTACTCTGGGATAATAGCCCATTCCAATAAAATCACAATCAATAATTATGATGATGATAGCTAGCATTTACATAGGACTTAAAGGTTTGCAAAGTGCTTGAAAAACATCTCATTTAAGCCTCAAAACAACCCTGGGGGGTAGGAGCTATCATTATTCCCATTTTACAGATGAGAAAATTGAGGTAGAGATGTTGTTAAGTGGTGTACTCAGGGTCACACAGTTATTAAGTGTTGAATGTCATTAAAGGAATAAATAAGAAGAGTTATTGCTACCCAGTCCTTCCCAATTCAGAAAATTTATCCATATAAGGTTTCTTCTGTGATAGAGCCAAATAGAAACTGGGAATCAGTTCATTGACATCCCCAGGGCAAGGAGAATGAGTGACTCCTATGATGCAGAGTTGTTGCATGTCATTGCTGCCTAAAATTTCCATCACTGTGCCATTAAATTTCAGGAGTCATTCTGTATGAATGATGCCATGGCACAAACCCAATGACTTGATTTGTTTCAGTTTGGCAAAGGGTGTTGCCAGTGCCCAATCCCTCCCACTCCTTTTGATCAGTGTTCTGCTTTGCTCTGGGACCTTGGGTGAGGAATATCTGATCATTCTGTATTCCAGTTATCCATTCAGCAGAAATATAATGGGAGATAATGATTGGGCTGATTCAAGATCAGCTGAGGAAAGGGGCTGCAGAGTGAAGTTATATACTTATTCCTGTTATAAATAAGACCAGCTACTCCTCATTAGGACACAGGGTGAAGTGTAGACATAGGCTCAGCCAGTGTATATAGTATCTGATAATGTCACACGGGACATAATGGCAAGAATCACAATTTTGGGTTTTTTTCTGACTTGAATTTCACTCTTAACCTCTTTGCTCCTGGTTCAGGGTATTTGAAGTGATCTATCATTCTCCTGGCTCCCTTGCCACAAATGTCACCAGTTGTCAAGATCTATGGATTCTTTTTTCTAAAGCATCACACATTATCCATCTACTCCTCTCCAGTAACATGGCCATCAGCCTAGTCCAGGTACACATTGCCTCTAGCTTGGAATATTATATTAACTTCATAAGTGGTATGGCTATCATCACTTTTGACATTCTCCAGTCTATCCTTCATGCAGCTGATAAAATAATTAATGGAGCTATTCAACTTCTTCAGTGGCTTTCTATTGCCGCTAGAATGAAGACAAACTTCTCATCCTAGCATTTAAGACTCTTTCAAATCTTATTCCAATATACACTTCCAGACTTATTTCACATATCATCCTTTCAAAACTTACATTCTAGCCAAACTACACTATTAACTGGTCTCCAGTTTTCCTCTTCCCCCTCCTAACTTCATGTATTCATGCAAGCTGCTTCCTATTCCTGGAATACACTTATGTCTCATTTCTAATTCACATAATCCAATAGAAGGAGTACTAGGAATAGAGGACCTAGGTTCAAATCTTAGCCCTGCTTTTTAGTAACTTACGTGACCTTGGGCAAGTCACTTAAACTCTCTAGGTCTTAGTCTTGTATGAAATGGTTAGATAGGATTTTTCTTTTTAATCTTAGCCTGAGCAGGTTGAGAGATTATCAGACAAAATGATCTTTAAAGTACCTTATATCTTAAAATAGATGATATTCACTTTTTTAATTCTTTCTCTCTTCAAAGGCCAGTGGAGACACCCTTTAAAGAATCTTCTGGGTGAAAATGATTTCCTGTATCAATCATTCTATCAATAAACATTTATTAGGCAACTTCTATGTGTTAGGTACTGGAAATGAAAAGATAAAAAAAGTTCTGCCCTCAAGAAGGGGGAGGGGCAATAGTAGGGCACAATACATACTCAGATAAATACACACTATATACACAATAAATATATAATGTCTATTTCAAGCTATTTGAGCAGCTACGTGGTGCAGTGGATAGAGTGCCCACCCTTCAGTCAGGTAGACATCTTGATGGGTTCAAATCTGGCCTCAGACACTTACTAATTGTGTGGCTGTGGGTAAGTCACTTAACTGTATTTGCCTTAGTTTCTCATCTGTAAAATGAGCTAGAGAAGTAAATGGCAAACCACTCTGGTATCTTTGCCAAGAAAACCCAAATGGGGTTCACAAAAAGTGGGACACAACTGAAAAGAACAACAACAACAAAGCCATGCTACTTCCCTTACTCTTACCAGTATTGGCAAGTTAGGTTTCCAGAGGGTGGCTGCTGCTTCTCCTTTCAAGATTCCCTTCTTAGGATCTAGCACTATGGCTCCTGAGCCTCCAGCAGTGTGGTCCCCAGTATCAATTAACTAGTTTAACAACTTCTTCTTCTTCTTCTTCTTCTTCTTCTTCTTCTTCTTCTTCTTCTTCTTCTTCTCCTCCTCCTCCTCCTCCTCCTCCTCCTCCTCCTCCCCCTCCTCCTCCTTTTTTCTTCTTCTTTTTTCTTCTTCTTTCTTCTTCTTTTCATGGGGCAATGAGGGTTAAGTGACTTGCCTAGGGTCATACAGCTAGTAAGTATCAAGTGTCTGAGGCTGGATTTGAACTCAGGTCCTCCTGAATCCAGGGCCAGTGCTTTATCCACTGTGCCACCTAGCTGCCCCCAGAACTTCATCTTCTTTAAGAAACTTACTAAGGTGGTATAAAATTATTTCCCCTCAAAAGAGATTTACTGAGAAGAAATACCAGTTACCTAAGGTGATCTCTCTGCCTGTATTCATAAGGTTGGTGGAAAGAATAAGTTGAAACTTGAAGTACAAAGGTAGTAAGATACATATGAGACCCAGGGGTATCTCATTACTATTGGCTCTGACAGTCCTTTTCTCTCTTTGTGGAATCCTCATGAAGTACAAAACAGGGTTTGATATTAATGATTGGCAAGTCACTGTCCTGTTCAGCTCTTTGCAGGGTTATACCTGGTTCCCTCCATCTCAGAGTACTCATTCGTTTAAGATCAAGAAAGATTCAATAAGAACAAAACCAAACCAGAAAAGCCATGTGTCCACAGGCTCATGATGGCCAGGCGGGAGACTGTAGCCAGCTGCTCCTACTGGGAAGCTAAAACCAATCTTCTTCCTTAAAGTTGACAAAGAAAAGAGAGTGTAAGATGAATGGGTTTTTTAGGCATGCTTGATTCTGGCTCATCATCTCCTAAGCCATCAGTCCTTCCAACTCCACAGCCAATTAGAAAGCTAGATATTATCACAAAGTAACTATCCCTGAGTCATCATGGCTGGAAACTAGCTCCCCAAAGTTTCACATGGATTGGTGGATGGAAAGGAATATCTGTGTACACTTCAGAGATGACCAGTTACCTTCTCCCTCCCAATTGTAAATGCAGAGTAAAGCACAAGTAGCTGAGGAAAGGCCTCTTGTAGGAGACAATGCTTGAATTGAATTTGGAAGACTCAGGGATTCAAAGAGGCATAGATGAGGAGAGAGGGCATACCAGACCTGGAGGTACAGTCTATACAAAGACACTGAGATGGGAGATAGATAAAACCCTCCAAGATTCTGATAGTTGATGACTTCAATGAAATGGTGGGAAATTATAAAGTCCTTTCCAACCTGCTCCCAACCTATCTTTCTAGCCTCGGTAGACATTACTCTCCCTCCCACACTTAGCAATTCAGCCAAACTAGCCTTCTCTCTGTTTCTCACATGTGACACCCTGTCTCCTAGCTCCATGCCTTTGCCTTGGATTTCTGCCATGCCTAGAATGCACTCCCTCTTTCTTCTTTGGGCCTCTCTTGTTAATGGTCCAATGACAATGTGGCAGAAGATCCTCACTGGAGCACCTCCAGGGAGCTGTTCCTGGTGCTATTGTTTAACTTAAACAATGATGAGTAAAGTTATAGATGACACACTCATCATATTTGCAGATGACATAAAGCTATAAGAGATAGATAATACAGTGGATGTCAGAGTCAGTACTTAAAAGGATCTTGACAGGCTAGAGCATTGAGTTGTATCTAACAAGATAACATTCAGTGGCAATAAATATAAAGTCTTGCTCTTGGCCACAAAAAGTCAACTTCAAAAGCACAAGATGGGGAAGGCATAGTTATATAACAGCTGTTCTAAAAATATTTGGAGATTTCAGTGGACTGAAAGCTCAATGAGTCAGCACTGTGATGTGGCAGTCAAAAAGTGATTTTACATAATATTAAAAAGAGGATCACTTAAGGGAATAGGGAAATGATAATCCCACTTTACTCACCTCTTGTCAGGCCTCATCTGGAGTACGATTTTTGGGTCTTGGGATCATGGGTTTAAAAGGCCATTGATAATCTGGAGAGTATTCAGAGGAGGGTGAATAGGATTGTGAAGGACTTTGGGTCTTTGGAGAGTCAGTTAAAGCAACTAAAGATGTTTAACCTGAGAGAAGATTCAAAGATGGGTGGGGATGACAGCTGTCTTAAAGTATTTGAAGAGTTATCATGTCATGCCATGTTATTTCATGTCACGTTATGAGAAAGTATTAGGTCTGTTCAGTTTGGCTTGAGGGAGAAGAACCAGGAGCAGTGGGGGGGGGGGTGTTCAAATGGGTCCCGTTTAGTTTTGTTGCCAGGAAAAACTTCCCAACACCTCGAGCTGTCCAAAAGTGATTTGAGTTGTCTCAAGGGGTGATGGGTTTCTCTTCCTTGGAGGTTTTCAGACAGAGGCTGGATAAACACTTGGTGGATAATTTATAGTGGGGATTCCTTTTGTGTATAAAGAGGTCCTAATGACTGCTGAAGTGATGACTTACAACTCTCACATTCTTTGATGAATGGATGATTTTGCTACATATAACCAAGCACCAAGAAGCTTTCATTGGCTGCTTCCAGGTAATCCTTCTTCTTCTTCTTCTTCTTCTTCTTCTTCTTCTTCTTCTTCTTCTTCTTCTTCTTCTTCTTCTTCTTCTCCTCCTCCTCCTCCTCCTCCTCCTCCTCCTCCTTCTCCTCCTCCTCCTCCTCCTCCTCCTCCTTCTCCTCCTCCTCCTCCTCCTCCTCCTCCTCTTCCTCCTCCTCCTCCTCCTCCTCCTCCTCCTCCTTCTCCTCCTCAATCATTTATGTATGACTTTAAGGTTGGCAAAGTTTGTAAGGTCATACAGCTAGTAAATTTCTGAAGTAGGATTCAAACTCAGATCTTCCTCCCTCCAAGTTCAATACTCGTCATTGTGCTACTTGGCTGCTAATATTAAGCTCTCTTCTTCTGGGCTGAAAGAGCTTGTCTAGAGGCATGCTAGATGTAGACACAAATGAGTTTCATTACTGAGTGTAAACTAGTACTTTTCTCAGCATTCATACTTAAGACATGGAGGTCTTGGCTCTTTGAGACTTTTGAGAAGGTAAATATCAGTGAAGTCTCTTGTTTACTGATACCATAGAGGGACCTTAGAGAGAGTCCATCTCTCTCATTTTACAGATGTGGAACCCGAGCACCAAAGGAGCCAAAGTAATACTGAAGGTCACATAGGCAGTAAGTGACAGGGATGAGATTTGAATCCAGATTCTCTATTCTCATATCCACTCCTCTTTCCACTAACACATGCTAGCTTCAGAATTCAGAATTCAAAGGGACTGTTGAGATTTGGGGATCATAGATATAGAGATGGAAGGGACATTTGAATCCATCTAGTCCAACCTTCTCATTTTACATATAGTGAAACTGAGTCTCAGGGAGGTGGAGTTACTTGTCCAAGGTCATAGAGATAATAAGAAAAAGTATTGGAATATGAACCCATTGCTCTGGTTCCAAATTCAGCACTCTTTCTACTATGCTGTTTTATTTCGAGCATTCGTGTAGATCTTTTCTTGAAGGACAGACAAATACTAAGCCAATGCTGTCAAACTGTACATAAGGATCTGTGAAGGCTGACTTGACTTAGATAACCACCTACTATTCTATTCTATTATTTATTTATTTTGTTAAATATTTCCCAATAGCATTTTAATCTGGCTCAGACTGTACTTAGTGTTTATTGTGGCAATGGAACCCATGAACCATGTGTTTTATATCTCTGTATTAAGCCATCTGCTTTACCTTCCAATCTATATCAACATGGATGGAATTCTCATTGAATCTGCTCTCACTAGCAGTTATCTAAAGACCTTCATTTTTTCTAATCAAACCAAGGGTGGGTCATAAAAGGTTACTAGGTTGGCTCTGTGTCTGTAATCAGAGTCAAAGGGGAAAAAATTGGTATCATATGAAAATGGAAAACATTCGAAATCAGAGGACTCAGCTGGTTACAAAACAAACACCAAAGCACCACACTGTTTCTCATGTTACAAGAGCAAACAGAAAGAGGGTGAAGGTGGAATTGTAGCACATGGAGAATGTTGGGTAAACAGGAGAGAAACTAGAGAATATTATGAGTCTTGTAAATTTTTTTAATCACAAGAAGCAAGCAAAGGGACTGAAATGAAAATGAAAAGACTTCTACTTTAGGCTGTCCCCTCCAAACCCAAGAGAAATTGTCAGAATTTCTTTATGAAAGATTCATAGTCTCTTGTTGCCCAACAATCTGCTTGGGCTTTTTTGGACTTTAATCACTGTCGAAGATTACTTTTTTTGTTGTTTTTTTGTTTGTCTGTTTTTGCAGGCAAATGAGGGTTAAGTGACTTACCCAAAGTCACACAGCTAGTAAGTGTCAAGTGTCTGAGGCCAGATTTGGACTGAGGTCCTCCTGAATCCAGGGCTGGTGCTTTATCCACTGCACCATCTAGCTGCCCCACTGTTGAAGGTTAATTAATGTAAAATATCCCTGGAAAAGAGAAGAGAAATTGTACTTCTTTCATTGCAGAGTTGGGGGATTATAGTTGTGGAGAATTAAATACATGGACAGACCCATTTGAAGTGTTGCTTAATTTTGCTGAAATATTTTTCTTCTCTTTCTGTTTTGTTCTTTGTCATAAGCTATAGCTCACTCTGAAGGTGTGGGGGAGGGACCTTTTGGAAGTGAAGGTGATGGATAAACATATAACAAAATTTTAATCAATTGGTAGGGTTTTGTAGAGGGAAAGAAGAGGGGGGAGGGATAAAGGGGAAAGGTAAGGAGAGACACTATTGTGACATATAAGTAAAATAATACAGTGGTACTAACTGATACTATTTACACAACCTAGTAAACATAGGGAGGGCAAAGTAGAAAACATGTAAAATTGAGTGTCCTAGCTTGGTGCACGAGGCAATCAGATGAGCTGGTGATAAGAACCTTCTGTCTAGCACCTGTTTAAGAAGCTTAAAGCTCATAGGATCAAGATTTTCCCCTAGAAGGACTATGGGGGTCATTTCCTTCCTTCCTTCCTTCCTTCCTTCCTTCCTTCCTTCCTTCCTTCCTTCCTTCCTTCCTTCCTTCCTTCCTTCCTATCAGCAAGTGCTAGGCACTAGGGATACAAAGACAAAAGCCAAAGCCTCTCCTCTCAAGGAACTATCTTCATTCCAGGTGCCTGCAACACCCATTTTCTCTTCTTTATAATATTTTTATGGCAATTCTCTTGATGAAAACAAGGGAACAGAGAAATTATTAAAAAAATTTTCCAGAGAAGCCCATATCACACACACACATATACACATATACACACATACATACATACACGTTGTTAGAACTTGTTTAATCTTTAGAGATTATTTTAAGTCACGAAACAATGTTAACAATGCTTATCTCACTGTTTATTTTTGTTGATTAAAAGAAAAAATTGCTCAGTTGAAGAAAATGTAGCCTTAAAAGTTATCCTCAAATAAGGTGTCTCTTTTATATATATTAAAATTACACAGGTATACATGAAAGAGCTAACTTTATCTAACAATCCACTGAGTATCAGCATCAAGTGAGATACAAAACAGGGAGACCTGCTCGCCTCCCACATTGACTAGTCAGGATGTCCTGTGGCAAGCCCTGTGTAAAAAAGATAAAGGCTTTATCTGCCTTATCTGCCATGACATTTTCCACACGTTCCTTTTGATGACTTACATTATATTGATTATATCAGAACTGTGGGATACTATAGAGTCTCCTCAATGGGACCCATGGTTATTCCAAAGAAAATAGCTCAACCACGCAAACTGTAAAAAACAAAGTGGTTGAAGAACACATATTTTCAAGATTATGACAGATAGACTGACCATCTATGGATGTAGTCCATCAGAATAAAGGGATTAGGGCAGATAGGTGGCTCACTGGATAGAGTGCTGGGTCTGGACTCAGGAAGACCTGAATTCAATCCCAGCTTCAGACACTTACTAGCTGTGTAACTCTGGGAAAGTCAGGAAACCCTGTTTGCCTCAGTTTCCTCATCTGTAAAATGAGCTGGAGAAAGAAATAGCAAACCACTCCAGTATCTTTGCCAAGAAAAATCCATCCATGATGTTCATGCTCCAGGTTGGGAACCATGGATCCAGTCCATCACTTCCTTATTTAGGTGGAGAAACTGAGGTGCAGAGAAGTTTCAGACTTGCCCAAGATTGCATAGGAAATACTAAAAAATCAACTCCTGTTTCACTAACTCCAAATCCATTACTCTTTCTACTATGACAAACAAACAGAGTGTCAAGAGAGGGGTGTTGGCTGGACCTGCAGCAAAACAAAGATTCTTCTGGAGAGGGGAATCAAGAACTGGAGGCACTGAGGAAATTGTTTTGATTGCTTGGTATGAAAAGCAGTTTGGTGCAGTTGAAAAATTCTAGATTTCAAATCAGGAGATCTGGTTTGGAAGCCATTCTCTATTATCTGAATGAACTTGGATGAGTGCTTTACCTTGTCCTATCCTCAACTGCTCCACCTTTAAAATTCAGACAATGCTATTGGTAATGCTTCCCTCACAGGTTTTTTTGAGATTATGCAAGGTGGCCCAGAAGTCTGGAACACTCTGCTTGTGGAAAACCTATCCAAAAAGGATAGAGTTAGAGAATGGACCTCTGATTTAATTGGTATTGGGAACTCCCAGATGAGGCAATACCCTCCACTAATTCAGGTCAGGACCTTTTCTACAACTGGCAGTCTTAGGGAGTCATCCAGAGAACTGAGAAGCTGAGTGACTTGCCTTCAGGTCCCATAGCCCCACATCCATGTCTGAGGTGAGGCTAGACTCTAGGTCAATCTTCTTGGCTCAGAAGCCAGCTGTCTATATACTATCTATATACCCTAAGTCTCTAACCTTAAAGTGGAATACAAATGTGAACTTAATTTTGCCGACAACCAGCCCTGGGACATTATATGGCACCATAATGCACAGAGTGCTGAGTCTGGAGTCAGGAAGACTCATCTTCCTGAGTTCAAATCTGGCCACAAATATTTACCAGCTGTATGACCCTGGGCAAGTCACTTAATCCTGTTTGCCTCAGTTTCCTCATCTGTCAAATGAACTGGAGAAGGAAATAGCAAACCACTCCAGTGCCTCCACCAAGAAAACTCCAAATGGGGTCATGAAGAGTCAGACACAACTGAAACACTGAACAATATACCAGGCACTGTACTAACCTTTGGGTATGCAAAAAAGGGCACACAAAACCTCTCACTGCTCTCAAAGAGCTCCCTGTCTAGTCTAATGGGTCTAGTCCCTATCTGTATGAACCACACATACAGAATGTCCCCAAAATCCTCATGTGTACTAAGATTTGGGGAACCTCAGTTTGTTCATAGTGTTACAGAACATAGAACAGGGAGGGCCTTTATTGCACTGTTTTGGTTGTTTTCAGGGCAATGATGGTTAAGTGACTTGCCCAGGGTCACATAGCTAGTAAGTGTCAAGTGTCTGAGGTCAAATTTGAACTCATGTCCTTCTGAATCTAGGGCCAGTTCTTTATCCACTGTGCCACCTAGCTGACCCTGGGAGGGCCTTTAAAAGTAATTTTCTACAAACCCCTCATTGTATAGCTAAGGAAATCAAGCCTCAGAAAAATTGGAAAGAAATATGAAATCAGAAAGACCTAGGTTTTAATTCTACCCTTTATACCTACTTGTTTTACAACTGTGGGCAAGTCACTTAAATCCAAGGATTAAAGGGTTGGAGTCAGTTCCCACCACCTCAGAGAACCTATTGTTACATTTTCAGTGAGCATTCACACCTCAGAAAGTGGCAAACACTACAAATCAGGGCTTGATCTATTGTTTTGTTGATTGTCTAGACTTAAGAAAGAGAATGAGACACGTTCATAGTGAAGATTCAACTTAAAAGTATAGCATATTTTGTGGTAGAGAGCTGGTTGTTAAATATTCACCAGCATGCCACTGCTAAATCCCTCTGAACCCTAGTTTCCATATTTGTAATATGGATATAACAAGATAATGATGAGGCTCAAATGAGATAATGTGTAATGTGTTGTGCAAGCCTTAGTGAGCTCTATACCACAGGGTGCCTATGTCTCTGGAACCCCCCTATTGTAGGGTTTGGTACACTATGACTGCCCCAATTCATTTCATAGTATCTTGGATGTGACTTTGTATGGGCTTTCTAAAGATGTGTAAATGGATAGATTTGCTTATTAGAATTTTTTAAAATTTTTTAAATTGTTTTGCTGTGGGGCAATGGGGGTTAAGTGACTTGCCCAGTGTCACACAGCTTGTAAGTGTCAAGTGTCTGAGGCCAGATTTGAACTCAGGTCCTCCTGAATCCAGGGCTGGTGCTTTATCCACTGCACCACCTAGCTGCCTCCGCTTATTAGAATTTTGTAACTTGAAAGTACTACCTTGTGGGGAATGTAAATGAATTGATATTCTTTGGGAAAAAAATATGCATTCAGAGCCATTTTTATATGTATATTCATAATTAATGCTTCTCCTTACCTGGTTAGGATCTTTGTATTTTGGAATTTTATACATCTTTCCCTTTAGAATTTGAGTTAGCATTTCTTTGTAGAATCTCATTGGGGGAAAAAACCCTTAAGTGATTCCATAAGGTTTTTGATCTTATCTGAAAGGCCAAAACAAAGCTCTCCTCCAGGCACTAGGAAAGCAACTTAAAATTGGTTACTTGCACATCTACATGGTTTTAATTGCTTCTCGTTTTCTTTTGTTGTCACCCCTAAAAACAGCTGAGAATGTTTCTCCCTGTTTCCTCAATTATATCTTCATAGATAAGTGTTCATTTGCAGCTAAACAGCCCCCTTGCACCTGGTATCATAGATAAAATCCTACACAACTCCCTTATTAGCCAACCTTGAGTAAATGAGGAAACATTCCACTCATATTTGCATCCCCTCAGTCAAAGATCTTCAAGTGTAGCCATTAAAACAGAGGGAGAAGATAACAAACATATTCTTCTGTGCTTATCATTGTCCTTGAAAAGGAGAGAACATCTCTAATATATGCCAGAGAATGTACCTTTTCTATACAAAGGGAAAACTGGGCAACCATTTTGGACAGAGCTGCCATATTATCACCCTACTCTGATCACAGATTTGGAGGACAATAGCACTCCACCTCCTCCAGCTTCAGCCAGTGGTGAAGAACATGCTCCAATCTCCTTTAGACATGTAAGTCTCATGTATGAGCTTTCCCCTCTTCCCTTCTCCAGAGTGGAAGCTGGGTTACCATACAATCACTCATTTGAAGAGACATTTGCTACCAAGTAGAGGTATTGAAATGAGTAGGAGAAACCGATCATGTCTCCTCATTTTTAAACTCAAATTCACACAGAGAG
Source organism: Dromiciops gliroides (assembly GCF_019393635.1). Classification (NCBI taxonomy): domain Eukaryota; kingdom Metazoa; phylum Chordata; class Mammalia; order Microbiotheria; family Microbiotheriidae; genus Dromiciops; species Dromiciops gliroides. The sequence continues at coordinate 269,575,519 of NC_057865.1, read as the reverse complement.
CCCTCATTCTGAACACTTCAGTGAATGGCTCTCATTTACCCCATCTTTCTTCCCTCCCCAGGTTTAGTGTGGGAAATTTGGAATCATCGTAGTTATATAAATATAACTTGAGCCCCCATCTAGCACATTATCAACTGACAGACTAGACAGAAGCCATCAATCAAATAGCCAACATTAAATTCGGATGGAACCCTAATGATAAAGCAAGTAACAAAGGAAATCAAGAAACCTGGTCATGCTCCTTCTCTTCTACATAAAGGGATATGATTTCTCATCCTTATGGGAACATGCTGGAAACACCTCTCAAAGTTCTATTTCCTGACAATTAGCTAGCCTTCACTGTTGCCCTTTCCCTATGCCATTGGAGCTGCCTTTTACTATTTCTCTGCCAACCTGTTGCTGCCATCTACTGGAGCTTTCACTGGACTAGAGAGCTAGAGCTAAAAGGGTCCTTAGAGGTCATCTCTTCAGCCTCTCATTTTAGAGATGAGGAAACAGAAGCCCAGGGAGTGACTCAAGAACAAGTTTGGAACTCAGTTCATCTGACTCTAAATCTAATACTCCATTGTGTCCCACCACCTCTCCTATGTCATTTACCATTGGGGTTTCTTTTTCAGAGGTCTGTGGCTGCTATCATCAGAGCTTCCATCTGCTCTGACTTCCTTTTCCTCAACAAGCTACTTATACCATTTTCTAGACTTGTTATCTGCTATAAGTTATTTTTCCTTGAAGAGAGCGTTATCCCTTGCTTTATGTGAGACTACTCAGGGCCAACATACTTGGGGTTAATCAACACTTTTTCAGCTGTATAGTGAATCTGGCTTTTAGCTATTACTGACTGACACAAAGGGACCTCTTAAGTAACTGTCCAATTTTTTTTTAATTCAATTCAATTTTATTTTTCTAATTCACAAAAATCTATTTTCCCTCACTCCTATCTCCCTCCATTGAAAAGAATGACCAAATTTCTGCCTGTGTCCCAGAAATATGTCTCAGTCTGTACCCTGAATCCCTAAGTCCATCACATCTGTATCAGGCAATGATATATTTAAAAAAAACAAAAACTTCTTTATGTATTCCTCCTCTCTCTCTACCTTCCTTCTCCTTTCTCTCTCTGCCCCTCCCTCCTCCTCCCTCCATCTTAATCTATATCTATATCTATATCTATATCTATATATCTCTTTCCTTGCTTTCTCCTGCCTTCCCTTCTCTCCCCCTCCCTCCATCTTAATCTCCATTTCTTTCACCTCTATCCCCTTCCCTCTACCTTAATCCCCCTTCCTTCTTTCCCCTGTTCCCTCTTAATGTCCCTTCCTCTCCCTTCTCCTTCTTCCCTTCTCCCTCCTCCTCCTCCTCCTCCTTTAGCTCTCTTATCAATTAGGTTAAAGTAAATAAATTCCTTTCAGCTCCCATCATGCCTCTGGCAGCTAGCATCAGATCCATACAAATTACCTTGACACTTTGAAAAGCTTCAAAGAGGATGGCAGTTAGGTGTCACAGTGGATAAAACACCAGCCCTGGATTCAGGAAGACCTGAGTTCAAATACAGCCTCAGACACTTGACACTTACTAGCTGTGTGACCCTGGGCAAGTCACTTAGCCCTCATTGCCCACCCCCCCCCAAAATACAACGAACTGAAAAGCCTCAAGGAGATCCTTAGAAGTGACAAATACAGTGACCTTTGCCCTGCATCTCTGCCACCAAGACCAAGGTATCTTCACCAGCTAGTGACTTTCACTCTCTGCTCTGGCAAAGTTCCTTATCTCTCTTATATAAATGTAAATTATTACAATTATTTTTATTAAGCAGTTTCCCAGGTGTTCAACATCAGAGGCACATGATTTCACAGTGAGAGAGAAAGGATGCCCACCTCAGAACAAACCCTTTTCATTCCTGTCTCTGACAGTGGGCAGACCTGATCGTTGCTTATCCCTGGTCCTCCTCACTCCCATTCCTAGCCTGGTCTTCTCTGGAGCCCAGCCCCTTCCTTCTCTTAAGTGAAGAAGCCTGGGTGGCCAGAGACTTGAAGCCTTGAAGCCTGAAGGCAGGCGGCCCAATTCCGTTTTCTCCTCTCTGGCTGATAGCCCTGACCAGACTCTAAGCCTTTGGGGCAAAGAGAAGATAAAGAAAAGATTTTCAGAGCCCACTCAGTTCTTTCCCCTCAGAGGCCACCAGGAACAGACTGGTCTGTTTCTACATGCATTACACAAATTGCATTTTCCCTGCGTGCTCCTGATGCAAGGGCCCGTTTAGCTCCCATCAGCTACAGAGGGACGTTCGTCAGCCCCTACAACTGAACTCTCTCATTTTATCAGACACTTGAAACCTCTGCCAGCAACCGCGGAGGAAGCATGACACTTCTTTCCAGCCAGGTTGGACTTCTATCTAAGTATTTGACTGTGTTGACAGAAGAATGGGTTGAGATGATATAGACCTTACTGGAGCTGTTAGCCAGAGAGACTGAGGGAGGCCCCTTATGCCCACATCAGCCTTGGGTAGCAATCGCTCTGATAAAATGTACTTTTCTTGTGTTTATTTTTCCTGGTAATCATCTTCTGGGTCAAGAGAGGTACACTATTTCCATCTCGTGTTTCCTCTCTGCTCCCTTGCATTCTGTTCTTGTAAGTAGATTAACTGAGGGCCAGAGGCAAGATCAGCAAAATAGTCCATGCTTCAGATGGCAATGCAGGCTGAATTATTGAGAGGGGATCATTCACAAGGGAAACTGCAATGATTGAGGGGTCCCCGAATCAAAAAATGACTCAGCACAATAGAATTGTAATTCTCACTAATGCTCGGGGTGTCATTAAGAAACAAATACCAGGGGGCAGCTAGGTGGCACAGTAGATAAAGCACCAGCCCTGGAGTCAGGAGGACCTGAGTTCAAATCCAGCCTCAGACACTTAACACTCACTAGCTGTGTGACCCTAGGCGAATCACTTAACCCCAATTGCCTCACAAAAAGAAAAAAAGAAAAAAAAGAAACAAATACCAGTAGGCCGTTAGGTGTCTGTCAGTCAAGAAACATTTATAAAGGACCTGCTTTGTGCCAGGCTCTGTGCTAAGCACTAAAGATACAAAAAGAAGCAAAAAGCAGTCCCTGCTCTCAAGGAGTTTACAGTCTAATGGGGGAAACAGCAAACAGACAAAGATGTACAAACCTATTTACAGGGTAAATGTTGTTCAGTCATATCTGACTCTTTGCGACCCCATCTGGGGTTTTCTTGGAAAAGATACTGCAGTGGTTTGCCATTTCCTTTTGTAGCTCATTTTACAGGTGAGAAATTGAGGCCAATAGGGTTAAGTGACTTGCTTAGGGTCACAGGGCTAGTGTCTGAGGCTGGATTTGAACTCGGGTCCTTCCAACTCCAGGCCCTAACTATCTACTGTGCCACCTAGCTGCTCCACGGGACAAATAGAAAGTAATTTTAAAAGAGAAGCCATTATAATTTAGAAGGGTTGAAATTGGCTTCCTGTAGAAGATGAGATTTTAGTTGGGATTTAAAGGAAGCTGTGAAAGCCAGGAGGTGGAGTTGATGGAATGCTATACTTGGGGTTGGGAAGACCTGAGTTCAAATTTGGCCTGACATTCACTGATTGTATTACCCTGGAGAAGTCTCTACCTCAGTTTCCTCATCTGTAAAATGGGGATAATAATAGCACCTAACTCCTGGGATTGTTGTGAGAATAAGATGGGATGATATTTGTAAAGCACTTTGCAAAACTTAAGGCACTATATACATTCTAGCTATTATTATTAGAATGTAAACCTCTCAGAAAACTCTCGGGCAGAGTTATTTAACAACAGAGGCTATTGAAGCAGTATTTTCCATCCAGGGATCAGAGATCTAAAGTTGCAAAGGACCTCAGTGGCCAGCAAGTCCAGGGGTTCTTAGTGAGAGCTGGTGAATGTTTTATTTTTAATATTCTGATAAACGCACTTGAATATAATTGGTTTCCTTTGCAATCCTGTGTGTTTTATCTCACGAATTTTAAAACATGACTCTGAGAAGGGGTCAATCAGCCCTGCCAGACTGCAAAAGGGGTCCATGACAAGCAAGGTTAAGAACTGCTGCTCTAGCCAAAGCCTTCATGTCACAGGGGATCATCTTTCCAGCCAGGACAGTTTCAGAGGAGCTGGATTGTGTATTAAGTGGCTGATCTCAAGTGGTATAAACAGCAGCAACTGGATGAGAAGCACTGAATTAGGACTGGAGAGATCTCATGGTGCCCAGATTGACCAAGTTCACTGTTGTTAACACTTACGTGGATATCATTAGTGAGTTACCATCCAGGAAAGGCATTGGATTCAACAAACACTGATATTAAAGAGTCATTTTTTTAAAAAAATTTACCCTTGAGATAAAAAAATTTCTTGGCAGAGATGTAACCAAATGGAAGCACTGCTCAATGCTGGTAAAAGCTCTCCTGCCTACTTGTATTTGGATCCCCAGGACTGAGATGGAAAATATTTAATAAATGCACTATCTATTGGCCACATAATGAGAAGATGGGAGTCTTTGGAAAAGATCCTGAATGTTGGGAAAGATTGAAGGCAAAAGGAAAAGGGGATGTCAGAGGGTGAGATGCATAGACAGTGTCAAAGAAGCAATGAAAATGAGGTTGGACAGACTTTGGGAGATAGTGGATTATAGAAGGGCCTGGTGTGCTATGGTGAATGGGGTCATGAAGAGTTTGACCTGATTGAATGACTAAATGACAACACAACTTAAAAAAAAATCAGGGGCAGCTAGATGGCGCAGTGGATAGAGCACCGGCCCTGGAATCAGGAGTACCTGAGTTCAAATCCGGCCTCAGACACTTAACACTTACTAGCTTTGTGACACTGGGCAAGTCACTTAACCCCAATTGCCTCACTAAAAAAAAAAAAAAAAAAATCAAACCAGCAATAAATCTACCTACCTATGTGTCTGTCTTTATCATTCTATCAATCTCTATCTATCTACTACCCCCCCTCTCTATCTATCTCCTCTACCTACCTACCTATCCAGCCAGCCAGCTAGCCATCTATCCATCCATCTATCTTTATCAATCTATCTATCTCTATCTACCTATCTATCTTTATCAATCTGTATCTATCAATCTATCTGCATCTATCATCTGTCTCTGTTGGTCTGTCTCTTTATCTAGCTAGCTAGCTAGCTTTACTCACATGTAAGTGCTATTGTCAAACCATGTTTTTGCAGATGAGGGAAATGAAGCTGAAATTAAGTGACTTGTCCAAGGTCATACAGCTAATAAAGTGACTAAGGCAGGTTCTGAACGCAGGTCTTCTTGAACCCAGATCCAGCCCACTGTCCAAGTAACCAAAATACTCCTGAAATTCAGGGGCCATCTTGGTGCTGTGTTTGCATTTATTCTGAGATGCTCAGCTTAACTAGTATAAGAGTGGAAGGATGGGGGTGGGGGTGGGGGAAGGAGGAGATGAAGCAGCCATATTCTTTCTTATGACTTATCCCTGTTGAAAAGCCCCTAAGTCCCTTCAGGTTCTACCCTTCTAAATGCTCCACCACCACCACCCCAGGCCAGCCCTGCAGACACATTGGTAAATGGAATTTGAGGAAAGTAAAGGACAGGCTTGGTAGAAAGGAGAGGGAGGGAAGAGGAAGAGTCACATTCCTGTGAGATAGAGGATGGGGAGAGAACAAGCATGAGCAAGGGAAAAAAATTCTATAAATATCTTCTCAGCTCTCATGTAGCAGAAATTTGCCAAGGAAAATGTAGCAGATAGGAATGAACCTAAAGGCATAGAATAGGACCAAATTATGTGCAGATGGGAAACCCAGAGGAGCCTGGGATGACTCAAGTGGAGGGTTTACCTTGGGGAGTTGTGGGGAAAAGATTGAATGAGTGGGGGCAGCTAGGTGGTGCAACAGATAGAGAACTGGCCCTGGATTCAGTAGGACCTGAGTTCAAATCCAGCCTCAGATACTTGACACTTACTAGCTCTGTGACCCCGAGCAAGTCACTTAACCCTCATGCCCTGCAAACAAACCAAAACAAAACAAAAACAAAAGATTGAATGAGTAAAGTAGAACCTTGGAGTCCTTGAATGCAATAGTTTGGAACTTTTAGCCTTACGTGTGCTGACTACCTGTGTCCCTAGATTCATATACCCTGATGCTAGTGAGTGACATGAAAAGAAAGTTGAAAAGCCTTTCTGTTCTTCCTTTGGCCTCTTAAGTCAGCTTCTCTCCTTTTTCTCTCACTTGACTAGCTCACAGTTTTCTCTCTTGATTTATTTCTCCCCTTCCTAGGTTTTTGACAATTCTGTCTCTCTCTCTCTCTCTCTCTCTCTCTCTCTCTCTCTCTCTCTCTCTCTCTCTCTCTCTCTCTCTCTCTGCTTTGTATGTGTATGTGTGTGTGTGTGTGTGTGTGTATAATATGTATTTCATTTTACAGATGAAGAAACTGAGTCCCAGAGAAATGAAGTGACTTAGTGACTTGTCCAGGGTCACAAAAGTAGTAAGAAAAGAGAAGTGGGGTTTGAACCCAAGTATCATGTTCTTTCTATTGTAGTTCAATATGCCGTTATGCTGGTTAGTTTCAGAAGGTAGAATTGGGAGTGATAATATTAACATCATTGAGCATGCATATAATGCTTTATGAGTTGTAAAGCACTTTATAAATATTATCTCCTTTTATCTTCACAACAACCCTGGAAGACAGGTACTGCTATTACACTTTACTGATGAAGAAACTCATTTTGATGGCGGTTAAGTGACTTGCCCAAGGTCACACAGCTAGTGTCTGAGGTTGAATTTGAACTCAAATCTTTCTGACTCCTAGTTAAGCACTCTATTCACAGCAGAGGCAAATTTCAGCATGTTGTAAGTGAATATTTCCTAGTAACTCCAAGATGATAACTACTTAGTATCTTAGATATAGAGCTAGAAAGGTCCTCAGAGAAGGAGGAGGAGGAAGAGGAGGTGGTGGTAGTGGTGGCGGTGGTAGTAGTAGTAGTAGTAGTAGTAGTAGTAGTAGCAATAGTAGTAGTAGTAATAGTAGTAGTAGAACAATGTAAAAATAGCTCTTGTCTCCAGGGGCAGCAGAATAGAATGGAAAAGAACACTGTGTCAGAGAACATGGGTTTGAATCTTATTTCTTCATAGTTATTCTATTGTGTGACTTTGGGAAGCCACTTCTCTCTAAGTCTCTAGCTTCCTTTAATCTCTAGATCAGGGATTCTTTACCCTTTCTATTTTATGTCATGGGCCCTTTTGGCAATCTGATGAAGCCTGTGCACTCTTCTCCAATATAATGTATTATTTAAAAAATCATAATTGAAGGAAAGGGTAAGTTTCAGAGTTAAGAACTCTTGCTTTATATCTATGATTTTATGATCAATTTCCTTATCCCTAAGAGAGAATCAGAGTATAGGAACATTAAGGTCCTTTCTAGCCCTAAATTGTATGGACTATGTTATAAAACGTTTGGCTTGGATGAAAGGTCCCATCATTCCTTGCACATTCAGTTAATTTACTTTTGATCAAAGGATGATGAAACAGATATTGTTTTTGAGTTTTATGATTTCATTTGGAAAAGTTTCCTTAATTCCCTCTATTTAATCTTCATTAGCCTTTAAAATACCTCCTTCATTGTATAACCCAAAAGATTAATTGGATAATGATAGTACAATGCCTGAGAAGTGGAAAACCAAATTTTCAATAATTGAAGTGGTTCTGCCAACTCAACCACCTTGACCTCATGAGTGTTTTGTTGGCTTTGGCTATAAATCATGATGCATCCTGGGTAGTTGAAAGAGGTCAGGGGATTGGCCACCGTGTACTCAGATCCAAACTGGCTCATTTTCTGCCCATTATGCTGAGAAAGAAGCAGCAGAAGGTATTTTGTGAGTACTATAAATATCTCCTCCACACTCATACTGTGGAATCTTCCTGCACTCAGATGTAGCAGTAAATAACCAACTAATTCTTTCTCCACCCTCACCCCTAGGTTGGCTGAAGTTTAACTTTCTTTGAATCTCTCCTTTTCATAGAAGTAAAACCACATCCCGGGTGGAGGAGTTCCCTCCCCTCCCCCTCTTTCTCTTCCTCCCCTTCCCTTCAATCACCCCAGAACAAGACCTGGCCAGTCTGTGCTAGAGAAGAGAGCCAGGCTTTACCGGTGTGGGGAGAGGCATGACTAGTTAGAATTTAACCAAAGGGAGGTGAAAGAGAAGCCCCATTTCATCTTGGCCCTTGCCAAAAAAAGGCTTTCTAGTCACACCACCAGCAAAAGCGTGCCTGAGAGAGAGCTGCCTATCACTTTTTACGGGAGTTAAGCCAAAGTCTGTGAGAAATTTTGAGTTGATTCCAAGAAAATGAGGTTGGTTGAAAAAAAAAAATGCAGGCAGGTTAAACTTGGAGTTTTGACTTCAGGGTTTAGGAACAAGTCACAAAATGTAAACTGGGAACAAATGTCAGAAGAGCCCACTTACTCCTACCTATATGTATAGGGCTCAGAAAGTCTAACCTGAGAGCAGCCAATAATCATTTGGCAAATGATGAGTATATGCCAGGCACTGTACTACGGGGTACAAAGACAAAAAAGAGAGTCCCTCCCCTTCAGAAATTCACAATCTAGGGCAGCTAGGTGGTGCAGTGGATAGAGCACTGGCCTTGGACTCAGGAGGACCTGAGTTCAAATCCAGCCTCAGACACTTAACACTTACTAGCTGTGTGACCCTGGGCAAGTCACTTAACCCCAATTGCCTCACAAAAATAAAAAGAAAAAAGAAATTCACAATCTATATACAAATAGAGATAAGGACTAGACTCATGATTTCATTGGTACAGAGAACTCCCAGGGGATGAAACACTCTCTATCAATGCAGCTTAGCATCTTCTTTATAACTTATAGTCTTCAGAGTTGCCTAAAGCATTGAGAAATTGAGTGATTTACCCTGGGGTAAATCCAGATAGTATGTCAAAGAGGTGGGATACTAAGTGCAGGTCTTGCTGGTTTGAAGGCAGTCTCTATCAACTATAAACAAGCTAATTTTAGGGACAGCTAAGTGGCAAAATGGGTAGAGTGTCTGTCCTAGAGTCAGGAAGACCTGAGTTCAAATCTGGCCTCAGACACTTAGTAGCTGTGTGACCCTGGGCAAGTCACTTAATCCTATTTTACTCAGTTTTCAAAATTAGACTGGAAATAGCAAATCAATTCATTATCTTTGCCAAGAGAATGCCAAAAGGGGGTCATGAAGAGTCAGACATGTCTGAAAAATGACTAAACAACAACAAATTTTAGGGGGAATGTATTTGCACCATGTAGAGGCTATGCTTCAATCTCAATGAGCATTTTTTTTTTTTGGTGAGGCAATTGGGGTTAAGTGACTTGCCCAGGGTCACACAGCTAATAAGTGTCAAGTGTCTGAGGCCGGATTTGAACTTAGGTCTTCCTGACTCCAGGGCCAGTGCTCTATCCACTGCGCCACATAGCTGCCCCATCATTGAGCATTTTAAGGGGTTAAAATAACTCACTTATTTTAACTAAGATCTCTAGCTTGGCTTAAATCCTTCAGCATATATGTGAAGATATTTTTGAAATTTACAAGTAGTTATGAATTTCACAAGTTTTAAAAAATTCTTCAGGAAAATCAGGGCTGTCAACTGATTCCCAGTAGCTATAGTTAAGTTCTCTTTAAACCCAAGCTAACAACAACAAAAATAATTGGGACCCTGCCTTGTATTTTCATTAATATAGAGAATTCTTGGTGCTAATGGGCACTTACTTTCCAATTCACAGTCTTCGAAAGTTGCTTGGAGCACTCAGATGTTAAGTGACTTGCTATGGTCACCTACTTAGAGCAAGACAGAAACAGAACATAGGACGGTTTTCACATACTTGAAGATAGCTATCATGTTCCCTTTGAGTCTTTTTTTCTCTGAGCTAAAATATGTTTTGTTCCTTCAACCGATCATTTTTTGGCTATCAGATCACACTGCTGACTCATTATACTTTCAGTCCAATAAAACTCTCTAGGTTTTTTTCCCACAATGCCTCCCCTAGCTCATATTTGTGAAATTTATTTTTATGCCCAATGCAAGACTTTACATTTATCCCTCTGGAATTTTGTATTCTTAGATTCAGTCCAACCGTCTAGCCTACCAAAATTCCTCTGGATTCTGACTATCATCCGTTGTGTTAGCTATCTCTTCAAGTTTTTTTATTTTTTATTTTTTTTGTTGTTTGGTTTTTGTGGGGCAATGAGGGTTAAGTGACTTGCCCAGGGCCACACAGCTAGCAAGTGTCAAGTATCTGAGGCCGGATTTGAACTCAGGTACTCCTGAATCCAGGGCCAGTCCTTTATCCACTGCGCCACCTAGCTTTTAAAAAAATTTTTATTATCTGCAAACATAATACGTGTACTCTCTATGCCTCTATTCAAATTATTATTTTAAAAAAATGTTAACTAGGACAGACCCAAGGACAGTTCCCTGGTATACTCCCCTGCCATGTTGATATTAAACCATTAAGAGCTATTCTTTGAGTCCAGCCATCCAACTAGTTTTGCCTACATTGTATTATTGGCTAGTTATTATCGTTATATAGCTTCATTTTGTCAAGAAGAAATGGATGTAGTAATTTCACAAAAACTTTGCTAAAATATAGATAAATTATATCCACACATTCCCCTCATCTTCAAGTTTAGTGACCCTGTAAAAAGAAAAGACAAGGGCATTAGTCTGGCATGATCTGCTCTTGAGAAAATTATCTTGACTCTTTGTAATCATTACTTCCCTAAGTATTTGCCAAGCATCTCTTTAATAATCCATTCTAGGGGGCAGCTAGGTGGTGCAGTGGATAGAGCACTGGCCCTAGATTCAGGAGGACCTGAGTTCAAATCCGGCCTCAGACACTTAACACTTACTGGCTGTGTGACCCTGGGCAAGTCACTTAACCCCAATTGCCTCACTAAAAAAAAATATAATAATAATCCATTCTAAAATTTTCTTAGAAATCCAAATCAAGCTTACTGTCCTAGAGTTTTCAGACCCTATTCCCCTTCCCCCCATTTGCCCATCTCTAATTTTGTGGTACATCTCTCATTTCCCATTATCCTTCACATATTACTGAGTGCCTTAGCCATCACACCTGCCAATTCTTCTAGGTTTCAAGAATATCATTCATCTCAGAAAGGTGACTTAAGTTCATGAAGGGCAGCTCAGTGCTCTCTTGCCATCTTTCTTATTGTGAGTATCAGCTACTTGTTAGTCATTTATTCTATCATTTCCCATGTAAATTCATTCTCTCTTGCAGAGAAAACAGAAACAAAGTAAGAAACGAGCATCTCTAACTTCTCTCTGTTAGTTGTCATTGTCCCATCAATCCCCAAGCAAAGCACCATTCTTCTTCCTTTGATTTCTTTCCCATCCCAATATGGCTGAAATTTTTCCAAATAAACTTTACCTTGTCCTTAGCTTCTCTGGTCAGCCCCACAGACATCTTTACTACATTCCCAAGTGTCACAGGTCACAGGTTGGGAAATAATTCCAATAACATGCATATTGCAATACTCTAAGCTTGCAGAACTTGGCACAGGCAACTTACTCCCATACCTCCTGTGCTGGAAAGACTCTCCCTCCTCCCTTCTCTCTCCTAGAATCTCTAGTTTCCTTCAAGGAGGGGTTCAATTACTCCATAATACAAGAGGCTTTTCCTGATGCCCCCAATTGCTAGTACCCCCCATTAGTTTCTAGTTACTATATACATATGTGTGTGTGTGTGTGTGTGTGTATTATTTATTAACTTACCTGTGTACATGCTGTTTCCTATAGTAAAATGCAGAAGCCTCTTGTGGGCAGGGATTTTAAAAAAAATTAAATCCTCACCGCAGACAGTAGGTGCTTAATGAATTATTGTTGAATGAAATTGATGACTAGTTGTTTGCTCAGTTGAGTAGGCCTCTCTATTTTATTTTTTATTTTTGTTTGTTTGTTTTGTTTTGTTGGGACAATGAGGATTAAGTGACTTGGCCAAGGTCACACAACTAGTAAGTGTCTGAGGTCAGATTTGAACTCAGGTCCTCCTGAATCCAGGGCTGGTGCTTTATCCACTGTGCCACCTAGCTGACCCTGAGTAAGCCTCTCTAAAGGGGAGATACACATTTGAGGGAGACAAGTATGGTGCAGTAGGAAGAACACTAGACATGGACTCAGAGAAATTAGGTTTGAATCCTGCCTCTGCTACTTCCTGTGTGAGCTTGGGCAAATCATTTAGTCTCTACAAAGACCTCAGTTTCATCATCTGTAAAATGAGGGGGGAGAATCCAATTCTAAATCTATGAGGCTATAATTGTATGACTCCACAGAGTCTAAAAAGCCTAGACTTTTAGACTGGCCTCCATATATCATCCTGACCTCTTGCTGGTGAGGCAGAACCTGCTGTGGCCAGGACTGAGAGTCTTCCTTGGCTTGAGGAAGCAAGGAGAGTCCATGGCTGGGTGCCTGTCACTCAGAAAGGGGCCAGGGGTGTAGGGTCATAGATTTAGAGTTCAAAGATCCATTAAAGACTAATTCAACCACTTTCATTTTACAGATCAGAAAACTGAGTCCCAAGAAAGGTCAAGTGACTTGCCTGTCCTGGATCAGACAGGAAGTAAGCAGCAGAGCTCAGATCTGAACTTATATTCTCTGACTCTAGCTCTAGTATTCTTTTTTGTTGTTGTTTTGTTTAAGATTTTTTGGGGTGTGGTGGGGCAATAAGGGTTAAGTGACTTGCCCAGGGCCACACGGCTAGTAAGTGTCAAGTGTCTAAGTCCGGATTTGAACTCAGGTCCTCCTGAATCGAGGGCTGGTGCTTTATCCACTGCACCACCGAGCTGGCCCTTTAGTATTCTTTTGGATTTGGTCAGGCAAAACCAGAGGTTAGTTCCCAGGGATACTACATACTAAACCATGGTGGGAGAAGTCAGAGTCATCATTGGAATCACAGTAGGGTTTGAGAATAATGAGCAAAGAGGCATGTTCAGAAGAGCAGAGCATCCCAAACTGAAGAACAGGCAAGACCCAGAGTTTCAGAGAATCCACCATTTGCTATGTTCACCTTCCTACAGGTTGATGGGAGTTTTTATGCCAGATGAGGCCTCCTCTTCAGTCTTCCCCAAATGAATTGCAGTTGTGCTCCCAATTTAATGAAACACAATTTAATTCAGTTTTTTTAAGCACCTATGGTGTGCAAGGTATTGTGTCAAGTTGAAATTGTTTTGAATTGACTTATCTGTGTGCACATTCTATTTCCCCCCCAATTCCCTATCCCCCATAGAATACTGCATAAGTTCCTTGGGAGTGGGACTTACTCTCATATTTGCCTTAGTACCCCAGTGACTTTTACTCATAGTAGGTACCTTATAAACCTTAGTTGAATAGAAGGACTCTACATTATACTTTTTGTTGTTCAGTCATTTCAGTCGTGTCCAACTATTTAAGATCCCATTTGGGGTTTTCTTGGTAAAGGCAATGGAGTGGTTTGCCATTTCCTTCTCCAGATCACTTAACAGAGGAGGAAACTGAGACAAATGAGTTGAAGTGACTTGCCCAGGGTCACACAGGTAGTAAGTGTCTGAGGCCAGATTTGAACTCAGGTCTTTCTGACTCCACGTCCAGTGCCCTATCCACTGTACCACTGAGATTCCCTTCATTCTACTAGATACTGTCAGTTATTATACTCTGAAACAGGGTTTCTTAACTCGGTATCCATTAATTTTTGTTAATATTGTTAACTGAATTTTAATATGGTTCATTTTTTTTTTGCAATCCCACTTCATTTTCTGCATTTAAAAAATGCAATTCTGAGAGGAAATACATAGATTTCACCAGACTGACCACCAAAGGGGTCCAGCACACACACACACACACACACACACACACACACACATACACATACACACACACCTGCGCACACACGCGCACACACACGCACACACAAACAACAACTCTGCTCTCTGACAATGGCTAGCTCAAAAGGGTGACCTCTTTGTACTCAGTTTATAAGGTAAGCTAGAACTTTAGAATACCTACCCATGGCCCTTGGACTTCTTCATATGGACTATATTCTATCAGACCTGGTCAAGTTCAACTAAACTTACTCATTGTCAATTGTTACCACTCAGGGCCGCTAGGTGGCGCAGTGGATAGAGCACTGGCCCTGGATTCAGGAGGACCTGAATTCAAATTCGACCTCAGATACTTAACACTTACTAGCTGTGTGACCCTGGACAAGTCACTTAACCCCAATTGCCTCACCCCCCCCCCAAAAAAAATTGTTACCACTGGTTTTTCTTTCACCCCGTTGTTCCTTGATGTTGATTTTCCCAAGGGGACATTGCATGGTGTAAATCCCATTTATTGGATATTTAATTAAATGTAGCTGCTTCTGCTTCTATTCCTTGAGATTGTCAGGGGAAGGGCAAATTCATAAGAGGGTTGAGCCGTTCCCATTGCCGAGGTCAGAGGGCCATGTACACTACAAACCTTTCTTTTGAATTAATTGGACAGATTATGTCTGTAACATATAATCCTGCTGAGCCCAGGGGTTCTGGGGCACTGGCTCCCAACACATGAAGCACACAAAGGCAATGAGTTCCAGAGCCTCTTGCTGATTCTCACAAAAGACAGGCCAAATCCAGACTCTGAGCATTTTCACTGGTCATTCTCCATGCCTGGAATATTCTTTCTCCCCATCTCTATCTCCTGATTTCCCTCTTCCTTAAAGTCCTAATAAAACTCCATTTTCTACAGGGAGCCTTTTCTGATTCCCCTTTGGCAGTGCCTTCTCCCTGTTGATTTTCCCCAATTTATCATTGTGATATCTTCTTTGTATGTGGCTGTTTGCATGTTTGCTCCTCCATTAGACTATGAGCTCCCTGAGGGCAGGCACTCTCTTTTGCCTTTCTTTGTATTCCCAGCCTTAGTACTATTGACTGACAGAATGGAGGAGGTGAGGTTCCCTGATTAGATTCATTAAATATCTTCAAGACAGGAAGTTTTTAAAATCACATGAAGAAGATCTTATATTCACTAATTCCACCCATTCACAAACTGCTAATTTACTTGATGGTTAATTATAGGAAATATTTTTTCTCAGTGTGGTTGGAGCTATAATATATCAGAAGGCAAAATATTGTTAATAATTATATAAACACAACTTTAGTGCTACCAACAATTTAAAATATTTTCAGTTGCTGTTATAACCAGGGATTTGTTGATGGTACATTGGGGCAGACCAAAGATGGTATGGAAACCACAATGTGACAGATAACTAGCTACAGAGCAGGTGTTGGAGAGAAGCCAGAGTAGGAGACAAAAGTAGAATGGTATGAAGACAGATGGTCATTATCTGGGAGATCGAGAAGTGGGCTAGCAGGGGCCCAACCATTAGGATCAAGGCTCAGGGGTGGAATTCACGAGTATGAAAAGACTGCAGGAGGCAAGGTAGGGAGAACCCTTGACCTGAAGGGCTTAGGAATAGTGAGCTGGGAATAGAGATGGACACTCAAAATAACAGAGCTACAATAAACACTATAAAGCATCTAGTCCACTGTCCCTGAATGGGAATCCTCTTTACAGTATTCCCAACAAGCCATCATCTAGCATCTGCTCAAAGTCATCTAGTGAAAGGAACCTTCCTAATTCCCAAGGCAGTATACTCTTCTCAAAGTGCTAAGAGAGATCCTAAATCTTACAATCTTCAACCTTTACCCATTGCTTCTATTTCTTCCCTCTAGGAAAAAGTAGAACAAATCTAATCTTTCTAATGACAACCTTCAAATGCCTACAGGCAGCTATCTTGTCCCACCCCACCTTCCCACTCTCTTCAACTAATTCTTCTCTTCAAGATAAAAATATCCATTTTCTTCAACTATGCCTGGCAGTTCTGAGACTCCTCACCACATGTGGCCCTTCTCTGGACTTGTACCAGTTTGCTAATATCCTTCTTAAAATGGGATTTCTGGAGCTGGACCCAATATTTCAGCTATGTCCTGACTAGAGCAGAGATTCAATTTAACAAGGGTTTGTTAAATGCCTACTATGTACAAGATACTGGGAATACCGAGGCCATAATGAAACCCTATTTTCCTCCAGATTTATATTCTACTGTAGCAAGACTATTACCTTCCCCATCACAGATACTGCTTTTATTAATACAGGCTAAGATCCCACTCACTTTTCCATTAGCTAATATGTCACATTGTTGACTCATGTTGAGCTTGCAATGTGCTCAAATTCTGAAGTTTCAGCTGTAAGGGACCCTCGAGGCACTCTAGTTAAAGCTATAGTGGAATAAAAGTCCACTCTACACACTAAGTAGAGTTTAACCTTTTGGAGGAAGATTTCCAGTGAAGGTAAATCTCCTGAAGCAACCTATTCAAATGCTGGATAGTTATAATTTTCTTTTCTTTTGTTTTTGTTCTTGTTGTTGTTGGTTTTTTGTGGGGCAATGAGGATTAAGTGACTTGCCCAGGGTCACACAGCTAATAGGGGCAAGTGTCTGAGGCCTGATTTGAACTCAGGTCCTCCTAAATCCAGGGCTGGTGCTTAATCCACTGTGCCACTTAACCTCCCTGGATAGCTATAATTTTAAAGAAGTATTTCTTTATATCAGGACTACATTTGCCCCTTCAACTTTTTCCTGTTGTTCCTTGTTCTTCCCTCTGGGGAGAAGTAGTCTAATCCCTCTTCTATATTATAGCCCTAAAATATTTGAATATAGCTATCAATGCCCTACCTCCCCCATACATCACTTTTCTTTTTGCAGAGCAATGAGGGTTAAGTGACTTGCCTAGGGTCACACAGCTAATAAGTGTCAAGTGTCGGGGCAGCTAGATGGCGCAGTGGATGGAGCACTGGCCCTGGAGTCAGGAGGACCTGAGTTCAAATCCAGCCTCAGACACTTAACACTTACTAGCTGTGTGATCCTGGGCAAGTCACTTAACCCCAATTGCCTCACTTAAAAAAAGTGTCAAGTGTCTGAGGCTGAATTTGAACTCAGGTACTCCTGAATCCAGGGCTGGTGCTTTATCAACTGTACCACCTAGCTGCCCCTCCATACATAACTTTTCAAGTCTAAACATTTTCAGTTTTTTCAACTGATCCTCATATGGCATGATCTCAAAATCTTTTACCATCTTGGTTTAAAAAAAAAAAAAACACATGAAGTCTTGTCTAGCACATCCCCCATTCTGTACTTATTTATTTTTTGAACCCTGTTGGAATTTACATTGATATAAACTTATACATCTTATTAAGTTTGTTCTAGAATTTTAGCTTTTTGGAACACTTTGAGATCCTGACCCTGACATGTGACAAATTAGTTATTCCTCCCCACTTTTTGTTGTCTACAAATTAGATAAACACTATCATCTATGCCTTTACCCAATTCACTGATAAAAATGTTGAACAGAATGGGTCCAAGGACATGAGCCCTATGGCATTCTTCCACAGATCTTTCCCTGGGTTGAAAGAGACTCATTAATTACCAAACTTTGGATCAAGTCTATCAACTAGTTCTGAACCAATCTGCCTGTGCTCTCTTTAATCTAGCCTGAATCTTCCCATGCTTTCCACAAGACTATGATCAGAGGCTCTGCAAACTTTGAGTCATATAAATGTAACTTATTATTTTGTCATTATTATGGTTATAAAAAAATTCTTGAATATCTAGGTCTGCCTATAGTATTCCTTGGATATTCCCATCTATTAACCCTGTCAAAAGAGAAAGCTTAGTTTGGCCTGACTTGTTCTTGATGAATTCTTGGTAGCCAATAATTATCAACACTGCCCTTGACAAGTTATCCTGAATTACTTTTCAAATAATGTGTTCTAAAATGCTGCTGGGAAAAAAATCCAGATCAGCCACCGGTAATTGGAAGAAACCATCTTCTATTCTTAAAAATTGGACATTCACCTATCTACACTCCTATGCCATCTCTCCAGTTCTTTAAAATTTTTGCAAGATTACAAATAGTAACTCAGCAAACACTTGCAAGTTCTTTTAGTACCCATGCAGTTCATTTAGATGTAGTGATTAAAATTTAGTAAAGGTAAAAGAGACCCGGAGTTGGGAAGATATGAGTTAAAATCCAGCCTCAGACACTTACTAGCTGGATGACCCTGGACAAGTCACTTAACCCTTATTTGTTTCAGTTCCTCATCTGTAAAATGGAGACACATTGGAGAAGAAAAAGGCAAATTACTCCAGTATCTTTGCCAAGAAAACCCCATGGACTGTCCATGGGGTCACAAAGAGTAGGGCATGACTAAACAACAATGGGTAGTTTACCATCTTCTCACTTTTCCTCTTTTCCAGTTCTCAGTTTTTTTATCTGTACTTTCTCATCAGAAGATGATTTTCATTGATGGAGGAAAGAGAAGCATAATAATACTGAAGTTCTCTCTCTCTCTCTCTCTCTCTCTCTCTCTCTCTCCCCTGTTGTTCATAATTTGCCTTAATTTATTGAAATATTTTAATTTTGAAATTTGTAACTATGGAGATCTGCACCATTCTGTGCATTACTCTTCTTCCTGGGGGAGATAATATGTGAACAAGCAGAGAGCTAAAATTTTCTCCCAGGCATCAGGTCCAGGTACATTAATATTATTTCTTTATAATCTAAATGAGAGTTACTCTTTGAAAAATGATGGCAATTTTGAGATAATTTCTATGAACTTTTAAAAACATCTACATGTCTCTGGATGAGCCACCTGCTGATTTAATTTGTCACTGAAGAAATAGCTTCCATCAATATCTGGGTTCCCCCCCCCACCCCCCGACATACAGAAGATGGATCTCTCTATTTTTCTCAAATAACTTGTTTGTATTTATATTGTGCATCTTCCTAAGGAAAAACTCACAATATATTGTGAAAACTCCAGATATATTTTGAATATATTGATACATACTGAAAAAACTCCAAATACATTTAATTTCTTCTCATGATTGTTGTTCTTTGTCCTTTATTCTCAAAGAGGACCATGACATCAAGATGATGTCATGAATTGCAGTGAATTGGAGTTAAATGAGGTAGGGCTGTGCAAGATCACCAACCTCACTCTCTCTTCCAGAGCCATCTGGGTCCATTGGAGTTAAGTGACTTGCCCAGGATCACCCAGCTAGTAAGTGTCTGAAGTAAGATTTGAAGTCGAGTCCTCCTGACTCCAGGGCCAATGCTTTATTCACCACGCCACCTAGTTACCCCTTCCTCCTCATGAATTCCTAAGCAGAAGGAAGGAGGGAAGGATAACTGGTTCTTTTTTCAATTGTGGAAATTAGAGCTTTGCTTACCCTCGGTGTCGGCACCAGACAGAGATCTCTTTGCATGACTGTAGCAAATTTTTAGTTTATCTCAATGGGAACTCATTCTTGGCTTCTTTTCTAAAGTTGAGGTGACATGAACAGAATGAATGACTGGATCCTAGTATGACTGACATGATCATTTGTATTGATTTGTCCATAGTTCAAGTACCCTCACTCTAGATTGAAAGTAAAAAGGAGTAAACAGTTTGATAGAACAAGAAGAATCCTGGATTTATTGTCAGTGAACCTTTTTTCGAACCCTGGCTCTGCTGTGTCCCACTTATGTGACCTTAGGGAGGTCATACCCTTTCTAGGCCTCAGGTTTCTCTCTTTTTAAAAGTATTTTATTATTTTCCAGTTACATATAAGGATAGTTTTCAACATTTGTTTTCAGGGGATTTTTAGTTCCAAATTTTTTTCTCCAACCATCCCTTCCCTCCCTCCTCCCCAGGATGGAAAGTAGTATGATATAGGTTGCATATGTACAATCGCATTAAATATATTTCTACATTAGTCATCTTGTGAAAGAAGAATCAAAGCACAATGGAAAAACCTCAAAAAAAAAAAAGGAAAAAAACCAGTCCAAAAGTAGAAACAGTATGGTTCAATCTGCATTCATAATTCACAGTTCTTTTTTTCTGAATGTTGAGAACATTTTCTATCATGACTTCTTTGAAACTGTGTTGGATTGTTGCACTGCTGAGAAGAGCCAAGT
This sequence comes from Dromiciops gliroides, assembly GCF_019393635.1. Lineage (NCBI taxonomy): Eukaryota > Metazoa > Chordata > Mammalia > Microbiotheria > Microbiotheriidae > Dromiciops > Dromiciops gliroides. Next base: position 269,555,483 of record NC_057865.1, on the reverse strand, counting down.
CTGTCCCCATTGTTCATCATAAAATGTTGCTGTTACTGTGTACAATGTTCTCCTGGTTCTGCTCCTCTCGGTCAGCATGAGTTCATGTAAGTCCTTCCAGTTTCTCTGAACTCCTCTTGCTCATTGTTTCTTACAGCACAATAGTATTCCATTACATTCATATACCACAACTTGTTTAGCCATTTCCCTGTTGATGGACATTCCCTTGATTTCCAATTCTTTGCCACCACACAGAGAGATGCTATATATATTTTTGTATGTGTGGATCTTTTTTCCTTTTCCATGGTCTCTTTGGGATATAGACCTAATAGTGGTATTGCTGGGTCAAAGGGTATTCACAGTTTGATAGCCCTTTGGGCATAGTTCCAAATTTCTCTCCAGAATGGTTGAATCAGTTCACAGCTCCACCAACAATGCATTAGTGTTCCAATTTTTCCACAGCTTTAGGCCTTAGGTTTGTCATCTGTAAAGTAAGGAGTTGGATTAGATGATCTCCAAGGTTATTCCTATTTTCCATTTTCTATTTCTATTTTATTGCTCTAAATTCTATGATGGACCTAGGTACTTGATGCCGGGATCCCTGGATGTCTGAGTACTGGTGTTCTGTGATCACCAGCACAGGATAACCAAGAGACTTAGAGGCAAGGTCGTACCTATTGGGAAACTTGGGAAGATTGAGCACCACCTAAGCTCTTTGGTACTCTGTGTGACCTCAGAAAGTTTGAAACACAGACAGCACATATAATGTCCCCCAGTGCACACACAATTCCACGGAATACACAGACCTATTAGTTAAGCAGGAAGGATGCTGGTCTTCCCATGGAATTGATTTGCAATGTGAAGAGGAAAACTAGAGTCAGAGTCTGGATTGGGCTTTTCTGAAATTATTGCCTGATGTTTTGATAGCACAAATAGGAAGCCAGGAAAATCAGAGAATGTACAGTAATAAATTCAGGGAAAACTTTGGAAAGCCATCCTCTATATCTGTTGGCACAGTCACCAACTTCAGCTGGTGATGACATGTTCTATGTGAGGCCGCTTTTTCAGGCTTATAATTGCTTATATAATTTTCCTGGGAAGTCAGTCAAATTTCTGCCATGATACCCTTTATTTGTCTTAAAACAATCCACTAATGCTATGTCAATTAATCAATCAACAAGCATTTATAACACCTCTATTAAGTCCCAGATACAGTGCTTGGCACTGGGAATATAAAGACAGGCAGAGAGTAGTTAAGTGATTTTCCCTGGGTCCCACAGCAAGTAAATGTGTTAATTGGGATTTGAACTTGGGTCTTCTTGATTCCAGGTCCAGAGAATTATTCACTACAAAATGGGTAAATATCTACTTTCGATCAAGGTGGTTGTTTCCACATTTCCCCTTCCAGGTACCTTCACAGTGAAGGGGAAAAAATGATTAATTTAGAGAGTTGCTGCTGCAATAGAAAATATTTGTGCATGTACTTTGGAAGAAAAAAAAGAAATCAAAGATTGTCTTTGAGAAGCTACGGACAAGGGACATCCCATATGCCCATATGCTGGTGGAAGTGGTCAAGGAGAAGAAGTAAGAAACAGAAGAGTACAATAGAATGGGGATGAAGTCAAGAGCTAACTGGGAATGCAGCGTGAGTTTTCCTTCACAATTTTCCCTCTGAAAACTGGTTTTATTGAGGTGGTGACTCTAGCTTAATGTTGTAAACCAAATTTTTCCAAAGGAGATTTGGTTTTTTGGTACCAATAGCAGTGTTTCCATAGTCAAAATCATTCCTAGATGGAAAAGCAATGGCATGTCTTATAGCATGGACAATGACAATAAGCTAACATTTATAAAGCCCCTTAACATTTGCAAAGTTTATCTATATATGCATGCATGTATATGTGTGCATATAAATATCAAAATTTCATTTGGTCCTCTCAAGAACTCAGTGAGATAAGCATCATTATTATCACCATTTTACAAATGAGGAAACTGAGATGAGAAAGAATTAGTGACTTACCCAGGATCATACAACTAACATCTGAGGCAGGATTTGAACAGAGGTCTCCCTGATTTCAAGGCTAGTGCTCTATCCACTGTTACACCACTGCCTCCATAGAAGAAACCAAAGGTTCCTCCCACCGCTAATCCCCACGTTCCCTTGTGGACCAAGTACAACAGCATTCAAAATGTCCTTTACCATATTTTTTCTTTTGCAAATCTGTATAAAATCTGCTTGGGCAGACAATAGGGAAAGAAAAAGGCTTAATCAAAAGGAAAAAACAAAACCTAATGGCCACATTTCAAGGAATAGATATATCACAACATAAAGGAAGGTACATTGCATTGAGAATTACAAATATACCTGGGTCCTAGTCTTGGCTTTGTCAACAGCCAATTGTATGTGAACGTGCCTCAGTTTCCTTCACTGTAAAGTGAGGGTCTTGAACTAAATGATCTCTAGTATCTAATCCATATGTAACATATCAACTGTGACTCAGTCTATGAAGGCCTGAGATTGACCTCAGCTCCTAGTTATTTCCCTCCCTCTCATTTCATGTCTCATCAAACACTCCCCTTGTCCTCACCATAAACACAAGCTGCTAAAGCTTAGCCCTGGAAGATCTTAGTTCATTATCCAGCAAACAGGTCTATCAGCCAATCATCTGTCTCTTTTAAATAAAATTTATTTTTGCCAAGGAATATAACAAGAAGTGTGTTGGAATTGTGTTTTCTTCCAACTGAAGTCAACCCAACCCAATCAATCAATTAACCTCAGCAAGCTATTTATTAAGTTGTCTGCTCTGTGTAAGGCACTGTGCTAGGCATTTGGACACAAAGATGTACGGTGAGATTCTAGTTTGCTGAACCAAGCCCTGAAGAAAGACAAGAATTCTGAAAAGGTTGAGATGATGAGACAATTTCCAGGCAAGGCAGATGGCCTATGTGAATGCATTGGGGAAGAGATGATAGATTGAGATCTGGAAATGATCTTCAAGACACCTAGTCTAACACCCTGAAAATACTAATTGAATAATCTAGTTCCCAAAGATGTGAAATGACTTGTCCATGTCACATGGCTACTGAGTGACCGAGTTGGAATTTTAACCTAGGTGCTCTGAATCCAAATTTAGTGCTCTTTTATCTTTATCCTCTTGCAAATTGGGAAAATAGCCTTTTACATAGTCTTTGGAAACTTTCATTGTTACAGAATTTAAGAATTATTTTGGCATTTAGGAAAACTCACTTTTCTTTTTTTAAATTTTACTTATTAATTTATTTCCCCCCCCCCAATTACATGTAAAAACAATTTTCAATATTCATTTTTAAAATGGGAAAACTCTCTTTTCTAGGGGTTATGTGGCAGAAAGTACCTTCAATAGAGTTGCAGGAAACTGTCGGGGACCAAAGAGTATTTTCCAGGTATGAAGGATGCTTCTTTTCTAGTAATCTTCTTGAGATTTTTAGCTTGACGTCTCCAGAACCTAGCACACAATAATAAATAATAATGAAGGTTTGTTGGTTGAGTGATTGATTGACAGATTGTAAAAGCTGAATAACTGAGAACTGTTTACAGGCCAGTAACATAAGGATTAGCCCAATAGGTTCTGTGTGCACTCTTCCCCTCCAAACAAAACAAAACAAAATCTGTGTTACAGGGCTTTCTGAAGACGAGCTTTCTTCTATTCAGCAGTGTCAATAGGCTGGATCACTAATGTGGTCAAGAAAATCAGAGGCTTAGAGATAATTTAGTCTCAATTCCTCATTTTGTAGATAAAGAAACCAAGACTCAGAGATGATAAGTGACTGTTGATCAATGTTAACAGTCAGTCAGTCAATAAATATTTATGAAGCACCTATGATGTAGCAGACACTCTGCTAAGTACTGGGAATTCAAAGGAAGGGGGGAAAAGGCAAGCCTTGGTCTCAAGGAGATTACAATCTAATGAGAAAAGAAAAAAATCATAAAAGGGAACTGAAAAACAGGGTGGAAGGTACCCAGTGTGTGGTCATGATAGAGAAGTCCAAGGGGTTACATTCAAGTGGAAAATGAAGAGATGGTTGGCCTAGGTCCCCTCCCTAAAAGGAGGTTCTGAGAGGAATTCTTTGCTCTACATCCTCTGATCAGAAGAAAAGAAGGGGTCCAGGGGGCAATGGGTACTATTGAGAGACATCGTGACATAGTCAATACCATTTCGGACTTGGAGTCAGGAGGATCTGGATTTATTCCCACCTCAGATACTTAATAGCTCTCTGACCCAGAGCAAGTCATTTAATTTCCTTTGGACTTCAGCTCAATAGCCACTTCCTGGGGGGTGGGGGGTGGGGTGGGAAGGTCTTTCTCACCAGAAATTACTTTGTATGTACTTTGAATATGCAGCATTCCCTTCTGTGCTACTCTCTTTGATCACACTCATAATTTGGGCTTCTCAGGGGTGTGTGTGTGTGTGTGTGTGTGTGTGTGTGTGTGTGTGTGTGTGTGTGTGTGTGTGTAAAATGATCGATCTCAGCTTCAAAGTACTCTGTGGGTCTGTATTCCCAAAAGTATAGTTCATGAGCTCCCACCAGTATGTTCCCTTTCAATAATCCCCTTTCAGCAGTCCCACAGAGGTTGCATTTGGTTCAAAGCAAGGGTATTTCTAGAAATGGCATGGTAAGAAACAAAACATCTTTGTTATAAACCTGGGGCATATTCTCTAACAAACACAGCATTATCAGGAAGAGTGAACACACATGGAGAACAAAAGAAGAAAGGGAATCATGTACAGAAAGTAGGTGGGGCAGTGGATAGAGTACCCACCATGGAGTCAGGAAGACTCATCTTCCAGAGTTCAAATCTGGCCTCAGACACTGATTAGTTATATGTTCTTGGACAAGTCACTTTCCCCTGTTTGCCTCAGTTTCCTCATGTGTAAAATTATCTGAAGAAGGAAATGGCAAAGCACTTAATATCTTTGCCCAGGAAACCCCAAATGGGGTCACAAAGAATCAGGCACAATTGAGAAATGACTGAACAACAACTGAAAGTATGTGGCCCAGGAACATGTGAGAAGAGCAGGTACTCTCTCTGATGTATCATAGTCTTCTCTGGACACTGTCAGATACTTCTCTGCTGGACTCTGCTCTGCCAGACTCTGCCAGACTCTGCCAGACTCTGCCAGACACTGTTTGCTGAAATCCTCAGACAATGCATTATGCTCTTTTAGCCAATGCTTTTTAGAAAAGCAGACACCTTTACTATAGGAATGACTAGGGCCACCTTAGTTTTGCTTCTTGAGAGTTTTAGCCCACACTCTTCCCATCTCTTGAATAGGAGATTCCCACATCTGAGTATTGGGTTTCAGAGAACAAAGAACAAAGCAATATAAGCAAGCTATTGCACTCAGGTTTAATCCCCTTTCTCTGACATCCTCCTGGCTTTGGGGCTGGGTGCTCTTAGACAGACACCTCACTGTAAACCATGGGAACTAAGCAATATGCTTCCTAAATGTGTATTTCCATTTAACATTAAGCATTGCTATTAGGAGGTGGGGCGCTGAAGCCACTCCTTTTCTATTAAGTGACCCATATTCCCTGAATCCATACATATGATCTGAATAAAGTTTGGTTTTGGGAGACTTTGGCATTTAATTAGAAGAGTTGGGTCCCATTTTCTCACTCTTTCTTAAGGGTCCAGGTAGACTCCTCAGAGAAAATGTGCTCAAGCCTTAGGTTTTGACTCATGTCTAAAATCCCTTCAAAGGGGGAGATAGAAAAGTACTTAAAACATACTTACATTTGTTACCTGTACACAAAAGAAATACTAAAGGACATGAGACTCCCTTATAGCTATTATTACAATTTGCTGAGAAGTTGCATCATTAACATTGAAACACAAAGTAGATTTCACCCCAGCTCTGCATTGTACAACAACTCCTACTATATGGCTCTGGACCACCTTCCTTGGAGTGGTTATTTTCCCCAATAGAAAGACTCGCTTTGCCACCAACTTGTTCCATCCAATGTACCCAGGGGTTTTGGGGGTTTTTTGTTTTTTTAATTCATAAGGTTATCTTCAAGTCTGGAGATATACAACTCAAGCTCATCTATTCAGGAAAGGAAACAGACTATTCAAGACAGCCAAGGATGTAGATACAAACTTGCCTAGTTGAGACTTCCTAAAAAAAAAAAAGAGAGACTTCCTGCCCTGGGTGCCCCTAGGAAATGACTACCATGTGGGCAGAGTTGGGGAAAAGAGTTCCCTGTATCTCTTCATAGCCTCACAAGAAGTCAAGAGGAAACTACATGCCATATGGGAGAGTCACTCCCTATTTAAGTCTGATGAGCCAGCAGCTCTTCCTCTCCATTGGCCAATAAGGAGATTCTTTGTCTTCTCAAGGGACCCGGGGCCCGAGGCACACCAAGTTGGTGGGAAGCAGCTGGAGTGTTTGTCATTCTCAAAGTGCCCAAGCTTTGGGATCACTTCTATGGCTGGAATCCCTGAAGGTAACTTTGTGCGTTCCCTGGTTACAATCTGTAGTGATCATTTCCCCTAGTGTCCAGAGACCTGAATTTTTATTTTTTGAGTTTTTCCCACTTGTTTATGTAAATGGGTGGACAGGGACAAAGGTATATAGACAGGACTTCTTAACCTAGCGTCCATAAATTTGTTTTTTGCTAACTATGTCAACATAACTGAGTTCCTTTTCTTTTTGGCCCATGTATTTTTTATGCATTTAAAAACATTATTCTGAGAAGAGGTTACTAAGTGTCACCACACAGCCCAGTGGGTCCAAGGTGCAAAAATAGGTTAAGAATCCCTGCTATAGGGGGCAGCAAGGTGGCACAGTGAATAAAGCACCAGCCCTGAATTCAGGAGGACCTGAGTTCAAATCAGGCTCAGACACTTGACACTTACTAGCTGTGTGACCCTGGGCAAGTCACTTAATCCTCATTGCCCCGCCAAACCAAACCAAAAACCAAAACAAAAGCAAAAGAATCCCTGCTATACAGGCTGTCTATACCCAGGAGGCAAGGTAACTATTTAGTGAATTCCTGTCCTTAAGGTATGAACCAGGCAAATTTGGAAAGTTATGGTCCCTGCTTCATGCAATAGGATATACATTCATGAATGCTGGGAACTCTCCAGGTTGTTTTTGTGTGTGTGTGTCTTTGTATGCCCAAGGATTAGCACACTACCTGGTACAGTAAAAAAATGGTACTCAAAAAATGCTTGTCGAATGAATGAATGAATGAATGACCTCTGACCCAATATCTATTGTATTTCCCAGGAATGAGGAGGAACATCTCTTTTGTTTCCTGTCATCCTCAGTGCCCAGGAATACCTTTTCATGATCCCCCTTGATGCTAATACTTTCCTTTTGTTGATTATTTCCAGTTTCTCCTGTACATGACTTGTTTATACATAGTCGTTTGCATGTTGTCTCCCCCATTAGACTGTGAGCTCCTTGAGGTCAGGGACTCTCTTTTGTCTTTCTTTGTATTCCCAGTACTTAGCACTGTATGTACCACCACATAGTTAGTACTTAATAAATGCTTATTGACTGACTGATCTTTATAGAAATCTTTCTGCTTATCCTTGGAATATACCAAGATGATATAAAGAAATAGCACAGGAAAAGACATGCACATTGGGAATTTTAGAATAGTTCTCACTTTCAGAACTTGCTTTTAAGCAGAAGAACCAGGAGTAATGGGTTGAAGTTGGAGGGAAGTAGATTTCGGGCTTAATGCAAGAGAAACTGTACAGGTACAGTAGTGTAAATACTGGGTTCCTCCCTCCCCCCTAAGAACTTTTGAAGTAAATATTGGATGGTTCATTGTTAGGCATAGAATTACATAGGAAGAGACCCCAGAGGTGATCGAGTCCAGTTACCTAACTTTACACATGAAGAAACTGAGTCACAGGCACATGAAGTACCTTGCTCCTGAGTCACACAGCTAGTTAATATCTGAGGCAGAATTTGAACTCTTATCTTTCTGATTCCAAGTACAACAGGTTATTCAGTGGGCCAGCATGTTAAGGAACAAATTTTTATTTAGGTACTGGTTGAACTGGATTGTGTCTAAGGTCTCTTTCAACTCTGGGATTCTGTGATACTATTAATACTCTGTTGTTGTTGGGTTTTTCTGATTTTTCTTGGCAAAGATACTGGAGGGGACAGCTTGGTGGCGCAGTGCATAAAACACCAGCCCTGGATTCAGGAGGACCTGAGTTCAAATGTGGCCTCAAACACTTAACACTGACTAGCTGTGTGACCCTGGGTAAGTGACTTAATCCTCATTGCCATGTAAAAACCAAACAAAAACAAAAACAAAAAACCACAAACAAACAAACAAAAAGATCCTGGAGTAGTTTGTCATTTCCTTCTCCAGTTCATTTTACAGATTAGGAAACTGAGGCAAACAAGATGAAGTGATTTGCCCAGGATCACACAACTAGTAAGTCTCATGAAGATGAGTCTTTCTGACTCTAAACCCAGTACTCTATCCACTTAGCCACCCAGCTGCCCAGGTTAATTCTCTAATCTGTATGTATTGTTCAAATTATAAGCAGGATGGGTTTGTCAGTTCCCTGTCCTTAAATAGAAATAGGGAACCTTTCCAGGGTTGGTGACCTTTCTGGTATGCAGTATTGTCCTTAAGTTGAGGGTAGGATAGAGGAGGAGAGGGCTGTGTGCCCAGATGTCCCTTCTTAAGCATGCTGAGGAGGAGGGGTGGTGGATTGATGGACCTCCCCTATTGTTCTCTGCCTCCAGAGTGATAGAGGCAGAATTTGTGGCTGAGCAGACCTCTCAAGCTGATATAGCAGCTAGATGGGGAGAAATAGAAGGGGGAGGGAATTCCCAGCTTGATTACTGATCAAAGAGTCTCCAGTTTTAGGTGACTGTGGGAGTCTTTTTCCATGTCTGAATCCTTATTAATGTGGTAGGATTGGGATCATTTACACTATAGTCTCTGTTCTCCCAATGTCTAACTAAGGCTCTTTATCTCACCTGGGGCTGCCAGTATTCACTGGACCAGAGGCTCCTCAATCTATAGAGACCATTTCAAGCAGAGATTTTTAATAAAATTCATAGGATGACAAAGGAAACAAATTTGTTGACGTACATTTACAAATATCTTTGTTTATGTATATGCATGTATATGTGTATGTGTGTGCATATATGTATATGTATGTGTGTGTATATTTTTTTAAACCAAGTTCATGGAGTCCACATTAAGGGGATCTGGATCTAACCCCACACCTTCATTTTATAGGCAAGAACAATGAGCATCAGAGTAAGTTATTTGCTCAACATCATGCCAGTATAAATGGTGGAGCAAACATTCAAAATCGGTTCCCCTGACTTCCAATTTATTCTGTCTATAGCTTGCAAATAACAGTTATTTGCATGTTGCCTCCCCTATTAGACCGTGGACTCTTCAAGGGCAGGATGGTCTTTTGCCTTTTATTGTATCTCTAGCATCTAGCATCCTGCCTGGCATGTAGTAGGTATTTAATAAATGTCACCAAGTGACTGACTGGTCAACTCTCAATGGCCTTTTATTTTATTTTATTTTGGATGAGGCAATTGGGGTGACTTGTCTAGGGTCACACAGCTAGTAAGTGTTAAGTGTCTGAGACTGGATTTGAACTCAGGTCCTCCTAACTCCAGGGCCGGTGCTCTATCCACCGCACCACCTAGCTGACCCTCAATGACCTTTTTGATGCATCAAACTGTTCTCCCCTTTCAAGGTGGGCTTGTCATACCAATATTCCCTAGAGGAATGCACTGTTCTATTTTCCTTATCTGCCTCTAGTTCCCTTGTTTGGATTGTTCATCTCTCCATATTGGGAGAGTATGTTTCAGTCTACTTGTAGTAGAAACAATTAGTTTAAATGGCCTAAGATGAGGTTGAGGCTGTAGGCTGGTGTCTGGGAACTCCCCATCTCTTGACTGACCCACCTTCCAGCCATGCTGAAACCCAGGAGGGAGTTCATAGCACCTTTGGGATCCATTGTGATAAGTGATCTCGGGAGAGTAGGTGAGTAATAACTCACCTTTATATACTGTTTCAAGATTTACAAAAGATTTTCCTCACAATCACCCCCACAAAGGTAACATGGTGCAAATATTATTATATTCCATTAATAAAGAATGAGAGAGTGTTACTTGCCCAGGGTCACATGACTAATGAGTATCGGATCTAGGTCTTGAACTCAGATCTTTGGTCTTCAAGGTCAATATTCTTTCCACTTCTCCAAACCATACTTCCAAATAAATCCTATTCAATTCAATACAATCCAGTTCAGTCCAATCCAGTCCAGTTAAGTCTGGTCCAGTTCATTCCCATCCAATCCAACCCAATCCAATCCAAATCCAATTTAACAAGCTTTTATTGTGTGTAAGGTGTTATGCTGGGTGCCAGGGATACAAAGAAAGAATAATAATACATTTATTAATCACTTATTATGTGACAGGCATTGTGCTCATTCTCTTCTTCCTCCAGAGGACAGGCTGGCAATTTCTACATGAGAAAGAACCCAGGATGACCAAAGAATAGATTCCCCATCACCATCAAGGCAAAGAGGCCACATGAAGATTAAAACACAAGCCTATAGCAGCAATGTCTGAGCCATGTATATGCAAAGAGTAGGAAATTGCACATCTGTGCTAATGTTATGTATGCACATTGTTGTGTCCTGTGGCTATTTCTAGGCTCACCCATGAGTGCAAACTTTCCACCTGGAGCCCTTAGACTAAGTGACTGCTAAGTTCCCTTCCAGCTTCAAACTCCATGAATTTTGTCTAATGTTGACACTAACTGAATTAAGGTGTTTTTTTTTATTATTCATTGTGCATGCAATATTATTTTTTCTTCAAAATTTTAAAAAATCTTGAACAAATAAATCCTGTATATCCAAGACATTTCCATATTCATAGTCAAACAGAAAGAGGATTCTACATGAAATTTTAGATTTTGATTATATATAGCTTGCTTTTCTTTTTAAAAGAAATATAAATTCAACAGTATATACTCTTTTTTATCAAAGTGTGTCAGCTTTCATAAAGAACCACACAACCTGAAATAACACAGTTTTGGAAGAATGAAAATGGTAAATAACCCAAAGGGCAAAGAAGAGACATGTGGTGGGTGGAAATGGGCAGCTGCATATTATCAGTGACGACCTTGAGGGGAGAAGTGTCTTAACTGCACATTTTCCAGAAGATCCTTTTGACAGACTGCTACTCCAGAAAGCATGCCCTGGAGTTGTGATTTAACCATTTTCCCTCTGGATCTTCTGGCTCCCCACTGTCTTGATTGGTAATTGTTTCACCTGGCCCAGCATTTCAGGCAGAATCCAGTTGTGTTTCATTTTATTTCCTACTCCCCCATCATCTTCCTGAAGTATTTCTAATAGCCTTGCTTCTGTTTGAATACTCTTCCCCTCTCTTCCATTCCCCACCAAAGTTCTGGAACTATGATTAAGCCAACACTGTATCATTACAGAAAAGGGTAGGTCAATCTGTTTCCCGATATATCCATCCTTCCCAGGACAGCACTCTACTATGTGTATTGATTCCCTCTATTAGAATATAAGTGCTTTGAGAGGAGTTACTGGCCTAGCCAGCTCTCAGTATAGCACCCAGCACATTGTAAGTTTTTAATAAATGATGTATGTATGTATGTATGTATGTATGTGTAGCTATCTAGATCATCTATCTTTATCATCTATAATTTCTCTCCATCAATCTATGTCCTCTATCTTTTTCTTTACCTATCATCTATCATCTATCTCCTCTGACTGTACATCTATCTCATCTATTTCTTTCTTCCTATCTATCTATCTATCTATCTATCTATCTATCTATCTATCTATCTATCTATCTATCTATCTATCTATCTATCTATCTCCTCTATCTTTCTGTGTATCTGTATTCTCTATCTCATCTATCTCTATCTATATATTATCTCACCTATCTATTTATCTATTCATATGTCTATTTTATCTATCCTCTGTCTATCTCTGTGTCTGATTGTCTATTTCATCTGTCTATCTGTATATCTATTTCATCTATCATCCATCCATCCATCCATCCATCCATCCATCCATCCATCCATCCATCCATCCATCCATCCATCCATCCATCCATCTATCTATCTATCTATCTATCTATCTATCTATCTATCTATCATCTAACATCTATGTCCTCTTTCTCTGTATGTCTGTATTCTCTACTGCATCCATCTCTTTTTATCTGTATATTATCTCATCTATCTATTTATCTATCCATATATATTTCATCTATCATCTGTCATTCATCTCTATTTGTCTGTGTCTGTCTATCTCATCTCTCTATCCTGTATATCTATTTTTTCTATCTATCATCTGTATATTCAGGACTTAGCATAGTTATGGACATGAAGTACTTAATAAATGCTTTTTCATTCATTCATTCATTCATTCATTCATTCATTCATTCATTCATTCATTCATATTTGATCAGAAAAGTAAGTGAACTGGGTCTGTAGCAACTGCAAAGAATACGGAAAAGCTAGCTCAAGTTCTTTCCTGGTAACCATAGAATGTTAAAAGTACTAGACAGGGCTTCTCACACATTTGGATGATCTTCTGTAGAGGATTTATGAAAGCAAATGGACATGTTTTAGCATGGGATGAGAAGATGTGGGTGGAGGAACCATTCATTGCTGCTAAGATGGATTCATTAAACATTCAGTAAAACTGGGTACTGCAGCAATGTTAAGTACATCTTATACTCTCCTTTCTTCTTGCCGTTATCTCCATATTTATGAAGGAAAAGGTTCTCCCTGCTAGGCTTGCAGGCTGATCCCTTAATCAAACATTGCATGCCATCTGCTTGAGACCTTATATGGTGCACCAAGCATAAGCAACAATAATTACTGTGGAATCTGAGACAGCTTCCTGTTATCTCATCTCTGTTCTGTAACAGACGGGATCACTTCCTAAGCCTGTGTAAAACAGTAATGTTGACAGAAGGAAGAACGTTTGTTTTGAGATTTAGGCTGGGGAATTGTTTGCTGAAGCTTCCTGGCTTTTCTGGCTGTTTTTGCAAACCAGGATCATGGGGATGTTTAGAAATCCAGCCTGAGCCAAGAGCCCATGTGCCTCTAACAGATGATGAGGCCAGTGACATCAGCCAGGGACACTGACCCAGATAACATGGGGATTGTTGAAGGTGAACGGGTGTTAATGTGAAAATACTTTTGGTATCTGAGGCTCAAGTATTTGGGGTTGGAACAGTTAGTGAGCAGTGCAAGGACTGATTAATGTTCCCTTCTTTAAAATTTTTTTTGATTCTTTTTGTTTTTAACATCATGTTAATTTGTGAATATATCCTTCTCTCTTCACTTTCCCAGAAAGCCATCCCCCTTTAAAAATTTTTTATCTTTTGGTTTTATTATTACCTTTGTTTCCCAATATAGCCTTTCCCTCTCATGTCCCTTATAACAAAGAATTTTAGAAAAAGAAAAGAAAAGCTCTGAAAAAATAACCAGCTAGGTGGTGCAGTGGATAAGGCACTGGCCCTGGATTCAGGAGGACTGAGTTCAAATCCAGCCTCAGACACTTGACACTTACTAGCTGTGTGACCCTGGGCAAGTCACTTAACCCTCATTGCCCTGCACAAAAAACAAAAACAAAACAAACAAACAAAAAAACCAACATCAGCCCAATCCAACATTATTTGCAGGGTTGCATACCCATAGTCTCCCACCTCTACAAAGAAAAGAGAAGAGGTACATTCTCATATCTCTTCTTTGGGGTTAAGCTTGAACATAATAATTTCTAAGCATTAAAAGAGAGATATCCCTCCTAGCAAAGATTAAAAAAGAAGAGGAAAAAAGTTGAGCAAAACTTATTAACATGTCAGTTTTATCTGAAAATACATGTAAGATTCCACCCCCATATTCCCATATCTCTATGATGAATAGGAGATACATTTTCTCATTATCTCCAGAGTCAAGCTTGGTCATATTATAATTATACCACAGTCGAATTCATATAATTATTCTTTCTGTTTACATCGTGGTCATCATCATGCATACTCTTTCGTCATTCTGCTTACTTCTTTCTGTGTATCAGTTCATATTGTATCAGATAAGTGGTGCAGAGGATAGAGCTGGACCTGGAGTCAGGAAGACCTGAGTTCAAATCCAGCCTCAGATACCTCCTAGATGTGTGATCCTGGAGAATTCATTTAACCACTATCCACCTGAGTTTACTAAACTGTAAAATGGGTGTGATAATCACTTCTACCTCCCATGGTTGTTGTGAAGATGACATAATATTTGTAAAGCATCTTGCAAACCTTAAAGCACTAGATAAATCTAGTTATCATTATTAAATACACTAGACCGTGGTAATATTGGTGTAGCATCACTCTCCCAGCCTCCCCATGGGTCTTCATTGTTCAGTTCCTCATTGTACCTGCATGTGCCAGACCATTGATTCAGTCTGCAAAAGGATCCTGGATTTAGAGATGGACAGACACTTAGAAGTCATCTAGTCCAATCCTATCATTTGACAGATCTGGAGAACCTAAGTGACTCATCCAAGGTAAACTGAGACAGTAAATTAGCAGGGTCAGTATTTGAACACAGGGCCACTACCACCGAATCCGACAATTTTTATACTGTACCACACTGTACTTAAGATCACAGAAGCTCAGATTTAGAGCCGGAAGGGACTCCAGAGACCAATTACACTGAATCATTCAGTGAGCTTTCTAGAGGCACTTCGCAATTCTCAGAGTTGGGAAGTTTAGCTGAAGTGATGAAAGTTTCAATCTTAGATCTGGCTCCACATTCAGCTACTTTAACATTTGGATTTGAAGCTAAACTAAGACAGAGATAAAAATGCTGGGGGCTAATAGACTCCTTATTGTGGCTTCTCAGAGAGCCTTGACCCTCTGGTTGGGAACCCTATTATTCTCATTCATTCTCTCTCTCTCTCTCTCTCTCTCTCTCTCTCTCTCTCTCTCTCTCTCTCTCTCTCTCTCTCTCTCTCTCTCTTCCTTTCCTTCTTTCTTTTTCTCTTTCGCTCTCTTCCTTCCTTCCTTTCCTTCCTTCTTTTCTTCTTCTCTTTTTCTCTCTTCCTTGCTCTCCATCTCCCTTCCTTTTTCCTCCCTCTTTATCTTTCTTTCTTTTTTCCCCAGCTCTCTTTCTCTCTCATCCTACCCTCCTTTCTCTCCATCTCTTTCTTTTTTCCTTTCTTTCTCTCCAGCTCTCTTGCTCTTTATCTCCATCTCTCTCTTTCTATCTCCTTTCTCTCTTTTCTTCCTTCTCTCTCCCTCTCTTTCTCTTCTGTCTTCATTTCTCTTTCTTTTTCTCTCTCCTTCCCTCTCTCCCTCCCTCTTTGTTTTTTTTAGGGCAATGAGGGTTAAGTGACTTGCCCAGGGTCACACAGCTAGTTAAGTGTCAAGTGTCTGAGGCTGGATTCGAACTCAGGTCCTCCTGAATCCAAGGGCAGTGCTTTATCCACTGTGCCACCTAGCTGCCCCCCATCTCCCTCCCTCTCTTTCTCTCTCTTCCCTCTCTCTGTATATAGGCACACCTCACTCATACTTTATATGGATATAGATATATAGATATATCCATCCACATAGACAGATAGATATATAGTGGTGTAAATAATCTGGACCTATGGTTTCTCTAGTTTGAGGAATTTCCAATGTAGAGATGCCTTCCAGTGATATAGATTAGCACTTCTTCTGTAACTTGTGCCAGAGAGTTGCTTGGGGCACTAAGAAATTAAAGTGACTTAACCAATCCCATAGCTAATGTATGTTCAAGGTAGGACTTGAACTCAATCTTCTTGATTCCAACACCAGTATTGCTTCTCTCAAGATTATGACACAAGGTAGAATGTGGCAAATACCTTAAAAAGGGCATAATCAGTATATTTTAGGAAGTTCCTTTGGGGCAGAATAGTAGGTCCTAGATTTAGAGCTTAAAGGGACCTTAGTTTCCCCCTAGTTCAACCTTCTCATTTTACAGTTGAGGCCCAGAGAGAGTAGGTGACCAGGGGCATCTAGGTGGTGCAATGGATAAAGCACCAGCCCTGGATTCAGGAGGACCTGAGTTCAAATCTAGCCTCAGACACTTGACACTTACTAGCTGTGTGACCCTAGGCAAGTCACTTAACCCTCATTGCCCGGCCAAAAAAAAAAGTTAAGAAAGTAAGTGACCAAAGTTACCTAGGTAGTAAGTGACTAAAGTCATATTTGAACTCAGATCTTCTGACATTAGATCCAGGGGTCTTTCTACTGTGTCTGTTTTCATGCTTGGTATGAAGTGCTCTTTGGGTAGGTTTTACATCCAGTTTGGATTTATTAGGATATAAACCCCTTGAAGGTGGGGAGTGTTTTGCCTTTCTTTGTATGCCCAGTGCTTAGCACATAGTAGATCCTAAAGAAATATGGACTTGACCTAACCTGCCTCTTGGTTGAAACCTACTTTAGACCTGAACTCTTATAAAATTATTCTATATTAAAACAACAACAACAACAACAACAACCATTTTTCTCTAGTGTCCTGGTATATGGCTTCTATTACACATTGCCTTTTTCCGATGCAAAAATTCATTTGGCCTTTGGGATATCAGCCAGGAGATGGGGGGATCAGCAATGGAGGTAGGCCAGTCATTGAGCAGTAGCAATTTCCCTGCAACCTGGAGAAATCGTGACAGCAAAGCATCATGGGACCCTTCTCAGCCTCCCCTTTGGTTCATTTCCATGTGGTTGGGTTACCCCGGATGTTGATATCCCTATGTATCCAGTGTCTTTTAGCATATTAAGTGTCCTGGAAACACAGCTCTTCAACTTCTGGGCGGTATGTGTCAGTTGTCACCTGTCACCTGGTTAAGTTACTGACTTTGTAGTCAATGCCTAGAGTAGATGCCCATACCTTTCCTGACCCAAAGACTTTCTGGCTTTTAGTTCTAGTCATGAAGAAGAAATGATGAGATTATCTGGAACTGTCAAAGAAAATACACAAGAGAAGCCTTTGGACTGTGGATGGCAACGTCACAGTGCTAATTGTGTAGTTTTGGTGAATTTTTATATGATTTTGTATTTTCTCCCCCGACTTGGCCCACTGAGGCTGTGCTTGGGACTGGCCATGGGCAACAGATAAGAAGAAACTCATGATAGAATTTTGGAGTTGGAAGGAACCTTGGAGTCCTCTAGTCCAGGCATTCTTGACTTTTTGTGTGTGAGGGACCCCTTTAGCAGTCTGGAGAATCTCTTCTCAGAATAATGTTTTTAAATGCAGAAAATGAAATAGCTTCTGAAGGAAACTGATTATATTGAAATAGAAATTATATAGATAGTTATACATAAATATATAATATATAAAATTGTATGTGTTATATATACATGTATATACACACACATATGTTACATATACATACATTTAACTCATACACTCTAGGGTAAGAACCCCTGCTCTAGTCCATACCCAAGCAAGAATCTTTTTTTGCTATGTACTTCTCAAATATCAACTAACCTTTGCTTGAACACCTCCAGTGAGATGAAACCAACTAAGAGTCCCTCGCTAATTAAATTAGCATCTATTAAGCGTCTACTATGTGCTGGATGGCTAGATAGCACAGTGGATATAGAACTCAAGGTCTGAAGTCGGGAAGATCTGAGTTCAAATGCAGACTCAGACACTTACTAGTTATGTGACCTTAGGCAAATCACTTCACCCTGTTTGCCTCAGTTTCCTCATCTGTCAAATGGGCTAGAGAAGGAAATGGCAGATTACTCCAGCATCTTTGCCAAGAAAACACCAAAAGGGGTCACGAAGAGTCAGACATGGTAGAAAATTACTAAATAACAAAATGTGCTGGATGGAGGCAGCTGAATGACCCAGTGGATAGAGTGTTCAGCCTGGAGTCAGGAAGACCTGAGTTCAAATCTTGCCTCAGAGACTTATTAGCTTACTCTGGGCATCACTTAACCTATGTTTGCCTTAATCCACTGAAGAAAGAAATGGCCAACCTCTCCAGTATCTTTGCCAAGAACACCCCATAATGGAGTCACAAAGAGTCAGACACAACTGAACAACAATGTACTGAATACTATGTTAAGTGATGGGAATACAAAGGAAGGCATAGAGCTCACAGTCTAATTGGGGAGACAACACACATACATATCAGCATATACTTGATAAATGTATATGATGGAAGAGAAGGTAAAAGGTAGCCTGAGAGGGGCAAGTCCTTTCTTTCAAGACCAGCCTCATCTACTTTAGGACAGCTCTGACTATTGGGAAGATTTTCCAGAACTTCAGGCAAAATTGTCCTCTGCAGTCTCAACCCAGTGAATACTGATTTTATCTTCCTAAATTTGTCCATCTTGCTCATTGAAGTCTTTCTGGTTTGTCAATACTATATTAGTTAATAAGCATTTATTAACTCTGTGCCTGGTACTACACTAGGGATATAAAGACAAAAATGCAAGTCTTCTGGGGGCAGCTAGGTGGCGCAGGGGATAAAGCGCTGGCCTTGGATTCATGAGGACCTAAGTTCGAATTCAGCCTCAGACACTAGACACGTACTAGCTGTGTGACCCTGGGCAAGTCACTTAATCCCAATTGCCTCACAAAAAAACAAAAAACAAAAATGCAACTCTTCTTGCCTTCAGGAGGCTTATATTCTAATAGGGGATACAACATGAACACAAATAACCATTTACAAAATAATTACAAGGCATTTGGTATGGTTGAGAGGTGATGGTATGTGGGTGATGAGGAAAAGCTTGGTGTAGAAGATTGCAATTATGATAAATTTCATTTCATTTCATTTCATTTATTTTATTTATTTATTTTTTTTGGTGGGGCAATGAGGGTTAAGTCACTTGCCCAGGGTCACATAGCTAGTAAGTGTCAAGTGTCTGAGGCTGGATTTGAACAGAGGTCCTCCTGAATCCAGGGTTGGTGTTTTATCCACTGTTGTATCCTAGCTGCCCCAAATTATGGTGAATTTTAAAGGAAACTAGGGATTCTGAGAGAGAGAGAGAGAGAGAGAGAGAGAGAGAGAGAGAGAGAGAGAGAGAGAGAGGTGCATTCCAGGCTCAGCTACAGCCTAGGCAAAGGCATAGAGATGAGAGATTGAGTGCCCTACATTAAGAGCAGGAATAAGGGCATTTTGGATACATGTTGGGAGGTAATGTAGAATAAAATTGGACAGGCAGATTAGGAGGAGTTTTAGATTACAGAGGGATTTATGTTTGATTTTAGAGGTAATAAGGAGTGATTGGAGTTTATTGAGTGGAGAAGTTGTCAGAATTGTGCTTTAAGAACATCAATTTGAAAACTTCCTAGAGGATAGATTGGAAAGGGGAAGAGCCTTGGAGAAGGGTGAGCAATTAGGAGGCCATTGAAATAGGCAGGTGAGAGATTAGGAAGTTGTGAACTAGAGTGGTGGAGGTGTGAATGGGGAGATGGGGATGTATTAGAGAGATAGTCTGGAGGCAGAATTGACAATTGGTTTGCTATGGGGTCTAAGGGAGAGGAGTTGAGGGGGATTCCAAGTTTGTTACCTAGATCAATGCTTGGAAGGAGAGCAGTGCCTTCAGTGGTAACATCAAAGTCCAGAGGAGGGGTAGGTTTTCCAGGTAACATTGGGTTCTGGCTTAGACTTGAGACATTTCTACTGAGAAAACAAATCTTACAGTGCTACATAAATGGAACTATGAGTTACACACAATAAGTTTCAGGCAGTTGTCAGTTTGCACTGGTGTGAAGAGGTAAAGGCAAAGGCAGTCTCCTTACTGAGAGTTCTGCTCACCAATGAAATCACAGATCTGGACCCCCAACCCCAACCCCAGACCCTCACACACAAGAGCTAAGCTCTGCACTAGGCACTCATAACACAAAGACAAAACAAAATTGCCCCTTCCTTCAGGGAATTTACCTTCTGCTGGGCTCACCATCACCATAAACAGAATATCACAATGATAGCTGGTATATTCAGGTTAACCAAACAATATCCTATCCTGCACATGTCAAATAATCCCTAAGAGGAAATAGAGATCTAAAATTCAATGTCTTCTTTGGGGATGGGGAGAATTTGGAAGAGGGGTGAAGGCTAGTAATATTTGTTTATATAGTAATAGTTATATATAATATGTATTCAATATATCTGTGTATATTATATAAATGTTATCTAATATACATATTACACTTATATATAGATATAGATATATACTATATCTATATAAATACCCCAAGAACTAACTCACTCTCTCCTCCCTTTCTCTCCATATATATATATGGAGAGAAATATATATATATATATATATTTAATGGAAAAAACAAAGCAAGCAAAGATCATCAGTGAATCATTTTAAAATACACAGAAGAGAGAAGAAGGAAGTTTAGAAGGGGATGTAGGCAAGCAAGAAAGTGTTGAAACTACTGTGTTAAATTCAAAATTTTTAAATTAATATTAAAAACAAGATGTGAAGTGGTACAGATTTCTAGTTTCACATGCAGTCCTTTTTTCTGCTTCTTTGTATGGAGAGATACTTATATTTGTTGATATTTGTCAAGTACATAATTTGTAAGAGGTGTGATGAAATAATGAGATTTAGCAGATACTCAAAGACCCACCTGGAGATTAATCTAAACTGATTGAATCAAGTGAGAGTGATTAACTGCTGATTAGCCTACTTCAAGTTAACTGGATTGTAATCACACCTTGAGAACACCTTGAGAACCAAGGGATTTGGATGATGCCAACCAATCAGCTTGAAGTAGTGTGTAAGGACCGCCTCTGTTTCAGACCTATAAAAAGCTTCCACAATCAGTTTGCTGGAGAGAGTTCGTGATTGAAGCAGGCTTGTGGCAGAGGACTTGAGGAAGAACCAGACCAGGCTGGAACTCTAGGCTAAATAGGCTTTTTTCTTAACTTTCTGAACTCCATGGGAATATCTGTATGCTTTAATAAATGTTTAATGCCCAAGGACTGGTACTAAAGCTTCTAATTTAAGGCGACCACAATTTAGATTTTAAACATCACAGAGGAAAATCTAAGAGAGAGAGAGATAAGGAGAGACAAAGAAAAAGGAGAGAGGGAGAGAAAGAAAGAAAAAGAGGCAGAAAGAAAGAGAGGGACAGGAGGAGAGGGAGGGGTAAGAGAGAGGCATCAGAAGAGATACAGGGACAGACTCATTGAATCTTTGGGTTTTCTATGCTCTTTGCCAACTATTAACTTAGCAATAATGGAATCTAACTACTTTACTAAGTGAATGCTGATGCTGTTTGGATGAGATTCTAAGTACAAGGGTCTATTAGGACCTATGACTTTATCAGACCAATCAACTGCCTTTGGTTTTAAATGACAAGAGTCTTTGAATCCATTCATATCAACTATACCGGTGGGGGATTGAAATGACAGGAAAGACATCTTTCTAATGATGACAGTTCAGCTCTCATGCTTCACCAGTTCTGCTTATTTCTACAGAATAAACTCATGGCTATTAAAACCATGTCACTTCATTGTACATGATGACTTTATTAAAGGGGATTAAGAATCATTTGTTTTCCATTATTATACCATAAAGGAGACCTTTAGAATATATTCAGTTAGAGATGATGACTTTTAGATTCCTTGAAACTGGAAGTTGTTATTTCAACCCTCCATAGTTATCCATTTCCCCCTCAACCTAAAAAACACATCCTCCCTACTTCTAGTTCTCTTTATTACGTAACACCTTAAATTATTGTAAATTATTGGAAAGAGAATTCATTTTGCTTTAAGTTTGATTTTGATAAGGGTTTTGTTTTCCATGTGGATTGTTCTCAATTTTGTAAGAATGTGCAGTTTTTTAGAAAATACTGGCCATTTTTAATTCATAGGTCCATCTTACAGTCACATGAATATGGATGGTAAAGAAAGAAAACAGATCTAGTGTGTACACCTTTGCCTGTAAAATACTTGATTGAAAGAAAAACAGAATTATTCTGTGCCTATTACTTTTTCTAAGAGGCATGTGGTGGCACTGTGGACAGAACACTAGGACCTGAGTTCAAATCCAGTTCTAGATATTTACTAGCTGTGTGACTCTGGGCAAGTCACTTAACCTTTGTTTGCTTCAGTTTCCTCAGCCATAAAATGAGGATAAAAATAATACCTACCTTGTAATGAGGAATGAATGAGATTATATTTGTAAAGCATTTAGTACAGTGCCTAACGCATAGTAGGTTGTCTATAAATGCTTATTCCCTTCCCCTATTACAATTTTCTTTTAGGGTAAAAAATTTGGTCCCTTAAGCTGAGTGGAGCCATTACCTAAGTAATTTTTGAAAAAGTTGAATTCAGCAATTCAACATCAAACATTTATAAGTAGAAATTCTGTATAAGTCACTGGAAATACAAAAATAAATAATGTTTACTACCTGTGTGACTTTTGAATCTTTCAAGACTTCAGTTTCCTCATCTCTAAAATGAGAGAGTTGAACCAAATGGTCCCTGAGCTCCCTTCAGGCTCTCTGATTGTGTGATTCTGAGATGTAGTCCCTGCCCTCACAAAGTTGATAGTTCAGTAGCAAAGATTTGTGGAAATAATGCCCAACAGCTTTTACGTTTGAGTCTCTGATAGAAGCTCTAATGGAATTTACCGAAGCCAACATGATTGTATCAGTTCAGTACATCTGCAAGTAGGAAATGTCAAGTTCCCATGTAACAGACCTCAGAAGTGATGATGGCAGGGTCATCTGGCAATGATGCTGAGGCTGGGAGAGCAGATAATTAATGACATCACCCTCTCACAATGAAATGAAGCCCCGCCAGGGCTGTTTCAAAAGACTCTGGAACTGAAGGGATGAATAGGCACAAGGCTGATGCCCGTCTGTGAGGGAGGGCTACCTAGTGACCCTAGCCAACAAAAGCCAGAAGCTATTGAATCTGATTTGTTCTTTCCCCATGTCATAGGCAAGGCAAGGTATTATAATTGTAGTAGGGAATGGATTCAGTTCTAAAGACAAAAGACCCCAAGGAAATCTTTACCTTGGAATAGCCTTAATTGGGAGAGTGCTTGTGTATCTCTTAAGGTTGGCCCCAATAATGTACTTAAAAAAAAAAAATATGTGTTCTCAGGAAAAAAAGTCAATATGTGTGTGTGCGTGCGTGTGTGCGTGCACGCGCTCGCGCTCGCGCTCCTGTTCGTGCGCACTTGTGCATCTGGGGAAAGGAAAACACCTGGAGCACTGATTTGTGTAAGTAAGATCAAAACCAATGACACTGACCTCCTGGCTGTTCCACCAACAAGACACTCAATCTCTCAGCTTTGGGAATTTTTTCAGGGTGTCACCCATTCCTGGAACGCTTTTCTTCCTCTGCTCTACCTAATGACCTCTCTCTGGCTTTCTTTCTATCTCAACTAAAATCTCATTTTTTACTGGAAAATTTCCCTAATCTCTCTTAATTCCAGTGCCTTCTCCCTGTTAATTATTTCCTATTTATCCTGTATATAGTTTGCTTTGCATATATTTGATTGCATGTTGTCTCTGGTATTAGATTGTAAGCTCCCTGAGGGGAGGGGCTGTCTTTTGCCTCTTTGTGTATCCTCCAATGCTTGGCACAGAGCCTGGCACATAGTATGAGCTTAATAAATATTGATCGATTGCTTGATAATCTAATTACTCTGAGAGACAAGACGATGTAGTAGAGTTATAATTCTGAAGACCTGGGTTTAAGACATGTATTAGCTCTGAGCCCCTATACAAATCATTTAACCTCAGCCTTCATTTCCTCATACATAAAATGGGAGTAATAAGAGCACCTACCACCCAGAGTTGTTGTAAGGATCAAATGACATAATATATGTAAAATACTTTGCAAATGTGAAAATTTATGTGATTTTTAGCTAGTTTTATCCATGAAAGATATAACATTTAACTGGGGCTTTAAAGGACCATTCAACAAATCAAAATCTTATGTTAAGCAATTTTTATGTATCAGGAGCTTACATACTATTGGACAAAATAACATTTTAATAGATGAGTGGACAAAATATTTATATATTAAACACAAGGCAATGGGAGAGGGGTACCACTAATTACAGCTAGCATTTGGGGTTGCAAAGCACTTTACAAGCATCTCATTTGATTCTCACAACAATTTTGGAGGAGAGGTGCTATTATTCACCCCATTTTATAGATGAGGAAACTGAGGCAGGCAGAAGTTAAGTGACTTGCCCAGAGTCATAAAGCTAGTCAGTGTCTGAGGTGGGGTTTGAACTCAGCAAGGTGAGTCTTTTTGACTCCAGGTCTAACACTGTATCCACTGTGACACCTATTTAGTTTTGTTCAGTCATTCTTCAATTGTGGACAACTCTACATGACCTTCCTTAGGATTCTTTTGGCAAAGATACTGGAATAGGTTGCAATTTCCTTCTCCAGCTCATTTTATAGCTGAGGAAACTAAGGCAAATGAATATGTTGCATCCTTCCTCATGAAGGTAGTTGAAATGAACATGTGGTCTAGTCTACTTTCTTCTTAGAGGTATATTCTTTTTTTTTTTTTTCAGGCAATAGGGGGTTAAGTGACTTGCCCAGGGTCACACAGCTAGTAAGTGTCAAGTGTCTGAGGCCAGATTTGAACTCAGGTACTCCTGAATCCAGGGCCGGTGCTTTAACCACTGCGCCATCTAGCTGCCCCGAGGTATATTCTTTAGCACCAAATTTCCCAACTTGGAGTGTTTTGGTACCCGACCTTTTTGCAGCCCGGTTTCTGGCTTTGTTGTACTAACCCATTTTTACCTTTTCTAGATAGACCTGGATAAGGGTGAGGCTCAAGAGATTCCTTTCCCCAAGGGAATGGGGAGGAAACCTACACCCTGAATGACCTACACCAGCACTGTCCCAATTACAAATACCAAATTCTTCTCTCTCTCTCTCTCTAGCCCAGTTCCATCTCTTGAGTTTTTCCTTTTTGAGTACCCAAACCCAGAACTTGTCTCTTTTGTTACCTCAGGTACCCTTCCGGTCTGTCAGCAAAGAGAAACAGGTCTGACTCCTCCCTATTAAAAATATGTACTAGATACACACCCAGCTATTCAGAGCCATTCAAATGTATTTATGTATCTCAAGTTCCTTTGACTTATTTCATTTACATTTTAAAGACTCTCCAACTCCCAGATTTTCTTAAAAGGAATGTCAATTAATCTTGCTTCATCCATCCTCAGACACTGACACATTTATGGTGTAATCCTGGACAAATCACTTAACTTCTGCCTCCCTCAGTTTCTTTCATTGTAAAATGGGCATCATAATAATGCCTACCTCAAATGGCTGTGAGAATCAAATGAAATAGTACCTGTAAAGAGTTTAGCACAGTGTCTGGCACGTAGTAGGGCTTAAGAAATGCTTGTTCCAGGGGCAGCTAGGTGGCACAGTGGATAGAGCACCAGCCCTGGAGTCAGGAGTACCTGAGTTCAAATCCGACCTCAGACACTTAACACTTACTAGCTGTGTGACCCTGGGCAAGTCACTTAACCCCAATTGCCACACACACACACACAAGAAATGCTTGTTCCCTCTCCACTTGAGTTCTGTTAAAAGTCATTCCTTCTTCATTCTTTGGATTATGCCCAATCTTGCTTAATAAATGATCCAAGTGAGTAAGGGCTAGATCTTGGAGCTTTGTTTCTCTCTTCTTCCTTCCTTCCTTTTTTTTTTTTTTGCGTGGGGGGGGGCGGGCAATGGGGGTTAAGTGATTTGCCCAGGGTCACACAACTAGTGTCAAGTGTCTGAGGCTGAATTTAAACTCAGGTCCTCCTGAATCCAGGACCAGTGCTCTATCCACTGAGCCACCTAGCTGCCCCAGCTTTGTTTCTCTCTCATCAAAGCAGGAACTTAAATTCTGTACTGGATTTTCATGTCTCATTAAATGCTGAGGCTAAAGCTTCTCTTGCATAGCTTTTGAAGACAGATTTTGGATTTACTGGACCTGGGTCCAACCTCTAAACCTAGGGTTCTTAACCTGGAGTCCACAAACCTGAATGATTTTAATATTTTGATAACTATTTCAAAAGAACTGGCTTTCTTTGGAATACTCCACACTTTATTTTATACATTTAAAAATCTTATACTAAGAAGAGTTCCACAGGCTTCACTAGACTGATTGCTAAAGGGGTCCACAAAACAAACAAATAAACAAAAATTAAGAACCCCAGCATGGCACGTTGCCTCATACTGGACATCTTGTGGGGAATTAATTGTTGTTGGTTTTTTCCTTCATTCTCAAAGAGGACTGTCACAGGAGAAAGAGATAGCAGGGGTCCTTAGATATTCCTCTAGAAAGAATTAGACTCTCACACAGTCCAATAAAATGGTCCTTTATTGGGACCAAGAGGGAAGTTGAAGACTTAGCCTCAAGGGGAGAAGATGAATTAGAAACATACTCCTCTTAGAACAGAAGAAAGACAAAAGCTTTTATGGAAGATAGGTGGGGTGACCACCTGAAAATGGAAAATTCCTTTCAGGGGTGGGATAGGGAAAGATTCCTGAGTCTCAGGGGGATTTTTCTTTTGGAATGATAGTCCTGACCTCTGGGGTTATCTCTGTCTCCTAGATCTGGTCTTGTAATAGCCATGCCTAACTGACTTTCCTGCTATGGAATTTTATCTCCCCTTACTTCTTCTTTTTTTTGGGGGGGGGCAGTGAGGCAATTGGGGTTAAGTGACTTACCCAGGGTCACACAGCTAGTAAGTGTTAAGTGTCTGAGGCTGACTTTGAACTCAGGTCCTCCTGAATCCAGGGCTGGTGCTCTATCCACTGTGCCATCTAGCTGCCCCTCCCCTTTCTTCTTAGGCATGTCTGTCCTGATCTCGAGTTGGCCAATTTAAACTTTAATTTGTCATGGGAGGATTATGGGCCCAGGTTACTCCAACAGTTCTCTGGGGAGTTCAAGGAACTTTTTCCTTGAAACCTCAGGGGTTTTCCCTTGAGATCAAGAAGACCTCTCCTTGAACTCAATCAAGGACATATACACCCAAAAGAGATAAGAGGCACCAGATAGAACTGAGCATGCTCCAGGACCACCACGCTGCATTCTAGTCCTCCTGAGCACCTGGATGAGGTAATCCGTTGGGAGAGACCAGGCCAGGAGAAGACCACCTGGAACCGCCCACCAGCAGACTGCTCAGACCCATCAGGACAAAGTTAACACCCACCACCAGATTGCTCATGAGGGATCCCTCCTACCCTGACGCAAAGTGGGAAGACCCCCAGCTCCTCACCTAATAAGGGACACTCTTACCCATGCCCCCTAAACCCTATAAAAGGGCGCTCCCCAAGCTAGTCAGGAAGGAAAGCATTTTTGTTTCTCCAAAACCTTCCTCCCAGCCAGTTTCTCTTGTACCCCAATAAAACTGTTCTTTTATTCCTAATTAGGTCTTGTACGAAAGTGTAATTCTTTACAGAGGAATCCTAAGGACCCACGTGCTTTCTCCCCATATCATTTGGTGCCCAACGTGACTGAGTACTGAACCTTCCTCAATTCCTCCATATCCTAAGCCACATGTCAGGAATGTCATGACTATATCTCTATCTCTATCTCTATCTCTATCTCTATCTCTATCTCTATCTCTATCTCTATCTCTATCTCTATCTCTATAACTATCTCTATAACTATCTCTATCTCTATAACTATCTCTATCTCTATCTCTATCTCTATCTCTATCTCTATCTCTATCTCTATCTCTATCTCTATCTCTATCTCTATCTCTATCTCTATCTCTATCTCTACCTCTACCTCTACCTCTACCTCTACCTCTACCTCTACCTCCATCTCCATCTCCATCTCCATCTCCATCTCCATCTCCATCTCCATCTCCATCTCCATCTCCATCTCCATCTCCACCTCCACCTCCACCTCCACCTCCACCTCCACCTCCACCTCCACCTCCACCTCCACCTCCACCTCCACCTCCACCTCCATCTCCATCTCCATCTCCATCTCTACCTCTACCTCTACCTCTACCTCTACCTCTATCTCTATCTCTATCTCTATCTCTATCTCTATCTCTATCTCTATCTCCATCTATCTATCTGTCTGTTATAGGGAAATTGATGGGAGTTTGGGATAAAGGTTCTTAGGAATTCCTCTTTAAAGAATTACACCCTCTTGCAGACAAATCCAATTAGAATAAAATAATAATTTGTTTGGGGTTCTAGTGAAAGGAAACCAAGAGAGAAATCCTTGGACTTCTCATGGAGAGACAGCATGGCACAGAGGTGTGGCTCTGAGATACCTATCTCCTCAAGCAGGAGACAGGCAGATACTTTGATAGAGGACTGATGGTGGTCTGATGAGGTGATCATCTGACTGTGGAGAGTTCCCTTATTGGGGGAGGACCATCCCCCACTGGTGGTAGCTGGGGGAAGTTAGGTGAGGGATGGCTGTGGATCTCTCAAGCCATCTCTCTTCCCGTCATACCACAAAAGCAGCAGCCACACCTAATCTTATCTACCCAAGGGGTGGGGGATACTGGTTAGGTGTGTCTGTCCTTTGGTTTAGTTTCTCGAGGAAAAGGTTCTTTTGATTTATCCCAGAAAACTGGGTATGCTAGACCCATAACATTATCTATCTATCTATCTATCTATCTATCTATCTATCTATCTATCTATCTATCTATCTATCTATCTATCTATCTATCTATCTATCTATCTCAGAACAACTGGATTTGGTTTAGGTAATTGGAGTTAAATGACTTGCCCAGGGTCATACAACTAGTAAGTGTCTGAGGTGAGATTTGAACTCAGACCCTCTCAACTTCAGGGCCAGTCCTCTTATCAACTGTGCTACCTAGCTGCCCCAGGAGGAATTAATAAATGCCTGTCTAAATGAATGTTTCATTATATAACCAGTACTCAGGT
The DNA here is from genome assembly GCF_019393635.1 of Dromiciops gliroides. Classification (NCBI taxonomy): domain Eukaryota; kingdom Metazoa; phylum Chordata; class Mammalia; order Microbiotheria; family Microbiotheriidae; genus Dromiciops; species Dromiciops gliroides. The sequence continues at coordinate 269,526,593 of NC_057865.1, read as the reverse complement.
TATTTGCCACTGACCATTATACCTGGATCTGCTCTTTAGTTTAAATATCTTAACTCTGAAACATTGTAGATGGAAAAGAAGTCTTCAGTTTGGGAAGCAGTAGTGTCTAGAGCCTAGGCTTGGAGATAGAGAAACCAGAGTTCAAATCTTACCTTAGACACATATGAGCTAGCAATGAGACTCTGGGAAAGTCACTTAACTGCTCTTAGCCTCAGTTTCCTCCTTTAGAAAATGAGGATTAATAATAGTACTTACCTCCCAGGTTGGTTGGGAGAAGAAAATGAAATTATACATGTCATTTATTTTGAAAACTTTAAAGTGCTATTGTTATTAGTGAGTAAAGTAGCATTTAATTAAGTACCTACAATGAACAGCTAGGTAGCTCAGTGATAGAGTGCCAGCTTGGAGTCAGGAAGAGTCATCTTCCTGAATTTAAATACTGCTTCAGATACTTAATAGCTGTGTGACTTTGGATAAATCACTTACCCCTGCTTCCCTCAATTTTCTCATCTGTAAAATGAGCTGTAGAAGGAAATGGCAAACCACTCCACTATCTCATCCAAGAATACCCAAATGGGGGTCACAAAGAATCAGTTTACAACTGATCAAGAATGAAACCATGTGCAATGCTATATTCAGTTGGGGATGGCAATTGGTTTTCGACCCCAGAGTAATCCCATGTCTTCTCTTTAATTTTTCTGGGTAATTAGTAATCAATTTATTAATTAGACTAGCAAATAATCAATAAATTGATGGTCAGTGGTTTCTCTCAATAACGAAGACCTTGTTCTCTTAATCCTATGTCTTTTTCTAGAAGTTTCCAAAAAATAAAAAATAAAAAATTCACTCACATTAGAAAAGGGCTATTCTAATTTTATGCATTTGGCCTCCCGAACATCTGATAAAGCTCTTTAAAAAGTACAAGCTGAATATTCAAAGAACCAGTTAAAAGTTAATGACATGGGGCCTCTCTAAGGGAAAGATCATGTCACTGTCCTTTACTAGAAGAAAGTTTTTCTCTCTTCCTTCAGATTATTCTTGGAATTTGGGAAATAATTGGTCCAAGGATGGTCTTTGTTCTGCCTTGGCTGGGGCCTTGACCTGAGCCACATACCCAGAGGTTCCTAGTGTTATTGGACAATTGGGAAACCATATTCAAGGCCAAATGAGTCAGCAAGATGAAGTGAAATCTGGCCTCCCTCCCCTGGGTTTGGGCTGATAAAGCAGCCTACTAATTCCTGAGAAAGGACCTCACATTTAGAGATAGGCAGAACAGACTGTAATGAATGTTCCCTCCTGTGAACTCCTGAAGTCTTCTATACCTGGGCCACTTTTGAGCCTTTTAGTGTTGATCAAGGACTTGATAACCATTCATTCATTCATTCATTCATTCATTCATTTATTTATTTATTTATTTGTTTGTTTGTTTGTTTGTTTGTTTGTTTGTTTGTTTGTTTATTTATTTATTTATTTTTAGTGAGGCAATTGGGGTTAAGTGACTTGCCCAGGGTCACACAGCTAGTAAGTGTTAAGTGTTTGAGAGCGGATTTGAACTCAGGTACTCCTGAATCTAGGGCCGGTGCTTTATCCACTGCGCCACCTAGCTGCCCCATTTATTTATTTATTTTCCTGGTGTGGGTTTTTTTTTTTAACATTAATTTTTGTTATTTGAATTCAAAATTCTCTCCCTCCCTCCAGCCCCTTGTCCCACCCACTGAAAAGGCAAGCAATATGGTACCCATTATACATGTTAACCCTTTAAACACCTCCTATGTGCCAAGCACCTGAGCTAGGCCCTGGAGAGTAAAAGACAGAACTGAAACAAAAACCTGGAGGCTTTCAAAATTAAATGTGACCCACCCGATTCTTTGATCTATTATACTGATCTATAATGAATGTCAATATGTGTTTCTGAGATTCAGTGTGCACTACTCAACCCCTAGATTATTAGCATGGACAGAGAAGAGCTCTATAGAGTTATTTATACTAATTGAAAGGATTATTAGGAACAAAATAATATAGAAAGAGGTGATTCTCTCTCTCTCTCTCTCTCTCTCTCTCTCTCTCTCTCTCTCTCTGTCACACACACACACACACACACACACACAAACACACACACCCTCTTCTCCCTATTTTTCCACCAATAACATTGGCAGGCTGAATTGCCAATCAGTATCAGGCCAGCCAGTGCCAGTTTTCATTGGCTGTTATCCCTTGGCTGACTTCGTTCCCCGACACCCCGCCCCACCCCCTTTCAACCAGCCAGTAAAAGGAGGTAGGGCAGGTGGAGGATGCTAGATTCTGATTCAGCATGGGAAGACGGGTCCCTCCCTTGAAGATGAAAGCTGTGCTTGACTGCTCCAGAAAAGAGAGAGCAGCAGCTGACACCACAGGATTTCAGTGGTGCTTGGCATTTTCCCCAGTGCCTGCTAAGGAACATTGGTTGGGGACAGGGTGGGGAGGATATCCTTTTGAGGCAGCGTCCCTGAATGCCCCAGGGTTGTTGCTGCCCTGTTTAGGAAGAATCATGGAATCAGAGGATTAGAGATTGAAAAAGTGAAGCTACCCTGTATTACCTAGTATTACCCCTTCTTTTTCTTTTCTTTTCTTTTTCTTTTTTTTTTTTTGGTGTGAGGCAATTGGGGTTAAAAGTGACTTGCCCAGGGTCACACAGTTAGTAAGTGTTAAGTGTCTGAGGCCGGATTTGAACTCAGGTTCTCCTGAATCCAGGGCTGGTGCCCCATCCACTGTGCCACCTAGCTGCTCCATATACCTTATTTTTCAAATGAGGAAATTGATGAGCAGACAGGGAAATGATAGTGTGGTTTTGCTATCGATCAAGGGAAAATTCCAATAGTCTCCAAGCAACGAATGTACCTATTGGCATGTTCATACACTAAAAACATTGGAATAGAGGAATGTCACTCCTTTGTCCAGGTTATATAATTCTCTTGGTGGCCAGAGCTCTGGACATGGAGTCAGGAAGACACGACTTCAGACCATGCCTCAGACACTTGTGTCACCCTGGGAAAGTGACTTAAAACTTTCTCAGCCTCATCTTCCTCATCTGGAACTAGAGGGCTCTGAGGGCACTTCAAGGTCTAGATCCATGATATGATGACCTCCCTGTGCCTCCATTTCCTTATCTTTAAATTGAGGGAATTGGATCAGATGGTCTTAGAGGCCCCTTCTAGCTTGAAATCTGTGATAATATTTATGATTGGCTCTGATATGAGTGGGGAAAGAGAAGAACTTCATTTGGTGAGATAACAGCTCTTGGCTGAAGTTTGAGGCGGCCAAGGTTCATACTTGACTCCCTAGACTGATGCCCTTGTTCAGAGACATTGCATCTGCCTAATAACATCTTTTGATTAGAATAAAATATTTCTGTCTTTTCACTTAAAGTACCCCTCTTCTTTCTACACAGATAGTTCTGAAAGCATTTCTTTCTTTTGTTCATTCCTTTCTTCCTTGCTTTCTCCTTCCTTCTTCCTTCCTTCCTACCTCCTTCCCTCTCTTCCTTCCTTCCTTCCTCCCTTTATCCCTCCCTTCCTTTCTCCCTCCCTTCTTTCCTTCCCTCCTTCATCCCTCCCTCCCTTTCTTCCTTCTTTCCTTTCTCTCTACCTTCCTCTCTCCTTCCTTCCCTCCTTTCCTCCTTCCTTTTCTCCCTTCCTTCCTTCCTTCCTTCCTTCCTTCCTTCCTTCCTTCCTTCCTTCCTTCCTTCCTTCCTTCCTTCCTTCCTTCCTTCTCTCTTCCTTTCCTTCCTTTTTTTGGTGGCATTAGGGGCTGGGGGCAAGGAGAGGAGCAGTAACTGAGAAAAACATGTATTTTTTTTTCTACACAGAGTCATTCAATTTTTCTTCATTTTTGTTCATTAACCCTCAGATTACCAGAGTGAACAATCTAGGCCATTTCATAATCTATTTCCCTGGAAACAAGCATATGACTGAAGGTTGGGAGTGAATCTATCCTTAGAGCCCTGTAGGCTATAATAGTCTTATAAATATTTCAGCATACTTTTATTAAAATAGCTCTGTTTTCTTATGCTGGGAATGAACAGAGGCTCCTGGCTTCCACTGTGAGCATGTTGTTGAAGACATTAAACCAATCCCATTCTAATTTATGGGCAGTTGTTAATGAAGAGCCATATCCCATGCCATGAATAGCCCTAAGTCTCACCTTACATATATTAGGAGAAACTGTCACGGAAAGATATAATTAAAGGTGGGAAATGCTGACAGGGGAGCTTGGGGACCTTTCAAAATACTTCTGGGAACCTGAAGTTTCAGTAGTCTACAAAGGACCTGGATTGAAGCCAACTGGGAAATCATGAAGGACTTTAGGGTGGAAGAGGAAGAAATAAGTACTGAGGTTTTATCATCTACTCCAATCCCCTTATTTTTACAGATTAGGAAAATGAGATCTAGAGAGTTCAAGGGATTAGCCCAAGGTCATATAGGTAATAAATAGCAGAGTCAGAATTCGAACCCAGACCTTCTGACTTCACATCCACCATTCTATCTATTGCCCCATGAATTTTTTTTTTTCTGCGACCTTCTGAGTTAAGACAATTCAATAAAAAGATTAGGCAACTGCTAGATTTATTTTCATTGCCAAGCCTTTTTTTTTTTTTTTTAGTGAGGCAATTTGGGGTTAAGTGACTTGCCCAGGGTCACTCAGCTAGTAAGTGTTAAGTGTCTGAGGCCGGATTTGAACTCAGGTACTCCTGACTACAAGGCCAGTGCTCTATTCACTGCGCCACCTAGCTGCCCCCTGCCAAGCCTTTTAAGTAAGGCTCTAAGGTTATTTCTATTGCATACAGGGGTGAATAATAAGCATTTAATTCCACAGTGTAAGGTATTAGAAAGCAAGGGACAAGGAATGTGGGAGCTATGCCAGACTCCAATCCAGTAATGTTGTTTTTATTTCATAGAATCACAGAATTTCTGGGTTGGAAGGGTTCTCAGTGGTGATCTTGTCTGATTCATTGGCCAAGGACTGGATCTTTGGCCCTGTTGGTATTGGGAACTCTCTGGTGAAGAAACACCCTTTCCTAATGTGGATTAGCATCTTATCTGCTACTTATAGTCTCAGACAGTAGCCTAAAGAATTTGGCAGTTAAGTGACTTACCCAGGGTCTCGTTGCCAGTAGATGTCAGACTTCAGTGAAGTCTTCCTGGCTCTATATCTACTTCTCCAAGTTGACTTTTGTTTGTTTGGTGACTAGTAGGGCAAAAACAGAGCCCTTGACAATCAACTTGACAAGTGATCATCCAGACTTTGTTCAAAGCCCTTTGAGAGAGAGAGAGAGAATTAACAACCCCTGTAGGCAGCCTGTTTGGACACCCCTCTGTTAAGAAGCATGACCTAACCCTAAATTCACCTCTTTTACAACATCTGTTTATCACCCCTAGTCTTCAATAGAATGAGATGACTGAGTAGGCCTTGGGCATACAGGATGTTCCCCCGAATCTTAGTGCAGTTTGAGGTCATTAAAGCTTAGCATTGCACTAAGACTTTTGGGACACCCTATTTAATAATAAAAATGAAGTGTTTCGGTAATTTTTTTTTTTTTCTAAAAATAGTTACCTAACTAATGCAACAGAGACTTAGGAGGGCTGAATCAAGTGGACTGAAATGTAAAAGGCAAGGCTAACCAAAGAGTTAGTATGGGGTGGGGGGAGTAGCTCTCATCACATCAAGGTTGTTGACTGGAAGGAAACCTGTTTGTCTAATTTCAGTTTTCTCCCGTCTTATCCCTGTATGCCCTCTGCTGGAAGTGTTAATGGGTATTAAAAAAACAAGCGGTGGGTAGCACAGAAACATTTAATGAGGCAAAGCCTGGGGAACTTGCAAAGTGGATCATAAATCCCTAACCACTATAAAATGAGCTAGATTTCAGATCCGCCATTACAGAACTGATGAGGAAAGTGGGGCCCAGAGAGATTAGGTAGCAGTCAAAGTCACAGTAAATAAACTAAGATTAGAACCTGGGCACTTAAAGTCTAAGTGGAGGAAACTCTAGAAAGATCTAGATTTGGAATATGGGCCATGGCTCTATTCTCATACCCAAATATTTAGATCTCCTAGTGTTTCCCTTCCCTTCCTAGAAATCTAGGAAATATGTCTCTTTCTAAGGTTAGAGTTCAAGGCCTTCTGGAAGGAGGAATGGGTGAGCATATAGAAAAGGTAGGTTGGAGCTAAATATATATATCAGCCATAAGACAAAAATCAATGCACGGTGCACCATTTGTATGATGCAGCAAAGAGAATGAATTAAAAAAAAAAATGCAAGGAGCCAATTCTGGCTGCGGTACAATAATGCAAAATATAAATACACTAAAAATGATGATTTGCTTTCTAATTTCACCTTTTCCAAGCACAATGGGGCAAAGCATACATTCACACGACTGCTGGCAAATTCAAGAATGGAGGATGAGGTTGGAAAGGAAGAGTTGAGAAATGCACAGAGAAAAGGGAAATCCTGTAGCTATATACCTTCCCCCTCTTTGTTGAAATTGTCCTGCTTCCTTCATTCTCAAGGAAAGCTAGAGTTGTAATTACATTAGCTCTGCCCTAACTAGGTTATATAATTATAACTCTTGCTTCCTAATTATAGGGTTTTCCAGGCTTCTGAAAATCCTACTGAGCATGTGTCATATTCTCACTTTGGGGATGTACACTGTGAGAAGATGGTGTCCTCGTCTTCAGAGAGACTCAGGCTGAGAAAAAGCTATGCCTTGCTTGAGGCTGTTTACATTTTGTGAAAAACTAGATGATGCTGTGATTTCTGTCTCCTTGGATAAAATAATACTGTTGGTAGGGGCCATATGTTCCCTAGAATGCTAGAATATCACAACCTTCCATAACCATTGAATAATGACACAGAACAAGTGATTTTTTTTTTCTTATGATGGTGTAGCCAGAAGTTATGAGAGCGCATAAAGCTATGCTTCAAATGGTATTGCACCTTCAGGCAGCAGCTGCAGTGAAGGGAACTTGTATTTATTAAGCCCCTACTATAGGTTAGGCACCGTGCTAAGCACATTATAAATATTATCCCATTGATCCTCACAGCAACCCCTGGGAGGTAGGTATCATCTTCACCATCAGTCATCACCATCATCCCCATTATTGCCACCATCATCATCATCCCCATTTTTTTGGTTGAGGAAACTGAGACAAAAAGAGGCTGTGACTTACCCAGGGTCACAGAATTCAGAAGTGTCTGAGGTTGGATTTGAACTCAGGTCTTCTTGACTCCAGCCCCAGTGCTCCATTTCCTTTGCCAAGTCGCCTCTTTGCAGTGGACAGGTAAAGGAGACTTAATCCCTAAAACTGACATAGAAGGAATGGCCAACCATATCTTCGGGTCGTTCAAGGCTATGTTCACACTTTGGGACTTTGATGTCAGCAGAAAGGCCTTGAGTCCAGTGGATAATAGTAGCCAGTCCATCAAGGAAGAAGTGTAATACAATGGAAAGGCATTTGCTCTGGGGTCAGAAGGGTTGAGTTGTACATGAGTTACCATGTGACTTTGGGCTAGTTACTGAACTGCCCTGAGACCCTGTTTCTCATCTGTGAAATGAGAGAGTTAGATTATCTAGACTCTGAGGTCTCTTCAGCTGGATAATCCTAATTAATAAACAATGATCATCAATGTAGCCCCTACCATGCATAAGACAATCTTTTTTGTTATCTTAGAAACCAATTCACTTTGAATAATATCCAAGTTAAACCGAATTACCCTCTCTAATGCTTAGTATTTTACTGAAATGTGTTATGCTGTGAGTTATCATGGTGTAGTGAATGGAATCCAGCCTTTGGGTCACAAAGACCCACAGTCAGGTCTACCTCTGACACATGCTAGCTCTGTGACTGTTGACACTGTGGGCAAGTGGTTTAACTTGTCAGTGCCCTAGGCACATTTCCAAGACTATAAGTGACAGATGAGTCTACAGTTTGAATTGATGGAGAAAATGTCTACACCTGATATTCCTGATACCATGATGAAGTCCCAGGTCTGGACCCTCCCCCCTCCCCAAAGTCATAATGAGGTTTCAGTTCATAATATAGTGCATTCCCATTAATTATGCACAGATGACAAATAGCCTCCACCCATCTCCCCTTTTTAATTTTAATTTTTAAAATTTGAACTTAAACACTTAAAAAAGAACATTCTCATACATTCAGTAGGATACAAAAAGGGAATCTTATATGAAGTCATGAATCACTACTTCATATTCATTTGCTCTTAAATATATATATATTTATATATATGTACATACATATATACATATATGTGTGTATTTGTACATGGGGCAGATAGGTGGCACAGTGGATAGAATGCCTGGACCTAAAGTCAGGGAGACTCATCTTCCTGAGTTCAAATCTTGCCTCAGACACTTAGTAGCTGTGTGATCCTGGGAAAACATCAGTTTCCTCATCTGTAAAATGAGATGGAGAAGGAAATGTCAAACCACTCCAATGTCTTTGCCAAGAAAACCCCCAATGGAGTCACAGAGACTCAGACATGACTGAAACAACTGAGCAACAACAAAATCTGTACATACTCACAAATATATGTATATATTCTGCATAATTATTTCAATTTTAATTTTTTTAAATTTTTTTGTGTGTGAGGCAATTGGGGTTAAGTGACTTGCCCAGGGTCACACAGCTAGTAAGTGTTAAGTGTCTGAGGCCGGATTTGAACTCAGGTCCTCCTGACTCCAGGGCCAGTGCTCTATCCACTGTGCCACCTAGCTGCCCCTACGTAACTATTTCAAAACTGTCCTGCTTTTCTTCATTTTCTTCCCAGTTGTCTAATATATTCTATCCTTTTTTAAGTATTGGATCTTCAGTTAATTCTCTTCTTCTATTCTATTAACCCCTCTGCTTTCAGAACACTTTTCCATCTTGTATGAAGTGATGTAAAGTGAGCAGAACCAGGAGAACAATTTACACAGGAACAGCAGTATTATAAAGCTAATCAATGCTGAAAGACTTAGTAACTGATCAGCACAATGACCCACCACAGTTCCAGGGGACTCATGATGAAACATACTATCTACCTCCAGAGAGAGCTGAGTACCTACTATGTGCCCTGGACTCAGAGAGCAAATTGAAGCATATTTTTTCCTCTTTTTTTTTTTTTTTTTTTGGTGGTGGTGGGGGAAAGCTGGATAATGCTGAAATCTTGTTTTGCATGACTAAACATATTTGTAATGGGTTCTATTTTTCTTGCCTTTCCAATGAGTGGGGGAGGAGGAAGGAGAGAATTTGGAACTGGAAATTAAATAAAATTTGAATTAAAAACAGCAACAGCAACAACAAACGACAACAACACAGAATCCTCTTCCTCATAGTCAGACTATGTTTTTCCTCAAAAATCTCCAGTCTCCCTTTTGCCTCCTTAGTAAATTTCAAACTCTTTTGCTCGATCAGTAAGGCCAACAAGTGGTACCAGTCTACTCTTTTAGGTTTCTCTAATCTTATTCTAGTCTATGCACTCTAAGCTTCAGCTCAAGTCGATTGACTACTCTCTGCCTCCTGCAGAGATGTCTTGCACTTTCCTATCTGTGTCTTTACCAGAGCAGCAACTTCTCCTGGGGATGTCCTCTCTCCTCATTTTCCCTGTTGGATGCTCACCCACATGGTATAAAACCCACCCCAAATGCTACTACCTCCAGCAAGCCCTTCCTTAACTCCCTCTTGTCAGCCATGACTTTCTCTCTTGGACCCTTATACTAATTTTGAAACTAAGAGCTCTGATGCACTTATCATGTAATATTGTTTATTATGCCTATCTGTATTTGGGTCTTACCCATCCTAGGCTGTGAGTTCCATGAAGGCTAACCTTGATACCCTGATTCCATTCCTTTCCTCTCCTCTCCTCTCCTCTCCTCTCCTCTCCTCTCCTCTCCTCTCCTCTCCTCTCCTCTCCTCTCCTCGCCATTTCCTGGCATTTGAGGTTAAGTAACTTGCCCAGGATCACACAGCTAGTAAGTGTCAAGTGTCTGATGCTGGATTTGAACTCAGGTCCTCCTGACTCCATGGCCAGTGCTCTATCCACTGTGCCATCTAACTTCCCCCCTTCCCTTCCATTTCTAGCACTCTCATCTCATAGCAATGTCCTGCATGGAACAGGCATTTAATGAATGTTCAATGAATGAATAATAGATCATCCTTGAGGTGAAGGTGAATTATAACTCCTAATTCCATTTCTAAAGGACTGAATGGCAAAGTTAGAATATAAAGCTCTTTTCTCAGTCTTTATTATTGTCTGGAGACCAAACTTTTGATTGTTGTCTTACATATGTAACGGGAATGTCCATTGAATTGCATCCTTGCATCCTTGCTCTCCCTCAAACAACTCCAACCATCTCTCATGAAGACATTCTTACCAAATTCCAATTTGGAAATTCCCCATGCAGGGAATTCTCTCCTTCCTTATCTCTGTCCCTTGGTTTCTTTCCTGGCCTCTTTCAGGTGCTAGCTAAAATTCTACCTTTTACAGGAAGTCTTTCCCAATCCCTCTTGATACTTGTGTCCTCCCTCTATTTATTAGTTCTTATTTATCCTGTATACAGTTTGTTTCTACATAGTTATTTGCATATTATTTCTCTCCCTCCCCCTATTAAATTGTGAGCACTTTGAGAGTAGGGACTGTCTTTTGCTTTTCTTTATATCCCCAGTGTAATGCATGGCACATAGTAGGCACTTAATTAACACTTATTGATGAACTAGCTACAAGGCTTGAGGCTGAGATGGTGTCTCTCAGAAAGCTGTGTGTGAGTCTGCAATACGGTAATGTCCCTGGACAAGAATTCTCTTTGGGGAGGACATTCCTTGGGGCACAAGTTTTAAAAAAAGGACCCTACGAAATCCACAGGATGCAAGCAGACCAGGACGGCAAGACACAGCGCTATAGCCAGGCTATAGAGAGGGAAAATTACTATGTAGCATGGTACTCGTGTCATTTGTAAACTTGGCATCTGGTCTGGATGAGCATGGTGACTACAGAGATGAGTTAAGAGCTCTGGATTTCCTATTTTGCCCTTGGGATCTCCCAGAAGGAAAAAAAAAAACATTCCAAGAAGTAAATGGGGCCATGTTCCAGTTTCTACCCCTTGAATTGTGCTTTATGAACTGACTATACCCTTCTGATATGACTGAGAGAGAGATTGGATCTCATTAGATTATAGTTCTCCTTGAAGTGTAGATTTGTACACTCCAGATTCTTTCCCTTATTATTTATATCTCATGTTTTAAATTAAGTGCTTTGCTATTGGATTTATGTACCTTTGATATGCCTAACATATACAGCTGGGGCTCAGGCTATGGGTGCTACCTCAAAACAGCATGCTAAAGCTCAGAATAACCAAGGGGTGCTATGCTCGTAGGGAAGGGAATAGTTTATATTAGTCAACGGTAATGCCAAGAGACAGCCCTATTCTAACCAATAAAATTACACGAGCTGTAAGGAAAGAGGCAACAAATCGTGTTATTTAAATACATTTAAAGACAAAGTAGATTCCAGCAATTATAGCCACATGATGTCAATGTCTGAAGGGCTGATATGTGGGAAAGGATATAAACATTCTATGGACCGCATAGGGCAGAACTAGATCCAATGGATTACAGTTGCTGGGAGACACATTTTGGCTCAATATAAAAAAGTGTTTTTAAATAATTAGAGCCAACATTGGAGTGGATGCCATCCCCATACTTGTCCTTGATGTTGTCAGGGGGATTCATGCTCTGAGTGAAAATGAGATTTGAAGGCCTCTCAGTTTCCTTCCAACTGCAAGGTTCTATGATCCCAAGTCATTTTTTTTTTTTAAGTTTAATTGATGAACTTTTTTGACCTCCTCGGATTTTAATTTTGAAAAACCCAATTGACAGCTCAGATGCTGCTGAGAGAGTCATTCTATGACCTTGGACTCTCCAGTTACAAGAGAAAAATTGGTTTCAGATTACTTTGAGCTGAACTGTATATAACATTGACCTTCTGTTCCCCAGCAACAGAAATTGGTGAGCCACAAGCAGACTGGAGGCAAGAAATACAGCTCAAACAAGGACCAGAAGAACTCAGCTGCTTATGTGTATAAATCTTCTTTTTTTTCCCTTTTTTTTTTAAGGGCAATGAGGGTTAAGTGACTTGCCCAAGGTCACACAGCTAAGTAAGTGTCAGGTGTCTGAGGCCGGATTTGAACTCAGGTTCTCCTGAATCCAGAGCCGGTGCTTTATCCATTGTGCCACCTAACTGTCCCTCGTGTATAAATCTTAATGACAGACCCTAACTAAACTCTTAGACCAGCTAAAGCTGGTTATTGATAATAATCACAACAGAAGAATAACATAGGGACTGCCTTCCTACTGTTTTAAAGCTTTCACCTGGGAGGAAATGGTTTCCGTGGAAAAGTGCTTGCTGGGGGCAATAATAATGATCATACATACAGTGTTGTATAATTGAAACCCACAGAGCTTTCAGTTCCATTTAGAATCACTAAAATGTCTTTGGCATAATGAATAACCTCATGTGAGAGATCATTTCTATGATTTTGCTGGAAGGCAGGGGGAAAGTGAGGGAAATGGGTGAATGGTGATGGTGAGTTGGATAATCACCCACCTCAAATGAGAAAGGCTTATAATTAAGGTTGAAAAGATGGTCTGGTAGGAAGGTCAAACTCAATGTGTTCAAAACAAAACTATCTTTTCCCTAGACCACCCCCACCCCTGCCCCCATCACTATTTCTGTCAAGGGAATCACCATCCTTTCAATCACTCAAGTTTGTTACCTTCCATTTTTTTTTTCTGAACTCTTCCTTCTCCCTCCCATTCCAAATCTCTGGAATTTTTGCAAATTTCATTTTGCAGAAGGGCAGTGTGTCCTAGTGGATAGTGGATAGTGGGACAGCCTTGGAGTTAGGAAGACCTGGGTTCAGGTCCTGACTCAGAAATATTCTAGATTTGTGATTATGGGCAAATTACTTAACCCCTCAGTGCTACAGGAAACTTTTTGTTTTTTAATGTTTTTAGATTTTGTTTTTTGCATCAACAAACTTTCTTTCAGTACTCCTCCTCCTCCACTCTCCCAGAGGGCCATCCTATAAGAGAAATAATATTTTTTCCCATTTTTCTTTTATTTAATCTTTCTCAATTATATGTAAATTTTCCCAACATACATTTTTTTAAGTTTTGAGTTCCAAATTTTTTTCTCTCCCTTATTTCCCTTCATCCCTTGAAAAGGCAAGCAATTTGTTATAGATTATAATGTAAAGTCATATGAAACATACTTCCATAAAATAATCATTCTTTAAAAAAGAGGAAGCCAAGGGGGCAGCTAGGTGGCACAGTAGATAGAGCACTGGCCCTGGATTCAGGAGGACCTAAGTTCAAATCTGGCCTCAGACACTTAACACTTACTAGTTGTGTGACCCTGGGCAAGTCACTTAACCTCAATTGCCTCACCAAAAAAAAAAAAAAAAAAAAAGAGGAAGCCAAGAAAAAAAATCAGCAAAACTGATCAGTACATACAAAAAATTTGAAAATATGTGTAATGATCCATTCCACTGGACCACCCATCTCTGACCAAGGAGTGGGAAAAGGTATCCTCTCACATCTCCTCATTGGAGCCATACTTTTATAAGGGGCTAAAATTCTAGCTAGTCTGTCTAAAATATCTAATGAGTGGTCACCAATAAATTATAAGCTTTAGCAAGAGTTAGACTTTTAAGCATTTATTAAGGAGAATGAGAATTTGGTAAAGAGAGAGAGAAAGGCCTAGATTCATCTATCTATTAAAGGGAGAGTGCATTTCTAGCTCCCTTCTCCACCTGAGTCCTGAGGAAAGGGAGCAAGAGAGCGAGCCTTGCCCCCTCTTCCTCCCACAAGCAAACGTCACTTCCTGATGCCAAAGAAAAGCTTCATGGCCTTGCCCTCAGAGACCTTCTCCTCATGGTGGAGCTTTCCTACAGTAAGTCTCCAGCACGTGGCATCATTCCAGTCATTATACCTTATACAATCTCATTGCTATGGGGGGTGGCTAGGGGGCGCAGTGGATAAAGCACTGGTCCTGGATTCAGGAGGACCTGAGTTCAAATCCGGCCTCAGACAACTTGACACTTACTAGCTGTGTGACCCTGGGCAAGTCACTTAACCCCCACTGCCCCTGCAAAAGCAAAAACAAAAAACAAAAACAACAACAAAAACAATCTCATTGCTATCAGATGTAATAGTACTTTAGTTTTAATAAATATGAGGAATACTTGAGTGCTGAAAATGGAATCAGGAGGAATTGAGCTCAAATTCTACCTTAGATGCTTTCCAGCTATGTGACTCTCTGCACAGGTCACTCTAAAATGAGGGTAGCAATAGCCTTTACCTCCCAGGATTATTGTGAGGATTGTATAAGGTACTTTACAACCCTTAAAGCAAAGGTGACTTGCCCAAGATCACACAGCTAGGCAATGTCTGAGTCAGGATTCAAACTCATGTCTTCCTGATTCCAGGTCCAGCTCTCTTATGCACTGTGCCACCTAGCTGTCTGAGAGAAAGACAGAGCTTTCTTATTTCATCTCACATCTTTTGGATTTTTGGCTGCTTCTCATAGTCACATTATGGCCAATCCCTAAGCCATTTGCCAAATTAGAAAAAGATCTCCAATTTCCCAATCCTTTCATACCTGACATATCAATCAGTCAGGGTACAAACATAAAGGGGAAAAGTATGTCACAAAATGTGGGGGAAAGCCACGGCTTTTTAGCAAGTAGGACACGGATTTAAATCCTACTTCTAATATACACTATCACTGTGACCCTGGGGCAAGTCATTTAACCTCCCTAAGTCTCAGTTTTCCCATCTGTAAAATGGAAGGTGTTGGAGCAAATGACCACTGAAGTGCCTCTAAATCACTCTATGACCCTATTTGCAGACACAGGGATACTCTTTCTCCTGATGGAGGAACCTCAGTAAAAGGTTTCTGCTGTCTGTGCCACTAGCCAATTTCATTCCTCACTCTCTTGAAATCTCTGGGAGTTGATTCCCTCGCCCTCACATACAACTGAAATCTGGTCATCTCAGCCAATTCCCATTGGACGGCACTCATCACCCCACCACTCGTAATTGTGTACAATTTGCCTCAAATTGTCAGTTTGGTGCAGAGCCTGCAGTTGACATGAGTATCCAAATAATCCCCGTCCAAGCCAGAGAAGCTACCGTCTATTGTTAGAGAATGAGGGGGAGGCTGCGTTGGCAGCTCCTCCGCTGTCTGGTTGGAAGTGAATTCAGGGGCAAATAGAGAGAGGGCCAAGTCTCTTTCTCTTTGTCACTGCCTGTAGCAGAGCTGCAGTGGCTTTCATTGTGCTGTGCAAACAGATTGTATGTGACTCAGTTGTCCTGTCCAAGCAATTCTCTATTCTTCTATCAGGTGTGTACCTTTTCTTGCCATGACAGAGACAGGTACACTCATACTGCTGAGGGCTATGCTGCTAAATCAAATTAGACTCATTGCCACCATCCTCTGTGGACCCAGGGGGGAAGATCACTGAATGTAGGGTCAGGGGACCCCAGCTACGCTACTTACTTCTTGTGTGAACTTGGGCAAGTCACATAACCTCTCTGGGACTCAGTTTACTCATCTGTAAAATGAAGGGATTGAACTAGATGAGCTCTAGTATCCCTTCCAACTATTAGCTCTCCTTCATGTATAGAGGGGGGCACTGCTTATCCACCATTCCTTGGTTACAAACTTCTAGTGTCATAGCGAAATCCAACTCCCTCATTTTACAAATGAGGAAACTGAGGCCCAGAGAGTGAAATATATAGGGGCCTCAATACAGATTGAGCTAGTTATTTAGGATAGTCATCCATCTCATCTGAGAGAACATTAAGAAAGGACAGTATTTATCTGGAAGATTTGTTTGGAATGAATGTATTCTTCCACTATGAAAGTTTTTAAGGAACTAGGTGTCTCCACCACTAAAAGAATTTTCCTTCCTTGTGACTGGCCTGGAGTTAATGTTTATGTCACATAGCACCTCAAACAGAACTCCACTTAAATATAAACAAAAGTAAACTCTAGGTGAAAAGGAATCTGATTCTGTGTATCTCTGCTGCTAGGATTTCCCTCACCAGTAACATTCTTCATTCTCTGCAACAAGAACCCGGAACAAATATTGATTAGCTTATAAATTGCATTATGAACATTAGAACCAATCTAAGGAACTAAACAAATAGCTCAGTTAGGCAATCATTTGAGACATTGCCATGACTGGAAAAACAACAACTCAAAGCTAGTCTGGGGCAGTGGAAAGACCAAGGGTTTGGAGTCAGATGATGTGAGTTCATAGACTGGGTCTGTGATTTCTTTCCTTCCTTCTTCCTTCCTTCCTTCCTTCCTTCCTTCCTTCCTTCCTTCCTTCCTTCCTTCCTTCCTTCCTTCCTTCCTTCCTTCCTTCCTTCCTTCCTTCTTCCTTCCTTCCTTCCCTCCCTCCTTCCTTCCTTCCTTCCCTCCTTCCTTCCCCCCTTCCTTCTGTCCTTCCTTCCATTCTTCCCTCCTTTTTTTCTTCCTTCCTTCTATCCTTCCCTCCTTCCTTCCCCCTTCCTTCTATCCTTCCCTCCATTCTTCCCTCCTTTCTTTTCTTCCTTCCTTCTATCCTTCCCTCCTTCCTTCCCTCCTTCCCTTTCTCTTCTTTCTCCCCTTCCTTCCTTTCTTCCTTCTTTCCCTTCCTTTTTTCTTTCCCTCCTTCCTTCTATCCTTCCCTCCTTTTTTCCTTCCTTACTTCCTGCCTTCATTCTTTCTCTCTCCTTCCTTCCATCCTTCCCTCCATTCTTCCCTCCTTTCTTTCCCTCCTTCCTTCCCTCCTTTTTTCCTTCCTTCCTTTTTTTCCTTCTTTCCTTCCATCCCTCCTTCCTCCTTCCCCTCTTTCCTTCCACTCATAACTATGGGGAGCAAGAATATGTCCTCTTTTAGGTGAGGCTGAGATAAGATCTCAGGACTCAGGCTACCTTTTATGTTCTGTGTTTCTTTCCCTGAGAATATAGGAGCAAACAGAAATGTTTCTATTGGGAGCTTGTGTGTGAGAGGTCTGCAGCTCATGGGTACCTCAGCAGATGCTCTCTACCCTGTAGGAGGTGCTCCCTGCTGCTGCTGGTAGCCTTTTTTTTAAAAAAAAAAATATTTATTTATTTTAGTTTTCAACATTTGTTTAGATAAGATTTCCAATTTCAAATTTTTTCTCCCTCCCCCCCTCCCCTAGATCTGATTATAGGTTTTATATATATACAATAACATCAACATATTTCTGCATTAGTCATGTTATGAGAGAAGAATCAGAGCAAAAAGGAAAAACCTCAAAAAAGAAAAAAACATGCTGTTATCCTTCTTGAAGGAGGTCAGTGGCTCGGGCCCTGGCCTGGCTTTCTAAAACACACAGCCCTCAAGGGAGTTTGTTTGGACATTGTGAAGTCAAGGTGAAAATGAAATAGCCATTCAGGAGTCCCATTAAATGCTTCATGCTTTGGATTTTAAATATCAGCCTCCCTGGAGAATCTAATAAGAGTTGTAAGTTATTGTGTCACGTTTCAGATCTCTGACATGTGCTTATGAATTCTTTTATATTTTAGGCATATCTTTGTGTAGGAGAAATAAACAGCCATCTGATCTCTTGGGGCAGCTAGATGGCACAGTACATAGAGAACCAGGCTTGGAGGTGAAGAAGACTCCTCTTCCTAAGTTCAAATCAGACCCTCACTTACTAAACATGTGACCTTGGGCAAGTCATTTAACCCTATTTGCCTCAGTTGCTTCATCTATCAAATGAGCTGGAGAAGGAAATGGCAAACCACTCCAGTGTCTTTGCCAAGACAACCTCAAATGGGGTCATGAAGAGTTGGACACAACTGAAAAATGCCCGAATGACAAATATCTGATCTCTATTGTACATTTATAAATTTCTGTTCCTCTTTGGAGACCCTAGATACCACCCAAACCCAAGCTCCATTTTTAATTATTTGTTTTCATTATTATTTACTCATTTTATTTTATTTAAGTGATTGCTCCCTACAGGGAGTATGAGCATATAAGACTGAGACTAAGAGAGAAGGGGCCTGACTCCTCTCTCTGGAGGACAGACTCCCTACACATTTGAATATGGTCCATGCATAGGCCCAGAGCAGGCACAGCTGCCCGGCATTTGGGAGCTATTGACATTGGGCTGTTCTTATACAAGGAATATATGTTCAGAAGCTTCTAATGCAGCAAGCTTGGCTGCAGAATCGGCTCCTGCATTTCCCTTTGAAACAGGATCACTGTTCCCTGTGTGGGCAGGGCAATGTACAATGGCTAGGGAAGAAGGCAGTTTCAGGGCATCTAAGAGGTCCTTGATAAGGTCCCCATTGGCAATAGCCTCGCCCAAGGATGTTAGGAAGCCTCGTTGACGCCAAATCATACCAATAAAGTGGCATATGCCAAAGTCATATGAGGATTCAATTTTGCCACTCTCTGGCTCTTTCCTGAGACTCCTACTACATTCAAAAATCCTACAGGTCTACACCCAGCATGTGGTTTGCTTACTGATACTGATTTAGAGGCTCCTGTGTCTAGCAGACAATCGTAATAAGTCTCCCCCACTTTTAGGGTGACATGTGGTTCATTACTCTGGGGAGGTGAATGGACTGGCACAAGTGCATTCAAAAAATCCGGATCTGAGAATATGTGCTTTCATTATCTATGTTCCATTCCTCCCCTTCGTCTTGTCAATCCTGTGCCCCCTCTGAGAGGGGACCTTGGTCACCATTATTCTGGTACTGCCTTTCTGTATTCCTCCGAAAAGATCTATTTCTAATTACAACACACAACATATAGACATATACATACATATGGAAACAGAGACAAAGAAAGAAAAACAGAGGGAGAGAGAGGGAGAGGGAGAGGGAGACAGAGTGTTCCAAAAGTCAAACTTTAGGAATATTGTGTGTGTGTGTGTGTGTGTGTGTGTGTCTATTTCCTTTTGGAAATTTATGCAGTACTTTCAAAAAAAATTTTTTTACTAATATCTTTGTTTTTATTTCACCTGTATTTGTCTTTATATCTCTTCTCTGTCCCCTCTCAGAGACCTTTCTCATATAACAAGTTTTGGTTTGTGTGAGGAAATGGGGATTGGTCTCCTCTCAATAAGAATATAATAGTCACCATTCAAATTACTCTCCTCCAGGGGGGGCAGCTAGGTGGTGCAGTGGATAAAGCACCAGCCCTGGATTCAGGAGGACCTGGGTTCAAATCCGACCTCAGACGCTTGACACTTACTAGCTGTGTAACCCTGGGCAAGTCACTTAACTCTCATTGCCCTGCAAAACAAACAAACAAACAAACCCAAATTACACTCTTCCAGACCTGTTTTGAGGAAAAAGGTCTCCTTCTTCCCCGCCCTCCCCCAACAAAATCACAGGGTTCAGGGAAACCCTGAGCTGGTCTAATTAGTCCGCTCCTGAGCTCTGTCCATAATATAGGAGGAATTGAAGAATTGTCCCCGTATCAACTCCCCCATTGGCTAAGGTGAAAAAGGGGAGGGTCCATTTGCATTGGGGACTAGGGTTTAAAATGGGGCCTGGGTGCTTCCATTCTTTACACCTACCAGTTGCATACCAGGCTGGTCCATTCTTGTGAGAATGACAATAAATACACCTTTGACACATCACTGCCACTGAGTTACCAGAGAATTATTGAGCAAGAGTCATTTTCTTCTCATAGTTAGTTTGTTTTTTTTTTAAAAATCAACTAACCTCCAAAATACAGGAGAAAAAATTAGATCATATAGCCAACGTTCCACACCCGTGGAGCCAACATTGTTCCCACCTCATCTTGTTTGTCATTATTTCTAGAAGCACTTTCCACTCCCAGAGAGGACGCTGCTATCAAAATCCAAGCTATTATTTTCTCATCCATAAGACCTTGAATTTTGCATTTTTTTGAGTAAGTGACTTACAGGAATTTGGACACTTTGACTTCATCCACATATTTCTGATTCTTAATCTAGATTCCAAATGAGGAAATGGCATTTCTCCCCATCCTCCACCCCATACCTACCAGAAATGCCTTTTGGCCAGGGCACCCCACCAGGCAGGGCTGGGGATTTTGTTACTTTATTTTTCAGTGACATAAATTCTCCTAGGCTCTTTTCGAAATGTCTCCCTGCCACCAGAGAGGTCAAGGTCACAGAGAGGAATCTGGCAGGGCAAGACCAGATTAGAAGGCCAACTCTCCCTGCCTCTAGTGTTTGCCATCAGCCCTCCCAACTGCTTCTTGGTCCCTTCATTTGGAAAGCTTTATGTGGTCTGAGAGTCAGGACCCAGCATGCCTGCCTTCTGGCTGCATGAGTTAATGCTCTGGCTCAACCAGTCAGGTAGCTGCTGAAGTCAGGCAGAACTTTGCACCTTTGGGTGCAGGAAGGTGCTTGCCTGGCGTGGATAGGTATCTTGGGAGGAGAAAATGCCTTCAACAGAAATTTGTTCAGTCTTTTTCTGTTGGGTCTGACTCTTGTGACTCTATTTGGGGTTTTCTTGGCAGAGATACTGCAGTGGTTTGCTATTTCCTTCTCTAGCTCATTTGACAGATGAGGAAATTGAGGCCAACAGGGTTAAGTGACTTGTCCAGGATTACATAGCTGAAAAGTGTCTGAAGCTGGATTTGAACTCGTGAAGACCAGTCTTTCTGACTCTAGGCCCTGTGATATATCTACTGTAGCATCACCTAGCTGCCTCACCAGAAGTAGGTGGACTTTATTTAGAATTAAGGGATCATCAAGCTGGGGCAGATGAGGAGGGGGAAAAGGGAATGACCTTAGAAATGATCGAGTCTAGGGGTATCAATGGGTAGCTAGGTGGCACAGTGTATAAAAGCACTGGGCCCTGAGTTCAAATCTGGCCTCAGACACTTACTACCAGTGTGACCCTGAGAAATGGGGTCACATAACACATAAGAATCCCTAGAACATCACATAGATCTAGATATATTTTTTATGAATGCAGCAACACATTAAAATCAGATAGGAGGGGCACCTAGGTGGCACAGTGGATAAAGCACCAGCCTTGGATTCAGGAGGACCTGAGTTCAAATCTGACCTCAGACACTTGACACTTACTAGCTGTGTGACCCTGGGCAAGTCACTTAACCCCAATTGCTTCACCAAAAAAAAAAAATCAGATAGGAACTACAGTTGAATCTGGTTCCAACCACACTTGGGAGTGTTGTGGGTACTTGACTGCTCTTATCTAGTCCATTCCCCCTTATTTACAGATTCTATAACTAAGGCCCTGAAATATAAAATGGCTTTAGCTGAGCAACACATCAGAAAAGTGCAGGTGACTTCCACAAGTGAAATCAATGTGTTTGCTGTTGCATACCAATCAGAGAGGTCTGGGAGGCATGTCAGAGGGTGGAAACTCATGGAGCACACCAAGGGGAGAGCTCCTTAGGTGTATCAGAGGACAGAAATTAGCCACAGGCATAGAGCCATATGGGATGTGGGGGGGTCTTTAGGCTCACAGCTGGCCTTTTACAGATGAGGAAGTTAGGAGCCAGAGAGGGAAGATGAGCTACCCATGGGCTCATAAGTGGTGAGTATCAGAGTGGAGTTTCAAATCTCTGACTACAAATCTAGCACTCTTTCCAGTGTACCTTACAAAATGTTTTCCCTTGAAACTTTGATTTGTGGTAAGGGGCAGCTAGGTGGTGCAGTGAATAGAGCACTGACCCTGAAGTTAGGAGAACCTGAGTTCAAATCTCACCTCAGGACACTTACTAGCTGTGTGACCCTGGGCAAGTCACTTAACCCCAATTGCCTTAAAAACATCTGGGGCCATCTCTAGTCTTCCTGATTGCTCTCCCTCACTTAATCCAATTCACTGCAAGTCATGATTTCACCTTCTGATTCATGGTCCTCTTCAAAAACGAAGGACAAACAACAAGATTTGGTGGTAGTGGTGTATATTTGTTAAGTGCCTGCAAGGTGCCTAGCACTAGCCAGGGATACAAAACTGATGTGAAAGGGGGCAGCTAGGTGGTGCAGTGGATAAAGCACTGGCCCTGGATTCAGGAGGACCTGAGTTCAAACCTGGCCTCAGAGACTAGACACTTACTAGCTGTGTGACCCTGGACAAGTCACTTAACCCTCATTGCCCCTGCCAAAAAACAAACAAACAAACAAAAAAACTGAGGTGCAAGACTGTGGGTGTGGGTGTGAGTGTGGGTGTGGTTATGAATAAAACCCTGGAAAACAAGGGCACTTTGTCCTTGGGAAGTATCTTTCCTCTCAGAGCCTGCTTTCTTTCATGGTCCTCTCATAATCATCCATCTTTATTTCCAAGTACAAAGGGGCAGTGTTTCTCACACAGATTTCCTTTCCCTGTTCCCATTTCAATAAATAATAATGCCCAATTTATAAAAGTACCATCTTACACTGAGACAAAAATGCCCAGTCTTCAAGGAGCTAGCCTTCTAAGGGGGAAGGGTGGTGGGTAGATATCAATCAATTATAAACCAGAGATGAGAAGATTCTGTGGGTAGAGTCACTTGAGGATATGACCTGCTTTCGAAAAAAAAATACTCTTAGGATACTAGGAGGCCACTGTTTCTCATGGAAGCCACCAGAATGGTGAAGGAATAGGATAAGGAATAAAGCAGTATCTCACTTGTGGTGTTGTTACCAAGGAGAATAAACAATCCACCCCAGTGCTTTCCTGTTTATTTTTTGCTAATTAAGCATTAAATTTATTTGTTTCTACCCATCAAAGGTGGTATTATTGGCACCCTCTAATATTTGTATCCTAAGGCAAAGCTCCAGTTACCCTACCTTAGTACTATCTCCACGTCATTTATGTTCTGATTCTGAGAGGCAAACAGAGCCCCTGAGCTGCCTCTAAAACTGTGTTAAAGTATTCCTATCCCTTTTCAGACTAACTGCTACTATTGGGAAATAGTTTATTCTCAGTATTGCTTTGCCGACTCTGTCCAGTTTTAAAAGGTGGGGGAACCCTTCATGTTTCCCAAATGCTTTACCAGATTCTGGACAGACAGATGCTTGAAATCATAGGAAATGCAACTAGGGGAGGAGCCCTGGCAAGAGGGCTCCTGGCATTATCCATTCTCTTCTGTTCCAGTGGCCTCTTGGTGACTAGAGCCTTGTTCCTTGGGAAACCAGGCCTCTTTTTCAATACCTAACAGACGTGTGTGAGAGCTAAGCCAGGGGCACATGCCAGTTTCTTCAGGGAGTTTTTAAAGAGGCCTTGCCAGCTGAGAAACCACGTGTAGAAGATAATGATGACTGCCACCAACAAAAAACGCTAAGCCTGGCACCCATGGCATTTGGCATGGGGCTGGAGGTCATTGCCCTCCCCCTCCCCATTTATTTCCATCCTCTTTGATGAGTCATTAATAGTGCTTCAGGGACACACAGAGGGCTTTTATAGGCATCTTGGTCCAGCCTCAGCAGGGTTTCCAAAAAGAAAATATTTCTGGAGTGGAAAGATCCTTAGAAGTGCCTCCAACAGGACATATTTAAATCTTCATCAAGGGGCATATTTATCTAGAGTGGCTATTCCTAACACAGAGATCTCAGTGAACTATAATGTGCCCATGGGAATTTAGAATGTATCCAAAGGGTATATTTAGTTCTGACTGTACTCAGCTCACCTCTGATGAGTAGACTTTTGTGGGATGACCAATAGAACAGTAGCATGTGCCTTTAGCCATTCTGATTGTTTCTCATATGACACTGGAAACTTCCAATGGGAAATCAAAGGAGATCTATGGATGTAACCATGTAAGAATCTGGCTATTTTTAACAGCAGCTTTTTGAGGTACTGCCCAGTTTTTCCTATTGTCTGAAGATCTCAATCTCTGCTTTGTGAGATTTGTTGAGGTGAATAAAATAATTTCAATGAAAGAAAAGTTCTGGCATGGAGAGAAGGGAACAAGAATTAACTTGCAACTTCTCTGCTTTAGCTACCCTCCCCAACATTGAGCCTTTTAAGTGGGCCCCTTGGTTTTCCAGTCTTGCTTTTCTGCTTTTGTGTATAGGTTTCTAAATTACAATGAGAAGATCCGGGAAATAATGAACAAAGCTTGTATGATCTCCAGCTTTCCTGATGGGGTGGGGTAGAAAAAGAAGCCTGCGGTTCAAATAGTCATAGAGAAGGTTTGAACATCAATGTGTACACAGATGTGCATAATGTGAATAGTAGTGTGGCCTACAACGATAGTGATGCAGAATTATCCTCTTTCACACCTCATTCTTTGTTTTACAGAGAATCAGGCTGCTGCTAATAAAGTCACTAGCTGAGAGTGTAGTGCATGCATCGGCCATAAGGTGGCGCTATCATTATGGCCTAACCTATAAGACTTCAACAGATGGTCATTGAGCTTACAATGCTGGCTTTTTCCAAACGCCAAAGTATCCTTACTGCTCATTATAATGTATACTAAGTAAATTATTAATAATTAATTATAACAGTATTGATTAATTAATGATGATGATGATAATATACGGTCCTTAGATTATGAAGAGTCTGACATGACTGAAAATGACTCACCAACCACAAACTATTCTCCACCGCCCTCTTCACTGTTCCAAAGCTCTTGTTGTTCATCTTTCATACTCAAAGAGGACCAATGACATCTCAAGGGTGATGACTTGCATGTGAATTGGATTAAGTGAGACAGAGGTGTGCAGTCATCAGCCTCACTCTCTCCAAGGTTTCATGATGTGACAGTGGTAGCCCTGGATTCAATATAAATATAACGTTATGTTCTAGAAGATGCTCTGGCAATCTTTTTTTGTCTTCATTCAATTTCCCCACTCTGCTTCTCACCATCCTCAAAGACTAGCATGATTGATTTTTACTGTTCATATAATGTATTAAGACTCTATAGGTGAGGAGGGTGCAACACAGTAGCATGGGGTGGGGGAAGCAAGAGAGTTCCTGAATAGCAAAAGTATAAAGAAATAATTTCTTCAACAGGCTCCCCTTTAGATCCTGGTGACTATTCTCACATGGAGAAGAATTGGGAGTGGGGATGGGATTAGATTTCCGGATTTGGAATTTCCCAAGATTGGCTTGACAGGCTAAGCAGGGAAAATGGAAGAAATGCTGAAATTTCAGAATAACCTCTCTAGTCTAGTCTTATTTTTCTGGGGCTTCATGGCAGCAGATGGTCCTGTTCAGTATTGCAATAGTCCAGTCTCTTTTTTCCAGTCTGACTTCCATGCCCAAGGTCCCAGTCCTGCCTCCATTCTGGATGAGCTGATCACTGGTCTCCAGGGTGTGAACCATCTCACCCTGCAATGCTTTGTCCTCTTGGGAGTACCTAGAAACCTCTCTTCTCCTGTACTCACTGAGAGACATGAAGGGAGTGGCAGATTAGAAATCTCTCCCAGGCAAAAATCCTCAAAACTAGTCCAGGGGCTGGGCCAAACTGGGTGCCCATATGCAATATCTTCCTTCCTCTTCCAGCGCTTCATCCCAGCCTTGAAATTACAGCTGGATTGTGGTTTGTAAACCCCTGCAACAACAGCCCCCTGAGGAAAGTCATTTATCCTTTTTCAAGTTCATTTAGGATCTATAGAATTAATAAAACAGTTGGCAGATCCATTTTTTAAATTATAATATTATTGTGTGTCTCATAGGAGCCACCACAGCTCATGGTCAGTTAGTCCAGTCAGTTAGTGAATAAGCATTTATTGATCACCAATTAAATAATAATTAATTTATTAATGTACCAGGTGTAGTGCTAAACACTGGGAAGCAAAGAGGGAAGGAGAGAAAAGAATAAACACATATAAAACTCCTACTATGTGCCAGGTAAAAACTTCGACATAAGTTACAGGCTAATCATCATGTTCAGGTAGAGTGTTTCAGATGCACAGGGTCTTTGTATCCATGGTGGCTCTCCCTGACCAGTGACGGGCACTGAATTCCTACTAGTCAAGCCACCACCCATCTCTGATTGTGCTGTTTGTTGCTCAGTTGTTTTCAGTCATATCTGATTCTGTGACCTCATTTGGGGTATTCTTGGCAAAGATACAGGAAAAATTTGCTATTTCCTTCTCCAAGCCTTTAGGAGAATCCAATTTAACAGTTTTTGGTCTTGCTATATGTAGCAATCTTGCACTATTATCCAACTTATACCTAGAATCATAGTCTTAATAGTTTCAAACATCCACAAAAGCCATCTTTTAAGTCAAGAAACTGTAACTTGTAAACGGATAAGTCTCCCTGTCAGTGAGGTTCCTATGACAAATGTAGTAGGCTTCTGTTGCTCATCTCCCTCCCTATCCCCTTCTCTCTTCTCTCTTTTCTTTCTTTCCTTTATCTTTCTCTGTGTGTGTGTGTGTGTGTGTGCGCGTGTGTGTCTCTGTCTCTTTCCCTCCCTCCCTCCCCCATCTCTTTTCCCCCTACCCCAAGATCTGTGCATTTCTATTTGTTTATTTTATGCTGTATGTATGTTTTATGGACTTTTTATCTCCCTCATTAGAAGGTAAGATCCTTGAGGTCAGGACTGTTTCATTTTTTTGTACTTGTATCTTCAGTACCTAGCATAGTGCCTGGCACCTAGTAAGTATTTAATAAAAAAAAATGGTGATGGTTTGATTGATTATTCAAGATTTGATTGTCCACAAATTTATTTTGTTTTTTCACTTTACTAACATGGATAAAGCACACATGGGAAGCTTAGACTAAGTAAAGGAAAGGGTCATTCACTACTACTCTTACACATGCCTCCTACATTCTAGAATGTTTCCTCCCTTCCCCAAGCAACCCACTTTCTCATTGTTCTTATTTGAATGTTCTTGCTTAAAGGGAATAGATTAAGATTAAAACCAAAATAGGGGCAGCTCGGTGGCGCAGTGGATAGAGCACAGCCCTGGAGTCAGGAGGACCTGAGTTCAAATCCGGCCTCAGACACTTGACACTTACTAGCTGTGTGACCCTGGGCAAGTCACTTAAACCCCCAAATGCCTCACTGAAAAAACCAAAAACAACAAAAAAGATTAAACCAGAATAGAACTATACTTCAGACCCAAGTGATACCTTGACCCAATTGGAATTATTAAACAACTTCACAGTGGCAGTTAAATTGATAATAATTTTCCGGCTACTAATGGTGCATCTTCTCTGACCCTTCCAGAAACTGAGTAATGGAATTCGATGGAAGAAGGAAGGAAAGGAAGTTCTGACAGAAAGGGCAAGAGAATGTCATTCCTGGTTATCAGGCTGAACTGGAAAAAATTACTTAGCTGAAGTATACTTTGGGAACCAGCAGCCTCCTCTTTCTTTTCTCTTTCTCCTTTCTATGGTGCCTGTCCCCCTTATAGTCACTTGGCATTTTTTTTTTTAGTGAGGCAATTGGGGTTAAGTGACTTGCCCAGGGTCACACAGCTAGTAAGTGTTAAGTGTTTGAGGGCAGATTTGAACTCAGGTACCCCTGACTCCAGGGCTGGTGTTCTATCCACTGCGCCACCTAGCTGCCCCATCACTTGGCATTTTTGTCCTCCCTTCCATCTGATTTCTACCAGCAATCTATCCACAATCTTCCAAGTGGAAAGTGGTCTTTCCTTACTTATGGATCTTTGCCTAGACCTCATTATTGTATTTCTTATCTAGTATCACATAGTATACTATTCATTTCTCTGGTTAGACTATAAACTCTTTGAAGGCAGGTACTGTTTTTATTTCATCCTGAATGAACTGTACCTAATATATAGCTGTAGCTGTGCTTGTAAATTGTTGGTCTGATATAATAGAAAAAACCTTTCACCAAAAACTTTTCAAATCATATATTGACCAGTTCCTTATGAAATTAGGTCAATTTTTTACTCCTCTGAAGTGTTTGTACTTTGTGTCTATTTGTCTAATAAAGTAAAAGGTGATTCAATCCTTCCCTAAGCACTCTTGCTTACAATTATGGTTAGCCTCTAGCAGAAGAATGATGATGTCCGTTTATATCCAATGACTAGGTATACTTCAAGGCTTGGTAATAAAATAGACAACCATGCAGCTTAATATCTAATCACTTTTCTTTCATATAAACTATTATTTTGGACTACAAAGTTATATATACATATATATTCTTAACTTTTTACTTATTCACCTCCCATCCCCCCCCCTCTTTGGTGAGGCAATTGGGTTAAGTGACTTGCCCAGGGTCACACAGCTAGTAAGTGCTAAGTGTCTGAGGTCAGATTTGAACTCAGGTCTTCCTGAATCCAGGGCCAATGCTCTATCCACTGTGACACCTAGCTGCCCACATTTTTTTTTTAAAGGATGTCTTAGTTATAATAAGGGTTACAAGCCAAATGTATCCCAAGTACAAATAGAGCACTCTTATCACCACTAACTGTCACAAGCTTTACTAAAGTAATCTTTATTTATACTGCTCAACTTAATTTTCTCTCTCTCACATAGCTGCAAGCTGCCTCAGGTTACTTTCCAAGTTCCTGACTCATTTTTCTCGTGTATCTTTGACTTTTCTCAGGGTTAAAAATGCTAATTTTCCTTCTTAATACTTTTGTTACTCTGCATTACTGCTGGGATAGGAACTCTTAGTTTTACCATAAGTCCTTAACAATTCATCATCAAACACTTATTGAGTACCTCTATGTATTTCCCATTAAGTTTAACTCAGGTTCACAGAGTACAGGAGCACGGAGAGGGGAGTAGTTATAGGATCATAGGACTATGGAATAAAGCTAGACAGGACCACAAAGGCCAACTAGTTCAAGCTTCTCATTTTACAGGTGAGGAAACTGAAATCCAAGGAGACAGAGTAAAATTGCCCAAGGTCACACAGGTAAAAAGCATCAGAGGAAGGATTTAAAACCTTGATTCTCTTATTCCAGAGTCAGAGCTTTTTATTATATTTACATGGCTTCTTTCTTAGGAGGTCTTTTAGTTAGCAACATGATCTGAAAAGCAGTCATGCTTCTATTATATTATTATTATATTAACATTATATATATTAATTATATATATATATTCTATTATATTATGATAAGTAGATTTACCCCCAGCCTGGGGGATCTTGAAGACCTCTGATTTAGAGCTGTCATTTTCCCTTTTTTGTTTGTTTGTTTTGTTGTTTTTTGTGGGGCAATGCAGGTTAAGGTGACTTGCCCAGGGTCACACAGCTAGTAAGAGTCAAGTATCTGAGGTCAGATTTGAACTCAGTCCTCCTGAATCCAAAGCCAGTGTCTCATCCACTATGCACCTAGCTGCCCCTTAGCTGTCATTTTCTGAGCAACAAAAGAGAAATGGGCCAAAAAACCATTTCTAGTGACTTTAAGTAGTTTAAAGAAAGGAAGGAAGGAAGGAAGGAAGGAAGGAAGGAAGGAAGGAAGGAAGGAAGGAAGGAAGGAAGGAAGGAAGGAAGGAAGGAAGCTTCAGTTCAACCACTCATAATGGCCATAATCAAACTTGAGACCATCTAATGGATGTCTCCTGAAATTTAGCACAAAATCTGCACAGGTTTCCAGAAAGGGTGTCCCTTCTATGCAAGAGCCATTGAACAAATGGGAAAATCTGAGTTACATGTACAGTAGTATGGTGACTAATGTTATAATTTTGATCTGGAATTGTTCAACACACAGGAATGAATCTGAGGAATGGCAGAGACTAGGAGAGGATGAGGAGGGAGAGAAAGAGGGAAAACTCAGGAATTGTGCCCTTCTCTATTGAGATTCTTCCCAAATGTCACTCCATTCTATTCACCCCCATCCACCTTCTATTCCTGGTAATAGTGATTCGTAGCCAAATAACTCATATCCTTTTGCTGCCCATTCCATTTATTTATTTATTCATTCATTCATTTATCTATTTGTTTGTCCATTTATTTATTTATCTATTTTTTACATGGGCAATGTGGGTTAAGTGACTTGCCCAGTTTCACAACAGCTAGTAAGTGTCCATTTTTAATAGTTTTGGAATTGTTAGAAATATTTTCCTTTTCCTGAACAATAGCTCCTCTCTCCAACTTTTTTTGGGGGGAGGGGGCTAGGCAATGAAGGTTAAATGACTTGCCCAGGGTTCAGACAGCTAGTAAGTATCAAGTGTCTGAGACCAGATTGAACTCAGGTCCTCCTGAATCCAGGGCTGTCGCTTTATCACTGCACCACCTAGCTGCCCCCCCTTCCTCTCTCCAACTTTAACCCATTTCTTCTAGTTTTGTTCTTCAATATTAAGCAGACCATTTGAATCCATCTTCTAAATGGCAGCTCTTCATGTACTTGAAGATAGCTCTCATGTTTTACTCAAAGCAAAACATATCCAGTTCTTTCAGTCCATCCTTGTTTAATACTTTCAACATCCTGTTCACTTTTCCTCTGATCTGCTCTAATTTGTGAAAGTCTGCCCTAAAAATTGGTGCCCAGAAATGAACACAATACTCCACCTGGATTGAGCTATTGAAAGTATCACGTAGCCTAAGATTGCGCCAGGTTTTTTGGCTGCCAATTAGACTTGTAGCCCCATAAAAATACCACATAATTTCTACAGAAACTAAAGTCTAGCTAGCTATGCTTCTCTGTACTTGCAATGTTGCCCTTTTTTTTAGCCCAACTATAAGAAATTTACAGTTATCTCTATTAAAATACATCTTATTTAGACAGGGCCAATTATTAGATATTTGGGGGGTTGGCTTCTATCATTTCATTTGTTAACTTTGCCTCCAACTTCATGCTATCTAAAAATTTGATGCATATTCCATCTTTTCTTCAACCAAGTTATTGATAAAAATAGGGACCTGGGGTAATCCTATGAGAAACTTGCTTCAAGTTGCTATTGATGCATTAATTGTCACTCTCGGTTTCTCCCATGATTTTTCTCTTCCCCTCTACAGATTTTTTTCATGTGAATATTTTCTCTTTTTCTTTTAAACTTTAATCATAAAATTATTTATTATTTTCAGTTACATTGTAAAAATAGTTTTCAACATTTGTTTTCATAAGATTTTTAGTTTCCAAATTTTTTCTCCCTCCCTCTCCCCTCCCTAAGACAGAAAGCAATCTGATATAGTTTATATATTCACATGAATATTTTCTTGCTTTCAATGCTACTTCACTCAACTAGTGATTTAATTTGCTCCTTCTGAAGGTCTTCCTGATTGATTGATGGATTGATGATGATTGGATGTAGATGAAATTGATTGATGAGGATGATTGATGCTGAAGGTCTTCTCATCCAAATCATATTCCAGGTATAATTTCCATATCAACAAGTCTCAGTAATTCCATAAAGATGCATAAAATCAAAGTTACCTTCTTACATCCCCTTGTTGATTACTTGTACTTGTACATTTGTGTTAAGATCCATGACGGATGCCTTTCTACTAATGTCCCTTTTTTGCTAATTTCTGTGGGTACTCACTAATTGGATGTGAATTGACCAAATCATAGTGTTATAGAAGGAAAACTGGAAAGGACCTAGTAGTAGCCTTGTTCAAATCCTTCCATTTTATAACTGAGGAAACTTAGGTAAATAGAAGTGACTTATCTAAGGTCCACAGGTTATAAGTGGCAAGAATTAGATCTGAGCCCAGGTTCTTTGACTCCAAATCCTGTACTCTTAACCTTTCTGAGTCTCCTTTTCTACATCATAAAACTGAAGATAATACACTGTCTACCTGTCTTGTAGGATGGATTAGAGCCTTTATAAACCTTAATGTCATATATAATTGTGAGCTATTATATTTTGGCACTGGTGGAAAATGCAATCTTAACGTAAGTTCACTGAAAATTCTTTTCCCTTTGTACTAATAGAATGAGAATTCCCAGTCCTCTGTTGCTCTGCTGCTAGTTCTTGTAGCTAATTCTCACATCTAACTGGCTGTTTGTTGCTGGGGGTTTAGTATAATGCTATTTGTTCACATTGTGTTTCATGTGTAATTATCAAAATTCCGGCTCGTGTGCTCATGGAAACTGTAGCTGCCTTTAGCTATTGTCCACAAGATCTTACATAGAAATCTAATTTATGGGGCAGCTAGGTAGCACTAGGTAGTGGATAGAGTACTGGCCCTGGAGTCAGGAGGACCTGAGTTCAAATCTGACCTCAGACACTTAACACTTACTAGCTGTGTGACCCTGGGCAAGTCACTTAAACCCCCATTGCCCCACCAAAAAAAAAAAAGAAGAAGAAGACTTCGATTCAAATCCAACCTCAGACATTTACTAGTTGTTCATCCCTGGACGAGTCATTTAATTCTCTCTCTTCCTCAGTTTCTTCATCTGTCAAATGGGGATAATAATAGCACTTATCTCCCAGGATTGTTGTGAGGATAAAATAAGAAAATATTTATGAAGCACTTTGTAAAAATTAAAGGGATATATACATACATATGTATGTATGTATGTATTCTAGCTATTATTATTAAACTATTTGTGAACATTCCTCTCTTGTCTCAGATCTCTCTTTTTTATGGCTGTGATCTTCCCTTTCAACAAAGTGGAAGCAATCTACTATATTGTTCCTCTTGCCCCCACCAAGCAACTGTGTCTGAGATCCCTCCCTAGAGTGGCTACAATCCTGGTTACTTGTGTGACTGATTACATGCACACTCCACATGTGATGCACATGCATATACACATTCATGTACAGTAGCTCTCTAACCCTAGATAGCAACAGGGTCCCATAATAGTTACTCTCCTCTCTCAGTTGCTTTCTCCGTCATGTCCTTTTCCACTAAGTTTTCTGAAGGGGCTGGAATTCCTACTTATGCTTTCTTTGATTCCGTTTCTTAAATTAAGAAAAAGAAAGCTGACAAAGGTATTCAGCTGTGGGGGATGGAAGCAGGTAGTAACAATGGGTGGAAGTGAATGATGAAAGTGAAAGTGTGAAGAACAAATTTAAAAGAATAGAAGCAATTGGGGCAGCTAGGTGGCGCAGTGGATAGAGCACCGGCCCTGGATTCAGGAGGACCTGAATTCTAATCCGGCCTCAGATACTTGAACTTACTAGCTGTGTGACCCCTGGCAAATCACATTAACCCCAATTGCCTCACAAAAAAAAAAAGAAAAGAAAAGAATAGAAGAATTGGGAAGAGCATGAAAGGGACTATAAAGGGTAGATATTATGTAATACTATTGTCCAAGAATTAAAGTGGTGTGTTACCTAGAGAAGCTGTGGGAGGCCCAAGATTTGAACATATTGCCAAGGGAATTGTTCAGGAGCGTAGATTGCCACCCATCTATGCTTTTCCATCCTGTGTGACTCTTATCCATGGTGTGTGAGCTAGGCTAGAAATGGGACTGGTGGTTTGACTGGCACTGGCAATTCTGTACTCTTGCATTTATCTGTCCATTACTAAAAGTTGGTCAGTGTGGTTGGTGTCGGTGGTGGCAAGGAAGGAATCCTTCTTTACAGGGATTGCTCCCCTCAGGGAGCTCCCTTTCCACTGCTAGATCTATGATCTTCCCATACACTCTGTGTGTGTTTGGGGGTGGGTGGGTGGGGAATGAGGGTTATGTGACTTTCCCAAGGTCACACAGCTAGTAAGTGTCAAGTGGCCAAGGCCGGATTTGAACTCAGGTCCTCCTGAATCCAGGGCCTGTGCTTTATCCACTGCGCCACTAAACATTTTCAAGGAAAGATTTACCCACTCTAGTGAGGACCTTCCTCTAGCACTTCCACCATTGCACAAACACCAGTGGATCGTGTTCTGTCCATCAGTTGTCTCTCACCCATGCTTTTGGTCTTGCTACATGGCTGACCCACCTTCTTTTCTGGTTATGAATCTCACTCATAATGTCTGTCACAGGATCATAGATTTAGAGCTAGAAGGGGCCATGATAAAGTTCATGGAATCCAGTCCCCTCATTATGCAAACGAAGGAACTACAACCCAGAGAAGGTAAACGACTGGCGCAGAATAATGCTATTGTCTGAGGCCACCTTTGGACTTAGGTCTTCCCAACTCCAGGCCTAACTCTATAGCCACTGAGCCACCAAGCTGCACTTAGGTGCTATGAAGGAAATACCAAAAAAGAGACATTCACAGAATTGGAAGACAATACTGAAAGCAACAAAAAAGGCAATTGACAACACAATGTTCTACAACGGTGATGATGAAAAACCAGCCAGTGTAAGTTGATTATTCAATGCCCTTTAAGGAGTGATGGAAGCAGCGAGTGTGACAGTTTCAAGAGGAGGCGATAAGACATCACAGTCAAGACTATCTGTGATATAGCAACCAGAAGAGTAAAGAACCTTGAATCCATACCATATGAGCATCAGTCAAAGGAACTGGAGATGTTTAATCAATCAAACAACAGACATTTATTAAGCACCTACTATGCACCAAGTACTGGAGTAGAGAAGACTGAGTGGGGAGATGGTAACTATCTTCAGCAATTATAGGCATGGTATTAGATTTATTTTGTTTTTGTTTTTTAGTGAGGCAATTGGGGTTAAGTGACTTGCCCAGGGTCACTCAGCTAGTAAGTGTTAAGTGTCTGAGGCCGGATTTGAACTCAGGTACTCCTGACTCCAGGGCCGGTGCTCTATCCACTGCGCCACCTAGCTGCCCCATGGTATTAGATTTAAAAGCTCATAGTGTGGGGGCAGCTAGGTGATGCAGTGGATAAAGCACCGGCCTTGAATTCAGGAGGACCTGAGTTCAAATCCAGACTCAGACACTTGACACTTACTAGCTGTGTGATCCTGGGCAAGTCACTTAACCCTCATTGTCCCGAAAAAAAAAAAAAAGCTCATAGTGTAACAGTTGAGATTAGGTGGAAGTAGTTAGTGTCACAGGCAAACCTTCTGCTCCCTTTTTAGCTATTACCCTTCCCTCAACTTCCGGATGTGGGCAGAGACGCTTTCTCAACTCCTCTCTTAGGTGGGGAAGAAGGAAGGGAAGTGTGACTTTCCCTTAGGAGATGCTTCTACTTCATCTGACTCTCAGGAGCTGACCAAAGTCTTTGAATTAGCTAGGAGAGGACAATGGAGGGGAATAAAATTGACCAAGGCTAATTGCATCTGAGGGAAGTGTCTTCCTGTTTTACTTCTTCTATTATTTAACTCTACTTATTCTTGGCTTGGGTCCAGATTCATCTGTAATTTAATCTTTCTCTGCTTTTGAGAAGCTTAGAAAAAAATTACCAATAAAGTAAAACTCATTGAGATTTTCTCTCCCCCAGACTGGCACTTTGGACCCAGGTTCAAACCTCTGTCCTTTTATTATTCTTTGTACACCACAAGCTATCTGTGACCTGCCCTCTCTCATTTATTTATTTAGTTGTTTGTTTGTTCATTCATTAATTCATTCATTTACTTATTTATCTATTTCTTCATCCATTTATTTATTTATTTGTCAATCTATTTATTTATTTGTTTGTTTTTGCAGCGTCCTGTTCTCAAATACAGGCATCCATGTAATAAAGCAGTTCAGATCTATTGGATTTTTATCTACAATTGTGGTTCTTAACCTTTTCTTGCATCATAGATCCTTTTGGCAACTTGCAAAGCCTATGGAACCCATTTAAGAATAATGTTGTAAACGCGTAAAATAACATATATTACATATATCGAAATATAGTTATCAAAATATCTTGCAAACAAGTTCAGGGGCCTCAGGTTGAGACCCTCTGATCTAGAATAAGCCAATTTTGTTACTAATTAAATCAAGAATTATGAACAGATAGAAATAACAGAGAAACTTCGAAGCAAACCTCTGCTGTTACAGGCAGAGGAAATGAGGGGGAGAGAAGCACTATGAGACCTTTCACAAACTCCTGGAGAGAAAAGTTCAGCTGGCTTTAGTCTGTTCCAACCACACCACTCATCACTATCACAGCAGGGGAGGCGGTGGTCAATGGGACCAAGCTTTTGTAAATGTGTCTAGTTTCCCAATATAGTTTCTTTTCCCTCTCTGTGCTTTCTCCTTCTTGACTCCATCATCATCTCTTTCTCCTGCCCCCAGCCCTCCCAGCCATTCTCAGGTCTAACCTCCCACTTCAGTTGCTGTTGCAGCACATAACCCAGAATTTAGGATTGTTTCTGTCCTTCCCAGTACAGGATGAAGCAATGCTGGACAACATTTCCCAGAAATAAGCAGCTAAACTGAAAACTTCCTCTCCCTTCCTGCAGAGTAATCGTTCCCCAAAAACCTACCTACAATAGGATTGTATTTTTAGAGCAGGAAGGGACTCAAGGGTCCATCTACTTCAATTCTTTCATTTTACAAATGAGGAAACTGAGATTAAGGCAAGTTGAGTGATTTGTCCGTAGTCACACAAGAAGTAAGAATAAGAGGGGGAATTTGGGCTCAGATTCTATGATTTCTGTCCCCAGAGGACAGACAGGAGCAAAGGGAGGAATTTAAGTTTAATATAAGGTGAGGAAAATCTTTTCTAACAATCAGATGTACAGACAACCTCAGGAGGTAGTAAACTCTCCCTTACTAGGGGTATTCATACAAACACTAGATATCCAGTTATTGTTGTAGAAGGTATTTGGGACAAGGGGTATGGTGTGAACTAGATGCTCTGAAGCTCTGTGATTGCACAATAGATCATAGACTCAGAATTGGAAGCGACCACTAGGGAGTAGAAAGAACACTTAACGGGGCAGCTAGGTGGCACAGTGGATAGAGCACAAGCCCTGGATTCAGGAGGACCTGAGTTCAAATGCGGACTCAGACACTTAACACTTACTAGCTGTGTGACTCTGGGTAAGTCACTTAACCCCAATTGCCTCACCAAAAAAAAAAGAAAAGAAAAGAAAGAACACTTAACTCTGTAGTCAGGAGACTAGAGTTCAAATTCTGCTTTTGACACTGTATGTAGGATCTTGGAAAAGTCAGTTAAATTCTCTGGGCCTTGGTTTCCTCACCTATAAAATGTTTGTTCTTGTTCAGTCATTTTTCAGCCATGTCCAACTCTTTGTGACCCCATTTAGGGTTTTCTTAGCAAAGATACTGGAGTGGTTTGCCATTTCCTTCTTCAGCTCCTTTTACAGATGATGAAACTGAGGTATACTGGGTTATATGTCTTCCCCAAGGTCACAGAACTAGTAAGTATCTAAGACTGGATTTGAACTCAGGTCTTCCTGAATCCAAGTCCAGTACTCCATCCACTGTGCCACCTAGCCTTAAAATGTGAGGAAACTAGATTAGGTGGCCCCAAGAGTTCTCTCAGTCTCTAAATCTTTGATCATATTATGCTCCAGTAGTCCAGCTATGCGGACAGTATTCCCATCAAGCTCTTGGTTGCCATTCAATTGGGCATATATTTGGAAATAAAGTATGGACATGGAGTTGTGGAGCCAGTGATTTCTTCCACACAATGGATCTGAATCTTGATCCCTGACATAAAGGACAGAAATAGTGACTACTCAGATCCTCTCCTCCCGGTTCATAAGATTATAGATTGGATAGGAACTTAGAGGTTAGCTAGTTATTTAATTGAAGAAACAAGTTTTCAGAGAGGGAAAGTGACTTCTCCAAGGTGACATAGCCAGTGAGTGGCAGAATCAGGAACCAAACCCAGTTTCTTGGATTCCAAAGCTTTTTTATCCCCCATGACTTTATGCAAACTCTTCATCAAAGTCTCTTTTCCATGCCTCTCTCCCTTCTTCCCCCCACCATGTCATCTTAAGCAAACCCCATACCTCTCTAGACCTTGGTGGCTAAATATGTTTTCAATCAGTAGGGAAAATATTGTTGTGCCTACACATTCATCATCACATCACATGGGAAATGGGATGAGATAAAGAGATAACACCTAACCTCCCTCCCCACCGCCACATGCTGAACCCATTGCCAGAGCTGCTGGTAAAATATGTTGACCCTGAAGTAAACTTCAAGCTAAGCTGCTGTATTTCAAAAATCTCAGCCAAGAGCCCATTCATTCACTGTTGGTTTGTGTTTTCCCCAAAGGCTTTCTGGAAATGGATGAGGTCATTGGCTGCAAGGTCAAGGTCAAATGTCAAGAATTCCCTTTGGTGCAGTAACTGGAAAACTGGTGTGATTTTTGACTTATGGTCTGAGCAGCCCATCCTGGCTAATATCCTGCAGATTTTCTGGTGCCTGTATAATTTACAATTTCTTTACAACCTACATACATGGAAGAAAGGGAAGAAAAGCCCCCAGAGTTATGTTCTAGAAAACTTATCTCAACCCACTCAGACTAGAGAAGGACCAAACAATGGGCAAATCCCCACTAGCCAGAGATGGCTGTTGCTAAGTGAGAATCTCACATGTACCTATGCAGAAGGTAGTTACAACCCATGTTGTAACTACAGGTTTCGTCATTTAAGATAAGGCCAAGTCAAACACCACCCACCCCCGCCCACATGAGCTCATTCCTGTTTCGAAATATTCACTTGAGGTTTTTTTCCTTTCCCTGGTTTTTTTTTTTTTTTTTGGTAGGAGGTATAAAAGATCAAGCAGTCTACATCAAATCTCATTGCAATGGGGCTGTAGTTGCTTTGACTTGCTGAAGGCAACCAACCAATTGATCAATAGACATGAATTAAGTACCTGTTATGTGCCTACCTACTATGTGCTCCCCAACTGGGGTCATGAACCTATTATTAAATAAATCCCTATGAATTATTTGTGAGTAATTGAAGGAAGGAAGGAAGGAACCAATCAATTAGCTAGTCAACAAGCGTCCTTCTGATCTACCCCACCACTGGTGCCTTCCCTCTGAGATTGGCTTCCATTTACACTGTATATATTTTGTAAACACAGTTATTTGCATGTCATCTTCTCCATTAGAATGTGAGCTCCTTGAATGCAGGAACCTGTGTTTTTCATTATATTTGTATCTCCAGCATTTAGCACAGGGGCTTGGTATGTAGTGATCACTTGCATAAATGTTTATTGACTGATTTATTAAACCCGTGCTAGGGGCTCAGACACTGTGCTAAGTACTGGGGATACACATATAAAAATGAAACAGCCGTATCCTCAAGAAGCTTACATTCTACTAGAGAATTACCTGAAAGAATTGTAAAGGAAGGAGCTATGTGCAGAGACAGGGAGCCTCTCCTTGGGCATCACTAACAATTCAGTAAATGTTGCCGTTGCTGTTGAGTTGCTGTGTTTCAGTCATGTCAAATCTTCGTGACCATTTTCTTGGCAAAGATCCTGGAGTGGTTTGCCATTTCCTTCTCCAGCTCATTTTTACAGATGAGGAAACTGAGGCAACAGGATTAAGTGTCTTGCCCAGGTCACCCCGCTACTAAGTGTCTGAGGCCAGATTTTTTTTTTAATACTTTTTTTTTTAGTGAGGCAATTGAGGTTAAGTGACTTGCCAGGGTCACACAGCTATTAGTGTCAAGTGTCTGAGGCCGGATTTGAACAGGTCCTCCTGACTCCAGGGCCGGTGCTCTATCTACTGTACCCTCAGCAAGTACTGGTGCTTATATCTAAATGCTTCCTAATAAAGAATAATTGAAATTTCCACAGGCATTTAAAATTTTGCAAAGCACTTTACATTACATAATCTCATCTGATCTCACCACAACCCTGTGAGTGAGTATTACATACATTATTATCTCTATTTTGGAAATAATGCACTGAAGCTCAGAGAAATTTACAAAGATCATAGATCCAGAGTGGAAGGGATCTTAGAAGTTTACCTAGTCCAAATCTCTCTTTTTCACTGTCAGTTATCAACAAGCATTTTTTAAAGCACCTACTATGTGCCAGACACTGTGCTAAGTACTGGGGATAAACAGACTGGCAAAAGGACAGTCAGTAGCCTCAAAGGAGTTCACAGTGCTAATGGGGAAAACAACATTGCCTATGATTATATACTAACAAGATATTTACAGGATAAATTGGAGAAACACTAGATTTTTAGGGGGATCTGGAAAAGCTTTGGGCAGAAGGTAGGATTTTAACTGGAACCTGTGGAAGCCATGAGGCAAGAGTTAAGGAAGGAGAACATTCTAGTCATAGGGGACAGCCCATGAAAAGTGCTCAGTCAGAAGCTAGAAAATTGCATGAAGTATCAGCAAAGAGACCACTGTTCTTGGATATCAGAGTAGGTGTTTATAGTAGTCAAAATGACTCAGTCACTCAGAGTTACTCTTAAAATGATATCGTTTGGGGGCAGCTAGGTGGCACAGTAGATAAAGCACCCGCCCTGGAGTCAGGAGGACCTGAGTTCAAATCTGGCCTCAGACACTTGACACTTACTAGCTGTGTGACCCTGGGCAAGTCACTTAACCCCAATTGCCCTGCCCCCCCCCCAAAAAAAGATATTGTTCTTTTTGTTCTTATTTCCTTGGTTCTCTTCATTTTGCAATTCATGCAAATCTATAAATACAAGTATTATAGAATGGTTTTACATATATATATGTATGTATATATACACACATATACATGTATATGTGTGTATATAACACTATATATGTATATATGTGTATATATGTGTGTGTATATATGTATGTGTATATATTGATCTATCTCTATCTATCTATCTATCTATCTATCTAGATCTATATCTAGATATATCAGCCATCTCTAGGGCAGGGCCTGGAGGTGAGAGAAGAAAAAATGGGAGAAAAAAAAGAAAGTTACATGATAACCTTATTATATATTTAAAAGAATAGCAAGTTTGTACATAATAGATTTGCAGTTTCATGTACAATCACCTTTTTTTCCTATTCTACTATGTTATGGGAATACTGTTTTATATAAGTTCAGAATAAAATAATATATATTTTAAAAGAATAGGGGACAGCTAGGTAGCACAGAGGACAAAGCACCTAGCCCTGGATTCTGGAGGACCTGAATACAAATCTGGCCTCAGACACTTGCACTTACTAGCTGTGTGACCCTGGGCAAGTCACTTAACCCCAATTGCCTCACTTTAAAAAAAAAAGAATGGGGGGGTGCAGCTAGGTGGCACAGTGGACAAAGCACTAGCCCTGGATTCTGGAGGACCTGAATTCAAATCTGGCCTTCAGACACTTGACACTTACTAGCTGTGTGACCTGGGAAAGTCACTTATCCTTCATTGCCCCGCCCCCCCCCAAAAAGAATAGGTGTATATATGAGGGAGTATAATCAAATTTAAAAACTGAGTACTAAGGGAGAGTATTTTCCCATTGTTACATTGGCCTGGCAGGAAATACACAGGGAATGACAGTAAGGTGTCTCCCCTCTCCACTTCCCACTCCCACCAGAGACTGGAGACCCCATGGGACATGATGGGAGGTCCCCTGATTCTTCCTTCAAAGGCTGGAGATCAGGCAGGAGATTTATGGTGAGATATAACAAAAGAAAAGAGCTCTAGCAGCAGCTTTAAAAAGCAGATTCACAGAATTAATGATTCTTGAGTTAGAAGGGATCCCAGAGGCCTTCCAGTCTAAGGACCTCAGAAATATATTGTGGAAAAATGACCAAAAAAATGACATAATTTCTATTAGAGCTTCATTATGGTGAACTTCGTGAGGTTATCTGTACTCCCAAATTGTCGGGAGACCATAGAGTTTCTTCACAGAATATAGTTTCAGTACTTTCTTTGATACTTTAAGGATCTATGATTTATTTCCTTGGGAGGGGCCTGTGAGGTGTACTTCTGTCCTGACCAAAAGCTCAATCATTCTGTTGTCAACTTGAGCATGAGCCTCTCTGAATTTTCCTGGGCTGGCCCTTGGATGAGCTGAAGGCATTGCATCTTGGTAAAACATGTGAAGGATTATGTTTTATTTAGAATAGGCTTAGAGATCTCTGATGCTCACCATTTGTGAGACCTTGGGGAATTCACCTAACTTTCTTGGAACTTGGTTTTCTTATCTATCAAAAAAAAAAAAAGAAGAAGCTGTATTACATGGCCTCAGAGGTTCTTTTCAGCTCTTAAGTCTATGATCTCAGTCATGGGAGAAGGTATGGGAGGCCTGTTAGGCAGGTACATTGGTTCATGAAGCAATACAAATAATGGAACATTAGTCAAACATCAACTAAGTTAGATGCCTTGTCACTAATTGCCTAGAAAAGAGGGAAAGGAGACACTCTCAGCAGTGATGATGGGGCATCATTAGCAAAGCTGAGATTTAAAATGCAGCTGCCTACAAGTAATTGGGTCATTTTCAAGTACTGCGCTTGAGTGTGTAGGAACATTTTCAATCCTCAACTCAAAGCTGAAATAGACTGAAAATTGGTACTCAGGAAAGGTTTGCCTAAAATTTTATCTCTGTGCTCCTCCTCAGTTCTAGGAAGAGAGGAAATGTTCTTTTTTCTGAGAACCGGTAAGAGTTTAGCCAGGGCGTCTACCAAAATTCACACTGCTGTGGTTAAGGACTCACACATTCTCTACCAATGACCTTTTAACCCTGCCTTCCAGGTCAATGCAGTCTGTCCAGA
Source organism: Dromiciops gliroides (assembly GCF_019393635.1). Lineage (NCBI taxonomy): Eukaryota > Metazoa > Chordata > Mammalia > Microbiotheria > Microbiotheriidae > Dromiciops > Dromiciops gliroides. The sequence continues at coordinate 269,484,224 of NC_057865.1, read as the reverse complement.
AAGGACTGATTGGAAGGCAATTACAGGTTGTTGTTATATGCTGCTAACTAAAACAGGACAATTGGAAAATAGGAACCATTGTTTATGTGTAAAAACCCATTGCCCATGACTAGAACTTGTTGGGAATTTATTGTGATCTGGGGACCCTGCCTTTGGGCTGAGATTAAAAAGCCTTAGACCCTCAGGGTTTTTCTCTGAGCTAAGAAGTCCTGTGGGCCTTGGAGCCTTAGGGTGTGCTGGCTGGACTGCTGTGAAAAGCCCCAGCTTCCTCCACCCTGAGGATCTGCCCTGGAAATCCCAGGCTTGCCCCATCAGCCCTGGAAGCCCTTGGCAAGGCCCTAGGATGGCTAACCAATTAATTAGCTTGATGTGTGTGGGGCTTGGCCCGGGTACCCAAGGAATATATACCAGGGGAAGTTAGCTGGTTAGGGGGGATGCTAGAAGAAGTTCAGTAGGTACAGAGGAGGCTAAGGAGACAAAGAGAGGACTAAGGAAATGGTACAGAGAGGGAAGACGACAGAAGAACAAGGATGCTAATGAGACACAGGGAAGGACGCCAGAGAAAGGTATGGAAAGAGAGGGGGCTTGCAGTTAGACAGTGGAGGAGGACACGACAGAGACACTGAGAGGTCCTATTTTACTTTTGTTGCCTTTATTCCTAAGTTGATTCACCTAAATAAATCCTTTGCTGTTAAATGGAAAGAGGCTGTTGGCTTATCAATTTGGGAGAAGCAGTTGTGGGAATTTTAAAAGGCCCTAACAGACTGGCTTAGGCAATTAATAGCAGTCAGATAGCCAGCCAGTCAAAAGTACCACAGATTACATCCAGTGAGTTAAAATATTTTTACATTTTGAATGGCAACCCAGATAGGACTTATGGCCCAGATATAATTTTTCATATAGCCCACAGTTATAAAATTTACAGATTAGGATAAATTAATTTTTTTTACTCAAACTCTAGATTCAAATGGACCCAAGTTCATTCTTGGAGACTTCTCAATTATTATCTGTTTCGTTCAAGGAAATACTCCATGTTCCTCGAGAAACAAAGGGGGCAGTGTAATAATATGGAATGGATGCCACTTGCTGAGGAGTTACTGTAGGAAAGCTCCGCCATGAGGAGAAGGCATCTGAGGGCAAGCCATGTGGCTTTTCTTTGACATCAGGAAGTGACATTTTCTTGTGGGTACTGTCTATCAAAGCTACTGACCAATTAGTTTGGAGCTGTGTGTGCCTGTGAATGGGGGATGTTCCCAGTTTACAGAGGAGGCTTCTGGAGGAAGAATGAAGTGTTTGGGGCTTTTTTTGTTCAGATCTTGCCATGGCAGGGTCGGATGATGGGGTCTCTTAGAAATAGTTAGATTTTTACCTTTCTCTCTGATCCTAATGTTCATTAATAAATACTTAAACACTTAAATACTCTTGCTAAAGCTTATAATTTATTGGCAACCACTCATTAGAGATTTTGGATAGTATAGCTAGAATTTTAGCCCCTTAGATATCAAATATCTTAGGTTTATTTTTCCACCCAGTATTTCTCCTGGAAACAACTGTACTTGATGAATAGGCAGCTAGTGGCACCAGAAGTGGTGGCAAACCCAAAATACAAGGGCCACTAAACCATATATAAAGATCTTGTCAGCCACATGTTGACTTAGAAAACCACATACTGATATTATCTATGTTCTATTGTCATTTTATTTATTTTGTTCATGCTATCCCAATTACATTTTAATCTGCTCCAGGGCACTGGGGTGTATGATGGGCTACAAATGAAGGCCATGTGTTGACACTTCTGGCATAGAGGGATAGGGTGTAGGACTTGGAGTGAGGAAGATGTGAATTCCAATCCTGTTTCAGATACTTGTTAGCTGTATGACCTTGGGCAAGTCACTGACTGCTTTCTGACTTGGTTTTGCCATCTGTAAAAAATAGGTATAATAATAGCTCCTATGTCCCAGGGTTGGTGTGAGGATCAAATGAAATAACATATATAAAGTGCTATTGCAAATCTTAAAGCACCGTGCAAATGCTGGCTTGAATTATTGTTGTTCTTACTATCTAGCTCATAGCTAAATTCTCTTACAAGCACTATGCTACATGACAGAGAAGGTAAAACAAATCAATACATTCAGTGAAAATAGACAAGGACTTGTCTCTGAAGTCATGGATGGTCAGGTAAATTTATTCATCAATAAAGCAACTGAGTTTGTCATCACACTTAAGTCACAAGGAAAAGCTATTGATTCTGTGCTGTTCCAGAAGGAAGGGAGGGAGAAGAAGGGAAGGAAGGAAGGAAGGAAGGAAGGAAGGAAGGAAGGAAGGAAGGAAGGAAGGAAGGAAGGAAGGAAGGAAGAAGAGGAAGGAAGAAGGAAGGAGGAGGAGGGAGGGAGGGAGGGAGGGGATAGAAGGAAGGAAGGAAGGAAGGAAGGAAGGAAGGAAGGAGGAAGGAAGGAAGGAAGGAAGAAGGGAAGAAGGAAGGAAGGGAAGAGAAGGGAAGAAAGTGAGGGAGGAAAGGAGGGAGGAAAGAAAGGGCAGAAAGAAAATTTATTAAACATTCATAATTTTCCAAGGAATATGCTAGGGCTGGTGAAACAAATAGAAAAAAAAAAATGGCATAGTTCCTGCTTTCAAGGGGTTCATGCTCTAATTGGCCAAGATAACTTGTACATGAAGATTCAGTTAAGGGCAGATGGAGGGGCCTGGAAGGTCTAAGGTTGCAGAGGTAGTGTGGATGGCAGTGTCCACCCACAAATACTTAAGAACTGATTCTTAGCCCACTCCCTGCCATAGGTATTTCTAATCATCAATTTCTTCAACTCCCCAGCCCCCCTTGCAGCTACTTACTTTAGGCAGGTGACTGGGCCTTCTGCTTTTCAAAGATCCAGAACAAGGATGAGATTCATTCTCTCTGCTTTAAGCCAATCAAGGTCTTCTTGTCCTCTACCTGCTTCTTCATCTTTGCCTTTAAAGATGCTTGTGTTTCTTCTGCCTGGAAAACTAGTCAAAACAAAGCATGCAAAACTCTCCTTGAACCTGCTGCAACCCCTAGGCATTGTCCTACTAGCTATCATTTTTATATCACTTTAAGGCTTGCAAAGTGATTCACAAATACTCATTTGGTCCTAACAACAACCTCTGAATATTTGTTATTATATATCCCCATTTTACAGATGAGGAAGATGAAGCAGCCAGAGGTTAAGTCACTTGCACAGGTGTCACATACATGGTCTAGGGTTGGGTTTGACCTCAGGTCTTCCTGACCCCAAGTCCAATGCCCTAACCACTTCAATTCTTTTTTTTTTTTTTTTTTTAGTGAGGCATACGGGGTTAAGTGACTTGGCCAGGGTCACAAGCTGTTAGTGTTAAGTGTCTGAGGCTGAATTTGAACTCAGGTACTCCAGACTCCAGGGCTTGTGCTCTATCCACTGCGCCACCTAGCTGCCCCCTAACCACTTCAATTATTATTTTCCTCCTTCCTTTGACAGCCTAGATTTTGCCAACAAGTCATTTATCTCTGCCACTTTTCCCTCCTCATCAATCATCCCTTCCATAATTCCTTTTGATTTAGCTTCCATTCTTACCACCTACTGCTCTTGAAGCTCACCAATGAGTAACTATTGGCTTTTTCTCAGTGTTCATCATCCTTGGCTTGGTTCCAGCATTTGACTACCTGAATCATGCTCTCTTTCTTAATATTCATTCAGATAAGCATAGAATCCTGCTATAGAGAGGAAATTGAGGTCCAAAGAGGTTTAGCAACTTATGCAGGGTCACAGAGAGAAGTAAGCTGCAAAAGCTATGATTCAGACTTATGTCATTGGACTCCAAATCACGTTTCCCACAGCAGTATGCTGTCTCTGCCCTTGACATTGTGGAATGCTGATTCTCTTTCTTGAAGAGGCAAATACATTTTTACTCTCCCTCGTTAGAAGCGCTGAACCCCTATCCCAATTCATCATTTCTATATTTTTAAGAAACCCAAAACCCATTTTTTTTCAGATACCATCTCCTTAACCCTATCACTTACTTCTCAAATCTGATTGTGGTGAGGAAATTCCCTTTCAATCCCCCACCATGTTCCTGGTCTAAGCAAATCCGGCAGGAACAAGACTGGAGAGGTGCTAGGCAAAGTTGGGAGAGATGGTGTTCTTTGCCCTCCTTCCCTCCAAAAATAAAATCACTCAAATCCCTATAGATATATTTAAGATTCTGATTGTTAGAAGTAAAGTACTTTTAAAATAATATTTATATGTCCTCCAATTACAGTTAAAACAATTTTAATATTTAGGGTTTTTTTTTTTAAGATTCTATTCCTCCCTCTTCTCCCCCCTCCCTGATTTGTTACACAATCAGTATACATTATATATGTGCAATCATGTAAAACATTTCCATATTGGTCATTTTGTACCAGAAGACTCAAAAAAGAAAGAGAAAAAGAGAGAGAAAAAGGAAAGGAAGAAAGAGGAATAGGAAGGAAGGAAGGAAGGAAGGAAGGAAGGAAGGAAGGAAGGAAGGAAGGAAGGAAGGAAGGAAGGAAGGAAGGAATGGAGGCAAGGAGGAAGGGAGGGAGAGAGAGAGAGAAAAACAAAGAAACAAAGAAAAATAGTATGCTTTAGTCTGTATTCAGAACAATATCAGTTCTTTTTCTGGCAGTGGATAGCATGCTTCATCATGAGTCCTTTGGAATTATCTTGGATTCAGTTGCATTCCTGAAATAGCTAAGTCAATCACAATTCTTCATCACACAGTACTGCTGTTACTCTGTACAACATTTCAGGTTCTGCTCATTTCATTTTGCATCAGTTCATGTAAGTCTTTCCAGGTTTTGTAAGAATATTTTCATACTGCACCTGGGTTTTCATTGTTAAGGGACCTCCTAATGAAGGAATTGCCCCCTTGTCTACAATTTATATTTCTATTAAAGACAACAGAAAGGTTAATGTTTTGCCCATGGGTCACACAGCCACATAAGTAAGTGTTCAAGGTGCTAGACTGGACAGGTCTTCTTACCTCCATGACCAACTCTCTAGCAATTAGACAATGCTGTCTCTCTGTATTGCTTTAAGGTTTACAAACCAGTTTCTTCACTGGTAAATTAAGTAGTGTCAAGTCTAAAATGATGATGATGATAATAAATAATAGTTGCAATGTACACATAAACATTATGTCATTTGATCCTCACAACACCCATGGGGTGATGGGGGGATAGACTATTTTACAGAGAACTCATACAAGACAGGTACTCCCATGGAGGTCAAAAGAAGCAACATAGGGGCACTCTTGGGATCTCTCTGAAGGGCTTTTGAATTGATTGGGAGATATGAGAGACACCGTCACAGGACCACCCAAAATGGAATGCTTGCATCAAAGAAGGCACTCTATGAGTGAGCAGCATTTCGGAAGCTCAAAAGAATCATAAGAGAGCAAATTTAGACATATCTCCATTCCAGATGTTCATTTGAACCATTTGTGCCCAACCTATAGTAGAGCATTTCGACATCATATTGATTTGATCAGTCACGGTCAGACACACTGTACCTTGACCCCAACATAGTGATGTTATTTTGGTCCTCTGAGCATTAAGGACAAAAAACACCATTATTATCCCCATTCTATCACCATTATTAGTCCCCATCTCTCTGTGAATTCTGTTTAAGTGACTGTTGTCCAACATAAGGGAAAGCTCTGATTTTTAAAAGTTCATTCACGGGGGCAGCTAGGGGCCTGTGGATAAAGCACTGGTCCTGGATTCAGAGGACCTGAGTTCAAATCTGGCCTCAGACACTTGGCACTTACTAGCTGTTGTGACCCTGGGCAAGTCACCTTCACCCCTCATTGGCCCTGCAAAAACAAACAAACAAACAAAGACCATTCATGGGTAATATTTTCCTTTAATTTACTTAAGAACTCAGTGTGACTTTCTGAGGTCCAATTATTATTTAGTCAATCACCATTTGTACAATTCTCACTTTGGCGATCCATCCTCTTGCTCAAGTGAGTTTTATTAAGATTTCAGTTCAAAGATTCAGGACAGGGCAAGGCCCTCACCCATCTCGGTTTATTTACATGATTTTATATTGCTACCTGTAATGTCTATTTGTCACCACAAAGGCCTTCAGTTTCCTCAAGGACAAAAGAAGGATTACTTCAGAGTGACAGAAAAATTGTTAATGTAATTGTTAACATAATATAATTGTTAATACCAAACATACAATGGACTGCCACTCCCTTAACAGATCCCTGTAATGTCAGAATTTTACTAATGTCCTTACATTCCACTCAAGATAATTACTCTTGATTAGGTTGAGCTGAACCACACCCTAGGTTCTCCCACCCAGGGAGATTGCCTTGTATTGAGCCCAGCTTAAACTGGATCTCAGTGTAGTGTCCTTGCACACCCCACCCCACCCCCACCCCACTGGGATTCAAGGCATGAAGGGCAAAACAGCCAGAATGAAGTAGCTTTCCTTGCCTGGATTGCCAAGGGCACTGTGGTCTCAAGACCAGGCCTCACTACCTCATACTGTCTCCCTACTCCCTCCTAAAAGTATAAAAACTTTTATATGGGCCTCTTTGGTGGGGAAATCCCTGGACATCCCCCGGGGGTATCAGGTTTGCTGCCCTGTTACTCAATTAAAGCTGCTTTATTCCTCAATCTCATGGTTTTGATTTATTTCAGGACCTTGACAAGAGGTGCCCCAGACAGGAATACAGAGCCATTTTTGTTTCACTTCCTAGAAGGGCTCTCCCTCTTATCCTTCCTCACCTGGTTTAGTGCTCTGGGTCTCCTTCCTCCAGAGACTGAATTAACAAAATAGAAAAGGCTGATACATTTAAAGCAAACAACCAGTAATGTGGTGGAACAGAAAAACAAAACCAAAAAAACCAAAAAACCTTTGGGAGTTAAGTGACCCTGGGTCTGCTGCTAAAAAGTAACAATACCAGTTGAGTTCAAATATGGCCTCAGAGGCTTACTAGCTGTGTGACCTTGGGCAAGTCACTTAACCTCTGCCTCCATTTCTTTATTTATAAAATGGGGATAATGATACCTCCCAGGGCTGTTGGAAAGAACATTTACTTTTTTTTTTTTTTGGCAGGGCAATGAGGGTTAAGTGACTTGCCCAGGGTCACACAGCTAGTTGAGTGTCAAGTGTTGCAGGCTGCATTTGAACTCAGGTCCTTCTGAATCCAAGACCAGTGCTTTATCACTGCACCACCTAGCTGCCTGTTGCAACGAACTTGAAACATATTAGGCATATATAACTGCTAGCTTTTAGTAAATTAGCATTAGCATTTATAAAGTGCTTTAAAGTTTGCAAACACTTTCTATCACATTATATCATTTGAGTCTCACAACAACCTTGTAAGGTGCTGATTGTAATCTTTATTTTATAGATGAGAAAACTGAAGGAGACACAGATTAAGTGAATTGCCCCATAGATACACAACTAGTAATTGTCTGAGACAGGATTTGATCTCAGGCCTTCCTGACTCCAAGTGCCTCCTCTCTCTTATGTCACCTAGATGACTATTATACCAACTAACAAGCTGTGAGACCTTGAACAAGTTGTTCAGCTCTGTAGGCCTCAGTTTCCTTCTCTGTGAATGAAGAGGTTGGACTTAAATGTCTTTAAGATTCCCCCCCCTAGTGGATAGAGCACGGCCTTGGAGTCAGGAGTATTTTTACTCTACTTACTATGCATGTGGAAATGCTCATTTTATTTGGTGTTTGACTTCAGAATTTAAATATCATTTTTTTTTAGATTAGATTCAATTTGGGCAGCTAAGTGGCACAGTGAATAAAGCACCAGCCCTGGATTCAGGAGTAACCTGAGTTCAAATCTGGCCTTAGACACTTAACACTTACTAGCTGTGTGACCCTGAGCAAGTCACTTAACCCCAATTGCCTCACTAAAAAAAAAAAAAAAAAGATTCCCCCCCCCACCCCGCCCCGGATCTTATGATCCTAGTAAGGTCAATGGGAATCAATAACTAAAAGATCCATTCCAAATAAAAAACGTTTGAGGGTTCATTCATTATTTTAATTATTCATTGGTTCTTTCTACCCTTCCTGCTTTCTAGGATCCCAGGAACAGTGAATTTTAAAAGCCATTTCAATCATTCCATTCCACCAAACACTCAGTTTTATTTGGGGAGGTGCTTCTTGCTGAATTCCTTTCCATCCCTTACCTAGTTATCTGCGTAAACCCTGAATTAAATGGATGTATATTCAGTTTGCTCAGTAACATCTAACAACCAGCTCTTGGAAGAGGGATTATGTGTGACACTTTCTACTTTAATTTAAATCATTAGCATTTTTCTACTTTACTTAAGAAAGTTCTGACAATTAACAAGAAATCAAACCCTGATTTGCTGTGTTTGTCGATTTCCCAGGTGTAAATGGTCACAGTGAAAACAATCAGTTCTGAAGAGCCAGTGTAAACTGGCTTTCTATGCTCCTGCCAATTGGTCAGCTTTGTCAAGGGACATTTCTAACCGACATAGACAAGAAATGTAAAAAGACAGGACAATGAGCTCAAGGTTTACCAGAAAGCTGGTCTGAGTAGCCTTAGGTCACTTGCAATGTTTTTTTAATGACTCCACACTTCTCTCTAAAACAAAGGACCTCTCTCTCTAATACCACACTCTACTGGTTTTTTTATTGGCAAAACCAAAACATGGCAAGGTTCATCTTTGTCTCCAAAGAATTGAAAATGAGCATTACCCAGAAGGCAATGGAGATGTGCACAGTGGCTGTGGGTAAACAGCAGCACATTATGGAGAAAAAGTAAAGAAAGTATTTGAGTGAAAAAGAAGAAGAGATTGGCCCCTAGTGAGAGTGATGGCTTAGACATATTCAGCCCATGTGATCTATTGGAATGTCTTAGGATTATAGATATTATAGATTCAGAGCTGAAAGAAATGGCCTAAGTGGCCATTGAATCCAACTTCCACATTTTACAACTGAGGAAACAGAACCACAAAGAAGCCAGGTGACTTGGCTGTGTTTTTATATGTAGTAAAGATCTGAGGCAGAATGGAATTCAGGTCTTCCTGACTCCAAGTCCGGTGCTCTAAAATCTATGCTGCCTGAATGCCTGTGATATCTCTTGAAATCCAGATAAATGAAGGAAGGCTGCCATCACCTTAGATGCCATGCCCACCCCCCACCCTATGATGGTTTTTATGGGAGGAACATGGCGTGTGTGGTGTGTGTTGGGTGTGTGTCGTGTGTGTGTTGGGGTTATATTGTCACACAAGGTGTGCATACAGGGTAAAGAGGCAGAGATGGATTGAAATTTACAACAGTTGAAGGAATACCCACATCAGTGAGATCACGGATCAGGAGGAAAGAAGAAAGGAAGGGAGGGAGGGAGGGAGGAAGGAGAAAAGGAAGAAGGAGAAGGATAAGAGGGAGAGAGAGGGAGGAAGGAAAGAAGCTGGAGGAGGAAGGGATTAAGGGAGGAAAGGGGGAGGAGGAAGGAAAGGAGGGAGGGGAAGGAAGGAAGGAAGGAGGACAGGGGGAAGGAGGAGGAAGAATGGAGAAAGGGAAGAGAGAGAAGGAAAGATAAGAGAGAGGAGAGGGAGGAAGGAAAGAGGCTGGGGAGGAAGGGATAAAGGGAGGAAAGAGGGGAGGAAGGAAGGAAGGAAGAAGGAAAGAAAGAAAGAAACCTTTATTAAGTACTCACAATGTTCCAGGTACTGTGCTAAGTACTTTACAATTATCATCTCATTTTATCCTCACAACAAACCCTGGGAGGTAGGTGTTGTTATTTCTCCATTTTAAACACATGAGGAAATTGGAGGGCTAAGTGTCTTGCCCCGATCACACAACTCGGGACGGTCAGGTCACATTTGAACTCAGATCTTCCTGACTTCAGTCCCAGCTCTCTATCCACAATGCCACCTAGCTGTTTCTCTGAGCAGATAAATAAAAAAGAATGGAAACACCGAGGAGGACCATGAATGTTTTGTCGCTTTCCCGTATCCAGCCCTTAGTCGTACCTTGGCATCCTCAAAGGCAAAGAGAAAATTAATTCTTATGTCAAGGCCTTTGTGGGGTCTGGGGGGGGGGGGCGGGGGGATGTTGGTGTATTTCATTTCTTCCCGATGGCTCCCACCTCTGGCCTTCCTAAAAGGATCTCTTAATGATCATTGTGAATGCGTGAGGCTTAGAGCCTTCTAAATCCATAGAATCAGGTTCACTTCTCAGCCTACCTGCATGTGACACCCATTAATTTCCATGGGAGCTACATGTGTTTACTTGAAGGGAGAATTTAGCCTGTAGGATTTTTTTTTGTCTCATAATTAATGACATTTCCAGCCTCTTCAAGTGCATGTTTTGTATCTATAATCATTGTTTAAGAAGATTGCATTCCAGAAAAATTAGAGGCTATAGAGTCTGAACCCCTCCCACGGTAGGATCGTTTTGTATCCGTGTGTGTGTGTGTGTGTGTGGTGTGTGTGTGTGTGTGTGTGTGTGTGTGTTGTGTGTGTGTCTCCAGCTGCTTCCTTTGGTTCTCTCCTTGCCCGCACCCCAACAACTAGATTTCTCAAATTGAGGGATTAAGATTGAGAGATGGAAGGATTTATTGATGGTCAGAGACATAGCATTCTTTATAAAATTTTTTCCTTTCCCATTTACATGCCTTTACTCGGGTTGTTTCTCATGCCTGGAATGCATTCACTCCTCGTTTCTGCCTCTTAGAATCCCCAGCGTCCCTTCTAGGGTTCAGCTCAAACATCCGTCCTAACAAGAATCCGTTCCAGATCCCCTCCCCACTCCCCAGGATACTAGAGCTCCTTCCACCTCTCCAATTACTTGTATTTATTTGCTTTCACTTTACAAGTGTTGTTTTCCCAGATACAAAGTAAACTCCCTCAGGGCAGGAATTTTTTTGTTTTAATCTTTGTGTCCCCAGTGCTTGGCTCACAGTGGGGGGGATTAATAAATACTAATTGAACCCCTTCCAAAATAGACAAGATCTCTTCTTATTTAGATGGTTTAGATGGACTCTATCAGGCAGGGAGAATAGCGGCTAGGATTCTTTCTGGCCATGTAAGCCTATAATTCTGTTTTATTCTGGTACCAAATGCATACATGGATATGTATGTATGTCCAGACCTGCTATGACAGAGGAGGAAAGGGTCAAGTATTTATTTAGTGTCTACTATGTGCCACACACAGTGCTGAGTGCTTTACGAATATTCTCTCATTTGCTCTTCACAAGTCATCATGATACCTGTTTTACAGTGGAGGAAACTGAGGCAGACAGGTTAAATTACTTTGCCAAGGTCACACAACTAGTAAATGTCTGAGGGCAGATGTGAACTCACATCTTCCTGACCCCAGGCCCAGTGTTATATCCACTGAGTCACCCAGCTGACACTAAACACATATGTATTCTCTCTCTCTCTCTCCCTCTCTTTCCCTCCCTCTCCTCCTCTCTCTCTTCCTCTTCCTCTCCCCCTCCTCTGTCTCTGTCTCTCTCTGTTTCTCTGCCTGTCTCTGTCTCTGTCTCTGTCTCTGTTTCTCTGTCTCTCTGTCTCTCTCTCTTTGTGTCTCCCTCTTTCCCTCTCTCCTTATTTCACCTTCGGTCCCCATCTCCATCTCTAAAACCCCTAGTTTTAGTTCTTCACAATGTCATAAGCCTGGAATGGTGGAGCAGCTACAGAGTGGGGGAGGTGCCTAGATAACCAGGCAAAAGAAAGAAGACTTTATTGGGTCAACAATAGAGAACCATCGAAGAGCTTTGAGCAAAGAGATGATTGGACCAGATCTGGCCAAAAGAAGATGCCGGACTGGAAAGAGAAGATCCCAGACTCTGGTCTGGAAGCTCTCACCATAGTTCTGACAGATGGCCAGGGGCATTCTCGTGGCTAGTTCAATTGTATTATTACCTTCCTACCTCAGAGCAGTTTGCTCAGCGTTTCTGGGACCTATCAGGGTAGGTCAAATCCCTGCTCTGAGTGCTATGGATCGAATTTCCTTGTGTTATTGCTCAGCCAGAAAGCAGACACTAATAAAGGCAACCTCCCAGCTCCCAATGACATCCTGTCTTCAGGCGTCAGCGGAAGGAATATGGCCATGTTCGGATTTCAGGCACAACTGCTGATTTGCAGTCTCTGAAGGAAATTGCATGTGTTCCGAGGAAAAATATTCTTAGTCAAAATAGATTCAATGCAAAGCTGGAATGATGCTGCAGTCCAGAGTTAATGATAACTGTGTGTGTTGGCTGGCAACCATCAGAAGAGAAATGTTTTCTGCGTGCAGACAGGGCACCTAGCCAAGCTTGCCCCAAAGCATTGTCTCCTTTTTCCCCAACCCTCTCATCATGGAACTGAAACCACTGGTGTGCTCTCTTGAGGGCCTGACATAGATTAGGACGCAAGAGGCAAATTGCAATATGATATGGTTTGATAGTCTGAACCCAGCTAAAGCTTGCAATGGAGAACTGGGAGTTGTTGGGGTATGTCATAAGAGAATTGGGCGTCCTCTTTTTTCCTTATCTTTCCTTTTTTTTTCTTTTGGGATGACAGGTTACACAGTACCTTGAAACATCTCCCTGATTTCTTTCTAGACATCAATTCAAACCATACCTTCTACAAGAGGCCTTCCCCAGGTACCCTTCTTCTAGTGCCTTTCTTTCTCAGATTACTTTCCATCTACTCTGCATATATCTTGTGTAGTGGAGCATCTAGGTGGTTCAGTGGATAGAGCATTGACCCTGAAGTTGGGAAGACCTGAGTTCAAATATCACCTCAGACACTTACTAGCTGTGTGACCCTGGGCAAGTCACTTAACCCTCATTGCCCCAGAAAAAGAAAAAAAAAAGATAAAATATGTTGATATTATATAATACTATATATGTGTGTGTGTGTAGATATATATATATAGTATTATATAATATCAACATATTTTATCTTTTTTATATATGTATATATATACACACACACATATGCATTTCTGAGTTTCTAAACTTTTTCTGTATCATCTACTGGCTTTCATTTGTCATCATCTACGGCTTCTGCAAAATTGCCCCCAAAATCCCATTTTATTTCTTATGCTGACCCACAATATATTGAAACCATGATGGGGAAAGTCTCAATGTAGAAAGGATAATTGTAGAATGAGTTCTATTGTTTGCAGACTATTTCACATTCTTTGTATCCTTTGCACTTAGCACAATGCCTGGCCAGTAGTAAGTATTTAATAAACACTTGCTGCTGGAATGACTAAGGGGAGAAGGGATCTGCCTTCTAAACAGATCCCTAGGAGCTGTAGTCACTCCTGGACTGACAAAGTTGACAGTGCCTAGCACATACTAAGTGCTTAATAAATGTTTATTAACTGAATGACAAATGAGAAAGGAGTATATGGTAACTTGGATCAAATAAGATTAGCATGGAGCATAGTACTGGATGGATAAAAGGAAGAACAAAATGTTTAACCTCTCATTCTTTAACACAAATTCTAACCTCAGAACAAAACTGTGGGTGCTGGAGGATGAGGATGGGGGCTGCAGAGGACACAGGAAGGAAAGAGAAAGAAGGTCACATCAAGGGATATAGTAGTAAATATGAACAAGTATGTGCAAGTACAAATACATGTTCATGTATATTTATTTTTTTTTTTATTTTGGGTTTTTTCTTTTTGCAGGGCAATGGGGGTTAAGTGACTTGCCAGGGTCACACAGCTAGTAAGTGTCAGGTGACTGAGGCTGGATTTGAACTCCAGGTCCTCCTGAATCAGGGCTGGTGCTTTATCCACTGTGCGACCTAGCTACCCCATATTCATGTTCATTATTCTAATGCCAGAAAATTCTATTCTCTGTGGCATTAATAAATAATAGCTAACATTTATATGTATGTTAAGGTTTACAAAGGCAACCTTGAGAGGAGCTGCTTGGGATCATGGAAAAGCAATTTAGTGCCTGTATGACTGGTAGGCAAGTCACTACACTTCCCCAGGCCCTCAGTTTCTCATCTGTAAAAGAGAGGATTTGAAATTGACAAGTTCTGAGGCCAACCTCCTCCCTCTTTCTTTCTCTCTCTCTCTCTCTCTCTCTCTCTCTCTCTCTCTCTCTCTCTCTCTCTCTTTGGGGGGAGGAGGCAGAGCCAACGTGGGTAAAGTGACTTGCCCAAAGTCACAAAACTAGTAAGTGTCAAGTGTCTGAGGCCAAATTTGATCTCAGGTCCTTCCTGGATCCAGGGTCGGCGCATTATCCACTGGTGCCACCTAGCTGCCCCTGAAGCCAAATTCTGACTTTGTCTATGATTCTACGATGATGATATTCAATATTTAATCTATTTTATCTTTTTATTTTCTTTTCTTTTTTGAGTCAATTGGGGTTAAGTGACCTTGCCCAGGTCACACAGCTAGTAAATGTCAAATGTCTGAGGCCGGATTTGAACTCAGGTCTTTCTGGATCCCAGGACCTGGTGCTTTATCCACTGAAGCCACCTAGCTGCCCCCGATAATCAATATTTAAATAGCATGTTAAGGCTTTGAACCTCCCTTGCAGCACCTGTGAGGTTATTATCATCATTTTGCAGACAGCTCAGAGTTCAAATGGCTTGCCAGGGTAATGTGGTCAAGAAGTGTCAGAGGCAGGATTTTGACCTTGGGGCATCTTTGAATGAAGGCAGGACTCATTCTGCCAAAACCATCTTTTGATAAGTACTTCAGCACTGGTCAGCTCTGACTCTGAACTGCGACTTTCCTGCTTTTGTCTGTTGGCTCCTTTTCTGTTGAGTAAGTCTTATAGATAAAGATGCTGTGAGCAAAATTTTGAAGTAAGAGGATTTGTCTTAGGGACCAAGGATCATAGATTTAAGCTTAGAGGGGTGTTAGAGGAAAACCAGTCCTACTCCCTCATTTTACAGATTGAGGCCTGGGGAATTAAATGTCTTGTCCAAGGTCCCTGAAATAGTAAGTAGCAAAGCTGGAGTTTCACCAAAGGGCCTCTGCCTCTAATGTAGTGGTCTTTACCTTGTAGCATTCAGCCTCCCCTTTTCTGTACTTCATTTTCTGTCTCAATAATCAGATTTCCATTCTCTCTTCTCCTGCTCCTCTTAAAACTTACTTTCAAGGGGCATCTGATAAACTCATTCACATAAAGTATAAATAACTAGAATGCTTAAGGCAAGTACTTATCCAAAGGATATTTGTATTCGAGGGAACAGGGGCTGCAATTTTAAAATGGCTGAAGATAAGTGGAAGTAGTAGGGCTTCTCACCCTTTGTGTGTGTTATTGTCTCCTCTGGAAGTATGACGCCTGTGATTCTCTTCTTAGAATCCTGTTGTTAAATGTACAAAATAAAATATATAGGATTACAAAGAAAACCAATTGTGTTAATATAGTTAGCAATATATTTTTTAAAAAACCAACAAATTCATGGATACCAAGTTAAGAACTGCTATATAGAAGGAATCTATAGTCCTTCGTGGCCTCCTTGAAGTTCTGGGATTTTCATATTATTGTTTTCATAATTGTTGATAGGAACTCACACTTGTATAATTTTAAAGTTACTGATTATCTTCCCTACCACGATCCTGTGAGGTCTATAGGGTATTAGAGCTCTGTGTCTGGAGTCAAGAAGACTTGAGTTTATGAGGATCAAATAAGATAATAATTGTAAAGTGCTTAGCACAGTGTCTGGCACGTGGCCCCATTTAAATATTAGCCACCATCACCATTATTTCATCTTCAATTTACTGATGAGGAACTGGACTCTAAGAGATTAAGTGACTTACTCATGGTCACACAGCCAATAAGTGTTAAAGCAAGGAATTGAACCTAGGTCTCTAACCTGAAGTCTACTGTTCAACCACACCACCATATTTGGGAAGAGACCTCAGAGTTCCTGTACTTGCAGATCCTACATGGACTTATGTCTCCAAGATGACAACATCTAGTTTTTGCTTTCTCCCATTGATAGAATTCACTACCTTCCAAGGCAATCTAATCGAGTTTTTAGATGGTTGTAATCATTAGAATATTCTCCTTTATTCTTATATTGAGCTAAGACCTTCTCCCCTGTCACTTCAGTTCATAATCCCAGAAATGCTCCAGTGACCTGGCCCCTAGGATCCCAGAATCATCCTCTATAACACAGCAAACAGGACTTTCTTGACATTGGGGCAGAGGGGTATTCATGGACCACTTGGAAGTCAGTCTGGTGAAGCCTATGTTTTAAATGCATAGTGTTTTTAATTTTAACAATTATTTTGGGGCAGCTAGGTGGCGCAGTGGATAAGCACTGGCCCTGGATTCAGAGGGACCTGAGTTCAAATCCAGCCTTAGACACTTGACACTTAAGAGCTGTGTGACCCTGGGCAAGTCACTTAACCCTCATTGCCCGTCAAAAAAAAAAAACAATTATTTTGCAGGGGCCATGAGGGTTAAGTGACTTGCCCAGGGTCACACAGCTCATTAAGTGTTCAAGTGTCTAAGGCTGGATTTGAACTCAGGTCCTCCTGAATCCAAGGCCAGTGCGTTATCCACTGTGCCACCTAGCTGCCCACATAGTGGTTTTTTTTTTTTTTTTTTTTTTTTAGTGAGGCGAGTTGGGGTTAAGTGACTTGCCCAAGGTCACACAGCTAGTAAGTGTTAAGTGGTCTGAGGCCACAGTTGAACTCAAGTACCCTGAATCCAGGTCCTGTGCTTTATCCACTGTGCCACCTAGCTGCCCACATAGTGTTTTTAAATGCATAAAATAAAGTACAGAGGCTTACAAAACAAAAACAAAACCTGAGTGCATTGAAAAACTGTTTTCCAAGCATTTTTACTTAAAAATACAAGTTCATGGACCCCAGATTAAGAAGCCCTGTGTAAGGCCACAAGAGGCATTGAAATAAGGTTTGCATGAAGGATGCTGACCTTAGCAGTGAATAATCCACAGAAGCAAATGTCCCTGGCATCCTGATGTATGCATTCTGAAACCTCTCCTCCATCCTGGCTTACATGGTTCCCTCCCTCCTCCCCCCAAAATGGAACCTTTGTACAGAGAGGCTGAAGGCCAAAGGCCAGACTTCTCTTCCTCCGGTATAATACAATGTACTTTTTAAAAGATCCCAATTGTCTGTGTTTCCACCAAGAGTGTGTGTATGTAAATATAAGAGTTGGCCCTCTTGCTGGGACATGTTTTTGCTGGCAGAAGCCTGGAGTATCCAACAGCTCCCAACTGGGTGAGGTCGGGGTGGAGGGTGGAGAAAAGGTGGGCAACCTAGAGGCTGAAACAAAATTTCCTGCCTAGAGGACAAACCTTGTACCGCCCTTGAATTCGGTTCCATGGTTCTGCTGTTTTGCCGGGGAGCCTGAGGAATGTCTAGTCTGTTTGCTTTATGAGGAGGAGGAAAGGGAAGGAGGCAATGTTCTGGTTGAAGAGGCAAAGGTGGCAGTGGTGTGTTTTCTTGTTTTTGGCTTGGTTTTTTATCTCTTCCAGCAGTTTCACCTGTCAAAACTATTATGAGAAGTTGGACTGTGACAAGGAGAGAGTCAGGAAAACAGCAAGGAGAGCAGTCATTTAGCAAGGAGACCCAGGACTCTAAAAACGCAAAATACAAAGACTGGTATGTATGTAGAGTGTGCCTAGAAATGACGTGAAATCACAGGACACCAGAGAGGGAAGGGGGCTTAGGAACCTTCTTATCTAGCTCCTTTCTGCTTGAGATGTTCCAAGAGTGGGAAACTCACTACTCCACATGGCAGTCCATTTTTAGATAGTGCTAATGATTAGGGCTGGGGAATAAGAGAAGAAGCAATTTTGTAGTGCCAACTCTGTGCCATGCACTTATATTTATATTTATATATATAAATATTTATATATAAAAGATTATCTCATTTGATCCTCATGATGATACTGGGAGGTAGGTACTTTTATTTTATAGTTAAGGAAACTGAGGCAGTCAGAGGTTGAAGGACTTGTTTGGGGTCACACAGCTAGTAAATGTCTGAGGTTCCATTTGAACCCGATTCTTTCTGACTCTAGGTGCAGCTCTCTGCCACTAGTTGCCTGTTAAGTGACTTTTGGGGCAGCTGGGTGTGCAGTAGATAGAGCACCAGCCCTGGATTCAGGAGGACCTGAGTTCAAATCCGGCCTCAGACACTTGACACTTACTAGCTGTGTGACCCTGGGCATGTCACTTAACCCCCAATTGCCTCACTAAAAAAAACAAAGAAAGAAAAGAAAGTAACTTTCATCCAATAGGATACTAATTGTGATCGAGGTGTTTGGGAGCCAGGAAAGACCTTAGAGGTCTTTTAACAGATGATAACCTCAGACTTCAGATGTTGAGGAACGTAATATAGTCTTTTTTTTTTTTAATTTTAGCAGGGCAATGGGGGTTAAGTGACTTTGCCCAGGGGTCACACAGCTAGTAAGTGTCTGAGGCCGGATTTGAAACTCAGGTACCTCCTGAATCCAGGGGCCAGCGCTTAATATAGTCTTATGAAAAAAACAGACAACGCTTTTTTTTTTTTTTTGTGAGGCAATTGGGGTTAGAGTGACATGCCCAGGGTCACACAGCTAGTAAGTGTCAATGTCTGAGGCCGGATTTGAACGCAGGTCCTCCTACTCCAGGGCTGGTGCTCTATCCACTGCGCCACCTATCTGCCCCAATATAGGCTTATTAGATTTAGAACTGGAAGGGTCTTTAGAAAGTCTAAGCTTCATTTTAAAGATAGGTAAACAGAGGCCAGGAGAGACACCATAACTTGCATAGGGTCACACAAGTAGTAAATGGCAAACCCAGGATTCAAACCCAGGAGCTCTGACTTCCTTATCCACTGGTGGCAATGCCAGAATTCAAGCTCAGGTTCTCTGATTCCAAATCTATCATTCTTTCCATTGGGCTGCACTGCTTCATCAGGGTTGGTTCTGGCCTCTGGGGACAAGCAGAATTAGTCTAACCACAGAACCTCAGAATATCAGAGGCAGAAGGGACCTCAGAGGCTAGCCATCCCAACCCATACCTGAGGACAGAATCATATCCTACAAATGCTCATCCAGCCTTTTCCTGAAGATCTCCAAAGGGATGGGATCCACCATCTCTTCAAGAAAGAAGCCCTATTCCACTCGTTGTAGCTCTAATTCTTCTTCTTCTTCTTCTTCTTCTTCTTCTTCTTCTTCTTCTTCTTCTTCTTCTTCTTCTTCTCCTCCTTCTTCTCCTCCTTCTCCTTCTCTTCCTCCTCCTCTTCCTCCTCCTCCTCCTTCTTCTTCTCCTCCTCCTTCTTCTCCTTCTTCTCCTTCTTCTCCTCTTCCTCCTCTTCTTCCTCCTCCTTCTCTTCCTCTTTCTCCTCCTCCTCCTTCTTCTCTCTTTTTTTTTGGGGTGTGGTGTGGGGCAATGAGGGTTAAGTGACTTGCCCAGGGTCACACAACTAGTAAGTGCCAGGTATCTGAGGCCAGATTTGAACTCAGGTCCTTCTGAATCCAGGGCCGGTGCTTTATCCACTGGGCCACCTAGCTGCCCCCTGTCTCTTTTAATAGAACCCAAGATTGAATTAGCTTTCTTTGGCAGCCATGTTGTTGACTCATGGAACTTGCAGCCTACTTAAGCCTCCTAGCCTTTTTCAGACTAATTGTTTTCTAATCACATCTTCCCTACCATGTATTTGTGAAGTCAATTTTCTGAGCCCAATTGAAAAACTTTGTAAGATTTATATACTCATTGAATTTCAGCTCATTAATTTGGGTCCAATGTTATAGCCTGAAAGGATCTTTCTGGACCTTGACTGTGTCACTCAGTTTTGTCAAGTCAATAAGTATGTATTAAACACCTACTATCTGTCAGGTACTGTGCTAAACCCTAAGAAGGGAGGGAGGAAGGGAGGGAGGGAGGGGAAAGAGAGAGAGAGAGAGAGAGAGAGAGAGAGAGAGAGAGAGAGAGAGAGAGAGAGAGAGGGTGGAGGGGGAGAGAGAGAGAGGAGAGGGAGAGAGATATATGGTTCTTACTTTTAAGGAATTCACATCCCTATGGGGTAGTCAACTTGTAAACAGCTATGTACAAATAAGATATAGACCAGATGCATTGGAGATAATCACTTAGCATTATCAGGGATTGAGGAAGTCTTCTTGCAAACGGTGGGATTTTAGCTGCAACCTGAAGGAAGCCAGATGAGATGGGAGGAGAATTCCAGACTTGGGAAAGGAGCTGGTGAAAATGCATGGAGTGAGAGATGGACTGCAGAGTTTGAAGAACAGCAAAGA
This sequence comes from Dromiciops gliroides, assembly GCF_019393635.1. Classification (NCBI taxonomy): domain Eukaryota; kingdom Metazoa; phylum Chordata; class Mammalia; order Microbiotheria; family Microbiotheriidae; genus Dromiciops; species Dromiciops gliroides. The sequence goes on along the minus strand of NC_057865.1, from coordinate 269,464,010 downwards.
GACCAATATCACTGGATCATAGAGTACATGGAGAAGAATGAGGTATAAAAAGACTGGGAAGATAGGAAGGAGCCAGGTTATGAAGGACTTGAAAAGCAAAGCAGAAGATTTTATATTTGAACCTGAAAGTGAGGAGCCAGTGGAGCCACTATTCAATAAGATACCCTCATTGAATATGTTCCATTGGTCAAAATATTAGAAGGAAGGAAGGAAAGAAGGAGGGAAGAAAAGAATAAAGGAAGGAAGGAAGATAGAAGGAAAAGATAGAAGAAAAAGAAATTTCTATTGTACTCTACTTAAATTTTCTTACTTCAGTGCCAATCATCCAGTCAATAACCATTTATTAAGCTTCCATTATATCCCAGACACTATACTAAGTGCTAGGGATACAAAGAGATACCAAAAAAACCCTAATTAATTAATTAAAAACCCAGTCTCTGCATTATATATTATTGTTATTATATGTTATATATTATAATATATTAATATATCTAATGGGGGACAGCATATAAACAGCTTTGTACATGCAAAAAAAAATGTGTATATCACAACAACCCTGGGAAGTAGATGCTAACAGTATTATGATTTTCATTTTCCAGTTGAGGAACCAAGGGCACATTAAGTGATTTGGCCATGGGTCACACCAGACTAAGTTTCAGAGGCAGAATTTGAATCCAAGTCTTCCTCATTACAATTCCAACACTGCTCATTATACCTAATGCTTGAATCATTGTGGACATGCACTTTCTGAAAACAAATAAGATAATAATAACATGTGCAAAGCATGTTGCAAACCTTTGAGCACCATATAAATAGTAAATATGAGCATGTATTATTTTTTAGGGGGGGGGGCAATGAGGGTTAAGTGACTTGCCCAGGGTCACAAAGCTAGTAAGTGTCAAGTGTCTGGGGCCAAATTTGAACTTAGGTCCTCCTGAATCCTGGACCAGTGCTTTATCCACTGCGCCACCTAGCTGCCCGGGACATGTATTATTTAATGTAATGTGGCAATGTATATAATATGGTAATGTATAGAATTAATAGTTCTTCTTACTTCAGCCACCTGATTACGCTATACAATCTAAAGCTTAATTCCATTTAAATAGTAAGATAAAAGTTCAACACCCTATTTGGAAAATTGGGTGCAAGGACATTGTTTTGTTCTAAGCTGGGCTGCTCTCTGCCTAAGCCTGTGTTGTCCCGGGGTGAGGGGGGTTGGGGTGGGGGAAGGTGGGGAAAAGGCACTTGTTGGATTTCCCATGTCATTTTAGTCCATGACCCAGTACAAATAAATCTCCTTTTACCTGGTTGGAAATCAGATCCCTTTACCCTGATTCTGCCCTGTCTCCGTTTCAATGGTATACAAAAAGAAAATGAAACTTTCCAGGACACTGCTGGAAGACTCAAGAATGAGGCCTTTCTGAAAAGCTGAGCAGTTTCATTCATAGCCTGTGGTTTTGATGGTCAATTTAGGAGAAAAGTGGGTTTCTAGGGCAGCTAAGTGGCACAGTGGATAAAGCACCGGCCCTGGATTCAAGAGGACCCGAGTTCAAATCTGGACTCAGACACTTGACACTTACTAACTGTGTGACCTTGGACAAGGCACTAAACCCTCATTGCCCAGCCAGAAGAAGAAGAAGAAGAAGAAGAAGAAGAAGAAGAAGAAGAAGAAAGTGGGTCTCTAAGCAGAGCTATCTGAATGATTGAATGTTCAACCCCATACCATAGATGGTCAGAAATGGAAAAAGATAGGATTTGGGGATCAAAAAGTTCTGGTTCTACTATCAGTTTAGACTCATACTAGCTCCCTGACTCTGAGCAAATTACTTAATCTCCAAGTCCTCATTTTCAAGTAAAATGAGGGCAGGATGACTGGGTTTTTGTACCAGGGTGAAAAATTTGGAGAGCACTAGAAATAGAGGGAGTGGTTGTACTTTCCCCTAACAACTTAAAACAACATAGCTTAGCACCTAGTTTTCAAGAGTCCCTTAGCTATCTATAAGAAGCTATCAGATAAATAAGATTTTTCCCTGCCTTGTTCCCCCTTCCCAACCCCCCCAAATCCTGCCCTCAACTAAGGGTGTTGGTGCTGTTTGTGTAGTTGCCTGGGAATTAAAAATTTCTAGCTATTCCTTGGAATAGCCTATTGAAATAAATCACTGGGCCTGAAGCTAAGATGAGTTCAAAATCTGACTACATCGGTTTTTCTATCTGTAAAATGGGATGATCCTAAAAGTCCCTCCCTCTCCCCTCTCTAGGGTTGTTTTGCGGATAAAATGAGATATTATATAAAGCACTTTGCAATTCTCAAAGTACGTTATAAGTGCTAGCTATTAGTTACTAGTTATCATTCTGCTCAGTTTTCTCATCCGTAAAATAGAGCTAATAGCCATGCTTCCTATCTCACAGAGTATTTGTGAGGAAAACTCTATGTAAATGTTAATAGGCTCATAAATCTAAATCTGGAAAGGGATGGGAGGGAAAAAGTATTAAGTGCCTACACAGCTATGGCCACCTACGGAAGGATTGGAATAAACATGGGATGAGTAGAAATGGATGGGTTGCTGCTATCTGTCTCACTGGAGGGAGTGTCAGTGTTGAAGAGACACCAAATCCATTAAGTTATTTAATATTAGAACTGAGATGATAGAAAGTGACAGAAAAAAAATCAAGACTCTATAGTTGGATATTCTCAATTAAAAAAAAAAGATAACAAATAAATTGGCAGATAATCACTCCAAACAATGAATATTCTCATTATTTAACTCAGTAGTTCTTAACCTAGGATCCATAAACTTGTTTTTTTAAAATATTTTGATAACTTTTTCAAATAATTCACTTCCTTTATAACTATATTTTAATTTCTGCATTTAAAAATATGATTCTGAGAAGGGATCTATCAGCTTCACAGGATGGTCAATATGTCCATGACAGGAGAAAAGAGTTCCTGGTTTAACTAAAGAGGGTTTTGTGTAGTATGTGTGTGTGTGTGTGTTTCCTTTGTTGCTTCTGTTAGAGCCAAAGACCAAAGATGGTTAGGCACAATATCATGGGAGGGCCATGAGCAAATTCACGAAATCAGAATTTTGTTTATGTTAATACAAAGAAGGATAAATCCATTGGCTGCTCAAACCCTATTCCTTTTTACCTGGGCCTCTATGAAAAAAACATGAGTCTCTGATCCTTTTTAATACATCCTTTTGTAATTCTCAAGCTATGAGAAATTCTAGAAACAATCTGGTCCAACCTCCTTATCGGATAGATGAAAAGTAAAAGATCTAGGGAAGTCAAAGGAACAGGGAAATTCAAGCAATACTAATAATAACAATCAAGATGGAAAAGTTCTGTCTAAACAAATACATAATTAGAGTTGACATAGTATAAAAAGGACCACAATTAATGAATGTGTTCATTCTCCCTATATGTTGCTGAAAGATATCAAATGATAAAAAAGGGAGAATTAGAAAAGTGGTATTATCACAGATTCTGGAAGACATCTCAGAAGTGATCCATTCCAACCGTTCCTTACCTAAAATATGAACTTCTAGACCAGTATTGAGAGGGAATCCATGATCTCACAAGGTTATCACTGTTTTTTCTCCAGGGGACTTTTTTTTTTTTTTTTGCTGGGCAATAAGGGTTAAGTGACTTGCCCAGGGTCACACAGCTAGTAAGTGTCAAGTGTCTGAGGCTGAATTTGAACTCAGGTCCTCCTGACTCCAGGGCTGGTGCTTTACCCATTGTGCCACCTAGCTGCCCCCTCCAGGAGACTTTAAAAAAAATTTTAATCCAAAAATCTGTGGCCATGAAACTTCCTCCTGGGAAAGTATTGGGTCCTAGCCCTTCCTCTGTGTCTAAAAAAAGAAAAATCTAATCTTTCTTCCCAATGAAAACCCTTCAAATATTTGAAGAGAGTGACCATATTTCCATTCCCTGTAACCCTTCTCTTTTCCATATGAAACCTCTCTAGTTCTTGAAAATGATTGTTATATAATATGATTTCACAAGTAGTGACCACCTGAATTCCCCTTCTCTGGACACACTCTAGCTTGCTAGTGCCTTTCTTTTCTTTTTTTTTGCAACAAACATTTATTTTAGTTTTTCCAGTTACATGCAAGGGTAGTTTTCAACATTCATTTTCATAAGATTTAGAGTTCCAATTTTTCTCCTCCCTCCCTTTCCTCCCCCCTCCAGGAGATCGCAATATGTATGTACATATATGTACAATCCACAAGTGTTCTTTTTATCAGTTCTTTCTATAGGGGTGCATAGTAAGCGTCTTCATTAGTTTCTTGGGATTGTCTTGGATCATTGCATTGCTGAGAGTAGTTAAGTCATTCACAATTGCTCATTGAACAATACTGCTGTCACTATGCACAATGTCCTCCCAGCTCTGCTCACTTCACTATACATCGATGTTTATTAGTCTTTCCAGGTTTTTCGGGGATCATGCTAGCGCCTTTCTTAAAATATTGCAATTAGAATTGAACATAATTCTCTAGGTGTTGTTTTGCCAGGGTAGAGTACAGTTGTCGTATCATTTCTTGGCCTGACCTCTAGAGGAGAGGAACTAGGCTCCCCTTTCTCATATTCTTGGACTCACTAAATCTACTTTGAAGTGCTTCTGGGGAAATTGCCTAAGGCTTAGATTTTTGCTAATGTCAGATTTCTCCGAAATGGGGAAGAAAAAGGTATTTAATTTACAATAATGGGACAGGTATTTATTTATTTTCCACACATAAAAGACTCTCAGTGTTCGTTGTCAGACATACAGGATTTGGTGCCTTAACTTATAACTACAGTTATGCTCTCCTAAGAGGTTCATATTTAAACATCATTGCAACATAAATAGTTTGAAGGACTGCTGAATACATTTCACCTTGGTTCTGCACTGTCCAAATAACTCCTGATCCATCTCTTTTGCCAAAATGTCCAGACTTGGGCCTATCCTCTTCATTAGTGAGGGAGTGCTCTAGCAATAGAGATTGAGTAGATTCAAGTGATGTTTATTACCCTTTCCATTATCGGGGCTTTTTTGTTGGTTTTTTTGGTTTTTTGGTTTTTGCAAGGCAATGAGGGTTAAGTGACTTGCCCAGGGTCACATAGCTAGTAAGTGTCAAGTGTCTGAGGCTGGATTTGAACTCAAGTCCTCCTGAATCCAGGGCCAGTGCTTTATCCACTGCGCCACCTACCTGCCCCCTTCATTATCTTTGGTTATGTAAAAGTAGGTATTTCTCCATATCATTGCCATTTAAAAGATCAGTATCTATATTAACTCAGAAGCACTCAGACCATATTAAAACAGAGATAATAAAAAGGAGTCATTGAAGTGACCACGGCTTGTATTTAACTCCTCAGATGAAGCAAGATGGTTAGGTATTTAATATTTAATCCTTCAATTTATTAATTATTGCTCAGATATTTAATTGTGATTGAGTCCTTATGTGTCTTTTTTTTTCATTTTTGTGCTTATGTATTTGTCAAGGTATTCATAATTTTCATTAGGACTATTAATTAGGTAATTCAGTGTCCACCCACTCAGTTTCCTGTGGTCACATTCCTGACGGATAAAAACAGAGATTTTTGTAAAAATATGAGCATGGTCCTCTCTCCCAGCCAGCATTTTCCTTCCATCATTTAATATCTTCTCTCTCCATTTCAAGACCCACAGGAGCGTTGACCAATGACCTCTGCAGCTGTCGGACTGTTTCAGCAGTCAGTCGGAGCTGCCATCACAGACCCCAAGGAGGATTTCGGCCTGCAGGCATGGCTGACCAAGCCCTAATGCACAACTTTTCACTTCTCACTTTATTTAAGCCTGACGTGGGGATGGCATTTTCATATGACATTCTATGTATTTGTATGGTTTAATTTGGAGATTCATTTGCTTTCTTTGACTTAAGGGCAGAGAGACTGAAGAACTACCCAAGAAAATTGAATTTGAAGGATAGACTGGACCATTAAACTTAGGAGTGGGTAATGAATGTTTTCATTTTGTATGTGTATGTATGTATGTATATTTTCAAATTTAGACTCCACCTGAAGTTAGCTGGTTTGACTAGGCAACCTCCCAGATGACCTTTGAAGTCTCTATATAGCTTTACAACTCTATGAGTATGTTTTCCACAGCACTCTGTCTCATCTGTCTCACTAACAAGGTTTGAGGATTTTGAAGGAATCTAGCCAATTTTCATGAGGCCAAGACCAAAGGGTAGAGAATTTCCCAATGCCTTCTGAGTGAGTGGCCATGCACTGTGGAGTTGTTGTCCCTTACCCTATTCTATAATAATAATAACTAGCATTCATGTAATATGCTTTGTGTACAATACTCATACGAGCCTTACAATACCCCCTTCAACTGGGTACTACTGCCAGTATTATTCTTTGTTTGTAATAGATAAGGAAGGGCAGCGAGGTGGCACAATGGATGAAACACTAGTCATGAAATTGGGAGGACCTTAATTCAAATCTCACCTCAGATACTAGCTGTATGACCCTGGGCAAGTCACTTAACCCCAATTAACTTAAACATCCAGGGCCATCCCAGTTGTTCTGATGTATATCTTGCCACTGGACCCAGATGGCTCTGGAGGAGAGAGTGAGGCCTGGTGACTTTTGCACAGCCTTCCCTCACTTAAATCTAATTGCACTGTAAGTCATGACATCACCTCCTCATTGACATGGTCCTCTTGAAGATCTAAGGACAAATAATAACAGCAATAGATAAGGAAACTAAGCCTTAGAGAAGGTAAATGACTTGTCCAGGGTGACGTGGCTAGTTAGTGGGATTTGGACCCTGGTCTTCCTGACTCCAAATCCAGCCCTCTGGTCCCTGTGCTATGGGTACTTCTCATAATAATAGCTAATATTTATTTAACATTTTAAGGTTACTCAATCCTTTCTTTGCATTTCCTCTAAGCTCCTCACACCTTGCTCATCCTTCTTTAACATAAAGTTAGAGTTGGAAAGGATTTTAAAAAACTATTGAGTCTAATGTCTTCATTTTACAGCTAAGAAAACTGAGGCATAGAGAGGTTCTTACCAAGGGTCATACATCTAACAAGTATCTGAGGTAGGATCTGAATCCAGGTCTTCCTGAGTCTAGGTCTGGTGCTTTACCCACAAAACCATTTTGCTCTGATACATCCATTATTTCATCCCTTTCTGGCTTCAATTTCATACTTTTCTTTAGCAAACTCTACATTCCATCTAAATTGAAGTGGAAGCTGTCCCCTAAACTTTGTACTTTACTACTCATTAAGCCATCAACAAGTATATACTATCTGCCAGACCCTATACTCAGTGCCAGGGATACAAAGAAAAAAAATCAAAATCATCCCTGCCCTCAAGCATCATACATTCTAATAGGGGAGAAATAACACATTTAAGAAGTAGGTGGCGACAGGAATGGTGAGGGCAGCCATTGCACCATTGATTATCATCCTCTTTCTAGGATCTGTGGTGGTGTTAATTTTATATCTATCTATATCTATATCTGTGTATTATATTATATATTACATAAAATTTTATTATATAGTAATAGAGTTGATTAATTTATTATATGTTACTATATTTAGTTTATAATTAATAATTTATTATTGTTCCCAAATCCCATAGCAAAAGTAAAAGGTGGAAAGCAGAGGTGGGTACACTAAAAGCAAGGAAATAAAAAATCAGAAATCCTTGAGTAAAAAACCATTAGTCCCAAAGATGCACATAAACCTCCAAAGGCACTCACAGTGGGGAATTATTCCTCCAGTTTTTATGAAGACATTGCTCCAAATCCCCTGCCACTCAAAGAAGAAAGGATGGCAACCTTGTGTTTCTCTCTTCTTCCCTGTCTCCTCTCCTCTCCTTCCTCTCCCTGCCTCCATTTCCTGCCAATCTTCATCTCTATAGCTGTTTGGCAGTCTGCCAGCTCCTCAGTGAGACCCAGAGTCTCTGGAGAGTCTGTCATTCCCTTGTCAGTCATTTGCTTTCTTTGACTTGTGGGCAAAGAGAGTAAAGTCTCTGTCAGTACAAGATGAGGGCAAAAAAGTAATTGAAATTTTTTCTTCTCTTCTGGCTATCTCAGCTCTCTTGGTACAACATCATCCTCTTGATTAACCCCATGTAAGGCAGAGAACATTGAGGAAACTGTATATAACATCCCTTAGGGCAGATCCCCATTTGAGTGGATGGGAGAAGGAAAAGTTTCCATATTGACTTTATGATAATAATAACTGATATTTATCTAGAGTTTTAAAGTTTGCAAAGGGCTGTGTGGACATCATCTCTTTGGAGCCTCACACCAATTTTCTAAGGTGGAGTAGCCAGGGATGCTGACCTTCATTTCACCAATGAGGAATCTGAGATTGAGGGAAATGGAATGATTTCACCATCATTGCTCAGTTGGTGAGTGTCAGCACTAAGACTGGAACCCAGTGCTCTGTCATACTGGTTCTTTAACATACAAAGAAAAGATGCAGAGAAACCTTTTGCAAGATGTCTAACCCAGAGGCTAGCTCCCTTTTCATTATTCTCTGCAACCTCTCAATTCATAGAGAGAGATTTTTGTTCAGTCTTGTCCAACTCTTTGTGACTCCATGGACCATAGCATGTCAGGGCTTCTATCATCCTGTCTGTCTGTCTGTCTGTCTGTCTATCTGTCTCTCTCTTTGTGGGGCAATGAGGGTTAAGTGACTTGCCCATCTAGGGCCGATGCTTTATCCACTGCACCACCTAACCCTGCCCCCCATCCACTCTCTCTCAAAGTCTGTCCAAGTTCGTGTTGGTCGCCTCCATGACACCATCTCTCCATCTCATCCTCTGCCATCCCTTTTCCTTTTGCCTTCTGTCTTTCCCAACACTAGGGTCTTTCCCAATGAGGCTCTTCTTCTCATTTTATGGCCAAGTATTTCAGCTTCAGCTTCGGTATTTGACCTTCCAATGAATAATAATCTCAATTAATTTCTTTAAGTATTGATTGACTTGATCTCCTTGCTGTCCACAGTGGACAAAGCACCGACCCTGGATTCAGGAGGATCTGGGTTCAAATCCAGCATCAGACACTTGACACTTACTAGCTGTGTGACCCTGGGCAAGTCACTTAACCCTCATGGCCCCGCAAAAAACCAAAACAAAACAAACATAGCTTTGGACTATATGGAACTTTGTCAGCAAGGTGATGTCTCTCCTTTTTTAGTCTCCTGTCCGGGTTTGCCATAGCTTTACCAGACATCAAAAATTGCAGGAGTTTAGAGATCTCTGGGGACTGGAGTGGTCAGGAAAGATTTTTTGGAGGAGACAGAAGTCAAGTTGAGCCTTGAAGGATGAGAAAGGTTTGAGCAAATGCAGTGGATGAGGGAAGAGTATTGTAGGTGAGGAGGCAGAGGGATGAGCAGTGGTTCTGGAATCAGGGGACCTAGCCTCTGATCTTTGCCTCTGATGTTTACTACATATGTGACCTTGGGCAAAGGCAAAGGAAAGGAATAAGCATTCATGTGGTACCTGTTGCTTGCCAAGCACTGTGCTGTGTTGCCATAATTATAATAATAACTAACATTTATATAGTACTTACTATGTGCCAATCACAATTTATAATTATTATCTCATCATCACAACTCTGTGAGGTAGGTGCTTTTCTTATCTCCATTTTAAAGTTGAAGAAACTAGGGGCAGCTAGGTGGTGCAATGGATAGAACACCAGCCCTGGATTCAGGAGGACCTGAGTTCAAATCTGGCCTCAGATACTTGACACTTACTAGCTGTGTGACCCTGGGCAAGTCACTTAACCTCAATTGCCTCACCAAAACAAAAAAAAAAAAACAAACAAAAAACCACCAAATCATAAAGTTGAAGAAACTGAGGCACAGAGACACTAAGTGACTTGCCCAGAGCCACACAGCTAGTAAGAGTCCGAGGCTGGATTTGAACTCAGGTCTACCTGACTCAATGTACTATACCACAAAGCTGGCTCTATTGATAACTACTTCCAGCCCCAGTTTCCTCATTCATAAAATGAAGGAGGCTGGACCAGATGACTTCTAAGGCCCCTTCCTCAGAGAGATTACAACAGAATGGGGGCTCGAGCTATAGTATTATAGAAATATCCCTTCTCAGGGGTACCCCTAGCATCCTGAAGAGGAGATAGTTAATATTGGACCCATGATTTGGCAGTAAAATTAGAAGTAAATGTTTTTGTTGTTGTTGTTCATCCTTTGTACTCAGAGAGGACCAAAATGATGTCATGATGTTTGGGTCAAAGTACAGTGTGTCCAACTGTGGCTGATCAGACCAATAGGAGCTTGGAAGACTCTACCACAGGTCAGGCACAAACAATCCACGTGAACATTTGGGATGGAGATGAAGTAAATATAAATACCCTCAGTAGTCTCTGTCTTTCTCTGTCTCTGTCTCTCTGTCTCTTACTCTGTCTCTTTCTCTCTTCCCCCTCTGTGTCTCTCTCCTGTCTCCTGTCTTTCCATTTCTCTCTTACCTTTCTCTGTCTTTTTCTCCCTCCTTCCATCCCTATCCTCCCTCTTCTTTGTTCTCTTTTCTTTCTGTTTTTATGTCCATCTTTTTCTCTCTTTTGTCACTGTCTTTCTCTCTTTTATCTGTCTTTCTCTTCTTTTTTCTCTTCTGTTTCCTTCTCTTTCTCTGTTTCTATATTCATATGTGTTTACACACATGTGTATGTTATATACATATATGCATATACATAGACAACATTCACACATATACTCATACTTACATACTGGGGCCCAGGGAAGTTAAGTGACTTGCCCACAGTCACATATAAGTAGTAGAGTCAACTTTTTTTTGACCCACTGTACTCTACACACCTTCTCCACCTGTTGCTTCCCATTGTTCTTGCCCCAGTCCTGCTTGGAGGTCACATTCTCAACTGTTCATAAGGGGCAAACCTCCTTCTCTCCCACCATTGGCTATTGACCATTTGGCCCCAAAGCTCCAAACACTGACAAGTCATTGGCTGACACTCTAGGCACAATGCCAAGATGGGCTCACCAAAGATGTTTGTTATTGTCTTCATGGATAATAGAAGAGGGATTCTAGATGACTGGGGGCATCTTACAGGTTGGCCCTGTCTACAAATGGTCTTTGCTTATTGCATAAAACTTTAGAATACCATGGGGAAAAACAAAACAAGCAAAAAAAGAATACCATGGGACTTCCTTAATGAGATCTATGATGACTTTAAAGAGATGAGTTTAACAATATACATAGGAAAAGGCAAGTGGATGAAAAATGTCTATTGTCTAGGTTATCATATGCATTTGGTTGGGCAAGTAATTAAACATATAAATTTTAGGCACAGGGAGCAGCTAGGTGGTGAAGTGGGTAAAGTACCAGCCCTGGATTCAGAAGGACCTGAATTCAAATCTGGCCTCAGACACTTGACACTTACTAGCTGTGTGACCCTGTCTGAGGCTGGATTTGAACTCAGGTACTCCTGACTCCAAGGCCGGTACTCTATCCACTGCGCCACCTAGCTGCCCCTAACAAGCATTTTTAATGTACTAAACACTGAGGGTTCAAAGAAAGGCTAAAAACATGATCCCTTCCTTCAAGGATCTATCTTCTAATGAGGCAGACATGGTTAAATCACAGGACCTGAAAACCAAATCTTTTTGCACATGGTCATACTCTCCCATTGATGCCATAGGGCAGAAAATAAAAGAAAACATTTTTGAGTTTTGTTTTGGGTTTTGTTTCATAAAACGGATCATGTTATGAGACACAAGCCCATTTTCCAGATGGTGTCTCCCCGCTACCCCTCACAAGCTCATCTCTATGGGGCAGCAGCTGTGGCTTCATGATTCACTCTCACATCATCATCCTTTTGCATGTGAAACTGATGTTTCCAGCCACAATTACTAATATTGCATCTGGGAGCAGGCAACAAGATGAGCATGGACAGTCAGACTTTCCATCCTGCATGTCAATGAAGGCTGCCCTGTATTTGAGCTGTTGTTATTAGCAGAGTCCCATGCTTAACAGCTTCCCTCTGACCTGTGGTCTTGCCCCGCTCCTGCCCCCCATTCAAAAATAAATTCCACTTTTGATATCTCCATTCAAAAAAAATTCACTTTTTATTCTTCCATTCAAAAAAAAAATACCACTTTTGATTTCTCCATTTAAAAAGCCACATCACTTTGGATTTTGTTATTCAAAACACCCTCCCACTTTTGATTTCTCCTTTTAAAAATCCATCCCACTTTTGATTTCTCCATTCAATGTCTTCCTACTTGTGTTCTTCCATTCAAATACCGTTCCATTTTTAATTTTCCCATTCAAAAAACCATACTATTTTTTTATTTCTTCATTCAAATAGCCACCTCACTTTTGATGTCTCCATTCAAAAAGCCATCCATTCCACTTTTGATTTCTTTATTCAAAAAGTCACATCACTTTGGATATTGCCATCCCATTTTTTATTTCTCCTTTCAAAGTCATCCCACTTTTTATTTCTCCATTTAAAAAACCATCCCATTTTTGATATCTCCACTCAAAAAACCTATCCATGCCACTTTTAATGTCTCCTTTCAAAGTCATCCTACTTTTTATTTCTCCATTCAAAAAGCCTTCCCAGTTTTGATGTCTCCACTCAAAAATCCATCCATCCCATTTTTTATTTCTACAAACCAGGCTGGTTGCTGTTTCTCAAGAGCAGAAAGCCCCAGTTCAACACCCTATGAAAATGCACTTCAGGGGGAAGTTAGGTGGCACAGTGGATAGAGCACCCACCCTAGAGTCAGGAGGACCTGAGTTCAAATCTGGCCTCAGACGTTTGACACTTACTAGCTGTGTGACCCTTGGCAAGTCACTTAACCCCAATTGCCTCACCAAAAACCACAACAACACCAAAAAAACACACACAAAAAAAGAAAATGCGCTTTAGGGTAGTCTTGGGAGTAAAAGCCATGTTTCATACCTCTAAGTTGGTTGGCTAATTAGCTGATGATTAAAATTTTTCAACTTTCATCTTGTTAATAAATGTGTCCTAAATGAAAGAGCCACAATGCCTAGGTTAAAATCTCATTTTTACTTTTTTTTTTTAAACCTGAGTGACCTTAGTCATTTAGTCACATGCTCTCCTTGAACTTCACTTTCTTAACCTGTAAAATAAAGAAGTTGAAACATGACTTCAGAGCATCAGTGATGAAACATGCAACTAATTTCCCAATGGAAATGTCTTCACTCAAAAATAGATTTTCTGCACATGGCCGCTGTATGGATTCATTTTGCTGATTATGCATATTTGTTATGAGAATTTTGTTTTTAGTGATAGGGGTTGGGTGGAAGGGGAAGCATAATGGATTTTTGTTAATTGAAAAAAATTAATTAGAAAAAGAAAAGAGGTTGTACTAGATGGCCCCAGAGTACTGCTCTAGCTCTTACATTTTATGGTTGTCTTACTCAAGCCTAGCAAAAAGTGTCCAAACAATAGTTTAGACATCACGATTTCTACTGACCTTCATCTCCGTCACAGATCAAGGGCTGAACTGACATGCAAGAATACTTAGTCCTTCCCTCTCCAGGGGCACTTTGGTTATGCTGACTTGATTTTCTCTTTCATTGACTATTGGCCCATCTCCATATGGCATTGCTACCATCTGCTGTCATTATTTGGGGATCTGAGAGATTTTTTGAGAAACAGCCAGATCGACCAAATAAATGATGAACTCAATAATCCATTATCTGTCATATTTAAGGAAAGCCTATGTGGCTTAGTTGGTGATACTCCAAAACTTGGAGCAGAGAGAGGGAGAAAAGGGTAACAAAGGAAGGATGCTAGTGTATTACCCTCCTCCTTCTCCCCACATCTAGGAAATAGTTGACTATATTGTGGTGCAGTGGAAAGAGGGCTGACTCCAGAGCTCTCCAGAGATTCGAATCCCACTTCTTATTCTTAATACTTGTGTGTCCTTCTGCAAGTGAGCTGAATTCCCTTGGTCTCAGCTCAACTACAAAATGAATAAGGCTGGACTAGATGGACTTTGAGGTTTATTCCAGTTCTATCTCTATGATCCTATTTTTCTAAAGGCTTCTGGGGAAGAATGTTACCAGAGCCTCAGATACAATGGTCCTCAGTGACAGAAGGAAGAGGAAATTCTGAGTGGTTTGGAAAGAGTCTGCTTCCTGTATTGAGTTCATCCCGACACTAAGTTGTGAACACCCCTTAGGTGACTTGTGCAGAGTCACATAGCTAGTGTCTGAAACCAGATTTTAACTCAGGTCCTGATTCTAGTGCTGTCTATTCACTATGCCACTTAGCTAGCCCCTCCCCACCCCAGTTTCAGTGGGTAGAACTGTAGGACCCATTATCTCTCCAAGAATGAGGAAAGCTTGAGGATATTAAAAAAAGCTAGGGGTCTATGGGGGGGGGGTACTCTACCTTAAGCACTCCTCCTACTCAATCAACTCCAGTGGACACCTATTACCTCTAAGATCAAACATAAGATCCTCTGTTTAGGTTTTACTTTGCATCTATTTGTATTAATTCTCTTTATACTTCTGAGATATTTATGTGTGTGTGTATACACATATGTATGCATAGACATATACCACACCTGTGTGTATGTATATGCATGTACATATGTATATGCACGTATACATATATACATATTTAAATGTATAACTTATACACAATACATATTTAAATGTACTTGTCTCCCACAATAGAAAGTAAGATTCTTGCAGGCAGTGATTTTTTCATTTCATTTCAATTCTCCTTGTGTCTAGAGCCCTTAGCACACAGTAGGCACTTAATAAGTATTTATTGATTGGTTGAGTGAGTGATTGAGGGGCGGGATTTCATCATAAGCAGGGAAGCTGGTAGTTTCTAAGGTGGAAGAATTCAGATATTGAAGGGTTTCTATGCAGAAGGTGGAATATCTAGAACAGAGTAGATCTATCTAGAAAAAGGACTCAGCCTGGCTGGGGTGGGGGAGGGGGGTGAAGGCAGGAGGGGGAGGGGGGGGGCTGCTTTTCTGGAGTCCTCGAAGCCTAGTATATTATCTCAGCTGGCTTTTGGCTTCCAAACAATTTCTGGTCCAGCAATGACTCAGACACATGATTCATTATTGTCTGCAGATTTCCTGGTGTTTGTTGTTTGAGGGAAGCCAAAATGCAGCAGTGGTCCTGGATTACAGTGTCATTGTAATCAACAAAGCCATCGAAAGGTCTAGACCTTGATGCTAACATGAGTTTCCAGGGCCCTTGTTTCGTTCTATCTCCCATCACTGATTCAGAAAACAAATTAGATCAGATGGAACCTCTGCAAGAAGGCCTTGGGAGACCAGTTGGCTTGGAATCCTGACACACACACAAGAACTCCTTGGGTGTAGGATGCACAGATGAGACGAGTAAATTATTACCCACAACGAACACTATATTCTTCATTCAGAGAAAATAGACACATGCCCTGACAACACAGGGGAAGCAGAGGAGTAAGAAGGTTTATGTGATTAAATCTTTCTCTCCTGATATGCCACAGTGGGAGGAATAAACTATCAGCTAAGTAATGACTATGTAACACATATTAGAGGTTGGGTATTGAACACTTGTATGAATTAAAAACATGGCTTAAAAGAAATCTACCCTAGATAAATAAGTTTGTTGTACATAACAGGCATTTAGGAGTGAATTAACGAGTGAACACTGAGGGCATATATTTACATTAGTGTGTGCATGTGGAAATTACCAAGAAAACATGTTCTTAGTCATTTTAATGTCAAATTGTGCTTTCATCAGGCCCATTTGTTGTTTGGAAAAGAGGGAACAATGAAAATTCTAGAATAGCCCCTTTCTTTTTGGCGAATATGTAGATTTTTTTCATTTCTATTAACTTTAGACTATTTGCTCATTCTTCCAATTGAATTCTATGGTTGAACTGGTGCATTTCTTTTCCCAGAAGAAATCTAAAGAAAGAAAGATTTGGCATATAACCATAAGCTAAATATTAGGAAATTTCCCAAACATGCACTTTGGATTCTGCTGATATTTTTTAAATAATTATTTTTTTTTAATCAGTGGCATTATAGAGTAATGGTTTAGAGAGATGGCCTTGGAGGAAGGACAACCTGAGTTCAAATCCTCTGCCTTATGCTGTCTGTGTGATGCTAGATGAATCAAATAAGCTCCCAGTGTCCAGAGGCAACTCTCTAAGATTTTAAATTACAGAAAAAAGTGCTCATTTACATGAGCAGAGGAAGTTCTCCATCTGAATTTTCCTATGCTGATCAAATTATAGATGTTATTAAACAAAAATCAACCACAGTATTTGAACTAAAATTTACATTTTTTTCTCCCATTAGGAAACTCAGAGAATCTGAGTGGTAGTTTTCTTTAGGAATAGAGCATAAAGAAAGTGGGAAGGGGCCAGGGTTCAATGGCATTCAAAAACCAGAATTAGGAGTTGATGGAAAAGCTGCACCTTGTTTGTGCCAGTAGTTGTAAAAATGCAACATCAGTCATTGTATTTTTGTGTCAACAAAAACTATAAGCAGAAATGTGGTTTTTTTTAATAAAACAAAATAGGTAAGGGTGATTTATATTGTTGTGGTTGTTCTGTGTGTCTGACTCTCCATGACCCCATTTTAGGGTTTTCTTGGCAAAGAGTGATTTGCCATTTCCTTTTCCAGCCTGGTTTTACAGATGAGAAACTGAGGCAAACAGGGTTAAGTGACTCACCCAGGGTCACACAGTTATTAAGTGTCTGAGGTCAGATTTGAACTCAGGCCTTCCTGACTCCATGCCTGCTGCCACCTAGCTGCTCTGTGATTTATATCACATCCTCAATTAATGAAAGAGACAGCTAGGTGCACAAGAGCTCTTAAGTGTAGGATGCACAGACAAGATGGATAAATTAAATCCTCATTTAATACCCCATTCTTCATTCAGAGAAAGAGACCCACATTGTAGAGATATGGGAACTATAGCAAAGACGCAGGACATAGCAGCGGATAAATAGTTAGTGTTCTGGTCAGGATGACTTGACAATGCTGCCACTGCCACAGGCTGGCTGTGTGACCCTAGGAAGGTTGCTTAACTTCTCAATGACCCAAGCAACTCCCTTGAGACAATAAGTTTCAAAGCATTTGCTGACAGGAGTTAGTAGAGAGAGTTTATCACTAGAGAGGACCTTTTACTAGACAAAATCACAAGTCAGGTATAGACATACCCCATCCCCGCCATCTCTTTCCTAAATGTGTGTTACATTCCTCAAGAGGAGGGAGAAGGTTATCTACAGTACTATTTGAATCTATGATTAGAGCTTCCTGCACTAAGGAACAGTTAATATATATTGGTTAACCTCTCATAAATAACAATGAGCTAACCTGAAGAATGACTTCTCATTAACCATTTTGAGGTACCCACACAGAGATAGGTTGGTGCTCAGGGGATTTTTATTGTTGTGATATTGCATTTTATTATTAATAATTAATATAGTAAGTATTAATTATTAATGGGTTATAATGGAAAGGACATTGGATTTGACATAAAGCCTTGGCTTGGACACCCACTGGTTTATGGTCATTGCTATTACTTCAACCTGAATCTCATCTCCAAAATCTGGGGTATGGGGGAGGGATGGTGTTGAACCAGGTGATTTGTAAGGCCCCTTCTAGCTTTAAGGTTGCACGATTCGGTTGTCATTGAAGGTTCCAGTGTTCTTTGCAAGCTGTTTGCTTTGCGTGATGGTGTTTGACAACAAGCAAAAGGGTTTGATGAAATGGAAGAGTGACTTAAGAGCGCCCCCTGGTGGCCAACGTTTGTAATAAGGAGTCCTCAAAGCTGCAAGAATCCGTGGAAATGAGGGTAGCTCTGAGGACAGTGAAGAGGCACATGGTGGATTAGATTTGGTTGCAATGTAATAAGGAACTTTGAAAAAGAATTGGAATAAATGATGTCATCAGGGAAATGGGTGATCAAGAGAGAAATTGAGATCGTCAGCTATGAAGAGAGGAGTAACCCTTGGTGTTTCCAAGCAACTCTCTAAATCTGTGAGTCTCAGAGAAGGTTTCAACCAGTACCAGTAAAGAGTTTCCTCCACTGTTACTACATCAACAAAATCTAGTCTGAAAAAAATTACATAACTGATACCATCCATTACTAAGTCTGAAGATTGGGAGGCTTTATTTTCACTTGGGTGTTTTAAAACTTGTTTTTATCTCTTCTTTCTTTATTGCATTAAAAAAAGTTTGGTTTTTTTAATGGCTTCTCTGGCAAATACTCTCTTCAAAATGTGCCTCATCTTGGGGGCAGCTAGATGGCGCAATGGATAGCGCACTGGCCCTGGATTCAGGAGGACCTGAATTCAAATCCAGCCTCAGACACTTGACACTTACTACCCGTGTGACCCTGGGCAAGTCACTTAACCCTCATTGCCCTGCCCCCCCCCCAAAATGTGCCTCATCTTATGGGTAGTGGATTCCCCCTTACTACACAGCTTAAAACCTAGGCTACATATACTTGGTCAGGAATGTTACAGAGGGGATTTTTGACCAGGTAGGGGTCAGACTTGATGGTCCATGGAAGTTCCTTCTAATTCTGAGGTTCCTTGCTTCTGTGATTGTCTTCAGTATCCAGTGTGTAAAAAAGAAAAGGAAAGATAAAACTCTTCTCCATTTTAGAATCTTTACATAGGGTCAAAGGAAATTAGACAAAATAAAGGAAAACAAGGGATAGGAGGAATAGTACTGGACATGGAGTCAGGAGAGACCTGGGTTCAAATGCTCACTTCAGACACTTACCAGTTAGGTGGCCATGGCTGAGTAACTAAATATCATTGAACCTCAGTTTCCTTATCTATGAAGTGGGAACAATAGTACTTCTAGTACCTACATCACTAAGTTGTTATAAACCTAAAGTGAGGTAATGGATACAAATGTCAGCTATTATTTTTGAGGGGGCGGGGCAATGAAGGTTAAATGACTTGCTCAAGGTCACACAGCCAGTAAGTGTCAAGTGTCTGAGGCCGAATTTGAATTCAGGTCCTTCTGAATCCAGGGCCTCTATCCACTGCGCCACCTAGCTGCCCCACATCATTACATTTTGATTGTTTTACAATTGTCATTCTTTCCATTTACATTGTTGCAGTCATTACATGTATTGTTTTTTTGGTTCTGCTCACTTCCCTTTGCATCCATTCAAATAAACTTTCCCATGTTTCACTGTGTTCAATAAGGAATAGAATTAATATTGTAGACTCAATCCCTAAAGCAGTAGTGTTTATCCCTACAAATCTTCCCTTCTAAGTTATCATCTCTGTGGGGGCAGGAACAGTATCCAGAGCCAGAAACAACATCAAAGGCCATCTACTTCACCCTCTCCCTGAATTTTACAAATAAAGAAACTAAGGTCTGGAAAGATAAAGTGACTAACCCAATGTCACATGGGTAGTAAGGGTCAGAGACAGACTGTCCTATATATATACCATACACACCCTCAACCCTACCCCCCCAATCCCCTATGGAATTGATTTTTATCACTTAATTAACTACTTTACCATTCAGCTGAGGAAGTTAGCAAACTATTTTAATGTTGGGTAAATGCAAAAGTGTCCTATGAATTTTTTTCCCCACTCCAAATCATAGATGCATGCCCTGATTCTTATGGTTTCTTATGGTTTCATGACTTCCACAGGTTCAAACTTGTTCCTTGCATTTCATTGATTTTTTTTTAAATCACTGAACACTATATTGCAATAGGTTACTCACCAGGAGCCAACACAAGCAAGTCTCAGGGAAAAGGTATAATTTGTATAATATAGGTTACTATGAATGTTCACAGGAATTTTATGAGCCTCCCTGTGAAATCCTAAGCATGATAGTTGAGCTGAGATGCACAGGCATTTGGTGTATAAAGCCAGTTTCAGTCATGTCCAACTCTTTGTGACTCCATTTTGGGGTTTTCTTGGCAAAGATACTGGAGTGGTTTGCTATTTTCTTCTTCAGTTCATTTTACAGATGAAGAAACTGAAGCAAATAGGGATAAGTGACTTGCCCAGGATCACACAGCTAGTAAGTGTCTGAGGCTGGATTTGAAATCAGATCTTTCTGACTCCAGACCTGGTGCTCTAGCCACTGCACCACCTTCATTTGAGGTAATAACATTTTAGCTTTTCTATTTTTCTTTTGTATTCATTTGATTTGAGTTTCTATTTATTGCAACAACTTTGACTTTGAAACAACTGGACAGCAACAATTAGAAAGTAGCAAAAAGAGTACTGAATTAGGAGTCAGAAGAGTTAGCATCAAATGCAACCCCCCCCCCCCCCCCCCCCGCCTTACTACTTATCTACATAAAGCACTGAAATAAATGCTCTAAGGTCCTTTCCCCATCTAAAGCTATGACCTCATCATCTTCTGACTAGATATTACCCAAAGTCTTTTATAGCAATAGTCCATGGTCCTGAATGTGGCAATGGGTCTATAGCACTCTGAAATTTGGAAGTAGTTCATTTCCCACCCCACACAGATTTCTACCAAACAGGTGTCAAAAAGATATGTCAAACTGAACAGGAGTTTGGGAACACTTACTTTAAACATTTCACACGTCCTCAGATTTATACATTTCTCAGCAACTAGCGGGATGGAATGTTGCAGAGCATTGCCATCCTTGTTCATGAATCTCTCCACCTCTCCCAGCTTTGGCTCTCGTGGATCACATGACCCCCAGTCACCTCTGCTTTTGCTGATCCAACATTCAGCCTGTAATGATTTCTTTGCATCTCATAAATGATTCTACTTGTTTTCAACTACTAAGACACTTCATACTACCATGGTGTTTTGGTGACCAAGTGCCTATGATTATAGGAATAGTTGGTTCTTGTCAAAAATGTATTTTCACTGAAATGGAGAAAGATTTTGCAAAGCAAATACAAAAGCAGAGGTTACTGACAAGACATCTCAATAATAATTAAAGTGTCTCTGAAACCCCTTCCATCCCAAACGTGTGTACATAAATATACACATGTATGTATATACACACGATTTATACATATGTAAACACATACTAGACAAACCTATATTGGGCATTCGGTATGTACATAAATGAATATGTATATATGCATACACCCACACCTCTCCCATACCAGGCATCTTCATGTGTATATGGAGGTTGAAAGGAGAATACAGCATGGCAGAGTAGAAAGCTCATCTCAGAGCCAGGAAGACCTGGGTTCAAATCGCACTTCTGACACATACTGACTGTATGACTCTGGGAAAATCATTTAACATTCAATGCCCCAGATGGCTCTCCAAGACTCTGCATTGCAGAGCCAGTGTTGATATGTATCAGTAGAAGGAGCCCTCACTAGGAGCTGTTTATCCCAGGTATGGCCAAATAAAGAAATGAATGGATGGATGGATGGTTTAAAAAATGTGTCTGGGCAGCTAGGTAGTGCAGTGGATAAAGCATTGGCCTTGGATTCAGGAGGACCTAAGTTCAAATCTAGCGTCAGACACTTGACACTAGCTGTGTGACCCTGGGCAAGTCACTTAACCTTCATTGCCTCTAAAATTTAAAAAAAACAAAAAGTTTTAAAAAAGTGGCTGTATATATAAATTTTATTTATGATGTGCATATACATTTTAAACTATCATCTACCTATATGTGTGTATATATACACATATGGGCAAGTATATATATAGCTATATATGTATGTGCATGTATATACATACCTATATGTACATACATGTGTATACCTATATATGTATACATACATGTATGGGCATAATAAAGAAGTGTCAGAATCAAGATTTGAACCCAGGTCCTCTGATTCCAAAGCTTCTTTCCACTACCTCCTAAGGAACTCAATTCTGTTTTCTATGCTTGTACATGTGTGGTCATATGTGCATATACCTATGTGTATACATGACATGCATTTATGTGTTTGTGTGTGCGTGCAGGCTTGTATGTGTCTATCCATCCATCTGGAAGAAGGAGTTACTCTCCCCCCCGCCCAAAATAAATAAACATCCAGCCAAACTTGTTTCAATAGTAGCTACTTTTCCCCTGCTGCATTTCCAAAATCTTTCTCCAACTTAAGTAAGCATTTAAACAATGTTTTTTACAGAGAACCAGCACCCTCTGTAGGCCATCTTTTTATGCCCAAGTGTGGGGAATGGGACATGTTTGTTGTGTTAAAGGGGTAGGAAGAATGAAATAAAAGAAAAATAAAGGGGTGGAGATGGGAGTCGGTATATCAACTTCTAAAGTCCTTTATATTTTCACAATTATTTCTCCTTCACTACTCTCCCCTCCCCCTACTTATTTTTGTTTTTTCTTCTTGTTTTGCGGGGCAATGGGGGTTAAGTGACTTGCCCAGGGTCACACAGCTAGTAAGTGTCAAGTGTCTGAGGCAGGATTTGAACTCAGGTCCTCCTGAATCCAGGGCCGGTGCTCTATCCACTGCACCACCTAGCTGCTCCCCTCCCCTACTTATTTTTAATGAATTGATATTTGTTACTTTAGAGGATAGTTCTTCATTTTGCTTGATTTCTTTTTTTAAAATCATAAATAGAGGCAGTATTTTTCCCCAGCTGAAAAGAAGTCCTCCCCCTTCATATAGAATGAAAAAATTTTATAACTAATGGGATATATGGGGCAAGATGTCTATGAGACATTCATTTGGAAGTGCAAAATAGATGATTAGTACTAAGGGACTGAAGCACAAGGGGGAGAGATTGAGACTAGATACACACATATCTATCTAGGAGTCATCTATATAGAAGTGATGAGTAAGGTAAAGCCAAAAGAGATGAGGAGGAGGAGGAGGGAGGGAAAGAAAGAGAGAGAGAGAGAGAAAGAGAGAGAGAGAGAGAGAGGGAGGGAGGGAGGGAGGGAGGGAGGGAGGGAGAGAGAGAGAGAGAGAGAGAGAGAGAGAGAGAGAGAGAGAGAGAGAGAGAGAGAGAGAGAGAGAGAGAATAGGACCTAGGACAGAACTTTTGGGAAGACCTACAGTTAAGAGAGTATGAGATGGATGATTAGCAAAGATGAGAAGGGTTGATCAGACAGGTAGGGGTGGAGAACTAGGAGAATGTAGGGTTGGTCATCAGAATCAAATTTAGCAGACAGGTTGAGAAGGATGACTAACGAGAATGTGTCAATTAAGATCCTTGATAATTTTGGCTTCAATTGAGTGAGAGGGTTATAAGCCAGATTGAAAAGGGTGAATGAAGGAAAAAGGGAAAGGGGATGAAATAGACAGCTTCCTCAAGGAATTTGACTGAGAGAGGAGAGATATAGAACAATAGCTTGAAGCGATGGCAGGATATAGTGAAAGTTTTTGTTAAGTATGGGGGAAACAGACAGGAGAATGGCTCCTTGCTAACGTGTTTGCTAGGCCAGGCCTAAATCAGGAAGAACTGAGTTCAAATTCAGCCTCAGCCACTTGCCACCTAAACCTCTTTGCCTCCGTTTCCTTATCTGTAAAAAATGAACTAGAAAAGGAAATGGCAAACCATTCTAGTATCTCTGCCAAGAAAACCTCAAATGGGATCCAAAGAGTCAGACATGACTGGACAACAACAAAAATGTGTTTAGAAGCAAAAGTATTGCTTTTTTTCCTTTAATAACAGTTCAGTTAGATAATTATTGGTTTCATATCAACTATGGGTGACATAAAATAAATATATCACTTTCATTCTGTCCTGTCTTAATCTCATTAAAATGTCATTAATAAAGTAGAGGGAATTACAGCAACTCTTTTTTAGGTTTGTCGAGATTGGGGAAGAGTGTGGGTTAGGGAGGAAGACTTGTGATAAGGTTGTTTTGAGTTGTTGTTGGTTTTTTAACCATTGTAGAATATCTAAGTCTCGCTGTTTACTGCAGGGGTCCAAACATAACATGATATGATCAACCTAATGGATAAAGAGTTTCTATATGGGGGCAGCTAGGTGGCACAGTGGATAAAGCACCAGCCCTGGATTCAGGAGGACCTGAGTTCAAATCCAACCTCAGACACTTGACACATTAGCTGTGTGACCCTGGACAAGTCACTCAACCCTCATTGCCCCGCCAAAAAAAATAAAATTTAAATTCTATCACTCTTCCATGTCCTTGGAACTAGAGAAGCTAAGAAAGAAAAATTCCTGAGCTGGGCTGTATCAGATGACTTCTAATAAAAGGAAATTCCCCGCTTTTGGTAGGAACTCATTTCAGTGGAGGGCTGAGAGGGTCATTTTTTTCTGGTCAGAGTCACATGCTTAGTTTTCTCTCCCAAGCAAACTGACACTACAGACTAACTCATATTAAGTGCTTAGTTATTAAGGTCCAACCATCTTAAGGGAAATTGCTCAGGATCGGGTACTCCTGATTTTGTTTATTTCTTTAATTTTTAATTGATATCTTTTACTTTAACATCTCATTCATTTCCTAGTCTGTCCCCGTCTCCTACGCATCTGCCCCCACTTCTGCTGCCAAGAAAGGCGGGGGCGGGGAGAGGCACGTTTTTCTCAACTTTCCTCTAGAATAAACTTAGTCCATTACAGTAGTCAACTAGCATTTATAAGTATTTATACTTGCCAGGTACTGGTGCTAGGTGGAGCCATAGTGCAGAGTGATGAGCCTGGAGTCAGGCCAACATCTTTATGGGCCTCCACCTCTGAAGTCACATTTAGTCATTAATCGGATAGGAGAACTAAATTCAATAATTCTAGGAGCAGCTAGATGGCGCAGTGGATAAAGTACTGGCCTTGGATTCAGGACCTGAGTTCAAATCTGACCTCAGACACTTGACACTTGCCAGCTGTGTGACCCTGGGCAAGTCACTTAACCCCCATTGCTAAAGAATTCTGGGTGTGAGGGTTGCACAGATATGCACAAGAATTCCAATTGTCCTATTACCACCCCAACTCTGCCCCTGCCCTCAGGGTCCTTATTATGGCTTAGTCCCTGCCTGGTTGTGGGGGTGGTGGTTTCAGTCTTGTCCTATTCATGGCCCCATTTGGGGTTTTCTTGAGCAAAGATGACAGAGTGGTTTGCTATTTCCTTCTGCAGTCCATTTTACAGATGAGGAAACTGAGGCACAAGTAAGTGACTTGCCCAGGGTCATTTGAACTCATAAAGATGAGTCTTCCTGATTCCAAGCCCAGTGGTCCGCATCCGCTGCACTACCTAGCTGCCCCAGCATTCTTGAAGTGTTCCTAAAAGATAAATAAGCTTACTGGGAGCCAAACTTCTGTTATGATTCTCTGGCTTTCAGTGACGGTATGGTTTAGGATCAGCCCCCTTTGTCCACCATGCTAAGCTAGCTGGAGACAAGTGAGGATGGGTGCATGGAAGTCTATGCTTCAGCCTGATCGGAATAATACTTCTCCTCTACATTGTGCTTTAAAGTTTGCAAATGGACTTTTATATGCATCATCTCATGTGATCCCTACAATGGCCTGGAAAGAAGGTGTTGCAATATATTCAGTGACTACACTGATATAAACAGGAAGAAAAATAAATGGGGCAGAGGGGAGGATGTGATACCCTTAGAATGATGAGCTGAGGGCTGAGAAAATGCTCCTCCCTCCCTCCCTTTCACTGGAGAGATGGAGGAGGACCCTGAGCATGGAATGTTGCATGTGCTGTCAGACTAGGTCAGCCTTGGTTGTTTTGTGGAACTGTTTTTTTTCCTTTTTTCTTTTTTGATATCTGTTAAAAGGGAAGGCAGGGAAGAGGAAGTAGAGATATTCAGAGATGAATATGGCATAAAAACAAAAGGCACCCATAAAACTAAAATCGTTTTAAAAGTTTACAAAAGCATCCTTCATTGCCTGGTTCTCATGCCAGTTGCTATTGGTACAAAAGTGTCCAATCAAAGAAGAAGAGGGGAAGGGGGCACAGAGACCCCCTAAAAGGTAATATTAAAGTGTAACGTGGGGAGTAGGGAGGAAGGAGGTTCCTGGCACCACCAAGCATCTAAAATATCATTTACAAGTTACTGTCACCTCCTGGATTTCAAACATCTGGGGACCTTCTGTTGAATTGTTATTACAGAAAGTGATTTCAAGGAGTTGACACTGTAATTGCCTTCTGCCCTGATATCAACATGGCCAGACCCTAGGGAAGTCTTTCATGGTGATGAAGACCTCCAACATAGCAGTAGGGACTAATCCAACCCAAGTCAGCACCCCCTCTGAGGTACTTCAGATTACATTTTTCAAGTAGTACATTTTCCATGGAGGTTTGCATCTGCCGAATGGAATGAGACCATCGGAGAATTGCTGCTAGCAGATATAGCGACATTCGAGCTTTGTACTTGGAGATGACATAGACCAACTCCCACACACTTTCATACCATGGTTCTGGGTTGGCTCATCTTCCCCTCCTCCAAAATGTCATTAGCGGCTCAGAAATGGGCCAATCAGAATCTCCCTTCTTCCAGGGCAGGTCATTATGATCCGGAGATTCTAAAATTGATCTGTGGGGATCCAGTGTGCATTCCAGTTTATGGGATGGACTCCAGGCTGACGGTACCTGTTTTGGACCCTGACACTTTAATCCTCAAATCAATTGAGAGCTTCACAAATCGAAGCTGGTTATCCTAGCAATGAATACAACCTTCCTGGAGGAACTGGCTCCAGACAAATCATCCACAAAATCAGGAGGTGTTCAACTTGCCTGGGAATCCAGGTATAAATAATCCCAATCAACACATGCGCAGCCTCAGAACAACCCATCCTTTCCCAGTCTCCACAATCAGTCAAACCAGGTACTAATTCTCTTTCTTCTATGCTCTCAAACTCTGCTCCAAAAATACTCTACTAAAACACCCTGGGGCCACCTTCCAACCACGCCTCTACCTAGGAGTACCCACAACAGAGCTCAATCACCAAGTAAGCGAAATCCACGCAATAATTCTGATTAGCCAATCAACAAGCACTTAACAGACCTCTGCTATGTGCCTGGCACTCAACATACAAAGATAAAGTGAATAAGGAAAAGGATTAGACCTTCGATTTCATGGATCTAGAGAACACTAGGAGGAACTCCATCAACTAATTTAGTCATTTTAAGAGAGGTTCCCAGGGCACTGAGAGATTAAGTGACCTGCCCAAGGTCACACAGTTGGTACCTGTCAGAGGTGAGATTTGAACCCAGGTTTTCTTGGCTCTGAAGTCTTTATTCCATTATCCACTACCCCCAGTGGTGCCTTAAAGAAGCTTACATTCTCTTTTGGGGAGAGGGGAAGAATAAATAGGATTACATCTTGTGAGCCATCAAACAGGTAATAAATGGGAGGCCCGCCGTTAATGTCTCCCTGGGAACCCTTAGGGTAAGAAATTGGTACTGACCATTTTCTTATAGTCTCCATATTGATAAATTAGCAGACAGAATGAAAGGTGATTATTTTTAGAAAAAAAAATGGAGTATGGAATTACTATGGAGTGATGGCTACGATTAAACTCCTCACCAATTATCTTGTGGCATACATTGTTGAATCAGAAAATGCAGAGTCTCTGAAATCAGATAAACTGAGTTCAGATACTAGCTCTGACACTGAACACCTCTGTGATCTTGGGCAAGTCATGTGACTTAGTTTCCTTATATGTAAAATGAGGGATCCAGATGAATGCTATCTTGAATTTTATGTCCCCCTGGCCTTATTATAATCGGTTGTTATGCCCTATAAGCAGGCCAGCTTTCATATCGTCTTTTTTTTTTTTTTAAGTGAGGCAATTGGGGTTAAGTGACTTGCCCAGGGTCACACAGCTAGTAAGTGTTAAGTGTCTGAGGCCGGATTTGAACTCAGGCATTCCTGACTCCAGGGCTGGTGCTCTATCCACTGTGCCACCTAGCTGCCCCTCATATCTTCTTTTTAAGCATGTAAGGACTTAATAAATGTATTTTCTTTCATTTCACAATGAGGCATACTGGTTATTAACCGGTGATTAACAGCTATCATCAGGGCTTAGGGAGGTGAAAGATTCCCCCCACTCTCCTCCCCAACCAAGGGGTTATGATTCAACCTATGAGCCAAGGAAGTGAGTTGTACTGAGTCATCCCAAAGCTCACCAGGAAATTTGAAATTCACCAGGCTAACTAGAAGACAAGGAAACAATGGGAAATGACTGGTATAGGAATTCTTAACCTGGGGTCTCTTAACTTGTTTCTAAAAAAATAATAATAATAATAATAATAATAACTTTATTTTGGTATAAGTGATTTCCTTTATAATCCTGTGTATTTTATTTTATGTATTTCAAAAAATTATTCTGAGGAGTCCAGGGATACATTTAAAAAGTTTAAGAACCTCTGGTAAAAAGGAGGGAGGCCAAGAAGGGCATAAGGAAGAAGGGAGAGGGAGAAGGAGAGGGAGAGGGAGAGGGAGAGGGAGAGAGAGAGAGAGAGAGAGAGAGAGAGAGAGAGAGAGAGAGAGAGAGCTTATAAGCTTATAAGTGTCTGAGGCCAGATTTGAACTCAGGAAGATGAGTCTTCCTGACTCCAGGTCCTGCACTCTATTCACTGCACCACTTAGCTCCCTATTATTAGTGTGGGCAACCCTAAGTTCCTCCACGTAGTCAGTGAACATAGGGACTGTCATATGTGGGGTATATACAAGGAAAAAACATGGATCGAAGTCATAATTCATGTAATTGGGGGTTTGGGGTGAATAAATAGATCAAGATATTTTAGCAGAATATCACTTTGAGAAGTGAGACAACAATCTACTCAATGGTGGGGAATATGGCGCCTCAGATATTGTATAAGTTAAAGTCTGGTCTGGGTTGTCTGTCTACCCTTCAGCCTGGGGATTGTACACTATAGGAAGGTCAACCTAAAGCAGAAGTGATTGATTGAGGAAGGGCTAAATGAATTGTGGCCCATAGATGTCATAGAATATTACTGGGTCACAAAAGATGAATGAAAAGAATTCAGGGAAGTAAGGGAAGACTTAGATGAACTGATGCAGTTAAGTAAGCAGAACCAGAAAAGCAATTTATAGTGATGAAGATGATAAGTGAATTCTGTGTACTTAGAATGAACAAAACTCGATCCTGTAGAGGAATTGAAAAGAAACATCTCCCTCCCATAATGGTAGAAGAGTGAGACCATAGATGTAAACTATTACATATATTGTCTGGCATGACCAATATGTTGGGTGGGTGGATTTGCTCAACTGATTTTTCCCCACTTTCTTTTTGCATCTTTGTTTCAAGGGATGCTTTATTGAGTCAGGGTAAGGGGATGGGGGTGATATATTTGGAAAGGAATGTTGTTCTAAGGCCAGATGCGTCACTAAAAATAAGATATTTAAAAAGTCACCTAGAGAGCTATGAATAGTGGAGTCTAGAAATAATAATAAACTGGGGGACCTTGACAAGAGGTAATGTGAGAGAAGAAACCAGAGGGCCAAAAACTTCCCCATGGGAACCTGCTGGGCAGTTGAAAGTAGGGAGAACATTGGCATAGTGACCAAACTGAGCTGGCAGTAGATCTACCATAACCAGAATGGTGACAGATCTCTGGGATGGGCATTGAGCTGTGACAAATAGTAATCATAACTGATATTTGGACAGCTCCTTAAGGTTTGCAAATTATTTCACTGGGGCCTCACAACAACCCTGGAAAATAGATACTCTAGGCTTTATCTTTGTTTTATAAATAAAGAAACTGAGGCTCATGGAGGTTGAGTCACTTATATACTCATGATCGCACAGCTAATAAATGTTTGAGATGGGATGTGTACCCGTATCTTTCTGACTTCTACCCCTTGGTTTTTTGGGGTTTTGGGGTTTTGTTGGCAATAAGGGTTAAGTGACTTGCCCAGGGTCACACAGCTAGTAAGTGTCAAGTGTCTAAGGCTGGATTTGAACTCAGGTTCTCCTGGTGCTTTATGCACTGTGCCACCTAGCTGCCCCCTTTTTTGTTCTTTTTTTTTTTTTTGGCTTCTACCCCTTGTAAACTCTCAAAAATCACTTGTACTAGCCCTCAGGGATAGAAAGGAGTTGGCAAGAATAGCAATAAACTTGAGGGCTTTCCCTCAAGGTCATTGGTCTAAGCTCACACTAATGACTAGACACACAGGCTGTCTTGACACACTTCTGGATATGAGAACCTTGGGGTCCCTATTGGAACCCTTTTTTTAAATAAAAATAAACATTTTCATTTAAAGTTTTGAGTTCCAAATTCAATCCCTCTTTCCTTCCTTCCCTCCCCAAGACGATAAGCAATTACCTACAACATTTTAAACAGTATACATAGAGAAAAACCCACATCCCCCCAAAAAAACTGAAACTGAATTCTATGTAATTATTATGACCAAACCTAAAGAAGAATTGAGAACAGATAACTCTTCCCTTCTAATTAGAAATGGGAGACTGTAGGTATGGAACATTGTTTATACTATGAGAATTAAAAAGAAAAGAGAGGAGGGGAAGGGAGGGTGGAGGAGGGGAAGAGAGGAAAGATCAGGCCTCATGGCCCAGTGCCACAACCATATTTTACTAGATAAAATGTATAAATACAAATGGAGGTTTGAGAGTTTATTGGAGGGATAGCTAGGTGGCACAGTGGATGGAACCCAGCCCTGAAATCCAGAGGACCTGCATTCCAATGTGGCCTCTGATACTTACTAGCTGTGTGACCCTGGGCAAGTCACTTAATCCTGATTGCCAGAAGGAAGGAAGTGAGGAAGGGGGGAGGGAGGAAGGAAGGAAGGAAGGAAGGAAGGAAGGAAGGAAGGAAGGAAGGAAGGAAGGAAGGAAGGAAGGAAGGAAGGAAGGAAGGAAGGTCCACTGCAAACTGTCCCTCAAAACCAGGGATTATAATCTGCTTCCTTTAATCTGATGCTCTTATTTTTCATTTGAGTAACTGGAGCCCAAAAATGTTAAGTGACTTGTCCAAGGTCATGTCAATTGTAATAGATGGAGTTGGGATTCAAAGCCATATCCTCTTATTCCCAATTCACTGCTCTTTCCCCAGTACCATGATCATAGGCCAGTGGATGGCAGGCCAGATCTAGAAGGCCTGTTTGAGCTGGGGTGGGTATAGAGTTTTTGGTTGGAAGAGGACTGGGTTGGATAATCCACCATATATGTAAATTTTAGTTTTTACCACAGTTCATCTGTTTACCCTCTACAATAGCCTGGAATATAGAGGAACCTAGTAAGCTAATTATGCCCAGATGTGGTATTGGATAAATCATTGGGTAGTCTGAAGATATTCTAGTTCCTTCTTCTGAATGTGGATAATTGAGGGCTGGAACATTCTTTCAAGATGGGAACTCCATACCTTGTAAGCCGTTTTCACTGCAATTCACTCCTTTTTGATTATTGTAGAGTTGTGTGTGGAGGGGATCTCCCCTCTACAATGCATCTTTCCATACAGCTACAAAAGTGATATTCTGAATATCATTACCCTGCTCAAACAACTCCTCTGGGTTCTTATTACTTCTAGGATCAAACAGTAACTTCTATTTGGCATTTCAAGACCTTCATCATAACCTGACTTCATCTTTCCCCAGGTTTACAATACATTACTCCCCCCCCTCAAGCATTCTTTAAGTCTTCCTCACCTCTCCCCTGGTCTATTACAATAGCCTCCCTTTACACCTCACTGCCTCAAGCCTATCCCCCCTCCAGTCTAATGTCTCCATGGCTGCTAAATCTGCTTGGTGAAAAATTAATGTTTATTCATATTATGCTTCTGCTCAATGAGCTCCATAAACCAGAAGGAAGGAAAGAAGGAAGGAAGGAAGGAAGGAAGGAAGGAAGGAAGGAAGGAAGGAAGGAAGGAAGGAAGGAAGGAAGGAAGGAAGGTCGGTCTACTAGAGCAAAAATAAACCCCTCTGTTGGACATTTAACCGTTTTCCCAACCTGGCCCCTCCACAATCCAGCCACAGTGGATTAGTCACTCTTTGACACAGTGACATTTCATCATTCCAGCTCTTGTCTCCCATCTTCTGGCCCCACCTGATGCATGGAATGCACTCCCTCTTCACAACTACCTCTTGGGATCACTGATCTCCCTCAAAACTCAGCTCAAGTACCATCGTCTACATGAAGCCTTCCCTGATGCCCTTGGCTGCTAAGGCCCTTCCTCTCTTCTATTAATTTCTTTTTTCTCTTCTGCATGTACATAGATGTGGACATGCCAGCTTCTACATTGGAATGGAAGATCCGCAACGACAGGCAACTGTTTCGCTTTTGTCTGTATCCCTAGCACTTGGCTGGAATGCAAGGCATATAGGCAGTACTTAGCAAGTGTTTCTCTGAATGACTGATCATCAGCTGCTTCTTTCTCTTCTCCAATCTTTCACTTCCATCTCTTTGCACAGGTTCTTTCATTCCTGGAATTCACTCCTTTCTCCCCTCAACCTCTTAGAATCCTTTTGTTGTTGTTCTGTCATGTCTGACTCTCTGTGACCCCATCTGGGGTTTTCTTGGCAAAGATATTGAAGGGGTTCACCATTTCTTTCTCCATATAAGTTTACAGATGAGGAAACTGAGGCAAAAAGGGTTAAGCAATTTTCCCAGGGTCATATAGCTAGAGTGTCTGAGGCCAGATTTGAGCTCAGGAAGAGGAGTCTTCCTTACTCCAGGACTATTATTCTGTCTAATGTGCTACTTCTCTCTCTCTGTCTATTTCTCCATGCATGTACGTATATATGTGTGTATTTGTGTGTGTATGCATGTGTATGTGTATGCACATACATATACATGTATGTATATGTTTATGTGTGTATATGTATGCATAAGTGTGGATACACATACATATGCATGTGTAAATGTATGCACTGTGTATATACATGCATATATAATAAGTACATATGATACACATATATTCTCATCTTTTTAAGGGGGAGTGAGTTTAGATGAAAATATTTCTTCTTCCTCCCCTTCGTCATCCTTTTTACTTTTCTCTGCTCCTCCTTCATCTTTTCATTCCCCTAATCAGTATTTAATAAGTACTTAAGTGATATTTATATTCCCACATTTTAAAAATATCTACAAGTCCTTGAAATTCTTGAGAAGTGACAGCATTTTCCTGGGATGGATTCCATTTTCCTGGATGGCATCCATTGAAATATTCAGTTTTTCTATCTTCTCAATAGCAGGGCACCACCTGAAAGTCTGGAGGCAAGGGCAAATGATCTTGGTTGGTGCTTATAAGTAGAAAGTCTTAAATAAAGCTGGTTGACTCAAAAGCGTCGGAAATGTCTTGGCTCAGTGTCAAGGCAAACCTAACTCTATGCTAAAGAACTTAAGAGAGTTCTGTCTTCCAGTCTATTAAAGGACTTAATGGTCAGGGCTGAAGGGTGGGGAGGGCACAAAAGTGTCCTTTTCTTTACCCTTGGTGTCATCTGAGGATAAATTTGCCCATCACACCTCTTCCTTTTCACTCTTAATTGCCAGGACAAAGATGCTCAGAGATCCTCTGATTTCAGCCTGAACACAGCACTGTGCCCATTGGAATGGTTCTCTCACTTGTTTGGGATTCCTAGAACACCCATGGAAGGAAATGGATAACATAGTGGAAAGAACACTCTGGACAGAGAAAAAACAAAACAAAACAACAAAACCCCAGCTCTGCTTCTTGTCTCTTGGGTGACCTTGGGGAAAATCACTTTACCTCCAGGAGTCTCTATTCCCTCATCTCTAAGTGAAAAGGTTGGACTAAGATTCCTTCTTCCTCTAAATCTATATCCTGGGACCCTCCAAAAGAGGTAAATGTCGTATTTCATTCCAAGTAGATGATTCATGGCATTTTGAACTAATGATAGCTATCTTCCATTAGGGGAGGGTGAAATGTACGGCTCTGCTGTTTATGCATGGAACAGATCACTCCATTTTCTTTGTCACTGACTCAGATATTACAGATCAGTGGGCACTGAGGACCATAGGCATAGAACTGAGAGGGACCATATGGAACATCTAATCCAACCCCTTCATTTTGCTGAGATCAGTGAGCAAAGAGCATGTGTCTAGGTGCACCAGCATATCCTGGAATGGGTATTACCATTAGTTTGTCTTTCAGATCAGGGGAAGGAGCAGTAGCCATGCCCTTGCCAGGGTGTGCTGGTATACCCATCCCATGTACCATGAAGGCTTATGTTTGCAGATAAGACACCCATGACCTAGAGAGGTTATGGCTTACTAAAGATCCCATAGGGGCTAAGTAGAAGAGCCAGGATTCAAACTCAGGTCCCATGATTCCACATTTGGTGCTATGCGGCTTCCTACTTCATTCAGATGTGATCTTTATGATGAGTCAAAAAAAATGTTTATTTCTTTATATTTGCTAAGGTGCGATGGGCATATCAGGGCTAGCTCAACTAAACTTCCACCTTCTCCTACCTTTTGCCTTTCTCTATCCCCCTGGCTTTTGGTACACACTCCCTCTCTTTGTATACTTGGCATTTGAGGTACATTAGGATTATCACCCCTCACTTATAAATAAATCTTCAATTGGCAAGGCTTTTCTAATATCTGAAATTTCTTTTTTTTTCTTTTTGAGGCAATTGAAATTAAGTGACTTGATCAGGGTTACATAGCTAGTAAATGTCTCAGGCTGGATTTGAACTCAGGTCCAGTGCTCTGGCCACTGCACCACCTAGCTGACTCCATGGAATATCTGAAATTTCACATGAATGGTTTGGGGAACCTATGGTTTTTTTGTGATAGGTTCAGGCAAGCACAAGAGGAAATATGCCCTCAATTAAAATGAAACTCACAAATATTTATTGAGCCTCCACAGTATGCAAGTCAATCAGAGAATGAAGGTACAGGAACCGGGTTGCATTCATATTTTTATTTATTTTGTTAAACATTCCTCAGTTACATCTTTTTGTGTGTGGCAATGGGGGTTAAGTGACTTGCCCAGGGTCACACAGCTAGTAAGTGTCAAGTGTCTGAGGATGGATTTGAACTCAGGAACTCCTGAATCCAGGGCCGATGCTTTATCCACTGCACCACCTAGCTGCCCCACCTCAGTTACATTTTAATCTGTTTTGAGAGATTTTTAGGCTGCCTGTGATTTATGGGCTACATATTTGACCCCTCTGATCTACAAGATCCCAGAATGACCTCATTGATAAGGCATCAGAGAAGGATTCCAGTGGAGAGATTCATATAATGCCATCTATAAATAGACCCTTCCACCATAGCTCCCTTATGATGTCCTGGGATTGCAATCTGCTGTTGTTGGTCCCACATTCTCAAAGAGGACCATGACATCTGGGTGATGTCACCAACTTGCAGTGAATTGGATATAAGTGAATAAGGGTTGTGCAAAGTCATCCACCTCACTCTCTCCTCCAGAGCCACCTGCATCCAGTGGTAAGATATACATCAGCATGACTGGAGATGGCCCCAGATGTTTAAGGCAATTGGGTTAAGTGCCTTGCCCAGGGTCACACAGCTAGTAAGTATCTGAGGTGAGATTTGAACTCAGGTTCTGAGTTGGAAACCCAGCTCCTCCATCTACTGGCTGCATGACCTTAAGCAAAAAAGTTCACCTTTTAAAGCCTCATTTGACTCATCTATAAACAGGGGAAATTGGACTAGATCAAGAGTTCTTAACTTAGGATTTGTGAACTTTGAAAGAAAATTGACAACTGTATTGTTATGGGAATGCAGTAGGACCCCAAGAAACCTAAAAATCCCAACACCCCAAGGAATCCTTGAACTCTCCCAGGGGAGGGGCAGCTCTGACTCCCACCTCAGGAATGGGTGTTGCTGAGTAGGACTCTGGTACATTGATTGGCAAGATATGGAGGAATGCTGCATATCTTACTGATGCCCCACTTATTCCCTTTTGTCTGGTAAAAATACAAAAGACCGGGGGCAGCTAGGTGGCGCAGTGGATAAAGCACTGGCCCTGGATTCAGGAGGACCTGAGTTCAAATCTACCCTCACACACTTGACACTTACTAGCTGTGTGACCCTGGGCAAGTCACTTAACCCTCATTGCCTTGCAAAAAACAAATAAACAAACAAACAAACAAAAAAAATACAAAAGACCAGTCTTCTCTTACTCCAGCAGGATAGTCACCAAGGTGATCTGCTCCCTGGTCATATGTCTCTCTCCTAATAAATCTCTATTTTACAAGATTCGTGATGAGCCTCCAATTCTTTGGGTGAGCTAGCCCCCTGATCCAGGTCGCAAGTCTCCCCCAAATATTTCTTCAATATATAATTGGCTTCCTTTATAATCCTTTGTGTTTTATTTTATGCATTTAAAAACATTATTGAGAAGTATCTGTGGGTTTCACCAGCACTTGACACATAGTAAACACTTAGCTTGTTGATTGAATGACTGACCAGGCAGAAAGATTGTCCTTTGTGCTCAAAGAGGATGGTCTGGGTGTGGTACTTGACTATCCAAAGAAAGGATTGTAAAGGAAGGAGGCATGTAGGAGGCTTCTGTAGAGTCAGGATGCTGCTGGCTGCTGGCTGGGAGCTGAGGTCCAGAGAGTTGGAAGGGATGAAAGAAAGATCCATCTTTTATTTATTTATTTATTTATTTATTTATTTATTTTATGGACCTTGATTTCATCAAGTTGGGAACCCTGGGATGAAGAGTTTCTTTTACCCTCATTAAGGGATAAAACCACCGTTTATGAACCCTAGTCCTTTCATTCTAAATCCAGCCATCTTTTCACTGTTCTACAATTAAGGAAGTTTCCTGAGGGTTTAATAGAAAGGGAAAAGGATAAGACCATTAGGACCAGGGAGAATGAGGCTAAATTGCCTAGGGCAGAGGTCAGGAGGGCAGCAATAGCCTTTACCACTGATCCCATCCATATGACAAGGCACCTGACCCCAGCAGAGCATTTGTTGTTCACTTATACTGATGAAGGCCCAAGTCTTTTTTTTTTTTAATTTTATTTTTTTAGGGAGGCAATTGGGGTTAAGTGACTTGCCCAGGGTCACACAGCTAGTAAGTGTTAAGTGTTTGAGGCTGGATTTGAACTCAGGAACTCCTGACTCCAGGGCCAGTGCTCTATCCACTGTGCCACCTAGCTGCCCCAAGGCCCAAGTCTTAAGTTATCCATTAATCCTTTTCAGAACTGGGGCCTGTAAGTTATAGCCCCTCTTGGAGCTCTGATCTAAATTAGAGCTCAGGCCTTAGATTTTTCTGTTAACCCCTTTTAGGTATTAATAGGTTAGCCTCCTCCATCTTCTGGTTCTTAATTAATCTCATCAATATATTAGTAATTGGGGGCAGCTAGGTGGCGCAGTGGATAGAGCACTGGCCCTGGATTCAGGAGTACCTGAGTTCAAATCCAGCCTCAGACACTTGACACTTACTAGCTGTGTGACCCTGGGCAAGTCACTTAACCCTCATTGCCCAGCCCCCCCCCCCCCAAAAAATACTTGAAAAGCAAAGATGGCTGAATTGGATGTTCAGTGAGATCCCATCTAGACCTATGATTCCCATGATCTTATACTGCTTCAGAGAATATTCACAGTAATGAGATCATGTTTCAAAGAGGCAGTTAGGTAGGGTCATAAATAAAGTACTGTTTTTGAAATCAGGAAGACCTGAGTTCAAATCCAACACAAGATACTCGCAAGCAATGTCACCCTAGATAAATCTTTTAACTTCTCTCAGCCTCAGTTTCTTCATCTGTAAAATGGAAATCATAATAGCACCTACCTTCTAGGGCTGTTGTGAATATCAAATAAGATAACATATGTAAGCCAGGTTTGGGGCAAAGGTTGTCATCATATGTTACATATTAGGAAAATTATTTGAAAACCTTAAAGTTCTGTATAAATTTTGTTGGTGGTCAGTCATTTTGATGTAGGAGGCAAAAAAACAAAAAAAAGTTAACAGGCAAACTTAAGACCCAGGCTGTGATTTAGATCTGAACTCTAAGAGGGATTAATGGATAACTTAAGACCTGGGCCTTCCTTACTACAAGTCAGAGCCTAGGTTCTTGTTACCCACATTAATCACCACTCACAACAAAAACATAAAGAGGCAGGTTATAGAGACCTTAACTATAACAAAGACATAGAGACAGGCTATAGAAAATATCCAGAAACTAGTCATGGAAATGAACATTCTGACCTTGGCAAGTTGAGATAACAGGAGCAGAAAAGGCCAAATTTGCCCCCAGATTCACCTTATGATGTGTAAACCCCAAAAACATACCTCCATGGAAAAAGGTACCTGCCTCGGGGGTTGGTTTAGGACCCCAGGAAGTCCAAATTAGGATAAGCCTTCCCCTGCACCTCCCTAAGGTGGAGATTATTATAATGAGACTGATTATCAGTTTATCCAAACTATAAATATAACTTTCTTCTCTTTCCCTATTCGAGAGATACCTCCATGATGCTCTCCCTGTGGTCACTCACAGTATTGCAATAAGACTTGGGAAACTGAGTCACTGAGTCTTGTAATTCTTTTGGGACAACTCATGATCAATTTGATCAATTAATTCCATCCCACATCAATTTCAGTTGGATCCAACTCTTTGTGACCCCATTTGGGGTTTTCTTGGCAAAGATTGGCTTGCTATTTCCTTCTTCAAGTAATTTTTCAGATGAGGAAACTGAGACAAACAGGGTGAAGTAACTTTTCCAGAGCCACATGGCTAGAAAGTGTCTGAGGTCAGATTTGGACTCAGAAAAACGAGTCTTCCTGACTCTAGGCCCAGTTCTCTAGCCACTGTGCCGCTTACTTTGAGTTTTTGAGAACGATAGAGGAAAATTATATTAGACTCACCTAAAAGGAACACACCTGTGGAGTAAAAGGAAGGCTTGCATCATTACCACATATTTGTCCTCCAAAGAGAAGTCTTGGGGCAGCTAGATGGCGCAGTGCATAGAGCACCAGCCCTGGAGTCAGGAGTACCTGAGTTCAAATCCGGCCTCAGACACTTAACACTTACTAGCTGTATGACCCATGGCAAGCCACTTAACCCCAATTGCCTCACTAAAAAAATAAATAAATAAACCAATAAAAAAACAAAGAGAAGTCTTTTCTGCATCTTCCTGGGATTGACATTCCTTCCTCTCTTTTCTCTGGCCCGTGCATCACTGGGGACCAGTTTGGCCAAGAAAGCGCCAAGATTCCATGGAGCACACTCAGTATCTTCTACATTTTTGGAGAGGCTGCTGTGACCAGATCTGCTGTCCCAGTTACTGCCACCTACACAAGCTAAGAAAGAGAATTTGCTCTAAACAAATAAATAAACAAAAGGCTGCAGACTACCAGGGAAGAAGAGCCCAGAACAATGGTTCTTTCTAAATCCCTTCCCACTTCCATTTAGCAGAATTTGCAAAATGCAAAGCTCTGTGCTGGGTTTTGCGTTCCTATGGTTAATTATACCCTGTCTCTCAGTAACCACACAGCCATTTAATTGATCTGTTGGCATTTGTGTGCATTTTTCTTTGCTAATGGTTAATGGGCTTAATTACCATTGCAATGTTGGTGGACTGGTCTTAACAGTTTAGAGAAGGAACTCGGTTTTGAAAGGGAAAGAACAGACTGGAAAAGCAGGCAGCTGTTATGTGAGTTTTTCTTTTTCTCCAAGTCAAAGTGAGGAGAAAAAAAACCAATTTAACAACCCAAGAAGTATGAATAGCCAAAGCTTTTAGCTATGGTCTGAATGTAGTAGAGAAATATACCTAACCTAGTTGTGTCAGGTTTTATTAGAGTATCATGAAATCGTCAACCTGAAAGGGACCTCTGAATTGCAGGATTTTCAAAAAGAACATAATAAGAGTCAGGATGAACAGGATAATAGACCAGTTTAATCATGTAAAGCTAACTATGTGAGAGCATATTACATGGGTGACTAAACATGGTGACAGCAGAATATAATTTATTCAAGGACCACTCTACATTTTTATAACCCCATTTGGGACAAATGGATTAGAGTCGGGGAAGACTGGCTAACATCTTTTCCATGATGTGGTTGAGGACAGCAAATTTGGGACTAATTGTGCAAATGAGCTGAAAATAATATTTTAATGAAAATCACATTATGCTACAGTGGTCCAAGGGATTAACCACATGAGTCTGGAGGGAACTTTGGTAAGATTTTCTTTGGCATCACATATGCACTGACTTGGTAAGGTTTTTAAATAGTTGAGAACATCAAATCTCTTGATTTACTCTCTTGGACAAACCAATCTAAAACTGTAATTTGAATTTAATGTCGAGTGCCTTTAAATATACACAAACTCTCTGGTTCACAAAAATGAATATGACATTGTGGAGTTTTGACTTTGAAAACAATACGAGTTTGAAATAATTGAAAACAAAACCCGAAAGCACAGCAGTACCCAGAAGTCAGTTCAGTCTTGTCTAAATGGGTCACGCCTCAATATGGAATCTTCATCATGAAAGATTTGGTCCATGGAATTCTATGCAAAACAATTACCTAATGTCTTAGATTTCCCTGCAAAACAGGTGCCTTCATTGTTCAGCTGTTATTTTGGTTTTTTTAATCTCCTTTAGAAATATACCCCCATTTAAAAACAACAAACAAACAAGTACAACCCTCTTTGGCAAAAAAAAAAAAAAAGTCTTATGGCTTAAAGTCTTCCCAGTGATCCAAGACATATACGGAGGGTCAAGATATCCCCATGTCCTGGGCTATACAAACTCATAGAATCAAATCATAAAATATAAAAGTTATAAAGAGCTTAAAATAACATCTAATCCAATCTCTCACCCAGTGCAGAAATCCCTCTCAAAGCATACAAGAAAATGTACACTTATTTTATTTTTTGCTGGGTGAGCTGAGGACAGTGAGTTGCACAGTAGGTGCTTAGTTAGTGTTTATTCAACTGAATTCCCGATAGGTCATCACCTATTTTGAAAACCTTCATAACAGGGGTCTTGCTACAATATAGTTCAATCCATTCCAATGCTAGAAAAATCTGTGTTAGAAAATTCTTTTCTTTGTTGAGCCAAAATCTAAATGCTTCATAAGCATAAAGTGTTGTATAAATATGTTGTTATTATCACAAATATTTTTAAACCATTATTATTGTTGTTATTAATTGAATTCTACTTTTTAATGAGCCCAGGTAGATGTCTCATCCTGGGACAAATTGAAAATATGCTATTATTCTTACATTTTAGATATTTTTTACCCTTTTTTTTTCATTTATTTTATTTTTTTTTCTTTGCCCTGTTTTGATGATGTTGATAATGACAATGACAATGACAATAACAACAATTAATTAAGACTATTATTATTGTTACTTCTCCTCTCTGAAATGACACAGAATGTCTGATCCCTCATTCATATGACAGCCCTTGAAGGCTGTTGGTCATATTTTGCTAAAGTCCTCTCTTCTTCAGGCTAAAAATCTGTAGGACTGTTAAACTTACTTCAGAATAGACCTCTCACTACTCTGGTTTCCCCCTCCAAGGATGCTCTCCAGTTTGTCATTGTCCTTAAAACAAGGAACCCATAATTAGATGTCAGATCCCAGGGTGGTCTGGCCAGAAAGCCCACCACTTTCTTTGCTTTGGATACTATGATTACATGAGGCCAGCCCAAGATTTTTCTAGGTTTGTTTGTTTTCCATTTTTTCATTTTTTTTAATGAATGCAACACACCGTTGGCATGATGCGTTTTTCCTATGAACTACCATCAAGCCAGATCTCACAAGATCTTCAAGAGCTCTTATATTGGGCAATTGATTTTCTTTAACCTAAAGGCAAGACTTCATACTGATCCCTATTCAACTTGCCCTTGTTTATTCCAGCCCAATTTGCCAAGGTCATTTCAATCTTAATTTCATCATATTAGCATCTCTTCCAGCTTCATGACATCTTCAAATGGGATGACCCTTGCCCCCCATCTGTGTTTTCATCAAAACCATTGCTAAGAATTTTGGGGGGAAAACACCCCACCAAGGAAAATGCTATTTAACATAGCTCTCAAGTTAAATAGAGAGCCCCATGGTACCGTAGAAAGAGTACTAGATTTAAAGTAATAAAATCCAGGTTTAAATCCCACCCCTGCCTTGTTACAGTTCTTAGTAACTCTGTGACCTTGCCCCTCCAAGCCTTGGTCTTTCACTTGTAAAATGAGAGGGTTGGAATAAGGACCCTTCCAGCTCTAAATATATAACTCTATGCTGTGGTTTTATGATTAATCAGTATTCTTGGGAAATGGTTGAATAACTGGATTACTCAGTTGTGCTGAAAATTGTCATGGCAAACCTAGGGAGGCAGAATGAAGCTATGGGGAAAAGGGCTAAATTTGAAGTCAGAGGGCCTGAGGTCCATTTCTGATTCAGCCCTTTAATCGTTGTGTAA
This sequence comes from Dromiciops gliroides, assembly GCF_019393635.1. NCBI lineage: Eukaryota > Metazoa > Chordata > Mammalia > Microbiotheria > Microbiotheriidae > Dromiciops > Dromiciops gliroides. The sequence goes on along the minus strand of NC_057865.1, from coordinate 269,421,776 downwards.
ATTTGGGCTAGTCACCTGATCTCTTTAGGTCTCAGTTTCCTTGACTGTATAATGGGGAAGGGACTGGGCTATGTGGTCTCTAAGTTCAACCTTTTAAATCCATGAACCTATGATCTGGTTATGGGACCTAGTGCCTCAGATAAGGGGCAGAAACTCTGCAAAATGTTTAGGGCTCTTAGAATTTAAACTTAAACTTATGCTACATCCCATTTCCTTTCTGTTTCTTCTAAGAGAAATGACAATTGTCTGTCTCAGATCATATTCAACCCAAGAGTTGACTCGAGTTGTCCATCTTGCACATCCCTAAAAACTACATGCTGTGTCAGTATTGGAGTAATCATTTTAAAGACCAGATATTGATGATAAGGGAAATTTTGTGGCTTCATTGTATAAGGAACTCCCAGAAGAGAAAACTCCCTCTACAAATGCAGACTGTCAACCAATCTCAAATTGGTAATTGTAGAGTTGGGGGAGGGCACAGCTCTGAGAGGTTGAGACTAGTCCAAGTTCACACCCCAGACACTTCCAGTATGTGTCAGAAGCAGGATGCAAGCCAAGCTCTCTTGCCTCGCATGGTCCAGAACTCTTTCCACTACCCCACAGGATTTCTTGACTTGTGCCATATGATATCCCATCAAAAACCATGCATATCCAAAAAATTTAAAACCGAACATGTCAGAAATTGTCATTCACCTCTCTTGAAATATTCACTGCTTGCTATGTTCTCCTTCACTGCCAAAGACAGCTCTATTCTCCTGGGCCCCCTAGAGAGAGGCACCATGGGCCAGGGAAAAAATAAGCTGAACCTGCTGTCACAGAACCTGGCTCTTATTTCCTATGTGACCTTGGATAAGGTCAGTTTCCTTATTTGTATAATAAGGGAATTGGACTAGATGACCGTCAAGTCCCTTCTGGATCTAGAACTATGATATTATGAAGGTAATTATATATTTCTCTCTTTCCTTCTTTCTTTCTCCTTTTTCTTTGCTTTCTCTTTACTTTCCCATCTTTCTTTCTTCCTTCCTTCCTTCCTTTCTTTGTTTCTTTCTCTCTCCTCTTTCTTTTCTTCCTCCCTCTCTCTCCCCTCCCTTTCTTCCTTCCTCTTTCCCTCCCTCCCTTACTTTCTTTTTCCTTCCTTCCTTTCCCTTTCCATAATCCCATCCATTACACATTCCTGACAATCTTTTTTCATTTCTGTAGTCACCAATAACCATAGGTCACACCCTTGTTACCTCATATTTAGATTAACTAGATTTACTAGGGGCTTTCCCTCTGCTGAAGCCTGCAGTCTCTCTCTGATCCCTTCCATTTTTTTTCAGGATACTGAGGCCATGATATAGAGGTGGAAAGGAGCTTGGAGGGTTCATAGTCCTAGCTCCTATTTTTTTGTTTTGTTTGTTTTTGCTGGGCAATGGGGGTTAAGTGACTTGCCCAGGGTCACACAGCTACTGAGTGTTAAGCGACTGAGGCCGGATTTGAACTCAGGTTCTCCTGAATCCAGGGCCGGTGCTTTATCCACTGTGCCACCTAGCTGCCCCCCTAATTTTTTAAAGAAGCAAAATGAGGCCCAGTTTAAATGATTTGCTCAAGGTTACCCAGCATATGGAAAAAATAGATATATGGACTCACCTCTTCTCACTCCAAGTTCCACAATCTTTCCACTCTACCTTACCAACTTCTTCAGCACCATTTCCATAAAGTCACTTTCTGCTTAAGAATATAATATTTATTATCTACCATGTCACATCAAAATGTCTCAGTCTCATAATCAAGGCCCTCTGCCTGCCTAGTGTCTCCAAGAGAAGATGGTGCATAAGGAGAACATTCTAGGCATGGGGAACAGGCCTGGCAAGGGCACAAAGGCTGGAGATGGCATGTGAAAACCACATATGGGGAATAGCAAGTTGACTAGCTTGGGTATAATTTTGAGGGTTTGAAGGGAAGTCAAATATAATCAGCCCAGACTAATATATTGTTGTCAGATTATGGAAGGATTTATGTTCCTGATACCAGAGTTTATATTTTTATATTTCATCCTAAAGGCAAAAGGGGCCATTTAAATATTTTTGTTTTTATTTTTGCCAGACCTATAATTTCATTATGATGAAGTAGCATCAGGGTAGGGGAGCTACCCTATCCCATTCATCAACAGGATCACAGGACCTCTCAGACTCAGAAGGTCACCTCCTAGTCTAGACACTTCCCCGTGGGAGTAGATACTCAATCACTTATAATCAGCAATGACCCTGATAAAGACTGGACTTAAGATTTCATTAGCATTGGGAACTCCCCAGTGAGGAACCTTCCTCTACCAGTAGCTTCCTGCAACATACAATCTTGGGAAGTTGCCTGGGGATAACAAGAAATTAAATGGCTTATCCAAGGTCACACAGCCAACATGTATCATTGATGGGACTTGAACCCAGGCCTTCCTGATGTTGAGGCCAAATTTCTGACCACTATGCCATGCTGCCTCATATTGCAAGTTCTCATACAGTCAGATCATAAGAGGTGATTCTGAGACTCCCCGACCAAATAGCTGAATTACTAAGAAGAGGTGTGGGTACCCTTGACATTAGCCAGGATAACATAAACTATATTACCACCATTGATTTTGCAATTGAAAATGACAGGTCCAGGGGCAGCTAGGTGGCATAGTGGATAAAGCACCAGTCCTGGATTCAGGAGGACCTGAGTTCAAATCTGGCCTCAGACACTTGACACTTACTAGCTGTGTGACCCTGGGCAAGTCACTTAACCCTCATTGACCCTCAAAAAAACCCAAAACAAAACAAAACAAAAAAACCCAAAATGACAGGTCTGGCTGGATCTTCTATATGGATATTATACATCGAGGCAAACACTCTCTTCATGGAATCTATATCTCTCCCCAAAAAGGAAGACTGGAGAATGCAAAGGCCAATTCTTGAGGGTTAAATCCCCTTCTTCCTAAAAGGGAAGGAAACGAGAGAAAAACAATGCCTGTAAAAATTAAAAGGTGGTATTAATCAGGGAAGAAAATCTAACATGATCATGGGTGTTATCCAGCTTATTGCAGAATAGGATGAAATGTAATCAATTGTAAGGGTTTTTCTACAGTTTAAAAAAAGGCAGGTAAAGAATTCAAAGGAAAAGGTGTGCTTAGAAAGGCCCACTCCCAAACGGAGGAGTGTTTTTGAAAGAGAGGGGCTTTATGTGTGAGGAATTCCAGGGGTGAAGGATATGGCCTTTGATATACAAATCAGAAGACATTCTTGGTGATAGGCAGTTCAGTCCAAGGTTTGATTAGATGTCTTGATAAGAAGATCTCTTTTTAAACAAACAAAAAAAGAGGATTATTTCAAAGTTAGAGAATTTCCATATCCATATCCATAGTCACATATCCTGCAGTCAGAGAAGTCTTTGATTGGCTTCAGAGTTACTGATTCCCTGCACATCCAGCTAGGTTTATTCTTGGTCACCCAAAGGATTGTTGCCAATGAAGCCAGTCCTCAGTTCTGGTTACCTGGATAATTGGGAGAGTTGAGTAAATCAAGGTATCCATTTTCATAATACTATTATTGAAAACAGGAGCCTTGAGGCTGAACAGGAAATAATAATCTAAAAACAAAATAATCTAGAATGATAGTTTGACAGCTTTTTCAGTCTGTGACATAGAAACAAGGAATGGAAGGGATCCTACAGATCATTTCTTCCAACTGTCTCATTTTACAGATGAGGAAACTGAGGCCAGAGAAGTAAAGTGATTTCCCAAGATTATATAACAGATGGGAACCAGTTCAATGCCTTTATCCCTCTGTTAGGAGCTTGGGAGTTATTAATAGTATTTTCATTTTATATATAAGGAAACTGAGACAGACAGGTTAAATGACTTGCCTCATTACAGGTGCTTAATAAATGGTAATTGATGGATTAATTGTATATCTGAGCTGGAAGGGGAATTAGGGGTCATAAATTCCACCCCTTCCCCTTTATTTTACAACTAAGGAAACTCAGCTAGTAAGTATAAGAGGTAGCTCTTCTATCCACTGTGCCCTCTAGCTCCCTTTATTTCCTTACTCCATCTCTTACCATCGAAGATACAGCCACGAGGAGGGGTAGCATGTGATGACATTCTTCAGGGATAATTCAGAGTATTAGAAAATAGTCAGAGTGCTGAGGCATAGGACTTTAAGACGACTGGAGGCTAGTCTGGGTGCTGTGGGAGCGTTGTGTGAGAGGAGTGAGATTGTTTGTAGTGACTTCTGTTGAGCTTCCAGTTGGACTAGATAGATGGCTTCTGAAGATGGGAGTGCCCTAAGATAGTCAGTGAGGGTGGGGAGGAGACTGAGGACTGATCCCAATCAATCCATCCCATGTTTAGGAGGGACTTTCAGGACCTAGGAAAGCAGCCTTTCAGAAAATGTTTATATGTCCCATTAAATATAGTTAGAGAGAGAGAGAGAGAGAGAGAGAGAGAGAGAGAGAGAGACAGGAGATAGATAGACAGACAGACAGACAGACAGATAGATAGATAGATACATACATACATACATACATAGATGCATAGATAGAGACAGACAAATAGGAGATAGATCAATAGATAGATAGATGGATGGATGGATAGATGGATGGATGGATGGATGGGCAGATCCTTCATCTGTATAGGCATTCTATTGGGTGTACAAAAACAGTGCTTATGGCATCAAGTAATGATGAAAAATTCCTGTCTAGTACAATTTAATTGATTTGTAGACAGCTAGATTCACCTCTAGTTACTGCTTCAGAAGGAGAATGCCTGAGGGGATGGGGTGGCACAGGGCACCCTAACACCCTCTAATATTGTTCTTCTTTGCCTGATTTCCACTTGCTATTGGGATGTTAGGAGAACCCTTGAATGTGATAGATATGGTGTGGATAATGTCTGACTTAGTCTGCCATAGTGAGTAGCTTGAAATGACTGAAAAGTATTTCTTCCTTGGCATGGATCCTTGGAGAGCCATGGATCCAGAATTTTTTGTTTACAAATGTGGATCTGTTCATATCTGGTCTGCTGCACTGACTTATTTGTTAGCTCATAATAACTCCTTTCATTGATATTATTTCTGCTTTATTAAATTTTGAGTGAAATTAATTCTGTCCTATCTCATACAGTATCTCAAGCTAAGCTCAGGTGGCAGAGAGAGAGAAGCAGCCAGCCTAGCTTAATATCAAGATAGCATCAGGTATTTATAGCACTGGTTTTTTGGTTTGGTTTTTTAAATGTGTAAGTTGAACAAAGGGGAAATGGTCATTAGAAAGAGAATGAATGTGAACCCATCCTTCAGGGAAGCCATCCAAATGTCTTTAAGTAGCTCTTTCAGGGGCAGCTAGGTGGTGCAGTAGATAGAGCACTGGCCCTGGAGTCAGGAGTCCCTGAGTTCAAATCTGGCCTCAGACACTTGACACTTACTAGCTGTGTGACCCTGGGCAAGTCACTTAACCCCAATTGCCTCACTAAAAAAAAAAAAAAAGTAGCTCTTTCAGAGGCTGAGTGGTAAAGAAAGGTCTAGCGTTAGAACCAGAATGACCTCTGTTCTGGCTGCCCCTGAACTCATCATGTGACCATAGGCAAGTCATTTACCCTCTCCATTCCACCCCCCAAATTTCTAAGAGCAGCAGTTCTCAAACTTTTTGGTCTCAGGACCCCTTCATGCTCATAAAAATTATTGAGGATTCCCCAACAAGTTTTTTTATTCATTGATATGGATTATATTTATGAATATTTATCATATTAGACATTTTTAAATTGTGGGAGTTAATTATTAATAACCAATATCTTGGGGAAATTCATATCTCCCCACCTTCTTACTAATGCCTTACTTTGCCCTTTACCTTTTTTTACTCATGAGATTTGGAAGCTATTGTGCTCCCTTCAGCTTGGGTGGGGTATAAATTCTTTGAATTGATGATGTTATTTTAATATAACCCACTTCCCATTAGTTAACCTATTAGATTTGATAGTTGTTTAATGGCCCACCTCTTGTCCCAAAGGCATACAAACCTGAAGGAGTAGCCATGAGGTCTTTATGAACTAAGAGAGGTTAAGGAACCATTTTTGTCAATCTCTTACCAATCATGATTGATAAAATTGATTATCATTTACCCAGAATTTTGTCCTGTAATTATTTCATTCACCACAACATTTTAGTATTATTCTAAATAATAGTTTTTACCTTGCAGACCATCTGAAAAAGTCTCAGGGACCTCTAGGAGACTTTGAGACCACTAAGACTGTTAAGGTACAGAACATCGCCAAGGTGGATCATGGCATATATCCCATGGATAGGTCTGGACCAAAAAACAAAACAAAACAAAAAACACAGACCTTGAAATGAAAGGTTTGGATTAAATAACCTCTAGATCTAATATAGTGTGCCTTTTCTATTGTTGTCATTGAGTCTTATCCAATTCTTTGTGACTCCATTTAGGGATTTCTTTTTTTTTTTTAATCTTTTTTTTTTTTCATTTTGGGATTTCTTGATGAAGCTACTGGAGTGGTTTGCCATTTCCTTCTCCAGCTCATTTTATAGATGAGGAAACAAAGGCAAACAGGGTTAAGTGACTTGCTCAGGGTCACACAGCTTAAGAAGTGTCTGAGGACAGATTTGAACTCAGGAAGAGGAGTCTTCTTCCCAAGTTGCTCTATCCACTATGCCACCTAGCTGCATAGTCTATTGAACTGAATTGAAATAAATCATGTGGGGCTACCCCTACAATGTCTGGATCCCACAGTTAAATTGTGCCCTACTGCTCCTATATTTTCATAAGAGGAAAATCGAATAAGCTTAAAATGAAAAAGAATAGAAAGAATGTAAGCTCCTTGAGGGAAAACTATTTTCTTTTTTTATTTGTATCCCTCTCACCAAGTACAGTGTAGGTGCCTAATAAATGCTTACAGATTGATTGATTAATTTTTTTTGTTTTTATTTTTGTTTTTCATTTTTTTTTCATATAAATATTTTTTTATTTTCCAGTTACATGTAGGAATAGTTTTCAACATTTGTTTTGATAAGATTTCTAGTTTCAAATTTTTCTCCCTCCCCCCTCCCCAAGACAGCAAGTAATCTGATATAGGTCATATAAGTACATTGATTGATTAATTGAAGGTGAAAGTGTGTTGCTAATCAATCAATATTTTTTAAGCACCTACCATCACTGTGCTAAGATCTAGGGATACAGAAAGTGGCAAAAAGACAGTCCCTGACTTCAAGGAGCTTACAATTTAATGGAGGAGACCACAAAAAACCAAATGTATACAAAGTAATCTATACATAAATAGGAAACAATTAAAAGGAGGAGGACATTGGAATTAAGAAGAGTTGGGGAAGGTTTCCTGTAGAAGGTAGGATTTTAGTTCAGGCTTAAAAGAAGCCTGGGAGGTGAGTAGTTGGAACAGAGGGAGAACATTGGAGGCATGCAGGACAGCCAGACAATGCCCAGATCATGGAATAACCAGGAGGTGAGTGTCGCTGGATTGAAGAGTATGTGGTGGGGAGGAAGGTATAAGAAAGAATACCAGACTGGGGCAGTTAGGTGGCTCAGTGGATAAAGCACCGGCCCTGGATTCAGGAGGGCCTGAGTTCAAATGCAGCCTTAGACACTTGACACTTGCTGTGTGACCCTGGGCAAGTCACTTAACCCTATTGCCCCACAAAAAAAAAAAACAGAAAAAGAAAAAGAAAAAGAAAGAAATAAAGAAGACCAGAAAAGTTGATGGAGCCTGGACTATGAAGGGCATTGAAGCCAAACTAAGGATTTTATATTTGCTCCTGGAAGCAATAGGAAGCTACTGGAGTTTATTAAGTAGAGGGGGGACATGATCAGACTTGGATTTTAGGAAAATCACTTTAGTGGATGAATGGGGAATGGAATGGATTGGGGACAGACTTGAGGCAGGCCAATGTACTTAAAGGCTATTGCAATAATCCAGGCATAAAGTGACATGTAGCCTGTGGGTTTTATAGAGATCAGAAGAGGCTTTGCTTTGTGTGTTGGGATGCGAAGGAATAATAATCATTAAAATAATAACAATAGCCTACATTAATATAGCCTTTGTAGCCATAAGTATTTATAAAGAACTTTACAAATTTTGTCTCATCTGATACCTACAACAAGTAGGTGGTATTATTATTCCCATTTTGCATATGAGGAATTTGAAGCAGACAGCATAAATGACTTGCCCATGGTCACGTAGCTAGTTAAGTGTCTGAGACCTGGATTTGAACTCAGTTCTTCTTGACTCCTGGTCCAGTGTTTTCTCTACTACATCAGCTAGCTGCCTTTTGATTGATTACATACACTATGTATGTAAACCTCAAGTCTTTTTGAAGCATCAGTTTATGGGAATTCCTCCTCTCCATGTGACCACTCAACCACCTCCATCAGTATAGATTCCCCCATGATTGACCTGCTTGCTCTCCCCCCAATACATTTAGTTCTTTCTTTTTTTTTCTTCTTTTTTTTTCTTTTTTTTAGTGAGGGAATTGGGGTTAAGTGACTTACCCAGGGTCACACAGCTATTAAGTGTTAAGTGTCTGAGGCCCGATTTGAACTCAGGTCCTCCTGAATCCAGGGCCAGTGCTTTATCCACTGTGCCACCTAGCTGCCCCCATTTAGTTCTTTCTTAACCAGATCTTAATTTTGTGTGACTTCTGGGACAGCAGGACAGAATGGACAGAATGCTGGACTTGGAGTCAGGAAGGCTTGGGTTCAAATCCTACCTCAGACATTTCCTAGCTCACTCTGTAACTCTGGGCAAAGCACTTAATCTTTGGGCTTAATCTTGTTGTCATTTAGTCATTTTCAGTATGGTGTCCAACTCTTTGTGCCCCGTTTGGGGTTTTCTTTGCAAAGATACTATAGTGGTTTGTCATTTCCTTCTCCAGTTCATTTTACAGATGAGGAAACTGAGGCAAACAGGGTGAAGTTACTTGCCCAAGGTGACATAGCAAGTAAGTGTCTGAGTCCAGATTTGAACTCAGATCTTCTTGCCTCCAGGCCTGATCCACTTAGCCACCTAGCTGCCCTAACCTCACTTCATAAATGAGGGAATTTAATTAGACAGTGTCAAAAGTGCATTCTAGGTATGAATTTATGATCCTACCTATGACAAGGGGGAGGTGAGAAAAAAAAACAACACCTCAATAAGTATTAACTGAATACGTGGATTAAAATCCCATCTCTAACACTATTTGTGTGACCTTGGACAAGTCACAACCACCCTAGTCCTCAGTTTCCTTATCTGTAAAAATAGCTGACCCTTCTCAGCTCTGGGTCTCTGATCTGATGAATGCCTTCTACAACCTCAGTAACATGAGACATCCTCAGAAAATTATGAATTGTGTGACCCTGGGCAAGTCACTTAACCCCAATTGCCTCAGTAAAAAAAAAGAAAAAAGAAAAAAAAAAGAAAATTATAAATGGCCTCTCTGTTTATTGATGGTGTAAGAGAACAGGATGTCTTCCTTCAATAGTCTGTAGCCAAAAGGAAGAAACAACAGTTCTGTAGGAAGCCTGTGAAAACCAACCCTTGTAATCTAAGAATCTAGGGACACTGTGAGCTGCTTTCACAAGAAAACCTGAAGCACAGAATGAATTCCTATCTGAGCCAGGAACCGAACTCAGATTGTCTCCCACTTCTGAACCAGTAGTGTTAAAAAAAAAAAAAAGAATTTACTGTAGTCACAAGTTCCAGTGATCAACCTCTGGACAATACCTTGCAAATGATATTGTTCCAAATATTGGGGGTAGATGGAGTGGTGTTACCTATTTGGTGTATGGGAAAGGGAATGCACTGGGTCATGACCGTGCCTACATGAATGTATCAACCAGCTGATTAGACTCAACCAAGTAGAACCAGAAGTACACAATAAAGGAAATAGCAGAGATAGTTCACTGGATAGAGTAGCAGGCCTAGGTTTCAGGAACACTTCTTTTTCTGAGTTCAAATCTAGCCTCAGACACTTACTGACTGTGTAACCCCAGACAAGCCACTTAACTGTATTTTCCTCAGTTTCTTCATCTCTTAAAATGATCTGGAGAGGGGGCGGCTAGGTGGCGCAGTGGATAAAGCACTGGCCCTGGATTCAGGAGTCCCTGAGTTCAAATCTGGCCTCAGACACTTGACACTTACTGGCTGTGTGACCCTGGGCAAGTCACTTAACCCCCATTGCCCTGCAAAAAAAAAAAAATTATCTAGAGAAGGAAATGGCAAACCACTCCAGTGTCTTTTCCAAGAAAACCCCAAACGGGGTCATGAAAAGTCAGACATGTGGATAGAGCACCAGCCCTGGAGTCAGGAGTACCTGAGTTCAAATCCGGCCTCAGACACTTAATACTTAACTAGCTGTGTGACCCTGGGCAAGTCACTTAACCCCAATTGCCTCACTAAAAAAAACCAAAAAACAAAAGTCAGACATGACCAAAATGACAACAATAACAATCCCCAGCACCTATCACAAATTCCCAGCACAGAGGAGGCACTTAATAGCTCTTTATTGATTGATTGTTCTGGCAATTACTCCAAGAAAAGTGATTTTCTAAATGTATTTGAATGTATATTCTTAGGAAGAAAAATCAACCCTAGAACGTGAATTTTTCCAAAATCTTCATTAAAAGTGAGGCTCTCGTCACTGTTATTGGGAAGCACCCACATAACCAGTATTTGTCGATTGAAGCCAGCAATTTTCAGAACACAAGAAGGGATAAGCTCTCCAGTCCCTTCCTGCCCCATGATGTTGGGCCGGGTGTTATGGCAGGCAATTTTTAGGGCAATCTCCTAAGTATATGCAGCCACTTCATCAATAACATAATTATCCTCTATTCATTTTCTCAATAACAGAAGTAGAGTCCAGATCCCTTTTGAAAAGACTGAGAAGTGAGGAACTTTTAAAGAACACTCCAGTTGGCAAATGCTCACAAGGGTCCCAGATAAAGATTTTATTTCTTAACATAAGTGAGAAAACCTTACTCTTAAATGGTACATTGACTCTTCTATAATAGCACGTATTAAACTAATTATTTCAAGTCTTAGCAGGGAAACTGAACCCATCAAGCCCCAGGAGGCAACTGCCAAAGTCAAGTAGTGACTTGTGTAACTCCATGTATTCCATTGCTTGATTCAGTTCCCTCAAAATTGTCTTTAGGTTGGAAAGACAGAAAGACAAAAAGACAGAAAGAAAGGAAGAAAAAGGAAGGAAGGAAGGAAGGAAGGAAGGAAGGAAGGAAGGAAGGAAGGAAGGAAGGAAGGAAGGAAGGAAGGAAGGAAGGAAGGGAGGGAGGGAAGGAAGAAAGAGAAAAGGAAGGAAGGAGGGAAGGAGAAAGGGTAAAAGGAAGGGAAAGAGGGAAGGAAGAAGAAAAGGAGGAGGGGAGGAAGGAAGGAAGGAAAGAAGGGGGGGAAAAGCCTAAAATTCTGGATTGCCTTTGATTTGACCAGCCATTGACTGCATTATTTACAATTCCATTCTTCTCTGATGGTTTTTGAATACCTACTAGCATCAATATTTAATCTTTACAAAGTATTTCAAATTGTGCTATGTCAAGGCTCAGAGTTATTTTTAGGCCTACAAGTTCCTTTTAAAATCTGAATTTAATCCATTAGGTAACTATGAGGCACAATCCATAAAAGTCTTCAACCTCAAAGTTGAAGAAGATTTTAAAAATCTTTCACATAAATGATGAATGAGATGAATACAGAGAACCATGGAAACATCTACATGAACTGATGCAGAGGGAAGTGATCAGAGTCAGGAAACCAATATATGCAAGGACTACAACAATATAAACAGAAACAACTAATATAAAAAAAAGTTGCAAAATGATAAAGAACAAATGTGGTTTGAAAGAATAAATATGAAAAGACTCCCCCATACCACCACTTTGCTGAACTTCATGGTCCATTGGTGTTACACATTGCATGTATTTTTAGACTTTTTCAATGTATTGATCAGTTATGCTGATCTTTCCCCCTCTTCTTTTTCTTGTTTGTTTTTTAGTATTTAAAAATGCTATTTGATATATGAGATAGCTCTTTGGGAATGAAAGAGGGAGGAATACTGGGGGAAACAACTGTGATATTTTTTTAAAAAGACATCAACAAAACTTTTTTTAAAAAAGTCTTTTGCAAACATACATGTTATAATTTAGTATTTTATATTTAGATGTAATAAAGTAGGGGCAGCTAGGTGGCGCAATGGATAGAACACCGGCCCTGGAGTCAGGAGGACCTGAGTTCAAATCCGGCCTCAGACACTTAACACTTACAAGCTGTGTGACCCTAGGCAAATCACTTAACCCCAATTGCCTCAAAAAAAAAAAAAAAAAGAGTTCTAGATGTAATAAAGTCTATGTGTACAGCTATTAACATGGTAGATAGAATGCAGAACTTAAAGTAAGACCTGAGTTCAAATCTGACCTCAGGCACTTACTAGCTATGTGACCCTGGGCAAGTCACTTAAACAACTGTCTGCCTCAGTTTCCTTATCTGTAAAATGGGGATCATTAATAACACCTACCACTTAGAGTCGTTGTGAGGATCAAATGAGATAATATTTGTAAAGAGTACCCTATAAATGCTTGCTAATGTCTTTATCACTGATTTCCTTAGTCAGAATGTCTGTGTCATAGGCACACATAGTCATCCTGAGGGTTAAGCTCCTTTATGATTTTCTTTATTGAAAGATATACAAATAATCAGCTTCATTGTATTTACTTCAGTTTTTAGGAAGGTGTTTTTGAAAGAGGAAATCACTAATTAAACTCCTTATGTGAGGCCAGCGCTTTTCACTTCCTGAGTATCTTGCCAGGTGCCTACCCATTATGATTGTTTTCATGTAATTCATCAGTCTTTTGATTGAATTTGAAAGCTCCACTAAAAGGTATTGAAGAAAGGTTTTTAAAGTCTGTTACCAGTAGTCCCTGTTCTTGCTTTTATTTGCTTTCCCATTCACAGAGTATCTTTCTTCCATCTCTCTCTTCCCCTTCACATAGTTCAGGCCCTAATCAGTGCTTTCCTGGGCTATTACAGTAGTTTCCTAATTATTTGGGGATTTTAAAAAATGTGTTTGTTTTTTGAGGGGAAGCAATCAGGATTAGGTGACTTGCCCAGTGTCACACAGCTAGTGAGTGTCTGAGGCAAGATTTGAATGCAGGTCCTCCTGACTCCAGAACTGATGCACTATCTACAGTGCCACCTAACTGCCCTGCTTCCTAATTATTTTCCCATATTTTTCCCTTTAGCAATCCATCCTGTATGCAGCTGGATTCCGAAATCATAGGTTTGACTATATTACTCTCTTGCTCAAAAACTTCTACTGGCTCCCTATTACCTGTAAGAGAAAGTATAAACCCTTTTGCTTGACTCTCAACTCCTTTCACGTTGCTCTGGCTTCAATTTACCATGTTGGACCTATTAGACATTATTTTCCTTAGCACGCTTAAATGCTTCAGCCAAACAGGTCTATTTTACATACCTCATATATAATTTCTCATTTCCTCCCTCCTTGCCTTTGCACATGCTGTGCCCCATGCTTAGAATGTACTTCCTACTCCCCCCAACCTCCCCTCATAAAATCTCTTAGCTTCCTTCAAGGCTCAATTTGAGTGCTGTCTCCTAATTCTCCAACTAACTAATGCCTGCTGCTTCTTTCACCCTCTTCAGTATCTGTTTGTGAAAGACGGCTGAGGTTTCTTCTCCTTCATCCCCAGAGCAGAATTAGAGCCTGTGGGTAGAAGTTGTCAAGTGGCAAATTTTGGCTCAATATCAACACTGAGCAGTCTATGGAAACTTAAAAGTTTTAATAACATTCCCATAACTTAATGAATATCTCCTCTTCCCAGAAGGTCCCTGGAGGTCCACCTAAATGAATATTGTCGCTTTCAGGGTAGTAGCTCTGGGAGATTACCCATTCATTCCAATGAAAACATTTCTTCCCTTTGGGAGCCATGCCAACAATTAGAAGTAACCTCTAAGGAAGGGAATCCACCTGGGTGAAAGTAATAAGGGCCCCAGCGGGGGCCTCAAAACATAGACTGTGTGTTTTCTGATCACATTCACAGCTGGACTTGGTCCAGAGGATCTGGCTTGAGAATGATGAAAGGGAGACCAGAAATACCAGTGCAGAGAAGGGAGTGGGGAAGGTCTTGAGTTTAAGTGGAATAAGTTCCACAAGGCTCTAGAGAGGGGAGAAGCACAAGGCTTGGTCATCTAATAGTGTTGTCTCATGAAACTTTTTCCTTTTTTTTGGTGGGGCGATGGGGGTTAAGTGACTTGTCCAGGGTCACACAGCTAGTAAGTGTCAAGTGTCTGCGTCCAGATTTGAACTCAGGTCCTCCTGAATCCAGGGTCAGTGCTTTATCCACTGTGTCATCTAGCTGCCCCTAGAGATAGCCTTTTTTATTTTATAGAGAGTAGAGAGGTAGCATCGTATGGGGGACTTTGAGACAAGAAATTGCTTTTGAATTCCACTTTGTTTTTGCTTTTGGTGGGGCAGTGAGGGTTAAGTGACTTACCCAGAGTCACACAGCTAGTAAATGTCAAGTGTCTGAGGCCGGATTTGAACTCAGGTCCTCCTGAATCCAGGGACAGTGCTTTATCCACTGTGTTACCTAGCTGCCCCCTTGCATCCCACTTTGGACCCTGTTCATTAATGATTCTGGGCATCAATTTCTTCTATCTATAAAATGAGGGGCTTGGTTTCATCTCTAAGGTTCTTCCAGTTCAAAATCTAGAATCCCAGGTTGTACTAGCCACGATACTTTTATGATCAGCTATGTCTGGGCCCTACTTTCATTCAACATTTATTAAACACCTACTGTGTGTTAAGGGAGAAGCAAAGTGGAAAAGAAATCAGTTGTCTACCCTAAGTCTGGTAGGAGAATAAGATACAAACAAAAGGAAACCTGAATACTCAATATTTTATGTCAAATGCTTTAAGGAGCTCCAAATACAATTGTAAAGTGATTATCAAGGGAGTGGCCATTGATGTGTGTTGGGAGGGGAGCAAGATCAAGGAAGAATTAAAGGAGTTTCTAGGGTGTCTTGTTGTCACAAGCTACTTAGCCATTTGGGGACTTAATAACCAAAAGCCTTTATCATGAGGGGTTTTGATTCACATAAGGGAAGGCTTAAGGACTGAAGTAAAATATCCAGGGGCAGCAACACAGCAGCAGCAGCTATCAGGGGTAACCCCTAGAACCCAATGGATGAATCAGATGAAGACCATACATTTTCTTTCTAAAAAAAATTAATATTTTATTTTTCCCCAGTTACTTCTAAAAACAATTTGTAACATTTGTTTTTTAAAACTTTTGAGTTCTAAATTCTTTGTCTCCTCCCCTTCCTCTCTTCCTTCCCTCTTCATTGAGGAGGCAAGAAATTTGATATAGGTTATACATGTGTTGATCATGTTGTGAAAGAAAGCACAGACAAAAAAAAAAAACAACCCAGGAAAAATAAAAAATAAGTATGCTTCAAAATATATTCAGATACTACCAGTTCTTTCTATGGAGATGGATAGCATTTTTCATTGTAAGTCCTTCAGAATTGTCTTGAATCACTGTATTGCTGAGAATAGCTAAGTCATTCACAGTTGATCATCATAGAGTATTGCTGTTATTGTATACAATGTTCTGCTCATTTAATTTTGCATCAGTTCATGTAAGTCTTTCCAAGTTTTTCTGAGAGCATCCTAATCATCATTTTTAATAGTACAAATTGTATTCCATCACAATCATATACAACAACTTGCTCAGCTTTTACTTGATTGATGGACATCCCCTCAATTTGCAATTCTTTGCCACCACTAAAAGAGCTGCTATAAATATTTTCGGACATATAGGTCCTTTCTCTCTCTCTCAAATCTCTTTAGGATACAGAACTAGTAGTGGTTGTCCTCTTTGGGAATGAAGGACAAACAACAACCACTACTAGTTCTGTATCCTAAAGAGATTTGAGAGAGAGAGAAAGGACCTATATGTCCGAAAATATTTATAGCAGCTCTTTTAGTGGTGGCAAAGATGACCCAGGCAATTAGGGTTAAGTGACTTGTCCAGGGTCACACAGCTAGTATCTGAGGTGTGAGTTGAACTCAGTTCCTTCCATCTTCAGGGCCATTGCTCTATCCACTGTGCCACCTAGCTTCTCCACTAGTAGTGGTATTGCTTGGTCAAAGGGTATGCATGGTTTTATAATAGTCCTTTGGGCATAGTTCCAAATTGCTCGACAGAACTGATTGAGTCAATATACTACTATACCAACAGGGCATTTGTATCTCAATTTTCCCACATTCCCTCCAACATTTGTCATTTTCCTTTTCTGTCATATTAACCACTCTGATAGGTATGGGGCGTTAGCTCAGAATTGTTTTAATATGCATTTTTCTAATCAATAGTGATTTAGAGCATTTTTTCATATGACTACAGATAGTTTTGATTACTTCATCTGAAACCTGCCTGTTCATATCCTTTGACCATTTATTAGTTGAAGAATAGCTTGTTTCCTTTTGAAAAATCTCAATAGTATTTTATTTGTTCTAGTTACCTGTAAAGATAGTTTTCAATATTCATTTTGGTAACATGTGGGGTTCCAAATTTTTCTCCCTCCTTCCTTTTCCTCTCCCCTCCACAAGACAGCAACCAATCTGATATAGTTTATATATGTACAATCATGTTAAACATATTTCCACATTAGTCATGTTGTGTAAGAAGAATAAGAACAAAAAGGAAAAACCTCAAGAAAGAAAGAAAAGGTGAAAGTAGTATAGTTCAATCTGCATTCAGAATCCACAGTTCTTTTTCCGGATGCAGAGCAGAGAGCACTTTCCATCATGAGTCCTTTGGAATTGTATTGGATTGCTGAGAAGCACCAAGTCTATCATAGCTAATCATCATACCACGTTGCTGTTACTGTGTACAACAGTCTCCTAGTTCTGCTCACTTAAAAGCTCTTATTCCTATAATTTGACTAAATTCTCTATATATTTGACAAATTCTGGGAAAGATGAATGGGCTTTTGCTAAATAGGTGTCTGCCTGGTTTCCTTTCTCTGCTCGGTGAGGCAGAAAGAAGTCTGGGGGGGAAAGGTCCTCAGGGTTCCTGGCCAGAACAGAAGCAGTTGGGATTTGCACTCATTCTGATATGCAACAGATGAAAGACAAGAAGACTGTTATGCCACTATCTTATCCAAAAGTTACTGGGCTTCTATTTCTTCATCTATAAAGTGAAAGGGTTGGACAAGATCAGCTCAGACATCCCTTCTGTCTCTGAATCTAGGATTCTGTGCTCTGCTGGGGAGAGGTGGGTTTTTCAAAAGGTTCCCTTTCCCAGGAGTCATCCCCGTACCTGAAGCAGTTACAGAGGCTCAGAAAGTACAGTAGGGTCCTGTCTGGACTAGCTGTAATTGTGGCAGATTAAGATTCATTGTTGCTCCTGACAGTTTGAGGTCAAATACTAAACCAGAGGAAGGTAACCTGAGCTCTCTATAGTGTGGTGGGACCCTGGGGCAGGGGTGGGGAGAATTAGGAGAAAGGGTGATCTGGCTCAGCCTAGGATATAAGGAGAGAGGGGTAGAAATAAAAGGAGAGAGGCACTAGGCAGACTGAGGAATCATTGCGGGGGGGGGGGGGGGGGGGGGGGAGGCGAACAAGGATGAATCAAGGAGTCTGAATAGAATGGACAAAGCCAAGAAGAAAGCTCTGAAGGGCAGCCAACCAGCCCAACAGATTAGGCAATACTAAAGTTTGGGAAATGCAGGAAACCCAGATTAAAATCATGACGCAACCGGAATGACTGAGGAATGTAGTCAGTTGTGAATAAGACAAATTGTCAGATAACGAAAGTTTGGGCTTCACGGATTCCTTCAGGCCTGGTAGGAGTAACATGACAGCTATGGCCTACTGGTGTCTTCAAATGCAGATCTTCATCCCTGATGGAATCCCAGAATTTACTCACACCCAGATGCATCAGGTCTCTACAGAGTTTATTGGATAAAAGCTCTGAGTCTATAATTCAAACATTCTCCTGGATACTGTCCTCTTACGAATATTAATTCATTTATTTGGCCCTGGGTTTGTTCATGAGAAGGCATAATTCTCAGCTAAGGTCACAGTCAATTTATGCGTGTGCCACATCTTTAATCTGCTTAAAGATGTTGTGATGAAAAACGAACCATATACGTAAAACAGGGCAAATGTTCCTTTAATTAAAAAAAAAACACCCTACTATATAACAAATATTTATTATATATTTAATAAAATGTATGTATCTATTTAATAAAATGCATGTGTATATTTAATAAAATGTATATGTTTAATTAAATGTATGTATATATACAACTGTTTGATATTATTTAATTTATTCAATAAAATGCTTAATTATTTAGTTTGTTTAATAAAATATTTAATTTAAATATATTAAATATATAATTTCTATCCATTTTGATCTTTAGTATTTATTTTGTTTAACTTATTTTAATCATGTATAAAGCACTTAAACTATGAAACCCCATAAAATACCTCTTCAAGTCTTTAGAATACACACTGTAGCCACCAATATTGATAGTCCTGTGAAAACTGGCAACTGCATCATGAGTGACATGATGGGATTTAAATCCCAACACCAGAGGAACAAGAAACAAAAATAGACAAAAGCCTGAACCAAAGGCAATGTTTAATAGCCTTCAGCCAGCCACCAAGGACCAGTGCAGAGATTCATCTGAGAGCTTACAAAGTGAAAGCCACAGACCATTTTGGTCCATCTCAGTTGTTATCTCAGATTCATCCAGAAATGCCTAATACATTTCTTGGAAACTGACACACAGAACACTATTTCTTTTCTTTTCTTTTTTTTGGTGAGGCAATTGGGGTTAAGTGACTTGCCCAGGGTCACACAGCTAGTAAATGTCAAGTGTCTGGGGCTGGATTTGAACTCAGGTCCTTCTGAATCCATGGCCGGTGCTCTATCCACTGCACCACCTAGCTGCCCCTTCACAGAACACTATTGCTTGTCGGATGGAGGGTCCTGTGCTTCATTTGTGGAATAAATGAATGCAAAAACATGAATTAAATTCCAGATATATTTCAGACATCTCTGCTAATGTGTCAGGTTCTGGGTTAAGCACTAGAGATACAAATACAAAAGTGAGACAATCGCTGCTCTCAAGGAGGTTACCTTCAAATTGGGGGTGGGGGGCGGGGAGGAACCAGGTGGGACTTAATAGGGAAACGAGTTTTGATCTGAGTAGTAAAAGGGCTTGGGAAGGAAGTCATTGGGCAGTAAATAGTAATATCCTTTCCAGGATCGCTGGTAACACTGATTTGAATAATCTTCCCAGTGCAAGAGGTAGAAAATGGGTGAGCTGGATGGTTAACTCATAATGATTTGAGGGTTGGTTGTTAAACTTACACTTCAGGTAGCAGCAAATGCTACAAATCAGAGCTCAAATTTTTTTGTTCTTGTTCTTCATTTCTAGACTTAAGAAAGTTATGGGGACAATGTTAATGACGGAGATTAAATTTAAAACTATGTGAATTGGGGGCAGCTAGGTGGCACAGTGGATAGAGCACTGGCCCTGGATTCAGGAGGACCTGAGTTCAAATCTGGCCTCAGACACTTGACACTTACTAGCTGTGTGACCCTGGGCAAGTCACTTAACCCCAATTGCCTCACCAAAAAAAACCCCAAAACCTATGTGAATTGTACTTTTTTTTTTTCAGAGAGCCTGTTGTTAAACATTTAACAGTATGGCACTGGGGGAGGGGGAAGCTTTTTCTGAGGGGGAGAGAGAAGGGTTATTGCATGTAGAAGTCAAGATGCCCAGGTAAGCCTTGATTTACTGTGGCTAGGTGGGATGTGTTCCTCTCAGGAGACTTAGCCTAGATGTAGAGCTATTCAGCTAACATACTTTGTAAAGTATAGAATAAAGAAATCAAATTAGAAAAGTCTAAAGGTAGTGTTGTATGGTGGTTAGAGACCTGGACTTGGAGTCAGGAAGAGCTGGATTCAAACATAGGCTAGGATACACACTGGCTGGGTGACCCTGGGCAAGTCACTGAATCTCAATGCTCTAGGTCAAAGCTTCTTAGACTGTGGTTCATGACCCCATGTGGGGCAGCATAACTGAATGTGGGGGTCACAAAAAATTTGGCAACAGTAAAAGGTTATGCCCTTGGGGCAGCTAGATGGCGCAGTGGATAGAGCACTGGCCCTGGAGTCAGGAGTACCTGAGTTCAAATCCGACCTCAGACACTTAACACTTACTGGCTGTGTGACCCTGGGCAAGTCACTTAACCCCAATTGCCTCACAAAAAAAACCAAACAAAAACAAAAGGTTATGCCTTTTGCTAACTCATTGATGGGTTTAAGACTGTCGGTTACCCTCAACCTAGTTTAGTCCATCTGTCGAGACAGTTTACCAGGATGTGGCCACCATGCATGTTACAGCTTCTTGGAGCCACCACAGAGGAGAATTGAGTGTCAGGTGGATACCCAAGGTGGATGAGCAGCCCTGAAAAGGGTTGGGTAAGCCCTCACACCAGAGGTACTAGTCCTCCTGAACACCCCTGGAACCACAGAGTCACTGGGAGAACATCCATGTTTGTTTGTTTGGTTTTGGTGAGACAATTGGGGTTAAGTGACTTGCCCAGGGTCACACAGCTAATAAGTGTCAAGTTTCCAAGGCCAGATTTGAACTCAGGTCCTCCTGAATCCAGGGCTGGTGCTTTATCCAATGCACCACCTAGCTGCCCCCATGTTTGTTTCTTTAGGTTCTTTGTGCTCAGATTTTTCAAATTTAGTTTCCTGTGCACTCAAAACATGGTAGAATGGCTAAAATGGAAATGTGAATACAGGCCAAAAATAGATACAATAATAAAAAAGGTCCATTTTGGTTCTGTTTTCCTTTTCCTTTTGACTTTGGAGACTGTGTCCCTGGGGAAATGGAGTGCCTGTTCTCCATCTAGCAAGAGGTGAGTGGCATTGATAAATTGATTGGGAGTATTACAAATTATGACAGCTAAATAGAATTACTGGGGGACTGATGATCTTAGAAACTATTAAAAGCTTGGTTTAGCATGCACAGTAATATCTGGATTAATGAATCCCTTGGGAAAGAAATGTGTTTCTCATGAAATCAGTCATTAAAAAAACCCCAAACCTTCATAAATCACTCCAAGCAGAGTCACAAGATGTCATAGGGTTCAACAGTAAGATGTTCTGTCAACCATGAAAAAAGATGCTTCTGTGTATCCTTCAACCTGTCCAGGTGCCTTAGAAGGCAAACAGAACTGATCTGGGCCAAGGTGAGTAAAGGACAGATTGTTTGTGTGTTGTCAGTCCCACCTGTTTCTTTGCCCTTTCTCCCATACTTCCTCAATGACTGTCTACTCTTTCCTTCCCATAGACAAAACAGAAAAGGGTCTGGTGACAGTACTTCTATTTTTAAACTCGCTCTTCAATGACATTTTTTTTGTGGTGCAATAACGGTTAAGTGACTTGCCCAGGGTCACACAGCTACTAAGTGTCAAGTGTCTGAGGTCGGATTTGAACTCAGGTCCTCCTGAATCCAGGGCTGGTGCTTTATCTACTGCGTCACCTAGCTGCCCTTCGATGGCATCTTAATGTGAAAAAGTGTCCATGTGTTTCCTGAACCCAAATCTGCACTTTGAAAACTTCCTTCCTAATTGTGAGTGAAAGAATAGTTGTTGTTTTTGTTGTTGAGTCCTTTGAGTCTTGTCAGAATTGCCATGACCCCATTTTGGAGTTTTCTTGGCAAAGAAAACTGAGGCAAGCAGAATTAAGTGACTTGCCCAGCATCAGCTAGGTGGCCCAGTGACTAGAGTGGAGGGCACGGAGGCAGGAAGACCTGAGTTTAATTTGATTTCAGACACTTATTAGCTGTGTGACCCTGGGCAAGTCACTTAACCCTGGTTGCTTCAGTTTCTTCATCTGTAAAATGACCTGGAGAAGGAAATGGCAAACTTCTCCAGTCCCTTTGCCAAGAAAATCCCAAATGGGGTCATGAGGCATCAGACATGACTTAAAAACAGCCAAATAACAAAAAAATATTAAATAACTGTGTGCAACTGGGCACTAAGTGCAGGGGATGAAAATAGACAAATCAAGCTCTTCAGGAGCTCACATGCTCATGGGGGAGACAACTCAAAAAAGGTTTCATCGGCAAGTCAAGTAGAAAGGTCCCAAGGTCCTTGGGATACAGCAGCAAAGCAGAGGGTGATGCCTCTTCTGGAATGTGATGGTTCCTGTGCCCCCTCCCCTGTTACTTCTTTTTGTTTGTTTGGTTTTGGTTTTGTTTTTTGGGTGGGGCAATGAGAGTTAAGTGACTTGCCCAGGGTCACACAGCTAGTAAGTGTCAAGTGTCTGAGGCAGGATTTGAACTCAGGTCCTCCTGAATCCAGGGACATTGTTTTATGCATTGCACCACCTAGCTGTCCCCACCCCCCTTACTTCTTACTTACTTTTCGTATGGCTTAGAATCGCTTGATCTTTCCACGTGTTGGGTCTGCCAAGTAAGCATCTTGAGAACAGACTGGATTATGGTTTTTGTCCTTTTACAATTTTGTCTTCGTATTCCCAGGACCTGGCACCTGGTAGGTCATAATGATGTGGGCTAGAAGGGGGCAGCTAGGTGGCACAGTGGATAAAGCACCGGCCCTGGATTCAGGAGGAACTGAGTTCAAATCCGGCCTCAGACACTTGTTGTTATTATATATATATATATAATACATATATATATAAAACTGTGTAACACATTACTGTATTTCAATATAATCAGTTTCCTTTGTAATTCTTTACATTTTATTTTTGCATTTAAAAACATTATTCTAACTAGAGGTCTGTGGGTTTCATGGCATTGCCAAGAGGTCAATGACACAGAAAAGGTTAAGAAGCCTTTCACTAAAGGAAAGAATCACATTGCACAATTTCAGCTCTCCCTATCTCCCCCCACCCCCATCTAGACAGTCTATTGGAGTTAATCCCATACTAACAAATTTGTATTGTAAGTAGTTCCCTGTCTTCTTGAAGTAAATAATGCACAGATTTCTAATCATCTACATCTGTCAGAATTTGGTCCATTATTATTATTTTTTTAAACACAGTGGAGGGCGGCTAGGTGGCACAGTGAATAAAGCACTGGCCCTGGATTCAGGAGGACCTGAGTTCAAATCCAGCCCCAGACACTTGACACCTGATGGGTTTGAGACTGTCGGTTACCCTCAACCTAGTTTAGTCCATCTATATAGTTGTTGTTATTCAATCATTTCAGTCATGTCCTACTCTTTGTGACCCCACTTGGGGTTTTCTTGGCAAAGATGCTCAAGTGGTTTGCCATTTCCTTCACCAGCTCATTTTACAGATGAGGAAACTGAAGTAAATAAGATTAAATGACTTGCCCAGGGTCACACAGTTAGTAAGTGTCTGAGGCCATATTTGAACTCAGGTCTTCCTAGTTCCAGGCCTGGCACTCTATCCATTGGCTGCCAACCATATATCTGGTCTGGTCTGGTGAGGTCTGCTTGTTGCTGTTCATCCTGGAAGAAGACCAAAATGACTCTCCTATGTTGGGGTCAAGGTCCAGTGTGTCTGACTGTGGCTGATCAGACCAATATAAGCCTGGAAGGATCTACCACAGGTCTGACACAAAAAGTCCGTATAAACATTTGGAGTGGAGATGGCTCTAAAATTCGCACACCCTACGTTTCTTTGGAGTTACTGTGATTCTGCTTTGCTCATAGGGAACAACTAACTCCTTCTTTAAGGCAGGCACACCACGCTGGGCTGTCCTGTGCCTGGGCTTCCCATGTCTCCCAATTGATTCCAAATTTCTTCAGAGAGATTTTGAGAGTGTCCTTGTATTGCTTCTTCTTACCTCCATGTGAGCGCTTGCCTTGTGTGAGTTCTCTGTAAAGTAGTCCTTTAGGCAAACATACGTTTGGCATTCAAACTATGTGGCCAGCCCATTGGAGTCGCACTCTCTGCAGCAGAGTTTGAATGCTTGGCCGTTCAGCTAGAGAAAGGACCGCAGCGTCTGGGACTTAATCTTGCCTGGTGATTTTCGGGATCTTCCTGAGACAATTCAAATGAAAGTGGTTCAGTTTCCTAGCATGGAGCTGGTTTACTGTCCGGGTTTCACTGGTGTACAACAATGAGATCTGCACAACAGCTCTGTAGACCTTCAGTTTGGTAGTCAGTCTAATACCTCTTCTCTCCCATGCCTTCCTTCGGAACCTCCCAAGCACTTAAGGGTAGCTCTGGTAACTCGTGTGTCAACTTCATCATCTATATGGATGTCTTTGGAAAGTACATCGCCAAGGTAAGTGAACGTTATCTGCAGCATTCAAAATTTTTCCATTTGTCGTAACCAATGGTTCCACATATAGATGGTGTTGTGCTGGCTGGTGGAGCACCTGTGTTTTCTTCATGTTAATTGTTGAGCCAAAATTCACACAAGCAGCAGAATCGATCCATACTTTGTTGCATTTCAGCCTTAGAGTCTGTCTCTCTGTCTCTCTCTGTCTTTCTCTGTCTCTCTGTCTTTGTCTCTTTCTCTCTCTCTCCTTCCCCCCAGATACATATATACATATATATGTGCATGTGTATAGACATATACCTCTCCAGGCCTCAGTTTCCTTCTTTGTAAATTGGAGTAATAAATTCACCTATCTGTTGAAGCCTTTCCAGATCCCTCTTAATACTAGGACTTTCCCTTCAAAACATTAGAAAGATAACTATAACCCCTCAGGAGTACTCCTAGAACCCCGAGGCAGAGATATAGTCAACAGTGACTCTGGCTTCCTTGTTTCTTACAAAAGTAGTTCTACTTCCCAATTCCAGGAATTTTCATTGGCTGTCTTCCATGCCTGGAATCTCCCACAACTGGGCTAAACCTCTTGGCTAATTCTAGTGCCTTCCCTCTGTTTATTATCTCCTATTTATCCAGTGTCAGAGTTGTTTCCCTCTATTAAAATGTAAACTTCTGGGGCAGCTAGGTGGCGCAGTGGATAGAGCACCGGCCCTGGAGTCAGGAGTACCTGAGTTCAAATCCGGCCTCAGACACTTAACACTTACTAGCTGTGTGACCCTGGGCAAGTCACTTAACCCCAACTGCCTCACTAAAAAAAAAAAAAAAAAGAGAGAGAATGTAAACTTCTTACAAGGGCAGGGACCCTGTTGCCTTTCTTGGTACCCCCAGAAGTTAAACAGTATTCAAGCAGCATAAAGTAGGTGCTTAATGAAAGCTTGTTTTGTTTTGGTTTTGGTTTTTGTCATGGTTTGTTGATTTTTCAGCCTCCTGACTCCATTTGGGGTTTTCTTGGCAAAGATCCTGGAGTGGTTTGCCATTTCCTTCTCCAGCTCACTTTACAGATGAGGAAACTGAGGCCAACAGGGTTAAGTGACATGCCCAGGGTCACACAGCTAGTAAGTGTGTGAGGTAGGATTTGAACTCAGCTCTTTCTGACTCTGAATCCAGCATACTATCCACTGAACCATAGAGATGCCACCTAACTCCATGGCACTGCCTACATTGTGGGTCCCTAAACTTTGATAAAAGAGTCAGGGTGTGTATTTCAGACAGGGAATAGGCTTTGGATTCAGGAAGATTCAAGTTTAAGTCTTGTCTTTGACACCCCATTAAACTCTGTGCCCCAGCCACTTGATTATAAATTACAGAACAGATGGCAATCTATATTGGTAGAGAAAGTTTTCTTAATAGAAGCTCCCTATATTAGTGAAATCACAAGTTTGTGTGTGTGTGTGTGTGTGTGTGTGTGTGTGTGTGTGTGTGTGTGTGTGTTGGGAAACCTCATCCATCCTACCCTCTCTTTCTGGGTGGTTGTGACTACATGGCTTGGAAACTCTTACAAACCTGCCCAGAACAGAAGGGTGTGATCCTGAAGCCTGGGTTTTAGATTCTCTCCTTGGTACCAATTCATCTACTCGTCTCAACCCTTAGATATGGGTGCCCCATGGTCACTATGGTTACAGAACTAAACTGGGTATGAATTCAGTTTGATGTCCTAACTTGGGTCCAACCTCCATTTCCTCATGCAACAATTATCCTCCTTACCAGGACAACATTGTACACAGTAATAGCAATATTGTGCAATGAGCAACTGTCAATGGATTAGCTTTTCTCAGCAATACAACAACTCAAGACAATTAAAAAGGATTCAGTATGGAAAGTGTTCTCTACACCCAGAGAAAGAGCTGATGGATTCTCAATGCAGATCAAATCATGTTGGGGTTTTTTCCATGTTTTTTTCCCTTTTGGTCTGTTTCTTCTTTAACAACATGACTAATATGGAAATATGCCTTACATAATTTCTCATGTATAAACTATATCAAATTGCTTATTATTTTAGGGAAGAAGGAGGGGAGGGAGGGAAGGAAAACCATTTGGAACTCAAAATTTGTAAACATGAATGTTAAGAATTGTGTGTGTTTATGTGTGTGAAAGTTAAAAAAAAAAAAAAAGAATTATCCTTCTCTCCCATTCTGGGATTTTCCTAATCACCATCATGTGCAAATTCTATCCTTGGTAGGTTCTAAAATCAACATCTGTGGCCAAGAATATGAAAATAAAGTTTATGAAGCATTTGACAAGATTCTACACGTGAAGTCAACATTTGTCTTGATACTTAATGATTTTGGCATGAAAAATGGGCATAGGATGAAAACTATATTGGAAAATATTCTTTCAGGATCAGAAAATAAAAGAAGCCAATGGCATATAGACCTGAGTTCAAATCCTGTCTGAAGCACTTCCTAGCTGTGTGATTCTGGGCAAGTCTCTTAACCTCAATTTCTTATCTATAAAATGGAGATGATAATAGTACCTCCCTCATAGAATTGTTGTGAGAATTAAATGAATTAATAATTGTAAAATGCTTAACACAGCCTTTGGCCATGTGTTATATAATTGTTAGTTATCATTATCATTATGTGCTACTATGAATATTTTGGTATATGTGCCCTTCTTTTTGTCTCTGATATCTTTGTGGTCTATGCTTAGTAATGGGATCTCCGGATCAAAGTGGATGAACATCTTAATCATATTTCTCTCTTTTCTTTTTAAAAGCATGATTCCAAATTGCTTTCCAAAATGGTCAGACCAATTCAGAGCTCTCACAGAGGGTGATTAGTATCATGATGATGCCGGTCTTTCAACAGTTCCTCCAGCATTGACTATTCTATCTCTTGTCCATGAATACCTATCCTATTTCCCTTCCTCAATTAGACTGCAAGATCCTTGAGGTCAGGGACCACATTTAATTCAACTTTTTATCCCCCTGAGCAGCATCTACTATAGTGCTTTGCATACAGTTAAATTGCTCTCTCTCGGGCTCTCTCTCGGGCTCTCTCTCTCTCTCTCTCTCTCTCTCTCTCTCTCTCTCTCTCTCTCTCTCTCTCCCCACCTCTCCCTCTTCCTCTCCCTTTCTCCCTCTCTCTCCCTCTCTTTTTCCTCTCCTTTCCCTCCCCCTCCCTCCCTTTCTCTCTTTTTCTCTCTCTCCCCACATGTGCATATATGTATGTATATATATATGTGTATATCAAGGATATATACCTACACATTTAGTGAATTGACATACAATTTATTTTGCTGAAAGCTGGTTTAAAGGATTGGGGTTGGGGGCCAAGGGTCAGAGCCTCAAAGTATTCTTTTTCCTGTTGCTATTATACAGAGATTTTAATTATAATGGCATTTGTTGTGACAGTCTGACCTGTCAGTTTCAGTTCCACCATGTTCATTGGTGCCCTACTGGTGTGGGAAGCAGTAAAAGATCTCCCAAAGCCTTAAAGCTGAGACTTTTCTTTTCTTTTCTTTTTTTTAAAATCAGGACACAAAGAGGATTTATAGAGAGAGGAGTTTCTTCATTTTTATAGGCTCTAATTCAACATTTGATTGAAAGCAGCTTAAGCCTATGCACTCCTTCTAAGAATCGTGTCTTTAAAGGCACAAAATTAAAAAACAGGGGAATTACCAAAAGAAAAATAGAATTCTATTGAAATGCAGTTTTCAAACTGTATTTACCAAGTTCCCAGACCCCAGGTTAAGAAGCCCTGACTTATAATACATTTGGCATGATTCAGCCTTTTTTGATGATCATCAATTTGCAAAGCATTAGCCACAAAAGCACAGCTTTAATACATAAAACAGATATTAAAGACATTGTATGGTTCACATCATACAATGAGAAAGGAAAATTACCAGGAGAAAATGATAAATGATCCCATATCTGTAAGAACACTGAAATAAAAATCGTAAAGATTCACTATGAAACATTCTAATCTTCTTGGTACCTAGGATGTCTTGGTTGGAGTCCAGTAGGGTACTGGCTTTTTGTTTTTCTTGCTTCATCATCATGAGGATTAGAAATCAGAAATATGCACAAGATCTGGGCAACTTAATCTTTTTTTGTTTGTTTTGTTTTTGTTTTTGTAGGGCAATGAGGGTTAAGTGACTTGCCCAGGGTCACACAGCTAGTTAAGTGTCAAGTGTCTGAGGCTGGATTTGAACTCAGGTCCTCCTGAATCCAAGGCCAGTGCTTTATCCACTGTGACACCTAACTGCCCCTGGGCAACTTAATCTTACCCTCCAATTTTGAAAAACAAACAAATGAACCTGTTCATCTTCCTGATGTCATGTTATAATGCCCTCTGATGCATTTTGTTCCTTCCCTCATGGAAATGCATTGGAGAGCTGATGTTGTTGGACTTGGGGAGACTTGTCAGAGATGGGAGGTGTAGAATGGAATTTATAGAGAAACAGAATCCCAGAATTGGATAGGACTTCAGAGGTCATTTAGTCCAACGTCCCCACTCAAAGTACAGATGGTTCGCCCTTCCTCCTCTCCCATTTATTTTCCAGGTACATTTTGTCATCAGATTATAACATTATATCATCATATTATAACATCACTGGAAGCTACAAGAAGGAAAACAGACTTCAGTTATATAGTTCTTCTTCTTCTTCTTCTTCTTCTTCTTCTTCTTCTTCTTCTTCTTCTTCTTCTTCTTCTCCTTCTTCTTCTTTTTGGTGAGGCAATTGAGGTTAAGTGACTTGCCCAGGATCACACAGCTAGTAAGTGTTAAGTGTCAAACCGGATTTGAATGCAGGTCCTCCTGAATCCAGGGCTGGTGCTTTATCAACTGTGCCACCTAGCTGCCCTATATAGTTCTAATACAACTGATTGGAACCAATCAATCAACAAGCATTTATTAAGTTCTTATAATGTGCTAGGCATGGTGCTAAATGCTAAAGATTCATCAAGGAAATTACATTCTAAGAAACAAATTCATCTTGTCTACTTGAGAGGCACAGGAGTTCTTAAATTGGGGTGCACAAACCCTCTTGTGGTAGCTAGGTGGTGAATTGGATAGAGCACTGACCTTGAAGTTGGGAAGACCTCAGCTCAAATCTCACCTTAGACAATAGCTATGTGACCCTGGGCAAGGCACTTAACTCCAATTGCCTTAAACATCCAGGGCCATCTCCAGTCATCCTGATATCCATCTTGCCACTGGACCCTGATGACTCTGGAGGAGAGAGTGAGGTTGGTGACCTCCCTCACTTAAATCCAATTCACTGAATGTCATGACATCACCCCAATGTCACGGTTCTCTTCAAGAACAAAGGACAAACAACAACAACAGACCCTCTTGGAGTCCATGAACTTGGATGGGGAAAAATGTATATCTTAATTTCGATAAAATGGGTTCCCTCTGTAATTCTTTCTATTCTATTTAACCTGGCTGGGGAAAAAATTACATCTGTATTTTAATGTAATTTTTCTCCTCTGTAATCATATGTAATTTGTTTTATGCATTCAAAAACATTCTGTGAAGAGGCCTGTAATTTTTGGCAGACTGCCAAAGGAAAGAATCCATGACCCAGAAAAAGGTTAAGAACTTCCAGTAGAGGGCAAAGAGCATTGGGGTCAGAGACCCCCAGAGAGAGCTGAGTTTTTATTTCAGATATTTATCAGCTCTGTGACCATGGGCAAGTCACTTAAGTATATGGAAGCTCAGCTTTTTTCTCTATCAAAGAGGGACAATAATACCTGTGCATGATCTGCCCTACAGGGATGTGTAAGGTTCATATATGATAATATCGTGCCAAGCACTTTGCTAACATGCAAGCCCATATAAATGTCATATATGCACAAAAGCATTTATTAAACACTTACTGTGTACCAAACACCATGCTAAGTGCTGGGGACACAAATTTTGCATTTGCAATATACAAGACTGCAAAGCAGTTTGCTTTCAGAGAGCTTCCATTCTAATGGGGGCTTGGGGTGGTGGGGTGGGGAGAGATAAAACATATAGGTGAGTGGTAGCCAAGGAAGGGCTTCTGTGCTTGAGAAGTCATAGGGATGGTGAGTAGAGGCATAGAGGAAGTGATTGACAGGTCCTTTCTAGTGCCAATGGCAGTATTAATTTGATTACAATTCCAGTTAATTAGAGTTCTGGCTGGAAGGTGTGTTTAAGGGTGGGGGTGGGTAATAGCATGTGTGCAGTAGCTGGGAAGATGGCAAGATACAGTGCCCAAGAGGTTGTAGCAGTGGGCAGGGCAGATGGTAAGAAAATAAAGAGGGTGGCATGTGAAGTGCAGCTGGTGCCAACTAGATATAAAGGGCAATGTGACATACTTGCCTATAAGGATACTGAGAGTTTCAGGATAGAATTTCCAGAGCTGAGAGGAAGAACACAGCATCAGGGCAGATGACAAGGTCCAGTCTGTGGTGTCACACAGGTGGATGGTAAGAAAATGGCCCTGGTGAAAAGTTATCATTACTTTAGGTCAAATAACCACTTTGTGCATTTAATCTTCCATTCCACCCATTCTCCTACTGACTTCCAACTGGGCTGACTGGGTTTCTAGCTAAATTGACTGAATTCACTGGTTATATTGCCATTAGAGAGACATAAATACAGTCTAATACCTTGTTCACTTTTGTAATGAATTTTCAAGGCTCTGTTTTGAATGACATATGAGCTAAAGTGTTAGCACATATAAATTAACAATGTGAAAAAATGATTTGAACTTTTAAAATTACTGCAGGGAAGGCAAAGTGGAATGGGTGAAAACATGGCTAGAGACTCTTCTCTATAGAATAATAACTCCCTCTCCCCCCCCATTTATATAGTGCTTTAAGGTTTTCAAAATGTTTTCCCTACAATAACCCTGGGAGATAGGCAGCACGAATCTTTTTTTTCTTTTTTGTGGGGCAATGGGGGTTAAGTGACTTGCCCAGGGTCACACAGCTAGTACGTGTCAAGTGTCTGAGGCCGGATTTGAACTCAGGTACTCCTAAATCCAGGGCCGGTGCTTTATCCACTGTGCCACCTAGCTGCTCCGGCAGCACAAATCTTACAATCCACATTTATAGAGGTGAGAAAACTGGAATTTAGAGGAGTTAAAAAATTTTCCCATAGCTGTGTAGTGGAAAGATGTCAGATAGGGATTTGAATTCATCTTTCCAGATCCGAAATTCAGTGTTCTTCTCCATATATCTGTATTGCTTCTCACCAATCTAACTGATAGGTTCAGATGATCTGATGGCTTCTTCTGGTTTAATTGGACAATCTAAAAGGGTAAAGAACTTCTTTGGTTTAATTTGGAAGAAAGGCATGAAAGATCTCTAGAAAGCTCCCAAAAGTAAAATAGGTGCTTCTCTAAAACAGAGATGTTATTCTCCTTCCAGAAATGGATTCATTGCTTGGAAGCAAATATAATATCTGCTGAGTATCTAATTGTGGAAGATTGAATCCTGGAAGTGAAGGGAGCCATACAAAAGAAATAAATGACAAGTCCCTTTCCTTCCTAGATGTGGCCTGAAAATCTTGTGTTGGTTCCCCCCAGTTCCTCCCCTGCTGATTGATAGAATTTCTGTTATATTTGAAACCCGCTTTACTCACAGGGCCACCATCTTAGTTCAGGTCCTCATTATCTTTCTATAGTCTGAGGACCATTGTAGCAGACTCTTCCTAATTGATCTCCCTACTTCCAGTCTCACCACCCCCCCCTCCATCCATCCTCCCCATGACTGCCAAAGAGGTATTCCAAAAGTATAGGTCTGACCATGTCAGTCCCTTCCTCAAAAAAGTACCAATGGCTCCCTATTGGCTCTAAGATAAAGTACATACGCTTTTGCTTGGTGTTGGAAGCCCTTCATAATCTGCCTCTGGCCTACCTTTCCAGACCAGTTATATCTTCCTCGCTTTCATGCATTCAATGATACAGGAAACCTGGCCATTTTGCAGTTGCTCTCATATACAACACTCCATTTCCATTTCCATCAAATAGGATGTTTGCCATGCTTGGAACATCCTCCTTCCTCACCTCTTCTTAGAATTCTTAGAATTACTAACTCCCTTCAATGCTCAGCTCAAGTAACATCTCCTCCATAAGGCCATTCCTGGTCCATCCTAATGATAGAACTGTCTATGCCTATGTCTGTCTATTGTGAAAAAAAATAATGGGATTTGGCAGATGCCCAAAGGCCCCACCTGGAGATTGATTTAGAATTGATTGAATTAAGTGAGACTGACTGAGAGACTGACTGATAACCCACTTAAAGTTAATTAAATTGAAACCACACCTGGCTGGTCCTAAATAGGGTATTGTTCTCAGAAGCTAAGAACTTTGAACTCAACAACAAGACTACCCTAAAGTCCAGTGAACCAATATAACCAATCAGCTTGAAAGATAGCCCCTTCCAGGGGAGGGAGACAGGAAGTAGGAAGTGAGGCTGGCTCCCTGGCTCTGTCTCTTTCATTCAGGAAGGTTGTGTTGATGGTGAAGAGAAGGAGATTCCTTCTGCAGGCCAGTCTGAACCCTAGGGTAGATAGCTTGCTTTCTTTTTTTTTCTTTTTTCTTTTTTAATTTTTTTTAGTGAGGCAACTGGGGTTAAGTGACTTGCCCAGGGTCACACAGCTAGTAAGTGTTAAGTGTCTGAGGCCGGATTTGAACTCAGGTACTCCTAACTCCAGGGCCAGTGCTCTATCCACTGCACCACCTAGCTACCCCTGTTTCTTAATTTACTGAACTCCATGTGTTCTTTCTTTACTAATATCTAATATACTTTAATAAATGCCTAAACTGTTGCTGAAGCTTCTAATTTATAAGTAAATCCTAGCTAGTTTCTCCTCACACTGGGGGTAGAAAAAGATGACCACACATTAGATTTTAAATGTCACACTATGTCTGTGTCTATGTATGTGTGTGTATATTTGCGTGTGTGTGTGTGTGTGTGTGTGTGTATTCACTTTTTTCCTCCAATTAGAATGGAAGCTCCTTTATTTTGTCTTTGCATGCCCAATGCTTAGCATAATGACTAGTGCATAATAGGTACTTAAGAAATACCTATTGATTGCTTAATCATGTTAGTTGCCTCAAAGCTTCTTGGGTTTAGTTTTTTGGTAATTAGCTTCTCTTCTTATCAATAATAACCAATTAAGTGATTCACTAAATATTGATTAAACAATTAAACATTTATTAAATTCTTCCCCAGTGATAACCCTTTATTGGAAACTTACAGATGGACAAATAAAAATCTTATAGGATAGAATGGCATCTGAGGGATTGCAATCTGCACCAGAGGATAAACCCTTACAAAGGGACTTAGATCCTTCTAAGAATCTAAGTAAAGTATTATGTGAAAGTGATAATAAGATGACATAAAACAGTGTGTGTGCTTCAGAGCTTATAAATCTATCATGTGATAGTCTCTCATATAGAAGAACAAGGGATAGCTCTGGAACCAAAGGACTTGAGTTCTGATTCCCCTTGAAACTAACCTTGAATAAGTTGTCTAACCTCCTTAGCCTCATCTGAAAAACAAGGGGGTTGGACTACATGAGTTCTACATATTTCTCTAGTTCCATGTTCCTGTGACCTGAATTCAAACTGTTTACTAGGTGACCCTGGGTTGGTCAACCAGTATAAGTAACCCTTCTCGGTCATAATTTCCTCATGGATAAATGAGTGGCTTGGCCCAGATTAGCTGTAAGGTTCTTTCTATCTCTAAATCTGTGATCCTAGCATCTATCATATTTTAAAACATTGAGAAATATTTTTACAAGTCTCATAACATTTCTATACTCATTCTACCAATTTGTGAATGCGCTCTTTTTTGGGAGAAACATAAAAACATGGCTAGAGACTCTTCTCTATAGAATAATATCCCCTCCCCCATTTATATAGTGCTTTAAGGTTTTTGTTTGTTTGTTTGTTTTTGGTGAGGCAATTGAGGTTAAGTGACTTGCCCAGGGTCACACAGCTAGTGTCAAGTGTCTGAGGATGGATTTGAACTCAGGTCCTCCTGAATCCAAGGCCAGTGCTTTATCTACTGTGCCACCTAGCTGCCCCGCTTTAAGGTTTTCAAAATGTTTTCCCTACAATAATCCTGGGAGATAGGCAGCATGAATTTTATAATCCACATTTATAGAGGTGAGAAAACTGGAATTTAAAGGAGTTAAATGATTTTCCCATAGCTGTGTAGTAGAAAGGTGTGAGATAGGGATTTGAAC
Source organism: Dromiciops gliroides (assembly GCF_019393635.1). Classification (NCBI taxonomy): domain Eukaryota; kingdom Metazoa; phylum Chordata; class Mammalia; order Microbiotheria; family Microbiotheriidae; genus Dromiciops; species Dromiciops gliroides. The sequence continues at coordinate 269,387,207 of NC_057865.1, read as the reverse complement.
TGGGTCTCTTTGTCTTGTTGAGGCCGGAATTGCAATGGCCACTCATGGACTCAATCCTATATACTGTTTGGTCCAGTAGTCTTGACTGATCCATTTCTAGCCTGGGCTGATTTGTCTTCCCTGACCTCACCCTTGAGGGTTCATCATATTGGTGCCATATTTAGAACTCAATTGGCCTAGCCCACTGCAGCTGAGAACACCTGAGAGGTAGCAGCCTTGACATCCCAAGTAGTAGATAATACAAAGGCACAACACCATATCTTTACTTCCCCACCCTTGCCCTTTCATTTTTTTTATACAAGTACAAAATGACTCTTGTCTCAGAGGGAAATCTGGAAACACTCTCCAAGTTACTTGCTATTCCTACTCAGATTGGATCCATTCTGTTCTGCCTTTCCCAGGTGGTTATGGTTCAGCCCCTCTATTTTCTCTGGCATTTGATACCTCCAACTGACATTCTTTTCAGATTGTACCCCTTGCTTCAGACAAGGATGCTCTGTGGCTTATGTTGTAGATTTGTAAATAATTCAGCTAATCGAAGGTGAGGGTGATAAGCTCAATCAGAAGAAAAGAAACACCCTTCCATGTGATGGCTATATTTAAGAATTATGCTTTTTAAAAAAGAAAAAAAAAAGGAAGCACCCTGAAGAGAAATAATCGACAATTATGTTACCAAAAACAAACAAAAAAACCCCACAAACAAACAAAACAAAGAAAACAAGGACAAGGAGGGAAATTGATGAATAGAAAGATAACTGAAAATTCTGTTAAGGAATGAGTCTGAGTGACTAAATTGTATTTAATGACAATTTGAAAGATGGCCAAATAGTAGCTTGTGGGGTTTGTGTATTAGGTGTTAGCATATTATCAAAGGCAGTAGCAGGTCAAACAACCGAAGTATAAAGTATAAATTTGCCATTTACTTTTCATTTGCTCAGGGGATAGATTAGCTTCTAATAGCTTATGTCTAAGGTCTGGTCTATATAAATGATATGTAGGATGGATTCAGTTGATCACTTCCCTCAGAGACTTTTTCAAAGAACCATAAATTTAGAGCTGAAAGGGACATTAGAAATCACCTAGACCAATTCCCTTGTTTTACAGATGAGGAAACTGAGGTCCACAGAAGTGATTTGCCCAGTCACACAGAGAAGTAAGTGACAGAGCTGGGATTTTACTTCTACTGACCCCAATGCCATTACTTTTTCTTCTGTCATGTTGACTTTTCAGTTCTCTGGAAGCAACAGTATTAAATAAGTGCCCAGTGTGATCCATCAGTCATAAAAGCTAATGAATGCTCCCTGAGGCTTCATTGAGGTTGTAATGACCAAGATCAGAGAGGTGATCACTCTTCTGTTCTGTGTGCTCTATTAGACAACACATAGAGCACTATATCAACGAATTGGATATCATGGAAAACACCAGTGACTTAGTGAATGCCGTTGATGGTATGCTTATCAAATTTGCAGATGCCACAATGCTGAAAGGGATAGTTGGGGAGGTTTCATCTGCTCAGATGTATCTGTTTAAGTACACATCGTCTTTCTCCAGCCACAGAATATAAGCTTCTTGAGGGTAGGGACTATTTTTTTGCCTTTGTGTCCTTAGCACATAGCAGAGTGCCTAGTAAATACTGCGTGCTTCATAAATGTTTGTCAATGCATAGACTGACGTTGTGGAGGTGATTCTTGGTCAGTTACAGATTGAAATATATGACCTTGGGGATTCCTTTCATTTCAGAGATTCTGTGCTTATTTCTATATTCTCACCATGGCTCAATGAATTCAGTACCTAGCTCACAGTCTTTCCTCCCCAAATCTTGCCTTCATACCAGGGGAATTCCAAATACTCAAAATTTCCAGGTCCTTAATCTACTAATTTTTGTTTCATAATATTTATAAGGCACTGTGCCAACCTTAAAACTCTATATAAATGTTAGCTATATCATCATCACCACCACCACCACCACCTCTGTTTCCCATGACCTGCTTCTTCAACTCCATTCCAGCTATACATATATGGTCCTATACTTGATCTTGCCATCACCGCCATATATAACCCTTCTGTGTTCATGAACTCCAAAGTTCCTTTTATCTTACCATAATCTTTTGTCATTCTATCTCTTCCTATGCCTTATGACCCCTTACCTTAGTCTTCATTCTTACCATGACTTCTAATTTCTATATATCCTCCATACTTTACCAGGCCATCACCCTTACATAGCTACACTCTTCTTTTCAGTCTTGACTCTCTTGTGAAGAAGTCAACTCTACACTATCTTCTCTATTCTCAAATTCTTTGGCTCATCCAATAACCTATCATGACTTGCCAAACCTTGCATTATTCCTATCACCTCCCTTTTTTGCTCCTATTCATGTATTGCTGAAAAGAGCTAGACGAAATTATGAAATTGTGCTGACGGAGTCCATTATATATTTATGCTATCTCATTTCAAAAGGGCTCTCAGCAGCAAGGCCAATATTGTATTCTTCTTTAATTGATTCCCTACCCCACTTAGCACAGGGACTGTTCCAGATATTCTGATCTCTTATCAAGTCTCCCACTGCAACCCCTTCCTCCACCCTCTCTGTGAAGACCTGAGAGAAATTATTATTTTCCTATTATGTTAATAACCAATTATTAAATTTGGATGTAGACTTTTCTCCTCAATTTCCCCATTAAGGCTCAGTTCTTGTTAAAAAGTCAGTTTGATTGATTAATAGGATTACTCTTACCCTCAAGGATCATGCTTTTCAATCTTGGGCAGGACCCCATCCAACCAGAATATCTAACTTCTGTTTAGAGAATAAACAGAATCTAGTCCAGTTGTTATCCTAGGGAAAAGAGCCCTTGTCCTTTGTACTCCTCCATTAGAGTTTAGTCTGATGAAGGAGACAACCAGGGGAGTGGTTTAGATGAAGATGGATTCCCTTTTCTAGATTGCTGGAGGTGGCTGAGTCTCATGATTATGTTCTCAGTTCTTTCTCCTTCATTCTCCAAGAGGACCATGACATCAGGAGGTGCTGTAATGACTTGAAGTGAATTGGATTCAAGTGAAGCAGGGCTGTACAAGGTCACTAACCTCACTCTCTCCTCCAGAGCCATCTGAGTCTAGTGGTGAGATATACATCAGGATGACTGGAGATGGTCCTGGATGTTTAAGGCTATTGGGGTTAAGTGACTTGCCCAGGGTCACACAAATATTAAGTATCTGAGATGAGATTTGAAATCAGGTCCTCCCAATATCAGAGCCAGTGCTCTATCCACTGTGCCACCTAGCTTCTATTATTCTCAGAAGTAGATGAAGACTTTTAGCCTATCTCCTCATTAAATGTCCACCAATCAGGGTTGATTTTCACTTGTCAGGGGCATTCCCTTTCAAAAAGTATTAAAGGCTTTCAGGTTCTTCATGGGTTTGTCTTTGGTTATGGAGAGAAAACACTGACCATCAATTTATTGATTGCTGGCTAGCCTAATTAATAAATTGAGTATCTGTCTCTCAAGGTTTTTCATTCTTCACAGACCTTAACTCACATTTCACCAAAAAAAAAAATAGAGGCCATAATCTGAGAGATCCCTCTTCTCCCTTTCTCTTTATTTCATACTCCTCTAACATCATTCCCAACTATTGACTCTTTCACTCTGCTCTATGATGAAGAGGAGGTCCTTCTCCTTGCCAAGGCTAGTCCTTTTATATGCATGCTTGATACCATCCCTTCCCATCTTCTCCAACAGATTGTCCCCTCCATCATAGACTTTCTCAATAATTTTTTATCTCTATTTACTAGCTCCTTCCTTGTTGCTGTTCAGTTGTTTGCAGTTGTAACCAATTTTCTGTGAGCCCATTTAGGGTTTTCTTGCCAAAGATACTGGCGTGGTTTGTCATCTCCTTCACCTCATTTTACAAATGAAGAAACTGAGGCAAACAGGGTTAAGTGATTTGCTTAGAGTCACACAGCTGGTAAGTGTCTGAGTCCAGATTTGAACTCAGATCTTCCTGACTTCAGGTCTGGTGCTCTGCTCTATCCACTACACCACCTAGCTGCTTGCTAGCTTTCCTAGCCTCAAAAAATGCTCACTTGATACTATCAACTCCACTAACTGTTGTCCTATCTCTTTATTTCCTTTCTCTGCTAAACTCCTTGGAAAAAAAGTCATCCATACCCAGCGCCTCTTTTAAACCCCTTGCAATCCTTCATCTAGCTTCTGATCTCATTACTCAACTGAAACTATTTTCTCCAAAGTTCACTTACATTGCCAAATCTAGTGGCATTTTCTTAATCCTCTTCCTTCTTGATATCTCTGCAGCATTTGACACTTTGGATCACCTCCTACTGGCTATTCTCTCCTCTCTCAGTTTTCATGTTACTCTTCTATGTTGGCTCCTCCTTATCTGACCATTCCTTCTCAGTCTCCTTTGCTGGTTCCTCAGCCTGGTCACACCTCTCACCTGTGGGTGTAACTGCTCCCCAAGGTTCTCTTCAGGGCCCTTTTCTGTTTTCTCTCTCTTCTCTATCACTTGGTTATCTCAGCAGTTCCCATGGGTTCAATTGTCATCTCTATGCAGATGATTCATAGGTTTATTTCTCCAGCCCTTGTCTCTCTTTTAAGCTTCAATCCCTTATTTCCAACTGCCTCTAGGACATTTTAAATTAGATGTTGTCTGGGCATCTCAACATCAACATGTCTCAAACTGAATTCATTATTTCCCCCTTCAAATCATCCCCTCTCTGAACTTCCCATTTTTATTTATTTTTAAAATACTAATAAACATTTTTATTTAAATTTTTGAGTTCCAAATTCTAACCCTCTTTCCCTCCCTCCCTTCTCCTCCTCCCTGAGGTGGTAAACAATCATATAGGTTATACATATTTAATTATGTAAAACATTATCATATTAGTCATTTGAACTCATTTTTGCCACTCCTAATCAACCAGGTTCACATCCTTATTTTCATCCTTAGTTCTTCACTCATGTCACATATCTAGTCCACTGCCAAACCTTGTCATTTCTACCTTTAGCGCTTTCATATAAATTTCTTTATTTCCACCCAAATAGCCACCACCCTATTTCAGACCCTCATCACTTTTTCCTGGTCTATTGCAATAACCTCTTAAATGGTCTTTCTGCCTCAATTCTCTTCTAGGCTATAGGTTTGCCTTATCCATTGTCCACCAAAGGCACACCTACAGTTTCTACATATAGCTTTCCTATAACATCCTACCTAAAGTGGGCTGTGAATTCTTTTTGTTTGTTTTTTCTGGGCAATGAGGGTTAAGTGACTTGCCCAGGGTCACACAGCTAGTAAGTGTCAAGTTCTGAGGTCAGATTTGAACTCAGGTTCTCCTGACTCAAGGGCCAGTACTTTATCCACTGTGCCACCAAGCTGCCCCCTCTCTGCCTCAGTTCGCTTCCTCGTTCCAATCCACCCTCCACACAGCTGCCAAAATGGTTTTCTTAATTTGTAGGTTTAACTGTGTCACTCTCATACTCACAGTCACTCCTTATTACCTCTAGGATCAAATGTAAAGTCATCTGTCATTTAAGGCTCTTTACAAACTACTCCCTTTTAAGCATTCCAGTCTTTTCACACTTTATTCCTCTCCACACACACCATATTATCCATTGATATCAACCTACCTGCTATTCCTCCATCATATCATGATCTCCTGTTGCTTTTCTTTTGCACTAGCAATCTCCCATATCTTGAATGCCTACCTCTTGACAGCTTTTGACTTGACAGCCTTCCTTTAATGCTAACCTCAAATCCCATATTCTGCAGGAGGCTTTTCCTGATCCTCCCAGCCACTTGAGCACTCTACTCTGATATTACTTTTCATATCTGGTGCATATATACATGTCTCGTATGTTAGGATTTATTTGTTGTATCCTCCATTGGAATGTGGAGTGGAATTTGGAATGCCCCTTGAGGGCAAGGGCTGTTTTATGGTTTTTTCCTCCTTTGTATCCCCAATGTTTAACCTAGTTCCTGGCACATAGTAAGCATGTAGTACATGCTTGTTGAATTCATTGATTGATGTCTGCATGACAGCAAATTGGATGGACCATATATCCCTCATCCTTTGTGATTGTCTTCCTTTGGCATCCAAGCCCTTCATAACCTAGCCCCTTCCTACCTTTCTAGGTTTCTTAAACTTTATTCCCCAACACATACTCTTCAATCCAGTGCTGTCCTACAAAGAAGACTCTCCATCTCTTGACTCCTGTTTTTCTAGACTAATTTATCCCACTAGTGAGCATTTTGAATAATAGGGACCCCACAAAATGTAGAATGACCTGCTTTTAACCTTGTCCATTTAGCCTTCTAAACTAGTAAAAAAGATTCTACCAGAGAGTTTCCTAGTAAGTGAAAGCCCCCTGATAAGGAACAGTAAAATACAAATTGAAACTAAATTCTTTTTTTTCTTTTTTCTTTTTGCAAACATAAAGGGGGAAAAAGAAGATTTTGTTATTTTAATCACACTATGTCTTTATGCTTGCCATGGGCTGTCCTGGAGGCTACTACCCATTACACTGTTTGAAAATGAAATGATATTTTCTTTGAAGAATAAAGTTACAGTAACATTTCTGGATTTGGTGGAATATACTGAAGTGTGCTATTGTCATCACTAAGTTAGATTGTATTCTTTGTAAGCTGTCTATATCACCTAATACATAGAGAATACAGTCATGTACCAAAGTGGATCTGGGGTCTCACTGATGGGGGTTCCCCTCAGACCATGTGAATGATGACCATTCAAGACTCATCTTTTATGAGTGTTGTCCAAGGAATTCCAAGGGACCAACATGATATGCTGGGAACCTTCCTGTTATTCTCTTGATAGCACAAAGGCTGTTCATTAGTTATTTATGTCTCTTACCAAGGAACCAGCCCAATTTCAGTTCATTTCAGTTAAAATTTATTTTTTATTAAAGCCCTACTATGAGAGACAGAATGGGGTCATGGATAGAAAGCCAGAGAGACCTCTGACACAAGTTTACTATTTTGGGGTCCCAGGGCAAGTCACCTCACCCTTTGGTGCCCTAAGCAACTCTCCAAGACTCTTAAGTTGCAGAGGATGTGCAAACCTGTATCAGTAGAGTGAGATACTAAATCAAGAGTTCCAGTGAAGAAGACCAATTAAATCATAAGTCCTGTCCCTATCCTGAGGTGCCAAGAATTGGACTGGGTCCTAGGGATGCAAAGATAAAATGAGAGTCCCTTCTCTCAAAGAATTTATATTCTACTGGTTAGAAACAATTTGTATACATAGAAGTAAATACAGGGAAGCAAGGTGGTGCAGTGTATAGAGTGCTGGACCTGGAATCAGGAAAACTCATATTACTGTTGTTCAGTCATCTCAAAGATCCTGGAGTAGTTTGTTATTTGCTTCTCCAGCTCATTTTTACAGATGAAGAAACTGAGGCAAACAGGCTTATGTGATATGCCTAGGGTCATACAGTGAGTATCTGGAGCCAGATTTGAACTCATGAAGACTCTCAAATCTTTGTCAAGAAAACCCCAAATGGGGTCTTGAAGAGTCAGACATGACTGAAAAACAAAGTAATTTCCAGAAGGAATATAAAGGGTAGTTTAATAATAGGACACATTCCTCAGAGGAATATGGGAAGAGTAGGGAAGAGTGGGTTGTAGCTGAAGAGATAGGGCTGACAGGGATGGGTATGAGGTGACTAGGTGGTATTGTGGATAATGTTGGACTTGGAGTCAGGAAGACCTGAGTTTGAATCCTGCCTCATAGTTGTTGTTTGTCCTTCATCTTCAAAGAGGAACAATGACATGATGGGGTGATGTCTTACCTTTTGAGTAAATTGGACTTCAGTGAGGCAGAGTTGCTCAGTCATCAACCTCTCTCTTCCAGAGACTCTTTCACAGTCATCAAAGTTCAATGGCAGAAGGACAAAAGTCAGGATGACTGGTAATGGCCTGGGATGCAGTGGATGGCCTTGGATTCTTTGATATCTGACCAACCTCCCCAGTGCCTGCTTCAGCCACCTTCATGGCTGTTGGAACAAACTGGGGTATATGGGGTATTCAATAGCACCTCTGGTGTGGGGACTTGCTTAGCTTTCTTCAAGGCTGCTCATCCACCTTAGGTGTTCGCCTTTGCCCAACTTTCACCTGTGGCTCCAAGAAGCTATTAGGAGGCACAGGCTAAACTAGTTTGAGGGTAACTGATGGGCCTTAAATCTGTAGGTGAGTTAGGGGAATGTGTTCCCTAGGCATGTGAAGACTTCCCCCAACAGAATGGGCAGATGAGAACAATTTGTTCCAATGGCCATGAAGGTGGTTGAAACATGCTATGTGGAGGGCATAGAGTTTGTTCAGACCTAGAAGATGTCAAACAACAGTTCAACTAAAAGTGACCCTGGGGGGCGACTAGGTGGTGCAGTGGATAAAGAATCAGCCCTAGGGGCAGCTAGGTGGCGCAGTGGATAGAGCACTGGCCCTGGATTCAGGAGGACCTGAGTTCAAATCCGGCCTCAAACACTTAACACTTACTAGCTGTGTGACCCTGGGCAAGTCACTTAACCCCAATTGCCTCACCAAAAAAAAAAAAAAAAAAAGAATCAGCCCTGGATTCAGGAGTACCTGAGTTCAAATGTGGCCTCAGACACTTGACACTTACTAGCTGTGTGACCCTGGGCAAGTCACTTAACCTCCATTGCCCTGCAAAAAAAAAAAGTGACCCTGGGGGCATAGGGTGTGGAAGAGAAGGGGGAAATAAAATATCCCAGGACTTAATAAAGCTTAGTAAATCTACATTACCCAAATGAGCACAATCTGTAACAAAAATTTAATCCCTAACAAATATTCTCAGTTGCCCTGGATACTTCCAGGTTGTCTCCAACTACAAACCATACTCTCCACAGTTGAATCCAGCTAATCAGCCACATATACTTGAGGAATTTTAATAACAGGAGACATTAAAATTTTTTTTTTTTTACGGGGCAATGGGGGTTAAGTGACTTGCCCAGGGTCACACAGCTAGTAAGTGTCAAGTGTCTGAGGCCGGATTTGAACTCAGGTACTCCTGAATCTAGGGCCCGTGCTCTATCCACTGCACCACCTAGCTGCCCCAGGAGACATTTTAATACTAAGCAAAATATAAATAGGAAGAGATAGCCAAAAACTCACAGAAGGTATTACATTAGTGTTATAGGGTTAGGACTACTGAAGTTTAACCTGGCCAGCTGACATGGGTCTTCTCCTTGAGACACACCTTGAAGCAAGAGAAATAAGCCCATGAGGTGTGGCTGCTGCCATGAGTGGTGTGAGGGGGGTGGAGATGGCTTGAGAGATTGGAACTGACTCTCACCCAACTTCCCCTAGCCACCATCAGTGGGGGACAGTCCACCCTCAGGTGATCACCCCCAATAAGGGAACTTTCCACAATCAGATGATCACCTCATCAGTCCTAAGTATTTGCCTTTCTCCTGTTTGAGGAGATAGGGATCTCAAAGAACCATGTCTCTGTGCCATGTTATCTCCCCATGAGATAAATTCATGGACTTTTCTCTTGGTTCCTTTTCTCTAGCATCTAAATAAAATATATATTTTTTTCTAATTGGCTTTGCGTTGGACAGGGTGCAATTCTTTAAAGAGGAATACAAAAATTTTTTTAAAAAGAGGAATACCTAAGAACCCCAAATCCCCCACTAATTTCCCCTGTAACAAGTAGTAAATGCTTGTGTGATTGAATGCTGCATGGAATCTCTTTTGTCCTGTTGATTTGGATTATTGATGCACGTGCTTCTTTTAGGTAAGGTGGAAAAAGAAAAGCTGGGCTATCCTCCCAACTCTACCACTCATAGTCATTCTTCTAGCCTAGTATAGCTATAAGCTGTGTGACCCTGACCAAGTGACTTAACCTTTCGGTCTCAATTTTCTTATCTATAAAATGGGAATAATAGCCCTTGTCTTAAAGGGTTTTTGTGAGGATCAAATATAAACATATATGTATATGTATAGATATATACATACATATATACACACATATACACACACAAGCCAGCTATTGCTATGATGATGGTGATGACGAGGGAGGAGGAAGTGGTCATCAGAGAATGAAGCTGAAGTTTAAGTAGCCTACTATTCAGAAGCACCCGGGTACCGAGAGGGATAATAGGTCAATGAATTGCTTTGCCCTCCACAGAAACAAAGGTAACATTGATCTAATTAACAGTACCTTAGAAGTAAGTGGACAGGGGCAGCTAGGTGGTGCAATGGATAGAGCACCAGCCCTGGATTCAGGAGTACCTGAGTTCAAGTCTGGCTTCAGACACTTAACACTTACTAGCTGTGTGACCTTGGGCAAGTCACTTAACCCCAATTGTCTCTCTCTCACACACACACACAAAAGAAGTGGTTAGGGTGTGGTTTGTATCTGAGGGATGCAGAGGAGATATCCAGCCTTGGTCTGCCTGATAGGCCAAGAGGGGGTCAGCTGACTCCTGAGGCCAGGCTGTTAGGGATTGATTCTGTTTGTGACCCTCAGTCAGGTCCAGTTCTAGCCCCAGAGCCAAGTAGGTTATCTTCTTTTGTATTTCTAGGGCAGTTAAATGGTGAAGTGGATTGAGCTGGAGGTTGACCCGATCTTCCTTTTGATACTAGCTGGGTAACTCTGGGCAAGTCATTTAATCTCTGTCTCCCTCAGCTTCTTTCACCTATAAAATGGAGATAGTAATATTTACTGCCCAAGGTTATTGTGAGGATCAAATGAAGTAAACTATGTAAAGTGCTTTACAAACCTTAAAGGTATATGTAAATACCAGTGATGGATTTGAGCACATCTTTTTTCTGATGCTTCAGAGTTCTTTGCTTATACCATGTTGTATCTGGCTCACACCCACCACTGCCCTTTGGGCAAGCCTTAGAATCAATCACACAAAGCGTTTTTTAGATAAAAAAGAAAAATCACAGTCCTCCATGTTTACATTAAATCTGATGGGTTCTTCTGGGGGACAGGGGGGAAGCCTTGGAGCTTGTGACTTGGCCACCCTGTTTCTCAGAACAGCAAGGCTGAAAACGTTGTGATTTTTGAGTTCAAATCATGGCAGAGTTCTGGTTCTGCCCTGGGTTAGTGCACAGTGAGAACCCTAACTAGGGATTTTTGCATGCAGGGCAAATACTACAAAAATACCACAAAGTGCAAGTGGTATGAAGTAGAGCACTATTTGGGGTGGGGTGCATAAAAGGGGAGAGAGAGAGAGAGAGAGAGAGAGAGAGAGAGAGAGAGAGAGAGAGAGACAAAGGGGGGGGGGGGAGAGACAGAAAGACACAGAGACTCTCTGGGTCTGGTTTGAGGCCACTACTGGGTAGGCCAGGGTGGAAGGGACTAGGCAGGTGAGAAGCTCAACCCAGCTTTTAATAGCAGAGCCTTCTATTTGAATTTTTCTTGTTAATTTGGTGTTCAACTGAATAATTTCTGCATTTCTAATGGAATAGAAATTCTATCAAGTTCTATACCACAGCTAGGTGGCTCAGTGGATAGAGTGCTGGGTCTGGAGTCAGGAAGACCTGAGTTCAAAACCACTCTGAGACTTAGGTGGGACACTGGACAAATTGATTAATCTGTGTCTGCTCCCTCAATTTCCTCAACAATAAAAAAGGGATCAGGGGGCAGCTAGGTGGCACAGTGGATAAAGCACCAACCCTGGATTCAGGAGGACCTGAGGTCAAATCAGGCCTCAGACACTTGACAGTTACTAGCTATGTGACCTTGGGCAAGTCACTTAACCCTCATTGCCCCGGAAAAAAATAACAATAAAAAGGGCATCACAATAGCATCTACCTTCAAGGGTTGTTGTAAGGATCATAAGAGATATTTGTCAAATGCTTAGCACAGTTCCTGACACACAGTAGCTACTTAATATATGTTTACTCATTTCCCCTTCCCTGTCCCTGATCCCTAAATTCAGTACTCTGGGTCCAAACACCACTGGCCCCACTGTAGTTATGTCTCTGTTGATACTAAAAATATTTTAGAGCAGAAAGACTTGTAGGATGAAGGAAGGGATTGCAATAGTTCAATTAAGCAGTAAATGGGGAACCAGGGTTTGGAACAGTAAAAATGAGGAAAGGATTTTGGGGGAATAGAGATGAGAATTCTTTCTTTTTCTTTCTTTTCTCTTTCTTTCTTCCTTCCTTCCTTCCTTCCTTCCTTCCTTCCTTCCTTCCTTCCTTCCTTCCTTCCTTCCTTCCTTCCTTCCTTCCTTCCTTCCTTTCTTTCTTCCTTTCTTTCTTTCTTTCTTTCTTTCCTCTCTCTCTCTCTCTCTCTCTCTCTTCCTTCCTTTCTTCCTTTCTTTCTTTTGGCTTGCTGACAATTAAAAATGATTGGCTGGTCTTTAGAGATGGAATACTGGTTTGGAAGTCCAGGAAGAGGTCTGGACTTTGGAATGTGTGATAATACATAGAAGAGGCTCATAGTTCATATATTTAGAAATTTGAGTAGCCTAAGAGGAAATCTACATTTAGTTCAACCACTTCGTTAAAAAAGAAAGAAACTGAGACCCAGAGTGGCTTAATGACTTGCTTATGATTATGCAGGTAAGGACAAAGCTTTGGGCAAGATCAGCTTCATGGATGAAGGTAGGAAGCAGAGCACAGCGTTTGAAAGAAGGTTGAACATTTAACAAACACGAGGCGATTAAATTAGAGGCAGGTTGGCTTGGTGAATAAATGGCCTGGAAGACTTCTGGAATCAGTTCCTCCTCTGACACATTTTGGCCCTCGAGATCCAAGCAAGTTCATTTTGAGTTTCTCAGGGTCCCAGGAAACTCTGAGACGGCACAGCTTGGCTGTGTATGTGTGTGTATGAAATCTGCCTTGTTAGAGTTTCCCATGCCAATGAAATTACAGATTCTGTCCAAAATAGAAAACCAAAATCCATTATATAAAAAATAACCATTCCAAACTCCCCTCCCCTGGTGAAGTCTTCTCTTTTCTGGTCGGCTTCAGTTTCTTTTCTGGGTAAGGCTGCGTGGGGACTTGCCAACACCAGGGGCAGGAAAGGAGTGGAAAGGCAGAATGGGAGAGGAGTGGGGAGGAGGGGCAGGAAGGCCAATTTCGGGGTCCTCCATCGGGGGTGGTGGCACAGACCCGCGCGGGTGGCAATCACCAGATCCCGGGCGTCAGGGTGGACGCGGACGCTGCCACCGCTTAGAGTAAGCTGCCTCCTCGCTTAGCTCCGAGCCCCCGGATGCCCCGCGCGTCCGCAGGGGAGGACGAAGCCCTGCCGGGAGCGAACCCCGCTGGGTCCGGGGCGGGTTTGGCTCCTGTATCGGCCTCCGGCCCCGCCCCCGGCTCAGGAGAGGCCGGGGAAGGGAGGGGAGCGCAAGCGCGCCCAGCGCCCTGCGTTTTGCCAGCCCGCCGGAAGGCTCCGTCCGCTTGCTAGTCGGTCAGCTGCCCGCCTACGCTCGGGGGTGGGTGGATGGGTGGGGAAGGTGGGCGCACGCCCCGCCCCATCAGCTCGGATTGGTCGCTGGAGCCGGCTCCGCCCCCAAAGGAGGGTCCGGACGGCCTCTCTCGGCTCCCTCTTCACGCCCGGGGCCGGGAGGTGGCGCCCCCGCCCCCGCTGTCAGTGGCCGCGCGACTGCGCGCTCCCTCCTCGAAGGCCGGCCGAGTGCGGGGCCGTGGAGGCTGCCCGAGCGGCCGCCGCCCTCCTGCCCCGGCCCCGGCCCCGGCCCCGAGCTCCACCATGCTCCGGCGGATCTTGCAGCGGGTAAGAGCCGGGGGCTGTCGCCGCGGCGGGCCCTGGGGCCGGTCTGTCACTCCCCGGGATTAGGCCTCGGAGCGGGGGGCGGGGTGGGGTCGCGCGCCCTCTGAGGTGTGAGGGGGAGGGGCGGGGCGGGGGCGCACGCGCTCTGGGGTGGGTTTGTGGTGGTGGGGCGCGCTCCGGACCCCCTTCGTCCGGGCGGCCGTTACAGCTGCCGTATTTACTACGGTGTCATTGAGAACGTGGCGGCCGGAGCCTGGGAGGGAGGAGGACTAACAAGGGAGGGGGGGAACGGAGGAGGGGTGCGCGGGGGGCGTGGCCTCCAGCCCCGCCTCCCGCTGACCTTTGGGCTCCCGACCCAGGGCGACCCAGCTGGCACCCCCCCCCCCACCTTGGTCCCCCTCCTCGGGCGCTCGTCGTTTCATTCCGGAAAGGACACGTGGGTGGCCGGGCCGGCAGTGACCCCCGGGGTGACGCCCGCGGGACCTCGGGGAGCCCCTTCCCAGTGCCCAGGTGGGCCTCATTCCGGGAGCCCCACGTGCTCCTCCCTCCTTCCCTCCCCGCCCTTCCTCTCCGCGGTCCCCATCGCAGCCCGGTCCCTGGAAGCCGAGGCCCCCCAGATGCTCACCCGGCATCCCGGGCCGAGGACGTCGTCCCAGGGGCTCCCCCGCCTTGCCTCTGTGTCCCCAGGGCTTAGCCTACAGGAAGCACTTATAAAGTGTGTGTGCACTCGCCCCACACTTCGGTCCCTTCGTCCCCCCGCCCCCTTCTCCTGGGACCTTGCTAAGGTGTGTGTCACCACCCAGGCGATAGGAAAATGGGAGCCCAACACCTTGGGGGGCCCTTCAGAGGACAAAAGGAGCGCAGGACTGAAACCCGCGGTTGTGCAGAGAGGGTGGCGACCGAAGGGAGTTGAGTCATCCAGGGTATGGACGAGGGAGGGTTCTAGTTTCTCCCCAGCTGGCTCGCGATGTCAGTGTCATGTAAAACTTAGTCATCTATCAAGGGGAAGTGTGAGCACTAACGCGGCCAGATCGCATAGAGAGGTTCCTGTGCTCTGAAAAAGATGGGTTCAGATATTCTAGTAATAACCAGGGCACGTCCTATCCTCTTCGGTCCAACTGTAAAGACATCTGTGCACAATTTACTCGTAATATGTAACTCATTTTCAGGAACCGGTTGTCTTATGCCTCAGATATTTTTCTTAGGATATTTCTGTAGCTGAAAATTAGTTGGCCTAAGGATCTATGTAAATGTTTAGGATGAAAAGAAAGCGTTTATGCACTTGAAAGGTGCCTTCTAAAAGATATGTGTAGAGAGCTGCCAGAAAATTCGGGATACTTTGAAGTGCTGGTGGTTAATACTGTTAGGAATTCAGGTTGGATAAATTTATTTATTTATTTTCATTGACGATAGGAGGAAATAATTCGTTTTGAAAATTCCAAAAGAAAGCAAGAAATTGGGATTAATTTAAGTAAGCAGATAAGTGTTTTGTGAAGCTATCAAAACAGGAGGAACAACTTGATGAAACCTTTTGATGTAAATTATAGGTATTTCCATTGTGAACTTAGTTTCCACAGCTAGCCATTATTACACTTTGATTAAAATGTAACACTCGTAATTCAGAACTTAATCACATTTTAAATCATCATAGAAACAATCTTTTTTTTTTAACTGTCTGAATTCTTTTGAATAAAAATATAATAATTAAACTACAGTTAGTGTTTACTTTTTTTTGGAAAGCTCTACAGTAGTATTTACAAACAGGTATAACTTGAATCTTTAAATTGTATAACATAGCAAGATTTTTATGGCACCCCACCCTGACAACCTGTTATTTCTCATCAGAAGCAATAAGACATTAGACAAGCTGAAGAGTCAGTGGATTAGACAATATGCTGGAAATGGTCCACATACTTGAAACTGTATTATGCATCATTTTAGTATTGTGGTCTTTGATGACCTTCTTACTTCAGTCAGGATTGTTATTTCCTCTGGAAAAGTACCCTTGAAGAATCGTTTTTAAAAGAAGAAATAAATCTTGTACTTACTATTTATAACTTTGAACCTAACTCCAAAGGTGCTAAAAGGGAATGGGATCTAGGGCTGGAAGAGACTTTAGGTCATTTAGACCATACCATCATTTTATTAATTAGGAAACTGAGGCCCAGTAAAGTTAAAGTGACTTATCTTGAAATCACCCAGTTCTGGGCAATGGCTTATCTGGCATACTATTAGTCAAGCATACAGGCAATCTTACTCCAATCTAATACTGAATTTTATTCTTGTAATTTAAAGAAAATCATAGAATAATAGATCAGGGCAGCTAGGTGGTGCAGCAGATTCAGGAGGACCTGAGTTCAAATCCGGCCTCAGACACTTGACACTAACTGTGTGACCCTGGGCAAGTCCCAATTGCCTCACCAAAAAAAAAAAAAAGAATATAGAATAATAGATCTAGAGCTGAAAAGGTCTTTAGAATTCTGGTTCAGCTTCCTTACTTTATAGATGAGGTGATGAAGTAGAGAGTGGCCTAGTTGGGATTCAGATTCAAGTCCTGTTCAGCATTCTTTTCCATTGCACCATTCTGCTTCCCTAAATGTACCTCTTAATGTATCATGGTACTCATACCTGTTGTGTTACCTATTCAGAGCCCCAGTCTAATTATAGTTGCATCCCACCCACCTAGTCTGAGTGAGGTTTCAGTTTGCCTCCTTGGGCAGCTAGATGGCACAGTTGAAAGGATACTGGGCCCTGGAGTCAAGAGGACCTGAGTTTAAATCTCACCTCAATTGACACTTATTAGCTGTGTGACCCCCCGGGCAAGTCACTTAACTCTGACTGCCCTCAGACTATCTGGGGCCCTCTCCAGTCATTCTGATGTATATCTTGCCACTGGACCCAGATGGCTCTGAAGGTTGTGACTTTGCACAGTCCTCCCTCACTTGAATCCAATTCATTGCAAGTCATGGTCCCTCTCAGAATGAAGCGACAGACATCAATAGTTTGCCTCCTTGTGTTTAGAACCTCTAGTTCAAGTCATTTATAAAAGGCCCAGAACTTTCCAGGTCACTAGCTCTCCATTTTCCATCAGTAACTCTGCCTAGTTTCTCTTGTGTCATGCACAAGTGTGGCAGGTAGAGATACAAATGCAGACATTGACATTTCTACACTTCTAATAGAGAAATATACCATGTTAGTTGATAAATATAGGATATCTTCCAAAGAAATACATTGATTGAGGGGCATTAACATTTGACAGAATCAATAAAGTCCTCTTGAAATAGGTAGTACTGGAAGCTGAGCTTGAAGGGAGCTGGTGGTTTCAAGAGATGGAGATGAGGAAAGAGGACGGTCATGTGCCACTGGCCTGGATGCCAGAGATGCAGTGTTATGTCTGGACAACATCAGCTGACTGGTTCGGATTGTAGAGTGCATGGGTGTGGTAATAGTAATTAGCTCTGAGAGAGGCCAGAGCCAGATTGTCAGGCGTTCTAAGTGCTAAAGAGACACATTTGTACATTATTTTATCCTAGAAACAATAGGAAACCACTGAAGCTTTATGAGCAGAGGAGTAACATGATCAGACCTCTAGTTTAGGAATATCAGTTGAACTACAGTGTGTAGGAGGATTGATGGGAGGAGCGAGAGAGTGTGAAGGCAGGGATCCCAACAAAGCGGGTTATTGAATAGTCCAGAAACAGAGGGTTTGGGAAGGTTGTGATGTGAGTAGAACAAAGGGGACGAATGTGAGAAATGTTAAGGGGATAGAGCAATGAGTGAGAATGAGTGGGCAAGGATGACTTCCAGGTTGTTAACCTTCTAGAAGGCCAGTTCTTGAACACTCAAACTCAGGAACTCTCAAATTTTGAGATTATCCACAAGGTAACCACCTTCCAAGACTGTGAAAAAGTCTGCTCATAAGATCTCTCCTGGGTTACTAACTCGGGTGAATAATAGATTGCTCGCAATTTCGACATGTATAATGAAGGTGGGGGTGGGGGCAGTGAGTGTAGAAGGAAAGATAATGAGTTTGGTTTTGGACATACTGTGTTTGAGATGTCTCTGCCACTTGCAGATTGTGGAAGACATTGACTAGAGCTTGGAGAGAAAGAAATGAGGCCTAAATATTTCAGTTTGGAAGACTTCTGCATGAAGTGCATGGTTGAATCCATGGGAGCTGAGGTCAGTAAAAGAGGAATGAGTGGGTCCAGGACAGAGCCTTGGGTAAATTTACTCTTGACGAGGTATGGCGTGTGTGGATGATGCTTCTGAAAAGGAGACCAAGAAGGAATGCTTCAGCAGGTCCGAAGAGAACCATGACGAAGTAGGTTTATGAAGTCTCAGGGAAGAAAAGAGTCAAACGTAGTAGAGAGTCAAGAAGATGACAGCCATGAAAATGCTACTGGATTCAGCAGTAAAAGAGGTCATTGGCAACGGTGGAGAGTCCAGTGGTCAGATTGAGATTTTGAGAAGTGATCAGCGGGTTGTGGAAGTGGAGTATGGGAGTGTAGAGGAAGGATGATTACTTTGAGGGAGGGAATAATCAAGTGAAGGTTTATTAAGGAGGAGATCTGAGTATGTTTGCAGGCAGCATTGGTAAGAGCCATTGGATCAGGATAGGCTGATGTTAAGGGTTAAAATTCTAGCTAAACTGTCTAAAATATCTAATGAGTGGCCGCCAATAAATTATAAGCTTTAGCAGAGGTTAGACTTTAAGCATTTATTAAGGAGAATAAGAATTTGGTTAAGAGAGAAAAAGGCCTAGATTCCTATCTATTAAGGAGGGAAGAGCACATTTCTAGCTCCCTTCTCCGCCAGAGTCCAGAGGAAAAGAAAGAGAGACCGAGCGCCAGTCTCTTCCTTCCTCCTCCCACTAGTC
This sequence comes from Dromiciops gliroides, assembly GCF_019393635.1. Classification (NCBI taxonomy): domain Eukaryota; kingdom Metazoa; phylum Chordata; class Mammalia; order Microbiotheria; family Microbiotheriidae; genus Dromiciops; species Dromiciops gliroides. The sequence continues at coordinate 269,368,589 of NC_057865.1, read as the reverse complement.
CGCGTCACTTCCTGAAGCCTGGTCTTGCCCTCAAAGACCTTTGCTTCATGGGCAGAACTCTTCTACAGTAAGTATCCAGCAGGTGGCGTCATTCCAATCGTTACACTGAAAATGAGGGAGAGAAGAAATCACCAAAGGGGCAAGCCCTTGGGGCATATGTTGGACAGGGATGGGATTGGGGGTACAAGTAGAGGGACCAAGGACGTTTGCAAGGAGAAGACCATGCTGAGGAGCGACTAGGCCACAAAGGAGATGATTGGGGAGGATGTTGAAGTTATTTAAAGTATGGAATTGGGGGGGGCGGGGAGGGAGCCCTTCGAGGTTGGCCATCTAGTTTTTCAGTGAAGTATATGAGGTAAGATTCTTTGTTGAGAGGAAGGATTGGTGATGTAGGTGATTTGAGAAAAGAAGTTTTGGAAAAGTTTCTTTGGAGAGTGAGATAGTGTTGATGTAAATTCATTAGTGTGGGGCAAAGTGGGCCCACTTGAAATTGGAAAACAAAACCTTGTCAGCATCGTTGTGTGACTTCTAGGTATTCAGCAGGATGGGAACAAGAAGATAATGGTGTTAGATTAAAAAAATAATAATGCTATACTCTGACCTGTGGGCATAAGCCTGCCAGAAACAATTTTGAATTAATTTATGATTGTTCTAATCTCATCTTAACCTCTTACATTCCAGTTTCTGACCTTATTCCACTAAAACTTCTCTCTCCAAAGTTACCAATAGACTCCTAATTGCCAAATCCAATGGCTTTTTTTTTTTTTCATCTTCATTCTTGTTTACCTCTCTCCTCCTACTCCGTCAGGCTAACAACCTGGCAGTCATCCTGGATTCCTCACTTTGTAACATCATTCTGATATTCCTCCCCTCTATCCCCTGCCCCCCTTCTCTCTGACTGTCATCACTCCAGTTTGGGCCCTTTTCACCACATGCCTAAACACTACTATAGTAGCGGCTGATGGGTCTGTCTACTTCAAGTCTCTCCCCACTCCAATCCATCCTCCATTCAGCCACTAAAGTGATTTTCCTAAAGCACAGCTCCAGCCATGTCACCTTGTTGAGAGAACTTGACACCTGGATTAGGGGGCTAGCTCACCAAAAGAATGGGAAGCTCACTGTGAATCTTGTAAAATAAAAAGATTTATTAGTAGAGAGGAATCTATGGCCAGGAGACAGAGTCACTATGGAGACTGGCTCTGAGTGAGAAAAGAGCTGGTCTCTATATGTTTATAAAGAGCTGTTAAAACAACTGGGAGGGGAAACAACTGGGAGAGAGTGTCTGGAGTTTGAATAATGGGTGATCAGTACCCATCCATCTCTTGTATATCATCTTTGTTCCTTACTGGGTACCAGGGTCTTTGTGGTCGGGAGGCGGAGCTGTTTTTCCCTTGGGAAAGTTTAAGGATTCCATGAGGTTAGGGTCTTTGGGCTTCTTGTGGTCTAGTGTCCCACTACAACCTTCCCGCTTAGTAAACTTCAGCGGTTTCCTATTGCCTCCAGGATCAAATGCTCTGTTTGTCCTTCAGAGCCCTTTATGCCCTACTCATCTACCTTTCCAGTTTTCTTAAACCTTATGCCTCCCCTGTCCCCCAGTTTGGAATGCTCTTCCTCCTCCATTCCCATCTACTCACTTCTGTGGCTTCCCTTTAAGTCTCAACTAAAATTCTGTCTTTAGTGGACTCCTTCCTGAACCCCTTTTAATTCTAGTACTTTCTCTCTGTTAATTATTTCCTATTTATCTTGTGTAAAGCTTGCTTGCTTGCTTGCTTTATATCTATTTATTTGCAGGTTGACTCCCTCTTTAGATTGTTCTTTGTGGGTAGGGACTGTCTTTTACCTCTGTTGCCTGAGCACTTATTAGGTGCTTAATAAATGCTTATTGATTCATCTCTCTAAGTCTGGGGGACATTGTGAAGTCACATATTTGTGTGTGTGTGTGTGTGTGTGTGTGTGTGAGAGAGAGAGAGACATTTTGTAGGATTTTTGAAGAATAATTTTAGACTATGATTAAAAAATCAGATGTCAAAATAAGGTAATAGTTAAAATTTTGCTTCATAAAGGAGAACATAAGTCACAATCTTTTAGCACATACACTCAGGTAGAATTGTTCCTGAAACCACTCAATCCCTCCTCTACCACTCCCCATGATCTTTCTTTCTGGCTGGTCAAAGGTAGACTAAGATATTTCCAAAAATTGAAGTAATTTAAGAGACTTCTTTCTTCTATTAGATAGATGTTTTGTCTTTGCAATGTCTGGGGGAAGGCAAATGACCTTAACGAGAAGTATTTCCCAATTTTAGTCAAATTACTACTGCCCTTAGTCTTTTTTCTGGGGCCTTAGCTTTTGTTCTTGACCTTTTAAATATATTCTGAAAAGAAAGGTTAGAGAATAAGGCTGACATTCTCTTTCCTTTTTGTCTCAGAATCCTTTTACCCTCTTTTTAAAAAAAAAACCTTCATTTTATTTATTTTTTATTCTCTTAGTATTTTATTTTTTCCCAATTACATGTAAAGATAGTTTTCTTTTTTCTTTTCTTTCTTTTTTTTTTTTTTTTGCAGGCAATGGGGGTTAAGTGACTTGCCCAGGGTCACACAGCTAGTAAGTGTCAAGTGTCTGAGGCCGGATTTGAACTCAGGTACTCCTGAATCCAGGGCTGGTGCTTTAACCACTGTGCCATCTAGCTGCCCCGATAGTTTTCAATATTCATTTTTGTAAGATTTTGAGTTCTGAATTTTTCTCCTACCCCCCCCCCCTCCTTCCTGAACTCAGCAAGCAATCTGATATAGGTTATACATTACATTCATTCCACATTAGTCATGTTGTGAGAGATGGAAGAATCAGAACAAAAGGAAAAAAGAAAAGACAAGAAGAAGCAACAACTAAAAGAACCACAACATAAGTGTAAATAGTATGCTTCAATCTGCATTCAGATTCCATAGTTCTTTTTCTGGCTGTGGAGAGCATTTTGGCATTGTCTTGGATCACTGTATTGCTGAGAAGAGCTTAATCATTCATATTTGATCATCACACAGTGTTGTTGATACTGTGTACAATGTTCTCTTGGTTCTGCTCATTTCACTCAGCATCCATTCATGTAAGTCTTTCCATGTTTTTCTGAAATCCATCCGTTCATCATTTCTTACCGCATAATAGTATTCCATTACATTAATATACCACAACATGTTTAGCCATTCCTCAGTTGATGAGCATCCCCTCAATTTCCAATTCTTTGCCATCCCTTTATACTCTTAAAAATTATTAAGAGTTTTTGTTTATGTGCGTTATATCTATTGATATTTACAGCATAGTATTATCTTGAAAATAGCTTTGACCTTTTGGACCCCCTGAACCACCTGGGGAGCACTGGGTTCCCTGGCCACACTTTGAGAACTGCTGGTCTAAGGGGAAGGATTTAGTGAAGATCATTGTTTCTTAAGAAGTTTAACTTAGTAGTGATAAGGTAGGTCTGGAAAGGATTACTAGAGAAATATTTATTTCTTAATATTTTCCGTTGAATTTTTTTCAAAAGCAGCTTGAATATTTCTTACATAGTGGGAGTCGTTCAGGATAAATTATCCGGAAAGAGCTGAGCTGGCGATGGGACAGGAGAACAAAGGGCTTTATTTATGATGAAGAATGTCAAGTTTAGCGGGTTAACTAAAGGGTTGAGATTTTGAAAGGTGGAAAGTAAGGCCAGAGCAGCAAATGTCTTGGAAGAACATGGAGGGCTGAGAGCCAGTTAGTGTTTAGCTGTCTCATCTGTCATCTTCCTGTTCAGTTAGGGGATTATGGAGACAGACTCTTTGGGGTTGTGGAGATAAAGGACATGACCTTTCCCCTTGTGAGGCAGGGGTGGAGTGAAGGTACAAATAGAAGAGCCTAGGCTATTGGAGGGAACATCAGTGTGTAAGTTGATATAGATGATTTTTTGTGAATCCTGAAGGTCCCCGTGGAACTCAAGATTCTTTTCATGGTGGAAGTGATACAAAATAAAGGTTTACCTTGAAGAAAATTTGTTAAGGCCTATACTGCATCTCTGGGACCTTGAGATCTAATGGAACGTTGAAGATTCTTTTCCCTACACCTCAGGTGGCTTACCATTAATTTGTAAAGCTGCTGTTCTCTTTGTAGAGTTGCTTCAGCAAAGAATTTTTAATTGATTGATTCACAAGTGCACAACATCATCTTTTCTTTCTGTTGTGCATTTATAGCTTATTTACGGCAATTTTATTAGCACTTCAAAGACTGGAATGGTTTTATTTTTACCTCTATCACCAGCACATAGCATGGTCCAGGAACATGGTAGGCAAGAAATGGTGGTTGCTCTAATTTCTCATTTGTTCCTTACAACACTGTGAGGTAGTTAGTACAGGTATTCATTTCTCCTTTTTGATGAGGAAACTAAGGAAGTTAAGTAATTTGCCCAAGGTCACACAACCTACTGTTAGAGCCAGAATTTGAACTCAAGTTTTGAGATTCCAAGTTAATTTACATCGTGCTTTCTATTACAAATACATCATGCTTCTATGGTACCTCAAAGAGATGTTCCTACTCACGCAAAAGATCCGCATTGTTTATATTGAAAAGAATGTCCCTTCAGGATTCTAAGATAAGCATGGTGTACTGGAGGGGAAGCAAATTTTCCATGAGCATTACTTCCTTATTTCAAAACCTCATCTGGTGGTCAAGACTGTTTTCATTTGTTATTAGAAATAAAGGAGGACCTAATTATTCAATAATTACTTCTTAAACACTTTGTGTTAGGCTCTGGGGTACGAAGAAAGGCAGAAATCTAGTCCTTGTCCTTAAGGATCTGAGAGAGGGAGAGGATTTTATTCATAGAGTGCTGTTCTGTTAAAAAGATGAGAGTGGGGAGATGCATTGTGGTATGTAAGGAACAGTAAGACCACCTGTGTCTCTGGATCACAGGGTATGTGGATTGGAGTAAAGTAGAATCTGGAAAGGTAGGAAGGGGCAAACAGAAGAGTTTAATATTTGACTCAGGAGGTAATAGGGAGTTACTGGCATTTGTAGAGCAGGGTGATGCCATGATTAGACCTATGCTTCAGGAAAATCACTTGGGTGGCCGAATGGAGTGGGAAGACCTGAACCAGGGCAACTGATCAGAAGGCATTTGTCCCAGCAGAGGTGGTGAGGACCTGCCCTTACCTCGGGAGTGGAGAGAAGGGATGTATAAGAGACATGTTGTGAAGATAGAAATAAGAACTGGCAAGAGATTGTAAATGTGGAGTGAGTGTACGTGAGGGGTTGAGGATGACCCTGAGGTTGCAGGCCTGCATAGTTGGGACAATGGTGGTGCGGAAAATAGGGAAGATGATAATGAGTTAATTTGGACACATTGAGTTTGAGACGTCAGAAGGCCATCGGTGATATCAGACAGAAACTCAGGAGAGGGATTTGGTCTGGACTGGGAATTGTGTGTGGAGATGCTCATTGACTCAGTGGGAGCTGATAGCATATATAGAAAGAAAGGAAGAGGCTCCGGATCAGAGCTGTGTAATTAGAGTAACGTAAACACACATGTATATGTATGTACATACGCGCACACACAGGAAGATTGACTAGCAATGTCAACCCAAGCTTAATGGAAATGAACTGAGGCAACCAAGTATTGCCATGCATAGAGTGCTGGACTTGGAGTCAGCTCTCATTTGGGAGCTGTATCACTCCTGGCCGTCATTTAATCTTCAGTAGCTTCAGTTTCCTCATCTGTTAAATGGGGATAATGGCTTCTACTCATAGCATTGTGAAGATCAAAGGAGATAGCATATGTAAAACACATTGTAAATCTTAAAACTCCATGTAATGCTAGTTGTTATTGTTGCTGTTACTATTATTATTTGGATTCTCAAGTATGGGAGAACCTTGTTCTGAATGTTTTGGGTGATAGCTTGAATCATTCGTTGTATTTTTAACTTCCCTGTCAAATTTTTTCCCATGGTACCATCAGATTCCTTGTGCTGAGGATCTATTCTTTCCTTTCCATTTTTATAGCTCTTACTTTGGCCTAGTCTGTCACTTCTGGAGAGAATTACTGCAACAAGGCTCCTAACTGGGCTTCCTACCTCTAGTTAAAAAAAAATCTAATGTATCATACTAACAGCTAAAAATAATATTAAAGCTTTCATCATGTCAGCCTGCTGTTCAAGACCTATTATAGTGCATCACTATTTGCCAGTGAGGCGCTGTGGTGGAATGGAAAAGGGAGCTGTCCTGGAAATCAAAGACCTCAATGGGGCCTTGATAGTTGGTCCCTGAAGAGACAGGCTAGGATAGTGAGAATAAAAGGTAGGACTTGAGTGAGAAGAGATGATTTTAGATCCTGCATCAGACACAGCAGGTGCATTGGGTGTGTGACCATGGCAAAGTCCCCTGCCCACCTTGCAGGGTTGTTATGAGGAAAGCATAAACCTTAAAGGGCTATGCAGGTATGAGTTACTTTTACCAAATCTTTACACTTCACAGGCTAACATTCATGATCTACAGTAGTTGTTTCATTCTACCACCAACTCCATTTCTTGTTACTCTGGCATTGATTCTCTGGTCATGGTGTTTTGTGTTCTTACAAATTATTTGTAGGTTTAATTACTCAACACATATTAATAAGTCCCTTACAATGCTGGGCTCCAAGAGGGATATAGTGACATAGGGCATAGTCTCTGTCCTTGAGGAATGTATGATCTAATTGGGGAGATAATTGGTATGTTTACACATGTGCACACATATATGAAAAATTGATAATAATATGAAGAAGTAAATACATACAAAATGAGTTCTTCAGAAAGTAACTACCATCAGAATTCAGAGGTGAAAACACCATTTCTCCTTGAATTTTTACTGCAGTGAGGAGAAAGGATTTTTAATTAGATCTTGAAGTATGGATAAGATATAGGACTAAGGGGCGGCTAGGTGGCGCAGTGGATAAAGCACCGGCCCTGGATTCAGGAGTACCTGAGTTCAAATCCGGCATCAGACACTTGACACGTACTAGCTGTGTGACCCTGGGCAAGTCATTTAGCCCCCATTGCCCCTCAAAAACAAAAACAAAAACAAGATATAGGACTAAGATGGTAACTAATGAAGACATCAAAGACTACTGCAGTTTTGTTTTTGTTTTTTAAGATTGGGGAACTTGTTTCATGTTCAAAGGCAGAAGGGAAAGAGTCATTGGAGAGGGGAAAACTGAAGGTGTTGGAAGAAGGCATAATTGAAGGAGCTAGGTTCCAGAGGATGAGGAGTAAAATTTGGGGTACAAGAAGAAAGTTTAGCCTGGGAAATAACAGATGCCATAATTTGAGAGAAGGTAGAAAAGCGAGTTTAGAGAAAGTGATATTTAGAGGAGGGAAAATTTTATCTGATGGCCTCTATCTTGTCAGTGAAGTAGAAAGTGACATAATCTACTGAGTTGGGGATTGAGGAGAATGGAAAAGGTTTAGAATGTGGAAATCCTTTTACTCATCTCCTTAAATTTGTAGTGGTCTAGGCCAGTAAGTTTCACATTTTTCTATGAGTTATTTCTTATGTTTAAATGTTTTCCTTTTCAATATTATTCATGAATGTTTACCTGTTTCAGACCTAGTTAAAAACCACCCCCCTCTTGCCTGCTCTCTCCTGTTTCCATATTGCCTGTCAATTTCAATTCTCCTTAATTGCATTTTGTAATGATCATGACCTTTAGGGCTCTCCCTGTATATTACCCTTGTTCTTGCTTTAAATGTCTCCCTACCAATTTTTTAAAATTTTTATTGGGATTTCAGCTGTCATTGTCTGCCACCTGTGAGTTCTTAAGTCCCTTAATAAGCAATCATTTTATGCCTTCCTTATGCCTAGCAACCCTGGGTGGCTGCCACCAACTACCTTCTCTCCTTGTTACTGGGTTACTGGACACTGTTAGAGGAAGTCATGAAGTCATCCTGATAGAATGTATTTAAACCTCTGCTTGATCCTCATTGCTGCAAGACTAACTTTTTAATCATCTCTTACTTGTTCCCTTTTTAATTCCTTATGGAATTGACTCCACCATTTTCAGGTCTCCATCTATCTCTATTCCCCCCACACTCTGAAGATAACCTTACTTCTTAGTTTATTAGGTCATAGTATCTCGGATTGTGAGTTCTTTTAACTTCCGTCTTCTGCATCTTAAAAACTCTTACCTTTTCCTTTCTTTTCTTATTATTTTCTTTTATATAATTATTGTTTCGATTATTTATTCTTTGACCTACTCGTTATTTAAGATTTCGTGGTTAAGTCTGTGTGTGTGTCTTTTGTTTATGTTTGCTGAAGTGAACTATTTTTATTCATTGTGGTCTGTGAAGGATGTATTCTGTCTTTTTGCAGATGATTGCATAACGTATCTGTACCCTAATGCATAAGTTTTTGTAAAAGCTCAATGTAGTGCTTAAAAATATGTATATTCTAAAAAACATGTATATTGTTTAGTAGTCCCATTTAGAAGATGAAATATATCTTTTATCTCCTTTTGTTGAGTTCCCTATTTTTCTTTTTTTTGGCCAGGGAATGAGGGTTAAGTGCTTTGCCTAGGGTCACACAGCTAGTAAATGTCAAGTGTCTCAAGTCAGTTTTGAACTCAGGTCCTCCTGAATCCAGGGCTGGTGCTTTATCTACTTTGACACCTACCTGCCCTCTCCTTTGTTTCTTTCTATTAGACTTAACTAAGAGAGACATTGAAATCTCCTGTGACTTTGTTACTGTCTTTTTTTTTTCCAGTTAATGTTTCAATTGATTATTGAACTTCATTCTCCTAGTGGTTGTTTTTTCTCCTATTTGCCTTGAAATCTCTGTGGATCAGTGCCCTCCCAACTCTTTTGGGTGTCATTTGCTCTAAGGAATTCTGATTCCCTTTTCTTTCAAGACAGGATGAGTAGTCTAAATACCAAATCCTTGCTCATTATACCCATTGAAAAGTCCCATTTCTCTTTATAGAATATCTTTCTTTAGTGGGAGCATTCATCAGTGGGACCCACTCATCATTGATTTCCCCCTTTTATTCTCCCCTTTGCCTCCTTGCCCATTCTTCTGTAGGTAGTCTCTTTCCTTCTTTTTTCCTAATGAAAATGATGGTTCTCCTTGCCTCGTTGTGTGACTTTGATTTCATCCCCTTCTATCTTTTCTGAGACTTTCCTTTACTTACTATCTTCCTACTTGAATCTCCTCTCAAAAGCTTCCTTCTCCAGCAGTATTTTCAGGGCTTGTATCCTAAACTTTGACTCTGATCCTGCTACCCACTCAGGTGACTATTCTCTTCATCTGGTCTTCTTCACTGCTAGACTTCAGAGATTACATTTGTTGCCTTACTCCTCCTCTTTTGCCTCTGGGTTTCTTTTTTTCTTGAAACTGCAGTCATGTCTTATTCTTCTGCCTTAAGCCCCATCTCCCATTTCCATTGGTCCTCAAGACCTTTAGTTCTACCTCTGCAGGATCTAACACAATGCCTTTCCTGTGCCTACTTCTCCATTTTAGGGCCTCATTGCTTCTCACCTGGATTATTATAATAGCTTTCTGACTTGCTGCCAGTCTTTCCATCACTCGGTTAACCATATATCTGTGTGAGTCTCTGTCTCTGTCTCTGTCTCTGTCTCTGTCTCTGTCTCTGTCTCTCTCTCTCTCACACACACACACACACACACACACACACACACACACACGTCAGAGTAATCTTCCTAAATAGACAGCCTTAATTGTGTCTCTTCTCTACTAAAAAACTTTTCATAGCTGACTCCCCATCCCATACTTAGTAAATCCAGATTCTTTCCTTGGCTTCCTAAAATCCGACTCCTTACCTTTTTCTCACATTGCTCCCTTTTATGCAGACTTTTTTTTTCCCACCATGTTGTTCTCTTTTCCATCATGTAATGTATTTGACTCTTTGGTACAATGTAAACTCAGGTCTTTGTGACTCAAAGTAATAACTATACATTGTTTATTAGGAAGCCATTTATTTAGTACACTCACTTATCTGGAATGCACTAAGGATTGAGAAGTAAACAAAAGGCTCACGAGTGATCAAAATAGTCGTTGGACTGTATTCCTTGATCTTTTTAGGCTCACATTTATTGAACATTTATTCTTATTTTAGTTACAATTCTAATAAACTTGATTAGCTGGGCTCCCAGTTGATGGCAGATCAGAAGCTTTCACTCATACATTTATTCATTTGATAAACATTAAGTGGTAAGAGGTGGGTTTAGCATTTGGGAATATGATATTAGAGGCAGACCAAATTATATCTGACAACTTGACATTAAAGGAACAGAATGCAAATAATCAGAACTCACCTTTACCAGTTTGTAGCCATTTACTGTAGGGGCAAATAGTATTATGTGCTCAGTGACCTCTGAAGGTTTCACTGCATTGCACCAAATAAGTGTTTATAATTTTGACCTTGAGTCCTTCAGAAAAAAGTTGGTTATTTCATTATTATGTTTAAGAAGGCAGGGAAATATACAATGGATTTTAGGAAAGTTTCTACCCCAAAATTAATTTTTTTAAAAATTCTGTTTAATTAAATAATACTTCTCTTAAAAAAATCCCTAAGTGATCCAAATAAGCAAGGTGGTATATTTAAATATTGTTTTTCAGTCAGTGTTTACAAGACTTTGGAAATTCATTGGATTAGAGAATAAATTTGAATATGACCACTTTTAATGAATTTTAACAATATATTTTGTTTATAATTTTTATTATTTATCAAGAGAACACCTATCAAATGCTCTTTACAATTCTTTTAGTTCATTTATCTTTCATAATAATTTTTTTCTTAAAGAGATAGAAATAACCAAGATGTTAGATTAGTGGTTCAGCTTCACAGACTTTTAAAATTGCATAAAACATTAGGCACCATACCATAATACTATACATTTGGTAGTATTAGGATTCAATTAGTGGGTTTTTTTGTTTGTTCTTATGAGGCAATGAGGACTAAGTGACTTGCCCAGAGTCACACAGCTAGTAAATGTCAAGTGTCTGAGCCTGAGGATTCAATTAGTGTTAAAGTGGATGGAATAATAATGACCTTTTCAAATGAGCAGGCACTATTGCCAAATCCAAGATAGTCACTACATATTTGTTGAAAATTTGTTTTTAAAAAGCAACTGAGATTGCTTGTTTTTTGGTAGAGTTGCTTTGCTTTTACATGAGATAATCTTCATATTTTCCACATCTGTTTCAGTAATCATTGGTTTTGGAAGACTAAAATATTTGTAAGTTCGTAGTGATGCAAAATATTCCATTGAATTTGGCCCATCTTGTCTGTTAGACAAACATATTAAGTATTCTTGTTTTCATGTCTTAATGTGTTAAAAGCCATTTGGTTCTGATTATTATATGAAACAATTTTAATTACATTGCTTCTTTACCTGCAATTTTCCTGTAATTGGTGTCTTTGTTACTCATATTTTATTGTTTCTTTGGTACTTTGTGCTTGCTAAGTAGAGACAAATTACTTTATGCTTCTGTCTTAGTTTCTTTACATGTAAAATGGCGATAACTACCTCAAAAATACAGAGTAAAGAAATAGTAACGCTTATTGAAATAATAGGTCTGGAAGGTCTCTGAACATTTAAGTTGTGCACTACTATAAAGTGGCAACAGCAGGAACTTGTTAAATATAATAGAATTATCATTTAATTGAAGTGATGTTTTGAATTTAATTTGTTTTCCTTAAAGTGTTTTTCCATAGAGTAGTGAAGTTAGGGATTGGAGGTAGGGAGAATGCTGCCCTTTAAAGCTTACTAGGACTTGAGAATGGGTTGGATCTGATTGTCTTTAAAAACATTTAGTCATAGTTTTTCCTATTGAAAATGCCTTTTCTCATTCTCAAAGTGTTATCTTTTTAGATCTGCATAAAGATTTAAAAAATTCCAGGCTAAAAAACTGACATTATTTGTGACTTACTCTTTATCTTTGTTTATTGTTTTTTTAAACCCTACTTTTTTTTTCCATTCAAAATTTTTTAAGTTTTTTCCATATGTGCTGTCATTACCTCGAAAGTTTCTTATTCCTTTTAGGTTGATCACAGAATCACAGATTTTGAATTAGAAGAGCCTTCCAGACTCCATTTAGTACAACTCATATCTGAACAGGAATCCCTTTATAGTGCACCCAAAAGGTATCCAGCCTTTGTTTCTAAGACTTCCAGTTGAGCATTCCCTGAATTTCTCATCTCTTCTCAGGGGGTCTCTAGGTTATACTCACAACACTATTATTTATTAGCTATTTCTCCTGCAGTTAAACTTAAGCCAGATACATTCTACCATTCTTTCCACTCATGTGGAAATGCAAGAACCAGAGAATGTAGCTTCTTAATAAAAACTTCTACTCATCTCCCCCTTTAGTGGCAGAAATGGGGTGAGCTTTGAATAAGATTTGCCCTTTCAGAAACCATATTACAGCCATGGGTCCCATCCCATTAATTCTTAGTAATGCCGGTGTGCCTTCATTCATTTTATTCCACTCCTATCTTGAAATCCTCTTTATTTAAATTCTACTCATCTTTCAAGGCCCAGCTCAAGGCCCATCTCATGGATAAAGCCTTTGCCAATAATCCAAACTCACCTGAATCTTATTTGTCTATAATTGTAGTACACTTTTAGTAAATAGTTTAGTAAATAGTAAATAGTTTAGTTCACATGGTCTTACATTTATTTAGTCCCTCTGTTCACGTCTACTAGATTTTTGGTCTCTAGTTAGATTGTAAATGTCTTAAGGACGGCATCTTTCTTTAAAAAACCAAGACAGGGGCAGCTAGGTGGTGGAGTGACTAAAGCACAGGCCCTGGATTCAAGAGGACCTGAGTTCAAATTCGGACTCAGACACTTGACACTAGTTGTATGATCCTGGGAAAGTCACTTAACCCTCCTTGCCCCGCAAAAAACAAACAAACAAACAGAAACCCTTTCTCAACTTCTTTTGTTTTTATGTCAATTTCATTTTCACATATAGTTGCCTCTACCTCCCTACCCAGCAAGCCTTCCCTTTTAACAAAGATGAAAAAAATAAAAAGGGAAAAAAGCTGCTCCTCTAAACAAACCAGCATTTAACCTGTCGCCTGACAATTATCCATCACTTGTCCCCACCCCTACAAAGAGAGAAGGGAGGTACATGTTCTAATTCCTTCTTTTGGACCAAAATCAATTATTATAATTACACAGTATTTTCATTTTTTTCTCTTGTTCTTTGCCTTTTCCATTGTTTTAATCATCCTGTCTTTTCCTGGCTTTGCTTACTTCACTCTTCATCATTTCACGTCTTCCCATGCTTCTCTGACTTCTTTATATTCACCATTTCTTTTTTTTTCTTTTCTTTTCTTTTTTTTTTGCGGGGCAATGGGGGTTAAGTGACTTGCCCAGGGTCACACAGCTAGTAAGTGTCAAGTGTCTGAGGCCGGATTTGAACTCAGGTACTCCTGAATCCAGGGCTAGTGCTTTATCCACTGTGCCACCTAGCTGCCCCCATATTCACCATTTCTTATGGCACAGTAATTCTTTTGCCTCTTTGCACTATATGCCCAGACCTGGGATGATAAGGTCAAAGGAAATGGACATTTTGGTCATTTTTGAAGCATAATTCCAAATCTTATGCCTTAACTTTTCTCACATTACTCTCTTTTATTCAGTCTGTTTTCCCACCACATTGTTCTCTTTCCCATAGTGGAATAAATCTGAATCTTTGGTAGAATGTAAACTCACGTCTTTTCAACTCAAAGTAATATCGAGGGGCAGCTAGATAGCACAGTGGTAAAGCACCGGCCCTGGATTCAGGAGTACCTGAGTTCAAATCCGGCCTCAGACACTTGACACTTACTAGCTGTGTGACCCTGGGCAAGTCACTTAACCCTCATTGCCCTGCAAAAAACCAAACCAAACCAAAACAAAACAACAAAAAAAGTAATATCGATACTTTGTTTATTTGGAAGCCATTTATTTAGTAAACTCAATTATCTGGAACGCACTAAAGGTTGAGATAGCCTCACCAGGAAGTCATGTATGCATTAGGGTATCTGACTTTTGTTAAACAGCCCCTCTTACCTTTATTACTGCTTGTCTGGTCAGTTTGAGGTGAAACTTCCAGAGTTGTTTTGGTTTGCATTTCTGTTAATGATTTGGAGCAGTCTTTCTTGTGTTGTTAATAGTTTGCAATTCTTTTTGAGAACTTTCTCTTCCCTTCCTTTGAGCATGTATCCATTAGAGCAGTTGTTCTTACCCTAGGATTACCCATGGATTGTAAGGCATCTATTGGTTTAGATTTTAGAGGGTTCATAAACTTGAATGGGAAAAAAAATTACATCTTTATTTTCATTAACTTCTAACTCTGTGGTTCATTGTTTAGGTTTTGATGGCTTTTTCTCCTGTCTCCTCCCACACCCCATGTGGTCCCTTTTTCTACTTGGGTTACCATATCCTTATTTGTGGATTCTCTGTCCATAGGAATATAATTTTTGGTTGCTTATATTTTGTAAGACATTTTGGGGTTGGGGGGCTAGATTCTGGGGGGGAATCCATTTATCTATTTATTCATTCATTTTATTTATTTTTTGGTGGGGGCAATGAGGGTTAAGTGACTTGCCCAGGGTCACACAGCTAGAAATATATTTATTTCTTAAAAAAGGTAGGACAGTTTAATTTTTGTCTTGTGCACTTTTTCAATTTGTGATTTCTTGAAATATAGCTTTGGAAAAACAGGCTTTTAAAAAGACCATTGTTTTTTCAAAAGGAGCTACTTAACTGTTTAAAAACCTAAATCACTCTGGTTTTCTTTGAATGGCCAATAATAACCCCAACTCAAGTCTCATGTAGTTCTTTGTTTAGGTTTTGATGGCTTAGAATGAAAGTTACTAGCAATGGGTTTCTGTTCTGGGTCTTCTCTTCCCTGACTGATAGTTTTGTGATGGTAAATTTGGCCATTTTTGTCTCAATTCTTACCTAACCCTTAGTCCTTGAATGGGTGTGGCCTCAGACAAATTGAGACCTAGGAAAGACCCTAATTTAGAAAGGCCAAGGTTACCTACTGCATCCTGGGCCATTCCCAGTCATTTTGACTTTTGTCTTGCTATTTGACTTTGATGAGTCTGGAAGAAAGAGTGAGGCTGATGACTTTGAACAGCTCTTCCTCATTTAAATCCAGTTCACAAGCAAGTCAAGACATCCCCCTCATGATGTCATCGGACCTCTTCTAGAACAAAGGACAAACAATAAGAACTTCTAACTGAAATCTCACATTTTCTTCAGTAACGAATTTTTTAAAATTCTGATGAGTCTAGTAGGTTTTATCAGACTCTCACAGTGGTCTGTGACCTAGAAGAGGTTGGGACCCCTGCATTAGAGAATGGCTTTTGGATTTATTTTGTTAGTTCACTCTGGGTTTTTTTGCTTTTTTGTTGTTTTTTTTTGGTGAGGCAATTGGGGTTAAGTGACTTGCCCAGGGTCACACAGCTAGAAAGTGTTAAGTGTCTGAGTCTGGATTTTTGAACTCAGGTCCTCCTGACTCCAGGGCTGGTGCTCTATCCACTACGCCACCTAGCTGCCCCTCCCTCTGGGTTTTTGATATCAGTGGGTCTTTGTCTTTTTTTAGTTCAACAAATATTTACTAAATGCTTACTTTGTTCAAAGCCTGTGGTAATCACTGAGGAATTAAAATTAAATTTAAGAAAGAAGTAGCAAAAATACCCATTTTCATATTTTTAAAAAAATTTGTTTATTTTTCCATTGAAGAATTTTTTGTTGCTTTTTTATTTTTACTTTCCTTTTTTGCCTTTCTTCATTAAACTCACTAACATCCTCACAAGTCTCCCACATAGAAGCCTTCCCTGCTTACAAATTATGTATAGTCAAGCAAAGCAAATGAGCACACTAGCTTGTTTCTGAAAACCTTTCTCATTCTGTGCCTCTAGTCTATCACCTTCATGTCAACGGTGGGAGACATGCTTCATCATCAGCCTTTTAAAGTGTTTTAAAGTGTTTTGATTGCCGCATTTCTTGATCAGTGTTCTGAAGTCTTTCAGAGTTTTTCTCTCTCAATATGGTCATTGTTTCATTTCTTTTCCTAGTGATTTTGCTTATTTCACTCTTCATAGACATCTTCCCAAAATTGTCTATGATATACATTGAAATTCAATAATGATTAACAAGAAGAGAGGATATTCCAGCTAGAGCTAGCTAGCATTTATAAAGAGGCTGCAAATGTGCCAGACACTGGGCTAAGTGCTTTACAAATATGATCCAGTTTGACTCCTTACTACAAGGCTGAGAGGTAGGGAGGAGGGAATAAGCATTTATTAAGTACCTGCTTTGTGCCAGGCCCTGTGCTAAAGTGCTTTAGGAACATATTATCTCACTTGATCTCCACAGCAGCCCTGGGAGGTAGGTGCCATTATTTCCCCCATTTTACAGGTGAGACTAAGTGAGCCACCTAGGAGTTACACGGCTAGTAAGTGTCTGCGGCCATATTTGAACTCTGGTCTTCCTGACTGCAGGTCCATTGCCATTCATCGCACTCCGTAGAAAACGACAGGAGGGACAGATATAGTCTAGTTTGGCTCTGCTGTAGAGTTAGCACTGGGAAGAGTGGGAAGAAGTAAAAGTGGGAAGGCAGGGTGCTGCCAGACTGTGGAGCTATTCCAGGGGATGGTGTTTGGAATGCTTAGGAAGCCTTAGGGAGGAATGTGTACTTAGGAAAGAGAAGTCTGGGCGTATTGTTAAGGATAAAGTGGAGAGGCCATTAAATTAGTCCTTGTGGGTAGAGAGATGCCTGTCTGAAGAGGGGGATATCATAGAGATTGAATCAAAAGGATTCACTAACTTTGGATAGGAGAGTCACAGAGAAGTGTTGGGGGCACTTGCAACCCGGATCAAGGGGGCTAGCTCACTCAAAGAATTGGAGGCTCATCATGGATCTTGTAAAATAAAAAGGTTTATTAGGAGAGAGGAATATATGGGGGAGGGGCAGAATCACTATGGAGACTACTGTCCACTTGGGTCAGAGGAGAGCTGGTCTTTTTGTTTATAAAACGAAGAAAGGGGAGGGAATTAAAAGTAACTGGGAGGGAAGGGCAAAATTGGGAAGGGTCAAATGACTGGCAGGAAATGTTTTAATAATGGGGCATCACATCTTGCAGGCCTTGGTATTCTGTGTACCAGGGATCTTCTTCCTGAGGTGGGGGCAGAGCTGCTTTTCCCTTTGGAAAGTTTAAGGATTCCTTGGGGGTTGGAATCTTTAGGTTTCTTGGGGCGCCACTACAGAAGGAAGAGTCAAGGGTAACACCAAGGTTTCTCTTTAGATAATAACGTGGGTGAATTGGTGGTGTCACCGATAGAGTAAGGGAAGGAGCAGGAGGGTCAGGGTGTACTCTGGGCTTTAGTAAACCTGCTTTCATGGGGCTCTGGGCTTTTGGGGGAAAGGAGCAGATAAGCACCATGTTGTTAATGGCATAGGGAGTTAACGTGGGACCGTTTCCAGGAGTGTTTTTATTTTAACAAAAGAAAATGCTTTAACTCTTAGTAGTGAGTTGCACCGGAGGATTTTTCAGGTATGGGGTGGGGGTGGAGGAAGCTATTTCTGATGGGAACAGTATTGTCAGGTGTCCCTCAAAATATGTAAGTGACCACTACTACATGGTTTTGGAAGCAAATAAAAAGATTTATAGACTCCATCTAATTGAAACTTTTTTCTCTTTTTAAAAAATTTCTTATAGACCCCAGGGAGAGTTGGCTCTCAAGGTTCTGATTCTGATTCATCAGCAACACCTGGAAATGCCTTGGATGTCAACAATGAAGGCTCTTCAGAGGTATGATAATATTAATGTAGCAAAGAAGTTAGTATTATTCGGGGAAAATAGCAAATGTTTCAGGAAACAATAACAAATGAAACATCTTATAACAAGGTTCTTATAGTGTTGCCAAAAAAATTGGACTGTGCATTTTGAAATCATCCTTGTAGATATAGCTGTGCTTAGTAGATCACATTCTTGGGCAAGGGTGTCAGGTAAGGGCTTTTGAAGCTTTGAAAAATGAAGCTGGAAATATGGCTTGTCTATTAATGACTCAGTTCAATCTTGTGATTTCACTTTTATGAAATGATAACATGTCTATAAAAATCACCTTGTAACTGTATGGTATTTGTTTAACTATATGTATACTGTTAGCAGCTATGGGGACTAATAGAAATTTAACTAATTTGTAATGCTCAGGCATTATTTGCTGCCAGCAATTTCAGAGTTGTTTTGATTCACATTTCTTTTACTATTAGAGATTTGCATTATATTCTTATAATAAGCTTTTCTTCAGTGATGATATGGTAGTAGTATTGGTTGGTAACTAAGAGATTAGTTGTTTGGGGGAGACTTGCAATCTGGATGGGGGGGGTGGGCTAGTTAACCCAAAGAATTGGAGGCTCATCATGAATCTTGTAAAATAAAAAGATTTATTAGGAGAGGAATATATGGCCGGGAACAGATCACCTTGGTGACTGTGTGAGGCAATTGGGGTTAAGTGACTTGCCCAGGGTCACACAGCTAGTAAGTGTTAAGTGTCTGAGGCTGAATTTGAACTCAGGTCCTCCTGACTCCAGGGCTGGTGCTCTATCCACTGAGCCACCTAGCTGCCCTGTCTTTTGTATCTTTACAAAACAAAGGGGAGGGAAGGGCATTACTAAAAACTAGGAGGGAAATGTAAGGGGGGGGTATGATTTTGGAATAATGGGGCATCAGTAAGATATGCAGCACCCATCCATATCTTGCATATCAGTGTACCAGGGTAGTACTCACCCTTTCCTGAGATGGGAGGCAGAGCTGTCTCTCCCCTGGGAGAGTTCAAGGATTCCTTGGGGGGCTGGGATCTTTAGGTTTTTTTGGGGTCCCACTGCATTCCCATAACATTAATGTAAGTAAATAAAGACTACAAAAAGGAGCCCAAAAGTTGTTGAAAAGTCAACTTCACTGATTGATTTAACTTTTAAAATTCAGTTATTACTTCAGTCCTTTGAAGAAGTAAGTGAACATGTAGATAAAGAACTAGTAAATGTAATTTACTTGTATTTTCCAAAAGTCTTTGATGAGGTTTGTTAACCTATAAATTGAGGAAACAATCAATATAGGAGAAATAAGATCTTTAATCAGGGCAGAGGAACTATAACTTGTGATATTGTAAACCAAGAAGCTAGGACTACCCAAAGATGGGGACTGAGGAGGACAGGTTTTTTATTGGGTAACAGAACCAAAGGGAACCTGAAGACTGCTGGGGGTGGGGGGGTGGGAAGTCGTGTACAGAAACTACTAACTACTTAATGTAAATGAATCTTTGACAAAAGACACTATAGAACTGCTCCAGAGTTAAGTATAGATGCTACTTAACTCTAAATAGAAACTACTTAATGAAGTTGGACCCTTTTTACATAATAACCTAAAGTCCTGGGAGTAAGGGGGGATCATTTTGCTGGGGGGAAAGTCCATAAATCTATCTAGAGTCTGGAATTGACAAAGATTGGTTAGCCCCAGGCAATTCACCTGCCTGGGAAGGGGGGGGGGACTGGGTGGGGAATCAGTTCTCAATAAATTTTGTAATTATCAGGTTCCCAAACTAAAAGATACTTAAATACATATATAAAACTGGAATTATGGAGAATGTTTTATGGATCAAGAACTAGCAAACGAAGTCAAGAAATACTTACTTAGACAAGGCACTGTGTTTGGGAATGATTCAGAATTCAGAGTAGTATGAGGCAGGCAGACCCTGCCATTAAGGACCTTAGTTTTATTGAGATTGAAAGTTACATAATAGAAAAACCATTTAAATATTAGTTAGTAGCTACTATGTGACAGGCACTGTGGTAAGTGCTAGAGATACAAAGAAAGGCAAAAAACAGCCCCTGTCCTCAAGGGGCTAACTCACTATCTAATGAGGGAGACAAGCAAACAAATATGTATACACAAACAAGTTTTGAAAATTAAATATAGTTTTTATCTGCCTGTCTCCTACAACCAGATCAGAGAAATTAATATAATCATCTCCTACAATTTGTTTCTAAACCTGTCCTCTTGCCAAAAACAGATCAGAGAACATGGCTAAAAACCAGATCAGAGATAGACAGAAAAAACAGAATACCAATTTAATTTTGCCCCAAGAAGAAATACAACATAATTATGTTGGAGACCCCCTCCTCAGAAGGGAGCTCAGAGACCCCTTCTTTCTAAGGGTTTTTAAGGTTTCTTTGCTCACAGGTTACAGAGTATGAGAAATCAGTAATTGTCTCCTCTCAATGTGGATATAACAGTCAGTCATACTCCCCTGATCTGTTTGTAGGACAGAGGTCTCAGATCCCCTCCTCCCCCTCAGGTTAGCATGGTCACATGGTTCAAGGAGCCCTGGTCTCAATTAGGTCCTCTCCAGAGTTCTGTCCATATAAGGAAGTATAAGGTCCACTCCTGAATTATGCCCATACAAGGAAGAGGGGTAGTAATACTGCGTTCTGATTAGCTTGTTTTTGTGCGTAGATTGTAACCCCGACCAGTGATGAAAAAGGGGAAGGTCCATTTGTGTTAGGGACTAGGGTATAAAACAGGGCCTGCGAGCCCCCTTTCTGGGCACCCACTAGCTGCACACTAGGGTGCCTCTTTCTTATGAGAAGAAAATAAAGCCTTTGTCACCTCCTGCTGAGTTCCTGAGAATTATTGAGAAGAGGATGGATTTTTCCCTCACACAGAGTAACTTCATTAGCATGATACAAATCAACCCAAAGCAAAAGCAGTTTATCAATTTTAGTTATAACAAGTAAGGAGGAAATACCGAAGCATCATGATAACGTTACAGGATTCCAAAAAAGGGTTTGGCAAGGATGAGGACACCCAGATGTTCCCATAAGATAGGGACTTAACTATCCTGAGGAAAGAAGTCACCAGGTAGGGACTTTTATCTGCCAGCTGTCTGGGTTCAGTTTGGAGTTCAGTTGAAGGGCAGTTTGCTCCCAGGGTTTCATAAAAAATACTTTTGGATAATAAGGCACCTCCATCCAATCCAGGTGATCCATACATTCATATTAACACAAGCTATGTCTAAGATAAAAAGGAAGTAATTAATAGAGGGGAGGCACCTGAATTAAAAGGGATTGGGAAAGGCTTCCTATACATGGTGGGATCTTAGTTGGACCTAGAAGGAAGCCAGAGAGTGGGGGTAAGGAGGGAGGGCACCCGAGGTGTGGAGACAGAGCTGAGAGGTGCGATGGCTTGTTCTTGTGATGGTGAGGAGCTGGTGCTACTGGATTGAAGAGTAACTGAGGAGGTATGAGGCATAAGAATGGAAAGGCCTGTGTTGTGGGGAGTGCTAGGTTATGAAGGGCTTTGGATTCTGGAGGATTTTCTATTTTATTTTGGAGACGATAGAGAGCCACTGGACTTCCTTGAGTAGGTGGAGTGACCTGATCAGACCTTACTTTATGTAGGAATATGAGTTTGGCAGCTGAATGCAGGATGGATTGGAGTATGCAGAGACTTGGGCAGGCAGACCCCTCCCCCCCCCCCCCCAGCAGGCCTGAAGCTATGAGAGGGCCTTTTCTGGGCTCCAGGAAGTATCGGAGGGGAGAAGGGGACATACTTGAAAGATGTTGCAAAAGTGAAATCACATCCACAGACCTAGGCAACAGCTTAGATAGAGCAGGTAAGGGATATGGTGGGGAGTCAAGGAGAATACCTAGTTGTGTGCCTGGGAGGATGGTATTGCTGTCTGTAGTCATAGGGAATGTGTGGGGAGGGGCAGGGAATAGGATTTAGAGGAAAGAGAATGAGTTCAGTTTGGGATATGCTGAGTTCGAGATGTTCTACTGGACATCCCATGCTAGACTTATTGGCACAGAGCGATTTTTCATCAGGGGAGGAATACTACACTCATTGTTGACTCTTCCAGAAGAGCTCTCTAGGCAGTTGGTGTTTTAGCCAAACAGGCCAACCCAGTTTGGTGGGGGGAGGAAATGAAAGCATTATTTCTTTAATAATAACAATAACAAATATTAATAAGCATTATTCTTTAACAACAACAACAATAATAATTCTATATGTTTCTACTGAACTTTGTACTTTTCAAAACTTTCATATACATTTGCCTATCTGTCGTGTGCCTTTACTTGTGATACAAACATGAATTTCTGGCCAGTGCACCTCACGAAAGGCCTTTTTGTAGTTTCAAGTGGTCCATAGGAGTGACATTTTATATTTATTAAGCACCTTTTATATGCAGGGTGCTGGGGTTGGGGAGGGGTTGTCATCTGGATGTTAATCTCTAATATGCAGATTACAGTCTCTGGTATGGTCTAGGAGAAAGGATATGGCATACAAAAAATACTTAAAACTCTTACTCTGAACTATATTCTAAATAAATTATAATACAAATTGTTATATGAGAGCTGAAAAGGCTGGTCATTACTCTTGGAGGCTGAGGGACTAGGCTTTTATGGAAGAGATGATTTTTGGGTTGGGCCCTTTTATGGCAAGAATAATTCAACAAGGAGTCATGAGTAGGAAGGCATTTTAGTCATAGTGAATGTACTAAACAACACTGTGGACAATTAAAATGATGAAGTGGTTGGAGTACATAGATGAGGATAGGTGAACAAAAATGAAAAAAATTTGAGTCAGGAAAAATGAAGAGGGGATTCGAGTTGAAGTTCTTAAATTCATAAAGGACATATATGGATAAAACATGGATTTATTTACTCAGCAAATTCTGGACTACTAGCATGAAGTACCTGACTCTTTGAAGCCCTTGCAGGTGATTTTAAGGCCAGTAAAAAGGAAGTGTCATCATCCATAGCCATTGTAAACTTCTAGAACTTTTAGTGACAAGTGGTCACATGAGCAGACAATATAAACAGGGTTTAGAGAGATTCCTGAGAATTGTCCATGACATGTTAAAGGAAGAAAGATGATTTGGAAATAACCCTATTGTTCGGAGAGAGATGAAGTGGAAGGGAGCCATATCTTCTGTGGGAAAGATAGTGTAAGGGGCTAAAATTCTGGCTATACTATCTAAAATCTAATGAAGTAGTCGCCAATAAATTACAAGCAAGGAGGGTATTTAAATGTTTGAGTATTTATTTATTACAGAGTATTAGGATTCAGAGAGAAAGGTAACAATCTAACTATTTCTAAGAGACCCTATCATCCCACCCACCATGGTGCGGTCAGGAACCCAAAAAAAGACAGAACCCCTCTGCCAGCATCCGCTTCTACTTCGTGTCCTCCTCCCAGAAAAGGAGGCTCTTCCAGTTGATTGGCTGGTAGCCTGATAGACTGTACCCACGAGCAAACGTCACTTCTGACGCTAAGGACCTTGACCACAGGGCTTGCCCTCAGAGGCCTTCACCTCATGGTGGGCCTTTGCTACCAGTAAGTCTCCAGCAGTGGCGTCATTCCAATTGTTGCAATAGTTCATATTTTGTTATATTCTCTTAGTAATAAAAATGTTAAGCTAACTTAGTATTCTTTACCTGCTTGTCTTATAATCAGTGTTCTCTTTTTTTTTTAAAGTTTAAAGATTCTGAAGGCTGTCAGTTTACCACTTTTCAATCCATGATCACCTAAAATAGGTGTTTTTCAGTTAATTACATGGAATTAAAGCTGAATAGAAAAGATAATTTATAACTGCCTTATTATTTCAAGGATTTAGTTCACTTTGGGGAACCCAGTTGAGTTCTGAGTTATTTGATAAAGACCAGTTCATCTATCAGGATTTCTGTTTGCATTTCTCATGATGATCACATCTAATTAATTGCATACACTAGGTAATTAACTGTGGCTATGTAAAATCTGTTCGATGAATTCTATTAGGCCAATTTACTGGACTGCCTTTTCCAATACAGTCCATTAACTTCCCTATACTATAAGATGGCTTTTGATTTTAACTTTTTAATGTACTCCATTGATTAACAATGAATTACTTAATCCTATTTGGTTTCTTATAATCCATGACCTTATGCTATAATCTTGTTATTATATCTTTGGATTGAGAATTGGGCAATCTGTACTTTTTAAAGTCTCCATTTTTCCTGGAGGCTAGATTGCCTAAATGTACAATCATGGCTCTCTCACTTTGATGAAATGGACTTTATGTTCATTTTAAATCAAACAGTAAGATGAATGCTTTGGAGATTTTATTTTATGCTACATTAAACAGATAGACTTGACACTTCCCCCCCACCCCCTTCAAGACTGCCATTACTAGCTATGTACATCTTAATTCAAATGCAAAATAAACGTGCTTAACAAGATCATTTTCAGTCTTTACTTGAGCATCTACTGATGTTTTCACATTTGGCATTATTTCATGATGTATATTGTATATATACACTTCTCTTAACCTCATTAAGTAGTTGGTTTTGTCCGTTTAAATGTTGAAATTTCTTTAGTGGTCTTAGGGTATCTCTATAAGAGTCTGGCCAAAAACAAATAAAAAACTGACTAAGGGGTATCACTGATTTTTGATAATTTCCCCTAACTTAAGGAATCTGTGAATTCCTCCTGGCCTTCTGGGAAAGTGATTTTGAATCAGGACAGAACTGTTCTAGAGCAGAGCTGCTCCAGCAATGGCTTAGTCAAGCAGGGCCTGTGTAGAACCCTACTATAATTATTAGTAGGGAGAAAAGGCGGATTCTTTTATTTCAGCCCTGGAACTTTGAACATTTGGGTCAGGAACCCCGGAAACTTACAGTGTCATTTGTTATCTATCTACTTGGAGGAATTGAACTATCCTACCTTTCTGACCTTCTGAGAATTCGTTTGAATAAGCAGATGACCCATTGAAACAAGTTTTCGATTTGATCTCTCATGCAGGTTTATAGGCTCAGAGAGATATGCTGTCATATCATTATCACCAGTATTTAATAGGACTTAACAGAAAGACACATACAGTAAATGTCAATACTAATTAATTTTGGCATTTCACTTTAAGAGCAAACATATTTCATTGATGTTGGTACTTTCCTTCATTGATTGTCCATTGCCCTTCCATATGTTTTTGCCCATTCCAGTTTTGTTGGCCTGCCATTAATGTAGATTAATGACACATTAATGTAGATAACTCCCAAGGGTCTGTCTTTTGACCTGTTACATTTCTTTCTGTACTCTCTGTGTCCATCTTGTTTAATATCACAACTTCAATTATCACCTGCATGCAGATCTCTAGCTTTAGTTTGACTTAATTTCCACACCCGAACCAACCAGCTGTTTAGAGGATACTATTACCTGTCTAAAATTGAGTGGACTTCCCGCCCCCAACTTTTTTCTTCTGACTTTACAGTGCCTCTCTGTAGTACTTTCCCATTGACCCCAGCCTCCATGTTCACAACCTTGGTGTCATCCTTTGGCTGTTACTTTACCTCATCTTTCACTTGATCAGTAACCAGATTCTGCTGTTTCCACCTCTGAAATAGCCTCCAGTTTTATCTTACTGCATCCTGCATTGGTATAACCCCTCATTATGACTGGCTCATTCTAGTGCAATAGCTGTTTTGCAGTTTTTTCCCACTGACCCCCTTCTCCCACTTTGATAGCACTGCCAGAAGAATATTTCACTGGGATAAAGTTGGAAGTGTCATTCCTTTGCTTAGAAATCTTTAGTGGTTCTTTCTTGCCAGTCCAGGAGAGTTGATGCTTTGGCATTTGAAGGCCCTCCATGACTTTTATTCACTGACACTCGAGCTTTTTTCTGATATACTTTTCTCTTAGAGCTCTCTGCTCTGCTAAAATTGGACTGTCCCCTACTCTGAGATTTGTATAGACTGACTTCCCATACCTCTGTGCCTTTGTTTGCACCTTTGGAGTTATTATGGAAACTGCTTTTTTTTTTTGCAGGCAATGAGGGTTAAGTGACTTGCCCAGGGTCACACAGCTATTAAGTGTCAAGTGTCTGAGGCAGATTTGAACTCGGGTCTTCCCGAATCAAAGCTGGTGCCACTGCGCCACCTAGCTGCCCTGAAACATTTTTTTACATGGAAACTAGCTGACCATTAGAAGGCTAATGGTGGACTTGTATTTTAATAGAAAGGTAGACCTTGGCTAGTTTGGCAGAGGAGGTGAATTATAAAGATGACCCTTTGAGTATAGTTTTCACTTTTTTGGATTAACAGTACTCAAATTTTATTTCACTTAATGTTTTTCTTTGAATTTCTAATTTATTTCCTGTCTTTCATAGCTTTGAGTTGACTTTAAAATAATGTGTGAAGTTTGTTGTTTCACAGCGGCATCATCTGTCCACTTTGCATGAAAGGCTGTGTAAATGTGACTGCTCTGTTAGAGCATTAGGAGCACAGGGAGCAAGAATTCAGAGGTCAGGCCCTTTTAAATGACTCTCTTGTTACTGGTGGTCTCCTACTATTTTGTTTTCGTGCAGTGATAGTCTTCTCAGAATACCTGGACCTCTCCATTGATTGGCCGCTGCTTAAGCTTTTGTGGTCCAAAGGATTGTGGGCTGCTTTAATCATGCACACCAAAGTAATGTATGATAAGCAAAATGGAAAATCTGCTATTATTACTTATGTTTTGTGGATGCTTTCTTTTGTGAGCTTTGAAATGTTAAAAGGTTTAAGATAATGTTTTTATATAACTTTATCCCATGAAACTTCATTAATGAGTTAAAAACTATTTTCCTTCATTTTTGTTGGCAAGGGTAACAGTTTTTAAAAAGATTTCATTGAATCCAGGTAGATGAATTTGTTAGATTTTCTAGGTAATCTGTCCCTCAGACAATCAGTGAAAAGGAGGTCACTCGTCGTGAGTGGGTGCTGTCATCTAGAGAAGTCCATTCAGTTAAATTTCATAAATATATGTGCAAGCTTTGCATGAGGTCCTATCTATAATGTAAAGATAGTCATAGTTCTGTCATTGAGCTCATAAAGTATTGGGGTTGGAAAGACAGAGGACATACTTAATACCTAAGCCTGGCAAGAGCCTATGATTACCCTTGTGTGGGAACTTACTCCATTTCAACTGTTTGTAGTTTGTAGTCTTATTGAGTTGCCTGAAGTTTACAGGGCTTGATCTGCCCATGGTCACACAAGTAGAAAGTGTCATTGGCAAGGTTTGAATTGAGACCTTTCTAACTCCAAGTGCAACATTTCTTCTATTATGCTATGCTGCCTCTCATACAAATAATTATAGTACAGTATTTAAGTGTCACAAAGAGCTAAGTTTGGCTCAGAGGACTCTGTTAGAGTTAGAAGAGACTGTAGAAATTATTTAGTCCAGTCCATTATTTTATAAATGAGACTGATTTCCACGGAAGTGAAATGACCTTGCTTAAAGTCAAAGAGCAAGCTCTACTCTGTTCCAACCAGTTCTTGTTCTGAAGAACATGGGATCATTTAGAGAAAGTTCTTTAAGTTTTATCTGCGGCATCAGGTATCGGTAAGGAAATAGTGGAAAAGCACCTTTGGGATGATATTGTGGAGGGATGTGGTAGGCAGTGGAGAAGCATTGAAAGTGGGAAAGGTGGCAGAGTAACTAAGAGTTCTCTGCTCTTGGAAAATTAATTTGGCAGCAGGGTAGAGTATGGTTTAGAAGGGAAGGAGACTGGGCAGCTAGGCGGCGCAGTGGATAGAGCACCGGCCCTGGAGTCAGGAGGACCTGAGTTCAAATCCGACCTCAGACACTTAACACTTCCTAGCTGTGTGACCTTGGGCAAGTCACTTAACCCCAATTGCCTCACTAAAAAAAAAAAAAAAAAGAGCAAGGGAAGGAGACTAGTGATGGACAGAGAAACACGTTAAGCTATTGAAATGGTTTTGAGAGAGTGGTAATTAGGGCCCATACTAGGGTGAAATCGGCGACTATGTTGCTATATTATGTCAATGAGAAAAGGGAACAAATTATTTTTTAGCCTATTAAATTAATGAGGAAGTAAAGTTCTTTATGCCATGAAGGTATTGAGAAATAAAGCTTTTTGTCTTGTTAAATTAGGGAATTACACATTCAGTAGAAATTCCTCTAATTGTTCAAAGGATCACACACAGAGAAGACTTGCAGTAAAAACTTTCCTGGACGGCAAATGACAAATCATATACAGTATATACATACTTAGACCCCCGTATGTATGTATATGTGTGTATATGCAGGATTGGGGCAGGGGAAAAGACAATGGCTATAATGAGAATAAAAAGACTCTGTGACTCAAGAGATCCAGTTCTAGTTTATTTCTGAATACAGTCTAGGTGATGAACTGTGTATTGCCTGAAAAACCTTCCAACCCTCCTGAAGATTGGCCACTGCACAATGAGATTTTTTTGCCACATAATTTGTGAATTATTTCTCCTAGAGATACAGAGGCATGATCTGTGGTGGTCGGAGAAAGAACCTAAAACTGATGGAATCCCAGATCCTTGAAACTGAAGTAAGTGACCCCATAGCATTTTCAATTGAAAAGCTGCTGGAAAATAGATAAGGCAGCCTTGAAGTATGGTCAGTATGGTAGAGTTTGCCCAATTCTGGGAACTGTTATTCCATATTTCAAATTGGTCTGAGCAGAAACTTAAGTGACTAAGGTTTTGCTAAGTGGTAGGAAAATGAGAAAGCCAGAGAAGGGGAAGTCTTACAGTGATTTTGATTTAGTAGGTGGTTTGGAGTATCTGGTGATGGGGTGGGGGTCGGGGGAGGTGTTGATGCAATTAAGTAGTGTGGTTGTTGCCTTTTGGTAGTATAAATCAGGTGACAAAAGTACAAGGGGACCCAAGAGAAGATATTGCTTTTGACAAAACAAGGCTAAAAACTTTGTAGTTTGCTTTTAAACTGGAGTAGATTTACTTACTGGTGAATAGATATTTCTACTAAAAGAATTAGTAGAGCTTAGACAGAAAACACTAGAGCCATTACATCTATAAAACTCTATAAAGTTTAAAACCCAGACTGTAAAAAAGACTCTTCTATATATCTTGTGGCAGTTGAAATGAGCTATGTCCTTGATGATAATGACTGTTTTCAGTTCTGGAGTGTTTTTTGTTTTTTGTTTATTAGGAACACAGTTTCAGGTGTTAATATAGTCCCACAGATCTATGTAAGATAGGCAACAGTATAAAGGAACAATCTACTCATAAATGCCTAAATGTCCAAGGAATAGTGCTTAGTGCTATAAGAGAGGTACTCAATTTTTACTCTTGCATTGGTTTAGACCTAAGATCAAATTCCCTGGCTCTGCTCTGTATTAAGATACCTGGTGTGACTTTAGCATAGTCACTACAACTCCTTGGGCCTCAGCTTTTTCATCTGTAAAATGAAGGGCTTGGATTAGTGATTATCCAAGGTCCCTTTTAGCTCTAAATCTGTGATCCTAGACATTTCAAAAGTGCGATCTCTAAAATGGAATCTTATATGCTGAGAAATGTTATAATAGCTTTGCATATTCTAGCACAGTGCTGGGCAGATAGAAAGCACTTAATAACTATTTGTGGCATTGGGGAAACAGTTTAAAGTTTATAATTCATGGAAGGGAAGTACAGCTAGGTTATTTTCAATGAACCAAAAGCATTGACTCCTTACTATAGTCAAATATCACACAACTTGGTAACTTCTAAATCATAAAAATCATAAGCACCAGCCTTATGCAAGTATGTATTGACCAGGTCTGGAAATCTGCTGAAATGAGGGTAGGAGCCAAAGTACCACTTGTGGTTGACTAAAGGATATATTGAAGCAGTTGGCACATGGATACATGATTGATGATTACAGATCATTGTCTTCCTTCATTTTTTATATATTATTTGGAAAAAAAAGCTAAGATTGAACAACCTGTTTCATCCTGGTGTTTTTTTTTTTAATTTTACATTTAATTTTTAATTTTTTGTGGGCAATGAGGGTTAAGTGACTTGCCCAAGGTCACACAGCTAGTAAGTGTCAAGTGTCCTGAGGCTGGATTTGAACTCAGGTCTCCTGAATCCAAGGCCAGTGCTTTATCCACTGTGCCACCTAGCTGCCCCACTGGTGGTTTTTTTTTGGGGGGGGCGTTGGGCAAATGAAGGTTAGTGACTCACCCCAGGTCACACAGCTAGTATGTGTCAAGTGTCTGAGGCCAAATTTGAACTCAGGTCCTCCTGACTCCAGGGCCGGTGCTCTATCCATTGCCGCCACCTAGCTGCCCTTCATTCCTGATGTTTTGTAGAGATTTGAAGAAGAGAATTATCTCACAACTGAAAACTTTATACTGTATTAATTATTTCACTCAAAATATAAGTAAATACCCTTTGGAACAGTGTGGAGTAGGAGTCTTGAGTAGGGAGTCTCGGGGAAAACACCTTTTATGCATTTATTTCAGTATATGCATTGTAGTTGTTAATGGCAGCTTGTGAGTGGAAAAGGAAGTTCAAGGGCTATTACATAGTAAGTTATATTGATACCATAAAAAGATTTGCTTTGATTGCTTTATGATAGGAAAAAGGCTTCTTCTAGTGATATTTGTCCTTTGTGTGAGTGCCAGTGAAAGCAGAAGCCATGGTTTGCTGTGATATACGAAGAGGAATGATGTTATATGCTTCTGATATTGATGTGGTTTATTCAAGTAGACTTCTGTCCCTTCTTGAAGTTATGATGTCTTGTTATTCTTTGATTTGGGAACACCTCTTCTCCCTAGAGACCTGCCCCTTAGTGGAGTATGACATACATCTATTTTTTAAAATTGACTAAAATTTAATGGTTTTTTTAAAGAATTTTTTTAACATTCCTTCAAAAATAAGGATGTTTCTCTGATAGTGAAACAAAACCAAAATTTGAATCACCTTTGTCTATTCTAGTTCAAGAAACATTAAGGCTTTAGGGTGTGTAATGTGCGTTCTAGGTGAAATGATAGTGTTTAGACAAGTAGCAAGTCTCCCTTCTCAAGTACAACTAATGAGGATGTGGAACATATATACTGAAATACACAAATAAATCTGCAATCTAACTGATGTGAATATTTTTCCATTTTTGCAAATTCAACCCTTTCCTGCAGCCCCTCATGCTCTTGCCATTATTTGCCTATAACTTCGTCCTTATTTTACTCAAGTTCTTTGGATTTTGTAAAGATATCACTGGAATGCTCAGAATGACCATTGGTTATTTCATACTCATATAGATGTGGCCAGCCTACAATTATTGATCATATATTTGTTTTGTAATATTCTTTTTATAGGGGTTTTTTTTTTTTTGGGTTGAGGCAATTGGGGGTTAAGTGACTTGCCCAAGGTCACACAGCTAGTAAGTGTCAGGTGTCTGAGGTTGGATTTGAACCTTAGATCCTCCTGATTCTATTTGGTTTCACAAGAACAGTTAAAAACCTCATTATCTGAAATTTTTCTGACTTTAAGTCTATGTTGGATCTCTTACATTTCTGTGGCAGTCATTGTATTAATTGATTAGGAGGTTGTCAGTTATCTCTGTATCTTTTACTGTCATACGTTATGTATATATGTACATAAACTGTGTCCAATGCATGGATGACCTTTGTTCTGGTCAAATCAAATATTTTTTAATAGGTAACAGATAATAAGCACAATGGAATCTTGATTTCTCCATTGCTCTTAATAATGCGTGATGTAAAGATGGGATATATGGTAGATATTGCTGTTGTTCCTTTCACTTTCTTTTTTGGGGGAGGGGACAGGGCAGTGAGGGTTAAGTGACTTGCCCAGGGTCACACAGCTACTAAGTGTCAGGTGTCTGAGTTGGATTGAACTCAGGGTCCTCCTGAATCCAGGGCCAGTGCTTTTAGCCGCTGAGCCACCGAGCTGCCCCCTTTCCTTTCACTTTCAGGGTGACAATTATACTCATGAGATTATTTTCATCAGATGTTTATTTAGGGGCAGGTAGGTGGCGCAGTGGATAGAGCACCGCCCCTGGAGTCAGGAGGATACCTGAGTTCAATCTGGCCTCAGACACTTAACACACACTTACTAGCTGTGTGAGCCCTGGGCAAGTCAGTTAACCCCAATTGCCTCACTTAAAAAAAAAAAAAGAAAAAAATCTTTGATTTAGATGGGAAAATAGGAACATGAGCTAGTAGTTTACTGATATTCTCTTAAGTTGCTCTTTTTTGTAGTAATAAGGTCTAAAGATATTTTTTTACTTTTCCCTTGCTCTCCCCTCTTTTTTTTCTCTTCACCTCCTTTCATATCCCTTGAAAACTTGAGAATCAATTCTCTCAAGATTGTTCCCTCCAGCATAGATAATCCTTTATGTATACTTGCTCTAGTCGATCTACTTTTCCATTTTTGTTTCTTCAGTGCTGTTTCCAATTCCATAAACACCAGGCCTGTGATGTCTAAATGTGGCAATCCGTTGATGGTGAAAAGAGTTAGATTATAAAAAAGTTTTTTGCATCATCCTTAAATACACTCTACGTGATATTATTGAGTGAGATCTCTTGCCAGATTTTCTTTAAACTGGTTTTACCCCCTCCCTTGTTTCTCACTGTATGATGAAGTGATTTGCACAAAATCTTCTACCATCTTCCTGAAAAAGATTTTATAAATGAGTTTATATTCTAAAAAGTATTGTCCTTAACTGCTTGGCAAGTTGATGAAGCATTTGCTTAGTAGAGCAGTTTATGGGCTTTTTTTTTGGGGGGGGGGCCTCTTCCTGTTGTGGCAATTGATTTACATATTAACTTTTGGATGAAATGTTTATAATTGGTGTTATGTATTCTCTTCCAGTTTTGGCATCAATAACTTGTTTAAATATGTCAGGTTAGAGTTTGAATTGAGTAAATCTTTTTTTTCCTCATTTTTATTCTTCTAGCATTGTATTATCATCTTTAACAATTTGATGGTCTGACTATACAGAGACAGTTGAGAAATGATTGTTATGTCAATAACAAGTTATTCCTATTCAGATTAATTTCATTTTTACGTGATTTAATTTAGTACCCTTTGTGTTTAGTATCTCTTTATTCTTTTCTTGAAGAAAGTATTCATGACATGTAGGTATGAAGTTGCGGAATAGTTTGCCAATCTGTCGATTGTCATTTGATTCTGAACCACGTTTTCTGAAGTGTTTATATTTTTCGTAACTCATTTATGCTCACCTTTGAATTGAAGTAAGTAGCATCAAAATATCTTGATTTATTTTGGAAGGTCTTCTTTATTTATTTGTAAATTTTCTACCTTGCCATCTTCTTATAAAAGATGACTAAATGTCCTATTGCTGTCACCAAAATAATAATCCATCATATAGGTGGTAGTTACATGGCTTAGTGACTTGGAGTCAGGAAGTCCTAAGTTGAATCCTGCCTCATACACTACTTGAACAATCACTTAACCTCTTGTCAGCTCAATTTCCTTATCTGTAAATGGTGTAATAATAATAGGACCTATTTCCAGGGTTGTAAAGATAAAATGAGATATTTGTAAAGTGCTTTGCAAACCTCAAATCACTACATGAATGCTCTAAATAAATCACCTAGTGGCCAGCCTACTGATGATGAGTTTGTCCATAATTTAGCAAGTCTGGTACACACAAAACAGACATGTTAGAGGCTTTCCTAGCATGGTAGAACTTGCAGAATTGCACACTGCTGGCATATTCAGGAGGATGAGCTTACCTCTGTGTCATGATGAAACACTGAAAAAGAATGTGGTAGAAGAGATATAGCATATATGGATAACTTTAATGCAAAAACCCCCCTCTACTTTATACATTGAGAGGTATAAACAAGTCTTTTTAATGCGTAGAAGAAAAAGTTCATTATGAATTAGGGGATAATAGCTAGGTAGCATTTTGGGGTGGGATTCAGGAAGGAGCCTCATGGGGCAAATTGAGTTGGCTTTAAAGGACACATGGGAATTCATCCAGGTGAGAAAGAGAAGAGACTATTTGAGTATGGGGACCAGTGTAGCATATAGTAAGGAAAGTCCAGGCTGTCATTTGGGGAGACAGTAATTGTACTTAGCTCAAGCCTGAGACTATCTGGTAGGAAATGTTAGTTAGGTGGCACGTGGTAATAGATAGCTTGAATGTCAGCCAAAGGAGTTGGAACATCATCATTCGGTGGATAAGGAGCCAGTGTAGATTTTAGCCACTACAGTTATCAGACTGATGGATAAAGATAAAGAGTAGTTTGGTAACAGTATGGAGGGAGGATAGACTCACAGTGGGGAGAAAGGGATAGGAAAACCAGTTAGGAGCAAGTTGTTCAGGTGGGTGCTCATGCAGGACTAAAGTATGATAGTGATGGTGGCAATAAAAAAGAGGGAGATGCCTGCAAGACATATCACAACAGTGCTCCTCCTTTCCAGCTTGGCCTAGATGAGGTAGGGTTGTAATTTTAAAAAATAGAATATTTACCAAGTATGACAATTTGTTTTATATTTTGGTTTCATATAAGTAGAAATTTGTTTTAAATGTGAAATCCAAGGATTTCACTATTGTGGTTTTATGTTCAGGTAAGAATTCTTTTAATAGACTCAACTGAAGATTTTAAATAAAAAGCTATAGCTGTCCCAACTAAAATATGAGGATATTATCATTTATATTTTTCTCTTTTGATGAGGGGAAGAGCCTATGTTTAGTAGTGTCAGTGACATAGTCTTGTATATGAACGTTAACTATTTCCTTTGCCTTTGGTGAGAGTTTGGAACTATTAAATAGAAGTAGTTGCTTCTAAATATTTGCAATCCAGTTATAACGATCTTTCACTTAGCAACCATGGTTACTTATCCTGTTGAGAACTCAAACCCAGAATTTAAGCAAAAAAAAAAATCCACACTGAAACCCATTTACTTTGGACAATATATTCCCTTGGACAATTGCTTAGCCTCTTTTTATTACTTTTTGAGATTGTTCTGAGAAGCTTGGGATTCTAAATTCTCAGCGATTACACAATAATAACAAGTCAAAGGTGGCAATGTTGTGGGAAGTGTGGCTAGTGATAGTGCTGGCACTTGTCTCAAGAAGTGATAGCTGACTGACAATAAAGGGAGGGACAAATGAGAATTAGAAAAAGTAGACAAGAACTCAGAACATGACAATCTTGAGCTATTTGATGTTTGGTCAAACAGACTTAGGACTCTAAGTTCCTACTGCCCTCAGTCTGTTCTAACCGCTTAATGCTGGTTCACAGATGTATAGACATGGGACCATGTACCTATGTATTATGACCTTGGGAGTCATATAAAGGAACCCTCTTATTTAATAGTTGTGGACACAGAGACTTAGAAAGGTGAAATGAATTGCTTCAGGTCACAGGCTGTAGGGTGAAACTATTTTTGGAGTTCCTATTTAAAATGTGCACACACACATTTAACAAAGATTTTTTTTTTAAAAATCAAATATGGTCAAAAAATTTTTTTAATTGTTTGGTATTCAGGGCAGCTGGGTAGCACAGTGGATAAAGCACCAGCCCTGGATTCAGGAGGACCTGAGTTCAAATCCAGCCTCAGACACTTAACACTTATTAGCTGTGTGACCCTGGGCAAGTCACTTAACCTTCATTGTCCCATCCCTCCAAAAAAAGGTAAAACAAAAAATAACAAGAAAAATAATTGTTTGGTATTCACTTTAAGTGTATACTTTTGATCAAGAAAATTCATTTCTATGGGAAACATCCATACCTTAATTAGATGCTGGATGAACAAAACACACACACACACACACGCACACGAAGCTCTTGTCATTTTAGGGGACAAATCCGTTATTAGGAGAACAATCTAGAAGTTATTTAGAAGGCTTAGGAAGTAAGAATTTATTTGCTTATCAGATATCTGCTGTCCTCAACCAGTGAGAACAACCTTGAACCTGAAAGTAAAAAATAGCCAGAAAAAGTCAGGTGTGAACATCAGAGATTGGTTCCTTAGTCTATGATTCTGAACCCCCTACCTGGTATTGTTATTATTAGGGAATATGGAGTGGAATTGTAATTTCTTTGGTCTAAGGAACTCCCAGGTAAAGGAAATGTTGTCTACACGAGCAAGTTGGCTTTTTTCTTCTGGGCCTGTAGGCCTAGGGGATTTGCTCAGGATCAACAGTGTATGTTAGAAGTGGAATTTGAACCCTAGGTTTTACTGCTCTCCTCCTTTGCCAAATTGATATTATCAATTAAGAATTGCTAGAAAGTTTCCTTTTTAAAGTCCTTTTTTTTTTTTTTTTAAGAAAGAACTTTGTGTTTTAAAGTGTATCATTTGGAAAGTCTTTAAGATTTAAATGGTTTTCTTTTATGCAGTAGTTACTAGAATGGATATTATAAGTATACTGTAAAATTTAGATTTTTGATTGTCACAATTATCACTTATTAGATAATGATATAAATGAAATATTTAGTATTCCTTAGAAATGTACAAGTAATTTTTGCAGTGTAAAAAAACTTATTTTGTTTCTATATGTTTCATAGGGCTTCATATGTCCCCAGTGTATGAAATCTCATGGATCTGCTGAAGAGCTTTTCAAGCATTATCAGGCAGTTCATGACTCTGGTAATGAATCAAGCTCATGGAGGAGAAGCTCTAAAACGGTAAAAGTGGATATATTGTAGGCCAATATCTGATGTTTTTGACCCTACTACAGGTTGTAGGCATGCCTATAGAAAGTGCTGTGTAGATGTCTACTTTCCTGTTGTTCTTCTCTCTGATGGCCACTGGGATGGACTGGCTACAGGCTGTGCTGGGATTCTTGAATTTTTCAGAAAGCACAACAGGAAAAAGTTCCTTTTTTATTTAAAGAGTCGATCCAGTTAAAAGAGCTTTAAAACTCAATTATATAAACTAACTGGCAAAAATAGACATTGCCATTTCAGGATTTAAAAATAAGACAAAATTAATTATAAAAGATTTAAGTGTATTCATTTGTTTTTCACTATTGCTTATGAAAATTCTTTTATATTTTTTGCTTATTGAATCTAGTTTGAGTTTACATTGCCTTTTCTTTTCTTTTTTTTTTTTTTTTTTTGCGCAGGGCACTGAGGGTTAAGTGGACTTGGCCCAGGGTCACACAGATAGTTAAGTGTCAGGTGTCTGAGGCTGGATTTGAACTCAGGTCCTCTGAATCCAAGCAGTGCTTTAATCCACTGCGCCACCTAGCTGCCCCTATATTGCCTTTTAAAAAAAATTTTTTTTTTAATTTTTTCTTAAATTTTTTTTAGTGAGGCAATTGGGGTTAAGTGACTTGCCTGGGATCACTCAGCTAGTAAGTATTATGTGTCTAAGGCTGGATTTCAACTCAGGTACATCCTGACTCCAGGCGTGGTGCTCTATCCACTGCCCACCTAGCTGCCCCTACATTGCCTTTTATAATAACATGTGTCATCACAGTATCCTTACTTATTTGAGGGTAGAGGGGCTGCTTTGGTGATTATCACCAGACAGTTGTCCTATAGGGTGATTTTTTTTTTTAACTCTAGCAAGTCACCTGAAATATGAAGGGATTATTAGTTTTCTTGGGAATAGTACTCTCACTTATGAACCATGAGTCTTTTAAAATATTAAAGTATAGAGTTATTTAAATATTTTTCAAAGAAAATTAAAAATAATTTTTAGCAATAAATATTTAACAAATTCAAGTACAGGGATAAACACACAAAGAAAATAGTGAGATCATTTCTATGTGATAAGCAGATATCATAAAATATGGGCAGGTACTATAAAATATTATTAGCTTAACTTGGTTATTCTTGTTCATGTGTCACCTGAAATTCCCAGGTCTGTTTCAAGACTATTACAAAGATAAGCTCTATCCAGCCTAACAGTGTTGAATCTGTAGCCTGCCCTAATTCCAATTTGTAGTGACCTCTTCACTAATACACTTCTAGTGCTGCCTTTAGTTTTTACAAGAAGTTCTTTTATAGACCTAAGATTACTCAGAATCATTCCTTAGTAGATTACTACCTAGAGTAATTTTAGTAGTGATTTGGATACTATTTCAACTTTACATTCTATATGTAATTTGTGGCAACTTCAGATCTTAGTTTTGAAAAAAAGAATAAATAATAAGAGCACTAATAATAAGTAGACTTGATGCTTGGACTCTTTGTCTGGTGGGCTTGCTTTCCAAATGAAATTGCACTATGTATTTTGTATTTTGGGAAGCTCAGTAAATCTGAAAGAATGAGGATATTTCCAAACTCCTTACTTTTTTTGGGTGGGGGCAATACGGGTTAAGTGACTTGGCCAGGGTCACACAGTTAGAAGTGTCAAGTGTCTGAGGTCGGATTTGAACTCAGGTCCTCCTGACTCCAGGGTGCTGTGCTTTATCACTGCACCACCTAGCTGCCCCCAGAAGCTCAGTAAATCTAAGGCAGTTGTCTTGCACTATTTCTGGATATGACAAGGTAAGGAGGAATTGTTCTTTTTTTGTTGTTTTTTATGTGTTTTAAAACTTGTGTTTTGTTTTTTTTTAAAGCATTTACGAAATGTTCTCATTTGGTATTTTGGAAGTGAAAATGTTACATAAAAATGTAGTCAGTATTGAAAAAGGCGTATACGTGCTCATGTTTAACCGAGTCTGAATTTTTAAAAAAAAGAAATAGATCAGTTTTTCCCCACATGTGGATATCCAGCAAACAACCTCATTTACAAGTAGCTGTTAGGTGGGGGCTCATCCCGCATTGTCATATATTATATATATATAATATATATTATATATATATATATATATATATATACTATGATTTCTCTGCCTAGTATTGTTTCAGCTGGTCATTTCCTTCTTTCCCCCTGCCCTGTTGACAGAACTATCCATTCTTATTTCCATTACTAATCTTGCCCTACTATTCTAGCCCTTCTCCTTGCTACCCTACCTATATCTGCTTTCTTTTGTCAGCACTGCCAGTGGCTTACAATGATTTACAGTTAGTACGGTTGCCCGACATTCTAGACTGAAAACTCAAACATGTTTTGCCGAGGAAAAGATTGTTTTAAATGGCAGTTAGGTTTTATGGCAGTATTGGTTCCATAGTTTAACTGTGGTGAGTTAAGTAGGCATCTCCAATCTGGCACGGGAACCATTTCTAGCACTGTTTCTATGAGAGAATGTGTTCTGAATACCAATCAGATTAAGCTGTTTTTCACTCACACACACACACACACACAACACACACACACACACACACACACACACCACACACACACACACCCACCCTTTCATCATTTGGAGGACTTGTTTATATATATCTCATACTAGTATGTTTTTAGGATAGAGAGAATTGGGTTGATGTCCAGTGATTAGGTATATATTTTATTAATAGACAAGATTAGCTATTATATGTTTGAATATACTAATTCAAGTATTGCTTATTGTTTCCTTTTGTTTCCATGTATGTTCAGAGAAGATGTGATACTACTCCGACAAGAGGTCCAAGACCTACAGGCTTCTCTGAAGGTGGGAAAGAAATGTTTTGTGTTTACTTATTTTCAGTGTTTTAGATAAAGAATTTTAAAAGCTATGAGCTAAAAAAACTCCTTTTCTTATTAGGAAGAAAAATGGTACTCAGAAGAGTGAAGAAAGAATTAGAAAATTACAAGGGCAGCGGCAGCAAGTAATTAATTGCTTTAAAATACTTGAAGCCTGTTTACATGAAGCTATTTAGTTTCATCATAGAAAATGAAGATTAATACCTTTTATTGTAAGGCAGATGACCTGATACAAATGACTTGAAATTTTGCTTCCTTATGGGTAATATCAAGTGTGCTGTTTCCTTTTAATTCAAATGAATGTATATGTAGAGTTTTTAAAAGTCTTAGCTTGGTATTTAAAGATAAACCCAAGTGAATAGAAAATATAGATCCAAGAACAGTGAATTTAACCTGACACATAAAAGGATATTCTCCACTTGGTAATGGTATAACATAGATCCTGTTATATTTGGAAAATTATGTTACAATTGGTTCTACTAGCCAGTTCCCCCAAATTGGAAACCTTAATCATTCAGGAGCTGATTTTTAAATTTGAGTATTATTTAAGCTATTTTCTTCTGTGTATGATGTTTGTGTTGTGTCTTTTATGTTGAGAGTTATCACTTTAACTTATATACAAAAGGGATAAAATATGACTTTTGCTAAATCTTAGCTTTTTTAATTGGGAAGGATTTTGAAGCTAATTAGGATCTTTGAATTGTGGATTTCATTTGTTCATGATATTTGTTTATGAGATCAGCATGGCTAATCAAGCATTATCATGGTTTGTATCTCAAAGCTCATAGAGAAGCACTGACTTCCTAGATTTAAAGAAAAGATTGCTTTTATTTCATGTTGAAAATAATTTCTGTAAAAGGGAAGAGGCAATTGTAGCATAGAAAATTTATTTTGGAAAAATTAGAAAATAAAATTGGCTAGGAAAACTGTTATTCTTCATAGCTAATATCATTTAGGTCCATTGTACTATATGTAAAAAGAAGTTTTATAATCTGAAAGTAATTTTTGAGTAGTGCATATTTTAAAATCATGAAATTAAGTATTTCACTGAAGTTTTGGGGAAAAAAATGAATTTTATTGTTCTTCCTCTGAAAGGTTTTTGTAATGCTACTACTGTTATTTTAAAAGTTTAACCTTTGAGTTTCTTATCATAGCTGACTATTGCCATAGCATTTTTACATTTTTAGTGTGCTTTACATAATCATTGACACTTGTACTAATTTTGCTTAATAGCATTTATTTCTTTCCAATTACATGTAAAGATAGTGTATTCAACATTCATTTTTATAACATTTTGAGTTCCAATTTTTTCTTTCCCTTCTCCCCCCTCCCTAAGACAGCAAACAAATTGATATAGGGTATACCATGTACGATCAGGTTAAACAAATTCCCACATTAATCATGTTGTGAAAGAAGAATCAGAACAAAAGGGAAAAACCACAAGAAAAGATGAAAAGCCAAAACCAAAGTGGAAATAGTATGCTTCAATCTGCATTTAGAATCCATAGTTCTTCTGATTTGAATAGAATTTTCCATCACCTCATAATTTGGAAGATTAGGTAGTGAAATTATTATGCCCTAGTTTGAACATGAGGATTTAAACTAGAAGATTGTAAGTTTTTTGAGTACAAGGTCTATCTACTTTGTGTTTTGTATCTCTCATATCTACTCCACTGCTATGCACAGATTAGGTGCTTAATAACGGTTGGTGATTGAGGAAACTGCATGAAGATAAAGAAATTAACTGGCCTTTGGTCAATGACACACCCAGTAAGTAGCAGGATAGCTTTCCAACCCAAGTGTCTGGTTCTTTCTCTGGGCCAAGCTGTGTCTAGATATTTATCCACAAGATTCCTATACATACACAAACAATACTATAGATAAGGGACAGCTAGGTGGTGCAGTGGATAGAGCACTGGCCCTGGAGTCAGGAGTACCTGAAGTTCAAATCTGGCCTCAGACACTTAACACTTACTAGGCTGTGTGACCCTGGGCAAGTCACTTGACCCCAATTGCCTCACTTTAAAAAAAAATTAAAAAAATAATAATCTATGATAGAGGCCAAATTTTAGATTCTATTAGGTTTATTAAGAAGGCGCTCAAGAAAAGTTCAATCCATTAATTCAAAAGTATAAACAACCAATCAACAAGTACTTACTAAATGCATACTATGTACCTGTCACTGTGCTAAGCAATGAGAATACAAAGAAAAAGCAAAAACAGTCTCTGCCTTCTAGGAGCTTACATTCCAGTGGAGCAGATTGTATATAAGTCAATTGGTACATACAAGGTACACACCCACAATAACTTCAGGGTAAATTTAGAGGGAGGCACCCAGCAGCTGGTGATTCTGGGAAAGGCTTCTTGCAAGAGGTGGTCCTTGAGCTGAGTCTTAAAGGAAGCCAGAGATCCTAAAAGATGGATGTTAGTAGGGAGAACTCTTTCCAGGTCTGAAGAACAGCCCATGTGCAAAATGAGATGAAGTATCGTATGTGAGGAACAGTGAGTAGGGTGGTATGGTTGAACCACAAAGTGCATGGAGAGAAATAATGTGTATGAAGACTAGAAAGAGATGAAGGGATCCAGTTGTGAAGAGCTTTAAATGCCATCAGAACACTTTATATTTGTTCCTATAGGTACTAGGGAGCCATTTGGGTCTATTCAATAGGATGCTGACATGGGTGGACCTATGCTTCAGGACAATCACCGGCTGCCATGTGGAGTATATATTGGAGTGAGAAGAGACTTGATGTGGAGAGTCCAGTTAGAAGCCTATTAGGCTATTGCAAAAGCACAGGTGGAAGGAACTGAGCTAGAGTTGTGCTGTATGAGTGGAGAGAAGGGGACATCAGTGAGAGTTGTAGAGAAGGATGTCATAAGACTTGAAAACTGGCTGGATATGTGGTGTGAGTGAGAGGCTAAGGATAACACCAGTTTTTTAAAACTTGGATGACTAAAATAATGGTAGTGACTTCAACAGTAATTGGGAAGTTTGGAAGAGAGAAGAATTTGGTGGAGAAGCTAATGTATTCTGTTTGGACTTGTTGAGTTTGAGACACATATCCAACAGACATCCAGTTGGAGCTGTCTGATAGATAGTTGTAGAGAGACTTTGGCTGGATAATTACCTCTGGGAATCATTTGTATAAGGACGAGGGGGCTCATAGAATGTAGAGGTAAAAGAAGAGAGGGCCTAGAACTGAGCCTTAGGGAATCCTCAGTTAGTGAGTGTGACTGATCAAGAGCCATCAGAGGATATTGAATACCCCTTAATAGTTCATATTTATACAGTACTTTGAGGTTTTCAGAGTCTTTTCCTCACAATGTTCCTGCAATGTAGATTGTGTGTTATTGTCCACATTTTTATGATGAAGAAAATGAATTCAAGAGTTGCATATGTGACTGCCCCAGGCCTCAGGAGGATTTTTTTCATTTGACTAGCATTCTGCTCAGTGATGTCAGTGAGCTGAATGAATGAGGATATTTCCCAAACTCCTTACTTTTCACCAGAATCTTATTCACTCTGCAGCATCTGGCCTTTAGAATAAAAAGTCAGACCCTGTCTGTCCATTTTTTAGACCGTGTTGCCTGTGCCTTCCACTAATGTTTATTTTAATTTTCATTAAGGAATTCAAACCTGATGGACTGTCAAGATTCATCAGCAGGTAAATTTATTTAATATGATAGTTCTACTTAAATAAAAATTGCATTCTATTATAGTGACTTAAGACTATTGACTCACACCTGGGTTCTTCAATATATGTGTGCATGTAGAATGCGGGCTCCCAGAGGTTAAAGACTGCCCCCCCTGTACCTAGTAGCAGTACTTAATAAATGCTAGTGAACTCATTGATTTGAACTTCTTACTCTAAATTAACTGTTGCCTTGCAGATATATATATTGTAAAGCTGTAGGTGTGGGAAAACTGAAATGAATGGCTAAGATTGTGTTTAGGAGAGTTAGTTATTATACTGAATTTAGCCATCAACTCTTCATGAACTTTAGGAGTTGTTGGTATGTTATGGTTGACCTAGGTGTTTTTAATCTCTTTCATTAAAAAATTATAGCTGATGATTTGGAACAAATGTACAGAATTCAGATTCTAGACTCTGAGATATGAAGGAAAAACTGAAAAAAAAAATAGCTTCCTTTACAGAGGGAGAACCTGTAAGCAGATAAGTAAATGCAGAACACTTTGACGGTAGAGAAGGTACCTACAGGGGTATTGAATTGTTTGATTAGGAAGACGGCAAAAGTTTCCAATGTGGAACCAAAATAAATTTTTAAAGCAAAAATGTTTACAACACTTTGGACTTTATTGATATTTTTTTTTTTTTTTTCCTGTTTTGAAAGCTGATAAGTTCCATGCCCTTTTTTAAAAATCTTGGATGATTCAAAATATCTCATTTTATGAAGCTCTTCTTATGTGCCCAGTGCCAAGGATGAACAAAAATGAAAGGCATTGTCCTCCAATGAACTTAGATTCTCCTGGCGGGATTGAGGAGGGGAGATGACAGCTATACAGACAAAGTAAACCCCTACTCCTCAGAGTAGGGTTTTTTGGAGCATGGGAGGCACTAGTAATATTGAGGTGATCAAGAATGATTCTATGGGAATATGAACTAATTTATAAAGGGTGCTGGTTTCGAAAATGTTTTGACTCCTAGGTAATAATAATGGCGACGTGTGTCAGTTAAAAACAAGTGTAGCAGCAGTTGCTGCTATCAACTACTGATAGGAACAACATCACATGCTCTTATGATGGAATCAATTTTGAGTAAATATTAATTTTTTTCTAGAAACTCCAGTCATTGAACAACAACTTAGATGAAGCCCAAACTGAAAACTTTAATATTAAGCAAATGAAAGACTTATTTGAGCAGAAAGCAGCCCCAGCTTGCTACTGAAGTTGCAGTAAGTCATCCACTCGAATGAATATTCAAAAAACATGTCCTTACTATCACTCTTCTTTCCTTTGGTACAGCTTGATTTATAGTACTTTCTTTAGAATGT
This sequence comes from Dromiciops gliroides, assembly GCF_019393635.1. NCBI lineage: Eukaryota > Metazoa > Chordata > Mammalia > Microbiotheria > Microbiotheriidae > Dromiciops > Dromiciops gliroides. Next base: position 269,324,200 of record NC_057865.1, on the reverse strand, counting down.
AACAAGTTGGGGCAGCTAGTTGGCGCAGTGGATAAAGCACCGGCCTGGACGTCAGGAGGACCTGAGTTCAAATCCGGCACTCAAACACTCTGACACTTACTAGCTGTGTGACCCCTGGGCAAGTCACTCAACCCTCATTGCCCCAAAAAAAAAAAAAAGAATGTAACAAGTGGACAAGAACCAACATTTCGTTCGGGGTGGTTGCTTCGCTGGTTCATTTGACAAAAGAACTTTATTTTATCTGCCTAAAGATATTTGTTCTGCCTAAGTATGATGGACAACTACGTAAGACGTAATTGAAAAAATCAGTTAAGTGATAGGGCATAGTGGGTAGAGGGTTGGCCTTGGAGTCAGAAAGACCTAGGCTTATCACCTACTTTTCATATCCGCTTTATGATACTTAGGCAAATACATCTCTGAAATGTGAAGTTACGGACCAGTTGTTGATTTATTCCCTACTAGGAGCACAATAAATAGTGTACAATTTTAACATGGAAATAGCTTATTCCTTTTTGTTTGGAATTTTAGGTAGATTTGGGCCTTTACCTAATATCTTTTTATTTTAGATAATTTTTAAAAGACCTAAATGCTAACATTCTTTTATTGAGTGTGGTTACATGGTAACTTAATTTGACTAGAATTGAAATAGTGCCAGGTTAGGTTATTTTAAAATTCATCATTTTGAGAAAAAACCCTTTTGTACTTTATTTATCAGTATGGTTATATGATGAAAGAATGAATTTGAATCAAAGAATTAAAAATCATAGAAATAGCTTTTATGTCACTATTTATAATTAGATATAAAGTCAAAATATGATGAAGAAAAGGGGCTTCGAGAAGCTGCTGAACAGAAGGTGACAAGCTTGACAGAAGAACTAAAGAAAGAGACGACTGTAATTCAAGATCTAAAGACTGAATTGGTAATTGAGATCATATGGTAGTAGTTATTTCCTTTTCTCTTCCTTTTTAAACAACATATTTAGGGGCAGCTAGGTGGCCACAGTGGAAGAAGCACCAGTCCTGGATTCAGGAGGACCTGAGTTCAAATGTGGCCTCAGACATTTGACACTTATTAGCTATGTGACCCTGGGCAGAGTCACTTAACCCTCATGACCCTGCCAGAAACCAAAAAAAATAAAAACCCACCATATTTCAAGGCGGTTAGCTTTATCCAGACAACAATGTATCTGTTACTATTAGCTTGGTTCTATGGTGATGACTTTAATCCATATTCCCGACTTTGACGCTAATCCAGTATTCCAAACACCTATACAAATTATCATCTCTACCTCGCTTCCCCAGTTATGTACTTGCTTCACCCACAGATGCCATTCCTATGCTATCTTTTGTATCTTTGCAGATGCTGATCTACTGTTTAAAATGTCCTTCCCACTTACAATTTATCTAAGAACTATCCATCCTTCAAGAACTAATTCATGTCCTATCTGTTCTACTTCATTTTATCCACATAGGACTCTAATATTTATGAACCCTGGAATTAAATTCATTTCCACAACTATTTGTAGTATTTACGATCCATTATTTAGCATTTTATCATTTTTCTATTTTTCACTTATATATTTAATATTTTTTAGGGAAACGGTGATATCTTACATTCCTCTACATCCCTTGTAATTTCCAGCACTAGATCTGTACACCCAGTAGTCAAAAAAACATGTACTGTGCTGGATTGACTATCCCTGCCCTAGAGGTAGGGGAGTAAGTCATATATCTTGAGGTGTCATACATTAGAAACCTATTTATAGCTTAATGAGAATTTTCCACTATTTTAAATTTGGAAATTGTTTTCCTAGTATCATTATAAAGTACATATATATGTAAAGCATACATATTAGAAATTTAATTTGTAATAGGACTTATTTACTCTATTTAGGATTGTAATTTGAACACTGAAAAGCAATATGGGATATGGAATGAGAAAGGGTAGGCATTGGGGTCGGGGTTCAAGTTCTACCTCTCACATACATTAGCTCTGTGATCCTGGACAGATAAAACAATGCCAGCTGCAACTCTGTAAAACTAAAAGTTATCAGTGGAGGTGGTTTATACAAAGAGAGATCTCCACGCATGAAATTACATGTCTGGATCCTGCCTCTGGGTTTCTCCATTTCTCTCCCTTCTCTCCCAGAGAGAGAGAGAGAGAGAGAGAGAGAGAGAGAGAGAGAATGAATGAGAACATGACCTAATTCGTGTAGCTATTTGATTTGGGTGAGAGGCAGTGTGGTATAGTCGATAGAGCTGGTTTCAGAGCCAGGAAGACTTGGGTTCACCTTCCACCTCGGACACATACTTGCTGTGTGACCAGGCAAGTCACTTAATACCTCTCAGTGGTAATTGAGAGATTATGTAACTTTCTAAGATTTCGAGTTTCAGAGAAGGTGTTGACCTGCATTGGTAAGAAGAGAGACTGTGCTCATCTGAAAGTTTCCTATGTCAATGAAATCATAGGTGTAGTGCCTGGATCTGTTATTTAACTTGGCATATTGTTGCTATGGTTATTTGTTGTTATGGCATTGGACCTGGAGTATCGTTTCTGTTTGTCCACTTTTAAAAGAGGCAGAATCATTGGAACTAAGGCACCCAAAATGGAACACTATGCAATACCACTAATTTTTTCAATCTCCCATCAAATATAATCTGTTTCTACAATTTTAACCATCCTAGGTTCATTAAAATCTGTTTTTGTATTTGGCTTTATAAAGTTACTGCCAATAATAATTTCCTAGTCTCCTTTACTTCATATAACAGGTACTACAGAGTGTACATCATATTAAAATATTACATACAAAATAGCATTCTGTTGAGAGCTCATCAGCAGGCATAACTCAGCTTTATGCACCTGATGAGTTTCTGGAAAGCAAATTCTGGTTATTGAATCATAGATTACTATTGAGGATCATAATATATTCAGACATGTTCCTATGTATAAAACAAATTAGAACAATTACTAGAAATTAATGGCACTTTAAGGTTTATAAAGTGCATTACACATATTACATCATTTTATCTTCACAACAGCCCTGTGAGGTGAGTGCTATTATTATCCCTATTTTTCAGATTAGGAAACAGAATTAAGCAGAGGTTAAGTGACTTGACCAAGGTCACACAGCTCTGTCTTTGAGGATGGATTTGAACTCAAATCTTCCAGATTCCAGGCTGAGAAGTCTATCCATTGTGTTACTTAGTTGTCTACATCTTCAGAATAGCTGTTTCAAATTTCATTTTACTTTTGTAAACATGGAGGATATTTTAATTTTATCTTCTCACAGAACTCCTGTGTAACATTAGTCAAAAAGATAATTGCTATACAATTTACTCCTAATTCTATTGGAAATTTTCATTGACTCCATTATGGTACATGAATTTTTAAATACCAGTGGTTTAAAAATTGCTTGCATAAGAAATGTTCATCTATTAATTACTTTGTAGTGAAACCATAGGAAATAGGTTTCATTGTATGTAGTCATTGTAATTTTTGATTCAGTTTCGTTTCCTTGCTCATAGCTTCAAAGACCTGGTGTAGAGGATGTTGCTGTATTGAAGAAGGAGCTGGTCCAGGTTCAGACTTTAATGGACAACATGACTTTGGAGCGCGAGAGAGAGTCTGAGAAACTCCAGGAGGAATGTAGAAAGCTACAGGCTGACTGTGCTACCTCCGAGGTAATGAAGTTCTAAGATAGCGAGTTGTGATGAGTTCACTGACTCAGTCTGCATATGGAATATGGATGCATGGGTGACTTTGGGAAGCTTCTTTCTTTTCCTTAGAGCCACTACTATGAGGAGCAGATTTGAAAAAAAATAAGCTTATATGCTACATATAATCTGTATTTTAACTGTCATTTCACATTTAATATTTTAGGAAAATGTGATTAGAATGAGAAAATTGTGGTTCTCTATGCCAAAACTTATTAAACTGTGGCTCTGGAGCCCTTATGGGGTCATGTAACTGAATGTGGGGGTTGTGAAAAATTTGGTAACAGGGTTGTATAAAAATTTCCCAGGTGAAAAGGGGTCCTGAGTGGAAAAAATTTAAGAAGCCCTGCTCTATGCCACTCCCACCCTCCCACCACTCTGCCAAATGCACCAGATTTGTGGGTGCTGTTGCTATATTTTAAGTTCAAAATACCATATACCAAATTAAGCCTCAGAGCCCATCTATTAAAAGATCAGGGAAGTAAGAATGAGAGACAAAGAATTACAACTATTTCTGATTTTACCTTCCTTATTTTAGAAGACGGTGATTCAGATTTTTTTTTCTTCTAGCTTATAAAAATACTCTTACATAAGGCATATTATGATTTAGTGACATTTGACTGACATTTTGATAAATGATGGGTTTAATGGGTGCTTTTGTCAGTGCTGGCTTCCACCTTTCATCCATCATGCTATCGTGTTTTGTTTTGGGTGGGTTTATTTTGCTTTATAATGGAGATACTTAAAGTTGAGGTAATGTGTTTTCTGAAAGCTCTCCAATAATAATAATAATACTCTTTATGTTACATCTTCCCAAAGCATTGTAATTTTATTTCACATTAATTTCAGAATCTTAGACATGTAACTATTGCTCTGTTAATGAAACAAATCATTTTGTTAGCAAGTTCTATAAATGATTATTTAGTGACAGTGGTAGCTTAAACTATATTAAAACAATAGATTGTTATGTTAAGATTGGTAATGTTGTCTTTCATTATTGTGGTTTTCCTTTTGTAATAAATGTTGGCACACAATGCTGTGGCTAAGAAAGATGAATACAGTGTTTTGTGGTTTGAGACTCTGAGGAAGGGATGAAGGAATGTAATGTTTATCCCTTTGAAGGGGAATTTGTTCAATTAATCAACTCATCTTGGTAATTTAGTCATTCTGTAGTCCTAAATGCTCATGGAAAATGGGAATTTAATTATTTTTCCTTTACCGTATAGAAACTATGAACTTGTCAAAATGTCTGCATGCAGTGCACAAAAAGCAAAGCGTTGACACTGGACAAAAGTTTGATTTGGTTTAGAGGGGTTCCCCCACTGCAGACTTCCTCTTCTATTAATATGTTATTTAGTCCTTGCTCTGCCATGCATTCTGTGTGGCAATGATTTAGCTTCCTCACCTGCATGGTGTGCTAGACCATACGATTGTTTCTAAATCTGCTTTTTCAAGTTATGAGTAGATAACATAAAATACAGGGGAGTATTTTTTCTCCCTGTTAATTTCATTCTTTTCTTTTCTCTTTCTTTATTAGTAAGATGAACCATTAACTTTATTTACTTGATTTATTAGATTTATTTGTAAGGCAGCTGTAAATATCAAATTGGAAATGCATAGATTCAATAATCCCACACACATTTTGTATATCAATATAGCACTTACAGATATGGATAGAAATATGGTAATTTACCCTATTGTTTGATAAGATCATGAGGGGCCATTGGCAAGCTTGTCATTTGACTGCAGCATGGACCAAAAAGGTTGAAGTGGCAGAGTCACATCTAATGTCTGATTATTATCGATATATTTTAAAGTGTTAGTGGGATATGACATTTTTTTACTGAGTAGCACAGATGTAGTTGGCTATAGGAATTTGAAACTAAGCCACCAACATTGATAACCATTTTAGGACTATAGTTTGAGGAAAAGATTATGAAGATACTCATTTTCTTGGAAGGGATGGGTAAGATGAAGCATCAGTGAAGAAACCTGAATCATTCTCAAAAATGCACAAATAGTGGCATTTTCAACCTTTTTGTGTAGTCTATTTTTCAACCATAATTTTCATTGTAGTAAACATCAGTTACTAAAGTATGCATCACTTTTATTGTAACGTCTTGCACAAAGTACTTAGACCAAGATAGATTTTAAAAAACTTGTATTTCAGAAATTTTTTTAATCTACATGAATATTCTGCTTTAAAGTCATTACTGTAGGACTCTGGGCCCTTATTTTAGTGATTTGGTCATCACTCAACTGATTTTGAAAGTACTTCAGAACTTGGCAGAGATACTGGAGTGGTTTGCCATTTCCATCTCCAGCTCAACTGAGGCAAACAGGGTTACATGACTTGTCCAGGATCACACACGCTAGTAAGTGTCTGAGATCAGATTTGAACTCAGGAAGTGGGTGCTCTCTCCCTGTGCCACCCAGCTCCCCTTAGCTAGTATTCTATAGGCATGCCTTAATTTTGGCCCTATATGGTATTACTAAATTCTCTCCACTTGCCTTCTTTAGTGAACTTGGCCTGCTATTTCCAAGAATTAGATATACCCTCAAAGGATGATTCACCACCTTTGAAAACATTTAATTACTTAAAATCATCGCAAAAGAGGAGTTTAAGAAATGTGTGGGGTTTTTTTTTTTTTAAGCAGGATAAGTATGTATTTCAGCTGGGAATAAATAGAGTCACAGAATCTTAGCACTGGAAGGCTCTTCAGAGGCTCATCTGCTTCAAAATGAGCAAGAATCTTCTCTACAACCTATTAGTTAAGTGTTCATTTAGCCTTTGCTGAAGACCACTAGGGAAGGGACATTTACTGCTTCCTGAAGCAGCTTTCTGACTTTAGGATAGCTATAATTTTGCAGATGTTTTTCCTAATGTCAGTAGGTTATTGATGTATGATTTTTATCAGTATGAAAACTCCCAATCCTAATGCAAATTGTGATCCACCTTTAACAAAGCAGATAAGTTGTGGGGTCTCCTGAGGCTTAAAAAAATTGAGTGACTTAAGGTCCTTGTAGCAAACCTAAACCTGCCTCTGTAACTGGGTGCAAGCAAAACAAGTCTAATGCTTCTTCTTTTTTTCTTTCTTTTTCTTTTTCTTTTTTTGCGGGGCAATGAGGGTTAAGTGGCTTGCCCAGGGTCACACAACTAGTAAGTGTCAAATGTCTGAGGTCAGATTTGAACTCAGGTCTTCCTGAATCCAGGGCCGGTACTTTATCCACTGCGCCACCTAGCTGCCCCAAGTCTAATGCTTCTTAAACAGAACAGCGGTACCAATACTTGAAGATGACTGTTGTCTCCACTAGTTTTCTCTTCCCTAAGCTTCACACCCCTAGTTTCTTCAACTGATCCTCCTAAGATGTGATGTTAAGGCCCTTCCTCATCATAGCTAACCTCTGGATGCCATCCCATTGCTTCTTATTCTTAAAATGTGGTGCCCAGTCAACCAGATGTTGCATGACCAGGGCAGAGTCGAGTGGAACTACTGCGTCCTTTGTTCTGGGGGCTCTTTTTGGCCTAATGAAGCCCAGAATCACTAAGGTGTTCATGGCTGTCTTGTGACACCGTTGGCTCACATTGAGCTTACAAATTACTGAAACCTCTTGTCTCCCCACGCCTCCCTTCCTTTGACCTTCCCTTTGTTGAAATTTGGTCCAGCACTGTAGCCTATCAAAAAGTCCTTGGACCTTGCGTTTGTCATCTAGCTAGCTAACTGTGGCTTTGCGATTTCTGCAAATTTGTTAAAGTTTTCATTTATGCCTTTATCCAAGTCATTGAAAAACATGTTAGCCCCGGGATCTAGGTCTATTGCACAAGGTACTTATTATAAAATGATAAATTTTAATACTAAAAGGGCTTCATGGAAAGAATCACCTATGATTGCTGTAGTAACAGATAGCATGAATATGTTTTAGATACAGCTCTAGCACTGGTAGCCAAAACTCTGGAAATCAGGATCCTCATTATTAAATAAATAATAAATATGAAAGCCTGAGACCTTTGGAAAGGTCGATCAGGCCATATTCTTTTAGTTACTCCCTACTTTATTTTTCTTTTCATTTGTATGCATTTCCCATATCCTTTCATGGAAAAGAAATTTGATAAGATATGAGGTATGACTACAAATTAATGTGATTGAATTTTGAGAAAAATTGGAACTCATACCAATAAGCATTGTTCCCTTCAAAGTCACTACTTTAGTTGATGTACATTTTAGCAAAGCGTTTATAGAGTTCAAGCCATTCTTGTGGACGTGGTGGAGAGAGTTAGTAGAGGTACCCTAGATCAAAGCTTCTTAAATTGTGTATTGTGACCCTACACGGGGTCAAATAACTGAATGTGGGGGTCGTGAAACAACAATAAAAGGTTATGTATACCTATTTTATATACCTATATACCCAGGGTCCCATAAAAATTTCTAGGGCAAAAAGGGATTTTGAGTGGAAAAAGTTTTAAGAGGCCCTGCCCTAGATAATACAGTGTAGGTGAATTCAAAAATAGGATGAATGGCTAGACCCAAACAGTTCAGTGTCTGCTTGGAAGCAGATTATATACGGAATGCCTCAGGGATCAGAGGTTGGGCCTGTGCCTTCTGTTTTCCATGTGCTCTATTTTTACCTACTTTAATTAGGAAAAAATAGTGACCTTTTGTATTTCCAGTATCAATATTCACATTTTGCATATACATCATTGTGTAAATATACTGCAAGTTGAAGTTAATGGAAACTGCAATGCATGGTTAATATCTTATACTCTGCTGCCTTAACCTCTGGGATCCTCTCTTAGCCTTCACAGTTAGTACTCTGGTGAAGTTTTATTGTACTGTATTATACATATTTTAAACATACATTGAAATATAAGAACAATTTTTGTTTTTTGAATTGGGCAAACAGTGCATAAAGACATGACCTTGAGACCTTCTTTAATTTCAGGGAGATTCAGGGTAAAAGTTGAAAGCAAATGAGTTGAGTTGAAATGATATTATATTTGACATTATATCAAATAATTAAAGCAGTTGCTGTTCTTAGATAATTTTTGCAATACAGATGTTTAAGAAGTTTTATTACATTGAAACAAGATCTACAGTGCTGATTTCTGTCTGTAATTTATTCTCCATCTCATTTTGTTCATCTTTTTCCTGCTCAGGTTACCATAAGCCAGTTAAGAAGTGAACTTGCTAAAGGCCCCCAGGAAGTTGCTGTGTATGTACAGGAGCTGCAGAAACTACAAAGTTCAGTTAATGAATTAACTCAAAAAAATCAGGTGAGAATTCTCTGTTCTATTTAGCAGTTAAAAATTGTATATAGCTTATGGTTTTAAACTTTTGACTTGATGGACATATTTTATACGTGTGGTGGTTGTGAGAACTTTAATATTTTTTTAAATTTCCTATCAAAGTATTTTTTAGTATTAGAGAATGTGAAACATTGTTCTTTTATTTTTATTTTTTAGTATTTTTAAATTTTTTAAAATAAAAGAACATGGAACTCTGTCATGTTTATATGTCATTGTTATAGCACTTTTCAGGACTCTGGGGAGTTTTCACCAAACCTCAGGTTTCAAACTTCTAGAGGGCCAATGGATCTGGCATTTGGTGAAATGGTAGTTCAGTGACTTTGATTATCCATCGCATTGGTATAAATGGGGGAAAAGTCAAGAAGGAAAATCAAGTCAGCAGGGGGGAAAAGACAGTAGATCAAACTGATTATGAAAAAGTTAATTTTTGCCTTGGGCAGTTGAATTTGTTTCCAGTGTTCTAATGTATTTTTGTCTAATGTATTGAAAATAGTGATTAAGTTAGAGGTTCGAAGTGCCTCATTCTTTTTTTGTTTTTTGTTTTTTTGTTTTTTTCAGGGCTATGGGGGTTAAGTGACTAGCCCAGGGTCACACAGCTAATAAGTGTCAAGTGTCTGAGGCCAGATTTGAACTCAGGTACTCCTGAATCCAGGGCCGGTGCTTTTTTTTTTTTTTTTTTTTTTTGAGGGGCAATGGGGGTTAAGTGACTTGCCCGGGGTCACACAGCTAGTAAGTGTCAAGTTTCTGAGGCCGGATTTGAACTCAGGTACTCCAGACTCCAGGGCCGGTGCTCTATCCACTGCGACACCTAGCTGCCCCCAAAAGTGCCTCATTCTTAACGTCTTGTTTGTTCCTTTTTGGCCTTGTAACAATAGCAAGATGAGTGCCTTCTCTCCACCTCTCAGCCCCAAGTCTGAAAATATAAAAAATATTATTGTACCTTGACATTGAGAGCATATGTATAAAGTAATATCTGTAGAAAGGACATTACAATTCACTTAATGTTAAATTAAAAGTAATTATTTTCTACTAATCATTACATTATTTGCATGACAATTAAAAATCTAAAATACATTTTAAATATTTTAGACCTTTGTATATTATTATACGAATGATAAATTTTTGTCATGATGATAAACTGCTTGATTTTAGGCTTTTCACATCACAGGACTAGATGTCAGTCTAAACAAGCATTTATTAAGGGCTTATTATGGGCAAGGTGTTATGTCAAGAGCTGGGATACAATGAAAAGCCTTCAAGGGGCTCATATCCACAGAGAGACAAAATGCAAACAACTATGTTCGTTACAAGCTATGTAAAGGGTACATTGGTGGTAAGAAATGACACTGAAGAGAACAACTATTGGAAGAGTGGCTTGATGAAAGCAAGTATAAATGAAGAAGTTTGTGTTAGAGACAGTACTGTTGGGATGGCACTAAGGGATCTCATCTCAAGGTTATCTGAATGAGGAGAAAATCACAAAGGGGTGGAATCAGTTTTGGACTTTATTAATACCAAAAAAGGCACCTGAAAAGAACAGCAAGAATTACCAGCCTACACACACACATACACATTGAGGTGATTAAAAAAATCTCTGTATCCACATTGAGGATTCCCCCGGACGAGGGTGTTAGGAACCAGGCTACATTGCACAGAGTAGATGCCTTCTTTACCATCATGCAGTTTCCATCTGCAGATCTTGGTTTCAACTCCAAAGACCAAGACACCCTCAAAGGATAAGCTGATCACTTCTAATCTTATCACTATGCTGTTGCCTCAGCTGTTGGATCCAAATACAACACCTGCCCACCTCCCATGGCCTCCTCTCCTCTCTGTTTGGAGGGCTGCAGGGTGGAGCACTAAATGCCACCCAGAACCCTCCTTTATAGAGGCCAGGATTTCCATTGGCAGCTCTGCTTGGTTTCAAGTCCCAAATGCCCCTGCTTTGGTATCACCATCCCTGCTCTCCTTGACTTCTGATTTTTTTTTTGTGTTGTTCCTCCACTTAGATTGTGAATGCCCTGAGGCCGGGGACCAGCTTTCTTTTTCTTATTTGTATCTTCAGAGCATAGTACAACGTCTTGCACATGATAGGCACTTAATAAATGTTTATTGAATTGAATTTAGTTTCCTGAAGAAGTAGAGAATGGAAGGTTTCACTTGCTTAATATTGTTGACTCAGTCAGCAAATACTTATTAAGCAGTTACTATGTGCCCAGCATTATTCTGGGCACTAGAGATTCAAAGACAAAAATGAAGTCTTGAACCCAAGGCCTTTATAATCTATCAGAAGAGACCCCCTGCCTCCCCCCCAACCATGTATATATAAATGTACAAAACTATGTGTATATGAATAAATGCAGAATATATAAAAATATATAACTTTAAGGTAATATGGAAGAGGTACTCAGTAGTAGCTAAGGGGATTAGGAAAGGTCTCATGTAGATGATTAAAAAAAATAAACTTGATTTAATGGAGCAAAATGCCATCTTAAAGGCTTTCTTCAAGGAAAGTAACTCCTAGAATCGCATCATAATTATGCAGAATATAAGACGAGAGACAGCCTTGTTTGGCCCTCTTTTTGTTATCAGTCAGGATCCAAATCAGGGAGACCAGGGGGTTTCCCCGTCATGGAAATATCTAGCTCCCAATCCACATTGAAGGATAGATGGTGAGGTATTCCAGGTATGCTTTCTGTTGTTGCCGACTGTATCTGTTGCCCTGGAACATCAGCCCATTACCAGATCTCCTATATGAGATCCATAATCATCTATTTAGGAAAAAGCAGACACAGAAAATCAGTTGTTTAAACTATGACAGGTAGTTAGGTTGGCAACCTCTATAGCGTTATCCCCCAATATTTGCATCATGGGTGGATGCTGCAACTGCACAGTGAATTGGGCCCAGAATTAAACAGGAAGAAGAGAGTAGTCTGGATTGCCTTGGAGAAACTGGAACATTCTTTAATTACCTCAATCTTTTAATTAAAGGCCTGTCCTGTAATACTGGTATTCTACTGATCTACTGAGATGTTACATTATGGTGAGTCATGAAATGCTGTAATCCTCAAAGGATTGAAAATAAGCATCATTAAGAGGTCAATGGAAAGCACATGGCTGCCTAACTTTACAAATCCAGAATCAGGAAGGAAAATTGTAGTAAAAGATGTCATCAAAGAAAGGCATGACCAAAAAATGAATAAATGGGCTGGTGGTGACTTGGTAAGAGGTTGGGGATACCAGTGGACAACCCATGTACTTTCCTGGTATCCTTTTCATCTAAAGAGAAAGTGAGAGAAGGCCCCCAGTGAATTGGATGGACATTTCTGTGGTGAGCTTTGGGGAGGACATGGAGGAGGAGGGATATGATTTTGTGGACAGGCAGGAGGAATGGATTGTAATCTGTATCTCTGCCCCTGGTTGAGAATAGAGATCCATTTAGAGTATTTAAAGTAAAGCATCTTTCAACTCAAAAGATGTGTGAACAATCCCTAGTGCATGTTTATTAGGGAAAAAAATTTACTATTCACATAATTGGTGAACTAAAACCAACATAGCATTTTTCTAGTTATTGTTAATTTGTTGAATGAAAATTAAGCTGTTCTATTCTATAAGTGATAGAAATAGGGGCTGGACCTCTGATTTCATAGGAAAGGGTAAATTTCAGGTGAGGAAACTCCTTCCACCAGTGCAGGGTCAGCACTTTCTCTGCCATTTGTAGTCAGAGAGAGGTGCTCAGAGCACTCGGGTCAAGTCAGGTCTTTATGACTTCATGGGCCAGTTCTCTATCCACTCTGCCTTACTGCCTTCCTGTGAGTCATAAGAATACTAAAAATTTGGTACTGTGAATTTTTATGAAGTCAGGTAGCTAATTGATTTTAGAATAAAAAATAGTTATTACCAGTACTTTTGGATAAATGCATTTCTGGCTGAAATGTAAGTAAAATTTTTTATCCCACCTCAAAATATGAGTCATGTACCTTCCTTAAAATGATCAAAACAGGAGCAAAATATTTTCAGTACTTTTTTGGATAGGCTTTTCACATTCAGATCTAGGTGGTGTGCTTTAATTGTTATCAGATTTACTCCTTCCTCTTGATTCTCACAGGCATAATCCTCATCTAAGTTCCAGCTTCCTTGCACCTGGTTTACAAAAATCGTTTTCCTGCCAGTTGCTCTGCTTTTCTCTGTTTCCTACTCTATTCTGCCTTGTCTACAACATCAAAAGTAATCTTATTCTGATCTCTTTAATCATATCCTCATAGAGCCCTGTAATCCTTTTCAGTTGTTTCTGAAATCCTATGAAAATGCTTATGAAGGTGTGTGTAAGACCCATCACCAGTTTTTATATCCAGCACCTTTATCCTCCTTTACTGCGGCTCATGCTGTTAGGTGCAGCGGCCCTGTTGGCCATTTGGTTGACCTATTTGAGAAGGGGCTCTGAAATTTATGTCTGATCTGGCCTTATTCCCCTGAGCTTCTGGTTGTCTCTGGATTCCCAGTCATGCTTGTTCTTCCTGAGTTTTGGAGCCAGTAAACATTTATTAAGTACGTTATAGGCACCAGGCACTGTGCTGAGTGCTGGCAACACTGAAAGGCAGAAGACAGGCTCTGCCTTTTAGGAACTCAGGGCAGACAACATGAAAAAACCAGAAGTTGGAGATGATGAGCAGAGGGAAGGCACTGGCATTAAGGAGCATCAGGAAAGGCTTCCTGTAGAAGGTGGGACTTTGACTGGGGCCTGAAGGAAGCAGGAGGCCGAGGCAAGGAGGGAGAGCCTTCCACGTATGGGCGACAGCCTTAGGTTTGAGTCAAGCACATACATGAACAAGTTCAATAGACCATATAAGTAGTGTTTGCTCCCACCTGGAATTTAGTCCTAGGTAGGTTATTATTACTTTTTGCACAATTTGCAAATCCGTGGTTCCTTTCCCTTATAGGGTCACAGAATTTAAAGTGAGAAGACACTTTGGAGATCATGTATAGTCCAAGATCTTTGTTTTACAGTTAAGGAATCTGAATCCATTTCCATTTCTGTCTGGAGTCCTTCTGCAGTTCACAGTCAAGTTATAGTGACTAGAATCAGAATCCCAGTTTCTTCTTGTAGTTTATCACGTGTTACCGTAAAGGAAGGCTGTGTGCTGTAACCTGGATGGTATAATACCATTCATTGTATTGGAGCTGAGCTTTGTTTCTAGTAGAACATAAGAGGCTGGAAGACGGGCCCTGTTCTTTGTTCTAGTCTTTGTATCCACAGCACCATTGTGGCCATGGAAAAAGTCATTCACCCTTCTGTCCTGATTGCCTCCTGTCAACTCAAAGTTGGACCAGATAGATGCCTTTCTGACTTTACTAGATCTCCTGTACTCTCTGTTCATATGTCCATATATCAGCCATTCTCAACCACTGGACACATTCTCCTTTTAGCATTGTTACCATACATAATGCTGCTATGAACCTAGTTTCCTCTGTATTTTCCTAGAATTCATTCATTAATTTACTATTATTACTAACATCATTATTCCAAGAGGGGAAAAAGAAAGTTCTGTCACATCTTTTGTGGGAAATTCACCATTGTCTATGCCTTAAGTGGTTTAAGAAGAGAAATTAAATTTCTAAAAAATTGCCCACAGCATTCTTTCACTTTTTTTTCATTCCTTTTTTCTCAGGGCCTCTTTTAGATTTACCTTTTCCCTTGTACCTGTGTCAGACTCTTAAGTTTGTTGAGTCAAGCTTAGGTAAGAGTTCTTAACCTTTTTTTGTGTCCTGGATCCTTTTGGCAATCTTGTGAGAACCAAACAATATCCATGACAGCAATGTAAAGAAAGACATTGATTTCTTTTTTGAAAAATCTTATATATTTTTCCAATTATGTATAAAAATAATTTATAACATTTGCTTTAAAAAATTTTTAGTTCCAAATTCTCTCCTTCCCTCCCCATCCTACCCCCTCCTTAAGAAGGCAAGCAGTTCGATATAGATTACAGTCATGTGAAACATTTCTCTATTAGTCTTATTGTGGAAAAAAAACCAGCAAAAAACCAAAAAACTCAAGAAAAATAAATTATTAAAAAAATGTATGTTTTGGGGCAGCTAGGTAGGCAGTGGTTAGAGCACTAGCCCTGGGAGTCAGGAGGACCTGAGTTCAAATCCAGCCTCAGACACTTGACACTTACTAGCTGTATGATCCTGGGCAAGTCACTTAACCCCAATTGCCTCCCCCCTCCCCCCCAAAAAATGTATGTTTTGATCTGCATTCAGATTCTATCAGTTCTTTTTCTGGAGGTAGATAGCATTTTTCATCAAAAGTCCTTCATAATTTGACATTTAAAAGAAACAAAATTCAGTGATCATGGACCTCTCTTTTCAGAATAGTATTTTTAAGATGCCGAACATAAACTACATAGGGTTACAAAGGAAACCAAATTATACTGAAATCTACTTATCAAAAAAAAAATACAAGTTTATGGCCTCCAGTTTAAAAACAGGCTCTGGCTTATAGGATCAGTGCTCTAGACCTGGAAAGGATATCATAGAGACCAGATGGTCCAAGGTGACTGACCGACACATAGACAGTTCTCAGAGGTGGGATTTATACTCAGGCTTCTCTGATTGCAGAGATAGGCTCTTCCCATTCGTCTCTTTCTTGGTAATTTTCCATATTTCCATATCACTGTACCTGCCACACAGTTACTTGGTAGAAGTCGAATCATTATGACAGATATCATCAGTTGTTAGTGTTAGAAGGTAGTCATACTGAGTCAAAATTAAGGAAATCATTATCTGGTTGGAAAGTCACACCCTGAAATAACTTAATCAGATAGTCATTAGAGGTAAAAAAACCAAAAAGATGGTGTGTGCATAGTATGAACAACATTGTAGATGGTAATGTTCAGGAGGTCTGCAATATTTGCAAACAAATAAAAGTTTAGTATTTCCCATTAACATTGATAGTATGACAATACAGTGCCTATTTTGAAGGTAAAGATTTTCAATTCACCTTAGGTATTATCTCCAGACTTGTAAGGGTGGTAAAATGGGAATTTTCCTTACATAATTTATTGATTCTAATAACACCTGCATTCTATTATTATTCCTACCTTTGTACTCTTTAAGGCATTTTCCTGGGCACTTTCCTCATTTATTTAAAAGCAAAATAGGCAGAAATATTTAAGAAAATTCATAATCAGTGTTAATCAGCTTTATTCTCTGCATCATTAACTTTCGAACTATCTTATAATTAAATTCAAGTGAGTTACTATACATTGTGAAGCTTTTTGGTTAGCTGGAGCTAACATTTTTTTTTTTTAAACAATTCTTGTTCTAAAGACAATTTTCTTGGCTGAACTATATATAATGTACCTTTGGAAAATGTGTGGCTCAGAAACTCTGTATCACTGTAATTATAGTACAGGAAATGATAACACAGTAGGTCATCTTGGGACAGCCAGTTACTTTTTGTTTCTGCAGAAGGAGATCTGGTTTTCCTTTGTGGTTTTTGCTATTATGGATAGTGTGAGCCTTAGCTTCCTTGAAAACAAGAGCCATAGGGATTACTAAAATTAATATTACATATTCCAGTTTTATGGCATTTATTTAGACACCCATGCGAAGAAAAACCCAACAACTCTAACATCTTTTCCTTAAGAGTCAGTCTAGTAGTATTGAAGAATCTGAAGACCTATGCTAGGAGTTAAGAGATTTGGAATTCTTTTTTGTACCAACTCTCATGTTATACAAGCATTGGTACCTTGGTCTCTGCCATTTCATGGACAATGTGACCTTTGGTCCAGTCATTTTACCCTCTGTGAGCCATACCTTACTCATCTATTAAGTAAAGAAAATAATACCTGCTTGCTTGTATTACAAAGTCTGACTTCAAAGATGATTAACAGTGAGATACTTTGTGAATGTATTGTTACTAGTAATTTCTTTTTGTGTACCTTTTGCCATATACATGGGTAATCAAATTCATAGAAATGAGTATCCTATGCTAATTAGGTCCAGGGATCCTGAACACCCATAATCATTGGGAGGGATTAATGTAATTAACTTTTGAAAAACCATTGGATGGGTAGTAAGAAAAGGAAAAGAAGAGAACTGGAAGGAAGTAGAAAGCATTAAGAAGAATTTTGTTGATCAGTGTGAGCTTTTCATAGAGTAAGAGGTGGCAGGAGGCCAAATATGATGAGATGCAACTATAATGGAAGACTTTTGTCATGCTGGAATTGTCAGAACAAATTAACACAGTAGTTATAATAAGGCACTGTTGTTTTTCTAGTGTGTATTTCAGCAACTATGAACACATCTAAGTAATTATTCTTCAACATATATGTACAGGCATACATATCTTGCTAGACCACTGCAATAAAGTATTCTAATAAAGTGAGTCTGACAGATTTTTGGATTCTCACTGTGTATACAAGTTATGTTTATACTATACTATAGTCTTTTGATAGTTCTAATAGTATGTACATACCTTAATTAAAAGTACTTTATTGCTAAAAAAATGCTAACCATCATCTGAGCCTCCAGTGAGTTGTATTCTCTTTGCTGGTGGACGGCCTTGCTTGGATGTTGATGGCTATTGACTAATCAGGTGGTAGCCTAGCTTTTGGCATACCTGAGCTTTCTACATTCCTTTCTCACTAAATCTTTTCTAGTCTGATTTAAAGTGAGAGATGTGTTACTCTTCCTTTCACTTGAAAACTTAGAGGCCACTTTAGGGTTATTAAATAGCCTGATTTCAATATAATTGCATCTCAGATAATAGGGTGGCTCAAGGAGATGGAGAGACACAGGGCAATGCTGGTCAGTGGAGTAGTCAGAACACACAATATTTATTGATTAAGCTTGCTTTCCTTATATAAGCATGATTCGTAGCACCCCAAAACACAACAGTAGTAAAATCAAAAAAGATCATGGATCACAGATCACCATAATAGATATAATAATAATAATAATAATAATAATAATAACAATAACAACAACAACAATAATAATTTGAAATACTGTGAGAATTACCAAAATGTGACCCAGAAAGTTGATGTGAACATATGCTGTTGGGAAAATGGTGCTGATAGATTTGTAGGGTTGCCACAAACCTTCAATTTGTAAAAAATACAATATTCGTGAAGTGCAATAAAGAAGGTATGCCTGTACTCACATTTTGAGTTAATGGAAAAGAGCTTTGCCCTTGAAATAACAGCAAAGAAATTTTGTTTACTTTTTGTTCTCTGTACTGTTAGCTTCTGAGAGACACAGACTCGCTCTCAGTATCTGCTGATCTTTTAAATGTAGGTGTAGTTTAGCATTTTGTATACAACTGACACTCAGTAAATGAATAAATTAGAATAAAATAAATACTGCAACTCATAACAAAGCAGAAATGCCTCTAATTTGGATAATCAGGCAAATGAATTTTAAGTGGGGGGGGTTATAAGAGAATCTGAATGATGTCTCTTTCCATTTTTTCTTCTACTTTATCTTCAAAGTCCTTTTTGAGAACCTCTATGACCTGAGACCGATTCATATTTTTCTTGGAAGCTTTGGATGTAGGGCCCTTACATTGCTATCCTCTTCTGAGGGTGCACCTCAATCTTCCTTGTCACTAAAGAAACTTTCTGTGGTTCCCAACTTTCTCTGCCTGCTCATCTTGCCTGTCTTTTACTTGACTTTTAAGTCCTTAAAGTGGGTCCCTGCTTCCAGGCTGCACTGTCCCAAGCTTCAGGGCATCCCAAGTGGTATGATTTAAGGAGGGGCAGTTTCTTCTGAGTGACGTCCCAGTACAGATCTGCCAGCCTGATATTATGCTGACTTATTATTTGCCTAGACTCAGAGGGGATAGTCAATGCTAACTGAATATTTGTTAAGTATCCTATCCATGTTACTTGGTAGACAGAAACTTGGCATAATGAAATCTGCTAACTCAGAGTCCTTGAGAAAAGGACTTCATTTTTATAGTGAAGTGTATAATGATGGTAACAGCCAATATTTATTTATGTAGCATTTACTATGTGCAGGGGACTGTACTAAGCATTTTCCAAACACTGCCTCCTTATAGACCTCATAACAAGCCTGGGAGGGAGGTGCTGTTATTATCTTCATTTTACAGATGAGGAAAAGTGAGGCTGAGAGGAGTCAAGTGACTTGGCCAAGGGTCACTGAATTCACTGGATCTAAAGAAATTCTTATGTTTCCAGAATGAATCAATGTATGAAATTGTCAGGGAACTTTTTTTTTTCCCCATGGCTGCCTAATAACTTCGGTGGAAAGCATTCTTTTTCTGGAGGAGCCCTTCTTTTCCACAACCGTTATTTAGTGTAGGCTGTCGTCAGCTTTCCAGCTTCAAGTAGGCTGCTGCAGCCTCCATTCCATCTGATTGAGTTAGCTTCTAGAGTTATCTTTATTATTTTTGTCCTATTACTTCTCTGCATAGGAAGCTGCAGTGTTTCCTGTTCCCTAATGTATAAAATTCCAAATCTTCACCATAAAGAGCTGTGCTTTGTACCTTCCTGCTTCATCTCACTAACTGCCCACTGTTAGCCCCAAACTCAACTGTTTCCTTGTCACACTTACTGGGCTTCCTTCATTTGTTGCCCTTTTGCTCACACCATTTCTTCTAACCTAAATGTCTTCTTCATGCTTGTTGTCAGCAAATGTCTATAATTTTGACTCCTGTCATTTGTTTGCTTTCATTCTACGACTGTAGGGGATTCTTAACCTTTTTTTGTGTTATCACTTCTTTTGGCGGTTTGAAGTGCATGAATTCTTCTCTTTCCCAGACTAATTGAAATAAACGCTAAATTTCTCTTAGAAGTTAGTGAAAACAAAGATATATTTCCCCATTTATGTTGACAGACCCTCAAAGGGTCCACAATCCCATTTTTAAGAATTCCTGATTTTGCTCCTTTTGTTATTCCTCACTTGTCCTTTACACAGGTGTACATTAAAATATTAACTATGGCTAACCCAGTGAATGCTGTTTAGTACACTACTGGAAAATTTATTTTAAATCTTAAGCATTCAAGTTATTAAGTCATTTCAGTCATGTCTCACTTTTCGTGACCCCTTTGGGATTTTTTTTGGCAAAGATACTGGAGTGGTTTTCCATTTCCTTCTCCATCTCACTTTACAGATGAGGAAACTGAGCCAAATAGAGTTAAGTGACTTGCCCAGGGTCACATAGTAAATGTCTCAGGTCTGAATTCAGGTCTTCCAGACTCCTGACACTTTTTATCTACTGTGCCACGTAGCTGACCCAAACATAAATGACATGGGCTCAGATGAGCTTGTATATAACTGTGAAATGTCAGTATAGAGAGAAATTCAGAGACCCAAAGTTGACAGTTGATGACTGCATCCTGATCCAGTATTTTGAGGAAAAGTTCTAGATTTAATATTTTGTTTAGAACTTGGTGGGAAACCTCATGAGTAAAGAAACTGGTACTTGTCAGCTGACCTTTTTAGAGTATGTAACGATTGGAATGACGCCACCTGCTGGATACTTACTGTAGAAGAGTTCTGCCCATGAAGCGAAGGTCTTTGAGGGCAAGACCAGGAGTCTTTTCTTTGGCGGGGAGGAAGTGACGCAGACTAGTGGGAGGAGGAAGGAAGAGACTGGCGCTCGGTCTGGCTCTCTTTCCTCTGGACTCTGGCGGAGAAGGGAGCTAGAAATGCGCTCTCCCTTTAATAGATAGGAATCTAGACCTTTCTCTCTCTCTTTACCAAATTCTTATTCTCCTTAATAAATGCTTAAAAGTCTAACTCTTGCTAAAGCTTATAATTTATTGGCGACCACTCATTAAATATTTTAGACAGACTAGCTAGAATTTTAGCCCTTAACAAGTATAACATCCCATTTAAAAATCTGAGTGGGTATTAAATGTGACCTTAAGCACTTATACCAAGAAGAAAAAAAGAATCTATTTAGAGAAGTGAGGTTCTTTTTAAGATTACAGTATTTAAATTAGGCATGGAAAAATTTAAAAACTTTGAGCTTCTTTGTCATCTAGAATTGTGTGTATCTCTTAGGTGAAGAAATTAGAAATGACTTAATATAATCTGTATTTTCCAAATAACTTCTGCTCATAGAAAGGTTAGCATCTCAGTTGTAGTGAGTGGTTTTTGGACTTAAGAAACTTTTGTAATTGTTAGGGCAGCCAGTCCAACAACCAGAGGCCTTTAATTCTGTGCATTTTACACAAAGAAAGGTTTGAGGCTTCAGGAAACTCATTGGGGGATCTTGAGCACAAGCTAGAGGGCAGGGGGTGGCCAGGGGCAACAGCCATAGCAGCCACTGGCTGTAGGGCCTTCTGGCAGCAGGAGAGGTTAGTGGTCTAGCAGAGAGTCTTCTCCTTTGCCTTGACAGGTTACCAATGGCTTCATTCAGTTCTCTGAGCCACCTTCTTAATTAGTGTGGGAAATGGCTGGGATCATAGTGTCTATTCTAGGGCCGTGAGATCTCTCTCTCTCTCTCTCTCTCTCTCTCTCTCTCTCTCTCTCTCTCTCTCTCTCTCTCTCTCTCTCACACACACACACACACACACACACACACACACACACACACACACACACACACAGAGCAGTTCTGCATACTAAGCTCATACTGACCAGTTCAGGCTTGGGCAACCCATCTATTTGGTTAGAAACAAAATCAGTGCGAGCCATAGGTTTTATAGGGAGGGGCAAGGTCTCAGGTGTTGGATTGTTTTCCCACCTCTGATGTCATAGGCAGGCAGGTGCCAGGCAAGGATTGGTCAGTTAGTCCTGGTTGGCAAACTCAGCCTAGGGTTGAAAATTTTTAGCATGGAAGATTCCAGATATGGAGAGTTTCAGAAACCAGAAGGATGGAAATTCCACTCCGGAGGAAAGGATTTTTCCACATCAGAGGCAACATGTCTCACAGGGGCCTTATGGATCCCAAAGAGGCCCAAAAAATCCAGAGGATTATTCAGAGTACCACAGGTAGATTTTATTCTCGAATAAGAAGAATCTTGGCCTGTCCTTTGCTAATGAGCTTTTATCTCCTTGAACTTCATCCTGCAGTGAAAAATGGTTCACTGTAGGTTTGGAGTTGCACTGCTCGAACCATCTCAATCGGGTAGAACCACTAATAAAAGAAGGTTTTAAACAACAGTGAATGCTAAGCCTGTGTTAGTTTCTGCTTTATTGTGATACTTATTACTGACTTGCTTTTAAAACTTAGTAAATGTATTATATTTCTTCAAAAGTTGTTACATTTACTAATATGAAATGTTCAATTGGTTTTTCAGAATTTGACTGAAAAGTTATTGAAGAAAGAACAAGATTACATGCAATTAGAGGAGAAACAAAACGAAGAGTATGTTTGTAAAAAGAATATTCAAGCAAACCTTCATCAAAAAGAGCTAGATTGTCAGCAGCTTCAATCAAAATTATCTTCATCTGAAGCCTCCCTGCAGAGGGTACAGGGAGAGCTTATTGAAAAGGGGGAGGTGAGCCAGAAACTCAAGGAGGAATTGTCAGAAGTCGAGAGCAAGTATCAGCATCTCAAGGTGGAGTTCAAACAACTCCAGCAACAGAGAGATGAGAAAGAGCAACATGGTTTTCAGCTTCAAAGTGAGATTAATCAAGTAAGAGGCATTCCTGTTACTTTATGTGAGCCAGTGGACTGCGTTTTCTCCCTGTCTTATACAGTGGAATCCTAATCACAGTGTAGAAAGTAAATATGGGCTTCTGAAATAACCGTCTGTTGCCAAATCCAGTGTTGAATGATGCTTGGCCTTGACACCATTCACCTCTGCACCATTTGGCACTAAATACCACCTCAGAATTCTCTCCTTCCACAACTTCCCTAAGACTAAGCCACTGGGCTTCTCTCACCTCCTTTTGCCCATTCCTTTTCTTGCTTCTAACCTTTACCAGGCAAATTCTTCCGTGGTTTAGCTCTTGCTTTCTACCTGCCTTCAGAAAAGACAGCTATTCTGACAATTTGAAGAAGACTTCCAAACCCCTCTCTCCAACCCTGAGCTGTCTCTGGAGCTCAGCTCTTTTCTTCCCAGCTGACTTTATTAAACTTTTGGTCTAACAAAACATCCTTCTTCTCCAGTCATTGTTTCTCCGACTGGCTCCTCTGTTCTCCTTTGGCAATGCACAGGTTAGATATCTTTTACATAAACCTCAGTCTCCCTTCCTCCTGCTTGTGTTTAGCCTTCCTTCTATCAGGGCTGGGAATAGCACCATCATATAATGGGTGATGAGTGAGGTGAATGGAATCTGCTGTGAGTAGGACAGCTATATTTGCAGATTCTTTAACTCTGCTGTAATTCACCAGCCTGGGCACCTTTAAGAATCTTTTGTACAGTATTATTTTTCCTTTTGTCTGTTTTTTCGTGGACTTTACTTTTTAGATCATGTTCATGTTTTACTATATTCCTTTTCTTTCTCCTGCCCAATGAATGCATCCTTTGTAGTACCAGAGCTTAAAAAAAGGAAAAGCAATTGAGTAAAGAAATTGATACATTGACTGTGTCTGCTCATGCAATAGAAAGAGGTTTTTTTATAGGGGCTGCAGCCTTTTGCTTCTGTTAATGTTTGATCAGGGAATTCTCTGAGCTCAAAGGGTGGTGAGCTTCGGATCTTATCAGCTGGGGATGGATTGGTTTGCTTGGGCTGTTGTGTTGTGCTAGCCTATAAAAAAGGAGATCACTTGCACAGTTGTTCCTTCAACTCTTTTCCTTTTCCGGAGAGATTCTGATCGAGCAACAAAGCTAAGAGCAGACCTTAAGGTTATGGTCTGGGCAGGATGAGGATGTGAAGGGGGGACCCTGTGCATGCACACAGCCTTCTACCTTGCCTCCTATTTGCTTGGAAAGCTTCTGATGACTGACTATCTTTGGGTAAAAGCACTTTGTAAGTTACATGTTGCTTGAGAAGAGACTTAGTAGATAACCCTTCCCCCAGTTCCTTACTTGAATCCCTTGGATTCCCAGATAGAGGAAGGGGGAGTTCTTAGATAATGTCGAGTTCTGAAAATGGTCTGGGATATAATCATCATCTTTTTTTTGTAGGGTAATGAGAGTTAAATGACTTGCCCAGGGTCACACAGCTAATAATTGTCAAGTGTCTGAGGCTGGATCTGAATTCAGGCCCTCCTGAATCCAGGGCCAACACTTTATCCACTGTGCCACCTAGCTGCCCTGGTATATAATCTTTTAGAAAGATAAAGGGCACCTCCCTGTACAATGCCAGCCTGGAAGGAAGGGGCGGGGTGGGAAGTGGCAGGTAGGGAAGAGGATCACACACATTGCCCCTAGGGCTAGAAGGACTAAGACACAAAAGGACTAAGTCCATGATATGGGCATATCAAAAAACAGGGACTTGCCCATGTGATTAAATTATTCTGAAACTTCATGTTTGATGAAAAGTGGATTGCCTCTCTAGTAATCTCAAATTCATTTTTCCTTCTGAGGGAAGTCCAAACTACAAGGGACTGAAGAGGACCCACAACAGCTCAAACCGTTTTATTTTTCTCAATGAGATACAAAGTCCCAAACAAAGACTCATGTCCTTCTAAGCTCACCAGGTTGATTTGGGAACTCTCCTGATGAATCTCTTCCACTTTTATATGATTCTATTTTGCTCTCGCTGTTTGGTATTCCGAAGTTTGCATGTTGCCTCACCAACAGTGCTGTGAAGTAGGCATGAGAATACTGGACCCCTGATGCTCAGGCTGTTCCAGTCAGACACCTAGTAAATATCAGAAGTGGGATACATATCTCACACATTCCTGTTCCCAAGTCCGGTACCTTATTTCCTACACCGTGATGCCTTGACAAAGTTCTGTTCTAAATCTAGTGCCTCATCAAGGCATGGAAATGACCCCTAAGTTATTGAAGGCTGTGGCGGCACAGTTAGGCCTGGCAGCTTCTGACATACAAGAAAAGCTTTTAGTACAATATCCACAATTTGGGTCTGATCTCTGAGGCCTAACCTAGCAAAATACAGACGCTTATCATAAGCAAGATGCCACTTGATGATGAATTTTTTGGCCATGACAACCTATGAAACAAAGGAGGCTAGAACTTCTGTAGTGATGGTGCTAGAGTTAGCAGAGGGAGAGCGAAGGAGAATGGTATTGTCAGGGAAATCATTTTGGCATCTTGTGTGGAAGATGAATAGGAGTGGGACGAGATTTGAGTCAGGGTGAATAATTAGGGAGCTGTTATGGTAGTCAAGGTGAGAGGTGGTGGTGAGGGCCTGAACAAGAGTGGTGGCTCTGTGGGTAGAGAGAAGGGTAGGAATTCAAGAGCAGATGTAGAAATAGAAATGACAAGATTTGGCAAGTGCTTGGATCTTTGAGGTGAATGAGACTCAAGAATCACCCTGAGGGGGGCAGCTAGGTGGCGCAGTATATAAAGCATGGGCCCTGGATTCAGGAGTACCTGAGTTCAAATCTGGGCTCAGACACTTGACACTTACTAGCTGTGTGACCCTGGGCAAGTCACCTAACCTCCATTGCCCCACCAAAAAAAAAAAACAACACCCTGAGGTTGTGAACCTGCTTAGTAAGAGAACTCTGGAAGGGGGGAGGGGCAGGTCCATACTGTATCAGTAGGAAGCCTTAGCCTTATTTTAATCAGCCTGCCATCTTCCTCCTGTCTATCCTTGCAACTGCGATCCCCAAAGTGGATCCTATCCTAAAACTGTGATCCTTCTCATTCTCAGTGAGTCTCCCTCCTTCACACTTTTCAGCCAACATTCCTTCTACCTCATGTTAACAATAACAATATGAGAACTGCATTTGGGACTTGATGAAACTCCCAAGACTTGTCAGATCTTTGACCTCTACTTGTGAGGGCCAAAATTTGATATACGGAGTATTATTTGGGTGAGTGGCCTTAATATTGGGGTCCCGGAAATATAAGGAACTTTTTAGGTTCACCCTCCCCTCTGAACTGCCCTTTTTAGCTATTTCTCCCAGGCCAATAAGAAGGGAGCCTTTAAGCTTTAGTTCACAAAAGGATCAGATTTTATTACTTGGGAATTAATTAAACAACAAAGGTAAAACTAATAAAAAATCAAAGATAAGGAAATAGAAAAATAGAAATACAGAGAAATGCTCTTAACTCTAAACTTAACCTATGCGATTCTCAGACCATTTCCAATTAAGCTAGTTCAAAGGAATTTAGGGTTTTCCATAATTAACTCACTGAACCTGAAAGTCTACAGTTGCTCATGGGCCAGAACAGCAGCTACCAGAGCCAATCACAAGGGCCAAGCAGGAAAAAGGCCAAGTCCCAGAAGATGCCTAGTGTTCTGGAAGCAGCCTCCGCCTCTCTTCCCCCAAAGGGGAGGTCCTTTAAAAGCTGCCTATGGAGAGTTCTCTAATTTTTACCACATATTCCACAAATGGTTATGAATGTTAGTGAGAGGACCTTGTAAGAAGCCCTACTCAAGTTGATGACAAACCAGGGCAAGAAACTAAAGGCCTGATATGCATAGGGGTTGTTGTCACTAGAAGGCACTCTGTTGTGATTGTGTTCTGTGCTCTTCTCCCTCTTGGCCCTCACACAGTTCCTTATATTTCAGATGTCCTCTTTCACCTATTGAATTTCTGTCTATCCTTAAAGTATAGTTTAAAAGCCATTTTCTGCAGGAAGGCTTCTTCCGTGGGCCTCTCCCCACTCCAAGTCACTAACAACATTTTACCTTCTCACCTCCTGTAGAATGTTAGTAACTGGCAGAGCATTAGAATAGACAGGATGAGATAGTGTGTCTTATCTGCCTACTAAAATGTAATCTTTGTAGGAATAAATGTTACCTTATCTAAATGTTGTAGCATCAGTTCCTCTGTGAAGCCTCCTTGGAATCCTTTAGCCCAATGGTTTGCTCCCTCAAATTTTCCTGGAGAGCTTGGCCTGGATTTCCTTTTTCCTTTTTGCTCCATGCTTCTCTATATGTTTAGCTGCATATGTAATGATAGCAGTGGGTGGTTTACTAGGTATTTTCCTTATGTTATCTCACCACCCTGTTAGAAAGGTGCTACAGTCTTTGTTATCCTTGTAAAGATGAATAAATAAGGTCGGAGAATAATAGCACAGTGCCTGGCACAAAGTAATGTGATGATTAAAAATATGAGAGACATGGTGTCTGGGTAATTTAATGATTTTATTAATATGGCTGGTGGGTTATTAATAAAATGAGGTCTATGGCTCTCTCTCTCAGACCAAAGACCCCCTCCTCACGTTCAGGTTCATGTACCCTTCTACTGTAGGAAGTCTATCACACAGCAAAGAAATCTAATTGGTTAGCATTATTTAAATCTAATTGGTTGACATGATTTGGAAGTGATTTATATTAAAATGAAATCCAGGGATGACATCAGAGAAAGGAATGCAAGACCCCCACTCAAGCTGCTCAGGGCAAAATCCATTCATCTAGGTGTGGTTTAATCTTGTCAGTAAAGGCCTTGGGCTATCTACATTACTGGATCTGTCTCCACCCGAGGCTCCTCTTGTGAGTTTAGTGTCTGCTTTCACCCAGATGAATCTTACTTTCTTGGAGAACTCAGACCTTGAGTGGGGGAGGGACAAAGATCTCTGAGTCCCCCAAGATATTGATTATTAATAATTATTTCTCATAGTAAGTGCTTCATACATGCATGCTTGCTGACCAACTGGCTGACCTCTTCTCTTCTCTTCTGTAGTTGGTAGGTCAGAATTATCTAAGGAAACCTTTCTTATTTTCCTTTTTGAAATGTGTATACTGAAAGGCATGGGCATAGGGCATTTTAAAGAATCAAACATTTATAATTAAAATCCATGAGGAATTTGAGAAAAGAGACACCATAGTTTCTTATTTTTATTCACAACAACATTGAAATTTAGAGTATTGTTCTCATTCGTATTTAACCCTTAAATACGGTGTAATAGGTGGGAAAATTCATTAACTACTTTTTCTTTTAAAGTTCCACAGCAAACTTTTGGAGACAGAACGGCAGCTAGGTGAGGCCCATGGCAGGCTTAAAGAACAGAGACAGCTCTCCAGTGAAAAGCTGATGGATAAAGAACAACAGGTGGCTGATCTGCAATTAAAACTCTCTCGTTTAGAAGAACAGGTGGGCCAGTGTTTCCACTTACTTACTTTTCTCCAGAGCAGGGATTCTTTACCTTCTTTGTGTCATGGGCCTCTTTGGCAGCCTGAAGCCTATTAGTCCTCCTCTCGCCATAAGATTTTTAAGTGCATAAAATTAAAATACACAGGATTACAAGAGAAACTTGTTATATTGAAATACAGTTGTCAAAATATTGCCAAAAAAGGTTCATGGACCTCAGGTTAAGATTCTCTGCTCTAAGGGCTTTGTACTTGAATTTTAAATTTTCATTGATTTTTAAAACTATTTATGTTTAAGAAGATTGTTTAATCAAATGTTTTCTTTATAGCTTCTGTGATTCTCAACCTTTTTTCACATTTAAAAGAAATCTTCACTAAATATTATATCTTTATTCATTGTGGTTATTTTCCAAATGGTCTTGAGAATGAAATCCTGTACAGTGGAATTAGCAATATTCCTTTTGTAGTGGTGGGTATTCATTTATTCATTTGACAAGTATTTGTTGAGTGCCTGTATAAAAAGGTTTTCTTACAACTTAAAGCAGAAAATCTGGGGTTGGAGTGGGATGGTAGACATAGATGAAGTTGTTGAGGATGAGATGTATGGCCTAAACAGAATGAAAATTAATGAAGTTATAAAATTAGAATATAGTGAGGATTTTATCTCAACTTATTTCTTTACTACCTTGAGGATTTAGACAGTTTACATAATCCTTGATGTCATCTAAGAATTATAATTATTTCTTTAAATTGTTAAAGGTATTGAAAGATATTGTTAAAAGATGACGTGCATATTTTAGTAAAAACCTCACTTGTCATTAGACCCATTAAAAGTTTCATATTATCCCAAAGAGCCAAATCCTTTTGCCCACAAAAAGAAATGCCATTTTTACAGCCAGTAGTTCTCTCTCTTTTAGGTGTCTGGACTCAGAATTTTTGATATGGTGCCATGTGGTCCTTCTGTTCTTTTGAAACCAGATGATTAAGGACAGTTATTGTAGAAAAAAGTCTGATCTGCATTAAGTCCAGGATACTGGTCAATAAGAAACAGGCGATAAACATTCAGTGAATAGTTTCCTAGAAATGTACCTTTTTTGTGGGGAGCATTCTCTTTAGAAAGATGTATTTGTCATGGGAACAGGATTGTTGTTCACAATTTCCTTCTGTTGCAGCCCTGTAATAGTGTCTAATATAGATCCTTCATAACACCTAAATGTTGTTTTGTTTAGACCTTTGAGATGTGGAATTTGAGGGAATTATCTTATGTAGCCCTTGGGTTTCACAGTTAGCTTCCCAGATTCTGTGTGTGTTTTGGGGCCAAAGTCCTCTCCAGCTTATGGCTCATAAGCTCCCATTGATATTTTACCAGTCAGACATAGAACACATTTAGGTTGGGTTTATTCGATAGCAGATGTAAATAAGGGAATAATATAACATACCCCCTCATGAACCTTGAACTCACTCTTCATAACTACATACGCATTAGATAGGCAGAGCCTACTACCTTCCTAAGAATAATGTTGGAGATCCTGGGGCCCAGATGCACGAGAATCCATGTGACCAGGGCACACACATGCACAGAGGGGCAGCTCCCACCTAGGAGGCTATAAGCTGTTGTCCTTTTTTGTGCTGCTGTCTGCTAGACTGCCTTCTCTGCCTCTCTCCGCCACCTGAAAGCTGGATGCTTTGTCTGCTCCAGCTGTTCTCAGGGTCAGCTAATGACCTGAAATACAGTCTACTAGAGATGTGGTCGTTATGACACACAAGCCACCTGCTTTATCCTGAGTGGGGCCACAGTTATTAAGCATTTCTCTTGATATGGGAAAGGGTGTAAAGCCCTTTCATTCCTCTCTTTCATTCTGCTCCTTCAGTACCTAGCTCCAGACTTCAGCTGAGGTGCTATCTTTAGACTGCCTTCAACCACTCAGACCTCCACTCCTGCAAGTGCTGTCATTAGTAATTCTCTGCGCAGCAGGGAAGGGTACACCTCAGCCCTGCCACTTAGCTAGAAGGCCTGCTTCAGCTCTCTGGACTACTAAGCCACAGGCTCTTCATCCAGGAGGCACCAAGAGCTGCAGCTGCCTCAGCTTTGACCCCATCTGTCCTTTGAGCTTTTCTTAGAATGGGCTGTTAATCTTTTCTCTTCTGAACTCCTGACTCAGTTGATTGGCTCCATCTCCTAATGTCTTCCTTGCCTCTCTCACTTCCACTGTGTGTTACCTGATTAATAATTTGAAATACCTTTTGTTTTTAGGGTTTATACCCTCTGGCTGAAATAGATCTCCCGGTGGTAAGGAAACTTTTCTCTTCACCCCAGCAACCTCTCTCTTCTATGTGAATAGCAACTGCTGTGCTGGCTAGAGGAGATTGAAAGGCATTTACTTTTGTCCTACTTTGTTAGAGCAACATATGGCAGCCTCTGACCTCTTCACTCAGTCATCTCTGAGTCTCCTTCACATCTGACATCTGGTGACTTGCAAAGTCTTATTGATTTTCCCTGTGCAGTCTTCCATGCCTCCTTCATCCCCTCCTTCCCGATCTCTGGGACCACCCATTTGTAAGGACTTGATTACCTCTTGCTTGAACTATTCCTAATAGCCTTCTAACGGGCCTGTCTCTAGCTTCCCTCCTTTCCAGTCCATTCTTTATACTGCTGCCAAAACCATCTTAGTGCATGGACCTGATCATGTCACTGATCCATCAAAAAAAACCCCAAACTACAAACTTTACTCATTTACCATTTTTATTGGATAAATGCAAATACCTTAAGTTTGAGATATTTTTCAGTCTGGGGACATCTTATTTCATACTATGCCCATTCATGTACCCTGTTTCATAGTGTCTCCCATACAACCCTTCTGTGCATTTTCACAGTTACCTCTTTAGTTCAAGTCTTCCTCACCTCTCACTTGGGTTTTTGCATCATCCTTCCTCATTGGTCTTCCTGCCTCATTCGAGTCCAGCCTATACACAGTTGCTGAAGCAGAGATTTGACCATGTACTCCCTGCCCAATCGTCTTCAATAGCTTCCTATTATCCCTAAGATCAACCTTATTTAGCTTTATTTTTTTTGGCGGGGCAATGAGGGGTAAGTGACTTGCCCAGGGTCACAACAGCTAGTAAGTGTCAAGTGTCTGAGGCCGGATTTGAACTCAGGTCCTCCTGCATCCAGGGCTGGTGCTTTATCCACTGCGCCACCTGGCTGCCCCCCCCACCTTTTTATTTAGCTTTTAAAGTCTTTTACAGCCCAATTCCAATCTCTCTTTACATTCTCCCCACCCACACTCTCAAGATCTGGCTCAGCAGGACTGTGTGTGCCTCATATGTTACATTGAGACTGCTATCTCCACTGACAAGTCATTCGCCTTGCTTGCAATACTCTCTCCTCTTAGCTCTACCTCACAGAATCCCCACCTTCCTTTAAGGTATAAATTGAGCACCGTTGCCTTATATAGCAGGCACTCAGTAAATGCTTGTTAGGTGATTGATTTCGGCCAAACCAGGCCACTTGTTATTCCTGATACCATCCTCTTCACTTCTGTTCATTTTTACATTTTCCACCGCACCCAGCTTGCTTGGTGTTTCTTAAATGAGTTCCATTCACGTCATATCAACCTCTCTTGAAATTCTGCTCTTCATTTAGGTGCAGCCCAGGTGTTTCATACTCTTTTTAGTCATTCCCAGTCTCTTGAACTAAAAGCAATTCAATTCCTCGGATCTTCCCCCTTAAATTTCTTGTGCCATTGTGACTTCACACACACCAAATTATATTCTAAGTTGTCTCATAGTTATTCACGTTCATATTTCATCCCCTATACTGAATTGTAAGCTCTTTAAATGCAAGTAATATGTCTTACTTATTTTGTTTTCGCCCAACACCTAATAGAGTACATTATGCACTTAATAAACATTGGTTGAATTTAATTGAACTTCTACATTATACCTCTTGCTTTTTATTAACAGTCTTAACTTTTCTCTTTCAAGTTGAAGGAAAAAGTAACAAATTCCACTGAGCTGCAGCATCAATTAGAAAAAACAAGGCAGCAGCATCAAGAGCAACAGGCCCTGCAGCAGAGCACGACCGCAAAGCTTCGGGAAGCCCAGGTAAAGGCCCTGGGGGAGCTTCTCCTTTCAGGCTAAAGGAGATCCAGGCACATAGTAACAATTGGGTTGTCCAAAAGACTGGAGAAAAATGAGTTTTATGGTTGATTTAATTTTCTGGTTACATTGAGGTGGTATATTGGAAAGAGCCCTCAGCTTGGAGACGGATTTGAATCCTACCTGTTATGAAGGTGAAGTCAGCCGACCTTGGTAACAGATTGGATATGGGGGAAAGAGAAAGAAGACCTTTGTGGTTTAACAAACACAGTATAGTGAGCATTTCTGTATCCCCTACGTTAGACACTGAGTACCTTTTGATGAAGTATCTTTGAATAATTTGGGATCATCATTCATAATACCAATATTATTAATGGAATGATAGGTTTTGGGGACATAAGGGGTCATCTGTCTAGCTGTATTCTCTACCCAAATGAGGACTCCAGTCTACACTGTTCCCAACAAGAAGCAATCCAGCCTATGTCTGAAAACCTCTGGTCTTGGGCACTTGGCAGTATGTTCCGTTTTGGAACAACACTAATTATAAGGAGATTTCTTAAGTTGAAATCTCTTTCATTGCAACTTCCAGCTTTTAGGTGTAAAAGGAGAAGCGGGAAGTTGAATATATACAAATTTCAGGATATGCCCTAGAAAGTGGGTTTAAAAAATTTTTTTAAAATAACTGACATTTTTTTACGTTCATATTCTCCTAAAAAAAGAAGAGGGGAGAAAAATTTCATTAACTGCATTATGATTACTCAAAAATCTACTCTTTATGGAAATAAAGTATGTTTATAAAATTCAGGATACCACTAGTTTAATTGTCTTTACCATTTTATGATGTCATGAATATGGGAATGAGTTATGAAATTTGATATGTAGCATTTTATGTATTAAGGTCTCAGTCCTTAAGGAAGCCATTTTCCATTGTTCCAGAATGATTTGGAACAAGTACTGCGTCAAATTGGAGATAAGGACCAAAAAATCCAAAATCTTGAAGCCTTGCTACAGAAGAGTAAGGAGAATATTACATTACTTGAAAAAGAGAGAGAAGATCTTTATGCAAAAATTCAAGCTGGTGAGGGAGAGACTGCTGTTCTTAACCAGTTACAAGAGAAAAACCACACATTACAAGAGCAGGTAAGATCTTCAGATGTGCTTTCTCCCTATCTCCAACACATTGCTACTTAAAAAAATCTCCATTGACCTTCCTCATTTCCTTTTCTGTGTGTGTGTGTGTGTATACTCTTTATCTTAATATAGATTTCTGAGTATTTTGTGTTGATATATGAAATACTAGATTTTTAATTTGTTTGGTTTATGAACTGTGTAAGTACACTGACCACGGTAAAAGAAGGGAGATGAGATTTGGGGTAAAGGAATTAGGCCGAGTTGAATGGAAGAGCCTTGCATGTTAGGGCAGATAGAATTTCAGTTGTACCTCTAGGAAGGCAGGCGGTCACGTGTGCAGGGATAGCCCATTGGTGTGTCGAACTGAAGGTGGGACTGTATTGAGTCCAGTGAGCTAACAGAAACGGTCCTGAGCCTCAAAGAGCTGCCAGAGGATCAGCATGAGGCTCATGTAGGAGATGGCATTTGAGGTGGACCTTGATGGGGGGCAGGGATTGCAGTGATGAGAGGCTGGCATCTAGAGGGAATGGCATGTAGGGCAATTTGTCTGCAGTGTGAACAGAGAGGACAGTAGTTGGACAGAACCAGTAATTATGGCTGTCGCTGCTAGGAGGGTGACAAGGCAGAATGCCAATGACCTGTCTTCTAGGCTGGCTTCTCTCCCTGTGTCACATGACTGTGGTACTCAAAATTTTGGGGCCTCATCCTCCCTCACCTGCAAAATAGCAATATCCCCTGCCTTGCCCTGCCCTGCCTTGCCCGCCTCCCAGGGGTATTAGAGAGGAAATGCACTTAGAGTACAATTACATGGAAGACTTTGGCTTCCAGATTAAAGAGTTCAGCTTTTATTGGTAGGTATTTGGAGAAGAAATGAGAGCTTTAAGCAGGTAAAGTGACATGTTTGCTAAATATGCCTTATCTAGCAGCATGAATTGGTAAGAATTGATGGAGTGAGGCTATTGTAATGGTCCCCTCCAGTCTGAGACAAAAGGTAGTGAGGGTCTAACTTTGGGGTATAGGTAGTGGGCATTGGGAAGGAAGAGATAGATCTAAGAGATATTCAAGAATTAGAATTGATAGGACCATAGATCACATGCGTGAATATGGAGGTTTCAGGGGGCATCCAAAATGCTTAAAATCCGAACTGTAGTAACTAAGAGGTGGTACTTTCCACAGAAATGGAGAAATATCAGGTACAGAGTTTTGGGAAATGGTGGAATTAAGGGGGTCAGGACAGACATGGAGCACAGGGTCTGGGCCTCTATGAAACTTGGAGTTGGAGGTGTTTTAAAATAATTCATAAATTATACTTTATTAAGTAGAAGAGGATCTCTTTATCAAAACTAAATTTAAATAAGTAGATCATACAATAGTTTTTGATGTAAAATGCAGTTATTTTCTCATAAACCATGAAGTGTTAATGACTTTCTGTATTTGTGTCCCTAATTGTTTCCTGAAGTTTCACAACCTATCTTGGTTGCCAATTTTCTTTTTTCTTTTTTTTTTTTTTTGTTTTTTGGGTTTTTTTGTTGCCAGTTTTAAATGAAGACTCCTTTAGGTTGGTTGGCAGCTGGAATAATATGTTTTGAGTTCAACTTTGACTAAAATTATTTGAAAAACCTATGTACAGGTTTTCCTTTTCCCATTGAAACTGCTGGACATAAGTCTGTGAAAAGAAATATCTCTCTGAGATTATAATGGGGTTGGCACAGAGATATTTTACTAGGAATAGCTTAAGTATTTATAATTTTGTTAAAATTTATGGCTAATATGGAAATCTTTTGCTTGACGTCACATGTATAAGGGATATCATATGGCTTGCCTTCTCTACGGGGGGGGGGGGAGGAGGGCCTAGAAGGAGGGAAAGAATTTGAGAATAAAAATAAGAAAAGAATGTTTTAAAAAAAAAAGTTAAAATATAGTACAGCTTATCATGTTATGGTAGATTGGCTTAATGTTTTTCCAGGGCTGAAGTTCAGAATTGCTTGTTTTTAGTTTTGTCTTCTCTTTAGTGAACATTCTAGTGTCTTGCTATTATAATAGGTAACTCAACTCACTGAGAAGCTGAAAAATCAATCGGAAAGTCACAAACAAGCACAGGAGAACTTGCATGAGCAGGTGCAGGAGCAAAAGGCACACCTACGAGCTGCTCAGGACCGAGTTCTTGCCCTAGAAGCCAACATTAGTGAAGTGAACAGTCAGTTAAACGAGAGTAAGGAGAAGGTCTCCCAACTTGACTTACAGGTAATGCTCCTGTGGTGTTCTTTTAATTAATGCTCTTAGCACAGTGCCTAGTGTAGAGTTTAATAAATGTGTATTGATTGATTATTGATTAATGACACACTTAGAGTTTCATTGGGAATCTGGAGGAAACTGATCTTCAGTGTATGTGTATTTGGTCCATTGAATTTTAAATTGCAGGTTATTGTTTATTATTTCTTTATTTTCACCTGATTTTAACTAACTGAGCACTGAAACCAAATTAAATTACTTTAGAAACTAATGAACTACTTTTTTTGGGGGGGTGGGGGCAGATCAATGAGGGTTAAGTGACTTGTCAGGGTCACAGAACTAGTAAGTGTCAAGTGTCTGAGGCTGGATTTGAACTCAGGTCCTTCTGAATCCAGGGCTAGTGCTTTATCCACTGCAGCGCAAGCTAGCTACCCCCTGGACTACATTTTTAATGAAACATACCACCCATCACTCCTTTCCAACATGTCCTTTGCTTCTGTTCTACCTTCCTGAATGAGTTCATTCAGGTATGAGCTGCCAAATGAACAGAACAAGGCTTTAATCTAGAAAGTGCTGACATTCTTTGCTCTAATCTGTAATTTCACCGTTTACACTCCTGAAATAAATATAATTTTGCTAGACTTGCTTTCTTTGACTCATTTTAGGCAAGTTATATTTTTAGCAAATTAAAAAAACAACTCTGGTTTGATTTTATTCCATCACGTTTCTATTTTAGAGGTTTATATTATGTCTTGGCTTTGCTTCTAGACTTTTAAAATACGTTTTATTTTTTAGAAGTCCTTGAAAATGTAATATTTGGTGTGTTTGCCTTGGATTTACTTCTAGGATACCTAAAGATTTAAGAGAGACTTGGTTTTACATAATATATATTCTTTTTTCAGCTTCAGTGTTGATTTCCTGGAGAAATTTGTATCGCTTGTGATATGATTTAGTTCATTTATCTATAAAATGAGGATGGCACAGGGAATTTCCGCAAAGTGAAATAGCAAAATAGTTAACAAAGCATACTGCGGCCATCCAAGATGGTCCATGACTTTATGAAAAGTCATCTTCAGTATAACAAGAAGCATATACAGGAATATTCTGAGTCTGTAAAGAGCTTCAAAGTAGGTAGATGACATTTGTGATCCTTTCTGCATTGAAGGATGGCTCATTCTATGAAAAGTTTCCCTCTCCCCCACTCCTTCCCCCCAGGCTGTTCCTTCTGGAACTTTCCTTGAAAGCTTCTCAGCTTTCAGGTCACAGGTTGCTTCACCAGCAAGCTGATGTTAGTCACCAGCCTTTGAAATGCAGCTTCTTAAGTTCTGGTCTGAGAAACCCGGAGTTACTTTTCCAAGAGCTTGAAACAGGAGGAGGCCACTCCCACAATGCCAGCATGTCGGCATAAAGAAGAAAACATGGTTCTGCTTTTTCTTTTTTTATTAGAACTCTGCTCTACCTTCTATGACACTAGATACAGCCACTCTCCAAAGAACCCCCCACCCCCACTTCCCCCTACAGGAATGGGTAGGGGTCAGGCCTAAAACAAGGGTAAATACAGAGCTGATTGGCTAAAGGCAGGAGCAGTGGCTGGGCAGCCCTTTAGAGGCAGCACTTTGGGTAATGCCTTTAGCTACACAAGCGTTTTAAGCTCTGTGGCCACAAACCAAATTTGCTAAGGGAAGAGTGTGTTCCACTCCTCCTTGGTTTTCTTCCTCTCATGATTATTTCCTGGCACAGCAGTGGAATGGAAAGAACCTTGGGTTTGGTGTCCAAAAACTGAACTCCCATGTGGATTCTTCTACTTTTTGCTGCCTGCTTTGGGCGAGTCACTGGACTCTTTGGGCCCAGTTTCTTCATCTTAAACTGTGAAGATTTCTGTCCCTTCCAGCCCTAACATTTGATAAGGAATGTCACTGAACTTTGTTGAGCCTCGGTATTTTCATCTATAAAATGAAGATAATAGTTGCTCTCCAAGGATATTGTAAAGACCAATGAGAGATGTAAAGGTGCTATTCACTCAGAGCTATTTGAAGGCAAAAATGATTTCACTTTTGTCTTTGTATTCCTCCAGGTGCATACCATAGTGCCTGGCATGTGGTAGGTACTTCATAAGACTTGTTGATTGATTCAGCACACATTTAAAGAAGTGTGATCTTTTGTTTTTTCCTTTTTTTTTTCTGGGTAGTCAAAGTGAGACTCTTTTTAAGATTATTCTAAGAGTTCAGGCTGGTAACAGCATTAAGGCAGTACTTTCTAGGCCTGTACTTAGCATTCTGTCAAGGGACCTTAGAGGAACCATCTGCATGATCCAAAACATTTTCTTCCCAAGGATTACAGCTGTGAAAGTATAAAGTATGTCATTGGGAAAGTGACTTAATTTACAAAATGGGCTTGGCTCAGGAACGGTTCCGATTATCAGCTGATTCAGAGATGTACTTGGTAATCTCTAATTGCCTTTCCGGCTCTAATATCCTGCGATTCTGTAGCTAGTAAGTATGACAGCCAGCAGTCATTTTTTTGTTATTATACACACAAGTAAATTTTAATGTGTATAGGAAAGTGCTTTTTATTAAATTATGTCACTAGGGCTAATAGACATTTATTAATACAGGGTTTTGGAGTGGGTAAATTTTAAAGATTCTCAGGTCATATATTTCTCAGGTAAGTACGTTTTCCTTAGTGTAACAATCTTGGCTTCTGTTAGCAGATAATTAGGTTTTGTATGAAATAATTTAGATTTTTTTAAAAAATTGTGTTTAAATCCCCTTGCCCATTCTCAGATTTTAATTTCTTAGCTTATTCTTGTACTTTAAGGTTAGAAGTAAATGTGCTCTTCATTCTTCTCAATAATTGTTATTCCATATGTATATTCGTGTTAGTGTGCAGACCCTTATTTCTTATCCTTTACTCATAAAAGTAGTGAGTTTTCTCATTCGGAGTTTGAATTCATAGTTGGTTATTCAATCTACATATCTCTATCTCTATAGATCTATATGTTTCATTCTCTTCCTGTCTCCATGCATTTTTTTTTTTTTAGTGAGGCAATTGGGGTTAGGTGACTTGCCCAGGGTCACACAGCTAGTAAGTGTTAAGTGTCTGAGGCTGGATTTGAACTCAGGTACTCCTGACTCCAGGGCTGGTGCTCTATCCACTGCACCACCTAGCTGCCCCCCTCCATGCATTTTTCTTCCAAATTCTGTTTGTTTGTTTTTTCCCCCTTGTCTTCTCTTTTCTTTAGTCTGGAGGACCAAAGATTACTACTTATATAGATTGGTAGCTGGTCCATTTGTAACTTCAGATGTTAGAAACTTACCAGGGAGCAGTGGAGAGTTTAAACAACTTGCTCTTGGTCACAAACTCTAGAAAACACCACAGCCTTTCTTTTCAGTGAGCCACTTGTCAGGGTCCTTTCCTCCCAGCTGATGCCTAGAGATGGATCACCATCGAAACATTTGCAAGATGAAATAAAGGACTCCAGTACTAGGAGTGCTGGAGAAAAGAATCATGGTAAAGGCCAGCGTCAG
Source organism: Dromiciops gliroides (assembly GCF_019393635.1). Classification (NCBI taxonomy): domain Eukaryota; kingdom Metazoa; phylum Chordata; class Mammalia; order Microbiotheria; family Microbiotheriidae; genus Dromiciops; species Dromiciops gliroides. Next base: position 269,285,098 of record NC_057865.1, on the reverse strand, counting down.
ACGGAGCTTCTGTGGCAGTTTTCCTGAAGGACTTGGATGACGACCACCAGGCCAGAAAGCATGATGGGATTGCTGTCTGTACTGGCCAGGACAGAGCCCGAGTCAGTGACTCCCTAGTAGACTGGAAGTAGGAGGAGTAGGTACACTCTGAACGTGACGAACTCTCCAGCTGTGTGCTCTGTCTCCTTGGCTTTGTTTGGTGAGTGCTTATTTTTAAACTGACGGAATTGGAAGGGCAAGAGATGCAGTGCTTCCAGCACCAGACCCAGGAAGTCTAAAGATAACACATGTTGCTGTGCCTCGACTTAACACTCATTTTGGATTTCAAGTTATTTGTTGCATTTGACCCAAAGGTGTGAACATTGTGACTGTGCTGACACGAGATTAAATAACACCAGTTACTATGAAGAAGCTCGTTTTGAAAATATGTGGTTGTCTAGGGCAGCTAAGTGGTGCAGTGGATAAAGCACCAGGCCTGGATTCATGACGACCTGATTTCAAATCCAGCATCAGACACTTAACACTTACTAGCTGCGGGACCCTGGGCAAGTCACTTAATTCCAATTGCCTCACCAAAAAAATAAATAAATAAAAAATAAAGTTGAAAATCTTGATTCTCTTTTCATTTTGAAAAGTTTGTGTGTTACATTACTGTTATCTGCAAATTTTATTTTCCATGGATTTTTCTCTTAAAAATGTGGCAGAGGGGCAGCTAGGTGGCACAGTGGATATAGCACTGGCCTTGGAGTCAGGAGTACCTGAGTTCAAATCCAGCCTCAGACACTTAACACTTACTAGATGTGTGACCCTGGGCAAGTCACTTAACCCGAATTGCCTCACACACACACACACACACACACACACAAAATGTGGCAGATACCTTTTTGTGCTTTGGATGGATTTTTATTTATATATACTATTTTTTTATTAGGGTTTTTTTTTAGTGGAATGTACATTGATTTAAATTATATGTTTTTTGTGCTTATAGTAATTTTCACCAGCTTTACTTCTAGGCAAGCAGCAAAATAAACTTTTCATCCACAAAATAAAAAAGAAAAGAAAATATGTGGTCATTTTCATCATTTATATAAAGTATCATTGGAAGGTTCTGGCTTCTTATTTGATTCTTAATCTTAAAATTTTTTTTAATCTAATAATTTCTAATAATCTCAGAAGTTCTTCAAGAAGGGGGTTGTGATAGTGCATTGAGATAAGGTGAAATATAAACAATATTTATTCTGAATATAAATTAGAGAATTTTTTTCATTTTATTTCAGATTAAAGCAAAAACTGAATTACTGCTGTCTGCTGAAGCAGCAAAAACTGCTCAACGAGCAGATCTTCAGAATCACTTGGACACAGCTCAGAATGCATTGCAAGACAAGCAACAGGTAGAGGAAGCTAAAATAACCTTATACCTTAAGCTTATAGACATTGAAAAGATGGCTTGGCAGAGATACATGTTATATCTACGTACATGTTGGCATCTAGTGAGGATTCAGAGCATTTAATTATAGTATCAAAGTATGTTAACGACAGCACTCACTAAAGTTCTCACCTCAGCCTCCCGGCCTGGGAGAAACCAACAGCTTGGAGGCTGTGCTAGCAGAGCGTAAGCTGCAGCAGGGCCCATCCAGCTGGACAGGTTTCTGCTCTGGGCACAGTGAGAGAGCAGATGTTGTCTGGAGATCCGTCAGCCTTGATAAGTTCGTCTCAGAGGGTTATTATCAGATGATGAATTTTCCTCAATTACAGTAACTGTCTGTTAAGACAGTAATTCTCAGACTTTTTGGTATCAGATGTCTTTACACTTTACACTCTTAAAAATGATTGAGCCCCCACCCCCCAAACTTTTGTTTATCTAAGTTTTAGCTAGAGAGACATATAGATACTTACAATATGAGAAATTAAAATGTTTATATTATCATGAACATAATTTTGACCTTGTGGATTCCCAGGGGTCCCCAAACCACACTTTGAGAAGCACTGCATTAAGGAATAGAACTGTGATCCACCTTGAAGAAAAATCCATGTCCTTAACGTATTAAAGCATACTTTATTCTCCTTAGCCTAAACTCATTTTTACCTAAAAAGCACTTTTTTTGAACATCAGAAATGTATTGAAAATGGAAGTCTCTCTCAGAGTACAGACCACAAGCTGGTTACCAGAAGAACTGTCACAATGTTATGAATTTTTGCAGCCACAGCAGTTCGGGGACTATGACCTGGGTTGATGACTGTCCACTTCTTAAATCATGGAACCTGGAAATGCTGATTTTTAATTCAACCGATCAGTGTTATGCCATCTAAACCCTGGGACAAAAGTAGATTAGCCTGACTGAAAATCTCTTCAATTTTCTCCTTTGTAGGAGCTCAATAAAATCAGTAATCAGTTGGATGAAGTAACTGCTCAGCTGCATGACAGGCAAGACCACTGTACCCAGCTGGAAGCTCTCATTAAGGAGTTAAAGGAGAAACAGCTCTCTTACGAGCAGAGAGCTGAAGAATTAGAGGGACAGGCGAAGGTTTGTAATAAAACAATGCAAAAAACTCTAAATCTGTAAAATTGCTAAAAACCAATTATTATAGAGCATTTTCTTACCACATTTTTTTTCTGTCATAAAATTCCTGTTTATTACCTATACATTCTAACTGACAGTTTTATATGATGGAAATTGGTATTATTAATGATTACTCTGAGAGGCTAAAAATTCATGAGTCATCAAAGAAAAACAAGGAATTCTCGATCAGCCTGCATTTAGCAGAGTCTTCCCAGGGCCTTTATTTAATCAGGGTGTTATGGTGATTGGTGTCAGCTAATAGAGAGATCTTCACTGAAGTGCCCCCTAAGCCCACCTGTCCAACATTGTTATTTCAGATTTGGATAACATGCTTAGATTTTCAGATGATAGCTGGCAGGGATAGCTACCATGTTAGAATATAAACGGGAGAAACCAAAAGATCTTCTACATTAAAATATGAAATGGACCAGATAGTAAATAAAAATAAATTAAGCAAATAAAATATTAGATAAAACTGATAAATGTAAAGTTCTCTAGTTGGGTTCAAAACTAAGCTGCTCAAGTATGTAAGAGCTGATGTATAGGTGAGACAAGAGTTGATTTGAGATTTGAGTAGATTTTAAGCTTAAGATGAATCAACAGTATGCGATTTTGTAGCAAAAGAGAAAATGGCATTTCGGGCTGCCTTAGGAGGACCCCAGTGTCCAGGGTGAATGGTGGTCGAGGGATTCTCTGCTCTGGACCAGTCACCTCTTCAGAGGAGTGAGTGAATGAAAATCTGTTGATTCCATTGTCTGGAGTAGCTCCTGTATTCAGTTCTGGGTCTCACTTTTTTTTGTTTTGTTTTGTTTTGTTTTGGTTTGGTTTTTTTGCGGGGCAATGGGGGTTAAGTGACTTGCCCAGGGTCACACAGCTAGTAAGTGTTACATGTCTGAGGCCGGATTTGAACTCAGGTCCTCCTGAATCCAGGGCCGGTGCTTTATCCACTGCGCCACCTAGCTGCCCCCTTGGGTCTCACTTTTTAGGAAGGATATCAATACACCAGGACTGATTTAAAAGAAGGTAACTAGGATGATAAGGGGTGAAGATAGGATGGGCTTTGTCTCTGCTGGTTAATCCTAAATGAGTCATACTTGGAGAAAAAAATGCTCCTCTTAACTGTGAGATTCTGTGTGATTGTAACCTTACCAGGACACCCTCCAGAATCCAGTGAGATACAGTTAATAATCCTAGAAAATCCTGCCTGGTGCTTTTTATAGCCATTTTTTAGAGATTTAAAATCAGTTGTATAAAATAGTTGAAGAATTTTTTTCTTTTTTGAATGTTTTAAGCATAGTAATAAGGTGATTCAAAAGCTTTAGTGCATTTTTTGGGGGGGTTGAGGCATTTGGGGTTAAGTGACTTGCACAGGGTCACACAGCTAGTAAGTGTCAAGTGTCTGAGGCTGGATTTGAACTCTGATCCTCCTGAATCCAGGGCCAGTACTCTATCCACTTTACCACCTAGCTGCCCCCGCATTTTTAAGCTATTAAACATTAATGGTAGTTTGAGCTATTAAAACTGCACTAAGACTTTTGGACACTGGGGGTGGGGGGTGAGAGGTGGGAGGGTTCGTAATTGTATATGTGTGCATACATATCAAAGTTATCTGTTGTATTTTGCAAATACAGAACTGTGTATTAAAGCATGTCTAGTTATTCAAACAATATTTGAAGCGGTCTTAGTGTATTCCTTGCGCTATGTGAAGAAAGAACAGCATTTTCCAAAATAAGAACGTAATCTAAATAGTTTCAACAGACAAATGATTACAGTCATTAGAATAGACAACATAAGTCTGAATTATTAAACTGATGTCATTTCTTCTGAAGGATAATAATATTTCTCTAAAAATACAACTAGAATTTCATTTTTCTTTACTTTTGAATTTTTGATTTCCACTAAGAAGGCAGCACGGTAAAGTGGGGTCAGAAGGACACCAGTGTGAGTTGTACTTGTGACATGTCTCAGCTGTGGGCACATCCCTGACACTCTCCGTGCCAGGGCTGCTCTCCCAGAATGATTGTGGATTTTCATCAGTGGAAGGACTTTTTTATACTAGGCCTACTCACTTCCACCAAAAAAAAAAAAAAGGCTTGTAAATGTTTTCTCTGTTGTTCAGAATTCCTATTCAGAATTTTTTCCCCTTACCACTTACAGGAGTGTTTCATGGTAGGTTTCGAAGACTGACCCAAGGAAGTAAAAGTAGAATAATGTGGACTCAGTGCAATAGGAAATTCTTTAATATTTCTCAACTAATTACACTATAAAAGCCACTAAAGTTGAACTTTTTTGTTTCATAGAAACTGGAGGCTGATATTCTTGAAACTAAAGCAAGTAAGGAACAGATTTTACATGATCTACAAGAGCAAAGGCAGCAGAATGCTGAGTTAACTCTCCGAGCTGCAGAGCTCAGTCAACAGCTGGAAGCTGAGAGAGAAGTGTAAGCCAACATATTTTCAAAGTGGATCTTGTTTATTTTGCTGTTTCCACAAAGGTTTCATATTGTTGACATTATTTCATATTTATTAAATGTTTGCATTAAATGTGTTGAATCCATGTATGGAAATGTTCATTTGAAATGGAAATTAAACCTGTCATAATCCAGTAAAGCCATTTTGATTCTTTTGGAAAGGGCAAGAAAAATATCAATTTGGATCATCTGGAATGGGGTTGGGTTGTTTGTTGGTTAAGAGTCATCTATCTGCCTGGCAATACTCACCAATTTGAGTAAAATAGCATGGAATTAACAAAAGAAGGGGCTTCTCTGGGTCATAGCCCCGGTGGGGGGGGGGGCACGCAAGTAAGCCAGTGGGGCAGTGAGTCTTCTGTTGGCAGCAGTGCAAACTGCTGTGAGGAGCGGCTGACCTGGCATGCACAGTGGACACTAAGGCAGCTTTAAGAAACCAGGACACCCTGACTCTCCCTAGAAGCACTGCTTGGCACAGAATCCCATAGCTCCTGGCTCTGTTTCAGTGGCTTTGGTTGCTGTTGCTGTATTCCTGTGGTTGGAGCCACGGATAATCTGGGAAAAGTTAAGGGGTATGCAAACACATGGCCTTGACTCTTCAGGAAGGCTCGAGAGGCAGCCTGACTACTTCAGTAAACTACTCAGTAACTATTTTACTAAAAACTGTTTTAGTTGTGGGAGCATAATGGCCTTAAATCCTGCTGCTAACTTTGGGAACCAGTTTATCATTAGTGAAATTGAATATTTTACCATTTCTAATCTTCCGCATGCTCAACCTCTCTATTTTCCTAAACCTTCATGAGAGAAGGGAAAGAAGTTGTAATGACATGACCCCAAGGATGGAAAGTTAGAAAATTTTTTCAGCTTTAAGCATCTTGCTCATCATAAGGAGAATATTCTTTATTAAAGTGTTTTAGAATTTATAATGATTACAAGGCACACTGAAAATGAAGTCTGTATATGCACACGCACACAATTGTGGAAGTTGAGAACTGCAGGGGACCTCAGTGGCCATGTAGTCCATGATGGAAAGAAATCCCCAAGAGAACATGCTCGATGAGGTAGAGGTCAATTCCCACCCCCCAGACCCCCACCCTCTGCTGTAAGCCTTTATGTGGACTCAGAGTGATATTAACCAAGTAGCCAAGTATGAATAATTTTATTTCTTTCCTAGAAAATTTAGTAGTTTTCTGTTGCTGAACTAACTAGCCTGTTCTAAGCCAGTTTAGTTTATGAGATGTTGAAATGCCTCACACTTATCTTCTACTGGCAAAGACTCTAAGTTACAGAGAGTGTATGTGATATATTCCAGGGTCTCTTCTTGGTTCTAGAACAAGTTGTTGAGAAATACTTTTTCCCAATCTACTCTAGAAAGAAAAGACTTTATCTTCACTTCTGTATGCCTGGGCTAACTCAGGTGTTGTATTGATAGTCAAAACCTATTCAATATGATGTGTTTCCTGCTTTGCCATTGAAAAGGAAAAGTAGCAAAGCCCCCTATGTTGTTTAGGGGCTAGCAGGAGGAGAGATTTCCCTTCCAGGTGCACGAAAAAAACCTTGATCATGGAAAGAGCATTGACTGCATGTCAGGAGACCTGGATCCTAGGCTTGGATCTGTCGCTAGCTTTGTGACCTGGGGTGAGTCATGTCACTTCTTTGCATCTCAGGTCCCTTTTCTGTCAAGGAAGGGCTTTAGACTGTTTGATCTCCCAAAGTCCCTTCTAGCTCTATTGTTCTATAGAGTAATATCAAATTAATTTCATTTATGAATTGCAAAAGAAAAAATGGTGGATAATTTATTCATATGCTGCTAATACTGACTTTTAAAAGTCTCAAACTTTTTTTCACAAAACATTTAGCGTCTCTAATGCCCATTTGGATCTGCGGAAAAAATCTGATGCCCTTGAACATGCAACGCAAATGCTTTCCAAACATGAGAAAGAAAAAGCAGACCTTAAGCAAGAACTTCAGAAACTGCACCAAGATGCAGAGAGTCAACGTAAGGAATTGGATGGCAAGCTGCAAACAGTGGTGACAGATTTGCAGCAAGTGAAGGTGGAGAGAGACCGTCTAATAAAGGAACTTTCCACAACCAAAGACAAATTATCGAAAGCCTCAGAGTCTCTGAAAGACTCAAAGAATGAATTAGAAAAGGAAAAGCAGAGTGGAAAAACAGCTTTAGCAGAATTGGTTAGTTATGCCTATTTACTTTTCTGGGGAATCATACTTATTTATATTTTTTTATAATTATTTTAGAGCATTTATTCAGTAACTTACTGTAGTATTCTTTTGCATTTCCAACTCCCTTTTAATTGGTTGGGTGTTTTTGAGGGGCAATGAGGGTTAAGTGACTTGCCCAGGGTCACACAGCTAGTAAGTGTCAAGTGTCTGAGGCTGGATCTGAACTCAGGTCCTCCTGAATCCAAGGCCAGTACTTTACCCACTGCGCCACCTAGCTGCCCCTCCAACTCCCTTTTGAGGGCCAAAGGTACAAGGAATGGAAGAGACTTGATTGTTTTCTTTAAAGGGTTTTCATGGGGGTGGGGGGATGACTAGTTGTTCTCTATATATGAGAACCATGTAAGATGAAATCGATCTAAATAAAAGGGCAAATTTAGATTGGATATAACTATGATCTTTTTTGATTGGCAGAAAATAAAAACAATTGGGAAATGATTACACAATTTCATTTCCTGAAAATAAAATGTTAAGACTTGAATAGAGAACCATTTTTTGCAGAAGCAGGGAGCAAGCACTTTGAATTCGCAAAAGGAACTGGATTTGGAGACAGACCTGGGTTTAAATCCCAGCACTGCTCCTTACTTAGCAGTGTGACCTCGGGTAAATCAGTTAAGCTTCCTGCCTCAGTTTCCTCATTTGTAAAATGTGGGGATGGATTGATTAGATCAGAGATGTCAAACTTTCATCTGGGGGAGAGAAAAACCTCCCAGTGTGACAGGATCAGATTAAAATATAATTGGGAAATGTTTAATAAAATAAAAATACAGTACAAAATGGATTATGTTAATTTGTGGTTTCCTAAGTCAATATGCTGCGATCCATTTTGGTTTCAGTTGACATCACTGGATTAAATGGCAGCTCTAAGGTCCCTTCCAACTTTAACACCTTTGATCCTGCAGGCATATATATTTTTATCTGTACACACACACACACACACACACACACACACACACACACCCCCCCCAGGTTCCTGACTGAATTAAGAAGTCAGGTCAGATGACCTTTGGAGCTGTCTTCTAGTTTCTTTTTTCTATCTTTTGGTTATTTAAAAAGAGCCCTTGTCCAGATTTTAAGAATGGACTCTGCTGCTTCCCTCTGTGACCTTTGCCAAGTCCCTTCTTTTCTCTGCCCTGTTTTACTTATCTCAAAAATAAGAGGTTTGTTCTAGATTATCTCTTAAGATCTCCAAGTAAAGCAACAAAATAAAATGTGGTCTTTTTAAGGAATAATCTTAGAGGTACCACGAACTCTCTCTAGAGTCTAAGAACAGAGAAACGGCAAAAAACATTTAAGCAGCTCTTCCCATTCTGGCCCCTCAATTTCTGCCCTCCTTCAGAGACTGCCTAAGCCTTCCAGTGCCTCAGCACCATTCCTCTGTGAAACAGCCCCAGAATGGACACTGGCCTTGCTCTTCCTTAGGTACCTGCAGGGATGGTAGAATCTCAGATCTCATTTTTGCCTGAAACTGTTCATGGGCTTGAACTCTGAAATTGCCCTATCTGGCCATTGTCTGGTTCTTTCTATTCTTTTGACACTGGCTGTGTCCCTACCTCACCCTGGCTGGAGGTGTAGCAACCATACAGAGAACCCTGCCCCCATGCCCACACAACTGTTGATTGCTAGGAGCTTTGGCTTTCTCTGTTTCTCTCTCTGTCTCTGTCTCTCTCTCTGTCTCTCCCTCTGTCTCTTTGTCTCTTTCTCTCTGGCCCAGGGGCCGCATTTGAACTTAGGTCCTCTTGAATCCAGGGCCAGTCCTTTTATCTACTGTGCCACCTGGCTGCCCCCGACTTTCTCTGTTTCTAACATGGGCCAGTTCAGTCCTCCTCAGGCAGCTCGGGGCCCCCTGCTCCCCAGGCTCACTTAGTACAGATACTCATCAGCTTGGCCTCCTGCCCCTCAGAAGCCCATTGTGGAAGTGATCCACCAGCATCCTCTGCAGGGATCTCGCCTAGCTGACCTCAGCCTTTCCTTCTTCCTAAACCCATTTTTCATACCGTTTCTCCCAGTCCGGCAAACATTGTTTGGGTCCCACTTTCTCTTCTTCACTCTTTACTCTGTAGTTGAGTAAGTTGGGTTGTGTGTTGCTTTCACCCTTGCCTCTCACTCTTGTGTCCTGCTAGTCTTCAGCCTTGCATCCCTCTTGGAATCTGTTCCTGCTCCAGAGCTGCCAGAGCTTCTGGAGGAGTCTCAGAAACGGTGCCTGCTGGGCTCACTGTTGGGTCCTCGCAGCTGGCCTTCCCTGCTGCACAGCAGCCAAATGGTTATCGGCACACTCTCCCACATTCAGTGTCCATCTACAGCCCTGCACAGTCTGGCTCCATCCTTCTTTCTCAGAATTCTTTCCCACAATCTCCTTTGCCAAGGAGGCTGTGTGTCTGGAACTGGAACTGGAATCTGAGAACGTGCCTTTTCCCACAACTACACCTAGGGACCATACATGGGTCACTCCCCTTCTGCTGGCCCCAGCTTCCTCATCCACCAGATACTAGATGGCCTCTGAGGTCCATTCTTACTCTCAATCCTTTACCAAGTCCATATTTCAGTGAGGTGGTTAGGCAGAGTGGATAGGCCACTTACCGAGGCCTGCAGTGACCACACGTGCTATGTAAATGCTACCTCTCATCATCATTATTAAGTTCTCCTTTTCATTGCAAGACAGGGTTCTTTATACCTATTCTGCGAGTAGATATGCATGTGTGCTCGTGCACGCTTATTTTTGTACATCATGTGTGCACTTGTGGGGAGTAGGGGTGTGTATGGGGAGGGTGTTGTGACTCATTGAATGGTGGAGTAGTTTAATGATTCCCATTATGGCCTAGTGTAGATCTTGGAATATTCGTTGAGGACCTAAATCTTTTTGTAAAATGCTCTTTGGATAATATAGTTTTAATTTTATAGGAAAAGACTTGCAAAGAACTAAAGCAGAAACTTCAAGTACAGACTGAATGTGCTGTTAAGGAAAAGAATGAACTGAACAAGTTGTTTGAAAAGGAGAAGGAGGTAAGATTCTCTTTATATGATAGTAAGAATTATAAAGGGATGTAAGTAAAGCCTTTACATTTCCAACTTACTTTTAGCCGATGACTTCTTCGGTTTGAAAAATAATGGAGGAAGGTTTGACTTGGGTTTTGCTCTGATAAATGTCACATACATCAGTAACTGAGTAGAATGATCATAGATCATTTGATGAAGCTGCTGACCCTTTCTTCCTTCCTAGGCTACTCAGCAATTGAAGAAGGACCTCAGTGCTGCAAAGGAACAAGTCTTATGTGTCCAAAATGATTTAAAAGAAAAGGGAAAAGAAGAGCAACAACTTCAGGGGAAACTAAGTTCACTAAAGCAGCTCCTTGAGCAGAGGAAGAAGCAGACTGAAGAACTCCAAGAAGAAATGAAAGCCACACTTTCCCAGAAGGTCTGATACTGTATTCATTTGCTCTTCATGTAAAATAATGTGAATAAGGAGTTTATCAATACCAAGATTATAGACAGTTTGAACATTGAAGCAAATATTTTAGTATGGAAATCCATTAAATCTGATGGTGGAATCACATTCTCTTTTTTAAAGCCCAAAAGTATGAAGTAGCTTGCTTACTTTCTTTTGTCACCTTTTATAAACCTGCCACCCTTTTGTACCAGTGCCAGGCTGGGAGTCAGGAAAACCTGAGTTTGAATTCAGCCTCAGAAATGTATGAGCTGTGTGACCTCGGGCCTCAAGTATCCTCATCTGTAAAATGGGGATAATAACAGCGCCTCCTGCCCACGGTGGCTGTGAGGAACCAGCGAGATTGTCCAGTTGTGACGTGCTTAGCACACTGTTATGATTCATTATTTCTTGTAAAGTAGCATGGCCTCTGTTGTCTTTTCACAGCCTCTTCTTGTTCCTTTGTCCATCTCACTCTTTTTTTTTTTTTTTTGCGTGGGGCAATGGGGGTTAAGTGACTTGCCCAGGGTCACACAGCTAGTAAGTATCAAGTGTCTGAGACCAGATTTGAACTCAGGTCCTCCTGAATCCAGGACTGGTGCTTTATCCACTGCGCCACCTAGCTGTCCCCATCTCACTCTTAACTGAACCCATTTTGGATTTTCACAGTGCAATCTTCAGTCCTTTAACTTCCCCCCATCCCCATGTGCTTTCTTACCTCACACTCCTCTGTACTTGATTATAACTAGAAAACATCTTGAAGCCATGTTGATGAAGTCTGTGGCAAGTTCATGTTATTTAGTTTCCTCTTTATTGGTGCTTGAATAATTCTTTAATTTATTTCTTATGGGCTCCTTGTTGCATCTAAAAGTGATTGCCTAAGACCTTTTCCCTTCTCTCTGAGTTCCCAAAGCATTCCCAGTCCTCCTTACTTTCAGCAGATAAACTTGCCTTCTTCTTTGGTGAGAAGATTGAGTCCATCAGATGTGAGTTCCCCCAACTTCCCTCCTGTGCTCAAGCCTCCTTAGTTTTCTATTCTTTTCTTCTCTCCTATCTTAGAGTAAAAGACGGCTTTCTATTTTGCCAGAGATAATCCCTCCCCCTGTTATTTAGTCCATTCAGGACTTTGTAGTACCAGTAATCTTGGTACCTCTCTTGTATTTTTGGCTTTTCTCTTCACTGATTCTTCCTTTCTTCCTTCAGACATGCTAAGGTAAACCCTTTCTCAAAAATACCCAACAACTCACCTTCTGCCCCCAAGCGCCTTTATCATAGTCTCTCAGCTTTTTTAACTTTCAGTCTTCTAGGAAAAGCAGTTTAAACTCACTTCCTCCACTTTGCCACCCCTCATTCACTCCTTCATTCTTCATAATCTTTCTTACTCTCCTACTCCACTGAAACTTTTCTTAAAAGGCTTAGACCACTTAATCACCAAATCCTGTGGCTTTTTCTTAGTCTTTAACCTTGACCTATAGTTGACTCTTTTTCTTGATGGTCTTATCTTCTCTTGGTTTCCCTAGCTGCTCCATCCTCTTCTACCTCTCTGACTGTCTTCCCTTCTTCCTACACAGCCCCCCAAAGTTCATACTTAATCCTCTTTTGTCTATACCCTGATGATCACATCTATCCCCACAGATTTTAGTTATTCCTTCTGTGTGTATCCATCTCCAGAGTTGGCCTCTTTTAATCTTAACCAAACTCTTCATTTTCCTACCCAAACCCACTTTTCCTTCTGACTTCTTTAGAATTAATAGCACTACTATGTTTTCTAGGCATCTATACTTGAAATTTAGGAACATCTTAGTTACCCTTCCTTTGTGTCCCATATACAATCTGTCAAGTCCTGTTGAGTTTACTTTTACAGTATTTCTTACACTTGCCCTCTTCATTTCCACTGCCACCACCTCAGTTCAGTCCTGTTACCTTTTACTTAAACAGTTGTAGAGTTTTCTAGCTCATTTCCCTACTTCAGTCTTTCCTCTCCTTCAATCCATCCTCCCCACTAATGCCAAAATAGTCTCCCTTATGCATAGTGCTGATCAAGTCCTTTTCCTGTTGAGAAATTGTAATGATTCTCTGTTGCTTGAAGAATAAAGCCTAAACTCCTCAGCCTGGCATTCAAGCCCCTCTCCATTGTAGTGTCAGCCTCTTTTCATGCTACCCTCCAACCATAATGGACTACTTGCTCGCTCTTGAACGCATCTGCCTCTCTCTATCCATTTCTCCCTATTTCCTATCTTCCCACCTTCATTGTGCCTGGTGTATACAGTTCTCTATGTCTGCCTTTTGAAATTCTGCTTATCCTTCCTGGTTAAATACCACTAATTCTAAAAAGACTTCTCTAACCACCAGTCCTAGCTAGAATTGATCTTCTTTTCCATAGTACTTATCTATTTATCCTAAAACCTTTTGTCTTTATATTCTCTCTTTTCTGGATTGTATTTAAATCCTTACATAGTCTTGATTCTTTTTATACAGTAGTAGTAGGTGCTTCATTGAATTTCATTCCATCCAAACAAGATTAGTATGTTTGAAATTGAATTCAGAATTTTTGGAAAAGCATTGTTTTTAGTGAAAATGTCAAAAATTAAGCCCATGAACGAAATTATATTTGGAAATATCAGTAGTTTCAAGTTTTATATAATTAGAAGAAATTTTTGTCATCTATTTTCATTGTAAGAAACATTTGTTTTGTGACCTGTTTTAAACTGATTTCTAGGTACCATTGCAGACATTTTTTCCCCTTCTTTTTGTTCTTCCATATAGTCTAATGTTTGTATGGATTGAGAGCTGTCTTCATCATAAAGGAGAGATTTATTTGGGATCTTTTCTTAATTGAAAAACTTGCCTTTCTTCCCCCTGGCAATATAGCTATTTTAATCTGTTCATGTCTAACTTTTTTTTGGAAGATACTACCACTTAGAAGGAGATAATGTTTTATATATTAAGAATTCAGTGGCATGAAGTCAAAATAAAACTATTCTTTGTAGTATGAATGTGAATAATGACAATACCAAAATGTGGTTTTAATTTAGGTTTTGAAATCGCAGTCTTTAAAATTTGAATTGAAAAAAATTTGAATCACAGTCTTTAAAAAATATAGCACAAATGGTTCTTTGGGTTTCTTTTTCTCTTGAAGTACTATAGCTCCGCTGGTTATATACAAGAAAGACAAAATTATTTTTATCAGGTTTTTTTTTTTTTTGAGGTTAATAGTTTTCAGATATTTCTTTCAAAACTTTTGGCCAGTGGGCATAATCTTGTTATACTACAGAGTTTGTAGTCCAGGATTTTGAGATTCAAGAGAATATTTCTTATTGTTAGCTCACATTTTCATTAGTGAACTGGATGATAGAATAAATAACATGCTTATTAACCTTATAATAGATGACTCTGATGGGGGCAGGGGCGTATCCAGCCTTTGCATAAAGAAATCCAAATTTAAAATGACTTTGGGAAATTAGAAAAGAGGTTAGAAACACAGGTGAGAATTCAGTAAGAACAAGTATAGATAGGTAGATATACTTTGGGAAGAAATATAAACTTTATATGAAAACATTTCAAAATATAGGGAATAGCAAGTTATGTCAGAAATATGGGTCCAAATTTTAAAAATGAACAACCCTGGAATATATAAGAACATGTATAGGATGCAGGAATTATTGAGGGAATGCTGTGTTATTTATGATCATCACTGCCTGGGGCATTTCTCTTCTGCTGGTACAGTTTTGGAGTCTTTATTTGGAGAACTTGGGAGTGAAGGACTGGAAACCATGATCACTGAGAAAAGGTCAGAGGCATTTAGCATGATGAAGAGAATTAATTCTAAAGCACAATTTAACAGTACTTTCCAAATACACGAAAACCTCTTTCAGCAAGGTGATGGCCAACTGATCTACAACTCCTCCAAGTACCAAATAAAAAGAAAATGGGGCTAAAGTATAGCATGAGTGAGTCAGATTACATCTAAGAATTCTAGGGTGGTGGGGCAGCTAGGTGGCACAGTGGATAAAGCACCGGCCTTATTAGATTCAGGAGGACCTGAGTTCAAATCCAGCCTCAGACACTTGACATTTACTAGCTGTGTAACCCTGGGCAAGTCACTTAACCCTCATTGCCCCACCTCCCCCCCAAAATCTAGGATAGTGAGTTACTGAGGGAGGTTGTACGATAGCATATGGCCAAATTGTCATTTGCCTGATGTGGTTTAAGCCAGGGACTCTTATAATCGCCTGGGGTCCATAAATAGATTTCAGGGGGTCCATAAACTTCGATGGGGGAAAATTACATCTTTATTGTCATTAATTTTTGTTTTTCTTTGTACTCACATGTTTTTTATTTTATGCATTTAAAGACATTCTTAGAAGGGACCCATAGGCTTCCCCAGACTGCCAAAAGGGTTTATCTTAAGACAAAAGAGGTTTAAAACTGCCAATTTAAGCATAGTACAACTGAAGGTCCTGCCATTTTTTAAGAAGGAAGGAAGGAAGGAAGGAAGAGGAAAGAACTTTGTAAACATTTTTTTAAAAAAATCCAGGGGCAGCTAGGTGGTGCAGTGGGTAGAGCACCGGCCTTGGAGTTAGGAGTACCTGAGTTCAAATCCGGCCTCAGACACTTAACACTTACTAGCTGTGTGACCCTGGGCAAGTCACTTAACCCCAATTGCCTCACTAAAAAATAAAAAAAATAAAATCCAGAATGTTTCCCATATTTGGGCCCACGTTATTCCAAATTTACTCTAGTTTCTGCTCTGTAGCAGAGATAGTTTTATCAGTCTCTCATAGGAAAGACAGGTCTTTACATCTTTTTTTTTGTTTGTTTGTTTGTTTTGTTTTATGGGGCAATGAGGGTTAAGTGACTTGCCCAGGGCCACACAGCTAGTAAGTGTCAAGTGTCTGAGGCCGGACTTGAACTCAGGTCCTCCTGAATCCAGGGCCGGTGCTCTAACCACTGCGCCACCTGGCTGCCCCCAGGTCTTTACATCTTGATCACAAACCAGCTTCTTGGACCACTTAGAATCATAGTTGGCCAGCACTTTTTGCAGATGAGGAAATTCAGGTTCAGAGACTGACTCCTATACCTGGGGAATAGGAGTGAGTTTAAAAGGGAAGTTTTCAACTTGGATGCTCTGACTTGAGAGGCAGGCAGTACTCTTTCAGATTACTTAGAACATAAAACATAGTTAATTTCTGAACTAGATTTTTTTTTGTTTTATTTTTTATATTTTTGTTTATCACTTTTAAAAATTAAGTAGGAAAATAGCTTTTTTTGGTGTTTTTTTTTCATCAGTGTGATAAAATTAAGATCCAAAATTAAATTATTTTTTGAAAAAAGTAGAGTTTTAGAACAAAGTTAAGAGTCTGGTGTTTTCTCAGATCACTCTCAATGGAACAAGTCCCAAATTAATCTCTGAATAAATCCAACTTCTTCTTCTCCAGTTTTGTTGCTATTTTTCTGATTTGTAATTGTTAAGCCACTATTTGTGTGTTTCAGACAGAACTTGAGAATAAACTACAGCAGCAGATAACGCTGTCATCCCAGGACCTTGCAGCAGAGAGAGATAAAATATCAGCATTACAGAACACATATGAAAAAAGTCAGGAAAACCTCAAACAACTTCAGTCTGACTTCTATGGGAAAGAATCTGAGTTGCTAGCAACAAGACAGGATCTCAAGGTATGTGAGATGAATTCAGTAGATATTTGTTTGGTAAACAAGCATTTATTAAGCGCCTTACCTTGTTTTAGGCACTGAGAGTAAGAACACAGTATTCCCTATCATCAAGGAGCTTACATTCTGTTGAGGGAAATAACATGTATGCATATAGTGAAACACAAAATATAAATACAATGCAAATATAAAACATATATGCACACAGAGGGGTGTGTGTATTTGGAGGAGAGGAAGTAACATTAACAGGTGGGGAGATCAGGAAGGGCTTCTTGTAGAAGGTGAGTAGCATTTGAACTGAGTAAAGGGAACTAGGGATTCCAAAAAGGAAACTTGAAGAGGGAGCACATTTTGGATTTGTTCAAAGTCCCAGGGGGGCAGCTAGGTGGTGCAGCGGATAAAGCACCGGCCCTGGATTCAGGAGGACCTGAGTTCAAATGTGGCCTCAGACGCTTGACACTTACTAGCTGTGTGACCCTGGGCAAGTCACTTTTAATCCTCATTGCCCCGCCAAAAAAAAAAAAGGTGTGTCAAAGTCCCAGAGATAGAAGATGAACCTTTGTGGATGAGGAAGAGAGGATGAATTAGTTTGATTAGAGTATGGAGTGGAGTGAAAGATAAAGAAACCTGAAAAGGTAGGCTGGAACTTGTTTTAAATGGCCAAATGGCATTTTAAAATTTATCCTAGAGGCAATAGAGAATGGAGCTTTTTGAAATGGGAAGGGACACTGTCAGACTTGTACTTTAGGAATATCTCTTTGGCAACTGATGGAGGTTGCATAGGAGAGGGGAGAGGCTTGAGAGGACAACTTTTGGGAGGGTATTGTATTAATCCAGATGGAAGGTGATGAAGCACTTAATTAGGGTTCTGTCCTGTGAGGGGACAGGATGGGATGAATGGGACAGTTGTTATGGAAGGAGAATCTATAAAACTTGGCAACAGATTACATAAAGGGAGAGAGAGTGTGGAAGAGTAAAAAGTCAAATATTATTTCAAGATTCTGAACCTGGGTGACTGAAAGAATAGAGGTACCTTTGACAAACAGAGAAATTAGGAAGAGAAGATTATATTTGGAGCGATGAGAACATTGATTTATATATAAGTAGAAGAGCTTGAGTGCTTATATGAGAAGAAACTAAGGTTTAAATTTTGAAAAAAAATTGTTTTTTTTTTTGTAACTGCATATCAATTCACTTAAAAGTGTTTGTGCAAAGCATGATGTCAAATTCAAGAGGAGAAATAAAACAACTAAGATATAAGCATCTCCCTCAAGACACTTAAAATTTAGTATGGTAGGAAATATAAAATTCATTATAATACTGGAAGAATAGCATTGTAATAGAATAGAATATTCTATGAGAATAATAAAATAGAATAGCATTGTATATACAAATCAATCCAGTATTGTATGTAATTAGGATTAATGGTTTTTAGGTGGGAATCTTACATGATTATGAATCCCTGCTAGGAAATATAAATGTAAGGATAGTTCAACATTAGAAAACCTATAAAAATAGTTAGTCACATTAATAAAAAAGAAATAAAACATAAAAGATGATCTAAGTTCTATAAAATTAAGCTTTAACAAAAATGAACTCAGTATAGTTAGAAGAAAAGATACAAATTGGGGGAAAATATTTACCAGAGATTGAATACCTCTGAAAGAAGTCTTGACATTCAAAGTCTATAGAATTGACATTGGGTTTTTTTGTTTGGTTGGTTTTTTGGTTAAGAGTCAATTTCCACTAGACAGGTGGCCTTAAGATGTGTACAATATATATATATATTTTTTTTGGTGAGGCAATTGGGGTTAAGTGACTTGCCCAGGGTCACACAGCTAGTAAGTGTCAAGTGTCTGAGGGTGGATTTGAACTCAGGTCCTCTTGAATCCAGGGCCGGTGCTCTCTCTGATGTGTACAATTTTCAAATGACTTGACAATTTAGGATAAGGCAAGTAGCACTGAAATAATAATTAGAAATATACACATCAAATTTGTTTCTGTATTATATAAGAGCTGCCAATAACTTAAGCGCCTATTATTTATCAAGTACTGAGGATACAGAGACAATGAAAGAATCTCACACAGCTATAATTATATACAGAAAAATTCAGTGTTATTTCACGAAGATAGTTGGTACTAGTTGCTAGAGGGGTCAGGAAAGGTGTTATGTAGGAGGTAGCATGTGAGGGGAGCTTCGGAGAAAAAGAAGGATTCTAAGAGGCAGAGGAGGGAAGACTTTCTGGCATGGGGCCAGGGGGCAACCAGTGCAAAGGCATAGGAACAGGAAATAGGATGTTGTTGGGGATGAACAGCAGAAAGACTGATTTAGCTGAACTAATGAAATTATTGTACATTTAGAATAATCAGATGCACCAATTTTGCTGCTGTGATTTATGCCAGAAAATTCAATTTTATTAGTCATTCACACCAAGATTATCATCCTTAGATATTGTTTGATAAATGGACTACTGCGATATTATAAGAGTCTAGAGAGTGTATGCTATATTTTGACACTTTTGATATTGTTGACAGGTAGATGACCCCCCCATACCCTCATTCCCTCCCCGCCTCCTACACACACACACACACACACACACACACACATACACACAGAGCTTACCTTCCCCACTGCCATGCAGATACAGTTATTTTTGTCTTTTGAAATGTAATCAGGCAATTTTTTAATGATGTTATTTGATGCCCTTGTGTCCAGGGACTCATAATTTTCTTCTTGAAGAAAATATCCATGACTTACAGGTGTGAGAATTCTGTATAATGTATAATTCTTTTACCTCTCATTTCCAACCTAATTTTCATCACTTTTTCCATGCTCACCTTCACATTGAAACCACTGGGAATTAATTGATTAGATGTTCTTGTCATGTTCTTCATAGAATTTCTCTCCCTCTCCCTCTGTGACGAATGTTAGTACACAGTGTTCACATGACCATTCTGGAAAATTCTTTCATGAAGCCTTCAATACAAACTAACAGAATGTCCCATGCAATGTTTCTTGTCACTTTTTAAAAATTATTTTTTAATTTTTTATTTTTTTTGTGGGACAATGAGGGTTAAGTGACTTGTCCAGAGTCACGCACCTATTAAGTGTCAAGTGTCTGAGGCCAGATTTGAACTCAGGTCCTCCTGAATCCAGGGCCGGTGCTTTATCCACTCTGCCACCCAGCTGCCCCTACCCCATGCGATATTTCTTAAACAATTTCTAATATCACCTTCAATATGTCATAAGCTCATAGCTTCAGAGCTCAAATGAGCCTCAAAAGCCATCTAGTCCAACTTCTTTATTTTACAGATGTTGAAACAGACACCTAGAGAGGGTCAGTGACTTGTCCAAGGTCATACAGGTAGTAAGGCTTAGAGTCAGGATTTGAACCCAGGTACTGTAGCTCTAGAACCAGTGTTCTTTCTCCTGTTCCACATTGTTTCCACTATAACATTGACCTTGCCAAGAATAATCTATGAGCTGTCCTATTTAGCAGCAACTTTTGTCTTCTGATTTTATTTTTGTTAAGATTGCTATCATTCAGTTTAGTTCTTTGAGTAGCATGTGTGCCCATTGATCACTGGACAATACTTCACATTGAAAGTACTGATAGCTAAGCTAATGTTTGTAGCTCATCTAAAAACTGTGCTTCTTAGCACCCTTGACTCCCCTTTCCTCCATTTTGCTACCATCCATGCATGCTCAGAAGGGGCCTCACAGTTCTGCGGGCCATTTTGTATTTGTTTTATTTCGTCCTCTGTGTGGTGAGCTTCTCTATCTTTGGAAATATGTTGCAGGACCATATTAAAATCATTTCCAATTTGGAAGAACCTGCTTGAGCTTCTATTTTGTTGGCATGACTTTAAAAAGCATGGGGAGGCACTGGAGAACGGTTCCGTGGAGTGATTTCACAAAATACCTGTTACAAGTTACATTAGACCAACAGGGTAGTAACAGACTAGAAATCCTGTGGTGTGAAAAAGGGTGAGTGGCGGGACTCAATGATGCAGACGCTTCATAGGAGCACTGTGCTGTAGGGTGCCAGGCAGGAGAAGCAAACCTTGACTGAAGTCCTCTCACTGTGCCTTATTTCAGCCAAGGGGGGGCCCTGAGTTTGGCAAGGCCCTGCCAGGAAAACACAGGCTCTGGGAGGTCCTACCAACCCGGGAACGTTTCAGGTATGGCCGTCATAGCCTGTGTGTCTCATCTTAGGGCCGGCCTAGCCGAGTGGAGAAGGGCTCACCCCTGGGTTGGTCAAGTACCATCTTCACAAGCCTAAAGGGCTTGTTGTCTTTGTTGATGGAGGGAGAACCCTCATTAATGAATTGTGAATCCTTGACAGATACCTCCTTTGATCCTCACAACAACCTCAGGAGGTAGGCTCTATTATTATCCCCATTTTACAGATGAGGAAACTGAGGCAAACAGGTGGTGTGATTTGCCTAGGATCAATGTCTGAGGCTAGATTTGAACTCAGGTCTTTCAAACTTCAGGCCTGGCACTGTGATACATAGCTGTCATTTTGCGTGACCTACGTGGTCTTTCGATAGAATCTTTAGAATTCTATAATTTGATAGCATTTCAGAAGGTAATACCTCTAAATACTTGTCACAGTATCAGTAGATTCCCATTATAACTGTATATTTAGGATGAGTATGCTATGATTTAAGTCCAAGCAGAATTCAAAATTTTTTTTTTATAAATGGCTTATTAATTATTCAGATATTCTTTGTGTGTGTGTGTGTGTGTGAGAGAGAGAGAGAGAGAGAGAGAGAGAGAGAGAGAGAGAGAGAGAGTTAGGGTTAAGTGACTTGCCCAGGGTCACACAGCTAGTATGTGTCAAGTGTCTGAGGCTGGATTTGAACTCAGGTCCTCCTGAATCCAGGGCTGGTGCTCTATCCACTGCGCCACCTAGCTGCCCCTAGTATTCTTTTAATATTAGGATGATGCATCTCATTTGAATGACTTCTTCAGTGTCCTAGTCATGGACACAATCAGAACTAAGACCGTATCTCATTGTATTGCTATGGTAATTGCCAGTGAATAATATTCATGTGGGTGCAATTATGTAAATTAATGATAGCTATAATTTCTGTAGTTCTTTAAGGTTTGCAAAGTGCCCTGTGCATATTGTCTCATTTAGTCTCCCTCCAACAACACTTTGAGGTAGGTGCTATTATTAATCCCTCTTATACAGATGAGGGAACTGAGGTTGAAAGAGATGAAATGACTCGCCCAAGGGGCATTCAGTTAGTGAAGGCTGGGAGGTGGCTCAGTTGATGGAATTCTGGGCCTGGAGTCAGGAAGACCTGTGTTCATATCTGGCCTCAGACACTTATTAGCTCTGTGCCCTTGGGCAAGTCATTGAACTTCTGTTTGCCTTAATTCAATGAAGAAGCCACTCCAGTATCTTTGCTAGAAAAACACCTCCCCGTGGACACTATGGTCCACAGGGTCACAGAGATCAGCTAGTAAATGTCTGAATTCAGATTCAGATTCAAGTCTGTCTGACCCCATTTCGACCATCTGTCTACTGCTTTACATGTGAATGAAATTGTAAAGTAGCTGGAATGCTTTTTGAGAAAGGCTAAGGTGGATAATTGGTATGTTTTGTCAAAGAAAAAAAAGTGGTGGAGTGGGGCACTGGGATAGAGCCCGATGAGAAACAAGCCAGCCAAAGGAAGGCTGTGCTGTTACACAAAAAGGAACCCCCAGCCATCAGGGCTTCTTTCTGTTTCAGTGAAATGAGCAGGTCTCACCATCTCTGTTGGTTGGATTGGTTGTGTCCACACGGTGTCCAGTAGGGATAGGAAAGGTCAGAATTAAACTGTGCTTTTAGCTCCACCTGCTGGAATAGCTATGAAGTATCACTTTTAACTGACTGACTATTCAATGGAATGTCTATTAGATTTTGTCCTTTGTAACTAAAATAAAAATGAGGCTTAATTATAAGCACTATGCTTTAGATCATTTATGTGATCAAATTCAAAGAAAGGTAACTTGGAGCGTCAGTTCTGAGAATCTGAGCACCCTCCCTGTTCACTTGCCTCCCATCAGCTGTTGAACAGGGCTACTTTTTAGAAAAGAGGGAGAGAAACCCTTTTACAAAGGTTTACTTTAAAATATTGTGTTAGGTACATGTTATGTCCTTTCTGTAAAAATGAATGATTTGATGGGGATGATTTTTTTGAGGGGTGATACTGGAAGAAAACAGACTAAGCAGTAATTTTTAAATGATCACAATAAATCCCAGACTTAACCTAGAGATCATATGGATTTGCATCAGTTCTCCTACCTTCCTGTGTTTCTGGTGATTCCTCATATTCATCATTTTTTTTGGACAGTAATTCTTTGACAGCATTTCATAAAGCACCTACTGTGCTAAGTGCTACACATGCGAGGGCACAAACAAAACAGTCCCTGCGCTCAGTGACATTCCGTTACAGTCATAGATCAGTTTCCTCAACTGTAAGATGAGGGGGTTGGGCCAGATGGCTTCTCAGGGCCCTGGCAGCTCGAGAACTGTGATTCTGTGCCACCTTGATTCAGCCATTTCTCAGGCACAGGCCGATCCGTTATTTCCAGGTTTTTTGCTGCCAGAAAATAAAGAGATATTTTACACATTTTTAGTAACAAATTTTATATGTTTTGTTATGTGTGGGATCGGTCTTGTGTCTTAAACTTCCTTGGTTTCTAGCAGTGGAATCCTTGGGTCAAAGGGTACGAACAGTCAAACGACTTCTTACATAATTCTACAATTTTTTTTCACAGCACAGTTGAAGCAATTCGTGGTTCTACAAACAATACACTTACCTTTCTGTAGACTCTTCAGCTCTGACCATTTTCACCTTGTCATCTTTGCTCATTTCTGAGTGTTTACTAGAAATTTCACTTGTTTTGATCTGTATTTTTCTTATCAGTGATTTAGGTACAGATTGTTGATAGTTTACAGTTCTACTTCTGAAAATTATTTGTTCATATCCTTTGAGCACTTACCTTTTAGGGAATGGCTCTTGGTCTTGTATATTTATGTTTGCAGTATGTCCTAGTATAGCTTCTTAAAATGGTCCCTTTGAGCATCTCGTGACTGACCTTTAAGTAGCTATCATTTTGTACTCTTTCTACTAGTACAGTTCCTAGCTAGAGGGGTAAACTGCTTAGTGCTAGGGCCAATTCTGTATGGGAAGGCGATTTTTGTATGAGAGTCAGCTTAGTTCCTAGGTCCTTAGCCAAGTAGTAAAAAGAATCTTTTTCTATCTTCTCCCTTCATTTTTATTCACCTGCTTTTTTTTCTTCTTTGCTTTGTATCTCTATATTGACTTATATGTAATATCGGCACTTTACAGAGTTCCTTCCTTTTTGTTAAAGGTTCTAACATTTTAAGGTTTATTCTAAATCTTCCAGCATTAGTCTGAATCTCACAGTTTAACTCTTAAGCTAGTTGCTGTCTTATGGTGGCTATTTCCTGTGTGTTACCTTTACCTCACCAATGTGAGTTTAGGCTCCTTGTGGGCAGGGACCAAGTGGAATACTTTCTCTCTGCTCCACAAAGTACCTAAGATGGTGCTGAATATATTGTTAGCACTCAATAAACTCTTGTTACTTGATTCCATATATTTCAAAATGACCTTTTTTACTCCTAAAAATTAAAAAACTTAGCATCTCAGGACTCCTAATCGGAGAATTCTTTCTCTTAGTGTTCTGATTAAAGTGTAGTAGAAATGGTTTTGTCTTTTTTCACAGCGTTTATAATGCTTTTCTCTTAGTCTGTAGAAGAAAAGCTCTCTCTGGCCCAGGAGGACTTGATTTCAAACCGAAACCAACTTGGAAACCAGAATAAAATGATTCAAGAACTTAAGACTGCCAAGGCTTCTTTGGAGCAAGATGTAGCCAAAAAGGAACAGCAGTTACAAGAGCAGGGCAAAGCACTACAGTCTGTGCAAAAAGACAAGGTAACTCTTCTCTGTTTCTGTCCTCCCTTGGAGCTCTGATGTTGAAAGGGGCCCTGGAGGCGTTGTTTCACTCACTGTAAGGATCCCTCCTCTAGCCTCCTGTGTGTGAACACTTCCAACTAGGGGAAGCTCACTACCCAGGGCATTTTTGTATCATTCAGACTTTCATTCTTCCCTATGTTGAGCCCAAATCTGCCTCCCCATAACTTCCATCTATCTGTCTTCTGGACTTTGTAGTATACTTGGATCATTCATCTTCTAAATATTTGAACAGCTCTCATGTGTACCAATTCCATCTCTTTTCCTCCAGGGTAAAAAATCCTAATGTTTTTAGCTGGCCCTTATGTTACTTGGTCTCTAACTCTTTGGTTGCGTATTCAGGATGAAAAAGGGTCTGGAAACCATTCTAAACTATATTAAAAATCTCCTCAGTTAAGAGCTAGCATTTTCTAGTAGAAGGTCCTATGGAAGTTTTAATGAGGTAAAATAGTATGGTGTGTCATTAGGCTAGGAATGTGACAGTATCAACTTTTTCCTTTAGTGGCTTAGAAAATTTAAACCACACTTATCTTTAGTTCTTTTCTTGGCAGAGAAATATATATTCTCATAAAATATGAGAAGAAATTTCTCCTTTTTGATTTTATAACTAAAATAATGACCTATCATTAAATTATAGAGCTTCTCTGAGATGTAAAAAGGGGAAGAGACTTGGTGTAAGTAATGTTTTTGAAAAGGTATTTAGATAGGAAGGTCAGGCAGCATTTTGTGATTGGTCCTTTATGTTTTGTTGACATGATTTTGAAAACTACATAGTGTTTCAGTTACCTTTAAGTTAAATAAATTTGTAAGAAAAATATAGCTTTGTGTTTTGATTCTGAATTGACTACTTTACAATTAAAAATTTTTCCCTAGTCACTGAAAGAAAAAGAACTAGCTAATGAAAAGTCCAAATTGATGGAACTTCAAGAAACCAAGGGTCGGCAGGAAAAAGAAATTTCCAAATTGAGCGAAGAACTTGGGTCCTACAAACAAGAAAGCCTGAAGGTGAGTTTAAATGTCTGCTTTGCCTTGGCATGTTTTTTTGTGCACAAGTATTGTGCTTGGCAGACTACCCTGGCAGTACTCCATATCTAAATACTGATGTTTCTTTGAAATTAAAATTTAAATGGTAAGACGTGTGAATTAAGATTTTTTTTTAAGATTTTCCAAGGTTAAGGACATTGAGAAAGCATTGACTCTGGAATTGGAAGATATGGGGCCAAATCCTGCCTGCTGCCTATGTAACCTAAAAACCGTCATTCCCCCTCACTTTGCTCCTCTGTAAAATGAGGGGATTTGACTGGATGGCCTCTCTTGTCCCTGCTTGGTCTAAGTCTGTGATCCTTTGAAAGAATCCCGGAGAAGACTTCCTGTTACTTTTGCATATTTACTCTAGCTGACTTTCAGTTATGACTTTGAGTAAAAACAAGGCAACCTAGGAATTGATTTTGTTGAGATGTGATGAAGGAATTTCATTTCTCATCATCTGAAAGAAGAGAGATGAGTTAACTCAGGAAGCTGGCTTCTAGATAGCTGAAAAACACTTTTTGAGGCCAAGTGGATGACTTTTTTTTAGAGACTGACTTCTCTTTGTTGTTCCATACCACATAGAAGTGGAAGTATCTTGCCTTAAGGAGAACAGCTTTGGGTCACTTTGCATCATCTCGTGTTTGTCTACCAAGTATTTGTAACTTAGAAGAATATTATTTCCTCTGATAAAGGGCTGGGGGAGAGGGATGAGAATAGGTGAGTTTAAAAGCCTGGAAAACCAAGGAAAACAGCCTCTTCAAAGAAATGAAATGAAATGATGAGTTGTTGTTATTATCATTATTGTTAGCTTATTAGTTACAGGTAAGTTGTAGATGTATTTTGAAATTTTTAGTTCTGTGTTGTGTTTTTCTAACAGGAAATAACAAATTTAAAGGATGCCAAACAGTTGTTGATTCAGCAGAAACTAGACCTTCAGGGCAAATTAGATGCTCTGAAGTCAGCTCTTGAACAGGAAAAGAAGAATCAACAAGTAATAAAAGATCAATTGAAAAAGACCGAAGATGAGTTGAAGAAAGAATTCACTGAGAAGGAAGCCAAATTGGTTAGTAAGTTTCTTTCCCACCAGTTATTTCTTTTTTATACCACCTCTTACATATGTTCCTGTCATTCCTCTGTTCAAAAATCCCCAGTGGCTCCCTATTACCTCATAAGTAAAGTTCAAACTCTTTAGACTGACAGTAAAGGTCCTCTATAACATGGTGCTACTTTACCTTTCCAACCTTAACTCATATCACATATGTCATTATATACCTTATATCATATATTCCATCCCACTGGGCTACTCTTCAGCTCCTCAACATAGCTTTCATTCTGCCTTCTTGCCTTTCATCTCTTATTGAGTCCTTGTCTACCCTAAAATGGCACCTTTCCCAAGAAGCTTCCTCTGGACTCTCAGCAGTAAGAACCGTCTCCTTTGAGCCTCACATAACACTTTTACAAGTCGTTACTGTATTTATTATGCATTATTTTCTATTATGGTTATGTGTTTGCATCTTGTCCATCTATAAGGCTAGTTTATATTCAGAAAGATCTAATGAGAAAAAACAGTATTTGGAAATAGTTATACTAACTTAATTTCAGGTTGTTTGGTTTTTATTTTTTGTTTTTTATAAAAATGAGAAAAAGCAAAATTCTGTTCCCATACCCTTTCCTGGCATGGAGCCATGTGGCCCTTAGTGATGCCATCAGAGCACAAATTCTGGCATCATCTATCAAGCTCAAAAGGTTTCTAGTAACTGCCTAATATTAGACTGTGTCTGTTAGCTGAGGACTAGACGAGTCCCTTCCAAACAGTGACTTGTTCTGGCCATTGTGTGTAACCCATAAAACAATCTGACCCAAATGCAGGCTTCAATCAGTCACTTTTCAGTCATGTCCAATTCTTCATGACCCCATTTGGGGTTTTCTTGGCAAAGATCTTGGAGTGGTTTGCCATTTCCTTCTCCAGCTCATTTTCCAGATGAGGAAACTGGGACAAACAGGGTAAAGTGACTTTTCCAGGCTAGGAAGAGTCTGAGATCAGATTTGAACTCCTGACTCCAGGCCCTACTCTATATCCATAGTGCCACGTAGTTGCAGATGTAGACTAGCCCCTCCCCCCCCCCCAATCATCTAAGGGGAAGAGTCTGAGATCAGATTTGAACTCCTGACTCCAGGCCCTACTCTATATCCATAGTGCCACGTAGTTGGAAATGTAGACTAGCCCCCCCCCCCAATCATCTAAGGGGAAGAGTCTACAGAGAGTTACAGTTCTTAGATGGTATGCAGACAGTCACTGAACTGCTTTTACTCTTAACCTGTAATCTTGATCCAAGTTTCTCTGTTATTTCAGAGACTGAATCTGATCCACACTCACTTTCTCCCTGTAGCTAAACGAGGTGCAAGGTTCTCCTCACAGAGAACTAAGGCCTTTGCCTTAGCATTTATTTCACCATTACCCTAAGGCGACTGGATATCTCACTTTGCACTATTCACAATGTGCAAAACAAACCACGCTGCATTAACCTTGACAGAGCATGACACGATCTTCTAAGTTGCCAGCACCCATCTCTCTTAATGTTGAGTAATGTCATGGTGACAGTGGTCCCAGATGAGAAGGATGAAATTGGAAAACATGGCTTAGAATCCAGGAAGGACAAAGGACAAAGGCTTGTACACAGGTTCAAGGGTGCTGGATACAGGGAGCACCAAATGATTTCATGAAGTATGAAATGGGGTGTATCTTACTTAACAGAAGAAGTAACTGTTCAGAGAAATTGCAGTCATTTCAGAATAAGCTATCTCTGCAGCTAGATCATTATCTGGTTAGAACACGGTTCAGCATAAAAGCCAAATTACAGGAAAAGATAAAGATGAAGACACTGTATACAACCCTATTCATGCAGCTCTGACCTGACCTATTTACAAGCTTCATAAAAAAGGAAAGCAGATCCTAGAAACCTGAAAGTCATGCAAAACAATGAGCATAAAGAATGAGCAGCAGTATCCAGGAAGCACCTCTCGTAGCAGAGAGTTAATCATTTTACAAAGTGGACAGACAAGGCAGCCAAAGGCAACATTGGTTTGGAATCCATTTGCATATATTATAGAGAAGTATGAGAAAAGACTATAAATAGCATCTCCTCACAAAATAGCCACTCCCAAATTTTTATTTTTGAGAAAATGGGTCTTTATAGAGATTGGTGCAAGATCCAGCTATGCTAGATCATTTGTCAATGGAAAGAGGGCAATAATAATAGCATTTATGTAGTGCTTCCTATGGGCTGGGCACTATGCAAGGTCTTGAAAATATGTTTGCAATGGCACTTCAGAGGAGGCTGGCACAGAGACATGGTCTGCTCTACAGACAGCTGCTGTGGGTGTCCAATTTTTACTTTGTTGACTTCTTCTGAGGGTGTATTTTGATCTTCCTTGTTACCATAGAAACTTTCTAGGGGCAGCATTTTTTTCTGTTTGCTCATTTTCCCAGTCTATTTCTTTTTTTTTTAATTAATAAAGTATTTTTTTCCCGTTACATGTAAAGATAGTTCTCAACTTTTGTTTATACAAGTTTTCCAATTTCAGATTTTTCTCCTTCCCTCCCCCCTCCCCTAGACAGCCGGTAATCTGATATAGGTTTTATATATATATATACACACACACACACACACACATGTATATATACATATATGTATACACACATATATACATATGTATGTGTATATATACATATATACATTAATCATATTTCTGCATTAGTCATGTTATAAGAGAAAAATCAGAGCAATGATGAAAAACCTCAAAATAGAAAAAAAACAGCACCAAAAACAAAAGAAATAGTATGGTTCATTCAGCATCTATACTCCACAGTTCTTTTTTTTTTTCCTTGGATTTGGAGATCCTCTTCTATCATGAGTTCCCTGGAACTCTTCTGTACCATTGCATTGGTGAGAAGAATATAGTCCATCACAGTAAATCAACTCCCAGTCTATTTCTTGACTTTTTTTTTTTTTTTGCGGGACAATGAGGGTTAAGTGATTTGCCCAGGGTCACACAGCTAATAAGTGTCAAGTATCTGAGGTTGGACTTTGAACTCAGGTTCTCCTGAATCCAGGGCTGGTGCTTTATCCACTGTGCCACCTAACTGCCCTTATTTCTTGACTTTTAACTCCTTCTTAAAGTGGGGCACTGCTTCCCAGGAGCACTGTCCCAAGCTTCAGGGGGTCCAGGTTGGTGCTTTTAAAAGAGAGGCACATTCACTGCTCCCCTGACCTGTGTTCTGGTCTGCAAGCAATCACAGGCCTTCTTGCCCTCTAACCTGGAAGAGAATCCTGTTCCACTGTGGCTGCAAGCTCTGGTGTGCCTGTGCCCCTCCCCGACCTGGGCTGCCACTTAAGACTGCAACAGAGATCTGGGAACAGGCAAAACCAACATTCCAATTTTTAAAGGCACTCAAGGGATTTTCAGATTACTTCAAAGTATGAAAGATTCCAAAAGATTGGGGGGAAAATACAAATGTTGCTTTTCTCTTAAAAAGGTAATCAGGAGGAAGATGGTATGCTGTTCTCTAAGTTAGGAAATTATCTAAGATGAATGGAAGTGCAGATGACCATATCAAGTTTGCAGGTGATGCAAAATTGGGGAAGAACTAACACATTGAATGGCGTTCTAGGACCCCCAAATCTCTTAGGACCTAAAACAATGAAGATTGCATTTAACCATAATAAATTTAAAGCCCTACACTTGGGTTCAAAAAAGCCAGTTGAGCAGATCAATATGGAGACACAACAATTCATGTAAGACAGACCTGGAGGTATTAGTAAATGGTAAACCCACTGTGTGTCAAGAGGCAGCTAAAACAACTGATATGCTCTTACTCTGACTTAATAGAAGCCCAGTACCCAAAGCAAGGGAGATGAGAGCCTGCCTGCTCTGTATCCTCTTCCACCTTATCTGGAGTATCCCATTCCATTTAGTTACTACATCATTTTAGGAAGGATATGAGCAAAGTGGCGTGCATGAACAAGGGGTGGCTCAGATGGTGAGGGCATTGGGACCAGGCCACTAAGAAGCATCTACTGAAGCAACTGAATATGTTGAGCTTCTAGTAGAGAAGACAGTCACAGAGAGTCGGACATGACTTTAAATGACTGAACAACAGCAACAGTGAAAACATGAGTTAAGAACAGACGAGCTTTCTCAAGTGCTTTTTCTATAACAGATAAAATAATTCTTATTGAAATGATTAAGAGAATATATAATTCTGCTGTCTGATATTTTTTAAAGGAGCATTTGACAGCCTTGAAGGCCTTCCTTAGTGTCTCCTAAACCTGTTACAGCTATGAAAATAGCTTTGCTCAGTGATACATGGAGTCACTGAACCCAAGGTAGGCATGAATTCTGATGACTAAGCATATGGAAGGTACCCAGCACAAAGTTCAAACAAAAGAAAAATTCCAAGTGATGGTGAACTTCCCTCAAATGATTTTATTTATGGCTGACAAGGAGGAAGATATAGTTCTCCTAGGTTTGTAAACTTAGAAACATCCTCAATCCTCAACATTTCTCTTTTAGCTCACATGTTATTTTGAATTTAAAAACAAAAAAAAGAACATTTCTATATACATAGCACAATATAATAAGATTCTATGAATTTCCATTTCACAGTTTACTTTTTTTGAAAAACTATGTAACAAAAATCTTTGCTATCTGTGCACTTGTTATTTTTTTCTTCCTCCCCAACCCACCCCAGAGAAGGCTATCATTAGATACGTGTGTGTGTGTATGCACATGTGTGTAAAACCATACTATGCATACTCTATCAGTTCTTTTGCTGGATGTGGATAACATCTTCCATCATAGGTCCTTTGTAGTTGCTTTGAATATATATAATACTCAAAATGGTTTAGCCATTCAGAGTTGTTCCTACAATAATATTGCTGTTACTGTATACAGTGTTCTCTTGGTTCTGCTCATCTTCATAAGTCTTTTAAAAAAAAACAAAACAAAACAAAAAAACAACCCGGGGGCAGCTAGGTGGCACAGTTGATAAAGCACTGGCCCTGGCTTCAGGAGTACCTGAGTTCAAATCTGGCCTCAGACACTTGATACTTACTAGCTGTGTGACCCTGGGCAAGTCACTTAACCCCCATAGCCCCGGGGGCGGGGGGGGGGGGAACAAACCAAAGACTACTTTAAACTCTGACATGAACTTGAATGTTGTGAGCTAACCATTATTTTAGAACCCTAAACTTGGAGCTAATTCAGAATAAATAGATGGTTATTGTGTCAGCAGTGTTATTTATTCCACTTTTCCCTACATAAACATAATACTGTCTTTGAAATTTGATGAGGAAGGCACTCAAACCCATATCTGGTTGCAATTGTCATATGAAATATATAGATATAGATATATAATTTGTTTTCTTCTTTTTCAGCATGCAGAAATAAAAGAAAAAGAAGAGAAAATTAGGAAACATGAAGAAAATGAGACTAGACTCACCATGCAAGTGACAACTTTGTTTGAGAATTTGAGCACAGTAAAGAAAGAATGGCAGGCCAGCCAACGGAGGGTTAGTGAGCTAGAGAAACAAATAGATGATTTACGGGGCGAAATTGCAGTATTAGAAGCAACTATTCAAAATAATCAAGATGAAAGGAGAGCGCTGTTGGAAAGGTAATTAAATTATAATATTTGGGGGAAATGTACTTCATGATTGATTAAAATGAATATGCTGTCATCTTCTAATCCTGTATGATGTGAGGGGGAACCCAACTTAGAGTTAAATTGATTCACAGACCCTGCTGGTGTTAAATCACCACTTAAAACTAATAATAACTTGGATAAATAATGAACTTTTAATTTCAAGTATTTTTTAGTTACTTCAGGAGTCCTTTTTCTGTTTCAAGGGATCTTTTCAATCCTTTGTAACTAATTACATCTTCATTGTCCATCTTTAGATGTCTCAAAAGTGAGAGCGAAATAGAGAAGCTTCAAGCCAAAGTACTAGAATTGCAGAGAAAACTGGATAATACAACTGCAGCAGTGCAGGAATTAGGCAGAGAAAACCAGTCATTACAGGTAAGTCGTGTAGGGTGGGAAACAGTTGTTCATTGTCGAGGGTGCCAGTCCTCCTCCTTTCAGAGAGCACCATTTCTCGAAGGAGACTTGTTATACCGCTCATTGAAAGCTGCTCTGTTCACAAGTGTGGCGAGGGATTCAGAAGAATAGTGCCGCCTTCCCCCAGGGATCTTATGGTCACATGAATAAGAAAGACAGTGATCCAGGCATGGTAAATCAGTCCCTTATCCAGAGGAAGGAAAGTGATATGATGGAGATGCTAGATGAGTAATATCCACTAGTGCAGACTCTGATTTGAAGGGAATTCTACTGAATCCTTGTGGTTTTAGCCTTATCTGACTCAAGATCTGTGCTTTTATGAGAGGTACTATCTGGCTCACTTGAAAGCTCACATGACCCCTCAGGTCTCTGAGCCGTTTGGTGGCTGAAATGCTATCTGTTGCCATGTGTTATAGGGAGTCGGGATGGGTAGAGAGCCAGCCTGAAAGTTAGGGGACCCTGGACATTCTGGCTTCCTGAAGCTGAACAAATCACTTTACCTGAACACTGTTGGCCACTCTTAAAGAGTCCTTGATCGGCATTGAAAACAGCAGCTTCTTCTCTGGGAGTTCCCAGTCTGAATGAAATCTTGGGTCCTGACCCCAAAGGGCGCCCAGCATTGTGGGCATTGTAGAGTGATATCTGGAAGAAGCCTCAAGGAGGCTTTTCTGGCCCAGTCTTTGATAGAAGAGGAGCCCAAGATCCAGTGTCAAGGTTTGGTAGCCGGTGGGATAGCGGGGACAGCAACTCAGGGCCTCTAACTCCCAGTCAGGCGCACTTCCACTCTCCTTTGCTACCTCAGGTGTCAAGGCTCTCTGATGTAAAGATACAGGACTATGCAAGAGAATATCAAAAGGCAGGTTATGATTGAATGCCCAATGAGGGCGAGGGAACGGCTAGTGATCTTTCCTAGGAGAGAATGAAAGAGAAGCTATGGAACTACATTGTGTTCTAGAGCAGGCGAGTAAGCAGAGAATCTGCTCTGAAGGGAAGATGATGGATGGCAGGGGGAGGGTAAGCAGCCAGGCCAGGCCCTCCTTGGGGTAGAGTGGGAAGAGAAGGCAAAGGGGAGCAATTCTCCTGAGTTCTTTGAATGCCTTTGGCTATCGTTTCATTATTGTTCCATGTGAGATTAGATAGCTCCTCTTAGTTAGTCACTCTTACCTTTGGTCAGAGACAGAATTTGGCACATGGGATTTCTGATTTTCTTCATGGATAATGCAACTGCAGCAGTGCAGGAATTTGGCAGAGAAAACCAGTAATTCCAGGTAGGTCATGTAGGGTGGGAAACAGTTGTTCATTGTTGTTCATGCAGACAGTTCCTGAGTGACCATACTTCCCAAGATACATAAGCTCTTTGCATTTGAAATGCTGTTCCAGAGCAGCTGCCCCAGCCAAACTAGGGATTTCTCTGCCCCTTTCCCACATCCTCCTCTCATGTTCTCACCATTTCCTCATAGCCTATTTTCCCATATAAAACCAATATTTTGTGTAATGGTTGAGTCCCAAGGGCAGCCTACAGAAGCCTGTTTAACCCATAAGCCACCTGAAGGTTTAGTTCTATACTGCTTGTATTCTAGAACTGTACACCCTGGACTTGGCTATATACCGCCAAGGTCTTAAAACCTGAAAGTCTCTTCTTTGACAATAATCTACTTTCCTCCTACCTCTCCCAGCCCCTTAGTCCTCCTGTACCTGTTCATTGTTATTTTAACCTCTAGACCTTCATCCTTCCATTGTTTCCTACCCATCCTCCAGGGTCTAGCTTAAATGTTACCTCCTCTGTAATGCTTTCCCTGATTTTCTACTCCTTCACAAACCAGGAATAATTCTTTATCTGGTTCCATAGTTCTTTGGAGTCTTCTTACAGTCTTGATTATATTCTAATTTTTGTTCATTGTATCTCTGTATATATATCATCTCCCTAGCTTGTATGAACCTTAAAGGCATAGACCATGTCTTTAAATCTTTTTGTACTCCCCTACCCCCTTGCACATAATAGAGAAATATTTGAATGAAGGGATGAAAGAATGAGTGAATGAATTGGTGATTGCCAGTATTATCTATGCTACTGAGCAATTTTAGGAATGATCTGTTATTTGTGATATTTGTTGAGAAAGATACTCACATATGTTTGTGTGTGTGTGAATGCATATACATATGTGTATATATGCATGTACACACATGTACATATACATATGTGGTGTTTTGATTGATTGATTGATTGATTTTGGTGAGGCAGTTGGGGTTAAGTGACTTTCTCAGGGTCGCATAGCTAGTAAGTGTTAAATGGCTGAGGCCGGATTTGAACTCAGGTCCTCCTGACTCCAGGGCTGGTGCTCTATCCACTGCGCTACCTAGCTGCCCCCATATGTGTTTTTTTATAATAGATTAAACTTTAGAAATATTCTATTATTGAAGATGATTTATGATTTTGCTTACTTTTATGTATGCTTTTTTTTTTTAGATCAAACATACACAAGCTTTAAATAGAAAATGGGCTGAAGATAATGAGGTACAGAATTGTATGGCCTGTGGGAAAGGCTTTTCAGTCACAGTGAGACGGGTATGTAAAGGAATTGGGTCCATATAAATAAGTATCAGTTATAATATTTAGTCAAGAAAATAGCCCTGTGTCTGAATAGCACATCTTGACAGAAATTTACTGACATATTTTAATTGGTGTTCACATATTTGATTTGGCTCTCTGATACCACTCACATGATCTTGAGTATAGACTAGGAGGTTGGAGGTTTCATTGTTTCACTGGCCCCCAAATTTCCTGAGCCTATGCTCCAGTGTAAAAACTGGTATCTCTCTCTGGAATAACGACCTTTTAGTTCACTGCATCTGGGAGGGAGTTTAGGTTGTAATTCTGAAACAGAAGTATAATTATATAGTGTGTTTTCTATTGTAAAACACGGTTAAGATTCTTTTTTATTTCCCATTGAATTCAGTGGGTATTCAACACCATTGGGTGAGAAAGGAAAAAACTTTTCATGTTTTGTGAAGATGTGAAAGAAACGATTTCTCTGTGTAACAGAACCCCTTATGCCCAGAAGCGAATGTACCTCCCTTATTGATGCCTGTCTAGTTTTATGTTGGAAGTTTAATTTCTCTTGTTTCTCTCATTCACAGCATCATTGTAGACAATGTGGGAATATCTTTTGTGCTGAATGTTCAGCCAAAAATGCCTTAACTCCTTCTTCAAAGAAGCCTGTTCGTGTCTGTGATGGGTGTTTCAATGACTTACAAGGATAACTAGTTATCATGTTCATCAACAAGATTACACTAATATTAGTTTTAATAAATGCACTTCACAGAGTACTTGGACTACTATTTGATTTGGACAGTGGTTGTAATACTTGGCAAAATCGGTATATTTTGAAATGTTTATTAATATCAAGTAAAACGCTTCTATTTTTGTGAGACTTGGGCTCATCACCTGTTGCTTTCTTTCCACTTACCCTGAAAACAGCTTTCATGCCTAGTTTAGACCTATCTAGTTAAATGTAAATAAATTTTGAACAGAGAATATCAATGTATTTTTTTAAAACATAATTTCATTGCTCACAGACATTTATGTAATCTCACAGCTTCTTTTCTACTTTCTCCAAAATCTAACTTACAGAAATGTACAAGGATTCAATATAGCAAATGTTTGTTTTTGTTGCACGTTAACATCCTCCTGTGTTTGTATGCATTAAACGTCTTCTCTACAAAATCATGCACAGCACCATAAAACTTGCCAACCCCCTTTATTCTTGTATCATTTACATCATTTTCCACTTGCACCATTTTGATGTTGTAAAGATGTTGCTTGGGTATTTTAAATACACTGTATGTTAAGAAAACTATTTGTCACAAATTCTAGCCTGGCTTTTGTTTTATCTTGATCCGGTTCTCTTATTCTCATCCCATAGACTTCTGTGAAACCAATCCCTTGGGGGATTGGTCCTTGGGGAGATGTTTGAAAGGTTGAGAATTTCTTTTGTCTAAAATGCATTTTTTTTCTCTTTTCCTTCTTTGTATTTCTCAGCTCTTATTCTTCTTTCTCCTGTCCTCCACCTAAATAAGAATCTCACAAAAATCTCCCACTAATTGTTGAAGAAAATATATGATATATATTCATACTAAATTGTGTTTACTTTCAAGTTAGTCTTCTGAGAGTAGCCATTTTATATAACTTCTCTTTTTGTGTTTCCCTTAAGGCATATGAAATTCTCAATTCTTTAATTGTTTGGTTTTTTTTTTCTTTTTCATAAAATCACCCCAAACTATGTTAGGTATGTCTAATTGACTCATAACTTTGCATCTTAAAACTGGTAATTGATATTTATTCCCTATTTTCTTCATGTAAATTACTGGAAAATTTCTAAAGTGATAAAATAACAAATTTTGATCCAGAATTTAGTTTTCCACTTAGTCTGAGAAATCTTTTTACTTTGAAAAAAATAATGCTTTATGGTTACCTTGGAGATAGACATTATTTCCCCAAATTGTTATATTATTAAGTCCCAGAAGTTAGCAGAAATGAGCAGAAACAGGAAGTAGCATATGGTATAGTGGAGAGATTGCTCAGCTGTCTTAGATACCCGTGTTCTAGCTATGCTCAGCCCTTGGGCTACTTGGGCTCACACAAGTTATTTAGCTTTTTGGAGCTTCTATGACCTTATCAATTTAAAAAAGAAGGATGAACTAAATGATCCTGCTGATTTTAAGACTGATTCATACCTAGAGGAAGTCTATGAATACTTTGGAGACTGAAAATTGCCCTTTGTTTTATGTTTTTTATGAGTTTATAAATTATGAAATTTCCAAAATAAGTTGAAGTTGGCCTTGGTTATTGATATTTTCTAGAAAAGAAAATGAGCATAGTGGGAAGAGTGCTGGACTTAGAATCATAAAGACCTGAATTCAAATTTCACCTCTGACACTTAATAGCTGTGTGACCCTGGGCAAGTCAACCTCTCTTGCCTGCAGTTTCTCATAAAATGAGGGGCTTAGACTCAGTGGCTTCTAAGTCCCTTCCAGCTCCAAATGTATGATCCTATGATGTGCAGCAAACAGAAGAAAGGTAAATTGCTGATAATTAGGAAAAAATTAGAACTAGGCAGGTTTTCTTTTGAAGTCAGTATTTTCTAGGGTCGTTTTCAAATATTGTGCCATAAGTGACGTTACACATATCCGAAATATACACTGTCAAGGAGTGTATTTTTGCTTAGCTGTTAACAGAATCATGCATGTAAACCCTTTTACCAATAGTAATTAAATGTATTGAATAAGCCCCTGAAAAGGAGACAAGCGTAAAC
Source organism: Dromiciops gliroides (assembly GCF_019393635.1). NCBI lineage: Eukaryota > Metazoa > Chordata > Mammalia > Microbiotheria > Microbiotheriidae > Dromiciops > Dromiciops gliroides. The sequence continues at coordinate 269,247,282 of NC_057865.1, read as the reverse complement.
CCTCAGGCAGATGTGACAAAGGAAATGAATGGCTCTTCATGAAAGATATAACTTGACTAGTTGAAATCAAAAAGGGCTCTTTTATTTTGAAAATTCCCCAAATAGCTTTTTTACCTTTGATATCTGTGACCAATACACACGCAGTGACGTTGGTTTATGGTGTTTAAGGCAAACTGAAGCGCACGGTATCACAGCATAGTTTTTAGAACAGTCAGTATCATGAAAACTCCTCAGGATTAGACGCTTGACTCCCTTCCTTGCTTGGGGATGCACTGAATGTCTCTTCCCTCTCCAGAAGAAAAGTGATATGGAAACTACTAAAGAAATAGATCCTTTGTGCATTCTCACAAGCTCGTCGCGCTAATGTTGTTATCACCATCACATAGCTTTCTGCTCTTGATTCATGAACCTAAGATGTTTTGGAAACAAAAGGACATTTTTTTCCCTTTAAAAAAAAATTAAAATGTGTTCCTGGGCCACATATTTCCAATGTGGCTGCTAGGCGTCATTCTTGTGTCTGTGACTTAGAGCTGGCGGGTCCAGATCTGTGATTTGGCACTGATGCAAAGCAGGCTGGAATATTTCAGATCCAGACGCAGAAGAAATACTTTAAAAAAAAAAAAAAGGCAGGCCTTGCTGGTTGAGTGTACGCCAGACTGTACCTATAGAACTTTTGTAGAAAGAAGACTAAAAAATGCTGCTTGCACAGGATTTGTCTCTTTTGTAAGGAAAAAAGGGGGTGTGGGTGGGTGGGAATAAACAGAAAACCTCAATGCAGGATATGAATAGCATTTTGTTTCAACTACCTCTCAGTGTGGAATTGAGCTAATTTTGAGTAGGGCTTCCTAACTTTAGTGGTAATAATTGCCGAAATTGTTTGTATCCCATTGCCCTGAAAGAGGTGATTCTTGGTGATTATTTTTAAATTGTACAGTTTTGAGATTTGTAAAGCGAATTCTGTTTCTTTAAACCTGTCATAAAGATGTTTCTTTTTTCCTTTAGTAAAGAGCAGATTATTATCACACACTTTGATAATTGTGGTCTGCATGACCACAGCGAATTTTATATGCACTTTGGTTATTAAACCACAGATATTATCACATCCACAAAACTCAATGTGCCATTAATTTAAACATAAGCTTGATGAATGGTATTCTGTAATGAAAGCGTGCCACACGTTATCCTGTCTTAATTGTCATTTGCCTGGATTCTAATTTTTCATTATCATTGCAGATGTGAATATTGTGCATAGACCTATGGAATTGATGTAAACATGTATAAAATAGAATGGGAAATAACTAAGTTCTTGCTGTGTACAGACTGGTAACACAATACGGTTACGTGTACATGAAAACTGGATCAGACTCATTATCTGTAGATGGGTTTGCATGAGTTTTTTATCCGATCTTTTTGTTTCTTAATTTGTGTTGTATTTACTACTTGTGATCATGTGCTTGTGCCTTATATTGTGGAAGAGTTTAGTTCAGTGTGCACTGTACTACCTGAACTCAGGATTGGATGGTAATTGATTCTAATTGTACCATAAGGTGACCCCAAATGGTGGTACCTAATTCTGTATAAAGAGCATTGGAAGGAGGCTTGTTGCATTGTTGCATTTGTTTTTTAATCTGTTAAAAGGATATTAATAAAAACCTTTCTAGCAGTTGTGGTCTATTATAACACATCTTGACAAAATGAGACAGTAGTGAGTTTGTTCAGAATTAATTTATTTACTCATAGAATGGGGACAGAGTACACTTGGAGGTAAGCATTGGGTGTTTTTTGTGTTTTGTTTTCACTCTAGAAGTTAAATGCATGCTTTTAAGAGGCATGATTAATTTCCTTCATGATATAGTTTATCTGTCCTATTCTGTGTTGTGCACTTTGCTTTTCATGCCAAGAAATCAGTGGAAACACCTTCACTTCATGTTGTAAGCTTGGTGCCCATTTTCCCATCTCTATTTGAAAACCGAATGCCTTGTTGTTTCTTCCTGTGTCCAGCCTGTTTTGAGACACCATTTCCACAAATGGGAGATCATATGGTTGCTTCTCACATGATTTTCCTGATTTGGGATCACAAGGTGTTCTTTTACTGATACATTGCAGTGTATTCCTTAAAAGTGAGTTAGAATTGCCTTTTGGGGTGTGCTGAAAAGTTACAAAGATTTTTTTTAAAAAGCATTTTCCCCTTTTTGGATGGATGTTAACTGGGAAAACCAACCTTTCATACGTTAAATCGATATATGATTCATAGAATCATAGGTCTTGATGAAACCTCAAGAGATCATCTAATATATTGCCCTCTCTCTGGGTAAGTCTGTACCTAATTGATGCACTAGAGATGTTTCCCCAGTGATAAGAACATCCACATTTTTCATTAATAATCTCCAATGAAGAATTCAAAACTTTCTTTGGCAATGAGTCCAAACTCTACAGCCCAGAGATTATTTGTACATTCTCTGCCTGTCAGTGAATACAGAAGACCCATAACCATCCATACAACATCCCTACATGCTTGAATATGTTTGTTCTCCCCTTTAATTTTTTAAAGAATTCCAAATAAGCAGCACCTTTTTCTTTTTAATCATTGCTATTCCCCTCGAGATTTTTCTGTTTTCACTTGATGGGTCCAGATCCTGAAAATTGTACAGATTTGACTCCTTTGAAATATGTTCACATGCCATTTTCCCATTCGACTGCCTCATCTGGTTGTTGTAAGGCACAAATGGGATGATGGGATGAGATGTATGTCTGTACGTATGTGCACATCTATTTATACATATACATCCCAACATTTTACAAACTTAAAGGCACCATATCCATGTCAACTACTAGTATTATGTCCCAGCATCACTGTGCCCTCTCTTATCTAGGGTTCTACAATGATGAGAGACACCATGGTATAATACAGTGGTTCTCTGACTTGGGATTTAGGACTCCCTCTTACTCCTAAAAATTATTGTGGACCCCAAAGAGCTTTTGTTTCCATGGATTATATCAGTGCTTGCTGTACTAGAAATTCAAATGTCTATTACTATGAAAAGTTTTGACTTGGCCCTCTGACCTCCTGGAAGAGTCTCAGATACCCAGGAGTCCCTAGATCATACTTGGAGAAAGACTGGTATAGTGAAAACAGGCCAAGACTTGGAGTCGAGAGACCCAGTTTCAAATGACATTTCTAACATTAGTCTACTGACTTAAGTCACTTTTCATCTTTTTTTTTTTTTTGTGAGGCGATTGGGGTTAAGTGACTTGCCCAGGGTCACACAGCTAGTAAGTGTTAAGTGTGTGAGGCCGGATTTGAACTCAGGTATTCCTGAATCCAGGGCCGGTGCTTTATCCACTGCGCCATCTAGCTGCCCCCTTAAGTCACTTTTTTGAGCCTCAGTTTCCTTTTCCATTTCTCCATGTTGCACTATTCAATTTCTAATCTTACCTGGACATCTTTCAAGGCTAATGGAAATTTTACCAAATATTCTGACAGAATGTTTCTCACTACTAGCCTCCCAGAATGTCTCCATCTTCATACCTCTACTCTGGTGATTTTCTTGAACCTAATCTTCATATCCCAGAGTATCAGTTGATCATCAGGGAAGGTTACAATAGCTAAGTAAAAATAAAAAATAAAAGACAATTTAAACCTAAATCCATTAAAAGTTAGAAAAAGCATGATGTAGGGGACAGAAACCCTGGGGTGACACATACTGGTTGGGTATATGTGACCCTGACTAAGTCACTTCAATTCTCAAGTGCCTTAGCCTGCCTTTTGCGACTTGAAGTTCTAGAGAAGTTGTTGAGCTGGCAGAGGGCGTGACCTCACTCTTTACCAATGAAATCACAGGTGCAGCCTCTATCAATCACCGGCTCAATAGTTAATCACAAACAGCCTCTAGATCTCAGAGGATTCTGCGGGCAGAGTGGACGAGGATTTCTTCCTCTCGTATCTCTTCATGAAGCGAGAGGTCGCCATCGTTAGTTGTGCCATCCACGTTTTCTGTAAGAGTTTTTTAAAAAAATAGCTTCATCAGAGGAGGATTCTGGGAAGATGGTGGAATAAGTCCCCTCACCGTGGTGCCTCAAAGAAACTTAGAGCAGCAGAAGTGATTGAAAGCCGGATAAAGCAGTTGTCCGGCCTAAGAGACTGGGACAACCTGAGCTCCTCAGGGGGAGGGTCTCCTGACAGGCAGATACCAGGGGGCAGATGCTGCTGAATGGACAAACAAGCCCTGGGGGGAAGTCTAGGCTGAAGCCTCAGCTTCCGCAACTCCACTCACATGTGGCAGGTGTGGGGCTGGGATGGCTGAGCAGGGGAGGGCTGTGGGGAAGGGCCTCCACGGGCGCTGGACACCAGACCGGGGCCTGGAGTGAGTACACACAGGTGAGTTTGGTTCCATGGGGGCGGGGCCCTGCAGGGGTAGTCACTGACAGGAGACTGGAACGACTGATTTCAGGCTCGTGGCAGAGGGGTGAGCTAAAGCTTTTTTTGCGGGGAGGTGGAGGAACGGAAGGGAGCGAGAGCCTTTGAGGTGACAGTGGGACTGGGGACCCTGGTCTCTGCTTAGCGGCAGGGAGGAGTACCTGAGGTCACTTGTAGAACAAGGTGTAAGCCCGAGGAGCAGCGACCACACCTGGCCTTGGATTATAGAGCATTGGAAGTGCCAAGAGGTCAAAGGCCCCCACTTAGAGCCCAGAAAACAACAGTACAGTGGCCCTGGAGTTCCGGGGGACCTGAGTTAAAATGTCACCTCAAACACTTGACAAGTACTTACTAGCTGTGTGAACCTGGGCAAGTCACTTAACCTCAACTGCCTTGCCAAAAAGAGAGAAAACAGCATCCAAAAAACCTGAAACCTGAGACATTATTCCCCACACTCTGGGAGCAGAGCCTGACCCTAATATAAAGTTAACAACCAAGAAATAAACTGAATGAATAAATACAATGAAAGAATCCAGACATTGATAGTTACTGTGGTGATAGAAAGGGGGAAATGACAAATCGTGGAGGGAATGTGGAAAAATTGGGACGTTAATAGATTGTTGTTGGAACTGTGAACTGATTCGACCATTTTGGAAAATAATCTGGAATTATGTGCAAAGAATTAGAAAACTATGTATAATCTTTGACCCGGCAACACAACTATAATTATGTCTGTTTCTCAAGGAGATCAGTGGGAAAAGGAAAAGAACCTATATGTTCTAAAATATTTCTAGCAGCTCTCTTTGTGGTAGCAAAGAACTGGAAATGGAGGGGATGCCCATCAATAAAGTAGTTGAGGTATGTGGTTGTGATAGATTAGTGCCCTACTATAAGAAACAAACAGATTGATTTTAGAAAAGCATGTAAAGACTTGTGTGAAATAAGAATGAAATGAGCAGAACCAAGAGAACTCTCTATATAGCATGTGAATGACTAAACTATTCTGAACATTAGAAATATTCAAGTAAACTACAAAGAACCTATGAAGGAAGATTCTATCTACCTCCAGAGAAAGAACTGATAAATAAAAGTATGCAGAGTATGGTTTTATATGTATAAACACACACATACACACATGCATGTTTACATACATACATATGTACATATATGAGATATTTTGATGTATTTGACATGAAATATACTTGACATGTCTGACGTGACATTGTATCTGTGTGTATATATGTCTACATTTATATATATATATATATATATATATATATATATATATACACATACACATACACACACAGGAGGAAGGGAGACAGCAGTTCAAAATGTAACAAAAAAAATTTTAAAAAATTTTAAAGTGAAAAAACAAACCCTATTAAAAATAGGATCAAACTAACAGCCTCACATTTTTGTTTGGATCCATATTTTCCTGTCTATCTATACTGTAAAACCAATACACCAAACATTGTAGCACCTTTTTTTTGGGTCTTGCTCTATGGTTCCATCCACACAGAGGATGCTAGACATACCATTGAAGAACAACAACTCTCACTAAAACAGTTGCCTGGGGTGGGGGTGGGGGACTTGGGAGGGGAGTTAGGTGAGTTACCCAAGGTCCCATAGCATATGGGTCAAAGGTGGGACTTAAACCTAGCTCCTTTTGACATCAAGGCTAGCTACCCACCCACTATGTTATGTATTCTCTCCCTTAGTCCATTTCATGTTTTCTTACATGAGATGCATTGTGATAATACGGAAACACTTGATAAACATAACCCTATGCAAAGTAGGTGAATGTGAAAATACTACAATGCAGATCACATGGAGAAAGCCAGAGTAAGAGAATATTTTTAGGTGCAGGGAAAATGAATAGCATGAAGAGAGAATGGAGATAGCATGTGAACCAGGACTCAGCAGTAATCTGGAGGAATTGATTTTTGATGAATAATGGATTCTTTTGTCTATTGCAGAGTTCTTATGCAGCTGAGTATCTAAACCTGTATTTCCCGCCACTGGAAACCCAGCAGACACTTGGCGTTATCTGGAGGTAAGTCAGTTACCAGAATCATGGAACTTTGTTTAGTGGTGAATCCCTAAACCAAGGGAGCCCAGTTCAGGGGCAGTCCTCATTGTGGCATGGAAGATAGCAACAGGAACCCATTAGTAGGGTGTCTTATACTTTACAAGAATGGGAAACTGACTGGAGTGGGTGGAGCACTATGGTCCATCTGTGTAACGGAACCGAACCCCCCCCCAAAGAAAGGACCAGCCCCCTTCTGTCCCCTTACTCATCTTGTTCTTTAGAATTTAGAAAAATAGTGATGTTTTGGGTGGATTCTTTCCTGATGTAAAATCTGAAAATCAGAAGGGAGTAATTAAATTATTAAGCTAATTAATAATAATTAAGTGAAGTACTTACTTTGCCTGCTTCCGTTTGTGCTTGCAATAAGAAGGCTGCTATACACTGTTGATAACGGTTTTCGTGTTGTAGAAGGAAAGCATTTCTTAGCCCAAAGACTAGAAGGAGACATTGACAGTGACAACTTAGCTTATTTTTCAGTAATAAAATCTGGATTGTTTCCTGGTTGTTCCTCTGAGTGTTTGTTTGGGGGAAGTGGGGGATGGTGGAAAGTTTGCAAGATGGCACAGATAGAGAAAGTCACCTTGGCACTGTGAACGATGCCTGAGACTTCAGGAAATGTAGTTCATAGCATCACACACTTAGAGCTGAAAGGGACCAGCCTCCTAGTATTGGAGGTGAGGATTCTGAAACTCAGAGAGGTTAAGTATCTTAACTAAAGTCACACAGCTAGGGGGCAGCTAGGGGGAACAGTGGATAAAGCACCGGCCCTGGATTCAGGAGTACCTGAGTTCAAATCCAGCCTCAGACACTTGACACTTACTAGCTGTGTGACCCTGGGCAAGTCACTTAACCCTCATTGCCCAGCAAAAAAAAAAAAAAAAAGTCACACAGCCAGGAAGCAGCAGATGCAGAGTTCAAAGGGTGGCCTTCTGACTCTAAAATTGGTGCTCTTTCCGTTATGCCACACTGCTTCCCAATTACCTATGCAATTATCCAACATTTTTCATTCTTGCAAAGTTCAAGACACCCTCCTACCAGTAGATTCCTGTTGTCATTTTCCATGGAACAAGCTAGACATGTTAAAGGATGTTTCCATGATAAAAATAATGTTATGTCAGGAAAGAGTCAATGGAGGGACAGAGGTAGTTCTCCTTCCCCATCACAACCCTTTGCTTTCTTAAGAAAAAAGCAGGTGTCAAAATAAAGCATGAAGATACTGCTCACACCATTGCCTCCTGAAACAAGCACACAAATGAAGTTAGATGTGAGAAGGCAAAGCGGTGTCGGCAGAGCCTGAGTGTTGTAGACCATTTTATTCCCCAGCTGATGTGCCAAAGATCATGTGGGATGCTATTCTGGGAGCAGATTCCTTTTACACAGCAGGAACTCTTAAAAATGCCTCTCTTGAATTATTGTGATGGGGAAAAAAAAAAAAAATATATATATATATATATATATATATATATATATATATATATATATATATATATATATACCTACACATCTGGCCCCATCCATTCTTTGTAGGCCATTTATTTTTAGAACCTAAGGGAGTCAGGCAAAGTCCTTGTAGTCTCAAGAGGTGTGAGTGGGGTCACAGGGGGCTGACATGGCTTTCTTAGTTGATCATTAATCCAGGGCTGTTCTGCTGTCTTTACTTTTACTGACTAAATACAATAAATTTAGTGATGACGGGACTTCTTTGAGGCAGGACTGACTCTGAGCGAGAATATCGATTTCCATTAGAAAATGTAATTGGCTGTCTCGTCTCTGATTTGAAGTAAATGGTAGATTTTGAACAACATAGCTACATGATGCTTTTTTGGGAAGCAGAGGGAATTTACAAAATAACCTTTCTAAGTGATGGAGTAGAGAAGCACATATACCGAAGGGTCCGTTTTTTTTTCACATTATGTATCCTGTTTGGTCAGCTGGAATCTTGGGAGGGGAGAGAAGACAAAGGAAAAAGAAATGGCATTTCTCAAACCAAAAAACTACCCAATGGGTAGACATGTGGCAAAAAGGAGGGGCTCCTGCATGTGAATAAGGAACAAAAGGGACTATGTATACAATTGTCCCAAAGTGACCAATTATGACTAATTTCCATTAAAAGTCTAGGCCCAGGGGCAGCTGTGTGGCACAGTGGATAGAGCACCGGCCCTGGAGTCAGGAGGACCTGAGTTCAAATGTGACCTCAGACACTTAACACTTACTAGCTGTGTGACCCTAGGCAAGTCAATTAACCCCAATTGCCTCACCAAAAAAAAGTCTAGGCCCAGGAATCTAATCACCTTTGTTCTTGACAGTCTAATTGAATTCTTCCTCCTCATTGTGTCTCATGGCTTCCAACACATCTTCTAGCACCTTATTTTTACATGGATCAAAAATCTTAACTGGCCTAACGTTAAGTAAATTACTGACTAGAGTGTGTGGTTCCTTGTGTTATGTACAATGCCTTCCAATTTAATTCATCATATTTCTTGTGTCTGCCATATGCAGGAAAAAATATGGTGTAGTGGATAGAAGATGAGTCTTGGAGTCAGGAACGTGGTCCAATCCTGTGTTCAAGACCCAGTTCTGACATATTTTAGCTATGTTACTCTGGTTGATTCTTCTTTTTTGAGGCAATTGGGTTGTGACATGCCCAGAGTTACACAGCTAATAAATGTCTGAGGCTGGTTTTGAACTCAGGTCCTCCTGACTCCGGGGCTGGTGTTGTATCCACTGAGCCACCTAGCTGCCAAGGGTCATTCTCTTAAACTATCACCATCTTGACTGATAGTCTGCTAGTATGCTCTTGAGAGAAGGGATGGCTTTTTTGCCTTTCTTGATACCTGACACATAGTAAACATTTAATAACTATTTGTTGTGACTTCAAGGCACTGGGTTTATTTTACTTTGGACTAGACTTATGATTTCATTGGTACAGGAATTTATAAGTGAAGAAATCTTCTACTGATACTTATCAGCACCTGCTCTGCCCTTTAGAGTATCAGAGAATTGCCCAGGGTGGGGGTGTGGGGTTACACCAACAGGCTAAATAATTTGCCCAGAATCGCACATCTAATATGTGTAAGAGGCAGGGCTCGAACCCAGATCTCGCTGAGCTATTTCCTGTGCTATCACCTAGGCAATGCTCTCTGTGGATGGGAACACAAACCACAAAACCAGTCCTTGCCCTCAGAGCTGAGGGCCATTCTCCTGGGGAATGAGGATGGTTTAACTTCGCTGATTTGGTCCTTATTTTTTTTTTTCTGAGGCAATCGGGGTTAAGTGACTTGTCCAGGGTCACATGGCTGGTTAAGTGTTTGAGGACAGATTTGAATTCAGGTCTTCCTGACTCCAATGAAAGGGTTGGATTATATGCCCTCTTGGGGTAGCTAGGTGGTGCAGTGGATAAAGTGCTGGGCCTGGAGTCAGGAAGATTTATCTTCCTGAGTTCAAATCTAGCCTCAGACACTTCCTAACTGTGTGACCCTGGGCACCTCAGTTTCCTCACCTGTAAAATGAGCTGGAGAAAAAAAAATGGCCAACCACTCCAGTATCTTTGCCAAGAAAACCCCAAATGGGAATCATGAAGAACCAGACATGACTGAAAAATGACTCCACAAAAACATGGCCTCTGAGAACCCTTTCAGCCCTAAATCAATGACCCTGTAGTCTCAAAGCAACAGATTCCAGATTCAAAACCAGGCTAAATGACTCCCAATCCAGCACTCTTTCACCACTCTTACTGACCTGCAAATTCTAGAACTTCCCCTTTACCCACACTGACCCTCTTAAAAGGACTCGTAAGATGTATCAATGACATTAGTGTTAAAAAAAAAAAGACAGCTGGCCCGGTTCTTTCTACAGTGGGGTACAATCCAATTATATGCAGTTATATAATAATATCATGACAGCTGACAGATTTAGGTGTGGCTGATATGCTGTTAACCAGTGGGACAATGAAAAACTTGGGTGACAGGCAGAAGAAGTGCCACAAAGGCAGGGGGTATCTACCTGATACGTGGAATGGGTCGATGTTTTTAACCACCAGCCGGTCCAAAGGAATGGGTTGATCAAGTACTGTACAAGAGCCACCTTCTTTAATCATCGCCTGTAGCTCAGGGGTAAGGGAAGGGCAGACTAGACTTATGTCTGAGCCCCCAAGTTTCTGAAACGAAAGAAGGAAATTATTCAATAAATTCCAAAATAACATCCCCAAATGATGATCTAATCTGTGGAATGTTGTGAACAGCCTTTTTAGGTGACATCTCAAATTATTATCTAGGGGGCCTCCTGGATCCTGAGAATAAATCATTTCCTAATCATTTCTTTCAGTTCCAGATAAAATCTCACCATTCTACAAGGAGTCTTTTCTCCGAGATTACGTCCAGTGAATCTGGCCAAATTCTTGTTTGTACATAGTTGTTTGCCTCTTGTTTCTCCCATTAGACTATGAGCTCCCTGAATTCAGGGCTGTTTTTATCATGTTTTCTTTTTCTGTTTATTTGGCTTTTGGCGATTTTTTTGTGCCCATAGCACCAAGCAAAGTGCCAGACCCATAGGAAGGGCTTAAAAATGTTCATTCATTTGTTCCTTCCTTCCTTCCTTCCTCCCTCCCTCCCTTCATTCCTTGGTTCCTTGGTTCCTTTCTTCCTTCCCTTTTAAAATCCATGGTCAGGGGCAGCTAGGTAGTGCAGTGGATAAAGCACCTGTCCTGGATTCTGGAGGACCTGAGTTCAAATCTGGCCTCAGACACTTGACACTTACTAGCTGTGTGACCCTGGGCAAGTCACTTAACCCTCAATGCCCCACACAAAAACAACAACAACAACAAAACAACAACAAAAACAAAAACAAAAAAAAGCCATGGTCACTGAATCTTTATCACCATTATAATATGAGGAGGCTTCTCTTCTAATATTTCAATCTCCTTTTGGAGTAAAATGAAAGGATTAGGAAGGAAGGAAACAATTCTGGCCATGCTAAATCTTGACTCCAGTCACTAGAGATGCCACAAATGGCAAAGACTCCAGATAAACTCTGGACCCTAGAGTCTTCAAATTATTGCAATCATTTTAAAAATAAGAGATGAGGCAATTTAAAAGAGATGGAAATGATCCTAATTTGCATAATGGAAATGAAATGCAAAACAGCGCAAGAGAACAGCAATAATTTGCCTAGAAAATAACAATATGGCTTACGGATGATTCCATGACATAAAAATTTCAGCCATAATTTCAGCCTTCTTTCAAGGTCCAGTTGGTTTTGACCATCATTGGGTTGGCATTAAAGTCCTTCATAATATGGTTCCAACCTACTTGTTTAAAGCTTATTTGTTAAAGTTCTCCCTCTTACGGACTTTAACTTCCAGATAAATGGGCCTGCTTGTTATCACCCATGTATGACATTAAATCTATGTCTTTGTATAGAGATAATTGGTTAATTGGTACCAGATTCTTCCCTGTGCCTAGACTACTCACCTTACCTTCACGCCCTTGCCTTACCTGCTCACCTCCACTTCCTCACCTCAACTCTTCACCTCATCTCCTCACCTCCACTTCTTAGAGCCCCTCACTCCATTCAGTGTTCAACTCATGTTGCACCTTCTCCCAAAACCCTTTCTAATCTCTGAAATAATTATACCAAATTACTCTGAGTTTCCTTTGCATAAATTATGTCCTTTACCGTACTTGTTTCCCCCCCTTACACACACACACATAGACACACAGAATGTATGTTCTTTGAGGGCAGAAAATGTTTTCATTTTTGTCATAGCATCTCCAGGTGCCAGAAGGATGGCAAATACATAAAAGGAAGCATTGAATCAAAGTGGGGAGGGTTGGCAGGTGGTTGAGATGTCCTTCTTGCCTAAAGATCAAGGTTCCCTTCTTTGACATCACTCCCACTCTTTCCTACCAAAAGGGCATTTTGAGCTTCTCTCCCCTTCTCCTCTCTCCTCGCTCACGTTAGGCTCTGGGGATGCTTTACGAAATGAGAAACTAGAAGTCAGACAGGAAATGCTGACACTGGAGGCAGAAAACAAGGTCAGGCTGTGGAAATGCTTCATTCCCTAAGGGACCTTGTGGTTTCTTCCACCAGTTGCCGGCTATTAACTGTTACACCCATCACTGTAGGCTCATCATTCTTTTTTTTTTTTTTTTTTTTTTTAGTGAGGCAGTTGGGGTTAAGTGACTTGCCCAGGGTCACGCAGCTAGTAAGTGTTAAGTGTCTGAGGCTGGATTTGAACTCAGGTACTCCTGAATCCAGGGCCGGTGTTCCATCTACTGTGCCACCTAGCTGCCCCTCATCATTCTTTTTTGAGGCAGCAGCCTTATGGATGGACCAAAAAATATTACGGGCTTTCTGATTTCTAATCCCTTTGGGGTGGCAATAGGCTTGGGACTGCTCCTGTGATTTCATTGGCTTTCATTGGGGGATGTTGCTAGGAAGAAAAGTGAATACTGAGCACCAACTAAATGCAAAACACTCGGCTAAGCTCTTTATAAATATTATTTCATTTGATCTCTACACAACCCTATTATCCCCATTTTACAGATAAGGAAACTGAGGCAGACAGAAGTTAAGTGACTTGTCTACAGTCAAACAGCCAGTATGTATAAGACTTTGGACTTGAACCCAAGTCTTTCTGGCCTTGAGGCTGGCTCTCTACCCACTATCCCATGGTACTTTCTTGAGGTGATGACTGAAGGAAAATATTGCTGTGTTTTCCGGGGTATAGTTCTTTGGAAAATTAACATGTTTGGTTGATATCTGTGAGTTTCTTTTCTTGGTATCAAAACCATATTTAATTAAAGGGCATTCCTTCTTTAGCTTTTTTGTAGTAATCAAAAGTCTGCAGTGTTCAGGAGAATCAGATGAGTCGGATTTTAGTCACAGAACAAAATTTCAGGAGTGCAAAAGACCTCCCTCATCCTATAGCTCAGCCCTCTCATTTTACACCTGAGGAAACTGATCCCCAAAGAGGGAGGAAGAACTTGACACGGCCACCCCTAGCTGCTAGTCCAGTGCTTTTCCCAGTCTCATGCAAACACATGAAACGATTCAAGGAGGTTCTCTAATATTAAAATGCTAATTGAATAGAACAGCAGGGTCTCAGAAGAGATAGGATTACAAACAGGAAGATGCATGCTGGGTGCAAACAGCTTGTAGCATGTTTAGATTTAAAAGATGTAAACAGAGGATGGAAGCAAGGAACAATAATGGAGGAGGAATATAGAAAAATGACATGGCCCTAGAACAATAGTGTTAACAGCTCACGTGGGCCAAAACCACTGATTAACACAAAGATGAGCAAAAATGTTTTATTGTATTTTATAACCATATTGTGGACAAGGTAAAGAACAAAGGAGTGATTGGATCAGTGGTTGGGGTTAGACTCAATCTACCAGTTGAAGCATATTATTCGATAAACTCTTCCTAGCTGTGTGACTCTGGACAAGTCATTTAACCCTGTTTGCCTCAGTTTCCTCATCTGTTAAATGAGCTGGAGGAGGAAATGGCAAACCCCTCTAGTATCTTTTTCAAGAAAACCCTAAATGGGGTCATGAAGAGCCAGCCACAACTGAACATCAACAAAAATTGGGAGTTTTAGGTGGGTGTGGCCATCTCTGTTCTTCGAAATCCTGAACCTAAAACTTATACACTTGAAAACCAAGTACAGCAGAGTCTTGTTATCCAAGGTTAATTGGTGCCAGAAAAAGAACTTAAAAGAGGCTTGAGCAATTTGATTCAATCAATTCCATTCTATTCAATTCAACAAACATTTATTAAGGAGCTATTGCACATAGGACACTGTTGCTGGGCACTCCAGGACATGGAAACAAGAGTTACAATCAGTCTCTGTTCTTAATCATCTACTGGAAAGGTCAAGAAACTGACAAATAATGTGTCCCCCCCCCCCCAGCCAATCCTTGATCTGAAATGATTTTGGCTTATGAAGTCGGAGTAGGCATGATCCCACCTTCTGGTCCATTTGTCCTGCCTTGGTTTAAAAAGTCTGACTCAGTAGCCCTCACTCCCAACCAGGGTTGGGTGGGAATTAGCCTCAGCATAGGAGCACCTTTGCCTCCTGGGTCTCAACACAATTATGTCTTCTGTGAAAGGAACCTCTTCAGAGGCAGCTAGTGATGATAGTGCATTGAGTGCTGGGTCTGGAGTCAGGAAGACCTGAGTTCAAATCTGTCCTTCAAAGGGTCACTCAGGCTGTGTGATCCAGGGCAAGTCACTTAACTCTCTGTCTGCCTCAGTTTCCTCATCTGTAAAAGGGGGATGATAATAGTAACACCTACCCTGAGTTGTTGTAAGGATCAAAAGATAATTGTGAATAAAGCACCGGTCCTGGATTTACCTACTGCACCACCTAGCTGTCCCTCCCAGAGAACTCTTAATGGGATTTGTCCTAGGTGTTCCTCTGTGGTGAATGCCACCATGTTCCACAAATTAATCATTCTGGTTTGGAAATCCAGGATAAACTGGACATCTGTTTTGTTGATTTCTAGGTATAGAACTGAAGGTTGTATTTAAGTCCTTAAATCTCTGCTCAGCCTCAGTTTCCTCATCTGTAATATGAGGGGCTTAGACTCAGTGGTGTCTAAGGTGCCTTCCAGCTCTAACTCTTAAGAACCTGTGAAGACTTTTTATTTTGGTTGTGTCTCGGTGTAAAAACCACCACCAGCATAACTACTTGCTTAAAAGACAACTTGGCAAAGTGATATAGCTTATTACCTTTTTGTTGTGTTTGGTTTTTGTAATTAATAGGAAGTCATCAAACAGAAACAGGTAGACGTCTAGGAATCTGGTGCTTTCTGGGGAAAAAGAGAGAAGGGAGAAGTAGGGCAAGAAACAGTAATGTAAGCTTTTTTTTTAAAGTATGTTTTAGTTGCTCCCAAATTCTTCCTATGACATACAGTGGTTAGATAACACTGGGCAGGTCATTTAATGTCTCAGAGCCTGAAGTTGTAACTCTTTTAGACTATAACTTGCAGAGAAGATGCCAATCTGTATTGGTTTTATAGTTCTTTGGAAAATTAACATGTTTGGTTGATACCTGTGAGTTTCTTTTCTTGGTATCAAAACTATATTTAATTAAAGGCCACTCCTTCTTTAGCTTTTTATAGTAATTAAAAGTCTGCAGTGTTCAGGAGAATCAGATGAATCAGATTCTCAGATTTGGTATAGGGTGTTCCTAATGGGAACTTACCTTTACTGATGAAATCCCAGACTTCATCTTATCCCATCCCTTTTCCTAGATGTAGAGGGAGTGTGTCACAATGAATAGAATATTGAACTTGGAGTAAGAAATTCTAGATTCTGCCATTTAGTTCCTTTATTCCATTGGGTAAATCACTTAAGCTTCTGAGACCCAGTTTTCACACTTGAAGATGTGAGTTCAAATTTCACCTTTGCCACTTACTAGCTTTATTAACTTAGGCAAGTCACTCAACCTGGGATTTATCTACTAAGCCATTGATGAGGTACTGTCTGTGCTGAAGCAAGGAGTTTCCACACTAGAAGTCCCCAACATAGATTCTTCTTATATGTGTGTGTGTCCTTTAGCTCACAAAGCAGCATATGTGCAATGGAGAGTCTCAGGTCTACAGTTCAATAACCTCATTTATCTGTGCAACAGGATGCCTTACTTAGAGCTAATTCTATTTTTCAGAGATGGAATAACATTTATTTGCTTCTGGAGAGATTTGATCCATACTCTGGGACCAGAGCATACTCTGCATCCATATAGGTATCCAGGTAGAAAGACACTCTACCTATGATTGTGGTTATTAATTTAATAGTGAGAGTTGATTTCACTGGATCCCAAGGTCGCATTTCTGCTGGTTTTGCATCAGGAACAGGGAATAGCATCATACAAACCAGATTCATCAGAATGGACTCAACCAAAGGATAGAGGCAATTACAAATTACAAAAAGTAAGATAGATGATTATAATTATGTGAAATTCTAAAGCTTTTGCATGGATAAAATTAATGGATCTAGGTTAAGAAGGGAAGCAAATGGGGGAAACATCTTTGTATGAAATTCCTCAGATGAGGGTTTAATATCCCAGCTCTATAGATAACTAACAGATATTAATTAACCATTTGTCAGTAGAGAAATGATCAAAAGGTATGAACAAACATTTCCCCAAGAAAAATACAAACTATTAACAACCATATAAAAGAATGTTCCAAATGACTAATAATAAGAGAAAAGCAAATCAGAACAACCCTGAAGTTTTCATTCACACCCAGAAAATTGACAAAGATGACAAAAGATGAGAATAGTTGGTACTGGAGGGGTTGTAGGAAGTTAGGCACACTGGTACACTGTTGATGGAACTGTGCAACAGTATAACCATTTTGGAAAGCAAGTTGGAATTATGCAAATATAGTGACTGTGCCCTTTGCCTTTTTTCTCTTCTTCCTTTTTGTCTTAAAAAAAAAATACACTGGGGCAGCTAGGTGGCACAGTGGATAGAGCACCGGCCCTGGAGTCAGGAGGACCTGAGTTCAAATGCGGCCTCAGACACTTAACACTTACTAGCTGTGTGACCCTGGGCAGGTCACTTAACCCCAATTGCCTCACTAAAAAAAAAAAAAATACACTGGGGGCATCTAGGTGGTGCAGTGGATAAAGCATCAGCCCTGGATTCAGGAGGACCTGAGTTCAAATCTGACCTCAGACATTTGACACTTACTAGCTGTGTGACCCTGGGTAACTCACTTAACCCTCATTGCCTCACCAAAAACAAAAAAACAAAAACAAACAAAAAAAAATACACTTTGTATGTTTAAACTGATCATCACAAGGATAGAACACAAGTTCAAAAGAACATCTCCTGACAGAGATATTGAACTTAAAATGCAGAGAGAGATATGCATTTTCCACACATGGATAATGTGGGGCTTTTTGTCGTTGTTGTTTTTAAATCAGACTATGCAAATATTTATTAAGGGATTTTAAAAAATGTTTAATGTGCAGGGGGAGGCACAAATTAATCAAATAAATACTTGTTACTTGAAAAATTTACAAAACAATTAAAAAATATTCTTTGTCATGAATACCTGAAAGTCTTCTTTTTCATCAAAGTCCTTGATCATGATTTTCAGGTAGTCTAATAATTTTCAAATTATCTCTCCTGGATCTATTTTCCAGGTCAACTGTTTTTCCAAGGAAATATTTCACATTGTCCTCTATTTTTTTCTTCATTTGGATTTGCTTTACTGTGTCTTGATTTCTCATAAAGCCATTTGCTTCTAATTTCTCAATCTTAATTTTTAAGCAATGATTTTCTTCAGAGAGCATTTGTACCTCCTTTTTCATTTGGTCAATTTGTCTTTTCAAGCTGTTGACTTTTTTTCGTGACCCTCCTTCATCACTCTTTCCATTTTTTCCTCTACCTCTCTTACTTTCCCCTCTACCTCTCTTACTTTATCTTCAAAGTCCTGTTTGAGCTTTTCTATGGCCTGAGACCAATTCATATTTTTCTTGGAAGCTTTGGATGTAGGAGCCCTGATGTTGCTATCATCTTTTGAGGGTGTACCTTGATCTTCTTTGCCATCAAAGAAACTTTCTATGATCTGCATCTTTCTCTGTCTGCTCATCTTGCCTGTCTTTTACTTGACTTTTAACTCCTTCTTAAAGTAGGGAACTGTTTCCAGGATGTACTGTTCCAAGCTTCAGGGGGGTATAAGGTGGTACGATTTAAGGAGGGACAGGTTCTTTGCTCTTTGGCCTGTTCTTTGGTACATAGATAACCCCAGGCTAACTTGCTAATTAACCAGGCAGCAAAACTTTGTGTGCTGTGGTTGTTAGCTCCGATGAGCCTGCACTCCTTCACCTGGGCCACCGCCACTCAAGCCTACTTCCTGGTTCCCAGCAGGGGTGAAATACCCAAGTTCCACCTCAGCACCAGTAGAGACCCCTATAATCTCCCCTTGGCCAATTGCTCAGCTCTCTCATCAGATCATGAGCTTAGTTCTGGATGACACTGTTGCTGCAGCTGATTCAGAGGCCCCAGGGATCTCTTTCTCTGGCACAGCCTGCCTGGGACTGTATCTATGTCAGCATGACCACAGGGTTGGGCTCCATTCTCACCCTGGCACATCATCCTCCTTTTGTTGATCTTCTAAGCTGTCTTTGGCTGGAAAGTGATCTCAGCTCATTCTTTTGTGTGTTCTGCTGCTCCAGGAATTGTCCTATGGCATTATTTGGAGGATTTGGGGAGCAATTGTGTCGTGAGTTCCAAGAGCTTACTCTAAAAAATATTCTGTGTTAGATGGGATGGCTCACCAGGAGACTGAAGGGGAGGGATACCAGGAGAGATTCTGCTGATATCTACTTTGGGCAGCTAGGTAACTCAATAGATAGAGTGCTGGATCTAAAATCAGGAAAACCTGAGTTCAAATCTGCCCTCAGACATACTAGTTGTGTGATCCTGGGCAAGTCACTTAATCCTGTTTGCCTCAGTTTCCTCATCTGGAGAAGGAAATGGTGAATCACTCTAATATTTCTGCCAAGCAAATCCCAAATGGGGTTACCAAGAGTCAGACATGACTCAGAATGGCTAAACAGCAGCAACAATAACAAAATGGGCATAATCATGGCACTTACCTCCCAGAGTTGTTTTAAGGATCAAATGACATAATAACTATAAAGCACCTAGCACATAGCAAGCATTATATAAATGTTAGTTATGATGATGAAAATAAAAGATAGTCTTAAGTTTATTTTTATAAAAAATATTAGACAACAGAGTTTCAGTCTTGGAAAATATCTGAAGCAAAATCCTTCTGGCAGGATTCACAATGTAGCCATCTGGAAAAAGGTCTGCATTCTCAGCATCACGGAAGACACACTATTTCGTGGTTAAAACTTCCAGCTGCTCAAAGTTGTGTGCTATTTGCATTTTATATTTGCAACAGATGATGTGGTCACTGTGTTTAGCCAAAGAAGGAAAATTAGCTCATCTATCTTATCTCTAAAAAAAAAAAAAAAAAAAGGAGGCAGCGTGATGGAGTAGAAAAGAACACTGACTTTGAATTCAGAGGCCCTGAGTTCAGATCTTCTATCAGCCACATACTGCTTATGTACCTTCAAAAAGTACTTAAACTCAATTTCCTAATATCTCCCTCTCTCTCTCTCTCTCTTTGGTGAGGCAATTGGAATTAAGTGACTTGCCCAGGGTCACACAGCTAGTAAGTATTGAGTGTCTGAGGCCAGATTTGAACTCAGGTCCTCCTGAATCCAGGGTTGGTGCTCTATCCACTGCGCCACCTAGCTGCCCCAATTTCCTAATCTCTTAAATGAAGGGTTAGACTAAAAAAAAAAAAAAAACCCTCCAAAGTCCTTTATGGCTCTGAATTCATGATTCTAAGGTCTTTTAGAAATTCTCTAGACAAGAAATTTCTAGTCTTCTCAGTCCCTGACAGTCCCTTATAGAAGGTCACCAAGGGGTTAAGGGACTTGTCCCCAGTTACCCAACCAGAATGTGTGAGAGGCTGGATATAAAGCCAGGTCTTCCTGGCCCTGAGGCTGGTTCCCTCCCCTCTCTTCTCTGAGGCCTTTACAGAAGAACTTTTTGAAAAATTCCTTTTTGTTTGTTTGCTTTGTTGTTATTTTTTAAAAACTTGAATTATTAAAATTTTCTTCGTCATTTTCTTTTTTTAATTTAATTTTTATTTTTTCCCAATTACATATAAAGATTTTTTTTGAGTTCCAATGCTTTGTTGTTATTAAAATAGGATTAGTTGATTACAAATGATATCAAGAAAGCACAGTGTTAAAAAAAGGTGGATTGTTTTTTAACATGTCAACAAATGATACATGTTTCCAAGAAACAAAAAGGAAACCTAGGGGAGACCAGAGGATCCTCAAGTCAGGAGTGTTTTGCGGGGAGGGTGGGCAAAGGGGTTGATGATCAAGTAGCCTCCAGCCAGGCCAGCAAGGATTGAATAAGTTAAAGAGATCTAATTAGGAGAGGGGAGGGAAGAGGCCTAAACCTGTGATTTCATTGGTTGAGTGAATTCCCAAGTCATCCTCTTCTCTGTAATTTAAGAATTTTGAGGACAGATGCCTTAGAGTGACTTGCCTGGGATCACATAGTAATCCCTAATCTACTTTCCCATGATGCCTTTTTTCTTTTTGCAGGGCAATGAGGGTTAAGTGACTTGCCCAGGGTCACATAGATAGTAAATGTCAAGTGTCTGAGGCCAGATTTGAATTCATGTCCTCATGAATCCAGGGCCAGTGCTCTATCCACTGCGCCACCTAGCTGCCCCAGAAAAAATCTTTGCAATCAAATTGTGCATACCCTTTCATCCAGCAATACCACTACTAGGTCTGTGTCCCAAAGAAATCATAAAAAAAGGGAAAGGACTAACATGGAAAAATATTTATAGCAGTCCTTTTCATGGTGGCAGAAGATTAGAAATTGAGGGGATACCCACCAGTTGGAGAATGACTGAGCTGTGGTATATGAATTAATGGAATACTATTGTGCTATAAGAAATGATGAGCAGGAAGATTTCAGAAAAACCTGGAAAGAATTGAATGAACTGATGCAAGGTAAAATGAGCAGAACCAGAAAAATATTGTAGGCAGTATCAGCAACATTGTGTGATGACTAATTATGAATGATTCAGCTCTTCTTGGCAATGCAATGATGCAAGACAAATACGAAGGACTCAGGGGCAGCTAGGTGGCGCAGTGGATAGAGCACCAGCCCTGGATTCAGGAGTACCTGAGTTCAAATCTGACCTCAGACACTTAACACTTACTATCTGTGTGACCCTGGGCAAGTCACTTAACCCCAGTTGCCTCACTAAAAAAAAATAATATATATAAACATAATATATATATACACACACACACACACACACACACACACACACACACACACACACACACACACACACACATATATATATATATAAAGGACTCACAATGGAAAATACTTTCCCTATCCAGCTAAAGAACGGATGGACTCTGGATGCAGATAGAAGCCTATTATTTCCCCTTAACTTTATTCTTTTTCATGTTTTTTTTTTCTTTTTGATCTATTTCTTCTTTCACAACCATGACTAATATGGAAAGATGTTTTACATGATAGCACATGTATAACATAACAAACTGCCTACCATTTTCAGAAGAGGGGAGGAAGGGAGAAAATTTTTGAACTTAAAATCTTGTAAAAATGAATGCTAAAAATTGTCTTGACGTAGTTGGGGGGGATGAAATACTATTATATAATCTTACAAAAAAATGGAAATCTTTGAAGATTTGTTTTGTTTGTTTCAGTCTGGTAAAACTCCTGCTCTTTCGAACTCGTTTATTAAAGCTAGCAACGAGATGGTCTCACTATTTGCCACTGAAACTCTGCATTGGCACAAACCACACAATCAGCCAGGAGTCTTCCCGGACTTTTATTTGGCATTTTTTCCTTTGACTTTTATTCTTTCACTGTCAGCACTTTCTCTTGCTACAATCCAATTTTTTTAAAGAGGATTTATGGACAGCAAGTGCCAATGCCCCCATGAGCTCCCCAGTGGCCCTGGCCACCCTTACCTCATCATATTCTGTTGTTCTCTCCGTCCTGACACAAAGACCAGTGCAGGAAGCTCAACTTGGGATTTAGTATTGGGCCATTCGAGGTCCCAGAGGGCTTCACTGGGTCCTTGTTTCTCCCCATCATGGCAATAACAGTGAATTAAGTAAGATATAACTGTTAATGGGGTAGCTATGTTTTAATTTTTAAAAAAACATTTCTAATATCGAATAGCCAAGGAAAAGAGGAGGTATATAATCAGCGGTATCAATATAGGCCAAGTAACTAAAAAATAAAAAGGCAGAATGGTGTAGTGAAGAAAGCTTTGTTTTAGGAGTCAGAATGACCTAGGTTCGAATTCTGACTCTATGACTTATTGCCTATGTGGTCTTGGGAGCAGCTAGGTGTCACAGTGGATAAAGCACTAAGCCTGGAATCAGGAAGACCTGGGTTCAAATCCAACCTCGGATGCCTATTAGCTCGGTGACCCTGGGCAAGTCACTTAACTCTATTTGTCTCAGTTTTCTCATGTGTAAAATGAGCTGGAGAAAAAAAAAGGGAAACTACTTCAGTGGCTTTTCCAAAACCCCAAATGGGATCATGAAGAGTCAGACAAAACTGAAAAACAAATGTGGTCTTGGGCAAGGGACTTTTTTTCTGGATCATGATTTCCTCAAATGTTAAATGAGAGAGTTGGACTAGTTGACCTTGGAGGTCTCTTCCAGCTCAAAATTTGTGATCCTCAATGCCATAAAACATGCATGAATCTTTCTCCTTCCTATTTATACAATCTCAGGCATGAAAGGGACTTTAGGGGTCATCGAATCCAATTGGTGCCTGACTAGGAAATATTCCATAGCATAGACAGCACAAAACATTGGAATAAGTTCAATGGATCATAGATTTAGACCTGGGAGAGAATCCTTGATGCATCAAGGCCAATCCTTACATTTCATAGATGAAAAACTGAGGCACAGAAAGGTTAAGTGACTTGCCCAGAGTCATATAGCTAGTAAATGTTTGAAATGTGGATTTGAACCCTTGGAGTCCCACAAAGTACTGGACTTTGATTCATCAGATCAGAGATTGCGAGTTGGAAGGAACCTTAAATACCATGAACTCCACATCCCCTTTCATTGTACAGATGTGCAAACTGAGGCAAATTGACTTGCCCCGGGTAAGACAACTAATAAGTGTTTGAGGCAAGATTTAAACTTAGGTCTTCTTGACTTCAGATTCAGTGAGTTGATTGCCCAACATCACAGTGAGACAAACATGCAGGTTCTATTTCTTGTTTTTTCTGTTGAGTCATTTCAGTCTTGTCCTACTCTTTATGACTGCATTAGGAGTTTTCTTTGCAAAGATACTCGAGTGGTTTGCCATTTTTCCCTCAAGCTCATTTTACAAATGAGGAAACTGAGGAAAACTGAGTTAGGTGACTTGCCTGGGGTCATACAGCTAATAAGTGTCTGAGGCCAGATTTGAACTCAGGTCTTCCTGACTCCAGGCCAGGTGCTCTATCTGCTGTACCCCCTAACAACTGCAGGCTCTATCCCTCTTCTCCTTCAAATGGGGAACAAAACAAGAAACCAGATTTTCTTACCAGCTCCAAAATAGAAAGTGCTGGCAGTTTGAGGAAAACAGTTCATTACCTGCAAGAGTCAACTTCCCCTCATGAAGGAGGTGTCTGTTGGCTGGTGACAAGACACTTTCTGCCATGTGTTCCTTAAAAATGTGTTTCAGGCACTTCAAAAACAAGAGAGAGACTCATATAAAGCCCATAGAAGAGCAACATCCCAACCACATAAACTTAAGCTAGGGTAATACCAGGCCATGCACCTTGGGGTATTATTCTGTAAGGGCAAGGGGGAAGGGGAAAAGCATTTATTAAGTGTCTACTATATACCAGACACTACTGTGCTAAATGCTTTACAAATGTCATCTGTCATTTGTTGGCTAGTGGTCTTATAAATCCAGAAAGAAATATATGTTCAATAAATTCTATACACTATCTGCCTTCCCCCTACAAGATAAACCTTAGATAAAAGTCATATCTGCAATACCCACCTACAGAACAGTAAGTAGGACAGGGCACCTGGGCTTTTATTCCAAGGTGCCATATTTACCGGGTGCTAGGAGCCCTAGAAGTCATTCGATGTGCTGGAGTGGGATCCTCCCCCATTCCACCCTCTGTGGCAAGTTCCCCTGTAGGGCATCATGCCAGCATGCCAAGAGGACATAGAATCATAGATCTAGAGATGAGAGGCTCTTCAGAAACCAGTTAGTCCAGGGATTCTTAACTTTTAGGGTGTGTCATGGAAATCCTTGACCATGGTCTGGTGAAGCCTGTGGAACCCTTCTCGTAATTGCGGTTTTTAATTCATAAAGCAAAATAAATAGAATTTAAAAAGAAACAAATTATTTTGAAATACGTTTATCAGAATATTAAAAAAATTAAAGTTTATAGACCCCCAGATTATGAACTCTCGATTTAATCTAACACTCTAAATTTTAGAGATGAGGAAATTGAAGCCCAGGGAGGTTAAAGACTTGCCCATTGTCACTCAGGTACAGAGCTAGGATTTGAATCCAGATGCTCTACCTCCGGAACCAATTATCTTTTCACCATACCACATTGCTTTGCAATCCCTATCTTCTTGTAATTATGTTATGTCCCATGCCTGCCAAGGAAGGCATCTTTCATATTAACATGCCTTAGACATGATTTGGGGTGCTTACTCTGGGTCTAGAAATTCCTGGGGACAATCCTGTCTCTTTCACTCCTCTGTAGTGAGGAGACTAATGGAGAATATCCCCCTAGAAAGACAAATGCACAGGAAAGGCTGTCAACCCCAATGGACATACCTCTGGTATGAAGAACCTTTTATCTCGATCCCAAAGAGGAGGCCACACTATGATCTCCTGGAGGTGCCGAAACTTTTGGAAATTGTCAAGCCACTTCACTTTTCCTTCAAGGTCACCTAAACAAGGAGAAAAATCATACCTTCTTATGCACACCTCACATCCAAGAGCATGACCGCATGTGGCTGCCTGGACTTCATGACCATTTCTGCCTAAACCACTCCCTGCTGGCCACCTGGCATCTTCAGCATCTTCAGCAACTTCAGCAACTTCAGCAACTTCAGAATATCAATTGCTCTTTATGTGCCAAAGGACAAAACTCAATGATCTAAACTTTGTCTTTTTTTGGGAACAGTAAGTCTTTACTAACACAAATCAGCAAACGGGAGATGAATGATGGATCATTACTCACGTAATGCTGATGTCAATCCACAGGAACTATCTGCTCTCCCTTGGGGGAAAACATTGCCCCAAATCAGAGAAATACAAATATTGGAGGTAATGAGGTAATTGCTATTTCTATGTTCGGGGTGGGGTGAATAACAGATCACAACCAATCCATTATTTTTTCCCTTGTGGGTTTGTAGTCATTTTTCAAGACTACATTTCTATTGCATTTAAAGATATGGGATGATGTAAACTCATTTGGAGAGATAGAGCACGGTCCATAAACCCATAAGACTAGTGGGAACTTTCAGAGATTGCTTCATCATCCTGATGAGATGAAACCATTTTTAATGGACAAGATTGCACTTGACATCGTATCAGATCGATAAGCAATCACCTTATATTAAGGGGCCTCTGGAGAAACGTCTGACATCTGCCTCAAATGCCTATTCCAATCCTCCACATAAGAATATTCTGGTAAAGTACCGTGTACAACATCTTGACAAATTTCTTCTTATTTCTTGGCTAGATGAAATCTATTTCAATCTTTTGGACCATTGGGAGGTAGAATGAAAGGAAAAACAAATCTCCAGGATTAGAAAAAAAAAAAGAATTGGCTAATGGTGATTTGCAGCACTCAAAAGAGAATTAACAACATCAACAAGAGTAACAGCAACTTTGTACAGTGGCTAATTGAGAATTTTGGAGAGCCGTATCCTGTTTGAACACACAGGATAAATCACTTGGAATGTCTTCATTTTCTTCAGAGTTTCCCCTTATGGAAAATAGAAATGAGGATGCAAGTTGTTATCATACTTGGTTCAATTCAATTTTTTGTTCAATTCAATTTTTAAAAAATTCAGTAAACATTTATTAATGGTCTACAATTCACAGAAGCCCATTCTATGCACTGGGCCAGCCACAGAATTTAGTTAAGACACGGTGCTTACAGACTAGAAGAGTACAAGACCCAACTAGCTAGAATATATATGCCCCAAATTCATTAGAGAGCTGTAAAACAATAGTGTTAATGTAAAATCTGAGGGGCAGGGGCAGCTAGGTGGCACAGTAGATAAAGCACCAGCCCTGGATTCAGGAGGACCTGAGTTCAAATCCGACCTCAGACACTTGACATTAGCTCTGTGACCCTGGGCAAATCACTTAACCCTCATTGCCCCGACCCCCCCCCCCCAAATCTGAGGGGCAGCATTGAGGATAGAGAGTCTGAAAGGCTGGGGCTCCAGACCCTCCTCTGATTCAAAATGACCACATGATCCTAACCTTGCAGTGTCCCCAGACTCTAAATTGTAGAGAAGGTATCAATCTCCATTAGTATAATTAACATTTATGTGGCATTTTAAAGTTCATGAAGCACCTTACATATATTATCTCATTTGATCTTGACAACAACCTTGGGATGCTTATAAGTGCTGTTAAAATCCCTGTTTTATAGGGGGCAGCTAGGTGGTGCAGTGGATAGCGCACCAGCCCTGGATTCAGGAGGACCTGAGTTCAAATCCAGCCATAGACACTTGACACTTACTAGCTGTGTGACTCTGGGCAAGTCACTTAACCCTCATTGCCCCGGAAAAAATTCCTGTTTTACAGATGAGAAGCTGAGGCACATATAGGTAAGGTGAGTTGCCCAGGGTCACACAGTGTCTGAGGCAGGGTTCAAACTCAAGTATTCCTAACTTCTTTTTTGGGGGGAGAGGGTGAAAATTCATGCCTTGTATACTATTTTTTTTTGTGGGTCAGTGAGGGTTAAGTGACTTACCCAATGTCACACAGCTACTAAGTGTCAAGTGTCTGAGGTCGGATTTGAACTCAAGTCCTCCTGAATCCAGAGCCAGTGTTTCTTCCTAACTCCTTTCAACCTACTATCCTCTATGGTATCCATCCTGGGCCATTGCCTGTCACCCTGACCTATGTCTTTCCACTGGACTTTGATGACTCTGGAGGAGAGAATGAGACTGATGACTTTGCACAGTCCTGCCTCCCTTAAATCCAATTCACTTGCAAGTCAAGACATCACCCTCCTGATGTCATTGGTCCTCTTCCAGAACAAAGGATGAACAACAACATGTTGCCCAGCTGCCTTTCAATTAACAGAGGAATTTCCTCACTGAGACCCTTCTATATCAACAAAAATACATCTGGTTAAAATAAAAGTAATATCTAAGGAGAAAGGAATCACTATCCATGTTTCCTAGTTCCCAGATGACCTCAGATCAGTGGAATTATCTCCAAGGAGAATGGCACTCAAGAGCCCTGTCTCGGTCGCCAAATCAAAACAGAGGGGCAGGGGTGTGGTAGGAACAATAACCTTAAGTTTTG
The DNA here is from genome assembly GCF_019393635.1 of Dromiciops gliroides. Taxonomy (NCBI): domain Eukaryota; kingdom Metazoa; phylum Chordata; class Mammalia; order Microbiotheria; family Microbiotheriidae; genus Dromiciops; species Dromiciops gliroides. Next base: position 269,219,637 of record NC_057865.1, on the reverse strand, counting down.
ACCTAGGCAAGCTGGGGCTTGTTTTTCTATAAAAAGGTTTTGAAACTCTTCTTGAGATTTAATTGGCTCAAGGGACTGAGGTTCCCACTGTTGATTGTAACTTCCTGGTTGTTATTGTTGTTAGAGTGGTTTCAGTCCTGTCTGACTGTTCGTGACCCCATTTCGGGGTTTTCTTGGCAGCAATACTGTAGTGGTTTGCCATTTCCTTCTCCAGCTCATTTTACAGATGAAGAAACTGAGGCAACCAGGGTTAAGTGACTTTCCCAGGGTCACACAGCTAGTAAGTGTCAGAGACCAGATTTGCACTCAGAAAGATGAGTCTTCTTGACTGGTGCTCTATCCACTAACTGCCCCTTATGCCACTTAGATGCCCCTAACTTCCTAGTTGTTTAAATATAAAAATAGCCAAGATACTCAAGGCTGGAGACATCTCCTCAAGCATCAGACTGCAGCCTGGCCCCACGACCAATAGAGGCATTAGGAGCTATGCTCACCTGAAACAACTGTCTCCTGAGTGACTAGATTTTCTCTGCTCTGAATTTCCTCCTTCTATGGCCAAGGAAACCTCCTTTTGTTAATTGATAGGAAGACTCCAAGAGTCTCATTTGATTTTATCTCTGCTTGGGGCATGAGACCAGCCTGCTTAGTCATGCCCTATATGCTAAGGACCATCTCCTAGATGAAGGGGCCTTTTATTGGGGCTTTCAGGATCAAGGAAGGACTCGTTCCATCTATACAATCACAGGCTATTAGAGCTGGAATTTTAGAGAGCATCTCATCCAACTTCCTGTTGTGAATAGATGAACACAGATGAGGCCCATAGCGGCGAAATGAAATTCTCAAAGATGCAGAGCCAATAAATGCCAGAGCCAGGACAGGAAATCCAGGTTTTCTCACTCCTGAGTCATAGCAGGATTGATTCAGAGCTGGAAGTCTTAGAGGCTTTCAAGTCTGATCCCCTCATTTTGTAGATAAAGAAACTGAGGTCAAGTGATTTGTCCAAGATCACAGAGGTAGCAAGGGTCAGAACCTAAGTTTGAATCCAGATCTTTCAGCTCCAAATTCAGCCCTCTCTCTGCTATATCACATTGTCTCTTAAGGGAACAGCATGAAGAAAGATAGACTCAATCGATAACCAATTCAAGCAACAGATATCTATTGAGTGAGTATTTGTACTGTGCTAGGAGCACTGAGGTAGACAACCAATCACTCAATGAACATTTATTAAGTACCTGCTATGTGCACACACTGTGTTAAGCCTTAGACATCATTACTCAATCAATCAATAGGCATTTATTAAGTACCTACTATGTGCCAAGCACTGTGATAAGCCTTAGGCACATCATTATTCAATCACTCAATATGCATTTATTAAGTACCTGCTATGTGCCAAGCACTGTAATAAGCCTTAGACACATCATTATTCTATCACTCGATATGCATTTATTAAGCACCTACTATGTGCCAGGCACTGTGCTTAGACTTAGTTAAGTCTCAGTTAAGATAGGGTCCCTGCCATGAGATGTGTTTATGGGGAAGTGAGAATAGTTGAGTTTGTCTGGAGTAGGGACGCAGAGAGGGGAGAATAGTCTGAGAAAGGGAGGGCAGCTCTAGCTTACAGAGGAATTTGGGTGTCTTGGATGGTTAGTTCACATCCTGAGATTTCAGTTATGGGTAAAGGAGGATTTGAAATTGTTTGCATGTCAGTGACCTATGTGAAATGATGAATCAGTTTATATCCTCAGGAAGAGCTGTTGATCGTTACTGGCTTTGCAAGGTTTTCACTTGGAAGTTATAAACAAAGTACCTCCAATCTGCTGGGAAGTGACACTATTCCTGCTTCCATTCACATCTGAAAATCTGAGCTGAGGATCAAACCATCTGGGTAATAATGCAGTGCCCGAGTTCTTATGGGGTTAGAGAGGATGTGACTCAGACTCATTGTTCTGAGCATCTTTGATTCATAAGGAGATCAAACTTTGGTCCAAGTTTCCTAGCTGCAAGGAATTCCCCTTCTTGAAATGACCTCATGTCACTGGCGTTCTCTTCATGGGAAGGTGAGCTCAAGAACCAGGATTGGGTTCTCTGCCTCGGAGGATAGCAGTCTAGTGTGATGGGAAATAGAGCTCTGGGCTTGGAATTGGGGAGATCTGGGTTCAAATTATGCCTCAAACACTTATTCCCTTTGCCTCCCTAAGCTTCTGTTATATCCTCTGGAAAATGGAGGGAATACTATCTGGAGTTTGTAGCGTAGTAGCTCTAAGCCCAAAAGAAACTGAGGCTTTTACATCCAACCTCTTGATTTTACACATGAAGAAACTGAGGCTCATTGAGGTCAAAGCCATAGACTTAAAATGGGGATGGGACCTCAAAAACCATCTAGTCCAAGCCATTTATTTTACGGAGGGGGAAACTGAGGCTCAGGGAGATGTGATGTGCTCAAGGTCACACAGATAGTAAATGGAAGAGTCAGAATTTGAATGCAGGTCTCTGCTCATTCTAAATATAGTGTTCCTTCCATGGTAATTCTATTCCTCTCACCCCTACAGGGGTCAAGCAACTTCCTGTTATCACTAGCCCCTGGTACTTACGAATCGCCTTCTCCACTTTTTCCTTGAGGGAGTAGATGGTAATTTTCTCCCGGGCATCGGCGCTTCTTTTCCAGATGTTCTTCAGTAGCAGTGGGTACCTTGTCAGCCGGTGCAGGGGGGTGACCAGCAGCTCAGGGAGGCGGAGTCTCTTGCATTGGGCATGCCTCTCACACCACTGCAGAACACAAAGGGAGGATGATCAGAACATCCTTGCCCTGCCTGGCCACACCTAGAAGGAGCTCTTTGGAGCCCCCATTGATGTGAGAGCAGTTAAATTATCTGCCTTGGGACATATCTTTAATAAGTGTCTAAGGTAGGGTTCAAATCCCAGTCAGGTCTTCTGTGACACTTCCCCAACTGGACACTCACTAGTTCATAGGTTGGGTCCTCAGACCTGTCAATAGGTATTAGCAGTGTTACCCATAATGCTCCTATCCCATTTTGTCTCTCCTCAGCTCCTCTAAAATCCTATTGATGGGGAATAGAGAAGCTACCTTTTGGGCTTCCTTCCCCCAAAAGAAACAGGAGACGTGGGGTCAGATGGATTCGATGGCTTCCGAGGGCCCTTCCTGCTCTCAGTCTGTGATCCCATGATCCTTGGAGACCCTACAACAGCTAGCTTTCAAGGAGATTTGGAAACCACTTCAGAGTCGGGGGCTTGTTCAATGAATCTCATCCCTGGCCAGGAAGGTTGAGTTTTGAGCAAATGCTGCCATCTCAGAACCAAACCAAGGGGAGAACTTTGTCAGCAGGATGATGTCATTTCTAATTTGGGAGACTCTAATGGCCTTGTTTAGAGCTGTCAAGTGCTTGAAATGCTGTGAATGCCAAGGAAGGAAGGGTCAGATTTCTTCCTTGAGGTCTCGCTCTTGTGTCCCCATGAATCCACAGAGGCTTTCTCAGCACATCAAGAAGCTCAACAAATAGCAGAAGACTTTCTCCCTCCCTCCCCTCAAGTCTCCAAGGTGATTTTTTTTTTTTTTTGGCAAAGGCTTTCTTGCAGCTACAGGGAAGGGTTTCTTTCTTTTCTTTTTTTTCTGGAAAGCCTTGGATCTGTCTGCCCTCCCTTCCCCACCTCCATCCCCACTCCTAGAACAAAACCCAACAAAAGGCCTCTGACCCAGCCCTGGCAAACCACTCTGCACACGTAGAGAAAATCATGAGGAAATAAAGCCAGAGAATGTCAAGTTTAAGGTTTTTTGTTGGTCAGTTGTTTCAGTTGTGTCTGCCTCTTTGTAACCACATTTGGGGTTTTCTTGGCAAAGATACTGGAGTGCTTTGCCATTTCCTTCTCCAGCTCATTTTACAGATGAGGAAATTGAGGCAAACAGGGTGAAGTGACTTGCCCAGGGTAACCAGCTAGTAAGTATCTGAGGCAAGATTTGAACTCAGGAAACGGAATCTCCTGAGTCCAGATCCAGCGCTCTGTGTACTATGGCGCTACCTAGCGGCCCCTAAAAGTTTCAAGGTCTACTATTCCACAAAGTCTAACCATTGTTAGTAGGAAACAGCCTTCCCCTAATGCTCTGGAAGCCATACCTGGAAAAGCAAACCGGAGAGGAAGTGGCAAGCCGAGAGGGGTGAGAGGCCCCTTCCCACACCCCCTATCTTGCCCTCAGTGTCTCTTGGTTTCTCCCCTGCCCAATGTCCTGTTCTTATGGAGAGTCCAATGCTTAGTTGCTCAGACTGCACTTGGAAGCGTTTGTCTCCTCAAACCCACCCTTTTGGAGACCTAGTCAGGCAACAAACACTTCTTTTTTTTTTTTTTTGCAGGCAACTGGGGTTAAGTGCCTTGCCCAGGGTCACACAGCTAGTAAGTGTCAAGTGTCTGAGGCCGGATTTGAACTCAGGTACCCCTGAATCCAGGGCCGGTGCTTAACCACTGCGCCATCTAGCTGCCCCCAACAAACACTTCTTAAGCCCTCCCTAGGGGCCAGGCACTATACTGAGTACCGGGATGTAAAGGAAGTCTGCGCATGGTCTCTGTCCTCAGGGAGTTTACCTTCTAACAGCACGCAAATAACTAGACACGTTCAAGGTGTAGACAGGGAAGATGCAAGGCAATCCAGGGCGGGACGGAGACCAGGAGAGGCCTCCTGCAGGAGGCGAGATCTGAGTCTCTTTGAAGGAGCCAAGGTCGAGGATCACCAAAGGCCCCTCAGAACCGGCTTCTCTCTGTTCAGCTCTGCCTTCACCACATATTCCATGTTCTCTATCCTCTGTCCCCATGTGTAGTTCTGGCCTCCTCTTCCACCTTCCTGCCCAGAATTCCCAGTGTGTCTCCAAGCTTATGTAGGGCATTCCAAAGGACCAAAACAAGACAGTCCCCCTCAGTCAGCATGCATTAATTAAGCTCCTTCTCTCTCTCTCTCTCTCTCTCTCTCTCTCTCTCTCTCTCTCTCTCTCTCTCTCTCTCTCTCTCTCTCTCTCTCTCTCTCTCTCTCTCTGAAGGGCAATGAGGGTTAAGTGACTTGCCCAGGGTCACACAGCTAGTAAGTGTCAAGTGTCTGAAGTCACATTTGGACTCAGGTCCTCCTGAATCCAGGGCCGGTGCTTTATCCACTGTGCCACCTAGCTTCCCCAAGCACCTACTCTAAACCAGGCTTCCTTCCCCCAAAAGAAACTAGGAGACAGAGGATGTGGGTTTGACATAGAGTTCTACTTACTGTCTTACTGGGGAGGGGGAGCAGTAGAGAAGAGGAAAGAGAAGAAGAGAAAGGGGGAGGGAGGTCCATAATTTAGGAGACATTTTAGATGATATTCTTCACATCCCCTCAGACATCATTTTTCCTTCCTTCCTGCCTTTTTGTTCCTTTTTTCCTCCTCCCTCCCTCCCTCCCTCCCTCCCTCCCTTCCTTCCTTCCCTCCCTCCTTCTTCCCTTGTTTCTTCCTTCCTTCCTTTGTTTCTTTTTTCCTCCTTCCTTCCTTTGTTTCCTCCTTCCTTTCCTCCTTCCCTCCCTCCCTCCTTCCCTCCTTCCTTCCTTCCTTCCTTCCTTCCTTCCTTCCTTCCTTCCTTCCTTCCTTCCTTCCTTCCTTCCTTCCTTCCTTCCTTCCTTCCTTCCTTCCTTCCTTCCTTCCTTCCTTCCTTCCTTCCTTCCTTCCTTCTCTCCTTCAATTCTCTTACAGTTTCTTGCTGTATTTGGCTTATTTTTCTGAACTCCTTTCTCTTCCCCTGTACTAAATACAGCTGTGATCAATCCCCATTTTCCATCAGCCTTAAAGAGTCTTAGAACAAGGGAGGAAAACACAGAAAGAAAAATCAAGGCTCACATCACCTTTAAATAGATGCCAAAGTCTTCTCTCTGTCTTAAGTTCTCGAGATAGAAGATGGCGGAGGTGTAATTAAGGCAGTAAATCTGGTGGCTCTGACAGAGGCTCCCTCGGAAATGCTGTGAAAACAAAAGGCAGAACCTAAGTGCCATGAACAGACAATCTGTGACAGTGGGAAGGCAGCCTCATGGAGTGGATAGAGAACTAGCCTCATAGTCAGGAAGACCTGGGTCCAAGTCCTGGCTGTGTGACCCTGGGTAAGTCATGTCACCTCTCAATGACTCATGCAACTTTCTACACTACAAGTTGTAGAACGGGCTGACCTGGCTCACTGGGAGTTTTCTATACCAATGAAACACAGGTCCAGGCCAAATAAAATTCTAAACATCCTGACCCTGTCCTTCCATTTGCTTAGTAAATGCTTATTTAAATGTTTGTTATGCTTAAGGCCCAACGAGGGAGTCAAGATGACTTCCTGGGCTGGGAGTTAGGAAGATGGTTCATATGTAGCCTTGGACACTAATTGGTCATGTGACCCAGGACAAGTCGCTTAAGCTCAGGCACCTCCAAAGGATGTATCTGGGGAGACAGCACACTGCCATGGAAAAGTTGCTATATTTGTTATATGTTGGTTCATTGCCCAGCCCTGCCACTCCCTGCCTGTGTGATTTGGGATAAGCTGCTTCATCTTTAGGGCCTTAGTTTCTTCATCTGTCTAATGGACTAAATAAATGACTGTCTCTCAATCCATGATCTCCTAGTCTACTATGCCACAATGGGTGGTGATCTGCCTTGATGGAGGGTGTTCTCACACCAGGAGTGTGAGATGGAATCACAAAATCTTTCCTGTACTCACAAATAGTCAAGGTACTAAGTGGGGATATGAAAGATAAGACATGGTTCCTGCCTTCCAGGACCTGAGGCTTTGAGCAAACCCATCTTCCATAAATCTAAGTGGGCACATGTGTGAATATGGTTTCCTTTCCGTGATGTGAAAGTACTACTGTGGGCAACTGCAGCTCACATTTCTGTAGGCATTTGAGGTTTTGAAGTCACGCACAAGAGTGGATAGAGTGTTGGGCCTGAGTTCAAATCTAGCCCCAGACACTTAAGAGCTGTGTGATTCTGGGCAAGTCACTTAAAGCTCTGTTTGCCTCAGTTTCCTCATCCATAAAATGGGGGTAATGAAAGCATCTACTTCTCAGGGCTGCTGTGAGAAGCAAACGAGATAATAATTGTAAAGCTCTTAGCACAGTACCTGGCAGATAGTAGGTACTATATATATATATATATATATATATATATATATATATATATATATATATATATACACACACACACATATCAGCTATTGTTTTATTATTATCACTAATCAATTCGATTAAATAACTAATATTTATTTACTTATTTAAATAATTAATTGATTGATTGATTAAACTCTCTGGGCCCCATTTTTCTCATCCATAAAATGATAAGGCATTATGAGATGATCTCTAATGTCCATAATGTTCTATAGGATCCCTTGTAATAGATGGCTTTGAGGTTGAGGCTAGTAAAAATCACCTAGTAATACAGGCAGATTTAATCAAGACCTGGACAAATTGATTTGACTTGAGCATTAGAGGAAAGGAAATGATGACAGTCAAATGACTGGACTGGTGAGAACAGGAAGCAAAGGGTGGTGAAAACCAACATGAGCAAGGTTTTAAGCCTGGTGTCATCCCTGGCACCTGATCAGAAGTCAGGGGGTGCTTAATATCTCCCCTCTGCCAGTTTCTCCTGTCTAATGTTTATTTACATGTCATTATTCGCTTGTTGTCTCCTAGGTTAGGTTGTAAGTTCCTTGAAGGCAAGGACCATATTTTTGTCTTTCTTGGTGTATACAGTGCCTAGCACATAGTAGTGCTTAACAAATGATTGTTGACTGACTGACAGACAAGAAGGGAATTATTCTGATTCCAGGATTTTGGTCTAAGAAAGGCAAAGTTATTGAGCAGTTCATAGGATCAAAGATTCAGAGTTCAAAGGGACTTTGGATGTCATTTGACATTAAGACTCTTTCATTTTGGGGGCAGCTAGGTGGCGCAGTGGATAGAGCGCCAGCCCTGGAGTCAGGAGGACCTGAGTTCAAATTTGGCCTCAGACACTTAACACTTACTAGCTGTGTGACCTTGGGCAAGTCACTTAACCCCAATTGCCTCAATTAAAAAAAAAAAGACTCTTCCATTTTATAGATAAGAAAACAGAGGCCCAGGGAGGTAAGTGTTTTGCCCATTGGGGCACAGATGGTGAGTGTCTGAAGCATTATTCGCATCCCCATCTATCTAACTCAATGAGGAGCACTCCATCTCCTCATACAGCTTTGCCACCTCTGCCCCCAAGGTTCTCACTTTACAAGATAACACACTTTTTGGGGGGGGGCGGGGCAATGAGGGTTAAGTGACTTGCCCAGGGTCACACAGCTAGTGAGTGTCAAGTGTTTGGGACCGGCTTTGAACTTAGGTCCTCCTGAATCCGGGGCCAGTGCTCTATCCCACTGCACCACCTAGCTGCCCTGATAACGCACTTCTAAGTAGCACAGCTGGGATTAGAACCCAGGTCCTCTGATTCTTAGTCCGACCAATCATTCAATTAATCAATAAGCATTTATTAAGTCTCAACTGTATACCAGGCATTGTGATAATCCAGGGTTTTTTCCACTATCCTGCCTCCAGTCTATCAGAGAATATATATATATATATATATTTTTAAAATCTTAAGTAAGAATTGTATTTAACACTTAGGGGTAGCCAGGTGGCTCAGTGAATAAAGAGTTGTACCCGGAGTCAGGAAAGTCTGATCCAAATCCCACCTCAGATATTTACTAGCTACATGGTCCTCGGCAAATCACTTAATCTCTCTACCTCAGTTTCCTCCCCTATAAAATAAGGATAATAACTAGTACCTACATCACAGAGTTGTGAGGATCAAATACCATAATATATGTGAAGTGCTTTGCAAACCTTAATTTGCTACATAAATGCTAGCTATTATTACAATGTGTGTGTGTGTGTGTGTGTGTGTGTGTGTGTGTGTGCGTGTGTATGATTCTTAGCTTTTGCTTAGGACAAATAGAAAGTGTCTTTAAAGGTAGATGTGTGGTTCCTTTGTCTTTTTCTTTTCCTCCTCTACACCAAACACAACAGCAGAACCACCAGGGACTTTGATGGATTTGAAGTTTTGTTTTTTTTTCCCTGGGAGAGGCTGACAGTTTTCTCCAAAGACCGAGTGAACCATGTAATTAGCAAGCTCCAAACTCTTGCCCTGAATATTGCTCAAAATTGAAATCATTTCACAAACTGGGAATTGTTTTTTTCTGGGCACTCAGATGTATGTGTTAATAAGGCACACCCCAAAGATGAGCACAGTGGGAAGGCAAACCTGTCTACAGATTTACACTTGATGGTTTTGATTGGGGAGAAGGGGGTGGGCATAGGCTGGTGGGGTGATTTTTTTTCCTACTCTGAAAAATCTAGGAATGTAAACAATTCTCAGGGAAGAGAGGTAGGGTCTCCATGGAGACTCCATTGCAGGAGGGTTGGGCATGTCAAAGCCCCTCTCTGATGTCTTACCTTGGAGAGCACAGAGATAAAATCCATGGAGGATGCAGAGCCGGATGAGTTTATGTAGTCCTTGATGGTGCTGAAAAAACAGCTCAGGAAGCCAAGGCTGACCTGAGGGTAGACAAAAGGAAAGACAATGACCTTGACCTTCTGGTGACCTGAACTTCAGGCTTGAAGAATATAAATTCAATGACTGGCAGTGACCCTTCTTGCTGGTCCCTTCCAAGAAGACTGTGGTAGTTTTCCACCTCGATGCATAAGGGACTGATAGAAATCAGTGCTCTTTGATCTTGTTTGTTTCTTTTTTTAATTTAAAAAAAATTTAAAAGTTTTTTTTAAGTGAAAGATCTATGTTAAGAAAGCTCATTCACTTAGGGATACAGTCTTTTGATGTATGTATGATGGCAATCTCTGGAATGTGTTTCTTGTTACTTAAATATGGGGAATATGGAATAAGCTCCAAAAAAAGGGGGTAATTAATACTTGCAGTCTTATGTAATGGATTCCATCTCATAAAATAGAATTACATTAGATCTGGACACCATGATTCCTCCCTGCTTCCCTAAATCTTTCCACTCCCAAGATGATGGGGGAAGGGGAGGGGCAAGCATCCCCTCTTCTCCCAAGTTGGCCAAAAGCAACCAGTGTTTCCTTAGCATCAGACCCCACGGTCAAATCCAAGACTCAATTATTTGATTGCTTGTCTTTATATAAACATTTATAATACTGCTCCCATAACAGGGTATGACCCAATTTGGGTTTTTTTTTTTTTTTGGCAAAGATAGTGGAGTGGTTTTGCCACTTACTTTTCCAGCTCATTTTACAGATGAGGAAACTGAGGCAAATTGGGTTAAGTGACTTATCTAAGGTCACACAGCTAGTAAGTGTCTGAGGTCGAATTTGAACTTAGGTCTTCCTGACTCCAGGTACAATTCTCTATTCATTGAGTCACCTAGCTGTCCCTCTTAGGCACGTGGCTAAATTGATAGAATTCTGGGCCTGGAGTCAGGATGCTTACAAACTGTGTGACCCTGGGCAAGTTATTGAATGTCTTTTAGTATCACTTTGTAAAATGAGGAGGTTAGACTCTTGGTCTCCTTCTAGCTTTAACTCTTTGATCCTATGTAGTGAGCCACTTCAACTGGCTCACAAGAGCTGACTTTTTAAATGTTTGGTGTGAGCATTTATACTTCAGAAACTGGCTAGTGCTACAAATCAGGGCTTGATTTACTGTTTCGTTGATTGTCTGGACTTAAGGAAGTGATGGAGAAAATGATAATAATGCTTTTGTGTGTGTGTGTGTGTGGGGGCAATGAGGGTTAAGTGACTTGCCCAGGGTGACAGCTAGTAAGCATCAAGTGCCTGAGGATTCGAACTCACACCCTCCTGAATCCAGGGATGATACTTTATCCACTGCCTAGCTGCCTCCAATAATGCAGATTAAACTTAAATGTGTCTAGTGTACTTTTTTCCCTTTGGAGAGCTGGTTGTTAAACAGTTATCAGCATACTCCATGATGCCTCTTGGCACTCAGACCCCCTGCTTTCCTAGAAGAGATTGGGAATTGCTGGTTGTCCTTGTATGATGATGCAAACTGAAATACTGTTTGTATTTTATTGTTTTCTTGATAACTTTTGCTTTTCAAATGATTGATATTTTATCCCTCCCCTCTTCCCCGTCTCTATAACCTTGCTCTTGTAACAAAGAAAAAAGATTAAGCAAAATCAATCACATGTGACAGCCATATCCTGTAATCATACTGTTACACATTTTCAAGGAGAGAAGGGAGTTGTGAAATGTATCCACATTTAAGTGGCTAGAATTCCACCCACTGGAATGGATAAAAACTTGACATCTTAAAGTACTTTCCATGAGTTGTAACAAATGATCTTTGTGTCACAGGTTGCCTAGAGTTAGTTCTCCCTCCTCCCCCACTCCCATCATTTCCTCACCTGACTTAACTCTTCAAGGTTTGCAAAAAGTCTCCATAAATCCACATCCAAGAGGCATTCGTAGCTTTGCAGGTATTTGAGCGTATTCATAAAGACCTAAGAAAAACCCCAGAGAAATGCCCATTATTCCTGCTTTATACACCTTGAGAGACTTGCACTTCATCTTTCTTTGCATTGCCCTAGAAAATAATTTAGGAGTGCAATTTTCAGGGTTTCAGAAAGCTACTGAATTCAAATGGTCCCTTCAGTCTTATTTCAGTATCTTGGAATATATTCAGATCCTACTCTTTGATATGGAGATCTAGATGCTAATGGGCTGATGGATAGGCTTCTTAAGGAAAAAGAAATTGCTTAAAGGGAATGGATTGTGGGTCCCTAGCAGATATCACCTCAGATTTCTTCTTGTATCCATCACTAAGAGTAAAACCCAAAGGGAAGAACATAAATTGGCTTTCTCTTTATTCCCTCGCCAACAAACTTGGAAATATACTTTCTTCATCCCCTATGCTTAGAGCTAGAATGGATTTTAAAGGTTATATGTTCCAATCCCTTGATTTTATAGTTACAGAAACTGAGGTTCAGGAAGATACCATAACTGGCCCAGGGTCACGAACCCAGAGTGACAAAGTCAGGATTTGAACCCACATACTCTGACGCCAAATCCAGTCTTCTTTCCATTGTACCAGTGCTCAAGGGAATGAGGATCAGGGCAAAACCAAGTAACTGTTATATGCTTATCATTTCAAACCATCAAATATATCTTGCTGATTCATGTGTACCTTACTTCACCCAATTAATGCAATGCGGTATAATAGACTTGGATTTGAATTTAAATCTTACCTCTGACATTTACTAAATCTGGAATCATGGGCTATTTAACCTCAGTTTCCACATCTGTAAGTGGGGTTTACAATGCCTAGGTGTACCCATCTCAAAGGGTTATAAGGTTCAAACGAAATAATGTATATAAAACACTTTTGTTGTTGTTCAGCCATTTGTCAGTTGCATCTGAGTCTCTGTGACCCCGTTTGGGCTTTTTTTGGCAAAGATCCTGGAGTGTTTTGCCATTTCCTTCTCTGGATCATTTTAAAGATGAGGAAACTGAGGCAAACAAGGCTAAATGACTTGCCCAGAGTTACACAGCTAGTAAGTGCCTGAGGCCAAATTTGAACTCAGATCTTCCTGACTCCAGGCGGGGTGCTTTATCCACTGTATCACCCAGTTGACCTATGAAACAATTTACAAAATTTAAAGCACTATATAAACATTAGCTTTGGAATTATCAAGCAAACAACACTGGATTTGAAGGTAAAAGACTAGTTTTTAAATTTTTTTCCTACCATGTTCAATCTGTGTGGCCTTAAGCAAAGTATTTCGCTTCTGTGGTCCTCAATTTCCTTAGATGTTAAATGAGAAGTGTGAAGTGCCTGTCATCTGAGTTCCAACCTCTTTAATTTAGTGATAAGAACAAATTACCTCTCTTCTTTCACTCCAATGGGATACTATACCTTGAGGCAGAACTATATCAGGAAAGCAGTGAGAAGAGTCAAATCTTCTGAATTCACTGCTCACTGAACCACACTGTCCCTAAGTCCCAGTGTGCAGGCATAAATCTTGCCCTTTGTGTACTGGCAGGGATGAAAAAGAAAAAGATAAAGAAAGAAGGACGCCTTTCTTCTTTTTCCCCTCTCCCATCTCCTTTAGGCCTTGATTATAAATGAGCTAGTGGAGATTTCTATTAAACACTTCTCTGAATGAAAAGTATGAGAACTGTCATTGTTTCTTAATAAAGTACTTTGTAAAGTTTGAGTTTTTACTGTAAGGTGCAACAGAAAGAGTATTGGAGTTGGAGTTGGGCCCTGGGTTCAAATCCTACCCCTGCCACTTAGCTCCCTTTGTGACATTGGGCAAGCTACGTTTTTTCCCCTTGGATCTCCAGTTTCTTCATCTGTAAGATGAAGGGGTTGGATTAGATGCCTTCAAAAGTTCCTTCTTGCTCTAAATATGAGATCTTGAAATTATGGGTAAGGTTAAGGAAGTCATGAAAAGGCAAGGAGATGGTTTGATGTAATGGAAAGAACTTTGAAATTAGAGGCAGAGGACTTGAGTTTGAGGCTTAGTTAGTCCACTTAAGCCACATTTAGCCCTAGACAGATTTCCTAACCTTTCTGAGCCTCAGTTTCCTCATCTGTAAAATGAGGGATTTAAACTGGTGTCTTCTAAGGTCTTTTTCAGGTCTAATATTCTGCAGGAGTAAGTTAGAAGATGAGAAAGAACAAACTTTTTTTTTTTTCTCTCAGACTCCATCAACACCACCCTGAGGAAACATGGTACATTAGAAAGTGTTGGATATAGATTCAAAGGGCTTGGAGTCCAGTTGCAGGACTCTTTACTTACTACATGTTGAACCAGTTGAACTCAGTTTCCCCTTTCTGTAAAATGAGGGAATTAAGCTCAATGATCTCTAAAGTCCTTCCAGCCCTAAATCTATGATCCTATCATTGCTTTCCTCCTATTAGTTATTTCTGACATTTATCTAACACTGATTTTTTTTTACAAAATTTTCTAAATACTTGGTATTTCACTTGGTACCAATAGTAAGTCTGTGAAGTTGGTAGGTACTGTAGATATTGTGATCCCCATTTTAAAGATAAGCAAACTGAGGTTCAAAGTGGTACTTACTCTTTACAGCATGTGATATCCTATTTCCTTTCTCTATGCCTTTGCCCCGGTTGCTCCACCTGCAGGAATGCTTTTTCTTCTCATCTTTACCTCTTGGAATCTTTAGGGATAGACCTAAACCTATAATGTCATTGGGATAGGGAGCTCCCAGAAGAAGAGTTCCTTTTGCCAGTCCAGGTTGTCATCCTTTCTACAATTTACAGCCTCCAAGAGTTACTTTGAAGGCAATGAGAGGTTAAGTGAGTCAGCCAGGAATACACACAGCCAGTATGTATCAGAGGAAACCATATCTTCCTCATTTTGATTCCAGATTTCTTTCCTTCTTTCTTTCTTTCTTTCTTTCTTTCTTTCTTTCTTTCTTTCTTTCTTTCTTTCTTTCTTTCTTTCTTTCTTTCTTTCTTTCTTTCTTTCTTTCTTTCTTTCTTTCTTTCTTTCTTTCTTTCTTTCTTTCTTTCTGTTTGTGGGGCAATGAGGGTTAAGTGACTTGCTCAGGGTCACACAGCTAGTTACGTGTCAAGTGTCTGAGGCTGTATTTGAACTCAGGTCCTCCTGAATCCAAGGACAGTGCTTTATCCACTGCGCCACCTAGCTGCCCTCGATGCCAGATTTCTAATCTCTATGCCACGCCACTTCAAATCTCTCTTTACAAAGGATCATCTTGGACTTCCTCAGTTGATGGGGTGCTTTAAAGTTTTCAGAATGCTTTATGATTATCTTTTTTGATCCCCACAACAATCCTGGGAGATAGGTACCATTATTACCTCCATTTTGCAGATGAGGAAATTGAGGTAGACACAGAATAAGTGACTTGCTCAGGCTCACACAGCTAGTACGTGTCTGAGGTTGGATTTGAACTCAGGACTTCCTGCCCCGAGGTCTAGTGCTTCAACCACTGCGCCACCTAGCTACAGTTGTTAGAACTCTCTCCTCAAAAACACCCTATTGATTTTCTGTATTTTTCAGCACATGTTGTCTCCTCCCAAAAAATGGGAGTTTCTGGGGGTCAGGAAATGTTTAATTCCTATCACTTAGTGCAGTGCCATGCACACATGTAGGAACAATAAATCCTCTCCAAACTTAATGAAATTCCCTAACTTTCTGTAGTAGCAAAGCTGCCTCCCAAGGAGCTCAAGGAACGTGTTGAATTTGTTAATGAAGTAAAATAGAGCATTACCATCTTAAGAACTAGCAAGTGGTCTAAATAATAGGTGCATTCACTGGTGAAGAGTTCCCACACAGCTTCTTGTTGCTTTCTCAAGTCTGGTGGCTCACTAGGAAGTTTTTGATGTCTTTCCAGAAATTCTTCCCAGGTCTTATCCTACACAGGGGGAGAAAACAACAACAACAACAAAGTCTTTCATTTCACCTGCTTGTCCTGATTTGCTATTATTTTTGGGGTGGTGATAGTAGTAGTACAGGGGATTTGCAAGAATACATTGACACAAGAGAAGAATCATTAGCTCTGGAGCTAGAGATTGTGAGTTCAAACCCTGCCTCTTATACTTATCCCTGTGTGACCTTGGGTAAGTCAATCTCTCTGAGCCTCAGTTTCCTCATCCAGAAAATGAGTTGGATTGGATGGTCTCCGAGGTCCCTTTCAACTCTAGAGCTATGGTCTATGATAGACTTTTTCTTACCGATGGCCATTGTCAATTTATTCCCTATAACACAAAGGACATGCTGTTTAGTTCTGTTTGGTTACTTCAATTAAGCCCTACTCTTCATGACCCCATTTGGGGTTTTCTTGCTAAAGACAATGGAGTGGTTTGCCATTTCCTTCTCCAGCTCATTACACACATGAGGAAACTGAGGCAAACAGAGGTTAAGTAACTTGCTCAGGGTCACACGGCTAGTAAGTGTCTGAAGCCACATTTGAACTCAGGAAGATGAATCTTTCTGACTTTAGGCCCAGTGCTCTATCCACTTTGACAGCTCTTTAAGTCAAAAGCGATTTTTGTAAAATTCTTAGCACATTAGTAGGTATCTAATAAATGCTTGACCCCTCCCTCCCTTCTCCTCTACCTTTCATAGAATCAGAGCATTATATATATATATATATATATATATATATATATATATATATAATAGTGAGGCAATTGGAGTTAAGTGACTTGCCCAGGGTCACACAGCTAGTAAGTGTTAAGTGTCTGAGGCTAGATTTGAACTCAGGTACTCCTGACTCCAGGGCCAGTGTTCTATCCACTGTGCCACCTAGCTGCCCCTATAATATATTTTTACTGTGTTGAAAAGAGTAGTTCAGTTTGTAATGCTACTACTTACCATATCCGAGCTGCATTGTATATTTTGGTTTTGCATTGAACTTAGAAATTTTGTTCGTATAGGAAACTCCCTCTATCAAGGCAGATCAGAAACTTTCTCTTGGCTTAAAAGTCTTAGACAGGTGCCTGGGGGCATGGAGACATTAAGCTATTTATACTGGCTTTTAAAGTGAAAGTGAATTTAATTCTTTTATTCTGAGGTCTCTATCTGCCTTCTTCTCAGATGCCTCTTCATTGTGTGGTGTAGTACTGGGTTCCTGAAGTCTATGCAATCAGAGCTTAAATACTGCGGAATATATCTGATTAGAAGGGCTTCAGGTCTGAGTCTAATAATGGCTCCAGTATGTTAATCATCTGAAGATCAGGTTAGGTAAGGACAGAGACACTCATTGCCAAGATGACAGTAGGTTGGTGAATTTCTTTGGCCTCAGCACGGAGGAATTGAGCATGAATGTTTGTGTTCGTGGAGGGAACACTGATGAAATCCTGAATCCTGTATGTATTGAAGTATTAGATGGAGCTACTCTGGAGAAATTGAGGACATTTTATGCAATATTTCAGTGCTTCCATTAGTTGAAGAGATATCCATCATGAAAACTGGGCAATTCTAAGATAAGAACCAGTTCTTCCTAATCTTGGTGCCCCTCAGGATGCTAGCAAAAACCAACCACCACCTTCATATGACTTGAAATCTATTTAAGAAAGGAATGAATAGAATACAAAAAAGAGCCAATGAGATTCATACACTTGAGTTGATACCTTTAAACTGTGAAACTCATGTCCACTGTAGTCCGTGATCTTAATGGTGGAAAGGCAGTTTTCCAGGTCAGATGCTTCCTTTTCTTTGTCTTTGCGATGCTTAAAAACAAAATATTTGTAGGTCAGTCCCTTAAAGACATACACGATGATACACACACACACATACACACACACATTCATACATACATATACACACACAAATATATAGTTCCTTGAAATATCCGGCATCTCGGGGGCAGCTAGGTGGCGCAGTGGATAAAGCACTAGTCCTGGATTCAGGAGAACCTGAGTTCAAATCCGGCCTCGGACACAAGATACTTACTAGGTGTGTGATCCTGGGCAAGTCACTTAATCCTCCTTGCCCCGCAAAAAAACACAAAACCAAAAACGAAATATCTGGCATCTCTGCCAAGTCTAGTGTAGACAGGTTGTCTCTATGGTGGATGGAATGCTGGAATTAGAATGAGCAAGCCTTCGATCAAATCTAACTTCTGATCATTAATAGCTGTGTGACTCTGGATAAATCATTTATCCTCTATGCCTCAGTTTTCTCATCTGTGAAATTCACCTCAGCAAGTATTTACTAACATCTTCCTGTGAGCCAAACAGAGAGGTAGCATTGCATAATGAATACAGAGTAGGCATGCGTTCAAGCCCCACCTCTGACATATCCACATACTATCCTTTCCTTGAATGAAGCTACCCCTTTAAACAGTTCAGTTTTGCAGTTTAACCAGGGAGGATATGTCAAAAGAAAAATAATTCACGAGAGTCTTAAAGCCAACTTGACTGCATTCCAAATAGGCATTCATCAATGATCATTTTTCAACTTGTTTCTGTGTCTCAGCATGTGTGCTGCTGGCGGTGAATCTAAGCAACCAGTGGGGGTGAGGGGAGTGAGTCACATTCATAACATTGGATAAAAATGGGAACAGGTTATCATCTCTCGTCACTAGCATCAATAGTGACTCCTCTGTGAGGACCGGTTCATAATTTCCAAACCCATGAAGAATAGAGGCAAGGAAGATAATGGGTGTTCTCTTTGACTCCAAAGAAAGGAGCCTTTCTGCTCTTCCTAAGTCACCAAGGCATCTTAGGGATTGGGGTGTGTGTGAGATCCTACAGCGTTTGGGACCCATGCTTTTTGTTGGTGTCTGAAACCATAGCAACTAAACTGTTGTGGAAACCAGTGTATCAAGTGAGAAAAGAAACCCAGTGAGACAATGGACCGTAGGAGTTGTGGGGGAGTAGGTACCAGTTGGCACATCTTGGGTTCTGCAATTATTAGAGCTTCTGAGTACTTGGCAAGCCTGAGAGTTCATACCAGGAAGTCTCTTGGTGAAGAGGGCATAAACTGTTCCCTTCTTCCAGTTACGTTAACTCTTTCAGAGAATTAGGTGGTGGTGGCATGGTGGAAACTAATGAATCCTAGACTTGGAGCTCAAATCCCACCTCTGATACTTACTAGCTATGTGACCCCGTACAAGTCACTCAGCCTCTCTGTGCCTCAATTTCCTCATCTGTAAAATGAGTTGGTCTCGATGCTCTATGAAGCCCTTTCCAGTTCTAAATCTAAGATCTTATGATTCTAGAATGGAGTTATAGCTATATGATCACGTCCAGGGCTATAATAAGCACTCTGTGTGTCTATGTGTATATGTGTGGTGGTGGTGGTGATGGTGATGGGGTGGGGTGGTGTATGTGTGAGAGAGACAGAGAGACAGAGACAGAGAGAAACATACATACACAGAAACAGAGAGACAGACAGAGACAGACAGAGGCAGAGAGAGAGAGAGAGAGAGAGAGAGACAGAGAGAGACAGAGAGAGACAGAGACAGAGACAGAGAAACAGAAAGAAAGAGAGAAGAAATGGGAACAACTGGACCCATGATTTGGTGTAGGGAGTTCTCTGGTGAGGAAACTCTACTATTGCAGATCAACAAGTGCCCTACAACTTATAGTCTTAAAGAAGGGGTTCTTAATGTGAAACCTGTGAACTTAGGTTTTTAATATTTTTATAACTGTAGTTCAAAAGTGCTGGTTTCCTTTATAATCACATGTGTTTTGTTTTATGCATTTAAGAACATAATTTTGAGGGGCAGCTAGACGGCGTAGTGGATAGAGCACAGGCCCTGGAGTCAGGAGTACCTGAGTTCAAATCTGGCCTCAGACACTTAACACTTACTGGCTGTGTGACCCTGGGCAAGTCACTTAACCCCAATTGCCTCACCAAAAAAACAAAAACAAAAAGAACATAATTTTGAAAAGGAGTCCATAGGCTTCACCAGACTAACAAATAGGCCCATGACATACAAAAAATTTTTATGAACCCCCCTATCCTTGAGATTTTCCCAGGCCACTGAGAAGTGTGTCTAGTGAGATGGAATAAATAATTACTTGTTAGTTGAATGATTGATGTATCAGAGGTATGACTTGGACCCAGGTCTTCTTGACTTAGGGAATGGGGAGGAGGGTCTCTATCCACTTGCTAAAACCATGAAAGTACATCCCAAAGGGGAGTATTGCTCTAAAACCAAGGCTTGTCTGTTAGCCCAGAAACATTTACATTCCTCACCCTTTTCCATGCCCAGAACAAGTTCCTTATCACCATTTCCCAGAATCCTTAGCTTCCTTCTAGACTCACATGCCATCTCTGAAGGAAGCCTGTATTGACCTTCCCCACCATTTGTACTCTGCCCTTCCTGAAATCACCCTGCATTTTCTGTGATCATTTTGCATCTTCTCAGTAGATTATAAACTCTTTGAGGATAAGGACTTTCTTTGTATATCCTCAGTGTCTGGCACACAGTAGGTGCTTCATAAATGTTTGTAAAATTGAATCTACTAAGACTGGGGCTATGATACAATTTTGAGGACTGTAATTATTATCTAAGAAAGAAATACAAACCTTTATTCTCAAACTCATATCTTTTATTTGCACTTTTCCCACACATGCATTCCATTGTACATTGTTGTTCAGTTGTATCAGACCCCATTTGGGGTTTTCTTGGCAAAGATATTGGAATGGTTTGCTATTTCCTTTTCCAGTTCATTTTACAGAGGAGGACACTGAGACAGACAGGATTAAGTGACTTGCCCAGGGTCACACAGCTAAGAAGTGTCTGAAACTGGATTTGAACTTGGGAAGATGAGTCTTCATGACTCTAGGCTCAGCACTTTATCTACTACTCCACCTAGTTGCCCCATTCCATTTTATACTAGTAGCTATTTGGAATAGTAGTAGATAAGCATAAGACTTCTTGTAGTCAGGAAAATGACACCAAAAGACTTATTAGCTCTGTGACGGTAGGCAAGTCACTTAACCTCCATGCCTCAGTTTCCTTATCCGTAATAGCATCTACTTCACAGGGTTGTTGTAAGGATCCAGCGAGTTAGCACATGTAAAATTACTTTGCAAGCCTTAAAGTGCAATGTAAATGTTTGTTGTTGTGATTATTATTATTTTATTAGTAGTAATGTATCATTATTATTTCCTCTTTATCAGACTGTGAAATCCAAGATAGGGACTGTGTCTTCTACATCTTTTCCCTCTAGTAACGACAACACTGCATCATACCTAGCAGATACTTGGTAAATGTTTGTTAAAATAGAGTCAAATATATGCCTGGGATTTCTGACAAAAACTAATGAAAAACCTCAATCGAAAACTTAAAGCAAGATAGTAATATGAACTATTGCTTTTGAAAAAAGGGCTTAAGGTGAAACACAATAATAAGGTGAAATAATGGAAAGTTAGTTACATTGCAATAGTTCCATCAGTAAAATGGTGGTGTTTCTCCATATGAAAAACAATGGGTTTGGACAAGAATCCTTTTCTCCAATTTAAGGTTCCCTGAAGCTTTTAATCTATGATTCTAAAAATCCTTGCCCTTCCCACTGTACAGTGTTGTTCTGAGGAAAGGACCTCAAAGAAATAGGAGTTTTTATGTCCTTTCATTGATGCCCTCTTGCCTACTTTTCTTTCTGTTTCACTTTCCTTATAAAAGGGATCAGCTCAATTGTTGCTTGGGGTAATGAATTTCAAATGTGTATCACACTCCTCCTCCGACTTCCTCCCTTAATTAATCTGGGTCTTCATGTGGATTGAGAGTGTGGGGTAGTGGGTAGGAAGCTGGACTTAGAGACAGAGGACCTGGGTTTTTAATGCAGACTTTGCCATTTACTGCCTGAGTGAATTTGGGCAAGTCACCCAACCTTGCCTGGTCTCCCTTTCTTTATGTGTGACAGGAAAAGACTCAATTCATCAATCATTTATTGAGTAACTATTCTGTGCTAGGTGCTATGCTAGGCTCCTGGGGGTCCAGAGACAAAAGCAAAGTGGTCCCTGGCCTCAAGGAATTTACATTCTATCTGAGAAACAACATACGTGAAAATAAATATGTGCAAAATAGATAAAATAATTACAAAATTATTTTGATGTGGGGGAGTGAGTGAGAACTGGGGACATCGGGAAAGTCCTCCTTTGGGAGCTGATTTTTGAAGGAAGGAAGCTAGGGGTGGGACAAGATAATCTCTAAGATGGTGTAGGGCTAGAGCATTGTACTTGGAGACAGAAAGATGGTCTGCCCAATTCTGCCTCAAACATTTGTTAGCTATGGATCCTGGGTGAAACCTCTCCAGTTTCCTCATCTGCAAAATGGGTATAATGATAGCGCTTGCCTGATACAGTGTAAGAATTAAATGAGATAACAAATGCAAAGTGCTTTGTAATCTTTAATGAACTATATAAATATTGGCTATTAATATTGTTATTGGCAAAGCATGGAGAATTCATTTATTAGGTGCCTATTATTTGCTAGAAATACAAAGACAAGATGAAAAACAGTCCCTACCCTCAAGGAGATTATATTCTACCAAATCTATGATCCTATCCTTCCTTGATAAAGTGAGGGGTTGGACTAACTGACCCCTATGAAAAATCCTATGATAACTAATCAGTTTTCAAAATAACCAGTTATTATTTTGCTTTTTATCCTCCCATCCCCAACTAGTGTGGCTATAGACAGAGCACCTGAGACAGGTTAGCTGTATAAGGTAGTGGACAAGTTAATTTCATTTCGTTTCAGCGAGGCAATTGGGGTTAAGTGATTTGCCTGGGGTCACACAGCTAGAAAGTGTCAAATGTCTGAGGTCGGATTTGAACTCAGGTCCTCCTGACTCCAGGGCTGGTGCTCTATCCACTGAGCCATCTAGCTGCCCTGACAAGTTCATTTTTAATGACAAATAGGACCATTTTCATCATTATACTTATTCCTTATGATAACCAGAAGAATTGGTAGTGCCATAACACATCTTTTACTTCCCACTCCTCCAATTGCTCCCCCTTCTTCCAATCCCCAGAAGAGTCAGTTGTTCTTGCTCTTGACTACACCAACCCTTTTACCCCCAACACAGAAGAAGAAAAAGGATTTAGACCATGGAAACCCCTCTTTCAAAGGTGGCCAGGCTCTGCTTTAGCAAATAAATATGCTACTAGTGTCTTGAATGAATATACTTCTGAACAGATTTAACAGAACACAATCAAGAACTGATTCAACCCCAGCTCACTTCCCCTGAAATAGAAAATGCATTTCTGGAAGCCCTCTCTGGACTAGCTCATTAATTTTTCAAAGCTTCAAGACAACCCAATCCTACCAACAACTCACATAAGGATTGCCTATCATCGAATGAGCTATTGATGATGGTATATGTCATTATAGATTTAGAAAGCTAAAGCTTAACAGTATGGGAGGGAGGGGGCATCCCAAGGCAGGGGAAAAGAGCTTTGTTCCTGGCAGGACAACTTAATGCCTGGTATTTGGCATTGTTTCAATGCACAAAGCCCCATTTAGCATGCTCACTCACCAGTCCACTTCCATAATCACATTTAAATTTCACCTGCCACCTGTCTCCTGAAAGAGGAAGAGCTGTAAGAAACGCTTCAGCTGTTGGTCCTTTGTCCTGAACTGTTGGAGCTTTAATTAAAAGAAGAATTATATTAAATGACACTCACCATGCCTTTCTTGGAGAATGGCCATCTCGGCTTTTTGGGTTCTGGTAAATGAAATGAAAGAAAAGCTATTATTCTATAAACCAGTGATGGATTATCACGGGGATTTCTGAAACTTTTTTTTGTTAAATTAGGAGCTAAATCAAAATCTTTCTGTTTTAGTTCTACTTCTCTCTTGAGGGAACAAAGTGAGAATTTATATTTGTTCAAATTACATGATGAAGCCTGGAATTGGAGTTAGGAAGACCCGGGTTGAATTCCAACATCTGATGCTAAGCAAGTGATTTTTAACAATGACATGAAACAAGTCACTTGCTTAATGTCTCTCATTCAGGCTTCTCTGAGCCTCAGTTTATTCTTCTCTAAAATAAGGGTGTTAGAGTAGATGTCCTCCAAGGTCCCTTCCAGATATAAATCAATAATGTTATGATCTCAGTTCTGCCATTTACTTCCTCTGTGACCATGGACAAATCATCTAACCTCTGTGGGCTTCAGTTTCACCATCTGAAAATGAGAGTTGGGCAAGATATCCTTTATGTTTCCAGTGGTCCACCTATAAATCTGTAATACTATAATCTTGGTTCTTCTACTATAATCTTACTGCCTAAATGGCTGTGGGTGAGACATTTAACCTCTCTGGGCTTCAATGACACCATTCATAAAATGAGATGACATCCAAAGTCTTTTTCAGCTTTAAATCTGATGCCATATTCCTGTTCCGTTAATTGATATCTATATGACTATGGCCCAGTCATTTAACCATTGTAGGTTCCTATAAATGAGGAGACTAGACTTGATAAAGGAACCTTCCTTCCAAAGGTTGTTTCCATAATTAAATCTATGATCTTTTCAGACAGAGAAGGAATTAGGTTGACCCTATTAGAATATCATCATTCTCCATTCAGAGGAAACTTCATTTGTGCCATGAGGTATGGTACAACAAATTCAGTAACTGATCAAATACACAAAGTCTTAGATGGAAAGACCTTGTGGGGCCATCTGATCTGGCCCCTACTTTTACATGGGCTTAGATCTAAACCATCCCGATATATGTAATCTGATGTCTGTTGACAAATTTTAAGGCCCAAGAGAGTCTATAAACAAAGTTTGATTCACAATTTGGAAGTAGTATGGAACCAGTGAGAAGCTAACTGACATTAGGAGACTAGCTGCTTTCATCTGCCTGGAGATATTCACATTGTTGACTTTCTTTCAAGTAGCTAGAACTCTTGGTTGAATGAGAAGGAAGCCATTTTTAAGTCACTTTAAAAGAGAGTACCATTAGGACCAAGTAGAAAAGCTATGGCTTCTTCTTTCTTATATATTGCCCTCCCTACTTGGATGAATTTCTTTGAGTATTGCTGAAACAGTGCCGCAAGTGTTAATGGTACCTCTGGAAGGGCTAGGAAGAGACTCCTGTGATCAGATGGCACAAGCTGACAACTCATCAGATAAAATGGATGAAACAGGCCCTGCTTACATTCATCTCTCCTTCTAATAAAATTCATCAAATGGATATGTCTTTTGATTCAGTAGAATGGAGGTAATTATCTGGGCTACAATTTATTGTTAATGACATGCCTCACAGTGTGTTTTCAATGGGGCCATTGGGAGGTATTTGTCTGGCTGAATATGCTCCCTCTGCCTTTGGCCATCTTGCTGATTTTTATAAAGAAGAAGGTGACTTATACTTCTAGGTAAGCATCAACATAAACTGCTTATTACCTGGTGTTTTAAGGTGTTAGTCTTATCATTTGTTAAGTCCCACTAATTGCCATTTTTGGTCTATAATGAAGGAAACCATTTTTTCCCTGTGCAATTATGATCATGGACCATAAAATTCTATCTTCGAGTCTCTGCTAACATGTAGAGCCCTCCTGACCTTTGGATAGCTCTAAAAAGAGAAATTTTCAAATTGACATCTCATATGTTTAGTCTTCCATTAGTTCTGCCCATTTCTTGCCTCTGCCTTTAGCAATAAGGTACTGTCTAGAAGAAAACACAATATTGGATCCGTCTCTGATTTTGGATGTGGTAGTCAAGTCAATGCTAACATTCCTTCTGGAAAGGTGATGTTAATTGATTTGCTGCCCTAAGGATCAACTCATCATCCCTCTGACTTCCTATCCTC
Organism: Dromiciops gliroides; assembly: GCF_019393635.1. Lineage (NCBI taxonomy): Eukaryota > Metazoa > Chordata > Mammalia > Microbiotheria > Microbiotheriidae > Dromiciops > Dromiciops gliroides. The sequence goes on along the minus strand of NC_057865.1, from coordinate 269,194,361 downwards.
AAATCTCCTTCCCCAGTCATTCCTCACCTATAGGTATTGTCTCTCACTGTTAGAATGCAAGCTCACCGAGGCCAGGGATTGTCTTGCTTTTGTATTTGAGTCCCCAACCATAGTACCTGATTTCTTCCTTCCTTCCTTCCTTCCTTCCTTCCTTCCTTCCTTCCTTCCTTCCTTCCTTCCTTCCTTCCTTCCTTCCTTCCTTCCTTCCTTCCTTCCTTCCTTCCTTCCTTCCTTCCTTCCTTCCTTCCTTCCTTCCTTCCTTCCTTCCTTCCTTCCCTTCCTTCCTTCCCTTCCTTCCCTTCCTTCCCTTCCTTCCCTTCCTTCCCTCCTTCCTTCCTTCCCTCCTTCCTTCCTTCCCTCCTTCCTTCCTTCCTTCCTTCCTTCCTTCCTTCCTTCCTTCCTTCCTTCCTTCCTTCCTTCCTTCCTTCCTTCCTTCCTTCCTTCCTTCCTTCCTTCCTTCCTTCCTTCCTTCCTTCCTTCCTTCCTTCCTTCCTTTCTTTTCTGTCTGTCTGTTTGTCTTTCATTCATTCATTTTCATTGATTCATTGATTCATTCAGGAATTAGACTGAGCTACCTGAGGAAACATCTTTTCAGTCATCATGGTACCTACTTCAGTGCTAAGGTTAGAGACTTGTTAATTTGACATAAGATAAAGCCTTTAGGTATGCACCACAGAGGAATTGTGGTACAGTTTATTCTTTAACATTTCCTATCACTAATTCCATTGGTGGGGGCACTCCATATGCTAATTTATGTCACAACCTCTCTATGTCTTTGAGAGTTGCTATAATAAAAAAAATAATTCCGTGGTCAAGTTGGGAAAAGCCTATGTGAAGGCAGCATGGTTGATCCTTGTATGACAGACATATAGTCATCATTTGGCCATACTGCACACTTTTCCAACCTTATAAGACTCTCCAGAGCCTACTCTTTTTTTATGGCCTTCAAGAACCAAGGGGTCACCTCCAAGTCATGAGCAGGCATCAAGGTAAGGCTTCAGTGGAGAATATTTTTAATGGAAATTAAATCCTTTAGGTAGCTTCCAAGAATAGAATTAGGTATACAGAACACTGTTATGGTTATTGTGTGTATATATTATAACCCATGGATTGTGGAAAGAGTATTGGATTAGGAATCAAGAGTCTAAAATTCTAAAATAAGTTAGCCATGTAAGCTTAGGTCCATCCCTTTCCCCCTCTTATATCCCGTTTCTCTCATTCCTCTTTTATATGCATATCTATTCCCTCATATATAAAATAAGGGAGTTGCACTAGGTGACTCTTTAGTATTCTAAAGTTCTATGATTTGAATACTCTAAAATATGTCAGGAATTCAACTTGAAGACCACAGTTATGCCTTTTTGTGTGGCTAGACTTTAGGGTCACTGATTTCAAATTGCTCATCTCTCTCATTTTATAGATGAAAATGTTGAGGTCCAGAGAAACAGGATGGTTTTTTCCAGGGTTGGACAGAAGTGAGTGGTAGATGCAGGTTGCTACATTGGATGTAGGCAGATTTAGATCTGTTCCAAGACTTCTCCATCTTCTGTAAGATTCTCTTGGTGTCAGAACTAGTAAATGTTAATATAACTTCAGTTTCACAGATGCCATGACACTGGGAGTGTGGCCTGAGCGTACTTGTAGGACAAAGGATGGTCTCAGGATCATAGAATCATAGACCTAGAGTTGGAAGGGACACTAGAGATCTTAAAAATCCAAATTTCTCATTTTACAGAAACTGAGGCCTATGGAGTCTAAATGTTTTGCACAGGGTCATACAACTTAAAAGGGTCCAAGGTGGGCTTTGAATCCAGGTCTTTTTTGTTTTGTTTTGTTTTTTTGATGGCGCAATGAGGGTTAAGTGACTTGCCCAGGGTCACACAGCTAATAAGTGTTCAAGGTCACATTTGAACTCAGGTCTTTCTGAATCCAGTGCTGGTGCTTTATCCACTTTGCCACCTAGCTGCTCCCCTTCCAGGTCTCTAACATAATAGTAGTGGTAGCAGTGACTGAAGGTCAGTCTTTACAAATGGCTCATCTCATTCCCACCTCTCCGAGTTTGGACAAATTACTCAACCTCTTGGGACATAATTTTCCTTATCTGAAAAATGAGGGCATTGGACTCAATGGAACTTTCCAGGTCAAAGATCTTCAATACCCATTAAGGCAAACTGCCACGCTTTGCAGAGATATTTGCTTTAGCTGATGGGTTAGTTCCAAGCCAAATGGTTGCTTTCAAATAATATGAATTGCCTTTGCTAGACAGGTCTTATTCCAAAATACCCAAACCTTCAGACAGTGACCTGAATGCAGCAGCAGGGCTGGATGGTACAGGGAGCTGGCCACTCCATCTGGCACCAGGAGATCTCCAGGGAACACCTCAAGTCCAGATAGGTTCACGACCACCGAACTTCGCCTGTGCTGGTACAACCTGGACCCAAGACAGGAAAAGGGAGAGTTTTGTGCTTTGCTTGCTGGTCCAGGCTTTGCCTGAACAAAACACACATGAAGTTTCTTCGGAATAAATGACAACACAAATCAACCCTGCTTCCTTTGATTTAAAGATGAGCCTAAATTATGCATATTTATGCAAATTATTGCCAATCACCCTATGGATGAAAGCATGGTGGTATGACACTTGGATATCGATTGATGTTCCTAGAGCTGTTGTTACTATTAGCACATTTTAAGGAAAGAAAACATCAATACCATTAGACATGTTTATGCCATAAGAAACGGTTATCTTCTGCTTCTCGTTTCCAATCACTCATAACCTTTGAATTACTCTTAAGTAATAAATTCACAAAAAAAGAGAATAACGTATTTAAGACACCACAGTAGGACAGTCCTGAAGGACAATTGCATATTGTCTTTTTGTTTTTGTTTTTTTCTTTTAGTGAGGTAATTGGGGTTAAGTGACTTGCCCAGGGTCACACAGCTAGTAAGTGTTAAGTTTCTGAGGCTGAATTTGAACCCAGGTACTCCTGACTCCAGGACCGGTGCTCTATCCACTGCACCGTCTAGCTGCCCCTGGATATTATCTTAATGAACTGTGGAGTAACTTCCATCACTTCCCCCTCTCCTGCCCCCCCCCGGCCACCCCCCCCACACATTCTCAGAGATTAACAGGGGCCCATTCACTCTGTAAATTGCCAGATGCCTTGGCATCTTGAGTGTTTTTCTGGCCTCCAGTGTATAGTGAAAGCTGTTCAGACCTACTAAGGTGTTTCATTGGTTCAGTTATAATGCATTGAAACTGGTCTTTCCAAGCAGTACACATTTCTTCCTATTCATTAGCATCTTAGCAAGTTACTCTTGAGGGGTTTTTTTCCCTATGATTTTTCAGATTTGCTTCAAAGAAATAACTCCATGAACCCTTTTGTGTAAGTGTTGCTGACTGATAGCACTCACACAAGATTATTCTAGCAGACACAATCCTAGACTACATAAGATGTAGACACTAATCCACATTGTTCGTTTGTTTTTGGTTGTTTCAGACTCTTTGTGACCCCAGTTGGAGTTTTCTTGGCAAAGATACTGGAATAGTTTGCCATTTTATTCTCTAGCTCATTTTTACAGATAAAGAAATTGAAGCAAACAAGGTTAAGTGATTTCTTATCGCATAAACATCTCTAATGGTATTGATGTTTTCTTTCCTTAAAATGTCTCACTTTAGGATCCTAGATTTAAACCTCGATGGAACCTTAGAAGTTATTTAGTCCAACTTTCTTCATTTAACAGATGAAGCAAGAGACCAAGAGAAATCAAATGACTTACTCAAAGTCTCATGGGTAGTAATTGATAAAGACAGAGTCTGAAGCCTGGTCCTCTATCTTAAAATTCGACGGCCCCCTCTTTCCCCCACCAAACAGCACTACCTCCAATGACCACCTCCCCCCCCCACCAAAAAAAAATGGACTATTTTTTTCTCAAAATTTTTCTCTTGGATTGAAGATATCAGAATATAGTAAAATAAGACAAAGATTTTGAATTAAAGGACTTGGGTCCAAATTCTGGCTCATCTAACTTACTATCTGTGTTCTCTTGGAAAACATTTCATCCCTCTGGTCTTTAAAGAGAGAAACTTCAGTAAAGAGTATGAATGTGTGTAGGAGAAGGGCTGGGGAGCAGTCAGATTGCAAGGAGTTGAAAAGAGAGCAAATATAAGCAAGTGGGAGTATTGAATGCAGACAACATTTTCAAGATTAGCAGTGAAAGACAGTAGAAAAATGGCTTAGTGATGAGTGGGGTGGGGGGTGAACCGGCTGGCCTGTGTTGATGATAGTTAACAACTGGGCAGTAAGAGTTTCCTACCCAGTAGACTTTAAAAGGTAAACACACATCTGTTTTCACTCTTTTCTTCCTCTCTTCTGAACATGTGACTGGGACTCTCACAGCTGTCTCTTTAGCTTCCCATGAAAGGAGGGAGAAGGGTTCTCTTTCTTACCCCTTCCCCCAACTCTTCAGCTGTGGTAGCTATTCAAACATGGCAGTGACAGCATGTGATTTTCTAGGTGAGCATGAGACTGTAATCCCTGAACTCTAGTGACCTCTTCTAATAAATGGCATTTTTGAGGGGAGTTAGGTGTCACAGTGGATAACGCACCGGCCCTGGATTCAGGAGGACCTGAGTTCAAATCTGGCTGCAGACACTTGACATTTACTAGCTGTGTGACCCAGGGCAAGTCACTTAACCCTCATTGCCCTGCACCCCCCCCAATAAATAAATGGCATTTTAATAGTGCTTTAAGGTTTGTGAAGAACTTTACATATGTTAGCTCATTTATATTTCTTTCCCTGAACTCAAGTGCACTCCTGAAAGAGAGAGTTTTCAGATTTGGTGTCTACCCTGAGTGTCTGGAAATTCATGGGTTCTTCCATTGGTGCTGGCTGCCTTTTAGAAGGTAAATCCTTGTAGCTACTATGATACTTCTCAGATAAAAGGAAAATGGGCCCAAGCCATGCCCTGACTGGCTAGAAGACATGGACTTTGAGGGAGTTGCTTGGACAGTGCTGAGCTGAGGTGAAATAGAAGTGCCTGTTCAGCTGTTCCAAAAACTGTTTAATGTTTTGATGTAGGATCCTGGACAAGTCACAACTTCTCATAGCTCAGTTTTGTAACGACTGGAATGATGCCACCTGCTGGAGACTTACTGTAGGAAAGCTCCGCCATGAGGAGAAGGTGCCTGAGGGCAAGACATGTTGCTTTTTTTTGGCGTCAGGAAGTGACATTCGCTTGTGGGAAGAAGAGGGGGCAAGGCTGGCGCTCTAGCTCTCTTTTGTGAGGACTCTGGTGGAGAGTGGAGCTAGAAATGCACTGTTCCTTTAATAGATATATGAATCTAGGCCTTTCTCTTTCTCTTCACCAAATTCTTATTCTCCTTAATAAATGCTTAAAAGTCTAACTCTTGCTAAAGCTTATAATTTATTGGCAACCACTCATTAGATATTTTAGACAGACTAGCTAGAATTTTAGCCCCTTACAGTTTTTTCATCTGTTAATTGGGGATGATAATAATAGCCCCTACCTAAGAGTTGTTGTAAGGGTCAAATGAAGTAAAGTATGCAAAGTACTTTGCAAATGTTAAAGTGTTACATAGGGGCAGCTCATTGATGCAGTAGATAGAGTACTATCCTTAGAGTCAGGAGGACCTAAGTTCAAATCTGGCCTCAGATACTTACTAGCTGTGTAACCCTGGGCAAGTCACTTAACCCCAATTGCCTCCCAAAAACAGTGTCACATAAATGTCAGTCATCATTGCCTCTGATTCCACCATCACCACCATCATCATTATCAATCTCCCAAGTTGACAAGAGGAGTTATGGGTTATTATGTCATGGTTTAAGTATTTGTCAATGTGTGTCTTTTGTGTTTTAAGTGTTTATTTTATGTTTGAGGAAATAGCCAAATCTAACCCATACTTAAGCAGTCATTCCCTAAAAGCCATCATCCAGCTTCTGTCTGAAGTCATCTCATCCTGTGAAGGGGAGCCCACAACCTTCTGAAGCCATCTTTTATTCTTTTAGACTACTCTTAATTATTAGGAAGCATATCCTTACATTGAAATTACATCTGCCTCTCTGCTACTTTTATTGCTTCATTGCCTTACTTTGAAAGACCACGCAGAATGGGAGAAGCATCTCAGTACTGAAGAAGGGGAAATATTGCCTTATTAAAAAAAATATGGACACCATAGGACAATAAGCCTAAGTTTGATCTCTGGAAAATTATACCTTTTTATTATTATGTAACTTTTTTTTTTTTTGGTGAGGCAATTGGGGTTAAGTGACTTGCCCAGGGTCACACAGCTAGTAAGTGTTAAGTGTCCTAGGCCGGATTTGAACTCAGGTACTCCTGACTCCAGGGCTGGTGCTTTATCCACTGCACCATCTAGCTGCCCCAGCTTTTTATTATTAAAAGGATGATTTCTGAGAATTTAGAAAAGGAAGTGATGATCACAAAACCCAGCATAGGTTATTTAAAAGAACAAATCATGTTAAACTGATCTCCCTTTTTTCTTTGACAAGGTTAATAGAGTGATACATCAGGAGAATCAACCAGCAAGAAGAAGAGGTGGTTATCTAAGTTTGTTTGGAAGGAAGCATCTCAGACGTTGCTGGTTGGGGTTATGCAGGGAGATGGAATTACCAATGAACATGAAATAATTGACTAAACTAAGAAATGGGTTGGTCATTGGTTCTTGCTAGAAACTCACTATAGATCACATTTCTGTGATGGTAGAATTGTTATAGAAAAGAAACATTTTAAAGGCTTCACAGAGATACTAAATGAATTTAGAGACAGAAATATATATATATTATATATATATATATATATAAATGTTTTTTTTTTCTTTACCTTTGATTTTATCAGTACATCAGTACTAGGAGTTTCTGGGAAGGAACTCCCTCTATCAACACAGACTAGATTTAGAGTCTGGCAACACCATAGAGCAGGAATGTCAGACACATGGGGAGGCAGCTATGTGGTTTGGTAGATACAGCACTGGCCCTGAAGTTGGGAGGACCTGAGTTCAAATTTTACCTCAGAAACTTACTAGCTGTGTGACCCTGGGCAAGTCACTTAACCCCAATTGCCTTAAGACATCCAAGGACATCTCCAGTGGTCCTGATTTATATATATATATATATATATATATATATATATATATAGCCACTGGACCCAGATGGTCCTCCCTCACTTAAATCTAATTCATCCTTGCAAGTCATGACATCACCCCAATGTCATGATCCTCTTTGAGAATGAAGGACAAACAACAACAACAACAGATTTATGGTCTGCAGCACACCCTCAATCAGATTAAAATGTAATCAGGAAATGTTTAACAAAATAAGTAAAAATATAATACAACATAGATAGTGTTAGTTTGTGTTTTTCTAAGTCAGTCTGCAGCCTGGACACCACTGCCTTAGAAGTCATCTAATTCAGTCCTTTTAGAGATGGGAAATGGAGAGTTTACTTGATTTGACAGTCAATTGACTGAGTTAAGATTCAAACCCAGATCTTGTGCTGCAAATACAGTTTTCTTTCTAGTTTGCCACATTTCTAGTTCTGGATGTGTTATAGTTGCCCAGTGCAGTTAGTTGCCTTCAATGTAGATCAGTAATCCATCCATGAACAATGTGTAGGATGGTGGGGTAGTATTACCTTTTTTTGTGGGGCAATGAGGGTTAAGTGACTTGCCCAGGGTCACACAGCTAGTAAATGTCAAGTGTCTGAGGCTGGATTTGAACTCAGGTCCTCCTGAATCCAGGGCCAGTGCTTTATCCACTGCACCACCTAGCTGCCCCTAGTATTACCTTTTGACATTTACCTATCTCATAGGGGGAGTGGGATAGGAAATCAATTAATCAATAAGAATTTATTAAGAGCCTACTATGTCCCATGCATTGTGGTGGTCACTGGAGAAACAAACACAAAACAGAAACATTTTCTTAAGAAGTTTACATTCTCTTAGAGAAGAAAGTGTCTACAGCCATCAGGGACCTCAAAGGTCTTCTAGTTTACCCCTTGTCTTACACTTGAGAAAACTGAGGTCTCAAGAACTTAATAGAAGGACTGGAATTTTAGAATACCTTGAAGGACCAAGCTGCATTGATTAACACATTTTTTTAAAAATTCATAAGGCAAAGAAAATTGAGATAGTATGATGAAAATTTTTATTTCACAGTAAAATGAGGATATCTATGTGCAATTATTTGCATCTAAAGGACATTTGCACAGATAGGATACATTACACACAAAATTTTTTTGCAATGATTGGCATGCTTGGTCCTTCTATTAAGTGATTTGCCCAAGGTCATATAGGCAGTATGTGTCAGAGGAAAGATTTGAATCCAGGTTTTTTTGCCCCCAGAGTCAATGCTCGCTCTCGCTCTCTCTCTCTCTCTCTCTCTCTCTCTCTCTCTCTCTCTCTCCCCCCCCCTCTCCCTCTCTCTCCCTCTCTCTCCCTCTCTCTCCTCTATAACACACACACATATATACATATACCTACAAATATCTCTCCCTCTCTGTTTCCATAAACACACACACGCAATACATATACACAAACCTACAAAGATGCACACACACACATATGTATATATATATATACACACACACATATATATACATATACATATATATACTATCTTTCCATACATACACACATATATACTCACATACATCAAGAAAGACTTCAAGTAGTTGGTGATTCAAGAATAATCTTAAAGGAACCTGGGGGTTCTAAGAGGAATGGGCTAGTCATTTCGATCAAATGTTTAGAGAGCATCCAATGAATAACACCAATGCAAAGACAAAAATCTTCATTCTCGACCTTTTCATTTTGGTTGGAAAACACAGCTAAAAACCCGGTCTATAGGACTCAGTTTTGGGATTCTGCTCTCTCTTCTCCCACTTATTGGCTGTGTGATTCTGGACAAGCCCCTGCATGTCACTGAACCTCACTTTCTTCATCTCTAAGACGAGGGAGTTGGCTTAGATCGCCCCTGAAATCCCTGCCAGCTTTAATTCTATGCCATGGATCAAAACAGGTCCTAAACCCAAGTGTGTGAGCACTGGGTCACTGGGGCTCTCGGTCATGCCACAGCTCTCAGAAGAAACCTCCCTCTCGCCCCTTAGTCACAGACACAAACATAGTCCCCTTTCACTGACCCTGAGTTGCGTTGCAGGGACACTGACAAATCAGAGCGGACAGTTCCCATGCCACCTGTCAGGATCTCTTGGTCTTTGTCGCAGAGTCATCAGCTTCTCTTTTCCTTCCTGTCCTTTGCTGAAAGAGCTAAGCTCTGATGTGTGGGTGGGTGACTGTGGCAATTCTGGGAATCCAGGGAATGCTTCCCCACCCCGACCAAGCGTATGCGTGTGTGTTTAGACACACACACGCAGAGTGAAAGACATCACTTGAGGGTCAGCAACAGAAAGAATGCCCCCCAACACCTTCAACCAAAAGATATGGCCATCAAATACAACGAATAAGGGAGGAATTAGTCCCTGTAGATATTTTCCAAAGAAAATTATGGAGAGAAAAAAATGTATGGTAAAGGAAAGGACATTATGCACAATGAAATGAGCTCTGGGTTTGGAGTCAAGAGGACTTTTATTTTGAACCTTACCTCACTTGCTATGCTTTGGGTGACCTTGAGCCAGTCATTTCACTCATGTGGAGATCAGCTGCTACATCTGCAAAGTGAGGGATTGTTGTACTAGACTAGGGGTTCTTAACCTGGGATTTGTGGGCAGATTTCAATGGGTCTGTGAATTTGGATTGGGGGGAAAAACTAACTACATCTTCAATTTCACCAACCCCTTATTGAAATCAAACTTTTCTTTCCATTATGAATGTAGGCAACACCCACCATTCTGAGAAGGAGTCCCATAAGCTTCACCAGATTTCCCAGAGGATTTTGACACAAAAGGGTGAAGATATTATGGATCAGATGATCTGTAAGGTGCCTTCTAGGCCCAGGGATGTGCTGGATACAGTTCAAACCAGCTTGGGAGAGTCAAATGTTAAATTTTCAGTGTGAGCATTTATAGCTCAGAAATCAGCAAATGCTACATAGTAGGCCTTGATGTGTTCTTTTGTTGATTGCCTTAAGAAATGATGGAAACGATTTTAATAACACAGACTCTAGCTGGACACTGAAGAGTGTTCTTTAAATTGCTGGAGAAATGGAGGGAATACAAATGCATAGAAGTGGGAGCAGGCTGGATGAGATTAAGGAATAGCTAGTAGAACAAGACTGAATGGAATAAAGGGTGACAAAGGAATATGAATATAAGAGTAGAGAGATATGGTTTGAAAATTACGTCAGAGCTAGATTATGTTGAGTCCTGTCTGAGTCTTTGTGACTCCATTTGTGTTTTCTTTTCTTTTTTTTTTTTTGCATGGCAATGAGGGTTAGGTGACTTGCCCAAGGTCACACAGCTAGTAAGTGTCAAGTGTCTGAGGCCAGATTTGAACTCAGGTATTCCTGAATCCAGGGCTAGTGCTTTATCCGCTGTGCCACCTACCTGCCCCCAATTTATGGTTTTCATAGCAAAGACACTAGAGTGGTTTTTGCCATTTCATTTTCCAGCTCATTTTACAGATGAGGAACCGAGGCAAATAGGGTTAAGTGACTTGTCCAGGGTCTCACAGTTAGTATGTATCTGAGGTCAGATTTGAACTCAGGTCTTTTTGATCCCAGGCTCAGCACTCTATCTATTCTGCCACCTGGAAGGTCTTAAATTATAGGCAAAACAGATTTTTTTTTTTTAACAAAGAAGGAACCATGGAAAGTTTTCAAGCTAACACAGTCCAAATTCTTTTTTGCACTAGGAAGATTGCTTTGATAGGTTTATGAAGGACAAATTGGAAAGTGGGAGGTAGGAGGTGGCAATGAGAGCAGGACCTAGGATGGTATCAGTCCGAGTTGAAAGGAAAGAAATGATGTGAAAGATAATGGAAAGAGAGGATCAGGGGTTGGCCTTGACATCGATTGGACAGATGGGGGTGGGGAAGAAGGAAGAGTTAAATATGACCAACATTTCGAGCCAAGGTGACTGGGCTTTAATTCAATGAAATGTGTATTCTGTGAGACATTGCATTAGGCATTATGGACACAGACACAGAAATGAAACAACCTCTTTTCTCAAGGCTCTTCTTTTCTACTGGGGGTGGGGTTGAGGGGAAAAAAGACATGACTAAGGCTGCATGTTTTAATGTTATGTCATTTAGGTATTTACATACAAAATTATATATAGTGCTTATTTTCCATTTTGGCCAACAAATTAATGCAAGGACTATATGTTATGGTGAAAGTTTTATTTATTACAAATATACTTAAATCTAATTTTAATAGTAGGGTGGGGTGGAGGAGAAACTGTGCTGGATTGGGAGTCAGGAATCCTGGATAAAAATATTGACTATGGGGCAGCAAGGTGGCACAGTGGATAGAGTACCTGCCCTGGATTCAGGAGAACTTGAGTTCAAATCCGGCCTCAGACACTTGACACTTACTAGCTGTGTGACCCTGGGCAAATCACTTAACCCCAATTGCCTCACCAAAAAAAAATATTGACTATGTCACACATCACCTGTGTGACTGTAAATTACTCAGTCATACTTAGGCCTCATCTCCCTGCTCACCCATAAAATGAAGGGGTGAGATTCAAAGACTTCTAATCACTCAGTCAATCACTCAATAGACATTTATTAAGTATTTACTTTTAATATTTCTTCTTTTAACTATAGCATCTTTATGTACTAGTATATGGTCAATGTGAGAAATGATTATTAATAATTGATATCTTGGGGCAGCTAGGTGGCTCAGTGGATAGAGCACCAGCCCTGGAGTCAGGAGTACCTGAGTTCAAATCTGGTCTCAGACACTTAACACTTACTAGCTGTGTGACCCTGGGAAAGTCACTTAACCCCAACTGCCTCGCTTAAAAAAAAAATGATATCTTGAAGAGATTCAGAGCTTCCCTGCCCCCTTCTTCCAAAGCCCTGACCTATAGAGGTCCAGTTTCTCCTTCATAATAAGATTAGGGCAGCTAGGTGGCACAGTGTATAGAACCCTGGTCCTGAAGTTGTGAGGACCTGAGTTCAAATTTAACCTCTGTGTGACCCTGGGCAACTCATTTAACCCTGTTTGACTCAATTTCCTCATCTGGAAAATAAGCTGGAGAAGGAAATGGCAAACCACTCCAGTATCTTTGCCAAGAAAACCCCAAATGGGGTCATGAAGAGTCAGACTCGAATTATACTACTAAAATGAATCAGCAACAAGTATTTACTATGCATCTTCCTCTCAGCTAAATTCTGGGAATACAAACACAAAAGCGAGGTTATGTAAATCTTCAAGGTGCTCATTTTCTACTAGGGAGCTTCAGCATGTTAAGAGATTAGTAGATTACAGGATGAAGGAAGGGGAGATAGAGATTAGACATTTCATTGACATAGGGAATTCCTAGGTGCGTAAACTGCCTCTACTAATGAAGATCAATATTTTCTTTGCAACTCATATTCTTTTTTTTTCTGCAACAAACATTTATTTTATTTTTTCCAGTTACATGTAAGGGTAGTTTTCAACATTCATTTTCATAAGATTTAGAGTTCCAAATTGTTCTCCCTCCCTCCCTCCCTTTCCTCCCCCCTCCCTTTCCTCCCCCCTCCGCAATACAGCAACCAGGTTATATATGTACAATCCACAAGTGCTCTTTTTATCAGTTCTTTCTCGGGGGGGGGGGGGGTGGATAGTATGCTTCGTCATCAGTCCCTTGGGATTGTCTTGGATCATTGTATTGCTGAGAATAGTTAAGTCATTCACAATTGCTCATTGAACAATACTGCTGTCACTGTGCACAATATCCTCCCAGTTCTGCTCACTTCACTATACATCAGTTCATGAGTCTTTCCAGGTTTTTCTGGTGTCATCCTGTTTGGCATTTCCTATAGCACAATACCATTCCATTACACTCATATACCACAACTTCTTCAGTCATTCCTCAATTGATGGACATTCCCTTGATTCTCAATTCTTAGCTACCACAAAGGCAACTCATTATGATTATGATTATTATTATTGGTGAGGCAATTGGAGTTAAGTGACTTGCCCAGGGTCACACAGCTAGTATGTGTTGTGTCTGAGGTTGGATTTGAACTCAGGTCTTCCTGAATCCAGGGCCGGTGCTCTATCCACTGTGCCACCTAGGTGCCCCGGCAACTCATATTCTTGTTTATTTTATTTTATTTTATTTCATTTTATTTTTTTAGTGAGGCAATTGGGGTTAAGTGACTTGCCCAGGGTCACACAGCTAGTAAGTGTTAAGTGTCTGAGGCCGGATTTGAACTCAGGTACTCCTGACTCCAGGGCCGGTGGTCTAACCACTGCGCCACCTAGCTGCCCCGGCAACTCATATTCTTAAAAAACTGCCTAGAGCACAGAGAGGTCAAATAACTTGCCTAGGGTTGCACAGCCAGTATAGATCAGAGGGAGGATTTGAATCCAGGTCTTGCTGACTACACCACACTGCTTCTCGTATAGGATATATACCAAATGAACCCAGAGTGATTTGGGGAACATAGAGAAGGCACTAACATCTGGGAACATCAGGAAAGATCCCTTTTACCTTCTAATCTGTGATCACATATATTGTGTTTTACCTGAAGAAAGATGAAGATAAAGCTATTACTGAGAACTCTGCAGATAGAAATTTTGGCTTTCAAAGAGCCTCTGGAATTAGCAGCTCTCTTGCTCAAGGGATGAATTCTCTCAACATAACCAGTATAGAAGGAAAAGCACATCTGTTTTCTAGACATGTTCAGAGATTTTCAGAGGTACCCAGGAAACTCATGACTCCAGGCTAAATTTGAAGTTTGGCCCCTCCTTCCCCTCTTTTCACATCTCCTCTCAATTCCTACCTTCCCAGCAGCTCATTTCTCTTAAACAGCTTTCTGATTAGCCAAAGCTCCACTCACCCCTGCTCACCCCTTCCTGGAACCAAAATTCCTAGTCTTTAGTGAATTCACATGAAGTTATAAAAGACAATTGCCCTTCTCAGGTGACATCTACATTTTAAAGAAGTCTGTTAAACTAATATTCAAGTTCGGAAACCCTGACCTTGCACACTATTTCTGCTTTGCAAGGACTAGCCTCGGTAAATACTGAGAAGCTACATGGTTTAGGATTGTAGATTTCAAGTTGGCAGAGGTCATAATTGGCCAACTACTTCATTTTACAGATGAGGAAGCAGGTTCACCTCAGAGAGGTGTTTTCCTAGGTTCATGTGGGTGAGAATGACTAGAAATGGAATTTGAACCCAACAATTCCAAATGTGTTGTATACTTCTGGAGGGAGGCTCATTACTAATTGGGTACCTATGTAGAGATGAATTCTTTGGCCATGGTAATCTATGAAACAAAGAAAAATGAAAAGAATAGGCAGCAGCTTGCTGATCACAGGATCTCAGGTGGCCTTAGAAGAGACCTGGGAAGTCATAAAGTCCAGTCCCCATATTTTACAGATGAAGAAACTGAGGTTCCTAGAGATTAAGTGACTTGTCCAGAGTCATGTTACATAGATGGGATTCTTGATTCCAAATTCAGTGATCTCTCCCAAAATGCCCCTCAAAAGACTCAGTTGCATACACTAGGAATCAAACCTTGTTCAACTGCTTGGAAAGCAGCTATATTCACTACACCACCAATATCATGGGCTATTGTCAAGGATATACTTGGAAAATGTCACTGGTGTAGACAGTGTCAAAGGCTTCAAAGAAGAACTGAGATTGAGAAAAAGTCTAGTAACTTTGGAGAGATGTTTCAGTTGAGTGATGTGGTTGGAGGTCAGACTGCAAAGGATTGAGAAGTGGAGGAAAGGAAATGAGTATAAATGGCTTTTCCCAGGAGGTTTACTGAGAAGCAGAGGGAAGATATAGGATGATAGGTTAGCAGGAAAGGTAGGATTTAGGGAGAGTTTCATTTTTTTCAGGATAAAGGAGATAGGCATGTGTTTGTAGGCAGCAGGGAAGGAACTGATAGGTTCCATGAAGCTCCAATAGATTTCCATAATGATAGTAGTAGAGTTGCGGAGTTGGGGAGGATTGGGGAAGAAAGAGGATGCTAAGAATCACAACTTTTGGGGGCTGCTAGGTGGTGCAGTGAAGAAACCACCAGCCCTGGATTCAGGAGGGCCTGAGTTCAAATTCGGCCTCAGACACTTGACACTTACTAGCTGTGTGATCCTGGGCAAGTCACTTAACTTTCATTGCTCCAAAAAAAATTGCTAAAATTACAACTTTCAAGTCACTCATAAAAGGTAATTATGAGAGAGAGCATGGAATGGTCTAAAGTGATCCAGCTTTGGGGTCATGAATCAATCAACAAGAATTTATTAAATGTCTGCTGTGTGTAATGTTTCTGCTGGTGTTTCAGACTCTGAGATACAAATACAGAGTGGAGGCAGCTAGGTGGCACACTAGATAAAGCACTGGCCCAGGATTCAGGAGGACCTGAGTTCAAATCTTGTCTCAGATACTTGACATTTATGAGCTGTGTGACCCTGGGCAAGTCACTTAACCCTCATTGCCCTGCAAAAATTAAAAAAGGGGGGGGGCCTTTAACAAATACAGAGTGAAACAATTTCTAAGGGAGTTTACATTCTAATGAAGATGTGGTTCAAATATTGGCTATAAGACAAATCACTTAATGTCTCAGTATCCCAATCAATTTTCTTGGTCTATAAGTTGCAGATTAAGTGAGGATCTGCTTTGGGAGTGGAAGTTTGTTTACCAGTAGTTCTCTATATAGACAAGTGAAATCATAGGTCCAGAAACCACACCCTCTCCCCAAGTACTCTGTGAGATTTTTCTCTAACAACTGATTCATACACCACTAGGGAGAGGGGCAGCTAGGTGGTGCAGTGGATAAAGCACCAGCCCTGGATTCAGGAGGATCTGAGTTCAAATGTGACCTCAGACACTTGACACTGACTAGCTGTGTGGCCCTGGGCAAGTCACTCAACCCTCATTACCCCACAAAAAAACAAAAACATACAGTACTAGAGATCCTGAATCACATCTATAAATGAAACCAGAAAATATAAAGAAGTTTCTCCAAAACAGGAAGATAGTTCACAGAAAAGTGAATAAAGAAAATGATGGGAAGTGAAGCAAATGAGGACGTTTATTCCAATCATTGACATTTTTTAGAGTTTCTCTATGCAAAACATGGAGGATGCAAAAGCAAAAGTGAGAGGGTTTACCCTCAAAGCTTTTATATTCTAGTGGGGAGAAATACCATGTTTTCAGCTAAGTGAAGACAGATCATATACACAAACACTAACAACTGAGGGAATCTGGGCCGGGGGGGGGGGGAGGCACTTGAGCTGAGCCTTGAATCTAGCAAAGAGTTCCAATGGGGTAGAGAGGAAGAAGGAAATCATGCCAGGCATGTGAAGTTTCTATCCTTTGAGCATGATACAGAATAGATGCTTAACTAATGGTTGTTGATGGATCAAATCATCACAGGGAGGAAGCCAGAAGAGCAGAAGAAAAAAACCTTAGCCAGCAAACACTTCATGTCCCTGCCAAGCAGTGAATCATGGCAGCCAAGAGCAACACTGCTTTAGAACATAAACTTATTTCCAAAATATTATGGGGGAGGATGAGGGCAGATTACAATTTTCACAAAACCATGAAATACGTTGGACGGAAAAACAAATCTGCGAAAAATATGGTAAGAAATTCAGCTCATGGGATTATCTCAAGAGCATTTATAGATGAACCTAGAAAGACAGGAAATGGAACAAATCACACTATTTCCACAGCAACCAATTCTCATCATTGATGACAGGGGCATGCCCACATTTGAACTGGAAGTGGTTGCATTATTTGAATTTGTGCTGCAGGATTTCCATTGAACTAGAAATACTTCCCTTAATTATAATGTTGAAAAGTGAAAATTCAAATACCTGCAACCACTTTAGAGGGTTCGTTATTCAAACTTCTCTCAGTGACAATGATATTTAAGAAAATGAACTCAGGAAAAAGTTAGACCTGTCCATATAGGAAATCCTCTGCAATCACGTAGGCAATAAGGCATTGATTTTCTTAAAATGTTTATTTTAAACTGACATTTGTTTTTATAACAACTTTATTTCCATGAATATTTTTCTCCCTTCCTTACCCAAAGAAGCCTATAATGAAGAAGAAAAAAAGAAGAAAAACAATTCATCAAAGCTAACCAATACCCCAATTGAGTCTGAGAGTTTATATGATTTGCTGAACTCTTAATATTCCAGTTTTGCAATAGAAGAACACTGGATCTGTGATTTTATTGATATAGAGACCTCCTGAGTGAGGACACTCGCTCTAACACTTTCTCTGTACCTGAGAGCTTTGAAGAGTTGTTTAAAGCTCTCTGAGGTTAAATGCATTTCCTAGGCTCACACAGCAACTGAGATCTTTCTCTGTAAAGAAGAGAGGAAGGTATCTCTTCTTCAGGACCAATCTTATTCAATATAATAATACCCGGATTGTTTTTTTGTCACTGTTTTAATTGTCTCATCAAAGGATTGATTTTCAAGATAGCTCAAAGAATACATGATTCCAAAATAATGGAAAAGAGCATGACTAATAATAAGAGGAATCTTCTGGTGGAAAAAGAACCAGCCTAGACACCAAAAAGACCTAGGTTCAAATCTTGCCTCTTATAAGTACTGGCTATGAGACTGAACAAGTCACGGAACATCTCAATGCTTTAGGTGGCTCTCTAAAAATATATAAATTGCTGAGGAGGTACTGACAGAGAGAGGTGAAAGGTTTTTCCTCACCTGGGAGTATCTTAGACTAATGAAATCATAGGACGAATCTTTATTCTAAAAGATGCCCAAGAAGATAACAACTACTTTCTCATCTTTCTAAAATCTTTAAGAGAATGGTCTGTACATTTATCAAGCATGACTCGATGAAAAGGTGAGAAGCTAGTTGAGCTTACCAAGATCTTTCTCAATGGCATAGGGCATATTCCCAGGCATACAATTGATCCCTCGAGTTTAAGGCATCAACGACCCTACTGTGTGTATTTTGTTGGTTTTGATCTGATAGATCCAAATTCAGATCATTAAATGCCCTCCTCATTTCTTTCTTTCTTTCTTTCTTTCTTTCTTTCTTTCTTTCTTTCTTTCTTTCTTTCTTTCTTTCTTTCTTTCTTTCTTTCTTTCTTTCTTTCTTTCTTTCTTTCTTTCTTTCTTTCTTTCTTTCTTTTTTTTTTTTTTTTTTAGTGAGGCAATTGGGGTTAAGTGACTTGCCCAGGGTCACATAGCTAGTAAGTGTTAAGTGTCTGAGGCCGGATTTGAACTCAGGTACTCCTGACTCAAGGGCCGGTGCTCTATCCACTGTGCCACCTAGCTGCCCCTCCTCATTTCTTAAGGTGCAGCCGACCATATGTTAAGATCAGACAAGAGGCTTTGATAAATATGGCCAGAGAAATGATTCTTTTGCTGCGATCCTTTGACTTCTGTGACAGAATGTCTGCTGCTGATCATGCTGGTCAGAAACCTATTCTGTGAAGAAATCCAACTAGTTGAAGAAGATTGTCCACCTTAGCTCTGGCTTCTTGAATCTCCTGTCACCTTGGGTGAATCCCAGGTTTTGTGATTGGGAAAAACTGCTGTGCAGTACATCCAAACTCCTCTGAACAATCTATAAAAGCCTTTGCAAGCCTTCTAGCTTTCTAGGCTGATGGAGCATTACTTCCCTGCAGGCATTTCTATACACTAGACAAATGAATTTATTTGCTGTTCCATCTCCCACCTTCATTGCACATTCTCATCTTCATCCCTAAAATGCTTGCCTTCCTCAATTCACCTGCTGGAACTCCTAGTTCCATTCTAAGCTCAGGTCAAGTGTCAACTTATTCAAAAAGTCTTTTCAAGATGAGTTGTTAGCTCCCCCCGCCCATTTTGTATTTATTTTGCTTATACCTTACATTTACTTATCTATCTATCTGTCTGTCTGTCTGTCTGTCTATTTTTTGCAGGATAATGAGGGTTAAGTGACTTGCCCATGGTCACACAGCTAGTGTCAGGTGTCTGAGGCCGGATTTGAACTCATGTCCTCCTGAATCCAGGGCCAGTGCTTTATCCACTGCACCACCTAGCTGCCTCCTGTTTTTATTTTTATTTATTTATTTCATTTACTTATCTATCAACCTCATAAGCATGCATAGAGTGTGGAAAAGGTATGCTAATACACACCCAGCTGCCATTAACATTGTCTTTCCCATGAGGTGAATGGTAATGCCAGTTAGGTGGTACAGTGGATATCACTTGGTTCTTGGAGCCAGGTAGATTTCAATTTACATTCTGCCCCTGACACTTACTATTTCTGTGACCCAGGGTAAGCCATTTAACTACCTTAAGGCTAATTTTTCTTGTCTATAATGTAGGGATAATAAAAATTAATAATTACTCTTAAAATGACTATTTATTATCATAGAACTTACTTCATAGTGTTGACATGAAGATCAAATGAGATCAAATATAAAAACTTTTTGCAAACCTTAGAGAGCTCTAGAAATGCTAGTTATTATTATTATTATTATTATTATTATTATAAATGAGTTCACATAGGTAAAGGGCTTTGCCAACTTTAAAGTCCTATATAAATGCTAGCTATTATTGCAATGCATGTCTATGATAAACATATTTTTCCCTCTAATAGAATGTAAGTTCATAAAGGGCAGGCACTGTCCTACTTTTGTTTTTGTGTTTTCTTCTAAAAGTGAGTATATTGATTGAATATTTAATTGAAGCCTCTTTACATGACAGGTATCAATTCTCAAATGTTGTCTTCAGGTCTAGCAGCTCATTTACCCAGATTGGACAGTTCCCCCCATCCCCCCACTCATTATGAATAGCTTAATCACAGTGCAGGATGCAAGAACCTAGGGGGATCAATTAGCCAATGAAACAAGTATTTATTAAGTCCCTTCCATGTGTCAGGTACTATACTAGGTGCTGCGGATTCAAAGACAAAAATGAAACACTGGTTGTTCTCAAGGAGTTTCCAGTCTATCAAGGGATATAGGAGGGATCTAGCTTGAGAAAGGACAGCCTCCATGGCTTTGATGAAAGTATCAACTTCCATGGCAAAAATCTGGAGCTATCATGAACCATCATTTTACTGCTCTGGAAAGCTTTCTAAGGGTCAAGATTTCAGGGAAAGTCTTTGGGTTTGAGGAGATCCATGTGTTATGTGATTGAGGTAGAAGAATGCAGTTCAAAAAGGGGAGGGGTAGCAGAGAATGATCAGATGGTATTGGAGGACTCCTTGATGAAAGGAACAGGCAAGGTTTTGCTGATGGTTTTCTTCTATAGACAACTTCACAGTCTCACAGTTGATCAAGAGTATAGATCACATATAATCAATTCTGTTAACTTTTTGTCAAATTACAACAAAAACCAAATGGCCTGGTAAAGCAAACACAGCCTAGAAGGCTATACTCAAATACAATCTCTCCCAGGTACATGCCAGTGTCAGGAGTCTAGAATAAAAAAGAGCCACAAAGATCAATCCATTCAATGATACTTTGAATATCAACATTAAATGAGGCCTAAACCACATGCATGTTTGTTAAGAGGGTTCATAAGTGTCAATATCCTATGCAAAATTAAAATTGAAGAGGGAGTCCCTGTAGATGGTGGCTTTCTAGATGCTCTAGACATGGACAGCATTGCAATAATTAGAGGAAGTTGCAGAACACTTGAAAGCCTTTTTAATAAGATCCTTAAGTTACTTAGAAGCAGCCAGGTAGCACAGTGATTAGAGCACTATACTTATAGTCACGAATACCTGTGTTCAAATCCTGCCTCAGATGCTAACTGTATAAATGTGGCCAAGTCTCTTGACCTCTCACCTTTGAATTCCTTATCTGTGAAATGGGAATAATAATAATAATTTATATCTTATAGGGTTGTTGTGCAGATAAAATAATATATGTAAAACATTTTGCAAACCCTAAAGTATTACACATATGTTAGCTATTATCAATGTAATTATTATCAAACAAGATCTGCTTAACAATCTATACAATGACAACCAAGTGGATAAAAAATGTTTATTGGCCAGATCATTACATGCAGTTGGATTGGCAATCCATTGGTTTAATCCATTGGTACATATATCTTGTAAAGGCATTGCTGATGCATAAAGGACTGGACCCACAAAATGAATATGAGGAAGGGAGAGCTATAAATCGCATTTGGGAAATTATCTCATGTTTTCAATCATCTGAATTTCTTCTCTGCTGCCAAAGACTTAGTCTCATGTTGTTTCCATACCATTAAGCTATATTGCCATCAGATCACAGGATTTAAGTTGGGAGGACTACAAGGGGAGCTCTTTGGCTATTCAAGGGCCTCCCTTAAGCACCAGCTCTGGTCTCTTGAAATACTATCTTATGGTGACAGGGCAGAATCTCAAAATGAGCATGATATTAGAAATGCCACTCAAGTTGTCTCTAAAAAATCCTTCTTATCATAGACTAAAACCAGCTAAAAATAACTCCGATCCTTTGTCTCATAGGAATGGCTATCAAATATTTTCATAAAATACCAGATATCTGTGGAAGGGACATGGATGTATACTTCCCATGTTGTTTCTGCATAGGTTAGCACAGTAGAAAAGATACATAGCCATACTCACACTGGAGGCAACAATGCCTAAGAGAATCATGGGATTCTTAGTTTGATTTCTGAGGGTAATTCAGATTGCTCAAAGGTGCAAAGGTCAGTCACTATAATTAAAGTTACTAGCCTTCATTACTGACTCTGTCAGAATGCCCCTAGCTGTAAGCAGCATTCGACCTTGCTATATCTCAGTGTTGAGCCACAGGACTACACTCATCAGTGTCAATTGCTGGCCATGGTGCTGGCAGCCATTTTGGTAATAGGGCTACTAGAGTGGCCATCATTCAACAAATATTATTAAATAGTTAGTGAAGAACACTGTGCTAAGTGTTAAGTGACATACAATGTTTAGGAATAAATGTTTTTACTCTCATAGATCTAGAGTCCAGTGGACAAGGGAAGAGAGATTGAGCAACCAACAGAGATTGCTGCAAGATAGTATCATGTGATAAATACAGAACGGCAAAAAAGTAACTGCTACTTTACCAGTTTTGTGCTATGTAAGGTCTTAGGAGAAAAGGCATTATCAAGTGGGGAGATCAGGGAAATCTTCATGGACTAATTATAATTTGAATTAGTCTTTAAATGATGAATGGGAATTCACCAGATGACGAGAAGGATCATAGGATCAAAGATGCAGCACTGAAAGGGACCTCAGAACTCATCTAGTCCAAACATCCCATTTTATAGATGAAGAAACTAAGTGCCAGAGAGGTTGAGGAACTTGCCCAGTGTCACACAGGTAGGCAAGAAGATAGTTGGTGGATCTGACTATAGCAGCCCCTTTGGACCATAGATTTGGTGTTAGAAGAGATTCTAGAGATCATTTTTTAGATGAGGAAACTGAAGGCCATGGAATTAAAATGATTTACTAAAGAAAGAAACTGGTAGTGGAAGAGCCAGGATCTTAATCAAGGTCCTCTGACTCTAACCCAGTAGTCTTCCTATAATGTTATACTTCATACATATTATCCATATTTAATGCATAAATAACAGACTGAGGAAAGGCACAGGGACATAAGCAAGCATGATACATTTGAGAGTCAGAGAGTAGTCGAGTTTGATTGAAACATAGAGTTTATGGAAGGGAGTGATTTAGGAGAAGGCTGTAACAGTGGGGTGGCACCAGATGAAGGGATTTGAATGACAGACAGGGGGTCTTGGACTTTATGGAGTAAGCAGTCAGAGCTATTGAGAACTTTTGAGCATTTAAGTGACATGATGACCTGTAGAATTTATTAATCTGGCAGTGACATGAAATATGGATTGCCTGGGAAGGATGGAGACAGGAAGAACTGCTAGGAGGCTATTATGATATAATTGTTGGGTAGTAATGAAGATCTACATTATGGTGGTGGCATTGGGAATTGAGAGGAAAGGATGGGTATAGAGATATGCCTGAGGTAGAGTTAATAGGATTTGGTAGCAGATTAGATGTAAAAGGTGAGTGAGAGGGAAGTGAATGGTGTTGCCATAGATGAAAATACTGAAGTAAGAAAAGGGAAATTTAGAGGGACAAATGATGAGCTCATTTTGGAAATGCTGGGTTTGAGGTGACTATGGGACACATAGCCTGAGATGCCTTATAAGCCATAGAGGACACTGGGATGGAATTCAGAAGAAAGGTTAAAAGGTTAGGATATGTGTCTATACATGTATGTATATGCACACTATATATACATGCAAGTTTATACCATGTTTATATGTTAGTGTATTCAAATCTTGTCTTAGTCACTGGTTGTATGACCCAAGGCAAATTGCTTAGCCTCCCTGTGCCTCAGTTTCCACATCTAAAATGAGGGGGTTTGACTAAATGTCCTCCAAGTTTCCTTTTAGCTCTTAATATATGACCCAGTGATGCAGTTAGGGACCTCAATAACCATCTAGTCCAGTCTATACCTGACCAAGATTCCTATCTGAGACCTACTTGGCAAGAACTCATCCAGCTTCTTGCTTGAAGACCTCTAGTGATGGGGACTTCCCTTCCTTCAGCTTATTCTGCCCTTTTTATAACTCTTGCTGCAAAGATTTTTTTTAAATTTGAGCCTAATTTTGCCTCTCTTCCACTGTGAATGACCTTAGCAAAGAAAAAAAGAGCAAAAGGGACAGGAAAAAAAGAGAACAGGAATTTAGAGCTGGAAGGGACCTTAAATGTTCATGTTGTCCCTACATGTTGGTTTCTGTGCAGTGGATTAACTGTTAGAGCTGAGATATTTCTAGCAGTTGTAGGATCCATTGGAAAATTCACCCTCAATTTAACTATGTAATTCATGATGTGAAAATCATCCAAGAAATAATTAGGACAAATTCTGTAGAATGAGGAGAGCTAATTGGGTAATTTAGTGGGTTAAGGGATAGAATCCTAGGGTTGGGACTCTGGAGAATATCCAACCCTTGGGATTTTGGGTTCTTGCTTTTCCTGCTCTACCAGAGAAGCCTTGGGCAGGTACTGCTCTGTGCATGCTAGGGGAAGCAAGGTAGCCCTGGGATTATTATTGCTCTGCCTTAATGGGAAGAGTTGTCAGCAGGAGAGTTACTGGTTGGCAGTAAGAGAAGGGAAGGAAGAAGAAACCCTGGGGAAGAGAAGAAAGAGGGCAAGAGGGTTGGGGATTTTCTCTGTGGGAGAGAGAGAAAGAGGAAGTGACCAGGTTATAATGCCTTGGAAGTCAGTCAATTTCTGAACCCAGCTGATTCACTCATCATCTCATCCTATTCTGGGTTAAAAATTATTTGTCCTTTCAATTTCTTCTAAGAGTTCTGCCCTGGGGTAAAGCACCAGTAGCCCGGATCAATTTATCCCCTGATCTAAGCTGATTTGGCTTTTTCCTTTAAACAATATGAAACAAGTCATCTACCTTTGGGTCCACAGTATTATGCTGGAAAAGTTTTCTGAATGTTTTTCTTTGAGGGAAGAAAAATCTGATTGTTTCATTACAGTTTAGGGAAGGAATCATGTTACCTTTTGCAAAGGTGAGACTCAAAAATGACTCAAAGGCCATTTGCCCATGGCCCTGATTAGGCTTCCTTTCTTCCTTATGACTGACTTCCAATACTCCTCGCATGTTTCAAGGCCAATGCCTTTCCAGCTGCTTATTTGGATACATTTGTTTTGTTTTGTTCCCCATTTCCTTTTGAGTATTTTCATTAGAAACCTACTTAGTATCATGTCCTCTTATGCAAGCTGCAGGGCTAGCTCTGCTATAATTTTAGGTAACTAGGTGGTAAAGAGGGTAGCTGGGTGACACAGTAGATAAAGCATCGTGCCTGGGGTCAGGAGGACCCAAGTCCAAATCTGTCCTCAGACACTTACTATCTGTGTGACCCTGGGCAAGTCCCTTAACCCTCTTTGCCTCAATTTCCTTATCTGTAAGATGAGCTGGAGAAGGAAATGACAAACCAATATATTTGTCAAGAAAACCCCAAAGGGGGTCACAGAGAGTCAGAAATGACTGAAATGACTCAACAACAGGTGGTTGAAATGGGTAGACCACTCAACCTGGATTCAGGAAGATCATAGTTCAAATCTTACCTCAGACACTTATTACCGGTGTGACCTAGTCAGGTCACTTAACATCTGTCTGTCTGAGGACTTTTATCTTCTTCAGTGCCTAGTTTCTTCATGCTTTCTGTGTACCCTCTCAAAAGAAATCTGATCTGAAAGAGGTAATGTGACATAGAAGATGGAGCTCAGGACCTGGATTCAAATCCTTTCTCTAACAAATGGAGATAATAGCACCTGCCTTGGAGGGTTCTTGTGAGGGTAAAATGAGATAATATTTTAAAGCACTTAGCAAGCCTTAAAGAATTATATAAGTGGGGGCAGCTAGGTGGTGCAGTGCACCAGCCCTGGAGACAGGAGGACCTGAGTTCAAATATGGCCTCAGACACTTAACACCTACCAGCTGTGTGACCCTGGGCAAGTCACTTAACCCCAATTGCCTCACGCCCCGCCCCCCCAAAAGAATTATATAATTGTGAGGTATTAATACAGTTGGCCAAAGGTCTCACTCCCTCATCTCTCCCCTACTGCCTGGTTGATATACCAAATCCCCCTGGTACTACTTTGTTCCTTTGGTTTAGAACTTTGTTCCTTAATTCTACTTCCTTTATTTGGCTCAAACTGTTGATCCTTTTTAAAATACAAATAACCTGGGGGTAGAGTGTTCAAAAAACACTTTAAACATTATTAGTCCTTTATGCCTTAGTTCTTAATCTTTCACAAGATCATAGCTTCAGAACTCTAAGGGGCCTTAGAGGCACTCCATACCTTCATTTTACAGATGAGGAAATTGAGGCCCAGAGAGGTTAAGGGACTTACTCAGGGTCACACAGCAAAAAGTATCTAAGGTAGGATTTAAATTCAGGTCCTGAACTCCATCTTCTATGTCATATTGCCTCTTTGAGAACAGATTTTGGTTTTTGGTGGGGGTGGGGAGGGGGTATAGAGAAAGGATGTAACTAGGCCCTGGAGAAGAAAAAATGAGGATTCACTGAGGAGAGAGAGGATGAAGAGGAGAGAGAGGGTACATAAAGGGGCCATGGTGCCAAAAACACATTGTCAACCCCAACCCCTCTTGGATGACAAAAGCAAAGCAAAACCCCTCTGGCATTGCAATAGGTGCTTGACAAATGGTTCTTGAATTGATGCTACCCAGACTCTTTGGCTCTAAATATGAGAATCATCTTTAACTCCTCCCTTTTCAATCAATAAGCAACTACTGTGTACACCAGGCACCATGCTAAGCCTTAGAAATTAAAATACAAAACCCAAGGTTATCCCTGCCTTCAAGGAGCTCACAATCTACTGGATGTGAAACTTCATCATTTCAAATGCAGAGGGTCCTACTCAACCATGAGAACAATGGCAGAACCCAGTGTTAAGATCAGCCCCTAGGGGCAGCTAGGTGGCGCAGTGGATAAAGCACCAGTCCTGGATTCAGGAGGACCTGAGTTCAAATGTGACCTCAGACCCTTGACACTTACTAGCTGTGTGACCCTGGGCAAGTCACTTAACCCCAATTGCTTAAAAAAAAAAAAGATCAGCCATTAGATGGTGCCATGGTGTATAGAGTGCTGGGCCTGTAATCAGGTTGAGTTCGAATCTATCCTCAGTGACTAGCTTTGTGACCTTGAGCAAGTCACCTAACCCGGTTTCCTCATCGGTAAAATGAGCTGGAGAAGGAAATGGCAAACCACTCCAGGATCTTTGCCAAGACATGACAAGACCGGGCTGAAAACAAATGAACAATAACAAATGCTAAGACAAGTGCTTGGGGGTGGAAGACTCTAAGAGGCACCAGAAAACTGCTGGGGGGTGGGGTTGCGGTTATAAAATGTTGACAAGGGAGACAGGCACTTCTCAACTGCAGGTGCTAGTTTGGGAGCAAGAAATCTAAGTCAATGGTCCCAATTCCTGTTGGATGACAAAGGTAAAGAAAAAAAATCAACTCAGTGCTGCATCTGGAAGAAAAGGAATCCTCTTTTGTAGATTTTCTTTGGCCTCGCTTTTCCTCTCATGTTATGTAGTTTGCATTTACATATTCTTTTCCCTAATAGATCTTAAATAAGCTCAAGGGAGGGACTGTTTCATTTATGTCTTTGGATCACAGCACCCAGTGTCTGGCACATAGTAGGTGCTTAATGAATGCTGGTGGATTTATTATTAGATAGTAGATTTACCAAACAAAGAACTGTAGAGCTGAGATTCTGCTAGAATTTTAGGTGTATGCCTGCATGTTTTTCAGAGGCAAACTGCTGCTCTCACTGTTTCTTCGTATATCCACAAGGGCATATGGGTACACCTTCTGCTCTCAAAAAGGTCATGCCCACAGGGCCTTAGTGGAAGAATGGGGAAGGAGGAGATGAAGAGATAGAGAGGGCAAGCCTTATCTAAATCATACTATGTCAGAACTGGAAGGGACCTTGAAGATGATCTAATGCAACCTTCTCAATCTAAACAGGGGAGGAGACCACATTGGAAATTTAAATTTATTCATTCAGCAGGCATTTATTAAGCACCTAGTATGTGCCACACACTATGCTAGATGCTGGGAATTTAAAAAATCCCAGTATGCCTTCAAGAAACTTACATTCTGATTGGGAAAAACTAGATAGATAGATAGATAGATGATAGATAGGTAGATAGATAGAAATATAGATGAATAGATAGATATATAGATTATAGATAGATGACAGATAGGTGATAGATATAGATGATAGATGATAGATATAAAGATGGACAGATAGACAACCAGAGATAGATAGACAGATATCTTTCCATATGTATATAGATTTATATCTACTTAAATATTTATAGAGATGTCTTTATCAATATATGCGTATATATTTATATATACACACATGTATACACATATACATACATATATATATATACATATATATATACACACACACACACATAACTATATCTACAAAAAGTATGCAAAGAAATTTCTAGGGGTAGGAGAAAAGAGCCAGAACTATGGGTGAGGCTTGTGGAGGTATCAAAATTCTATGAGATAGAGGAAAGAAGGGGGTATATTCTGGTCATGGAGGCAGGAGATTAAATACTATGTAGGGAGAGCAGCATACAGGTTTGTTTGTCTGGACCATAGAGTGTCTGAAGGACAGTAATGTTCAGTAAGCTTCAAAAGGTAGAATACAATCTGATTTCTTTTTTTGGGGTGAGACAATTGGGGTTAAGTGACTTGTCCAGGGTCACACAGTTAGTGAGTGTCAAGTGTCTGAGGCTGGATTTGAACTCAGGTCCTCCTGATTCCAGGGCTGGTGCTCTATCCACTGTGCCACCTAGCTGCCCATACCATCTGATTTTAAAGGACATTAAAGGCCAACCCAAGGAATTGATATTTAAAACTTAGGGCCAATAGGGAGTCAGTGAGGGTCTTTAAGTAAGAAGAATAATGTGTTCACACTTTAGCTTTAGAAAGCTTATTTTGGCTGGCATTTGGTTGTTGTTGTCTGTCCTTCCTTCTCGAAGCAGATCATGATATCTGGGAGATGATGTCATGACTTGGAATGAATTGAATTTAAGTGAGGAAGGACTATGGAAAGTCATCAATAGAGCACTGGGCCTGGAGTCAGAAGGACCTATGTTCAGATTCAGCCTCAGATACTTCCTATCTGTGTGACCCTGGGCAAGTCACTTCACTCAGTTTGCCTCAGTTTCCTCATCTGTAAGATGAGCTGGAGAAGGAAATGGAAAACCACTCCAGTGTCTTTGCCAAAAACAAACACTCTAAATGGGGTCACAAAGAGCCAAGGATTCAGACGTGTGGTAGATGAATTGGAGAGGGAAGAGAATGAAGACAAGGAAAGCAAATAGGAGACCATGGTTCTCCTGATACTTCCTCAACCAAAGGTGAGGGGTTCCTCTCCTGGCATAAATCCCAACCATCTGCTTTTCTGATGATAACTGCAGTGATGGCCACAATTCTAGGAATGCCCTCCATCGCTGGAGCTGGGGTATGAAGTTCTAGTATGAGTTTTTGTAGCACTAAGGAAATATTCATGGGTTTTAATTTTTAGGTCTCCTGTCCTCCAAAGTGCTTTTAAAAGCTCTTTAGCAGAGCAAAATCTCAGGGCACACCAGGTAA
This sequence comes from Dromiciops gliroides, assembly GCF_019393635.1. Taxonomy (NCBI): domain Eukaryota; kingdom Metazoa; phylum Chordata; class Mammalia; order Microbiotheria; family Microbiotheriidae; genus Dromiciops; species Dromiciops gliroides. Next base: position 269,165,049 of record NC_057865.1, on the reverse strand, counting down.
AACAGAAGCCTCACTGAATCTGAAATAGTAGTTCGCTGGTACTGGGACTATCAAAGAGGGCTACTGATGACCTGACATCTCCTTGGAAACCAAATGCTGAATCTTCCTAAAGGAAAAAAAAAATTGTCCAATCTTAACCTTCTGATATTATACTCCTTCTCATGATCACTTTTGATCTTCTGGGAAAAATGAATTGGTACATTGCAAAATAGCCAAAAATATAGAGTTAAAGGACTTGGGTTCAAATATTTATTTGACCTGTGTGACCTTGAGGAAGTCTTCTTGGAACTCAGCTTCCTTATCTATGGGTTGGCCTGGATGACCTCTAGGGTCCAATTCTAGCAGTTTCATAAATTATCCCAACTCATCCTGGGGGCATTTCTCCTCAGGAAAGGCAGAACATCTGATGAAAATTTTGCTCTTTCATTTGACATTACCAGTCTGGCCACAACACTTGAGAAGTAGCCAGGGTGTCTCTCAGTCCTCCTAACTTCCCTGTAGTTATTTTCCGGAATGATCTGAGTCAACTCCTATTGTGGGAACTCCCTTCAGTGATACAGAGTATGATCAGTCTATGACTGGGTAGATTATAAAGCCATGAGATTTAGAGGTAGAAGTGAATTTCAAGGACATCTTCTCCGTCATTTTACATATGAGGGTCCTGGAGAGGTTCAGAGACTTGCTAGGGGTCACATAGTAAGTGGCAAAACCACAATTCAAATGCAGGTCCTGACTCCAAACCCAGCACCTTTCCCCCTGTGCCATATGATGTTCTAAGGAATTGCTTGAGGAGTATGGTTAAGTGATTGCCCAAGATTATACAGAAAGTACATGTTAGAGGCCATTTTAAAACCCAGGACTTCTTGATTTTAAACCACGTATTACATCTATCATATCTAGTAGTCTCAAATTTAATATTCTCCTAAACTGTACATTGCTGCTTACCTCTGCATCAGAGGATCCCTCTCTTCCTTCAATCAGGAGTTCAAGTACCATGGTCTTGCATGAAGTCTTTCCCAATGTCTACCATCTGCTGGTGCCAAACTTCCAAACTACCTTGTATTTATTATCCTTATATATTTGATATAGACTTATATACAGTATGTACATGTTGTATTCCCTATTGCATATCTTTTGTGAAAAGGATAAGAACCACCTAGTGAAGTACCAGGTAGGTGCTTAATAGGTGTCTATACTTGGAATCTCTTTTACTTACTTACTTACTTACTTACTTACTTACTTACTTACTTACTTACTTACTTACTTACTTACTTACTTACTTACTTACTTACTTACTTACTTACGTTTTTACTTAGAGGCAGGATCTCCCTATCTCACCCAGGCTGGGAATGCAATGGCCAATCATTAGTCTGACCCTGATGTCAATTGGCACAAAAGCATTGATCTACTCAGTTTCTGGCACCCCTCCTTAGGGAGCCTGGTGGCATCATGCTCTCAGGGGCTTATCATATGGGGGCCAGACTTAGTGTAGATATTTGTTAGCTTTAGCTTGACTGCAGCTCAGAACTCCAGGACTCAAGCAATGGAGACTAGCTTCAGCTTTCCCAGCTGCAGGGATTATGGGCATGTACCCTCATGCTCGTCTTCAGAATCTCTTTGAGAAATACAGATTTCTAGCCCTTCACACGCAGAAAACCAATTAGATGAAGAAGAGCGCATTGCCCAGGTGATACTATGCCATGGGATGGGCAGCCCATTAGTTAGACCTGAGGTATTAAATGCATTACTCTTTGGCTACAACCCTGCAAGTTCTACCTAAACCAAGTATGTACCCCAAATAGATTAAAATGTAATTGGAAGGGCAGCTAGGTGGCGCAGTCGATAGAGCACTGGCCCTGAATTCAGGAGGACCTGAGTTCAAATCCGGCTTCAGACACTTAACACTAGCTGTGTGACAATGAGCAAGTCACCTAACCCCAATTGCCTCACACACACACACACACACACACACACACACACACACACACACACAAAACCCAACACAAACCCCCCCAAAAATGTAATTGGAAAATACTGAGCATAATAAATACAATAGAACATTGATAATGTTAAATATGTAGTTTTCTAAGTCAATATGCTACCTGCAAGGGTACTTATATGTCCATTAGGAGCCCCATTTCTATTTGAGTTTGATGCCAATGAGTTAGAACATCAGTGAATATATACCTGGAAGGCATTACAGATCGACAATGACCCTTAATAAATGCTTATTAACCAACCAACAAGGAACTGGATTCAGATTTGAAGAGAAGGAAAGGAGGCTAGATTGAATTTGGGAAACCAAACAATACATTTAATTATTCCAAACTATTCCCAATAAGAACCAAATATAAAAATGTTCAGTGCCAATGCTTTCCTGGTAATAATATGATAGTTGCAAATTAAGAATTGGAGCATGACAAAATGTTTCAAGATTATATGGGGCAATGGTGGGGCATGCAGTAGTTGTATATTGTATATTGTTGTTATTCAGTCATTTCAGCCACGTCCAACTCCTCATAACCTCATTTGGGGATTTCTTGGCAGAGGTACTGGAGTGCCTTGCCATTTCCTTCTCCATCTCATTTTACAGATGAGGAAACTGAGGCAAACAGGATTAAGTGACTTGCTCAGGGTCACACAGCTAGTAAGTGTCTAAGGATTGATTTGAATGCAGGAAGAGAAGTCTTCAAGGCTCAGTGCTCTATTCACTATATCATCTGGCCCACCCTATCGCATATTACTAATGATTAATTACACATACCCTCAAATAGCTTAGAGAGAAATTGTATAATGAAGTAAAGGAGTCATCGAGGTAGAATGAAGAGTCACAGATGAGCAGCCTGAGTGTTATAATGGTATTATCTATATCTAAGATATCTATACCTGACGTAGGCAGAAGTGTCAAACTCACAAAGACCTGCAAATAGATTACAGTGTAACTGCAAAATGTTTAACAAAATAAATAAAAATTAAATACAATGTAGATGATGTTACTTTGTGCTTTTCTAAGTTAACAAGCTGCTGCAGGGACTCATTTCTATTTGAGTTTGATGCCATTGAGTCCTAGCTAGTACCATGGGAGGATCTGTGGACAAGAACTGTGCAGAATGAGAAGACATAGGAGGGTTGTGATCAGCATTGGGGGAGGAAGTTGCCATATGGATGGAATAATTGCAGGTACTTACTGTGTCCAATACTTTAGGTTTACAAAGTGTTTTATGTGTAAGATGAGGAGGTTGGCCCAAATGACCTGGGAAGTTATTTCTAATTCTAAGTCTATGGTCCTACATCAGCAAGTTCAATGCTCTAACTTTCCATGAGACAACACCAGCCCTCCAAGCACAGAGATGTCAAAGTATCCTTTGAGGTCTTTGTTTATTTTGGTTTCTTAAATCAACAAATGCTGCCCCTCGGGGTGTGGTATTTAAGCCAGAGTAGTTAAAATTGAATCAGTAGGGGCAGCTCGGATAGAGCACCGGCCCTGGATTCAGGAGTACCTGAGTTCAAATTTGGCCTCAGACACTTGACACTTACTAGCTGTGTGACCCTGAGCAAGTCACTTAACCCTAATTGCCTCACCAAAAAAAAAAAAAAAAAAGAATCTGTGACAGCATCTGACTTCCTTGGCCTGCCTGAAATAGGGTCAATACATCTGAATACAGTAGAGAGGCATCTAGGAGACAAATCCGCATCTACAAGTAAGGATAATGAGTTAGCTCCCAACGTAACCCTCTGTCACTTATAATTAGCGACCTGTTTCCCCCTTCATGGAGACGGAGACTTATGAAACTGTATCATAATTTTTTACAGCCTTTTCCCCACCTTTGGCAACTAGATGACTCAGTGGCTAGAGCACCAGGCCTGGAGTCAGGAGGAGAGAGTCCAAATTCTATCCCAGATATTTCCTACCTGTGTGACCCTGGGCAAGTCACTTAACTTCAGTCTGTTTCATTTTCCTCTATTGTAAAGTGGGGCTAATAATAGCACTTACCTCTCGGTACTGTTGTGAAGATCAAATGAGATAATAGTTTAGTGCAGGAATGATTCCTTCCTTCCTTTACTTCAATGCAATTGAAAATTTAAAACTCCACACAATTTTTTTTAAAGAAGCAAAACAATAGTCGACAGTTTATATAACAGGAAAAATAAATATGTACACACCTGGACTGGTAAGCTTCTTCTCCCTAAAATGAAAAGAAATTCTAGTTTTAATCCATTTTAGTCATCAAGAATATAAAGTAGGTATTTTGAAAGAAAAACCACATTCCCTTCAACCAGAATTATTGAATCTAGATTTTGGTTAATTACAGTTGGGATTTTAAAGAGTTCTTTTTTTGAGCCTGTTTCTAAAGCACGGATCTGATGACATTACTCCTCTGCTCAATAAGCTTCAGTGCTTCCCAGTTGTTGCCAAGGATGAAATTAATACAACCATATCTGTTTGGCATTAAAAGCCTTCCCAGGGGGCAGCTAGGTGGTACAGTAGATAAAGCACCGACCCTGGATTCAGGAGAACCCGAGTTCAAATCTGGCCTCAGACAATTGACATTTACTAGCTGTGTGACCCTGGGCAAGTCACTTAACCCTCACTGCCCCACAAAATAAATAGATAGATAAATAAATACCTTCCCAATATGGTTCTAGACTATCCTGATTGTCTTATTTCATATTACTTTTCTCTTCTACTTTGTATGCCAACCAAACTGGCCTGGCCCATGTATGTCATTCCATTTCTGACTTGCAACCAACCAATCAACAAACATTGCTTTAGTATTTGCGGTGTGCTAGGCACTACGCATACATACAAAGAAAAAGAAAAAACCCAACCATTTCCTGCCCTCAAGGATCATAGATTCAGAGTTACAAGAAGCCTCAGGGACCATCTAGTTCAACCACCTCATTTGATAGAGGCGGAAACCAAAGGCCACTGGGGTTAAGTGACCTGCCTCAAGTGTACAAACAGTCCTAAGCACCAGAGGCAGCATTTGAACCCAGGTTCTCTGATGCTAAAGCCAGTGTTCTTTCCATTACAACACACCACCTCCCTTAGGATGTGTTCTCTCCTTACCTCTACTTTACAGAATCCCCATCTCTCTTCCCAAGACTCAGCTCAGCTATTATCTCTGAAACAAGGCCTGTTCTGATCCGACCGCTAGTATCTGACCCCAGAAATTCCTTTGCATAAATTTGGAATTTCCGTATCTGTGTACCTGTTGTATTCCTCCACTCTCCCTCTAAGTAGAATAGAGGCTACTTGAATGCAGGGGTCGGGGTCGGGGTCGGGGGAGGCCTTTATTCCTGATGTCTAGTACAGTTACCAGTACATGATGGGTGTTTTTTAAAAAAAAATTTCTAAATACATGCTTGTCACTTATTGCTCCCCAGCTCTACCAAGCTACAAATGGGTATCCCAAATCCAGTATGAATTTCCGCGTTTGCTTTGTTGTTGTTATTCAGTCATTTTCAGTAGCGTTCGACTCTTTGTGATCCCATTTGGGAGTGGTTTGCCATTTCCTTCTCCAGCCCGTTTTGCTTTGTTTTGTTTTGTTTTGCAGGGCAATGAGGGTTAAGTGACTTGCCCAGGGTCACACAGCTAGTATCAAATGTCTGAGGCTGTATTTGAACTGAGGTCCTCCTGAATCCAAAGCCAGTGCTTTATCCACTGCGCCACCTAGCTGCCCTCCAGCTCATTTTACAGATGAGGAAACTAAGGCAAACAGGGTGAAGTGACTTGCCCAGGATCATACCACTAATAAGTGTCTGACGCCAGGTTTGAAATCAGAAAGAGGAGTCTCTCTGATTCCAGGCCCAGCATCACCAAGTTGCCTACTTCAGCAAAACACTACTGACTTTAGGCAAGGCTAGTGCAACCTCTGTGTTGCTGGGCAGCTCAGGCCAGTCATGGATTCGTGGGAAGCATCACAAATGGAAGTAGTAATTAGAAGCACAATTGTAGACCTAGTGGAACCTCTTCCCTCTGGGGTGTGTGTCTGCCTTCTTTGACATTGTTATTGTAACCACCTCTCCCTTCCCTTTCAAAAAAGCGGACTGGTCCTCCTGTATCCTCCTAAAAACACATGTGCTTGAACCATCTTTGCCTCCCAGAAGAATGAGATCATGGTATCACAGACTTCGGGCTGGAAGGGACCTGAGAGACCATTTAGGTGAACCTGCTCACCTTACAGGTGAAGAAACAGAGCTCGTTTTCTTATAGAAAATAACTAATGTGGTGATGTTTGTCATAATTGTACATGTCTGATCCACATCTGATTGCTTCCTGCCTCAGGGAGGAGCAGGGGAGGGACGGAAAGAGCGATAAACTTTGGAACTCAAAGCTATACATAAAAATGTTTATTATTTATTATTTATTTAATTTTTTTTTTTTGGTGAGGCAATTGGGGTTAAGTGACTTGCCCAGGGTCACACAGCTAGTAAGTGTTAAGTGTCTGAGGCCGGATTTGAACTCAGGTATTCCTGACTCCAGGGCCGGTGCTCTATCCACTGTGCCACCTAGCTGCCCCCCAAAATGTTTATTATTAAAAAAACAAGAAATGGAGTTCTGAAAAATGAAAGAATTGGCTCAATGTTATACTGATAGTAACAGGGAGAGGATTTGAACCCAGGTCCTCTGAGTGCAAATGTAGTATATGCTTTGTGCTACATCAGAGCACAGTGCCTGGTACATACATGTTTATTGACTATTGACTATACTTCCCACTGGAGAGTGACATAGTCAGGGTCTGCCCAGGGGCAGTGAATGAAGGCCCAGGCTTTAGAGATGATCTTTAAATTTGAGCAGTTTCCAAGGACAAGGCAAAATAGCTTCTGTCTGAGTCATCTTACCTGATTCTGTTGGTCATGGGTCATAAATCCAAACGGAGGCTGATGTTCTTTTCCAGAAAGAGAAGTACAGTTGGAGTGGGCCATATTATTTGTCTGTAGCCCAAGGAAAGCATCATTGTCCATGAGGCTGTTCGTTGGACATGGCCAACTGCTTTTGGAGTTGGTAAAATTGAATGATGCCATTGTTGTTTGCAAGTGGGGAGCTGCTTTGGAACTGAGGCTCAAGGATGACAGAGACTGAGAGTAAGCCGTGGGGCTTCTGGGAAGATTTTCATAAAGTGAGCTCAGAGAACCTGTCCGCCGTTTCCAATTTCTCCAGGTAGATGCTTCCAAAGAGTCCTGGGGCAGCAGAGAGGTGCTGCTTCTGAGCCTCCGCAAGGTGGGAGAGGTGGAAATCCGGCCAAGGGCTTGCCTATCAAATCGGAAGAGGCTACCCTTCCCATTGCCATACTCTGCTGAGGGACTCTTGGGAGACTGGGTAGGACGACCCCCATGACTTCTCCTCCGAATGGATGTATTGGAAATCTCTTCATCCTGTCGGGAGGTAAGGCCCTCATTTTCAGAGAAAGCTGACCCACTGCTCTCCGAATCGCTGTTCTCCAAAGAGCTCCCACTGTGATCTATTTTCTTATTTTTCACGTTCAAGTAAGCTCCTTCATTTGGTTCCAGAACATAGTCAGGAGAATGTTGTTGCATTTTTTTTTTTAAATATGATGGACCAAGTGCTTGGAATCTGTTGTCAGTAATGGAGAGTCAGATTAGGAGGGATGGGGGAAGACCTGGAATGTCTGCTTCACCATCAGTGCTAGATGGAAAGATAAATAGCATGATTACCATCTAGATAACCCCACCACCATCACCACCATAATTAACATTTGGGATCCCACCATTTTGATCTAAATGCTCTGGTTATTAAAGTTTGTTTACTGCCTGCATAACATGCCTTCCTGTTTCTAAGAAGAAAGCTTTCCAAAAAAAAATTTATAAATATACTTAGGAGGCTTCTTGGAACCCACATTGTTGATGATTCCACTGTAACTGAATAAAGATGTATTTAATTTCCCCTAGCTTCTGATGTTGTGTTTTTTTTTTTTTTAAGATGCAGTACACCCTTCCCCTTCTAGTTCATCTCAGGGATACATAAACAGAGGAAACCAGCAAGCTTTCCTTGGGGTTTAAGTTATAGAAGGCTTAGGAGATTATGATGAAAAGCATTTTTCAAAACACAAATGAGATCTTATCAATCCTGAAGATTTAGTAAAATAGTTTGACTAGACCCTCCCCCAACTTCTCTCCACCAGATTTTCTTTATCTCTCTTTAATTAGAGATCTGTTTCCAATCACTATTAGTTCCTAAGTCATTCTTATCCCCATTCCCCTGTTAACTAATCTAGGAAGAGGCCTATATCTCCCTTCACAAAGAGGGCAATTTTGAAATGGCTTTACCATTTCTGTTGTATGCCATGTTAAAAAAGAATAATGCAGGGGTAGCTAGGTGGTGCAGTGGATAGAGCACCGGCTCTGGAGTCAGGAGGACCTGAGTTCAAACCTGGATTCAGACACTTGACACTTATTAGCTGTGTGACCCTGGGCAAGTAAACTTAACCCTCATTGACCCACAAAAACAAAGGAAAAAAAAGAAAAAAAGAATAATGCATAGAAAAAAATGTAATGATTCCTTTTTCAAGATAAGGTACTTAAATTTTTGAATATATAATTGGTAGTATCTCTTTTGCCAGCTCAAAAGCCTCCCCCTTCTAATTCATAGTTTGTAGATATAACTCAGGTAGAAGAAAATGACAGATAAAGTACTATTGCAGCAATTTTCACAGGGAGTATAGTTCACTGGATTCTTCTTGTTTTGAAAATGTGAAGTTCCTAATGGCTAAGTTTGCATTTTAGGTTCTGAGTTGAGAACTGACTGACTTTCAAAGAATGTCAGATCTAGTATTATAGATGTTATTATATATTATGTGTATTATATAATATGCAAAACACATATACTTGTTACATATTAATCTAACATGTATGTAGTATTATATAGCATATGTATACCTAACATGTCTATGGAAATAAACATGTGCTTCTATAAACATACAAATACACATATACCTACATGCTTTGCCTGGTTTCAACTTCATATATCCCTGGTATATATTGTTGTTCAGTTGTGTCCACCTCTTTGTGACCCCATTTGGAATTTTCTTGGCAAAGGCACTGAAGTGGTTTGCCATTTCCTTCTCCAGTCCATTTTTACAAATGAAGAAACTGAGGTAAACAGGGTTAAGTGACAAAGCCAAGGAGGTCACACACCTTGTGTCTGATGCCAGATTTGAACTCATAAAGATGAGTCTTGGGGGCAGCTAGGTGGTGCAGTGGATAAAGCACTGGCCCTGGATTCAGGAGTACCTGAGTTCAAATCTGGCCTCAGACACTTGACACTTACTAGCTGTGTGACCCTGGGCAAGTCACTTAACCCTCATTGCCCAGCCAAAAAATTAAAAAAAAAAAGAAAAGAAAAATAAAGATGAATCTTCCTGACTCCAGGCCAGGAGCTCTATGCACTATGGTGCCACCTGGCTTCCATTTATAGGTGTGTATACACACACACACACACACACACACACACACACACACACCCCTATATAGGTATATATTCACATATACACATACCCCTATATAGGTATATATACACATATACACATATATACTATGTATGTGTAAATATAAATAAAAATACATATACATATATATACACATACATACTACACACACATGCACACACATATACACAGAGCTTTTAGTGGGGTGGGAACTGGGAAATGAAGGCTTAAAAATTCACATTCCCAGGGGCAGCTGGGTGGCACAGTGGATAAAGTACTGGTCCTGGATTCAGGAGGACCTGAGTTCAAATCCAGTCTCAGACATGACACTTACTAGCTGTATGACCCTGGGCAAGTCACCTAACCCTCATTGCCCTGCAAAAAAAAAAATTCACATTCCCTATTTTTCATTTGTACCCACACAGTTCATTAAGAAGCAACTGAAAAGCATGGCAACTTCTTATTCAGACTATTAAAAGGAAAATGCATAGCATGTAAATATTAGTTTTTGAAAACTTGATGTTTTCATTAAGAGATGGGAAAAGAGCCTATTCTCCCTATGAAGACGTGGCTGAACTTCAGACTGGAAGTATATTCCTATAAATTCACCCCCCCAGCAAGTTCATTCTTTTCCCCCTTTGTCTGATTGTCTGCACTTTCCACATGGACAGTGCTGAAGGTTTTCGTCTTCTTTATTTAGCTTTCATGTCATCTTTAGTTTTGCTTTTCCAAATTTGTTTAACAAATGGGAGTGCTACTACCCTGAGTGCCTGGCCTTGCCTTAACCTCCATCTTTGCCTTAAAGGGGAGTGGTTATTGTGTATAGAAAAAAAAAGCCAGATATTGAGTCTTAGACCTGGGAGTACAGTCTAAAGAAAGCTGAATTTGGAGGCAGAGGACTGATGCTTGAATTTCAGCTCTGCCAGTGACTAGGTGACTTTGGGCAAGTCTGTTTATCTCTTGGGGTTTCAGTGTCTTCATTTGAAACAGGATATTGGACTAGATGATCTCTGGGTCCCTTCCAACTTTGTCTACAATCCTATGAAGGGATTGTTGGGTCTATCCCCTTTATTAGCAGAGGGAGAAACTGAGGCTCAGATAGGTCAAGTGATTTTCCCAAGGCTGAACTTTTAGGAAGTGACTGAATGATAACTAGAACCTAGAATTTGGTATTCCAAGTCCAGACATAGTGGGTAATGAACCAATTTTGTTGATTGATTTGGGGGAGTTCTGCACATCACTGAAATCAGTTTCCTTCCCCCAGCCCTGCAAAAGCTGAAATACAATGTCCATTGATGTAGTAGTCACACGAGCAGCTAGGTGGCACAGGGGATAGAGTGCTGTGCCTGGAATCAGGAAGACCCCTATCCCAGAGTGCAAATCCAGCCTCAGACATCTACTAGCTGTGTGACTGTGGGTAAGTCACTTAACCTTGTTTGCCTTAGTTCCCTCATTTGTAACAATGAGCTGGAGAAGGAAATGGCAAACCACTCCAGTATCTTTGCCAAGAAAACCCTGAATAGACTCACAAAGAGTTGTTCATGACTGAAGAACAGCAAAAACTACTCATATCTCCCATATCCCATATTTCCCTTGGATCCCTGATAATCCATGTTCCTCTCAAGCTCTCTTGAATGGGAGGCAACATGTTACAGTTATGGTGAAAATTTCTACATCTCCCTCTTTACAAGATAAAATCAAATAATTCTCCTTCTAACAAAAAAAAAATCAATGATTGTGTAATTTCTAGTAAGCAGCACCAAAAAGAAGTTCCCTTAAAATTGAAACCTAGGAACTACTGACAATAATTTACAAGTACCAAAATTTCAATTTAGCATCAGAAGGTTTAGAAGGAAAAGAAAAAGAAAAGAGAACGAATATCACACAATCTGAAGCTTGTTAAGTACTCATTGGATTGGAGTTGGTCCTATTGGGTGAAGAATCTTTGTTCATGGCTCTTCCCTCAAGAAGGGACAGAGGCAAATAGCCCTAAATATGTGCACAAAAGAGTCCCTTGTTGAAGAAAGGAACCCTGAAGATCAGAATTTCTGCCCAATCACGTTGTGTTCACCAAAATTGTGAAAATTTGTATGCCATGGTGTTAGACGAATGAAACACCGAAGTCTCCAAGCCAAAACAAATTAAGTTTATTAAGAGAGGGGTCCTTTCTCACAATAAAGCTGATCTCAGGTCTGGGACCCAAAAGACCCTGAACCTCAGGATTCCCAGAAATGTATACCCTCATGACTTTGCAGGAATTTTATAGTCCCAACAAGGGTCAAGTGTTACAAATACAATGAGTACGAGATTGGAAGGAAGAAAACAAGCAGATAACAGCATAGTCACTTGTCTCCCTATATACCGGTCCTAAAATATCCTTGTTGCTAAGTAACATGGTCATAACATAGGTAGCCATCTAGATGGGTGAGGAAGCCATTCAGATGGGTGCGTCTTTGCCATCTAGGGCTATGCCTCTCTTACCCATATCCATCTGAGTGTTTTCTACACTCAAGGATTTCCACCATATTGCTTTAAGTGTGACTTTCCATCTTTTCAGTCGCTCTGATTGGTCCATTTAAGCTCAAGTTACTATTTTAGGTGTCTGACCTTTAAGCTGATTGGTAGATACACCTAACCACAACTGGAAGTCAGATAGATGTATTCTAACCTGCAACTTTAAGCTGGAGGTAAGTTGTAGAGAAGACAGGTTGACAATAAAGCATTTGTATTTGCTCTTACCCATTTTCTATTATTTTCTTCATTATTATTTGCTTAAGCTACTAAAGAATATCTAAATATTCTAAATCAAAGTTTGTAGTCTATAAACTGATTAGCACTTGGTAAGGGATGGGAAAATCTCACTCACACAATGAAAGAAATATTCCTCAGGAGTCAGAACACCTGGGTTCATACATTCTGTCTCTGATATGATATTTGTATCACCTAGAACTCCATAGGCCTCAGTTTCCTTATCTGTAAAACAAAACAGCAGACTGTTACAGAGAGCAGGATTCAGATGTCAGAGACCTTGCTTCAAATCTTATTCTAGACACTAGATAGCTGTGTGATTCTGGGTCATTCCCTCCATTTCTTTGGACCTCAGTTTCTTCCTGTGTAAAATGATGAGGTTGGAGTGTATGAGCCCTAATCGGCTTGGTGATTCTGTAACAAGATAGTACCTTCTAGTTCAAAAGGCATGATGTTATCATCCTTCTTAAGCTGGATGGCTTCCAGAGAGTCATTTAGCCCATGCATCTATTGCCCTTGAAAGGGTGGTATATAGGGGCCTACTAAGGAAATAAATCAGGCCTCAGGGTGAGGGTCCCAGGGCTCAGCTGAGAAGGCTGCTCCCTGTTCTCCAAGGTATTTTCTTTTTTCTTTTTCTTTTTCTTTTTCTTTTTTTGCAGGGCAACGAGGGTTAAGTGACTTGCCCAGGGTCACACAACTAGTAAGTGTAAAGTGTCTGAGGCCGGATTTGAACCCAGGTACTCCTGAATCCAGGGCCGGTGCTTTGCCACTGCACCATCTAGCTGCCCCTTCCAAGGTATTGTCTAAGCCTCCGTGGAACACCAAGGTAAAAAGGAAGACGTTTGAAATCAACCAGGATTCTGACAACTCCTCTGAAAGTCAATAGAATCAGTTTGATTTTCTCAGCTGTTGCCTAGAGATTTCCCCTCTTAGGATTTACAGAAAAGAACAATCCACCGGCAAGGTGACCGAAAATTAAATTCACCTACCTTGTTGATCCAAAACCTGAAAGAACACAAACATGGATACTATAGCGCTCAGAGAGAGAGGCTGTCTCTGTGTCCCATAAGGCAAGCTCAGTGAGTTAATGATTCACTAAGCCCTGAGAGAGGTCTGTAACAGGTGACCACATCTAACCACAGCCCGAAGCAATAGACTCAGACTCTCTCTCTCTCTCTCTCTCTCTCTCTCTCTCTCTCTCTCTCTCTCTCTCTCTCTCTCTCTCTCTCTCTCTCTCTCTCTCTCTTTATAGGAAATTGTCTATGAGAGAAACAGATCACACCCTGACTGACTTCAATACCTGCCAGGTGGGTGTAACCAGAGCATGCCACCGGCCCTGGTGTCTCCTGCTAGCCCACGGAAAGTGTTCAGATCCAAAGAATGAGTTGCCGGGCACTTGCCCCAGGTAACTAGCTCCACCTCAGAGACAGATCTTCTGCTTTGCTGAATGCAAGCAATCTTGATGAGCTGCTGAAATGAGGAATTAGCCTTTTCCCTTATTAGAGACCTTTCTAGATATTTGTTTACGAGAAAGGCCTCAGGGAAATCACTCCAGATTCCAGGATGGCTTTTTCTAAAGGTCACATGATTTTTATTATTCATTGGGTGGCAATGGCTGTTACTAATTAAAGGAAGATGAGAAGCAGCATGGGCCAACCTTGGAATCAGGACACCGAGGTCCTGTTCCTGACAGGTTGAGTGACCCTGGACAAGTCACTTAAGTTTTCATTTTCCCAGGCTATTCTCTATAAGTGATGATCTGTGTTGGTAGAGAGAATTCCTCACCCAGGAGTTCCTCTAGTGACTGAAATCACAGTTCTAAACTACCTCTACCCCTAAAACAAATCAATGCTGGGTGGGTGATAGTAATTGGACCTTTTTCTTTCTCATATATTGTTTTCTTAGTCATCAGTTTTGACCTGTCAAGGGTTGAATTTGAGAAGAAAGATTGTTTTGGATTTGGGTTCTGTTTATTCTTTTTAAATACATGAGAATTCTAGATTCAAAGTAAGGCCAAGCCTAAATCATTTGGACCCAATTATTCAGAGATAACTATAATAACAATAATAGCTAGCAATAATAACATAGATATATGTATAGACACATATATCAGCCAGTGGCACAGTGGATAGAGTTCTGGGCCTGAAGTCAGGAAGACTTCTCTATTTGAGTTCAAATCTGGCTTCTCATACTTACTAGCTGCATGACTCTGGGCAAGTCACTTCACCCTGTTTACTTCAGTGTCCTCATCTGTAAAATGAGCTGGAGAAGGAAATGGCAAACCACTCCAGCATCTTTGCCAAGAAAACCCCAAATGGGGTCATGGAGAGTCAGACATGACCAAAAAGTGACTAAACAACAACATCATATATGTTTACTTATGGTTTACTAAATACTTTACAAATATCTCATTTGATCCTCACAACAACCTCGGGAGATAGTTGCTAATATCATCCCCATTTAACAGATGAGGAAACATGGTAGACTTCGAACTTGGGATTTTCTGATTCTAAGCCTAGTGCTGACTCCACTGAACCACTTAGCTATATGTATAATAAAGATGAGAATGCTATGGAGATAATGTAGTATAAAGGGTCAAATTCTGGATCTGAGGGGAAAATACATAGAACATCTAAAATGAAAGAAATAAAAGGTCTTCAGATGATAAAATCAAGCATAAGAATTCAAGATTATGTGGGACAAGGATGAGGTCTATATCCCCAACATCCAGTCTGCTACAGGAGTTGTACTGAGGATACTTTAAAAGGGTCTACAGAAGATGAGCCCATGGGGGCTCACCTACCTGCTGATGGCCCCTTCTTAATCTCCTTTGCTTGTTCATCATCTTGTTCTACCCCCTAACTGTGGGTGTATCCCAAGGCTCTGTCTTTGGCCTTCTGGTTTTTTCTCTCTATACCCACTTGGTGATCTTATTGGATCCCATAGGTTAAAAAAATCCCAATATTTTTATTCAACTGCCAAAAGCAATTATTTTATCTGCCTGTGCAATAGTACATAGAACTTTTTTAAAAAATTATTTATTTGTTTATTTGGGGGACAATGAGGGTTAAGTGACTTGCCCAGTGTCACACAGCTAGTAAGTGTCAAGTGCCTGAGGCCACATTTGAACTCAGGTCCTCCTGACTCCAGGGCCAGTGTTCTATCCACTATGCCACCTAACTGCCCCCAAGAAAAATGTTTGTTAAATAGAAGTCTCTATAATAAATATTCAAACTATGTAGAATGAATAGTTTCCAAAATTATAGGGACCTGGTAGAAAGAATCATAACTATGTGGGACCAGAATGATCCTGCCTGCTACTGGAATTGTTCCAAAAATGATCATATTATATATATATACATATGTATATATTTGAATGCTTTTATTTAATGTTAAGAATCAGCCATTTTCTCCACCTGTGCAATAGTTTATAAAACATGAAAGTTAAAAGAAAAATAACAGGAAAACTACATGTCCCAGATTTTTAATTATCTGAATTCCATTAAAAATGGTGAACAGGGGGGCAGCTGGGTGGCACAGTGGATAAAGCACCAGCCCTGCATTCAGCAGAACCTGAGTTCAAATCCAGCCTCAGACACTTGACATTTACTAGCTGTATGACACTGGGCAAGTCACTTAACCCTCATTACCCTGCCAAAAAAAAGTGGTAAACACAATGAAATAATAGCAATGACAATGAAGACAATGATGATAAGCACAGAGTCAAGTATGATGTAATAGAGAGGGAGCCAGCTTTGGAGGTAGGAAGTTGTTGTTGTTGTTGAGTATCAGTCAGGAAGACCTGAATTCAAATTCTACCCCAGGCACATACTGGCTGTGTGTCCTTGGGCAAATCACTTGACATCTCTATACCTTAAGCAACTCACTAAACCTTTAAGTTACAGAGAAGTTGTTGGTCCAAATTGATTGAGAAAGTCTTCCCAAAAGTTCTAACATAAATGAAATCACATGTGGACCAAAATAATATGTTAAAATAGCAGCAACAATGCAATGATAATTAACTTTTCATATAGCACCAGGTCTGTAAAGTGCTTTCTTTACAACAATCCTGTGAGGCAAGTGGGATAATCTTGAATTGGATATTTTTTACATTATTTGGGAGAAATAGTTTATTAAATATGTAGTGTAATATTGGTAATGTTTAAAAATCTGGAAGTAGATAAAATCCCCCCAAACTTCTATTCCATAATTCTCTTCTCTCTCACATTCAGACTCTTAGAAAGACCCTTCTACCTCTTATCACCTTCATTTCCTGCCCTCCCATTACTCAATCCTTTGTGATTTGGTTTTCTACCTCACTATTCCCTGAAACTATTCTCCAAAGACACCAATAATCTTTTACTTGCTTAGTCTGAGAGCCTTTTCTCAGTCCCCATCATATTCTTGACCTTGTGAAGCATTTGCCTCTGTTGGCAATCCTTTGATCCTAGTTCCTCTCTTGCCTAGGGGTTTTTAGGGCATTTGTTTTTCTCAGTTTCCCTATCTGCCTGGCTTCCTCTTCTTAGTCTCCTTTGCTTGATCATCACCATATTCTACTCCTTAACTATGGATATACCCCAAGGCTCTGTCCTGGACCCTCTAGTCATCTCTCACTACAATAATTTGTTTATCTCATCAGTTTCCATGGGTTCAGTTAGCATCTCTATGCTGATAACTCCCAGATCCATATCTAGCCTCATATTCTCTCCTGAGCTCTGGTACTGTATGGTCAACTGCCTATTGAACATTTTGAATGCATGGCATTTCTTGGGTGCTTACTCTCCCTGGTTCAGAATTGAGTTAATAAATTTTGCAGAAATCCTCAAGTCCACCATTGCTGGAAAATTCCATATCCAGGTTCAGGGGACTTCATTTGGAAGGTCAGAAATAGTTCTGGTATAAGAGAAAATGTTAAGATTGGTCAGTATAGAGATGAGTAGAAAAGAGGGACTTGCAAAACCCATTACATATGGTGGATGTCAGGCTAAATGCCTGAGTGGCTGATAAGGGTAAGTCAGTCCTAGTTTCCTCCACTCTGATTCCCTGCCCAAGCTGCACTGACTACCTCAAAAGGTGCAGCCAGTATAGGTCAGGAAAGGGGAAGGTGTTGTATTAGGGACTACTGGTGTCCACTGAAAGGTCTTCCTTTAGATGAGCATGGGTTGATCATAGACTAGGAGATGGAGGAACTCTAGATGTCAAGTCCCACACCTTCATTTTACAGAGTAGAAACCTGAGGTTTATAGTGGTTAAGAGACTTGTCCAAGGTAATATACATAGTAAGTTTCTGAAGTAGGTCTTGATCTCAGATCTTCCTGATTCCAAAACTAGCACTTGATCCACTATGCCATCTGACACTAAATTGTGTGAATATGTAAATATTCAAGGAGACATAACTATCAGTACTTTAGAAATGGCAAATCACAAAACTGAGCTTGCTTGCTTGTTTTATTAATTTTCTAGACCTTAGAAAGTGATGGAGAAAATGAAAAAATGAAGATTAAATCCAAAAATATATTGTTCTTTTCAGAGAACTTATTTATTAGATATTTACCAGCACATCACTAGCTAAAGGTTCGTGAATGCCTTGCTCTGGACCAGGAACCATAAGGGATCCTTTACTTGCTGGCAAAAGAGTTTGATAGACTCAGAGTGTTCTCAGTAGGGAGGACAGTGCTTTTAACTTACTAAAGTTACTTCTAGAATTCCAATGAATATTGGAATTGGATCAGAGGTCTGCTCCAGTTGTTGTTGCTACTTCCAAGTCTCTGTGGTCCCTGATAGAGAATTTGGAGGGTGAGAAGGGACTGAGCCATAATCTCTAACAGGCAGTGGGAACTTGTGTCAGTGATACTGTCCCTGTTTAGACCACCATTGCAGTACTGTGTTCACTTCTGTGTGCCATATTTGTAGAATGTAACAATCCTGCTCTTTCTGTACAGCTTCAATGATGAGGAAGGTGCAAGAGGGGTGCGAGAGGTTGGGGTAACCAAGGAAGGGGAAATGCAAAAATTTTAAAAATGGAGTTTGAACTTGGAGAGATAGTGGAGAGACTAAAAACACACAAAAAGTATTTTTTCCCAATTACATGTAAAGAGAGTTTTCAACATTCTTTTTTTTTTTTTAAGATTTTGAGTTTCAATTTTTTTCTTCCTCCCTCTCTTCCATCCCCCCTCCCCAAGATGGTGAGCAATCTAATATACATATACATGTACAATCATGTAAACATATTTCCATATTAGTTATGTTGTGAAAGAAGAAACAAAACAAAAGGGAAAAACCACAAAACATAAAAACCAAAACAAGTGAAAAGAGCATGCTTCCATTTGTATTCAGACTCCATAGTTCTTTCTCTGGATGTGGAGAGCTTTTTTCCACCACGAATCCTTTGGAATTATCTTGTATCATTGTATTGCTGACCTCAGTCTATCACAGATGATCATCACATAGTGTTACTGCATCCAATGTTCTCCTGGTTCTGCTTATTTCACTAAGCATCAGTTTATGTAAGACTGAAAACAAACTTATAATGACCCCGGAGTCCCTCTCACTTAGTTCCATGGTGGGACTGTGATAGCCAGGCAACTTGTATCCCATGAAGAGAACCCTTTTGTACATTTCCAGGGTTAAAAGTATAAAAATGCAATCAAATAAAGGAATCTGTTAACAAACCATGAAAGAAAACTCAAGATTGAGGCATGGAGGCATGATTGCTTGGAAGTAGAATCAGAGCCTTGTAAGTAAGCCTTGTAAGTCCTGCTTACTCAAACCATGCCATCTCTAGAAGACCCTCATGCCCCTGCCCACTGAGTATACTCTGAGTTTCTGCTTTATATTGGGAAACTGATCCGTGGATTTTTTGTTTTTGTTTTTGTTTTTGTTTTTGTTGAGTTTTGTGAGTGGAAGCCACTGTTTACTCATAGCTAGGAAGGATTAATGGGGCCTGCCTGCCACTTGGGGGTGGTGGTGGTGGTGTTGATGAGAAGATTGAAAGGGTCATTGTCTGGGGATGTGTGAAGTGGCTTGGGATTAGGAATGAATATATATTTTACCTTGACTAAATGCTATTCTGAAATTCTGACATTGCCAAAGATGGATCAAATCACCCCAGTGCCCTCTGGTGGATGAGAGTGACAGTAGGTCTGGGTTCTTTGAGATAATCAGATTTGATCTGAAGATATGAATCTGTACTAAACTATGGTTTGACACCATCTATGAAGGGTTGGAGCCAAGGGGTGAGTGTAGATAGGTAGATGAGAACCTGAGAGAGTTGTAGAGAATGGCCACTCCAGAGGGCTATCTGGAGGTGGGGGGGGGGGGATGGGTGTGGGGGGGGTGTGCATTAAAGGAAGGAAAGTGATAAGCTGAAACACACCAAGTAGAGGACAATTAGGATAATGGAAGACCTTGAAAAATATGGCATATAAAGATCATTTTAAAGAATTGGAAATATTTAGCCTGGGTAAGAGAAGACTTTGGAAAGGGGGCGGGGCATGACGACTGTCTTCAAGTATTTGAGGGATCATCTAATGGAGGGAGGATTTGACTTCTTTTTGGCCCCAGAGAGCAGAACCAAAAGCTATTGGTGGAAGCTGAAAAGAAATACATTTAGGCTTTGTATTAATAAAATTTAAAAAAACTTTCAAAGAATTGGAGTTATCCCCAAGTAGAATGAATGGGATTCCTTAGGAAGTGGTGGGTTCTTCATTAGAGAAAGGGTTTGAGACAAAGCTGGATGACCACAGCCTGTCAGGTATGTGGTAGAGGGGATGTATGGTCAGGCACGAGTGGCTTAAAGGCCCTTCCAACTCTGAGAATCCCTAGCCTAAAGGATAACCTTCTTCTGGGAAAAGAGAGATATGAAGGTAAACCACAAGCTAGGTCAGATTAGGAATGGAAATTTCTTAAGTCCCTGTCCTCTCGTCCTTTTGCTCTGGCAGCCTTCTGAGCCTGAGATGCCCTCCCACTCTTCCTTTAATGATCAGCTCATATCTCACCCTCTGCAGGAGGAGGCATTTCCTGGTTCCTTAATCCTCAAATGCAGTCCATTCTCAGATTACCTTCAGTTGCTCTTTGTTTATTTTCTAAGCACTCAGTCCCTTGTGAGCTCCTTAAGGGCAGAGACCATGTCTTCGTCTTGCTTTCTATTCCCCCCCCCCCCCCCACCTTAGCACAGTACCTGACTTGGAGTCCATGTTATGGGTTTGGGAAAGCAGTGGGAAGTCAGAAGGTGGATCTTTATGTATAGCCCCAGGGATTGAGGAAGGCACAGGAGGCATAGGAGCGACTGGGGAAGGGGAAATGGGGGAATGTTTCAATGGAGTTTGAACATGGGGTACAGGGAAATATCCCTGAAATGGTCAGGAGGCATATGACAAGAGTTTTGGTCGAAAGGCAGTTTTTCTGAGGTGTCTGCCCTTTTATACAAGCAGTATGATTCATATACGGCATGGTCCCATGACCACGTGCATATGGATGTATGCACTTTGCCCATGAGCCTCTGGACTCATATACTTCCTATCAGTAATAATACCCCAAGGACATTGAGTTTAAAGAGGCAGTTTGGTGGCACGTGGAGAGAATTCTGGACTTCATATCCTGCCTCAGACACTTAATATCCGTATGATCTTGGGTAAGCCTTCTCTGTGCCTCAGTTTTCTTATCTAAAATGAAAATAATAATACCTACCTCAGGGCTGTTGTAAGAATCTAATTGTATATGTAGATATATGACCATATTATACATTTATATATATATTTATATATTATACTTTGCAAATTTTAAAGTATTTAAAGTGTTATTTAAATTATTTAAATGCCAAATATTATCATTTACTCTTTTGAGAAATAGTTAATTTTGGGGGGGAGGGGGAATGACGGTTAGGTGACTTGCCCAGGGTCACACAGCTATAGCAACTGTCAAGTGTCTGAGATCTAAAATGAAAATAATAATACCCACCTCAGGGCTGTTGTAAGGATCTAATTGTATGTGTATCTCTCTCTCTCTCTCTCTCTCTCTCTCTCTCTCTATATATATATATATATATATATATATATGAACATATTATACATATATGTATATGTACATATATTCATATATTATGCTTTGCAAACTTTAAAATATTATTTAAAGGCCAAATATTATCATTTACTCTTTTGAGAAATAGTTAAAATTTTTTTCAGGCAATGATGGTTAGGTGACTTGCCCAGGGTCACACAGCTAGCAACCATCAAGTGTCTGAGGTCAGATTTGAACTCAGGTCTTCCTGAATCCAGGGCCAGTGCTTTATCTATTGCACCACCTAGCTGCCCCC
The DNA here is from genome assembly GCF_019393635.1 of Dromiciops gliroides. NCBI lineage: Eukaryota > Metazoa > Chordata > Mammalia > Microbiotheria > Microbiotheriidae > Dromiciops > Dromiciops gliroides. The sequence goes on along the minus strand of NC_057865.1, from coordinate 269,143,539 downwards.
AATATTTCTTTTTTACCTTTGGATAAGTCTACAGCCCATGGATACTACTTAAGTTTATCTTTCTATTCAATTCATTCATTCATTCGTTCATTCATTCATTGAACAAGCAGCAAAAGTGCTGACTACATATAGACCCTGTATTCCATGTTGGAGATACAAATATGAAAACAAAATAGCCTGTCCTCAGGGAGCTTGTTGTCATTCAATTGTTCAGTTGTGTCTAACTCTTGTGACCCCATGGACTGTAGCACACCAATATTGTCCATGGAGTTTTCTTGGTGAAGATGCTGGAGTGGTTTGCCATTTCCTTCTCCAGTGGATCACCTTTATTCAGAACTCTCCACTATGACCTGTCCATATTGGGTAACCCTGTGTGGCAAAGCTCATAGTATCATTGACCTACTCAAGCCCCTCCACCAATGACAAGGCAGTGATACAGGAGGGGAAGTTTACCTTCTAATTTAATTGCAATCATCATTGAGTATTTTTATTTTCATTTTATTTCTTCATCTTTACAAAAAGTTTTGTTGCTGCCTTTTGCCATCCTCTACATTAAACACCCAGATTTTATGACTTAATTTGTTCAGAGGCCACAGAAATACTTCTCCACTTGCTGCTGAGGAGACTTTGACTCAATTCAGCAGTTGCTTTTTGGTAATTAGTATGAGTCAAGCACTATTCTATGTAATGGGTATTCAAAGACAAAAAGGGAGCTATGTGTTACCGGGAGAAAGGCAGCACATAACATATATACGAGTAAGCAAAACCAAAAAATATAGAAGTAATACAAAGGAATTTTAAGGGGGCTAAGAGGAGGGGGTCAGGAAAAGGCTCATGTTGGAATTGACATGTGAGCTGGACTATGAAGGTAGCTGGGTATTCTACAGTCAGAGGTGAAAATAGAGTACATTCCAAGTATGGGGAGGGCACTCATAAAAAGACAAAGAGGGAGGAGATGAGATGTTTATGGGTTTATGAGATGTTCCCGAAGGAACATCTAGAAGGCAGCTTGATCAAAAAGGGAAGTGCATGAATAGGCAAAATATAAAATGAGACCAGAAAGGTAACTGGAAGTCAGATTGCGGTGGTCTTCAAATGCCAAACTAAAGAGTTTCTATTTTTTCTTAGACATCCATAATGGAGAGCCACTAAAGAGTATTGGGTAAGGGAGTGGCATGGTCAGATCTGTGTTTTAGGAATATTAGTTCCTAAATAACAGCTTTGCAGAAGATGGATTGGAGAGGGGAGAGATGGAACCAAGGAGACAAATCTAGACACTATTATAGTAGCCTAGTTAAGAGGCAATAAAGGCCTGAAGAGGTTGAAATATTTAGAGAACTGATTTGTGTCTTGGTAAGATCACTCCTTGTTGCATGTATGATGTTAGATGACCCTTAAATAGTTAAGGTCAATTACATAATGCGAAAGTTAAAATAACCACATGTGATTAATGATTTGTTGTTTGAGGACAAATATTGCTGAGTCTTTCCTTTAGATGTTTTGTATCTCTGCCCCCTCTTTTCTGCCTCATGGCTTAGAGCATGGACCAGATTTATATCTAGGAAAGTTCAGTGGGCTTACTCTATACCATTTCTCCAAAGAACCATCAGTGTAATATATCAGGGACTGGTCTCTAGAAGGTAGAAGGATTTTTTCCATGATATCTTAGCAAATATAACATAAGCTAGAAGAGGAAGTAAAGGTATCAGAGGCACTGAGGATACTGGCATGTGGTTAACCTACCAGAGGGTAACATAAATATGAATGAAATGAGGTTGAATTAGCCTAATAGTCCCTTTTATAGAGTATGATCAAGGAAGTCCTTCCTGGTCCAGAGAAACATGTAGAAACTTTGGGAAATGGGGGAAGCCTGGGATGGGGAAGGGCAGGCAGTCTTTGGCCATGCATGCCTCATGGCTGAGGATTTGCAATAAGAGATAATGAAGAATCCCATAACTGTCTGCTGAACAGGGGGATGTGATAATTTAGTAGATGTAGAAAAGGCTGTCTTTTTTGACTGCAACTTTCCTGGGGGCATGAAAGGTGAGGAAAGGTGGTTTCTTCTCTATCTTGGTATCAAGGAGACCTCCCTGCCACACCCCACATGGACCATAGACTTAACTAGGAAAGCTTGTGCCAAGAACCTAGCACAAGGGACCTTGTCCTTTTGGTATTTGTTCTTTTCTGATCACAGGCAAATTAATATAACGAGGTGGATCTGTCCAGGATTGGAGTCAACCTTGTGGGTTCAGAATATCTGGAGGTTCTGGGTTGGAGCTGGCTAGCAATCTTCTCTATAAGAGACAAGAGAGTTGACTCAAGTCTGGCTTCTTTTTACCAGCACATGCATAAAGGGAATGGTTGGACAGTGCTTAGTTGAGATGAAATGTAAAATGTCTGATTAGCAATTCTGCAAACTGTTTTACATTTTGATTATATATTATCTTCTCAACAGATTGCACTAGCAGTTATAAGTTACTGAATCGTGTTCTGTTAATGTATATTTATAAAGCTTTTTTTTTTTTAACGTTGAGCCTTTCTTGCGTGTGTAGGAATAAATTACTTGTCTCATACTTGATTCATATTAGATATTAGGTGCTTAGAAAAAAAACACCCTCCTATTTTGGAGAGCCCCCTAGAATTATGAGCTATTATCTAATTTACTATAATTAAAATCATCCTTGGGGTCATTTGCATGGGGGAATTTAATGAGCCACTGAGTACAAGGAAGAGGAGTCTTATCTCTCTCAGGAGAGTCTGGCTGATCCAGATTGAATCCATTTCATACTCTATGGTGGGCTCAGAAGAGCAGCTCGTTTCTCATTACTGGATAAATGATAGGAATAGGGGTTGGGTATATGATCTCATTAGTATTGGTAACTTCCAGATGAGGAAAGTCTTTCTCCCAATGCAGATTTGCCACCTTAAAGTCTTAGAGAGTTCCCTAGTTTACTGAGAAGATAAATGACTTGACCCAGCAGTGATAGAGGCAGGAACTGCAAGCTCTAAGGCATTGTCTTAGATCCTCCTCTGACTGGGACTCTATGCTGTCCACTGGGGTGGGGGAGGGGCTGCAGGAAACATTTAACAGTGAATGAGGAGAATGCCCTGGAGAGCATCTATCAGCAAAGCAGCTGCCCATCTCCCAAGATAAAACCACCCAGACTCTACAGAAGGTGCATCCACTTCAGTCCATATATAATAAGGACAAATGCATGACACTCAGTCTGGCAGCTCTTGTGCTTTGTCTGCTCTTTTGTAAAAGCTCGTTGCCGGTGCCCCACCAGGCTTGGACAGGATCCCCACACTCCTACAAGCTACAGACAGAAGCATAGAAAGCCAAGGAGCCAGGGGTTGTGGCATAAGCTTCAGTTTTGATTGCCCCTGCAGAGATTTTATGTAGCCATCAAGTGGTGGAAAGTTCTGTTTAGACAAGCATTTGGACACTTAACTATTTGACAGTATTTCTTAGTCCATCAAAATCACTCAGGAAATGCTGCGACCTAACACTTTTTGGGGCCTCTTTTCCAGCCAGAAACGGTGAGACTAGTGGGTGGCCAGATGACCTCATTTTTGAGAAAATAGCTCTGGTTTGACTCGGCCATCCCTGGCTTAGCTAGTTCCTTGAGCCACCCTGGTGGGAGCTGTCCCTATCAGGAATCTTAATTCACCCAGTAGCTCAAAGGTTCTGGATATAAGATATATAATGTATTCAATTGTCTTTTAAAACATTTTTAGTTAATTTATAAGGATAGAATTCCTTCCTTCCTCCCTCCCTCCCTCCCTTCCGTCCTTCCTCCTTCCCTTTCTCTCTCTTTCATTTCCTTCCTCTCTTTCTCTTCCATTTTCTCCCTTTCTTTTCCTCCTTCTTTCATTCTTTTTTTCCTTCCTTCCTTTCTTTCTTCCTTGCTTTCCTTTCTTTCTCTTCCTTCCTTCCTTTCCTTTCCTCCCTCCCTCCTTCCTTTCCCTTCCTTCCTTGCTTGCTTTCTTGCTTTCTTTCCTCTTTCTTTATCCCTCATGCTTAGCATAGTGCCTGGAACATGGTAAACACTTAATCAATGCTTTATCTATTCACCCTTATTTCTGCTGAGGATACCAGTATCCTTTCAGTCACTGACATTTCTAATTTCTGCATCCTTTTCATCCTTTTCTTTCACTAACCTCCTCCTATCCAGTTAATTTCCATCTTCTCAATTCTACCTCCACAAATTGTATTTAAATTTTTAAAAATTATCTTTTGTTTTTATACCACATACATTTCCCCCTGTATCCCTAAATCTAACCACTTCCTAGGAGATTGATTAATACACAAATTTTTTTAAACAATATATGCAATATTCTATACTCATTGCCCTTCTACTCCTGCAAAGAAGTGTTTTTTCTTTTCTTTTCTTTGTTTTTGTTTGTCTTTTTGCAGGGCAATGAGGGTTAAGTGACTTGCCCAGGGTCACACAGCTAGTAAGTGTCAAGTGTCTGAGGCTGGATTTGAACTTAGGTCCTCCTGTATCCAGGGCTGGTGCTTTATCTACTGTGCCACCTAGCTGCCTCCTAGGGGGGTGAGAGCTTTCTTCATGAAAGAACAGAAGTCATAGCATCATAGAGCTAGAAAATAGCCTTGGAAATCCTTTCCAATCATCATTTCACGGATGTTGAAACTGAATCTCCAATGATGCTAGATGGGTTGCCCAAGGTCATGGAGCTTGAATGGTAGTTAGGACCAGAGCCCAGGGCTTCTGAGTCTCTTGGGACAATTATGAATGAGTCAGATGAGGACTAATGTATGGCAGAAATGTAAATCATTCACTTGGACAGCATTGATGGCTACGTTTTTTTTTAATTGTTTTTTTTTTTTTTTTTTTGGTGAGGCAATTGGAGTTAAGTGACTTGCCCAGGGTCACACAGCTAGTAAGTGTTAAGTGTCTGAGGCCGGATTTGAACTCTGGTTCTCCTGAATCCAGGGCCAGTGCTCTATCCACTGTACCACCTAGCTGTCCCTGATGGCTATGTTTTAAAATCCCTGAAGGCAGAGCTACATTTCATTCATCTTTCTATTTCTCCCAACAGAGATAGGACATAGGGTGCTGTGTGTGTGTGAAGAACAGAAGGAAAATTATCCAAGTTGGCTAGACGTGCAGCGTTAAGGAAGGAGTCTATCATATAGTGAGGCTAGCAAGAGAGATTGAGACCAGGTTGTAAAAGTCCTTAAAATCCTCCCTCTTTCAGGAATCCTGTTTCCAACACCCTGACGGATTACCAGCCCGATTCTGTTTCAACATTTCCGGTATGGGAATGCAATTACTTTCCAAGGTGGTTCATATTTTTGTTGGATCACCCTAACTGCAAACAATTCTTTCTATTGAGCTGAACTATGTCTCACTGCAAGTTTCTTTGGTCCTAATTTTTCTTTCTGAAGGAACACAGAATAGTTTTGCTGCTTCTTGTGCACAGTCATTCCTCAGATATGTCAAAACAGCTTTTGGGTGTCTCGAAGTTCTCTTTTCCAAGGTAAACACCGCCAGCTTACTCAACAGTTCCTCATATGACATGGTTTCTAGTCCAGTAGATTGTCCTGGAAAGATGACAGTACTTGGAATGACTGGAAGCTTCACCCCAAAATAATGACCCAAGTTTTAGTATTAATGTTCCCTTCCAGGGCTACTGTAGGTCTGTGAAACAGAGGATGCCACAATCTCTGATGAATGAAGGTTTCGGTTCACCCAAAGGGCAAATGAAAGATTCAGACTGGGTACGAGTAGACTGTAGCAGGTGTCCAGTGAGGCACTGTGCAACAAAAACAGAATAACATAAATGATCAAAGACATATATGATTGGGAAATGAGGTGTGCTGCTCTTGTAGGGAGAGTCAATGGTAACTGCTCCATTGGTATTTGTACAATGTCAAGAGACCCAAAGGTCATCAAGTCAGACCTGCAAGGTCCCTTGATGGTCATCTAGACCAGATCTCTCATTTTATGGAGGATACTGAGGCCCATCGAGGGACCAAGGTCAAACCAGTAGAAAGTAGCAAATCCAAGATTCGAACCAGTTTTCTGATGTCAAATCCAAGGTTCTTGTCAGTGACCAAGAAAGCCCCATGGGATGGTGTATGTGCCACTTGTATATGATTTCTAAAAGTCTAGTGCTTAGATAGGTGGACTTGGAGTTGGGAAGATCTGAACTGATATCCCTCTTCAGACACTTCCTGACTGTATAACCCTGGAAAATCACTTAACTTCTCTGTGACTCAGTTTCCAAAGCTGGATTTGAACCTCATCCAGATTTCCTTTTCTTGTTATAGGTGTATTCTGCATAGAGAATAGTGACAACGATAGGTCCTGGACCCATGGTTTCTATTCCTTAAACTCAGCATCATTATTACTCCCCACCCCCCCCTCCATTTTTAAAGCGTTGATAGAAATCTGTACAAAGACTTTTGGGACACCTGGTATGTTTTCTCACATCCTTTAGTCACAGAAGCACCGCCAACTTCTTGCTAAGGGAATTCCCTCCACCATTACCTTTAAGGCCCCTCTTTCCTTACTCAGGACCTGAATCTGGAATAACAGAGATGCAAAGGACAACAGAGCCCATCAGAATCCTGTCTACTGGCTTGACCAGCAAGTGGTCATCCAACTTCTTATAGACCTTCTGTGAAAAGGAATCCATTGCCTCCCAAGACAGCCTCCTCCACGTTGTGACTCTTCTAATTTTTAGATACTATTCCCTGATATCAAGCATACATTCACCTCTTTGCATCTTCCACCCTTGGCTCCTGGTTCTGCTCTTTGGGGCTAAGTAGAACAAATCTTTTTTTTTCTTTCTTTTCCCCAGGACAATGAGGGTTAAGTGACTTGCCCAGGGTCACACAGCTAGTAAGTGTCAAGTGTGTGGTCTGGATTCGAACTCAGGTCCTCCTGAATCTAGGGCTGGTGCTTTATCCACTGCGCCACCTAGCTGCCCCAAAGAAGAACAAATCTAATCCTTCTTCCACATGACACACATTTAACTGAGAAGTTAAATTATGTGTGTATGGTCACCCAGCTAGTATGTATCAGAGGTGACACTTGACCTCAACCATATGGCTTCTCTATGAGTAACATTAAGAAACATAAAACAAGTGTATGAAGCTATGTCAAGGTATGTTTTACAGGTTCTTGAGATGCTTAAAGGGCTTCTTAAGGGAGGGGCACTCTCAGAAGAGAAGGAAGAATGGGTCTGTTTCAGAGCAGAGTTTGAATTCTCTGTGGTAAGGAGGTATTAGTTCTTTATATATGAGACTGGGCCTCCTGAGCCACCATGGCAGGTCATGTGCTTTGAGTTACAACATTCCCAAAGTCTTGGGAGGTGATAGGTTCTCCCTCACTGAAAGTCTACAAGAAAACTTGGATAACTTGGGTTATTCCCACACTAGCAGGACTGGGGATGAATTTGTACTGAGTCATCCACACTCCCCTGCCCAATTCTCCTTGTGACCAGTTTCCATGGCAGATGGCCAAGGCTAGGGGTGAAGTCCATTGCATTAATTTTTTTTCCATGTCGTGAAACTTAAAACTAAATTCATTGACAGGTACTACCACTGGTGAAGGGACAGGAGTGAATTAAAGACTGTTGTCTAGTGCCACTTAATATAGTCCTTTTGTTTTTTTTCTTACTCTGGAGGAAGGTATACTGTTTCTGGAAGTACTTTGGAGCTGTCCAGAAAGAAAAATCAACTTTTCCCTTTTTCTTTTGCTAAGACACAAGAGTAGTTAGAATGGTGTAGTGGCTGAAGAAGCTAATTAATCTAATTCTCCTTTAGAGGATTTTAAAAAAAGTATTGTCATCTAGCAAAATACCAGAGAGCTAAAAGATAGCTTAAATATGGAATGGAGAAAGTCTATACTTACATGAAAGGAGTCAGAAACAGAGAAATTGTGTTTATGGCAGAACAACTAGATGGCACAGTGGATAAAGCACTGGCCTTAGAGTCAGGAAGACCTGAGTTCAAATCCTGCCTCAGACTCTTGATAGCTGTGTGACCCTGGGCAAGTGACTTAACCCCATCAGTCTCAGTTTCTATGTCTGTCCAATGGGTATAATAATGAAAAGTACCTCATGGAGTTGTTGGGAGAGGTGATGGTGATATAATATTTGCAAAGTGCTTTGGAAACCTTGAAGTGTTCTATAAACATTGTTGTTATTATTGAAAAATATGTTTTTGTTTTGTTTTGGGACAGGGCAATGAGGGTTAAGTGACTTGCCCAGGGTCACACAGTTAGTAGGTGTCAAGTACATTGTTATTATTATTATTATTGCCCATCATATATGGTCAGTCTTCCATCCACAGGACACTGACATTGTTCCTTTTCCAGTGATGGAACTGGTGTTGGGTTGAGCCACGCGCTCTCTCTCTCTCCTGGTCTCTGGTTAGCAGTGGCTTACATTTCTAAGATGACCGACCATCGCAGGAGATGAAATCCATGACTCAATGTTCTGACTAGCTCTGAAGCCCTTATGATTGATCAGATCCTGAGGACATGATCACTTAGCCTGAGGATCATCCCCACTACTCATCCCCAACAGGAAAAGATATCTATCCAGATATCTTTTGGATATTATAGCAAGCGGGAGGTTTCTCCCCTAGCACCTTCTTGTATAATTGTGATTGAGATTGTGGAAAGCATCAACTGATCCAAGAACAAATCATTCTTCAACCTCCTTGAGGTCTCAGCAGCCTTTGCCACTGTTTAGTTCCCTCCCCTCCTGGGTGTTCCTTCTTCCTGGCTTTTCATGACATTGTTCTTTTCTGGCTCTCCTCCCACCTATCTGGACAACCCTTCTTACTTTTCTTTGCTAATTGATCATCCATTTCAAGCCTCATAACTGTGGGTGTATCCAAGGCTCTGTCCTGCTTCCTCTCCTCTGACTCCTATTCTCTGGTTTCCTTCAAATCCCAACTAAAATCTCACCTTCTATAGGAAGCCTTTCCCAATTCCTTTGAATTTTAGTGCCTTCCCTCCATTAATTACTTCCTACTTATCCTGTACATAGCTTGTTTGTGGATATTTCTTTGCCTGTATGACCCTCATTAGATTATGAGCTCCTTGAGGGCAGGAACTATCTTTTGTTCCCCCCGCCCCCCCATAAAATCTCCAGCACTTAGCACAGTGCCTGGCACATAGTCAATGTTTAATAAAGGTTTATTGACTGACTCAAGGGATCCATCAGCCTTAGACTCCCCAGTAGCAGGGGTTGAAGGTATGCTATATTACACCCAGCTAGAGGCATGATTTGAACCCAAGTCTTCCCGACTCCCAGACCGGCTTTCTATTCAATATACCACACTGAATCAAGTCAATATTGGTGGAAGATATTTTCATACCCACAAAATCAGAGGTAAATTGGAAGGCTCAGCTTCTGAAATATATAATATCAGTAATAAAAACAGGAAGGTCCCACCCTCAGTCCATATACCCAAGGGGCTTTAGGAAGTGCTGAAGAGGATGGAAATTGTCTGACTCACCCACTTCCAGCATCTGACAAACATGAAACTGATGAGATCTGAGGCCTTAGTCTCTCTCTAATTATACATATTGATTCCAAATCTGAGTCTCTCCAGAGGTATGTCCCAGAAACAAATGCCAGTTCTTTGTGTATTCCATCATCTAATTTTCTACATACAAACTGTACTTTCGCTCATTTTTTTGGGGGGGGGGGAATCCTCTAGAATCTGCTATAATAAGAACTTTCCCATTAACAAACATCTCTGCCCATCCTGGCTATCTACTTAGCATTGTCCCAGTTGGAATTACAAGGAAGGGAAATGAGAAAGGTAAGAGGAGAATAAATACCTATTTCTGGACAGTATGGGGGGATTACTGGTCTCATGCAAAAGCTAAATGGCAATTCATTGTTAAGCTTACAGGATGATATGATTTCATTTGCTCTCTCCCCTCTTCTCCTCCACCTCATCACGCCACATATACATTGGCTTTGAGAGTTTCCACAGACTCATATTGGGAGAACCCAAATTCTTCCAGAGCCCAGAAGGCAGGTTCAGACTTAGCTGTATTGTTACCAGACACAGATCCTGATTTTAGACCAGCAGAGGATGCCATCTGCAGCAAGAATTGGGAATTTCTAGTCTCTGGAAGATAATAAAACAAATCTCTAGCTTGTTACTACACCTCGCAGTGAAACATGGAGCAGAGTGTCACGTCAGGCATCATCTCAGGGGTACCAGGAAGGTCCTAATCCCCCAAGATAAGATCCGAGTTATTTCAAACAGTAAACATTTGCAGGGTCACGTGACTGTTTGATCTCTTTTGTCCCTGTTCCTGGGGAAATTCCATTTCTGTCTTGCTCAGCTTGGCCCAGCCTGGTCAAACAGCCCAAAGTCTGTCTGCATGTCACATCAATGTTTCAACGTGTGGGTCTAGCATCACTTGATGGAAGAACAAGCAGTAACTGAGACATGGTCAAAATAAAGAGGCTAGCAACAGATTAACCTAGACAGAATCCAGAGGGCCTTGGGGCAAAGGTGTATCTGTGTAACACAGTGAATTAAGCCCCCATCACTGGGTAGTAACGGGAGAGGGCAGAGAGGATCAGTGAAGAGCCAAAGTGGAGGATGAAACTGGGAATAAACATGATGAGAAAGATGGATGGAGGAGGGAGCAGGGAAGAGAGCATGAAGTTAAGAAGACTGGAGAGGCAGATGGAGGAAATTAAAGAGGCCTCTGGTTAGGGCAGGCAGGGACCCTGAAGCGGTTTGCTCTGTTCACTTTACTTTGGAACATCTGTGGGCTTTTAAGTGAAGACACTGGGGCTTAGCCGCACCCTCCACATCTCCCCGATGGCTTCCTAGTGCTGGAGTTGTTGGCTCCAGACCTCTTTCTCTTGAATGAGAGGCAGCTGTGTTAAGATAGTCACTAGACAATTTCCTGTTCTTTATTCAAAACATTAACTTTTGAAGGAATAATATTTTTTTAAAAGGCTTCTCTAAAGGAAACTTTTTTTTCTTTTGTGTCCTGGCTGGTACCTGCACATTATGCCATTGCCATTCCCGCCCCCCCCCCCCAAAGAAACAATGGAAACATCATTGAACAGGAAGTTAAAAGAGCTGGTGTTGAACCATAGTATTGTCTATTAACTGACTGTGTGACTTTTGGCAACTAACTTCACATCTTTGGGGCTTAGACCTATCATTTCTAAAATTGGAATACATCTGTGCGACTATTGATACCCCATTTTGTATGGTGTTCTAAGATGTAAAAAGGGCTTTCTTCACTGGAGCACTGGATTTGGAATCAGGACATAGGGTTTTTAAAAATTTATTTAAATTCTGAACTTAATAAACATCTTCAGTGCCCCTGAGGGCATTTGCATATACAGAACAGAAGAGAAAAAGACTTCACTTGAAACTATGGATTTGTAATAATTACACCTTGCTTTTCTTTGAAAGAATATGATAAATGCAACCCACAGCTTCCAGAACTGTCCTCTTTGTTTATGCTTTCCTTCTGTTCTGTTCTCTGTATAAAAAAAAAAAAGATATCCCCCGACCCAGAAGAACAAGGTTTGAGTACAAATTCTATGACCTATTGTCTGTATGATCTTGAGCAAATCATTGTGCCAGTCTGTGCTTCAATTTCCTCATCTGTAAAATGAGGGGATTGGATTCTTTGGGCTTAGAGGTCCCCTCCAGGTCCAGGCAGAGCATCTGGTGGTCTCTTCCAGTTCTAAATCTATGATTGTATGATCCTATAAGCCTTTGCAGTTTTAAATCCTATGATCCCTCTGAGTAAGATAGGGTATTACAGAAATGCATTTATAATCTTAATATGGACATTAACTCCAGTGATGCAGATTAAAAATTGTCCCTTTCCCTCACCCATGTTTTCTTTTAAGAGTACCTGGGAGCATCCACCTTACAGGCTGGTCACCTCCCTCAATTTTTCTGTGCATAATGAGGATGCCAGTGGAGTATTTGATTGTCCCTTGCTCTCACCATGTGATTAGACAATTTTCTTTTTCTTTTTTCAGAGGCAATCAGGGTTAAATGACTTGCCCAGGGCTAGTAAATGACCGAGGCTGGACCCCAGGGTGGGTCTTCTATCCACTGAACCACTCAGCTGCTCACCATCTTCTTTTTCAATCACACATCTCTTTGATGACATCTATAGCACATTTTCTGGGTTCATTCTTCCAACCTGGGTTGGGTTCTCAGAGTATGAAGACTACTATCAGGGTTCTAGGGGGGTAATCCAGTCCGTTTTGTTGTTCAGTCTTTTTTTTTTTTTCAGTCGTGTCTGATTCTTTGTGATCTGATTAGAGATTTTCTTGGCAAAGATACTGGAGTGGTTTGCCTTTTCCTTCTCCAGCTCATTTTACAGAAGAGGAGACTGGAGCAAACAGGGGTAAATGACTTACCCAGGGTGATACAGCTAGTAAATTTCTGAGGCTGGATTTTAACTCAGGTCTTCCTGGCTCCAGGGTGGTTGCTCTATCTACTGTGCCACCTAGCTGCTTCCAGTAGTGTCAATCTTACCCTATTTCCTAGATGAGGAAAGTAAAGCTCACAAAAATGAGATGAGCTAATGGTAAGCTCAAGCCTCAGCTCTAATATTTATTAGCTCTTCTGAGGAAAGCACTTAGAAAACTCCATGTACTGCATCTATGTGGTATAGTGAATAGAATGCTGGACTTGGGAGTCAGGAAGACCTGAGTTCCAATCCAGCCTCAGACTCTCACTAGCTCTGTTATCCTGAGTAAGTCACTTAACCTCTCTTAGCCTCAGTTTCCTCATCTGTAAAATGAGGATAACCATAGCATCTATCTTGCGGGGTTGGTGTGACGATCAAATGAGTTTAACATATGTAAAGTGCTTTGTAAACCTTAAAGGGCTATATAAATGTTAGCTCATTCAAGAATTCATTTGCTTATTTATTTAACCACATGTCTGTTTGCCTGTCTGTCTGTCTATCTATCTATCTATCTATCATATATCTATAATCTATCTACCTACCATCTATCTCCTCTATTATCTTCCCTAACTATCCATCTCTCTAGATGTTTATCATCTGTTTATCTATCATCTCTTCCTATCTATCTATCTATCTATCTATCTATCTATCTATCTATCTATCTATCTATCTATCTATCTATCTATCTATCTATCTATCGTCTATCATCCTCCAGTCTATTGATCTAGCTATAAATCTAGCTATACATCTCTCTCTTTTTGTCTGTCTGTCCCTTTCTGACTTCTCTGTCTCTCTCTTTTGCCTCTGCCTCTCATTCTCCCTATATCACTCACTACATTTCTCTGTCTCTGCCTCTACCTTTCTCATACACACTCCATTCTACTTACATGCCTGATTTTTCTCTTCTCTTCTCTCTTCCTCTTGGCAGCTACATGACTGGATTTTTAACTTGTGGCTGCATCCCACAGATAAAGACTGAAAACCCGGAGCGTTGGGAAGCCCCTAGTGGCTGTGAAACCTCTTGGGAGATCAAAGGACTGGCTGGCATTTGAAAGTGAAATCTTAGAGGCTATGACCCTCTTGCGTGGAGGTCAACAAGGGAAGAAGTAAAAGCCCAGGATTCCTTTGATCAACTGGGTTTTGATGTGGTTTTGTGGGGGAAGATGCGGGGGGGGGGGGAATAGCCATGAGCAGAGCCAATCAATGCATCTAGGGAGGCTAAGGGCAGAGTCATGTGGCTGGGTGAGATCTCCAGCTATCATCCCCCCAAGTCATCTCAGGCTCCCTGGTTTTTGTTTCAGCTCAGCATAGCCAAGGCAGTTTGATAGTTTTCCACATCATGGGATTTTGGTGCTGAGAAGGGCCTCAGAGATCATCTGCCCCAAAGCTCATTGTGCAGATGAAAAAACTGAGATGCAAAGAAATTAGTATTGTTGCTTTTTGAAAACTATCGCCAGCCTTTCCTACAAAATCATATCTATATGTATATGTATAGAGATATATAGATATAACCTATATCAGATTACCTGCTGTCTAGGGGAGGGGGGAGGGAGGGGAGGGAGGGAGAAAAATCTGAAATTGTAAAGCTTGTATAAACAAAAGTTGAGAACTATCTTTACATGTAATGGAAAAAATAAAATACCTTATACATTAAAAAAAAAATCATGGCTATGCGACTTCTGCTGTGTACTTCCTAGGATTAAAAATAACAGCTAGCACTTATACAGTGCTTTACTTTACAAATATCACCCTATTTGCATGTGTCACTTACCCCTTCTCAAAATAATGCTATTTTGTAAAAAAAAATAACAATTATAATTGAAGGAAATACTAAATTTAAGTTAGATGTTAGTGAAAAAAAAGATGTAATTTTTTTCCCCATCCAAGTTAATGGATCTTCTGAAATGTAAGTAGTGGAATTACAGAATGCTTATGCTGGAAGGACCTCAGAGATTGTCTTTTGACTTGACATGATGTCCAAAAATGACACAGCTAGTAAACCCTCTCTGTGATATTTCCTCTCATCTATCCTGTATTTACCTGATATGTACATAGTTGATTGCCTTTTGTGACTCCTATTAGAATGTGAGAGGACTGTGTTTTTACCTTTCTCTGTATTGTTAGTGCTTAGCATACAGTAGGTGCTTAATAAATGTTTCCCTCTACCCTACTCTGAAGCTTCCCATTCTTTCTACTATCCTGACACATGCAAGTCACATCAGTGTTCAAAAAGAAAAAATGAAGGGTCATTAATAATATTACTTGCTCTCTAGGCAATGCTGTACATTAGTTTTTTCTTGGAGTCTCTCTCTCTCCCTTTAGGGAACTAAAGAGAACCTTCCCACTTGAAACTGGAAAAGACTAGAGTCTCTCTTCTGTCAAGTTTTTACTAATTCGACCGCCTCACAAGGCACCCCCAATGAGAAGAGTCCCATGAAAATGATCTTTCAGATGTGGGTTATACCCATACTAGAGTGTAGGCTGCATGGATGAAGAGAATGGTGTCTTATCAAAATTTAGTATCCCTACCATCCAGTACCTATCCCAGTGCCCTGAAAATCTAGAAATAATATGCATTTAATTTATCTGACGGAGTTGTTGTGAAGACCAAATGAGGTCATATGTTTTACATGCTTTAAAGAAATGTATATTTCCTTCTTTCCTCCCTCTCCCCCCTCTCTCTTCCTCTTTCTTTCTCTTTCATTCTTTCTCTCTTTTTCTTTCTCACCCTTCCTCCCCCTCTCTCCATCTCTCCCTCCCTCCTTCTTTCCTTTCTTCCTTCCTTCCTTTCCTCCCTCCCTCCTTCCTTCCTTCCTTCCCTCCCCTTTTCCATTTTCCTTCTTTCCAAAAGAATTCCTCATTTGTTGAAAGCAGTATGACAAAGTAGAATAAGCACTGGATTTATTTTCAGGGAACCTGGCTAAAATTCCTGATTTTTCTACTTACTGCATAAATAATCTTAGGCAAGTCTTGTCTCAGTTTCCTCAATGGCGAAATGAGGAGTCTCCTTGGAGAGGAACCTCTTTTACATAGGCCAGGCTAACTTCCCTTTAGGGGACAGAGAAGTCCCCACTAATTGGGACCTAGCAGTAATAGGTAAAATGTTCCCTATGGCAGAACTTGGCTCAGAGACCTTTAAACAGAGCCAAAATATCATCATATGTACAACCAAATACAACAGAATCACCAGGGAAATCAGTCCCTACTTCCTGCTTGCAGCAGCTGGGAAGTATAAAGGCTGGAGGGATAGAATTGGAGTCAGGAAGACCTAAGTTCAAATTTTGCCTCACTTACTAGCTGTGTTATCCTGTACAAGTCAGTTAACTTCTCAGCTTCCTCATTTGGAAAACAAAGGGTTTTTGTGACAATCAAATCAGCTATCATTGTTATTGCTATGGATGTTGTTATTATTATCAGCCTCCTGTTTTTTAGTGGTATGTCCTCCGGCAAAGCTAAAGTCCCCTGGTTGGTTGGTCAGTCCATTGGATTGTGAGCTCCTTGAAAGCAGGGACTGTCTTTTGCCCCTTTTTGTGTCTCCAGTACTTAACACAGTGCCTGGCACGTAGTAGGCACTAAATAAATGCTTATTGATGGGCAGCTAGGTGGCACAGTGGATAGAGTACTGGATCTGGAGTCAGGAAGACTCATTTTCCAAAGTTCAATTCTAGCTGTGCGACCCTGGACTAGTCTCTCAATCCTGTTTGCCTCATTTTCCTCAACTCTAAAATGAGGAGAAGGAAATGGCAAACTACTCCAGTATTTTCTGCCAAGATTATCCCAAATGGAGTCAAGAAGAGTTCGTTGGACATGTCTGAAAAATGACTGAACAATGATAACAGTTTGACTTATTGCTTAGTATATGTCCCAGGCACTGCAGATAGAAACACAATAAATGAAACGCTCACTACTTGAAGACAACTTTCATTCCAAACTTAGGCAATGGGTGCAGTGGGGAAAACAACGGGACCCTATGCAGGTGTTCCTAAAGTCTTAATGCAGTGTTAAGCCCATAAGGGTTAAAAAGTTTTAGTGCTCAAAACTGCCCTAACGCTTCTGAGATGGCTGTAGTCAGAACATCTGTGGTCTCTTCATTCGGCTTATGCCTACTGTGTGGCCCGATGGCTATGTGAGTTTTCTGGGTCATCTGTATCATAATTTTCCCCACCTCTGAACAACGTCTCTTAAAGAATTCCAAGGATGCTCTCCTAGTTGTCAGCTGCTGGTTATTTGCCATGGACCTCCTCTAACATGGGCTAAATCCATTTGGGGGATAAAAGGGGGAGCACACCCCAAATTACAATGTAAAGGCTAAACTCATAAAATATATTTCTCCCAATAATTTAATTTTCCCCAGAGCTAGGACTAAGGCAAAATGTGTTATTCATCTTGCCCAGTCTGTGCTAAATCCTTTTCCCAGATGCACACTTGACATAGCTGGAGCAATATGACAAAGGATTGGCCCATTGGTTTATTGCTCCTCTGACGAACAAGGATGTAATTTTTTACCAAGATAATTACCAGAATCCAAAATATTTATGCCATTAACGTCTAGAATAAATGCAAATGGAGGTCAGGGAAATGGAACGGACTAGCTGTGTGATACAGATCATAGGAACATATCAATAAAAAAAAATTGGTATTCTTTGAGCTGTCAGCAAACCATTTAGCTGGTAAATTACCACCCCCCATTCTCTCAGGCAGCTTTCTCTTTTCCATTATTGTCACAGTTAGATATTTAACACGGTCCTCCGTATGTATGTGCATTGGGGCAAAGGGGTGGGAGTGGAGGAGATGGGGAGGGGGAGTCATGTTATTAGGTTTCATGACATTTACCAGGAACAATACATGATTGTTTTTTGAATGCCTACATTTGAGCTTGTGTTATGATTAATTGTACATTAATTGTCTTTTGGGGAGATTTTTTGTTGTTGTTGTTTTCAGTCCTATTCGACTCTATGTGATTCCATTAGGGGGTTTTCTTGGCAGAGATACCAGAGTAGTTTGCCATTGTCTTCTCCAGCTCATTTTACAGATGAGGAAACTGAGGCAAACAGGATAAAGTGTCTTGCCCAGGGTCTCACAGCTAATAAGTGTCCGAGGCCAGATTTGAACTCAGGAAGATGAGTCTTTCTGAATCCAGGCTTAGTACTCTATCCACTGTACCACCTAGCTGCCCCAACCTGCTCCTGTGTCTTTAGCGGAGAAAACAGGTCCTGTGATTTCAGAGGTATAGGGACTTCTCAGTGAGGAACTTTCTCTTCCAAGGCAGAATGACTACTATTCTGTAGTTCATAGTGCAAGAGTTGTCTAGGTCCCTCAGAGCTTAATTGGCTTGCCCTGGATCAGGCATCCAGGATTGATTTAAGTCAGGATTTAGAATCTGCTTATAAGTCCAACATTCTATCCATGATACCAGCCTGTCTAAGATAGAGTCAAGTCCATGAGATCCGGGGTCATGTTTATAAACCTTCCAACATCCAATGAAGCACTCTATGCCTGTTGTTGCTATTCAGTCATGTCTCATTCTTTGTGACTCAGTGCATCAAGTGTCCATGGGATTTTCTTGGAATGGTTTGCCATTTAATTCTCTAGTACTCTATACCTAGGAAATAATATATCAATAGTGGTTGGAATTGAATCCTTTTGAATCACAAAACAGCACCCCTCAGATATATTAATGCCTCCTCCCCAAGCCCCAGATACATATCTATCTATCTATCGATCCATCCATCCATCTATCGATCCATCCATCCATCCATCCATCCATCCATCCATCCATCCATCCATCCATCCATCCATCCATCCATCTATCTATCTATCTATCTATCTGGGTGTCTACAGACTAGAGTAACTGGCTGTGTGGGACAACAGCCTGAGGACCAATTTTCCAGATTGAAGGGGGTGAATTGATGCCATGGTAGGGGCTTGAGTCCTCTACAGAGTCATTTGGGAGAGAATGATATGTGATGGCTGGCACCAGATCACACTCAGGCCAGGGATTAAAGACCAGATGACTCACAATCTTCAGTCCTAGCTAAGCTCAGTGGATTCTATCCATTCCCCTTTGAGTTATGCAGCCCAGACTGTCCTTGGTCACTTAAAGTAAGAAAAGCATAATTTTGGAAAAAAAATGGCCATCAAGGTAATTTACAGGAAGTGACATTAATTGTAATAAAAATAGTAATAAAAATAAGATTTGCAAAGCACTTTCCATATATTATCTCAGCTAGGTGGTGATAGTGTTGTTTGACTCTACATGATCTATTCATCCATCCATGCATCCATGCATCCATGCACCCATGCATGCATGCATCCATCCATCCAATCATGCATCCAATCCTTGACTTTCTTTGAAGTCAAGAAGACCTGAGTTCCAACCTGGGATCAGATACTTTGCTGTTCTGAGACTCTAGGCAAGTCATTTAATTTCTCTCAAGCCTCAGTTTTCTCATCTATAAAATGGAGATAAAATTGCACCTACCTTACAGGGTTTTTGTGAGGATCTAATGAGAGAGTATGGACAAAGTGTAAATGTTTGTGATGTTTCAAAAGTTTGAGAGACATATTTTCTGGGTAATGAATCTTTTTATTAATAATGCTAACATCTTATTATTTTTTTTGTGAGGCAATTGGGGTTAAGTGACTTTCCCAGGGTCACACAGCCAGTAAGTGTTAAGTGTCAGGCTGAATTTGAACTCAGGTACTCCTGACTCCAGGGCCGGTGCTCTATACACTGTGCCACCTAGCTGCCCCAATGCTAACATCTTATTAACAAAAGAGGTCAGTGGTACTCTTGAATGCCAAAGACACTCATGGTGGTAGTCTCATAACTCATATGCCCTTGGAAAAAAGGGGGTATTTTTGAGGTTGGCAATCAACTCTAATTGGTTAACAATTAATGAGAAAATGAATATTATAATGAATGTGGGCTTATTCTAATAAGGGTCTTGGGGGTATGTGACTTGGATCACCTAAGTCTTAGTCAAAGAGATTTATCACTATACATGCCAAAAAGGGAATCTACTTCTACCCCAGACATAACTGACCAAACACAACAAACAGGAATTGGTTATCAATATAAGAAATAGATAATCATTTCTCTCACATCAATACACCATATTAATGCTAGCTTTTATTGTCATTACCTAATAAATCCTCACAACAAAACTGTGAAGATGCCATTATCTCCATTTATAGTGGGGGAAACTGAGTTCCAGGTTAAGTGATTTGTTCAGGGTCACATAGCTTGTTAATGTCATGCAGAAAGAAGGACAACAGATGAATAGTCTATTGCTCAATTGCTATACAGACAATATAATGAAGGCTCTAGGGAAAGGTCCTCAGCAATTTGGATAGATTAGCTATGGAGGATTTAAAGGAGAGCACAGACAAGAGTTACACTTAATGTCATCCCTGGGCCAAGATGAGGTGAAATAGAGGAGCTCCTAAAAACCTAAAGGGGGAGATGTGTTAGACCTTGAGGTCATTAAAAATCCTTCCTTAGTAAAAGCTCTGGAAATCATAATAATGGAATGATGAGAAAAACACACAGAAGAGAGAAGGCACGGATGGGATGGATCACAATCTACATCAACCAGAGTCATTAATCAATCAACCAATCAATCAACTCAGTCATTCATCTATCAATAAGAGCATGGAGCCATCCGAGGAGTGGAAATTCCTGAATCCCAATCTGGAGCTAATATAAGATTCAGGACTTCAAGAAAGCCCTCTCTTGTTTATGTATTTTGTTCTGAGCTGTTTTCCCCAGTCTGTGTCAGTTTTCATCCCAAATCTGTATGCATACTCAACTGGCTCAGCTTGGCACTAGGCACTGTTTTTATGGGAGATTTTTTCATGTAGCCAGAAGGGGAAGCCTGCAGTGACTGCCTTACTTGTCTCTTAGGAGAGTCATTTTATTTACTTGATATTCTGCCCCATTTTGAGGCTTTATGGACAACTGAATGAAATTCCTTAAGGTTTAAGTTTATTCTTCTCTTTCATCATCCATCCATCCATCCATCCATCCATCTATCCATCCATCCATCCATCCATCCATCCATCCATCCAGTCTATCCATCCATGTCTCTAAATATAGATATGAACAGCTCAGTAGATAGACTTCTGAGCCTAAAGTCAGGAAGACTCATCTTTCTGAGTCCAAATCTGGGCTCAAATACTAACTAGCTGTGTGACCCTGGGCAAGACAATTAACCCTGTCTACCTCAGTTTCCTCATCTGCCTAGTGAGCTGGAGAAGGAAATGGCAAACCATTCCAATAGCTTTGCCAAGAAATCCCCAAATGAGGTCACAAAGAGTCAGATACAACTGAAATGACTGAACAACATCAAAAGTATATAGATATATTCATATATACATAGACATATTTTCATATTTTTGTGGTGTATATATGTACTTATGATTTCATAGGTATAGGGAACTAACTCCTAGTGAAAAAAAACTCCTCCTTCCAAAGTAAACTGGTAATTGTGAGTTGTAGTATTGTATGGTTGAGCCTAGCTTCTTAGACTGTGAGCTGGGACCCCATGTGGGCTCATGTAACTGAATGTGGAGGTCATGAAAAATTTGGCTACAGTAAAAGGTTTTGTATATCTATTTAATATTTCTATATACCCAGGGTTGTGTAAAAATTTCTTGGGCAGGGGCAGCTAGGTAGAGCAGTGGATAAAGCACTGGCCCTGGATTCAGGAGGACCTGAGTTCAAATCCGGCCTCAGACACTTGACACTTAGCAGCTGTGTGACCCTGGGCAAGTCACTTAACCTCCATTGCCCTGCAAAAAAAATTTCTTGGGCAAAAAGGGGTTATGAGTGAAAAAAGTTTAAGAAGCCCATGAGAATCTTGAGAGGTTAAAGTTAACATAATCACACAGTCAATATGTAGGTAGGAATAGAACCCAGGACCTCTTGAGTCCAAGGCTCTCTATCTGGAAAAAAAAAAAAAAGGTAGATCATCTGTAAATCAGGATGAAATGAGGAAGGGCTTCTTTCATTTCAGATGGATAGGCATCAGGGAAAAAAATGGCCATTTTTACCCACTCTCTCTTCCTTTTGCCTCAATGCTGTTACAGCGCAGAGAAGGGAAAGAACATGTACATTGAAAAGTTTCTTTATGGGGAATAAAAAGGACAGTAATAAGTTAGATGACAATTTAGAGAAACTGTGGTGACTTTGCTCAAAATTCTTTCCTCAAATTTATTAGAACTATTCACTTCTGACAACCTTTTTCGAACTCAATATTATTTTTGTTTGTTTTTTTTTTGCAGGGCAATGGGGGTTAAGTGACTTGCCCAGGGTCACACAGCTAGTAAGTATCAAATGTCTGAGGTCGGATTTGAACTCAGGTACTCTTGAATCCAGGGCCAGTGCTTTATCCACTGCGCCACCTAGCTGCCCCCCGAACTCAATATTATTTTCATGATTACGATTCATATATTAAAAATGTTGATATCTTTTTTATGACATCGTAATCATTTCTGGAAATGCAAATGTCCTTTCTAGCCCCCCCCCCAACAAGTCCTTCCTTATAACAAAGAAAAACAATTAAGCAAAAACAGGATACTTTGAGAGTTTTTGCCAATGAATACAACATTCGGCCCTTTCCTCTGTGCTGGGGAGGGACCTATGATTCATTATCTATGCTTTGGGACTATTATTTGATTTTTGATTACTCATAATTTAGACTTGGCCAGTTTTCTGATATTTTAAGATGCTAATACATACTTTTAAAAATTCAAGTATGAGTGAAATTAGTATAATCACAAAAACAATAAGCACTATGAATGTGATATTATAAATGGAAAAATCCCCCACAAAACCATTGAAACTGAAAGCTCTGTGATTATGAGGACCAAGTTTGCCCCCTGCCCAAAAGGGATGAGAAAATGAACTTTCCTGTTTTCTTTGCAGGTGTGTGTGGGGGGGTGGGGGGCTATGGCTGCGGGACATTAAACATATCCCAACTGAAGTATTATCTATTTTTGATTAACTGCTTTTCCCTCTCTTTCTTTCTCCCCCACCCCCTTTCTAATCTTTGTTACAAAGGAGGGATTGTTGGAGAGGGGAAGAGGAAGGGGTATCTTTGGAAAACAAAGCAACATCAAAAGATGATCTCAATAGAATTTTTTAAAGAAGATTTTTAGTTTAAAAGTTGCAATCTTGTAATTTGTTTTGTTATTTATATATAGACTTCCATCTCTCCGATTGGTAGGTGTTATTAATGTCTATCCTCTCCTATTTTCTAGGCTGTTAAAAAAAGATTGTTGAGCAAAGCAAGCTAGGAATCATTTCCATCCTTGAATATAATGTGGCAATATTTTCCTTAGTGTTTAGTTATCTGAGTTGATGGAATTTAGCTTTGTCCAGTTCAGTTAACATCTCTCATTTTTGTCTGAACTACTGGAAAACATGTTAACACCAACCAGATACATACCTATATAGGGCATAAATAATACTATTGCTTCAGGTCTCTGACACTATCTTGCTTAATAAAGCTATAACATCAAAAACTCTTGTCTGAAGGGTTCTCTAGTTGAACATTTCTTCCTTACATAGAGAGTAAATAGGGCAGCTAGGTGGAGCAGTAGATAAAGAACCAGCCTTGGATCCAGGAGGATCTGGGTTCAAATCCAGACTCAGACACTTGACACTTACAAGCTGTGTGACCCTGGGCAAGTCACTTAATCCTCATTGCCCCACGCAAAAACAAACAAACCCCCCCCCAAAAAACCAACATCAACTTTTCAACGAGAGTAAATAGAGTTTCTTTAAAACAACCAAACTAAGTCCTTACTCTGTATACAAAATGGGGAATGGAAACCTACCTTTTGTGATGAATACTTTTTTAAATGAAATTTTTATTGTTATCTTTTGTCCTTATACTACTTTTATTTATTTATCTTTATTCTAAGCATGTCCTTATTTTAATTTTTAATTATTTCTTTATTTTAAGCATTCTTTTTGTTTGTTTGTTTGTTTTTGTGGGGTATTTTAAGCATTCTTCAGAAATTTTTTTGAATTGCAAATTCTTTCCCTCCCCTCAGCCCTTTCTCCACCCCTTGAGAAGGAAAGCAATATGATCTCAATTATGCATCTTATAATACCTTTATCTCCTAATATGTCTCAGATCAGAAAAGGAATACAGGTTGGAAGAGGAAAGAAAAGGTTTTTTTTTTCTTTTTTAAGGGTGGGGGGAGGTGAAAAAGAAAGAAAATACGTATTTATTCATTCATTCATTTATCTATCTTTCTATCTATCTATCTATCTATCTATCTATCTATCTATCTATCTATCTATCTATCTATCTATCTAT
This sequence comes from Dromiciops gliroides, assembly GCF_019393635.1. Taxonomy (NCBI): domain Eukaryota; kingdom Metazoa; phylum Chordata; class Mammalia; order Microbiotheria; family Microbiotheriidae; genus Dromiciops; species Dromiciops gliroides. The sequence continues at coordinate 269,119,745 of NC_057865.1, read as the reverse complement.
CTATCTATCTAATCTATTGTAACGATTGGAATAACGCCACCTGCTGGATACTTACTGTAGAAGAGTTCTGCCCATGAAGGGAAGGTCTTTGAGGGCAAGACCAGGAGTCAGGAAGTGACGCGGGCTAGTGGGAGGAGGAAGGAAGAGACTGGGGCTGACTCGGGCTCTTTCCTGGGGACGCTGGCGGAGAAGGGAGCTAGAAATGTGCTCTCCCTTTAATAGATAGGAATCTAGGCCTTTCTCTCTCTTTACCAAATTCTTATTCTCCTTAATAAATGCTTAAAAGTCTAACTCTTGCTAAAGCTTATAATTTATTGGCGACCACTCATTAGATATTTTAGACAGTTTAGCTAGAATTTTAACCCTTAACACTATCTATCTATCTAGGTGAGGCAATTGAGGTTAAGTGACTTGCCCAGGGTCACACAGCTAGTAAGTGTCAAGGGTCTGAGGTCGGATCTGAACTCAGGTCCTCCTGAATCCAGGGCCGGTGCTCTATCCACTGCGCCACCTAGCTGCCCCCAAAATACGTATTTATTAATTGAGAAAAAAAAGTGTTGAAGTAATGGGTTAGGCTGAGATCAGAGCCAACCACTTGGTTGTATTCATTCTACTAGGAGGAAAAGAGCCAGCCACCCATTAAGGGATCAGGTTAGGGTTCTTTGAGAAACTTCATCTTGGTCTGGGGGTACACTGGCAGTCTTGACTGTGGGATGCTTTTTAGGGAAGTAATGCCATCTTCCTCAGCCTAAAAACTTTCTAAATCAGATGGGTAAAGGGCTCTGAGGGGACATAAAGGCCCAGGACTTGATATCTTGTTAGTATAGCTATGTTCTGTTTAATCCTTAGCTTCAAAGAAACTTGTAATAGAAACCTAGGCTAGCCAAATGTCAGTTTAATTTCAGTGCACTTTTACCAACCACCCACTATGCAAGAGATGCTGTGCTGGAGCTTGAGATACAAAGACAAAAAAGATAAAAAAGTAGTCCCTGCCTTCCAGAAGGTGAAAATTGAATTTTAATTAAACATGTTAATTAGTTTATATCTGAAAATTGATTTGCTTTCTTCAGTTTGGTCTTTGACATGAGATCTGTGCTGATTTAATCTCTTACCATCCCATTTCTTGACTTTCCCCACTGAAACACTGGGTGCTTTCAAGGCCATTGGAGATGAAAAGACCAAAATCATGGTAGAAGTCATATTGTAAGACATATGGAAGAATACCCAATATTGGTCTTTGTGGGACTTGGGATTCATCATATTTGTCCTCTAAAAATATAATATTCATCAAGTCTCCCTTCAAAAAATATACAGCTGGGCGTAGCTAGGTGGCACAGTGGATAAAGCACCATCCCTGGATTCAGGAGGACCTGAGTTCAAATTTGGCCTCAGACATTTGACACTAGCTGTGTGACCCTGGGCAAGTCACTTAACCCTCATTGCCCTGCCCCCCCCCCAAAATACAGCTTTTTCATTGAATAAGCCACATCCGAATCAGTAAAAAGAAATGAAAATGTTTAATTTGGAGAAGAGCTTGCCTAGGTGAAGTACTCTTTTTAAGCTTCCACATGGTTGAGGTGGCTTATATAGCCAGGGTGGAGAATAGATGAGTGCCCTATGCAGACCCCTCTTGGGAAAGCCTCTATGACCCTCAGTTTCCTCATCTGTAAAATCAGTGTGCTGGACTTGATCCAAGGACTTTTCTAACTCAAAATTAGTGATCTTACAATCCTTTGTGCATATATCAATATATGTGTGTGTGTATGTGTGTAAGTGTGTATGTATGTATATGTGTATATATATATATATATATATAAAACAATAAATGTATATATACAAGGTAACTTTTTTGGCAGAGGGAGGGAAGGGAAGGCTTCTTCCCTGTGAAAACATATCAACACATACATAGTACACACAAAATAAATGCATAAATACAAGATAATTTGGGGGGAGAGTTGGGGAGGGAAGGCTCCCTCCTTGTGAAAATATAACATGCACATAATTAATGCATAAATACCAGGTAATTTGTGTGGGAAAGGGAAGGCTCCCTTCCTGCAAAAGAGCCTTGAAATAAGGAACGGTTCTAATCGACTTTTTAAAACCCTGGAGTTTTAAATATGCTGAGCATAGGTCAATGGGTTGAGAGCTAAAACATCTGCAAACTTCTGCTAAATATCTTGCCTCATTTTCCTGGCTCCAGACTCACCACATTTCGGTCCATGTTCACCACACACAAATAAACACTTCTGTGCCAGCTTTGTGGGACTGTCAGCAATGGCTTTCCCTAAAATGGGTAGTAGCTGGGTGGTGGAGGAGGTGTCCCTGAGGGATCCTACTTATCTCATCAGCCTCAGTCTCTGTCTACACTTAATCAGAAACAGGGGAAAACCACTGGGAGTGAAGAGGAAAGGGAAAAACAAAGGGTAGAAGAGAGAGAACACAAAGGCAGTTCCCTTTTCAATTTGTAGCAGGGTGGGTCTTATACTTCTCTTGGATTTTCCCCAATATATCGTTTTGGCCTGCACTGATTCTCTAGTTAATCATTTAAAAATTTTGAGTGTAGTCTAGAGCCTAGCTCCTTAAACTGAAGGCGGGGGCGGGGGTGGGGGTGGGGTCATGAAGAATTTGGCAACAGTAAAGGTCATGTATACTTATTTTATATACCTTTGTACCTGGGATGGTGTAAAAATTTCTTAGGTGAAAAGGGGTCTCGAGTTTAAGAAGTTTAAGAAGACCTGGACTAGAGAGATTAACAGTCCTGGAAACACCGTTATGGAATCCTGCCACTTAATGGATAAATGTGGACAAAACACTTGATCTTTCTGTGTCTCATTGTATCTCATCTCTAAAAGGGGAGGGTAGTTAAAGAGGATTCAGCCCAGTCTCACAAAGGGCTTATGGGTAAAAGCCAAGGTTTCTGAGACTTGTGGAGAAGAAAACTTGTCATATTTCCCCCCAAACCTGCCCCTCTTCTGAACTTTGCTGTTTCTGTTGAGGGCATTGCTATTCTAGTCTTGGCAATATTTGTATTATTTATACAAAAACTTTAAAAATTATCCATTTTACATCTACCTTTGCTCTCTATGTCTTATTTATTAATAAATTATTCACCGATCCAAATGTCTGATAAATAATATGTTCCATGTTCTGATTTTCTTTTAAAAACTCTCTTTATATCTAGGTCATGTATCGATTTTGACCTTATCTTGGTAAATGGTGTAAGATGTTGGTCTATGCCCAATTTCTGCCACACTGCTTTCCAATTTTCCTAACAATTTTTGCCAAATAATGAATTCTTATCCTCAAATCTTAAGTCTCAAGGTTATTTGTTTCTTTGCTGCTGTAAATTTTATGTCTACTCTATTCCATTGACCTACTTTTCTATTTCTTAGCCAGTACCAGATAGTTTCGATAGGCTTCCAACCTCGGAGTTATCTTTGACTTTACTTTCTTTCATCCTCCATATTCAATCAGCCACTGTCTTGTTGATTTTACACATTTCTCATACAATCCTCTTCTCTGCACTCATGTAATTATCACCCTAACAGGCAAGCTCTTATCACCTTTCATCTGGACTAATGTAATAACCTCCTAATTAGTCTCCAGTTTTTCCCCTCTTCCAATCCAACCACATCATTTCCAAATTGATATTTCTAAACCATAAATTTACCCAGCTTACTTCCCTGCTCAAGAACCTTCAATGACTCCCTATTATCTCTTGGATAAAATGTATGTTACTCTGTTTGGCACTTACATCCCTTCACAATATAGCACCAGTCTAACTTTCTAGGATGATTACACATTCTTCCTCCTTATGCACTCTACATTCCAAATAAACTGGTCCACTTGCTATTCTTTGCACATGATATTCTGTTTCCTACCACCATGCTTATGTGGCATCTGTCCCTCATGCCTGGAATGCCCTTTTTTATCAATTCTGTCTCCACCTTAAGGAATCCCTAACCACATTCAAGGCTCAGCTCGTGTGCTACCTAATATAAGAGGCCAGCTTTGAACTTAGGTATTCTGATGTTTAAATTTGGAATATTATCTACTGTCATACTGTCCCAGAAAAGCACTGGAATGCAATTAATAGGACCTGGTTTTACATTCCATCTTTGCCACATGATAACTGTGATTTCCAGCAAGTCACTTCTGAGCCTCAGTTTCCTTATCCTTAAAGTGAGGGGAGATTGGGTAAGATAACTTCTAAAGTGCATTGCAGTTCTAGAATCAATGTCTTTACCAGGACCTTTTAATTTAGCATGATTCCAGGTATGGTTGTCAGAGGCAGATGTTGATTGTATTAAGTGGAAAATTTGTGAAAGGAGTCAGGAAGAACTGTGTTTAACTGTGTTTAAATCCTGTACCTAAAACTTATTAGTTTTGGGGCAGCTAGGTGGTACAGTAGATAGAGCACCAGCCCTGGAGTCAGGAGGACCTGAGTTCAAATGCGGCCTCAGACACTTAACACTTACTAGCTGTGTGACCCTAGGCAAGTCACTTAACCCCAATTGCCTCACCAAAACACACACACACACACACACACACACACACACACAAACCAAAACTTAATAGTTTTATGATCCAGGTCACATCACTTTTTGTGCCTCAGTTTCCTCATCTGTTAAAGAAGGGAGTTGGACTCAATGGCCTATAAGGTCCCATTCAGCTCTACATCCTATGATTATTCAGAAGTACATAGAATCATAGACTATTAAGATTCTCAGGGGGGCAGCTAGGTGGTACAGTGGATAAAGCAGTGGTCCTGGATTCGGGAGGACCTGAGTTCAAATCCAGCCTCAGACACCTGACACTTACTAGCTGTGTGACCCTGGGCAAGTCACTTAACTCCCATTGCCCCGCAAAAAAAAAAAAAAAGATTCTCAGAACTAAATCCTTTATTTTATAGATGGGAACATCCAGGAAGATTAAGTGACTTGTCCATGGTCACACAGCAAGTCACTGACAGAGCCAGGACTAACATTGAGGACCAATGACTAAGACTCTAATGCTCTTTTGGTTAAATCTGTGCTGCCACTCAATGTAGCTATAGAATAATTGAGTTCTTTGCAACATTATGTAGAGATATTGTGATGCTACCAGTTGGCCAAGTTCCTAGGTAGGTTTGAGATGTAATTACTCATATAGATAAAAGGAATGTTTCAATTGAATCTTTGCAGGTCAGGAATCCCTTCCCTGGGAAGAGACTTATACCTCTGGAAAATGGAAAACCATAGTCTTTTATGCAAGTGACCACAGTTCCCTGACCCCCCCCCCCTCTCCGGCCCTGGCCTAACTTCTGTTGTGCCTCCTCCTTAGTTTCCTTTCCTCCCCTTTAGGAGCACTTGCTTAAAAAATCAGTCTGGTCTGGATACTTTGAAGCTCTCTATATGGAGATGAACTGACTATTAGTCTGACTTGTCTCCAAACTCCATTTGAAAGGAAACACGGTGCTATGGAGAGATTTGGGGTTGAAGAGCTTGGATGCTTTCCAATGGACATTTGAGCTTATGTTCAATGTCTTACAATGGAGCACCTCAAGTAAGTCTCTTGGCAAGAGAGGACTGAGTTTTCTATAACTGCCCAAAGTTTAGCCTTGGACTGTTAGCCAAAGAAGTCAGTAGGACTCATTAACTATAGCAAAAGCCTGCCACATCAATCCAAACAGCTGGGAAGACAATAATTTTCTTTGACTGGCCTGACCTGAAAGGGAGATGTTTTACAGTGAGCCCATGTATCTGTGCCAGAGAGCTCAGGTAGACCATGCATCTAAAGGCATCTGGTTCTTGACTGCTTTCTACCTGGGTGGGGGGAAAATCAAGCTTCCTCTCCAACTTCTCAGGGAACTGATGAGGAGAATGAAAATCCAAGCAGTGGCATTGATAGGAGTGAAGTAAAAACAAAGCTTTGAGCTCTTTAGTGATACAAGTTCCTTCTTCCATCCCTCCTTCCCTCTCTCCTTCTCTCCCTTCTTTTCTTCCCTTCCTCCTTCCTTTCCTTCACCCTTCAATTTCTCTCTCTCCTTTATTCCCTGCCTTCCTGCCCTCCTTCTTTCCTGCTTTCTTGCCTTCCTTCAACACACATTTATTAAAACCTTGCTTTATATCAGATGCTGTGCTAGGAATTGGGAAGGAAAAGACAAAAATAAAAGCAGTCCCTGTTCTTGAGGAGCATATAGTCTTGGGAGGGGAGGGAGATAACATGTACCCAAGTAAGTTGATAGTAAATATGTAGAAATCAAATAAAAAGTAATTAAAATTTTTTTCGGGTGGGGCAATGAGGATTAAGTGACTTGCCCAAGGTCACACAGCTAGTAAGTGTTAAGTGTCTGAAGCTGGATTTGAACTCAGGTCCTCCTGAATCCAGGGCTAGTGCTTTATCCACTGTGCCACCTAGCTGCACCCTAAAAAGTAATTTTGAGAGTAGGAATGGACACTAAAAAATTAGGGAATAGACTTTGTGCTTTTAGCCTTTCTTTTTTATCCCTAACATTTAGCAGAATGCCTGGTCCATTATTCTTGTACTGTTGTGTCTGACTCTTTGTGACCCTGTGGACCATAGCATGCCAAGACTGTCAATGGAGTTTTCTTGTCAAAGATACTGGGGTGGTTTGCCCTTTCCTTCTCCAGTAGATTAAGGGAAACAGGTTAAGTGATTATCCCACGGTCATGTGGAACAACTAGGTGCTCAGTGGATAGAGTGCTGGGCCTTCAGTCAGGAAGACTCTTTCCTGAATTCATATCTGGCCTCAGACACTTACCAGCTATATGACCTTGGGCAAATCACTTACGCCTGTTTGTCTCAGTTCTCTCATCAATAAAATGAACTGGAGAAGGAAATGGCAAACCACTCCAGTATCTCTGCCAAGAAAACTCCAAATGGGGTCATAAAGAGTCAGACACGACAGAAAAACAACGACCAGGGTCACATAGCTAGTCAGTATCTGTGGTTGGATTTGAAATCAGGTCTTCCAGACCCCAGGCCTAGTGTTCTGGACCCTATGGTGCCACCTAGCTGCCTCATATCTATGTGCCTGACACATAGCAGCTACTTGGTGAATTGTTGTTGACTCTTTGTTTGTTTGTTTGTTTGTTTTAAGTTAGGCAATGGGGGTTAAGTGACTTGCCCAGGGTCACACAGCTAGTGTTAAGTGTCTGAGGTCGGATTTGAACTCAGGTCCTCCTGACTCCAGGGCTGGTGCTCTATCCACTGCATCACCTAGCTGCCCCTTGTTGACTGTTGTTGACTAGGAGGTGATAGTTGAGGTGAGTCTTGGAGGAAACCAGGGATTCTCTGCTAAGAGGCAAAGGTGAGGAGGGAGTACATTGTGGGCAAGGGGACAGTCACTGCAAAACTCCACAGAGGTCAGAGATCAAATGTGCTCTATGGGAAAGGGCAAGTAGTTTAGGTTAGCTGGCACAAAGAGTGCATGAAGGAGAAGGATGTACAATAAAGATGGGAAAAATAGGTGCTCAACAGGCGAGTGTGTTCTTCATCCTGGGGGCAGGAGGGAGCCACTAGAAGATTCCTGACAGCCCGTATCCAGGCAGCCTATATCTCCTCCAGGGCCCAATGGTAGCCTTGAGGTCTGTTCTTCTTTGGAAGGCTAAGAATAGTTCTTGTCAGCTGGAGAGGAAGGGTATGGGCTGTGGGGGAGAGACAACTTCCCAGCTGTGCCCTGGGGCTTTTGCCACCTGTTTTAGCTGGGGAGGAATAGACTTTCCCTCCTCCCCAGTTAGTTTTGCTTGCTGAAGTTGCCTCCAGGATGAGGCTGCTACAATGATCCTTTCATCTCTTGTGCCAAGGGATTGATTGGGGAAACGGCTTCAGAAGATGGAGTGGCTGTTGAGGGGCCAGCCAGTTTTTATGTAGGCAAATTGACCAGGGCAACTTGTAAAATGCTGCTCTCACTGTCTTCTTTCTCCCGCCCCCCCCTCCCCAGACAATAATGAATGGAGCATGTCAGGTTTGTTTTCAATTATATGACAAGTTCCCATTCATTAGTAACCAAGGCGATGATCCCAGCTGTGTGTGAGCGACTTTCAAAATGCCCATGGGGTGCTCAGCCCAAGGTTGAGCAACTTAAGAATTATAGAGCAGGCTTGTCCTTGTATCTTGGGATGCTTAAGTGTGGGCATGTCCCCAAAAGGTTGGAGAGAGAGAGAAAGAGAGAGGGGGGGGGGCTGAAGAGAATCCAAGCATAGAGCAGTCTTCCTCCCTTAGCTTCATTTGGGAGGCTCCATACTTAGAAATAAGAACTGATAAATAGAAACATGTATAGTATGGTTTTACATATACATATACACAGAGATACACACACACACACACACACACACACATATATCTTACCAGGTCTATCATCTATCTATATCTCCCTTCTCTCTACCTCTCTCTCCTCTGTCAGTCTGTCTGTCTACTCTCTCTATACCTATTTCTATTTCTCTATGTCTACCTATCTCTCTCTCTATTTAACTATCTCTATAGCTATTTCTACATCTCTTTATCTATCCATCTCTCTCTCTCTCTCTGTGTCAAATGGTGGTCTTCTCTATTGCTAGAGGTGGGGGTTTAGAATTTAAAATGTAACAAAAATTCAATTAAATTATAAAAAGAAAGTTTTTGAAATATTACAACATTCTGTGATTCTAGCTGTTAATTCAGGGCAGACCTCACCCCCTCCACTTTGTAAGTGGTCTTTGAGAATTATGTTAACCTTCTTTCAATAGACGCCTAGGGTACCTCTTTCTACATAAGCCCTTTGTTGATCTCTCCAGTTGGTTCTCTCTCTGTATCTGTCTCTGCTGTCTGGTTTCTCTCTCTCTCTCTCTCTCTCTCTCTCTCTCTCTCTCTCTCTCTCTCTCTCTCTCTCTCTCTCTCTCTGTTTCTCTCTCTCTTCTTCTCTCCATCTTGAAATTACTTTGAATTGACTTAGGTACCACCCCTTTAGAACTTCCCTGAGCCTGACCTTATGGGAAGCTCTCATCAAGCTTCCATGAGTTTGACCACATTGCTAGTTCAGTGAGTGGAGGAAGGTGGGGAAGGATGCATGTAGGGTTGTGCAAGAAGGAAATAGCAGACCACTCTAGTAACTCTGCCAAGAAAATCCCAAATGAGGTCATAAAAGATTGGACATGACTGAAAGGACTGAACAACAACAACAACAACAAAACAAACAAAAAGCGTGGGCAAGCTTGAAGTAGCTGAAAGAGTCCATAGTTAAATTTTCAGTGTGAACACTTAACACCTTGGAAACACCCAAGCTATAGATCAAGGCTTGAGTTAATGATTTTGTTGATTGTCTCTGGACTTAAAAAAGTGATAGTGGGCAGCTGGGTGGTGCAGAGGATAAAGCACTGGCCTTGGATTCAGGAGGACCTGAGTTCAAATCTGGCCTCAGACACTTGACTCTTACTAGTGTGTAACCCTGGGCAAATCACTTAACCCCCATTGCCCCAACCCCCAAAAAGTGATAGAGAAAATGTTAATAATGCAGATTAAATTAAAAGTTCAAGGATACTCCTCTTTTTACATTAACAGCAGATAGTATCCTGCAGCTTTTGGTGTTCCCCACCTCCTTATCCCAGTTCTGTGGTTTTCTAGAACTCTACAACATAATCGACAAGTGCTCATCCAAGTTTCTGCATGAAGACCTCCTGTGAGAGGGAATCCACAGCCCTTTCTAGTAGCACTAATTATTGGCAAGTTTTTCTTTGGATGAATCCAAATCTACTTTAACAAAAATTACATTCATGGTTCTCATTTATGCCTTAGGGAGTCAAGCAAAATAATACCTTTCCCAGGTGAAGCTGCTAGGTGGCGCCATAGTGGATAGAGTGCCAGGCTTGGAGTCAGGAAGATGCATCATCCTGAGTTCAAATCTGCCCTCAGATGCTTCCTGGCTGTGTGACCCTGAGTAAGTCACTTCAGTCTGTTTGCCTCATTTCCTCATTTGTAAAATGAGCTGGAGAAGGAAATGACTAATCACTCCAGTGTCTTTGCCAAGAAAACACCAAAAAGGGTTGCGAAGAGTGGAGTTGTGACTCAGCAACAAAGACTTGCTCAGGATCACACAGCTAGTAAAGTACCTGAGGCCAGATTTGAGCTCGGGTATTCCTGACTCCAGGCCCAACCCACTTTGCCAGCTAGCTGAGCACTTGAAAAGTTGAGTTTTATAGATGATATTTTTTCTTCTTTTTAATGGATATATATGATATTTATTTAATGTATCTATATCTATATCTGGTTTGTTTTGTTTTTCATCACCTACATTTTCAAATTTATCTCTCCCTCTTTCCATTGCCAGGGAGCCACCCCTTATTATAAAGAAAAAAAATAGAGACAAATACAAAGTTCTAACATATTGACCGCATTCAATGTGATATATACCATTCTACACCCAGAGTTCCCCACCTCTTTAAAGAAAGGAAGGAGTTGAAGTCTCATATCTCTTCTTTGGGGTCAGCCTTGGTCTTTAAGGTTTCTAGGTATTTAGTCTGGGTTGTCTTGTTATACTTTTCATCTACAAGTAATTATTATGTATCATGTTTCACTGGCTCTACTTACTTTATTTTGTATCACCTTCCATGTCTTATGAAATCATATTTTAAATATATTAGAAAATTTACCCTTTATGCTAAATTCCAGAACCCATTAAAAGAATTGTTAGAAGTTGTGTGCTAAGACAAGAGGGTGATCTAGGAAAGCTTGTTGGGAACAGGAGAGTTGCTACAAGATCAGAAAAAGGCAAATTCGTTTCAATTCTTTAAAGGAGGCAAGAGAGTGCCATCAGCAGTTTATAGGCCAATGAGCTTGATTTTGATTCCTGGAAAGATTCTAAGACATATCATTAAAAGGGTGGTTTGTGGCCGTCTAGAAATGGAAGTGGTCATAAAAAGTGAGAGCATGGCTTCATCAAGATCAGATCATGCCACCCTGAACCCATCTCCTTTTTTTGGTGGGATTACTAGATGCATAGATCAAAGGAATGTGGTAGAGACATAATATACCTAGATTTCAGCAAAATATCCCAGCATTTGATCAAACCCTGCATTCAATTCTTTTATTTTTATTTTTATTTATTTTTATTTTTTTTGCAGGGCAATGGGGGTTAAGTGACTTGCCCAGGGTCACACAGCTACTAAGTGTCAAGTGTCTGAGGCCAGATTTGAACTCAGGTACTCCTGAATCCAGGGCTGGTGCTTTATCCACTGTGCCCCCTAGCTGCCCCCTAATTCTTATGGACAAGATGGAGAAACATAGGCTAGATGATGGAACACTTAAGTGGATTCCAAATTGATCGAATAGTCAATAAACATTTATTAAACACCTGCTATGTGCCAGACACTATGCTAAGGGCTGGGGATATATAAAAAAGGCACAAGACAGCCTCTGTCCTTAAGGAGCTTACAATCTAATGGGGCAAGACAACACATACAAAGAAGTTGAAAAGAGAGAGGGAATGGGCATAAATTCTCATAGGTGGGGTAGGGAATGATCTGAGGAAGTGAACACGTCAGAGTTGATTTCATCTTGGGGAATGATAAGTTAGGCAAGTAACCTAGTAGGAAATAATGTGGTATATTACCTGGGTGCCCTCCTACCATGATCAGGGTCTTGATGCTTTTGGAATTCTTTCTTCTATGGCCTATTTTCTCCCAACGATGCTTGGCCCACCTGTAGTTTCCCTTTATCTCTTTCCTGGGGTTTGGAGAAGTTAATGATTGAAGATAGCCGTATCATGAGAACATGGCCAGATGCTTCTCCTTAAATGTTTGCTCCCAGTTGGTGCTATGGGTCAGCTAGGGGGTGCAGGGGGTAGAGAAAGGAAGTCAGGAAGACCTGAGTTCAAATCGGGCCTCAGACACTTATTAGCTGTATCACCCTGGGCAAGTCACTTAACCTGTGTCCGCCTTAGTTCCCTCATCTGTACCTTCCAGAGTTATTGTCAAGATCAAATGAGATAATATACGTAAAGTGCTTCGCACAGCCTCTGACACACAGTAGGTGCTTAATAAATGCTTGTTTGCTTTCTTCCTTTCTATTTCACAAAGCAAGAAAAAAATGCTGGATGTGAACTTAAAGTTTATTGGTTTGAATCCCAGCTCTAGTAGTTATTATTTTCGTTTTTGTGGATAATTCACTTAGTTTGTCTGGGCCTGTCTCCTGATCCTTAAAATGAGAGAAAATGAACTAGATGATCTCTGAAATCCCTTCCAGCTAGAAAGCCACGATTCTATTTGCCCATAGCTCTTCCTGATCTCCACAAAGCAGAGCCTCTACCTTTAGTAAATTTCCACGATTGTTTTCCATTTTTGAATCCCCAGTAAGTAGAATAGTACCTCAGGGTTACATGGCAGGTGATTAATATGTGCTTGTGAATCAAATTAAATTGAATTGATGGGTTGGCAACAAAAGAAGCGAGGGATGCTGGGATGACCTGGGGCTGGGTGAAGAAGCAAGGGACGAAGATGTAGATCATTAGGGAAAAGATGGGGGTGATGCTGGTGCTGATGCTGGGGTTGGCAATGAGGGCAAGCCTGGCATCTGTCACACTGGCATTGTGACCCCAAGGATGTCACTTAACCTTTCTGTGTCCCAGGCATACCTTGTGGTTGTCTACCTAGAAGAAGTTTTCTCACCAAAAAATAATCGTGAGTCTGGTTTAAAAAAAGAGAAAGAGATAACTAAAACAACAATAATAGCTAATATTTATATGGTGGATTAAAGTCTGCAACGTGTTTTATGGCTATTACCTTTGAGCCTTACAAGAGCCCTGGAAGTAGGTGCTATTATTGCTTCCATTTTACAGATGAGGATGCTGAGCCACTAAGGGCTTAGGGAGCTTATCCAGGATCATACAATGAATAAATATCAGAGGTAGGTTTTGAGTGAAGGTCTTCCAAATAACAAATCCAATATTATTGGAGTGACTTGCATTTTCCCCTGGCAGAGCTGGGACCCTTCTTAACACTGTTTTGTTGTTGTTGTTTTTGTTTTTGTGCAGGCAATGAAGGTTAAGTGACTTGTTCAGGGTCACATAGCTAGTAAGTGTCAAATGTCTGAGGTCAGATTTGAACTCAGGTCCTCCTGAATCCAGGGCCGGTGGTCTGTGCCAACTAACTGCCCTCTTAACACTGTTTTTAAAAGCCCATTAATACTATTATTTGGACCCCTGACTTCCTTAGGTAATGGTCAGTGGGGAAGGAGAAAGGGGTGTGTAGAGCTCAGGCTTTGTTCTTGAGTAGGAGCTATTCTCAGAGACACCACTAGGTGGTAGTAGAACATTGTTCAGCATTAGCAAATTAAAATAAGAAAAGGAAAAAGGAAAAAAAAAGAAAATCTACTTTTGTGCCTTTGTGGATTCAGAATTATTTACATTTACCAAGTTAGGCTTAAACATCAAACAGCCAAATGATTTAGGATTCCAGAAAACCCTTGGAAGTTAGAATATTCCTACTAGTCAAGCTTCTCCCACCAAATGCTATTGATAATGCATGTGGACAGCTTGTTTAGTAAAAGGAAAAGGAATCTACACGTGGAACTCTATAGAATGTCAAGGTAGACCTCCTACCTTGGGTAACCATCATGAAAATGACCTCAGGGAAAGGCTGCATGACCCATCATCAATGTCTAATGCCAGGCTGACATTTAAGAGAACAAATCTCTTTCCCTCACTTGTTAAAGGAAGGGATTGAACTAGACTATTTTTAAAGTTCCTTCTGAACCTAAATGTATGATCCTATGAAGAAATTAAGCTGGAGACTTTCTCCCCTGCAAATGTCTGCTTGCCTTCCTTCCTTCCTTCCTTCCTTCCTTCCTTCCTTCCTTCCTTCCTTCCTTCCTTCCTTCCTTCCTTCCTTCCTTCCTTCCTTCCTTCCTTCCTTCCTTCCTCCCTCCCTCCCTCTTTTCCTCCATTTCTTTTTTCTCTCTCCCTGCCTCTTTCTCTTCCTTCCTTCCTCCTTCCCTCCCTCCCTCCCTCCCTTCCTTCCAAGGATCAAGTTGTACTCTTTTCCAGAAACCACTTTCAAAACCTCATGGCAGTGTTTGAATTCATTGTCCTCATATTGACACAGTATCAGCAATACTGCTTGTTTAAACCAGGAAATTAGGAGCACAGCTGCAGATGAAGGGTAGTTTCAGTTGCACCATTTAGGCAAACAAACAAACACACACCAGTCCCCGTATCCTAAAACATTTCACAGCAAAGGCAGTTCAGCCTGCAAAGTGGCTCTGTGAGTTCGCAGGATGCATAGAGTGTATGGCACCACGTGGTAAAGCCTCGTTCCCCTCAGGCCTTATTTATGAGACATCCTCTTAAAGTCCTGGCTGGGAAAGGGCCAAAGGTGATGCTCCTGGAGAAGTGCACACAGCCAACCCAACTCCTGTGCTCACTTCTGGTTTCATTGTGGACCTCCTTCATGGAATGATAGTGTTTGAAACTGACTTAACAAATGCCCATCCAAATGTTATTCTTTGAGAATATTTGGGGGCAGCTAGGTGGTGCAGTGGATAAAGCACTGGCCCTGGATTCAGGAAGAACAGGGTTCAAATCTGGCCTCAGATACTTGACACTTAACTAGCTGTATGACCCTGGGCAAGTCACTTAACCCTCATTGCCATCAAAAAACAAACAAACAAAAAAAGGGAGAATATTTGTGAGGTTCCAGAGGTTGAAGCAGCCTATGGAATCACCTGTCTGGAACGGACTAACACTTTTGGATCTCCATTAATTATTCTATGAAATGTCTACATGGATGAAGACTCTTAACCAAGATTCCCATCTCCTCAGGTCCTATCTCTCACTTACTACCATTCCTGTTTCTAGTTGTGATCAAATACCCTTATTTCCTTTTTTTTTTTTTTTTTTTGCAGGGCAATGTAGGTTAAGTGACTTGCCCAGGGTCACACAGCTAATAAGTGTCAAGTGTCTGAGGCTGGATTTGAACTCAGGTTCTCCTGAATCCAGGGCCAGTGCTTTATCCACTGTGCCACCTAGCTACCCGCCAAATACCCTTATTTCCCAGAAGCCTTCTTTGTACATCCCACTGCTGTTCCATGTCAGAGCTGATAATCTGCCTATTAGACATCCCCCCTGTTAGCCCCCAGAACATGCTGGACCATTACTTTGATAAATACTCAGTGTTTTTTCCAAGAACTCAGAGAGTGAAGTCATCGTTAGGATGTTTTGTTTTTCTTTCCTGATCATCTTATCTGTGGAAGAAGAGGAAAATAGCCCATTGTCAGATGGGCCCTGGATCTCTTTGTTGGAAAGGAACATTTAAAGCCTGCTCCAGCCCTCTTCTCTTGCTTGCTGATAGGCGAACAAGGTCATGCTGCTTTCTTCTATTACTAATTATCCATTATAGACATTGATGTCAGATCTTGAAAGCAAAGGCTGAGTCATCCTTGGTTAAAAGGGAGGCAGCTAGTGCTGCTGGTAAGAAAGATCCTGGAAACTGGAATCCTTGGGGCTGGGCCTAGATCCTGGCTTGGCCACTTGTACCTTGTGGCATCTTGGATTATCCTGCATTGGACTGGATTTTGGACTGTACCTCCTCTCTGAGTCTCAATTTCCTTTTCTGTAAAATTTATCAACTAGATTAGAGAATCTAATGTCCCTTTCAGCTCTGCCTCGATGATCTTATGATCTATAAGGCTTTATTTTTAATTGTTAAATAGGTTTTTATTGATGTCTTTTTTTGAACATGACCATAGTTTCCTCCAATATCCCTTCCTCTTCCTCTCCCAGAGAGCCAACCCATATGACAAATAGAAATTTTTTTTGTTTTTTGTTTTTTGTTTTTTTGGCAGGGCAGTGAGGGTTAAGTGACTTGCCCAGGGTCACACAGCTAGTAAGTGTCAAGTGTCTGAGGTCGGATTTGAACTCAGGTCCTCCTGATTCCAGGGTCAGTGCTTTATCCATTGAGCCACCTAGCTGCCCCCCCCATTTTTTAAAAACAAAAAAAGAAGAGAAAAAAATCAGTATAATTGATTAACATATCAAAAAAGTCTGAAATATATGCAATAGAAACACCTATGGACTGCTCAACTTTGCAAGAGAGTGGAGTAGGAGGGTCCTCATATTTCTTCTTTCAAGGCATGTTTAATTTTCATGATTTCACTACATTCACTTTTTTTTGTGGGGCAATGGGCCTTAAGTGACTAACCCAGGTCACACAGCTAGTAAGTTCCAAGTGTCTGAGGCTGGATTTGAACTTAGGTCCTCCAGGAGTTCAAAACTGAAGACCTTCCGTATATGGTTTGGTCACACAGCAGAGTAAAGAAGGACCTTCACCTCATTTCCTCTGACTTGGGCACTGTCTTCTGTGCTCTCATTATTCCCAGCATTGCTGAGTCCAACTCTGGGCTCACTAACACTTCTTGGAAACCTAGCACCAAACTGCTTTGAAGGAAAGCTTGGAAGATGAATCAGAATCAAAATCAGTGAAATTACTAATTGAAGGAAACTTTAGAGACCCTCAAGTGAGGCCACAGAGAAAAGGTCCCTTCTCCAGTGAAGGGGAACTCACTCTCATCTGAGGATGCCTGTTCTACTTTTGAATAGCCCTAATGAATGGTTAGGGACAGCTAGGCCTTGCAGGCAGGAGAGTCTGAGTTAAAATCCAGCCTCAGATATTCACTAGCTGTATGACCCTGGGCAAGTCATTTAACTCTGTTTGCCTCAGTTTCCTCCTCTGTAAAATGAGCTGGAGAAGGAAATGGTAAACCACAAGAAAACTCCAAATAGGGTCATGAAAAGTTGGACATGCATGAAAACGACAACAACGGTGAGGAAGTCTATCCTGATGTCAGGACCAAACTTGCCACTTAGATAATCATTATTTCCAGTCCTGCCTTCCAGGCATAGATGCTTGAAGACATTCCTGAGGTTTCCCTCAGTCTTTTCTAAATTGAACTATCCCTCTAGTTAGAAAGAACCTTAGAGGCCTTTTGATGTGGAAATGGAGACAGAGATGTTATGCAACTTTCCTAGGGTCACATAGTAAGTGTCTGATGTGGGATACAGACCTGGGTCTTTCTGGGTCCCATCAATAACATAATCCTCCTCTGGAGGCCCTTCAGTTTATCAATATCTTTCAAGTTCCTTGAAGTCAGGGACTGTCTTTTGCCTCTTTTTGTATCTCCAGTTTTTAGCCCTGTGGCTGGCATACAATAGGCGCTTAATAAATGTTTATTTCTTGATTGAAAATATGGTACCCAGGGGCAGCTAGGTGGCACAGTGGATAAAGCACTGGTCCTGGAGTCAGGAGGACCTGAGTTCAAATCCAGCCTCAGACACTTGACACTAACTAGTTGTGTGACCCTGGGCAAGTCACTTGACCCTCACTGCCCCGCCAAAAAAAAAAAAAAAAGAAAAAGAAAAAAAGAAAAGAAAAGAAAAGAAAAAAGAAAAAAAGGAAAATCATGATCTATTCCAGATCATGGAAGTGTAGAAGGCAGTGTAGAAGTCAGCAGCACTATGAAGATAATTATATAATATAAATGAAATCAATCAATCTCTCCATCCATCTGTTTATCTACCCATTATCCATCCATCCACCTCACAATGTACAAACATGCAAGAAATGAAATAAAGTTTTGTTTTTACATTATATGCTCCCTCACAGGGCCTCAGTTTCCTCTTTTGTAAAATATATTAGCTGGCTAAATTATTTAAAGTCCCTTTCAGCTCTAAATTGGTGATCCTATGATATATATTGCTTTAATTTTTATTTTAAATAAGTTTTTTTGATGTTCTTTTTTGTTTTGACCACATTATAAGAGGTTGCTTGTAGCCAAGTAAAACAGGTAAATTTGCCTCATTTGAAAGTACATGGAACATTGCATATTTATACTTTCCCCCCCTTTTATTCTTTTTATTTTTGTGGGGAAATGAGGGTTAAGTGACTTGCCCAGGGTCACAGAGCTAGTAAGTGTCAAGTGTGTGAGGCTGGATTTGAACTCAGGTCCTCCTGAATCCAGGGCCGGTGCTTTATCCACTGTGCCACCTAGCTGCCCATAACATTGCACATTTATAGCCCTTCCTACTCCCCCCCAGCTCACCATTTTAAAAATGGGCAGAAGTTATTGTTTTTTCCTCTCATCTCTCACCCCATTGAAATAAAAAAAGGAAAGGACAAAATTCTTGCATTAAATCTACATAGTCAAGCAAAACGAATTCATTCAATGGATAGACACATAAATATATGTCCCATTCTGTACCTAAACCCATAAAAACTTTTTTAAAAAGGAAAAATTCTAAAGACAGAAAGAGGAGTAAAAGATAGGAAGATAAAAGATTGATATAAGAAAAAAACTTCTTTACAATTAGAACCATCCAAAAATGAAATAGCTTGTTTGGGGAGGTATTTGATTCTCCCTTACTTAAGGTATTCATTGAACTGGAAGATCACTTGTAAGAGACATTATAAAGGGAATTGCTGTTCAGGTATGGGTTGGACTAAATGCCTTCCCAACTCTTAAAGTCTGTGATTCATTGAGCTGAGTCTCCAAAGAAAGTGAATTCACTGATGAAATGGTGGTTGAGTTAATGAACAATAAATGGAAAGATGAACAAATCCCAACACCCAGAGTCTTAGGTTTTTTGGAAAAATTCTGCCATTTAACAATTTTCATGGATAAATAGAAAATTCATAAGCCAAAGAGTAATACCGAGAACAGATTTGGCAGGAAGTAAAAACAGATTATAAGCTTCTGTCAGGGCATGGATCATGCTGTTCATCTTTGAGTAGTGTCCTGCAGTGCCTTGAACACTGTAGATCCTCAATAAGTGAATTACTTGAAATTCTAAAAAAGAAACAACATAAGGTAAAAAAATAAAATGGTCAATTGGTTTATCGATCAATAAACATTTATTAAGCCCCTACTGTGTGACCTCCAGGCACTGTGCTAAGCATTGGGAATACGACAAGGGGAAAAAGACAACCCCTTCTCTCAAGGAACTTCTGATCATGATTGGAGAAGGGAGAATTTGGAGGCAGCAAAAACAATTGAGAGGTTATTGTGGAGGGATGATTCTCTGTGACCGGAATGTGGGGGAAATCTAGATGTAAAAAACAAAAGAAATCGATAAAATATATATGTATATATATACATATGATAGAAATACACACATGTATTTATGTAAATAAATATATATATACACAAGTATATAGAGATCACACATATACAAACATAAACACATACACACATACATAGCACACATATATATGGATAGACATACATGTCTCTATATCTATCTATGTATATCAATGCCATAATCCAGTTGAGAGGTAATGAAGGCCTGAATTAGGGTGTTAGCTCTAAAGCCTGCCTCAGAATGCTCTGTTGTCAGAATTTAGACTTTCGTGGCTTAACTACTTCTGTTTGTTTCTATTGTACATGGGGACTATTGGCTAAGATTGGTTATAAAGAGGATCCTGGAACCAAGGCTGTTCAGCTCCCTCTGTTTCCTGTCATGATACAAACCAAGCCTGCCTGCCCCCCCCCTCTCTCTCCCTCTCTCTCTCTCCTCCCCTCGCTCCCTCCCTGTCTCTCTCCCCCTGTCTCTCTCCCTCTCTCTCCCCCTGTCTCTCTCCCTCTTTCTCCCCCTGTTTCTCTCCTTCTCTCTCCCCCATCTCTCCCTCTCTCTGTCCCTCCCTCTCTCTCTCCTCCCCTCCTCCTCCTCCTCCTCTTCCTCTTCTTTCTCCTCTTTCTCTGTCGCTATCTCTTTCTCTCCCCCCACTGTTAGCACTGTCTAGTTCATGCTCCCTTAAAAGCTTACCTCGGCTGAATCTCTGGCTTACCCACCAGTCAACCAAATTGGCAGCTCTGCTCTAATTGGATTGTGTTGATCACTGCCTTCCCTGCTGGCTGGGGCCTGTCCGGCAGCTCTTATTCCTGCAAAAGATATTCCTCAGTAGCTAAGTCAGGGAGTGAGCCTAATTATTTATCCGTATACAGTAAGTGCCATTCTTCCTTGTTCCTAGGGAACCACTTGTGCGTGAAAAACCATCAAACAACCGAATCCCACAGAGTGTTGGCCTTTTCAGATCTTGGGGTTCAGTTCATATATTTTTGTTGGGAGCTTGGGAAAAATAATCTCATGATTTATGCACTGAGGAGTTGGAGGGTGGCATTCTGTGATTTTGTAATTCTGTGGGGATTTAGAGAGGTGGAGGGGATGGAAAATGGCTTCGAGCTCTCACTGCCTTTCTTTTTTCATGCAATTAGAGCATGATGTCATTTGTTCTTTAACAGAGCCTGCCGGTGTTTTCCAAGAAGTGAGAGAGGGCAACCAAGAAGCAACATTTCATCCTTGGTCCTGATTGGCCAGAGCCCATCTCTTGGCTACGCTTGTCGGGATGGATAAAGGGATGAGGAAGGGGGATGGTTCCCCAGAGCAGACTGCACTGCCTCAAGCACTAGGCTGGGATTCAGGAGGTTTGAATTAGGGGGTGGTGGGGTACAGAGGAAAAAGCAATGGTTTAGGAATCCTAGGACTGAGGAGTGAATCCAACTTATGATATTTTTGGTATGACCTTGTGCACATCACTTAAACTATTTGATTTGTTTTTGTTGGTGAGGCAATGAGGGTTAAGTGACTTGCCCAGGGTCGCACAGCTACTAAGTGTCAAGTGTCTGAGGATTTGATGCATCAGTCAAGTGTTTGAACTCAGGTCCTCTTGAATCCAGGGCTGGTGCTTTATCCACTGCACCACCTAGCTGCCCTCCACTTAAACTATTTGAGACTGGTTCTTCATCTATACAGTGGGGGTTATGAGTAGACTAACTGACCTCCCTGGAAGGTCCCTTCCTGCTCTAGGTCTGTGATTCTATGATGCCACCTTAAATACTTACTAGAGACCCTGGGCAAGTCACTTAACTCCAGGAACCCTCAAACAATTCCCTAAAACTTTCTGAGATATATAAGGGTTGGGAATTCACCGCACTGATAAAATCACAGAGAAATCTCACCCTGTTACTGAGATCTTTACTCTAGCAGAGGCAGCTGGGTGGTCCAGGGTGTAGGGCATCTACCTCTCAGGGTTGGTAAGAGGATCACATGAGTTAATACTTGCAAATCACTTAGCAGAGTGTCTGGCATATGGTAGTTGCTTAATAAACGCTTGTTTCCTTCCTTCCTTCCTTCCCTCTGTTTGTTTGATCCTTCCTCCTTCCCTTCCTTCCTTCCTCCCTTCCTCCCTTCCTTCCTTCCTTCCTTCCTTCCTTCCTTCCTTCCTTCCTTCCTTCCTTCCTTCCTTCCTTCCTTCCTTCCTTCCTTCCTTCCTTCCTTCCTTCCTTCCTTCCTTCCCTCCCTCCCTCCCTCCCTCCCTCCCTCCCTCCCTCCCTTCCTTCCTTCCTTCCTTCCTTCCTTCCTTCCTTCCTTCCTTCCTTCCTTCCTTCCTTCCTTCCTTCCTTCCTTCCTTCCTATCCTTGAGGGGAAATCACTTGATACCCCTGGGCTTCAGTGACCCCATTTGTAAAAAAAATGAGGGGGTTAGGCTAGATGGCCCCCTAGGTCCCTTCTGATTTTATGATCTGCTAATGCATAGGGAGAGCAAAGGATTCCAGAATCTCAGGGGTGGGAAGGGAGCTGATGCATCAAATCCAAATGGCTCCTGACCAAGAGTGCCTTCTCTAATACATATGATGAGTGGTCACCCAGCTTTGGTTTGCAGACTTCACATGAGTGGTGGGAATACTACCGCCAATGCTATTATGGATCTACATGCATTATTTATAATGTGTATAAATGCTCTCTTGATAGGTAGACAGACAGCATGGACATAGAATGGTTTGTGGGCAATAACAAAAAGGTCAGCTCACCTGAACTGTAATATGCTTTTCTTTTTTCTTTTTTTTTGGCAATGAGGGTTAAGTGACTTGCCCAGGGTCACACAGCTAGTAAGTGTCAAGTGTCTGAGGCTGGATTTGAACTCAGGTCCTCCTGAATCCAGGGTCGGTGCTTTATCCACTGCATCACCTAGCTGCCCCCTGTAGAGTATTAATAGATCTCTCTGTGTATATATACATACATGTACAATTATATCTCTCTATCTCTGTCTATCCATCTATCTTCTCTGTCTCTGTCTGTCTCTTTCTCTCTCTGTCTCTGTGTCTTTGTCTATCTCTGTGTCTCTGTCTGTCTCTGTGTCTCTGTCTGTCTCTTTCTCTCTGTCTGTTTCTGTGTCTCTCTATCTGTCTTTGTCTCTTTTCCCCATTAGTAATGTGTTGCAACTTACTTCGTGCCTACTACACAATCCATGCAGCCTAATACTAGTGGAAACTCGAGGTGGCGGGTTTGGGGAATTACTCGGATAAACTCAAAGTCATTAGCTAGGTAACAAATTCATAGGCATGGCCCATTCCTTGAGCAAAGAGAGGTGAAATAAAAGAGCTCTTCTGATTGGCAGGTGAGCTTAATGTCAAACTTGGAAAAGGTTAAAAAACTCCCTGTGAATCTTCACATCATATCCTCTGGTCTGTACCTCTAAACTTTAATGGAATTTGACTATATTCTTTTCATGTGATGCTAACCAGGGAGGTGGGGGGGGAGTTCCATTGGGATGAAGATAAATCATCTCCTGTTTTCACTTGAATACACCCCCCCCCATCATTAAGCAGACTTCTTCAGCCTCAGCTGGGCACATTAAGGTTCTAAATGAGGCCATTTTTTAAAGCTGGGAAAGGTATGGGGTTCGCATCATTTCTTTCTCAGTTGTTTTCATCTGCACAACTTCCAAATTGAGTATAGGAAAGTTAAGGTTGGCTTATGGAGGGTGCTTTCAAAAGGGAAAATGCTTCATTTCAGTCAACTTTTTACTTAGACATATCAAGGATTTCAAGGCAGATGGGTTGCAAAGTGGATAGAGCCCTGGACTTGGAGGCAGGAAGACCTGAGTTCAAATGTGACCTCAGACAGCTATGTGACCCTGGACAAGTCACTTAACCTTACACAGCCTCAGTTTCTTCTCTCTCTCTCTCTCTCTCTCTCTCTCTCTCTCTCTCTCTCTCTCACACACACACACACACACACACACACACACACACACACACATACACACACATGCATACACCATTTTAATGTGCCCAGCTGAGGCTGAAGAAGTCTGCTTAATGATCTGGGGTGTGTATTCAAGTGAAAACAAGAAATGATTTATCTTCATCCCAATGGAACTCCCCCCTCCCTGGTTAGCATCACATGAAAAGAATATAGTCAAATTCCATTAAAGCTTAGAGGTAAAGACCAGAGGATATGATGTGAAGATTCATAGGGAGTCGCCTAACCTTTTTCAAGTTTGACATTAAACTCTCCTGCCAATAGGCTGAGCTGTTTTATCTCCCCCTTCTTTGTCCAAGGAATGGGCCATGCCTATGAATGCGTTAGCTTTGAGTTTATTAGAGTAATTCCCCAAACCTGCCACCTCCAGTTTCCTCTAGTATTAGGCTGCCTGGTGTTGTGTAGTAAGCACAAAGGGGGTTGCAACACATTGCCAATAGGTAAGTAAGCCAGAGAAGTGGTGTATAAGATTATTGTTGTTGTTCAGTTGCTTCAGCTGTGTCTGACTCTTTGTGATCCCATTTGGTGTTGTCTTGGCAGAAATACTCAAGTGGTTTGCCATTTCCTTCTCCAGCTCATTTTAGAGATGAGGAACTGAGACAAACAGGGTTAAATGACTTGTCCAGGGTCACATAGCTAGTAAGTGTCTGAGGCTGGATTCAAACTCAAGTCTTCCTGACTCCAGGCTGGATGCTCTATCTACTGTGCTATGTAGCTGCCCTGTGCATGAGTCAGCTTCAAGAAATTGTGAGGAACTAAGAGAATATGGGCTGGTTGCGTGGATAGAGGGAGATATCACTGATGGATGACCTGCACACTCTATTAGTGTGTAGATATCTTCAAAGCTCATGAGGCCTTTTCTGATCTACAGCCCCCTCCTCCAACTAACCTGTGTCTGTTTTTAAATTTTGTATATATGTGTAGGTATATATTTACATACATGTATGCCTTTATGTACACACATGCACATAGATATATGCAATACTTGGTAATGTGTTTCAGCCCACTGTGTGCCAATTACACAACTCCAGGCAAATACTAGAGGAAACTAGATGTGGCAGGTTTGGGGAGTTATTCCACTAAACTCAAAGTCTTTATCTTGGTATATACATATATGTATGTATACACACAAATTTTATATTTACACACATACATGTATATGTACACATACACACACGTGCACCCATATAGGTATATGTACACATACAACATATGTGTATTATGCATATATACAGCAAACAATGGGTATGTGTGTATATATTATAGCCACATAATATATCTATACACACACTATGCCTCCTTGTTTGTGAGTGTATATATAAATATGTATACATATCTATACACGTACAGATACACACATACATACACATATACATATGAATAGGGACAGCTAGGTGGCCTATTAGATAGAGCACTGGGCCAGGAAGACTCATCTCGAGTTTGAATCTGACCTCTGACACTTTCTAGTTGTCTGACCCTGGGCAAGTCATTTCACCCTGTTGCCTCAGTTTCCTCATGTATAAAAAAATGATTTGGAGAAGGAAATATCAAACCACTCCAGTATTTTTCTTTACTAAGAAAACCCCAAATGGAGCCACAGAGAGCCTCACATGAATAAAACAAGCGATCAACAACAAAAATATATAGTCTTCCCATGATACACAAGTTATTTGAAGGGCAGGGATTGGTTTCCATTTGGTCCCTGTGCCCCCCTGTACCTAGAGAAAATGAGAAGAGCCCCTAGTTCATTAGGAGGACCCTCTGTCACTAACTTATTGGAGACAAGGATGTTTCAACATAGATGGGTGGTATGGATAGATTACAATCAGTGTCACAGGAGGGAACAATTCAATACAGTTTAATTCCATGTTCATTTATGAAGCTCTTATGAGTGAGTGAATGAATGAATGAATGGAATGAAAAAAATAGCATTCATTAAGCTCTTGTTATGTTCAAAGAATTATGCCAATTGTTAAAGATACAGAGGAAGACAGTCCCTGTTCTCAAGAGGATCACATTTTAATGAGGAGAACAACTTATATAGAAGGCTTCAGGTGTGTCAGAGGGAAAACCTCCATAGTCCTTAAGGTGTAGTGACAAAGCAGACGGTGGGTGGTATATCTTCTTTAGAGTGATTTCCATTGATAAGGCCATCTCTGTCTCTGTCTCTCTGGTGAGGCAGTTGGGGTTTAGTGACTTTCCCAGGGTTACACACCTACTAAGTGCTAAGTGTCTGAAGTTGGATTTGAACTCAGGTCCTCCTGACTCCAGAGCTGGTGCTCTATCATCTGTGCTACCTAGCTACTCCTCCATATCTCTTTCTAATGTTGAGCCATTTGATGGTGCCAAGGACACTGGTGGTAAGAACTTCCTACATTCAGTAGCTGTGGCCACTGAGGAGGTGGTGGTTCCAGTGCTTCGAAGGCAGATGCCACCATGTTGCATCTCCAGTAGGGTTGCCCCCTTGGGTATGATGGCTGTAGGGTCTGGGCCTCTGCAATTCCTAGGCCTCTTGGACTCTGGGTTCTGGTCAATTTCCACCAGAATCTGGGAGGAGATGGTGGCAGTGGCTTGACCTGCTTGGCCCATGCTTTCTCCTTCAGGACACCTTCCTGCTTCAGCTAGGATGACTTGCTTACCTTGACAGTTGGTCAGCAATTGGTAGTGATGGTGGTAGTGTTGATGGAGAGGTTGGTGGACCACAGGGTTTGCTGTATGATGACGGGAGAAGATAGTTAAGTTTTCTTCGCTTGTCAGGGTGATTGGTTCACAAAACTGTGTCTGTGTTTGGGGAGGCATGTAACCTCGTTGTGTGCTAGGCATGGTGTTTATTCTCAGAGATACAGAGACAAACAAAGCAATCCTTGCCTCCAACACGTATGATTAGAGAGATAACACATATACAGCTAAATAAATATAAGATATTTACAAAGTAAATATAAAGTAGATTTTCTTGGAGGGGGGAATTCATAACAATTGGGCAAAGCCAGAAAAATCCCACATAGGAAGTGGCACTTGGCTAAGGTTTGAAAGGATGTAGGAACTGCAGAAGGTGGAGATGAGTAGGAATGCAATTCCAGATCTTACAAGTAACATGCAAAAAGCTTGTATAACTTGTGTAAGTGGAATAGCCTATAAAAAGGCATGGGGGCAGGAATGGAATGAGAAACAGCAAACAGGCCAATTTGTCTCAAATGTAGTGGTGTGAGGGGGAAAATGGGAAAGAAGTCTGAAAAGATAGACTGGAGACAGACTGTGAAGGGTGATAAGTAACAAGTGCAAAATGTTTGCATTTCATCCTGGAGGCAACAGGGAGCCATTGAAACTTCTGGGAAAGGGGAGTGATGTGGTCAGATATCTTCTTTGGAAATACCCACACTAAGGAGGTGAAGGATCTGTGTGGCCCCAAAGAGGAAGCCAAAATGGTCCTATAGGACATGTGTTGTCTGGCTTTGTGATTTGTTCCTAAGTAGTGGAGATCAAGAGGATGAACACTATTTATTTAGATCGATCTATGTATCTATTATCTATGTATCTCTCTATCTATGTATCTCTCTATCATCTCTCTCTCTCTCTTATCTGTCTCTGTCTGTGTATCTATGTATCCATGTATCTATCTCTCTATATCCATCTATCTCTCTGTGTATCTATGTATCTATTATCTCTCTATCTATTTATCTATCTATCATCCATCCATCTATGTATCTATTACCTATCTGTCTCTCTAGCCTTCCATCTATCCATCCATCCATCATCTATCTATCTATCTATCTATCTATCTATCTATCTATCTATCTATCTATCTATCTATCCATCCATCTATCTATCTACCTATCTTAAAGTATTTTATTATTTTCCAGTTACATGTAAAGATAGTTTTCAATATTTGTTTTCATAGGATTTTTAGTTCCAAATTTTTCTCTCTCCTCTCTTCCTTCCCCACTTCCCAAGACAAAAAACAATCTGATAGGGACAGCTAGCTGGCGCAGTGGATAGAGCACTGGTCCTGGAGTCAGGAGGACCTGAATTCAAATCCAGCCTCAGATACTTGACACTTACTAGCTGTGAGACCCTGGGCAAGTCACTTAACCCCAAATGCCTCACCAAAAAAAAAAAAAAGGCAATCTGATATAGGTTTTATATACACAATCACATTAATCATATTTTCTGCATTGGTAGTGTTGTGAAAGAAGCAGAAAACAAGAGAAAAACCTTAAAAAAGAAAAAAAAACAGTAAAAAATTATAAACCTTATGGTTCAATCTGCATTCAGAATCCACAGTTCTATTTTCGGGATTTCCTATCATGAGTACTTTGCAATTGTTTTGGATGGATGAACACTATTTAGCCATGTAGGTGAAGATAACTTCTGTTATATTCAAGGCCTTATAAGTAACATGCAAAAAGCTTGCATAACTTGGGAAATGACTTATAAAGTTATAGGGACATGTCTCATGATACAGTGGAAAGGAAGCTGGATCTGGGTTCAAATCCTGCCCATCTGTGTTACCTTGTCCCTTTAAGTTCTCTAGGCCTCAGTTCTCTCATCTATAAAATGAAGACATTGAACTAGATGGCCTTTGAGATCCTTTATAGATCTGGGATCTTTTGTATAAATTAAATTCCGGTTTACCTGTAATTGAAAAGAAATAAAATATTTAAAAAATTCTAATTTAGAACTAATGACTGGGTATGGATATGTTTAACAGTGATTGGGATGAATAAAATTATGATGTTCAGTGGTTTCAATTATTTCCAACTCTTAGTGACCCTATTTGGGGTTTTCTTGACAAAGATCCTGGAGCGGTTTGCCATTTCCTTCTCCAGATCATTTGACAGATGAGAGAACTGAGGAAAACAGGATTAGTTGACTTGCCCAGGGTCACACAACTAGTATGTGTCTGAGTCAGGATTGGAACTCATGAAAATGAGTCTTCCTGGTTCCAAGTCAAGTGCTCTATACACTATGGTACTGCCTTAGGTGTGGGGTCACTGAGGAGTTAAATGTCCAGGGACTCAAAATCAGAATGTAACCATGGCCACCCTTGAACCCAGGATTTCCTGGTTCTGAGGTCAGTCATCTATTTGTTATGCAATGCTATCTCTCAATTAATTAGTTAATATGCATGAATCATTGTCTGTTGTTGGTGACTCCCATCTTCTCCAGGGGGTCCTGGTGTTCTCTAGATTAATCTTTGTGGTTTCAACTTCATTTGGAAGGAGAGTTAATTCAGGGTTGCTAGGGAAGCAGCCTGCATTCTGCTAAGTGCCACTTAATCCCAAAGGTCCATAGAAGGATTCAACTTTAGAATTTTACTTTGAGAGCCTGGACTCATGTCAGAAGGGAAGCAGCCTTGGAGCTAACAATCAGGCACTTCCCTGCTCTTCTATTGAGTCCCATTTTCCCTTCACCCTTGGAATCCACACAGACGTCCAGCTTTATGGTACTTCCCTAAGAGGCTTGGATTTCCCTGATGAGGAAGTAAACATGGGCTCCTAGAGGGGTGACATCCTTCCCTTTGGAGCCACACAATCCTAATAACTCATGGGAATTGTCAGGGCAAAATACATGCTCCTTGTTCTCCTTTATTATGGCTTATGTGAGTAAAGATACTCAATTGTTCATACCTTTTGACAGAGAGTCCACCAAAGCATACAAAGAGCTTAGATCTAAAGTTGGAAGAAATCTTGAAGATTATTTAGTCTATTTTACAGATGATGTCACTGAGGCTGCCCATAGTCATGTCAGTATGAAATATCAGAGGTAGAATTTGAAGTGAAGTCCCCTAACTCCAAAGCCAGTATTTTATAGCATACAACAATTCAAGACAGAAAGATCCCATGTATACCAAAATATTTGTACAACTCTATTATGGTTATGAAAAAAATGGAAATAAAACAAGTATTTAATAATTGACTTGTTTTAGTTGACTTTTTTTTCCCTTTGTTACAAAAGATGGTAGGTACAGCTTTAGAGAGTAGGGTGGGCATAGCAGACAATTTCCATGGTGTATGTATCTCTCTGTGTGTCTGTATATACACATTTATATCTATAATCTATCTATCTATCCATCTATCTTCCCTTCCTATCTCTTCCATTCATCCACCTATCATCCATCCATCCATCTGTCCATCTGTCTGTCTATCTATCTCTGTCTCTCTGTATGTTCATCAGTCTGTCTATCTGTCCATCCATCTTCCATCTGTCCACCTACCTGCCCATCCATCCATCCATCCATCCATCCATCCACCCACCCACCCACTCATCCATCCATCCATCCATCCACCCACCCACCCACTCATCCATCCATCCATCCATCCACCCACCCACCCACCCATCCACCCACCCATCCACCCACCCATCCATCCATCCATCCATCCATCCATCCATCCATCCATCCATCCATCCATCCATCCATCCATCCATCCATCCATCTATCCATCTATCCATCTATCCATCCATCTATCTATCTATCCATCTATCTATCTATCTATCTATCTATCTATCTATCTATCTATCTATCTATCTATCTATCTATCTATCTATCTATCTATCTACCTACCTACCTACCTACCTACCTTTCTGAAAAGGTATCAATAAAACTTAAAAACAAAGCAGAGGAGAAGCCTCATCTTTGTAGCTGAGGTTCAAGAATGTTCAATACCCAAAGGGGAGGGAGAAGCATGCCTGCCCTCACTCCATATGAGGTTTCAGCTTTGAGCCTTGTGAAACATGTAGGTTTATTCAGCCCCAAGTGCCCAAGTCCTGGATTTAAACAAAAACAAGCTCAATTTAAAAAAAACACAAAAATATGTGAGTCATAAACAAATTTCTGTTTCCATTCTGACTCATTTGACAGAGGAAACATGCCCTACTTAGAAACCCAGAAGAAATGGTCACATTATGGGAACCCTGCCTCTTGGGCTCCATTAAAAAAAAGCTCAGTAATGATAGCATATCTTACACAACCATCCTGGGAGCTGTCAGAGAACTGGCTCAGATGATGATCCCATCTTATTTACTGAAGGAGAACTTTTAGTTTGCAGATCACATCCAGAGTCAGACGCTACACGTACCCATTAGAGTGACTTTGAGAATGAAAGGCTTGAAAATGTAGTCATTTAAAAATCTTTTCCCCCTCACAGATTCAGAATTGTAGATTATTTTCTTCTAGCAAGAGTGGGAGAGAACAGTAATGAAAATGTAAGCATCATTAAAAAACTTCAAATGGCAGACAGAGGCACATTATAGAGAGTAAACGGAAGGATGTTGTTGAGTCAGTCTGTGAATACTGAGACTGGATGGTGTTAAAATATGGAGCAGCTTTATGGATGGAT
This sequence comes from Dromiciops gliroides, assembly GCF_019393635.1. Lineage (NCBI taxonomy): Eukaryota > Metazoa > Chordata > Mammalia > Microbiotheria > Microbiotheriidae > Dromiciops > Dromiciops gliroides. Next base: position 269,089,343 of record NC_057865.1, on the reverse strand, counting down.
CTTGGAATGTGGAGATCAAGATCAAATCCCACTTCGGACACTGGCTATTTCTTTGATCATAAGCAACCGATAACCTCCTTGGAGTCTCAGTTTTGTCTTCCACAAATGGGGTGGTGATAATGTGCTTACTGCCTACTTCCAGAGATGTTCATCAAAGTTCTTTTCAAGCCTGAAAACATCTTAAAATGTTGTTATCTATTGTTATTTAGAAAAGATTTAATAACCATTAATTTCTTGGTCTGGTAGACATCCTCTGATTGTGAAGATCTGGTGTGATAAATACCTTTCGTTTTAGTGCATCTCCCATTTCTGAAATATTCTGCCTCCCTCACCAGTGCCTCATGGCTTTCTTGGCTTCTTTTAAGACACTTCAAATCTTTTTTTTTCCCTCTTCATTTCCAGGGCCTCCTATCTGTTCTGTATATATCTTACATGTTCGTAGTTACTCACATATTATCTTCTCTATTAGAATGTAAGTTATTTGAGGCAGTGACTAAGTTTTTGGCCTTTTTTGAATCTCAAGTGCTTAGCATAGTGACTGATACATACTAAGTGCTTAATAACTATTTGTTGACTGACTAACAGTAAACACTTATTAGATGATAAACTCCTTGAAAATTCAGTGATTTTCATTTGGCTTGTTTCCTGTGAAATGACCTGGAGCAGGAAATGGGGAACAACTCCAGTATCTTTGTGAAGAAAACCCCAAATGGGTCACAAAGAGTCAGACGTGACTGAATGACAACTTATTCCTTAAAATAAGTTTTATTTATTCTTCTTGCTTTCACATCACAATCATCTCTAAATATACTCCCCCCACATTATTCCCTACATTCTAAATAGAACTTCTTCTTGTCACAAAGAAAACCAATTGAGCAAACACAAACGGTACAGCCACCCCACCTGTCAGTTCTGCCCAGGTAGCTTCCTTGTGGAGAAGAGGCACGTTTTATCCTCTATTGTCTGAACCCATTATTGTTTCTTTAAATTGCTCAGAGCTTGACTCCTCATTGATGTTGTTGCTGTCGTCATCATGCATATTTCTCTTCTAGTTCTGCTTACTGCCTCAGGTCCCATGAGTCTTCTTTTGTTTCTTTGGAGTCCTTATATTTGTCATCTCCTCCTACTCAAGTCAACAAGTTTTCATTGAGCACATTCTATACCAGGCACTGTGCTATATGCGTTGCTGATACAGAGAACAGCAAAAACAGCCTCTGCTACCAAGGAGCTCACAACCTCATTGGGGAAGACAAAATGTAAATAATTATGTATACACACAATTTAGACAAGATAGATGGATGATAACTTCAGATGAAAGGGACTAGCATTGGGGTGGGGGGGCACTGACATCCATATGACACAGTTTGTTCAACCATTCACCAACTGATGTTCACTCTATGTTTTTCTTTTTCCTTTTTTTTTTTTGTGAGGCAATTGGGGTTAAGTGACTTGCCCAGGGTCACACAGATAGTAAGTGTTAAGCGTCTGAGGCCGGATTTGAACTCAGGTCCTCCTGAATCCAGGGCCGGTACACTACCCACTGTGCCACCTAGCTGCCCCCTTCCTTTTTTTTTTTTTTAAAGTTATGGCTACTTTTTATATTTCTATCATCTTTGTTTCCTGCTATATCTTTCCCTTATTCTTTACTCAGAGGACTATCCCTTAGACCAAAAATAAGAAAGAGAAAAAGGTAGTCTGGCAAAAATAGCTATATTTAATGTTCTATTTTGATTGCCCCCAACCTTTGCAAAGGAGAGAAGGGCCACTCTCATTTTAAAAGAAGTTTTAAAATATAATGAATATGGGTTTTTTTTCTTGTAAAGTAGATGCCTTACTTTTCGGATAAATATTTTTGAATCTGGCATTTCTATTTCTTTTGTTTTTTAAAATGTTTTCAGATTTTTTTCCCCTGGGTTAAACAAGAAAGCCTGGACTATGATCTTCTTGTATTTTTGGGTTGGTTTGGGTTTTAGGTTTGGTTGTATTTGTTTATTTGTTTTTGATGTAGTAAATCTTTAAAATGAAAAAAAAAAGATAATGAATAAAATGTTTTCTTAAAATTTAGCGCTTATTTTTTTTCCTTCCATGGTAAGTCTGTGAAGAGTGAGAAGTGAAGTGAGAAGAGAACTTTAATGGTCATTTAAAATAGTATTTTATTTTTTCTAATTACATGTAAAGACATGTTTTAACATTATTATTATTATTATTATTTTTTTGGTGAGGCAATTGGGGTTAAGTGACTTGCCCAGGGTCACACAGCTAGTGTCAAGTGTCTGAGGTTGGATTTAAACTCAGGTCCTCCTGAATTCAGGGCCAATGCTTTATCCACTGTGCCACCTAGCTGCCCCTTAACATTTTTTTTTTTTTTTGGTGAGGCAATTGGGGTTAAGTGACTTGCCCAGGGTCACATGGCTAGTAAGTGTTAAGTATCTGAGGCTGGATTTGAACTCAGGTCCTCCTGACTCCAGGGCTAGTGCTCTATTCACTGCACCACCTAGCTGCCCCCAACATTCATTTTTTAAAGAAAATTTCAAGTTCCAAATTTCCCCCCTTGCCTCTCACTAAGACGGTAAACTATTTGCTATAAGTTATATATGTGCAATTTGATGTTCATTGTTGAGAGGGAGTAAGAGAGTCCAGTTAGGAGACAGTTATACACAAAGAGCCATAACAGAATGAGATTAATTTCAAGATTATGTCCAAAGACTACCTTTGGCAGGAAGCCTTTCCCTGCTGTTCCAGCTGACAGTGTCTTCCCCTATAGGGTTACCATGTATCTACTTTGTATGAATCATCAAAACCCATATACACATATACTGCTTCCCCATTATTTTGTAAGCTCCTTGAGATACAGGAACTATCCCTTCCCTCTCCTTGTTTTTATCCCCAATGCTTAGCATGGTGCGGGGCACACAGTAGGTACTTAATAAATACATGATAGTTAATTAATTGAAGAGAGCAGGGAAGTCTGTGGTCCTTGAAAATACTATAGAAGTTACGCTCTAGATGATGAACTGAAAATTAGCCCCTCTCTGTTCTGTCAAGGACAACACTCTAAGTTCATTGGAAAAGTTGTTATAATGACAAAGTGCTCTTGTTAGGTTTGAAGAATGTTGGAAAGCAGGCAGCATACTGGTTACCAGGTGTTCACTAGGCAGCTACAAGGATCTTTAACAATAGAAAATATAACAACAGAATTTTCTTTGATGACAGGCTTTAGACTAATTATCCCTTCCTTCCTGCTTATCTCCATCTTTTTCATCTAAAGAATTACACATCCTACCTTCCATTCGTGTTGATGTTAAGAAAACCTTCCCAAAAATTTTTTGTGTATTTCCATTAGTCATGTCCAACTCTTCATGACCCCATTTGGGGTTTTCTTGGCAAAGATACTGGAGTGATATGCCATTTCCTTCTCCCTGTCATTTTACAGATGAGGAAACTGAGGCAAGCAAGGTGAAGTGACTTGCCCAGGGTCACACAGCTAGTAAATGTCTGAGGCCAGATTTGAATTCAGGTCTTCGTGAGTCCAGGCCTAGCACTCTATCTACTGAGCAACCTAGCTTTCCCATCCCAATGATTAGCATAAAACAAAAAACCAAAATGTCTTATGTCAGGAGTTCCCCACTGTGTTCCCCATTACTAGAAGTCATCAGGAGAATAATGGTGCTTAGATAGTACTAAATAACTAAATAAAAATGTTTAATCTGGGGAAAAAACAGAAGGTGGGGGAGGGTGCACTGGGAAGGGTACAGGATGTATATATATATCTATATACATGTACATAAATATGTTGTGCATATGTGAGTTATTTAGGTCTTATTTATATAGTAATTATATTTAAACAAATTCATCATATATATTATTTATATAAATTTATATATATGTTATTTATAAAACAGTTATTTACCTGTAAAAAAAAGAAAACTCCTTGTTTAAAAAAAAGGAAGAGGAAGGATTTAAAATACTAAGTTATATGTATTCGAATATAACTAGGTATATCTAGATTTAATAATGTAGAAAATATACATTATATATGTAAAAAAATAAAGAGTAGGGGCAGCTAGGTGGCGCAGTGGATAGAGCACTGGCCCTGGATTCAGGAAGACCTGAGTTCAAATCTGGCCTCAGACACTTAACACTTACTAGCTGTGTGACCCTGGGCAAGTCACTTAACCCCAATTGCCTCACTAAAAAATAAAAAAATAAAAATAAAGAGTAGAACTCAAAAAAATAAAGTGCTTTGCAAACATCTCATTTTATTCTCAAAACAATTCTAGGCGGTAGGCGGTGCTATTATTAACCCCATTTTACAGATGAGAATGCTGAGGCAAGACAGAGGTTAAGTGACATACCCAGAGTCACATAGCTTGTAAGTGTCTGAGGCCGTATTTAAAGTTGTCTTCCTGACTCCAGGTCTAGAGTTCAAGCTTCTGCCCTGCCTAGCTGCCTCTGTTAAAGGAGACTCAGTGACCACTAATCAAATATTGTAGAGGAGGTCTTTATTTGGGTGTGGGTTGGACCGGGACCTTGAAGGAAGTATAGAACAGGCAAAAGGCAGGAAGTGAGAGCATTACAGGTGTGGTGCTAGGGGGAGGGAGGGAGCAGCATGAGCAAATTTGAAGAAGAGGGAAGAAGAATACACAACCCCACATTGTCTCTCCTATTAGAATGGAGTCGATTTGAATGGGACTGCTTTATTTTGTCCACGTGGTGGAGCGGATAGGGAGCCCACCTGTGATCGAGGGGGCCCAGGGTTCATGCTCCACCTCTGACACATATGTGCTCCGTTATTCAGGTCACATCAAATAACCTGTCAGGGAAGGTGCTGACTTGCATTTTTGGTAGAATGAGTCATTGAAATCACAGATCCAGTAAATAGCCAGAGCAGAGTATGGCCCCGTGGACTTGTCTTATGTTAGATGACTATGGTACCCTGAAGGTCTAAATTGTACTCTGTCCTAGTTAGGACTGACTGCTGAAACGCTGCAGCAGGCTCGCGGGTACGACACTAATAATCCTGTTTTCCTCATCCTAAGGAGACCCTTCGGGCTAACTTTTAGAAACTTCCCCCTTTTGCTACTGTCTATGTTCCATCTGGTGATGAGACAGCTGCCACAGTGGATCTTTTGTCTGAAAACTGGGCCACCACCCATCGTGCTGCCCCAGGGGACAGCTGGGAGAGGGAGACTGCATGCAGCTCCATCCCTGACTAGTTTGTTGGTCATCCCCCCATCCCAACTGTGCCCTCCTGTGTGGTTAGGCTTTCTAACCTATCCGAGCGCTCTTTATCCAAACTTGGCCCTGCATTTTCAAGGTGTCTTGGCTCTATTCTTATCCTGATCCTTTCAACCCCAAATCCTTAGCACTGTGCCTGACACATAGTACGCATTTCACTTGTTTATTATAACTTATCTCTTACTGAATTACCTGAGATTCTGAGGAAGTTGGAGACTTCTTAATGACCACGGGGCCCATATAGATCAGAGGCAGGATTCCAACCCAAATCATTCTGACTGCAAGGTGAGCCCTCTATTTACTAGCTCCAGAGCAGGGGATTTAGTGTGGGACTTGTGATGTATACATACATGCACATATACATATACATGTACATACATATACATATGCACAAATACATGTTATATGTTGGGGCTTGTTATACATACTTAGATGTACATACAGCTATATAAAGAGTATGCACATGATATATGAATAGTTTTATATATGTATATATATAAAACCCTAAGCTTATACAGTTTTATCTCTCTCTCTCTCTATAAAAATCCTCACATACATAACCCATATATAGAGAAATAGTTATAAATGACTGTATATGTATATATAGATATATAACTATATGTATATATAGCTATGTATGTATATATAGTTATAAACATATACGCATATATTTATACACACATACATACATAGTTATATATTTATACATACATGCATGTACATAGTACACATAGTATATACTATATAGTCTATATAACTATGTATACATGTATAGTCACACAATTATATTTTGTATATATACATGTACTGTATAAATTATATATAGAATATGTGCATATTCACAGGTATATATGATTATATTTGTCATATATACACATGTGCATAAATATACACACATGCACACACACATATACATATACATAACAAGTTCACCGGCTCCAAGTTAAAAACCCTGGCTTTAGAGGCAGTAAATAAAGGATTGACCTTGGATTCAGGATGACTTAGGTTTTTGTTTTGTTTTGTTTTGTTTTTTTTGGTGAGGCAATTGGGGTTAAGCGACTTGCCCAGGGTCACACAACCAGTAAGCGTCAAGTGTCTGAGGCCACATTTTCACTCAGGTCCTCTTGAATCTAGGGCCAGTGTTCTATGCACTGCGCCACTTAGCCCCATGACTTAGATTCAAATCTTTGGCTAAATGATCACTGGGAAATCCGTGACCTCTATATTCCAGGAAATTCTGTAAGAGATAAGTTCACAATAAACAAGCTAAGTACCTGCTGTGTCAGGCATGGTGCTAAGTGTTAGGAGTTTGTGGGGACTAATTTTTAATTGGGGAGTGGTAGCTAAGCGGTTTGCCGCAATATTGGGGCAAGGAAGGAGACTGGCAGCCTCCCTCAAAACAGAACAAGATTTATTTTAACAAGAACAAACTTAAAAAAAAACCCCACAAACAGGATCAGTAGGATCAAGGGAAAGGAAATAAAATGGGGAAAGGGAAATTATAATACCTGAAAAATACCACCACCCAGGAATCAGCTGAAAATACACAGCAGAACGCCTGTCGCTTTCCAGCTTCCACCTAGAATGCCCAATTCTCCTCCCCCAAACCTAGAAACACCCCATACAGCCCCAGCCAATGGGATGGCCGCTCTGACAGTCACATGACTGCCCTCACTAGGCTTCCAATCATAATTTTGCCAGGCCCATGTATATGTCGGCGAGTGGTGATGACGTGAGGTGCCAGAGCCCTGGCAATGGTGACAACCAGTGGGTGGAGCACCATGCAGTTTGCGGAGCCCCAGGCCAGTGCACGCTGAGACATAAAAACCTCAAATAACAATTAATTCTTTACAAGTTGAAAGGATCAGGATAAGGATAGAGCCAGGATGTCATAAAACTTTGGGGCCAATTTAGGTAAAGCAACACTAGGGTGGGTTACAATGTCATACACACATACATATTTTAGTGTACTTGGTCTCCAGTGTAATTGTTATATAGTTACACATATATTTAGGTGACTATTTCAGTGTAATTGGTTTCTCTCATAATTCTATGCATTTTATTTTATGCATTTAAAAACTTCCTAAGGAGTCCATTGGCCTCACCAGATGACTAAAAGCATCCAGACACACACACACACACACACACACACACACACACACACACACACACACACACACACACACACACGATTAATATCCCATTCATCTAGAAGCAGATATTATAGATATTATGGAGTAGTTGATTTTTAAACAATTATTTTTGCCCCTAGTTGATATAGTTGTAGAAAACCAAGGTAAGTTACCGGAGGTAATGTGGTACATTAATGGGTTAGCAAGGTGTTTAAATTACCTATAACATGTTGCTATAACCTGTGATTCCTTTATGAAGTAGGAACAAGTCCCTTGACTTAATTAGAAGGGTAGCCTACCCATTGGCCAAGAAAAATTGACCATGCCTTTGGAGGCCTTAAAATAGCCAAGCCTGCCCTCCCTGGAGTCAGTCTCTGCTGTTCAAGAGGTTGAGTCAGTCCAGGCCAGGAGTATCCTTGTGGAGGGAACATTTGAACCTATATAAGATGGTAGCAGGGTGATAATACACTTAGCAATGTATACCTCCTTCCTCAACTCACCACATCTCTGCTGAGAGTAGGGAAGTGTTTAGTCATTGGTCCACTGGTGGAGAGATTGCTAACCTTCGCATTCCTCATACACACCTATCCCAGCTCAGATTTAGGGTTAGGGTTGACTGACCCCACCCCCAGCCTGGCATGGCCAGATCCCAGATAGTGAAAAACTAGAGAAATGAATGTAAACTTGCTGCAGCCAGGTATGTAGAAGACCTGTAGATTTCTGAGCAATGAAATATAGAAAAGAATATAAGACAAAAGGGGCACATAAGAATAAGCTCTTTGACAATAGTATAGTGGGAGAATTGGAGGGAGGGGAGACCAGGGGCAAGGAGACTAGTTAGAAAGCTAGTTCTTGGCAAAATGGTGCCATTTTGATGGACGAGAGTTTTGGGGAAAATTGGTTAAAGGAAATGAAAGATAAAGAATACTGTAAAAATGACTTCAGTATTCTTATCCTGGAAGGTAGGGAAGAAGGGGAGCCAGCTTTTTTGGTGGAATCTAAGCTGAGTTTTAGAGATGGAATATAGAACTTCATAACTAGAAGCAGTAGTTATTAGCATGAGTATTAACTAATAGAGGCACCTACTTGATACAGTGGATGGAGTGCTAGACTTGGAATCAGGAAGTACTGAGTTAAAATTCTGTCTTAGGTTCTTACTGGCTGTGTGATCCTGGACTAGTCAGTCCATCTCAGTTTCCTCATCTGTAAAATGTATCAGCTCCTGTGTGTGGATCACATGAGATAACTAATGCTAGCACTTTGTAAAACTTTCAACATTTGCTATAATAGCAAATAATGTATAGTACTGAAAGGTTTTCAACATATATTCCCTACATTTTCTCCTTTAATCCCTGTAGCTGTGTTGTAAAGTAGGGACTATTATTATGATGTCAGAGATGGGATTCAAACCCAGGTCTCTCCATGTTTTGTGTCTGGTCATCTTTCTGCTACCTCTCTTTACTTTCCACAGTGTATTATGGATTGCTTAGTCCACCCCTCCCCCATTTTGCAGATCATAAAAGAGACGAAATCCCTTCATTTTATAAAATCTAGATCAAATGACTTGTACAAGGTCACACAGATGACTTGTGGCAGATTCTGAACAGTAACCCAGATCCTCAGATCCATTCCAAAAGAGGCTTTCTGTTGAGTCAGAGATAACCATTGATATCCAACTGGAGATAGTCTGTGGGCATTTGGAAATTTGGGACTAGAGTGTAGTGATGGTCAGGGTTGGAGACAGGGATTTGTGAGTCATCTGGCTGGAGATGGTACTCAAAGCCTTGAGTATGGATGAATCCTTGGAGGGATGAAAGAAGGGAGTGTAGAGAAAGAGAATAGCCAAACAACTGTGGAGAATGCTATCTATGGGAGATATGTATAGTGAGGGCATAGAAAGAGCAAGGGGATTGCATGACTGCACATGTATAACATATTGAATTGCTTGAGTTCTTAAGGGGGGAATGGGGAGGAAGGAAGAGAATTTGGAACACAAAGTTTTAAAAATCGATGTTACGATTTGTTTTTACATGTAATGTGGAGAAAATTCTAAATAAATACCAAAAAAGAAAAAAGAAAGAGCAAGGGGAGTCACCCCCCCCCCAAAGAAATAGAGAGGTAGATAAAGTTAAAGGAAAGACCCAATATTTTTAAAGTCAGAGGGGAAAAAGAGGAAAGGAATAGGTGTGATATCCCTGATGCTAATTGAATGAAAGGGCTTCAGATGAGAGAGATTTGGAAAGGGAATGTTTGGTTAAGAACATAATATCAGAAAACAGAATTTAGATTTCTGGAATACAGCCAAAGATATGGGAATGATAAAGAGTAGATTTAAGGGTCAATAATGAGATTTGCCTGGAACCTAGCAATGCTGATAGAGGGGGTTAAACTCAAAATGAAGGGTGAGGGTGAAAACTACCCAGATATATATATCTCACAGAAGATAGCAGAATTGATATAGGAAGAAGAATGTTCTTAGTGAGGAACAGTAATTCTTGGGGGACAATATCTATACAAAAAGGAAGTAATAAAACCTAAGGCCACAAGATGTTTGTTCTAAAATGGACAAAGTATGAATAGGAAACAAAACAAATTACCGATCTTAGTACAAGGAGGAAAATTTGGCCTCATAGGGTACACTCGAAATTTAGAGGAATATAACTCATGACTATGATATAGAAATTGGCAGCTATTCATTATATTAAAAGGATAGATTAGATGAAAAATGGCAGTATATTTTATATCAGGAAGATATACTCATGAAAGGCAATCCTTCCAGAAATTAGAATGGGAAGCATTTTATAGATCATTTGAGCAAAGATCAACAAAAGGAGAAAGAAAAGAATTGTGGAGGTAGTATACTACAGACTTAATGGACAGAAAGAGGAAATAGATTATATGAGTTAGGAAACATTGTAAACCTGAATGTAAGTATGATGAGGAATTCATTGGGACACAGAATGTTTTTCTCTATGTCTGTCTCCCTTTCTGCTAAAAACCAAGGAGATAACTTCTTGACATACTTTAATAAAATTTGAATCCTGATTCTAATGAAAAAGGAAGAATTGATTGCTAAAGTAAAAATGATAGGAACCTTTGGAGCATGTGACTGCTCTAATTTAGAGTTCATTCTAATCTAGATAAGGATGGGAAAGTTAGATGTAATTTGATATGCACTGGGGATTGAAAAAAATGGTAAAAGTTCAGAGAAAGGATAAGTAAGATCCCACATCCCAAAATTCTAGCATAATTTTGTTTGCACATATGTTATGACAGAAAAGGAGACACTTCATATCCTGTGGGAAACTGAGAATTTTTTTTTCTTTAAACTTTTAGTATCATGATACAAAGAAGGAGATTATACCAATGAGGAATGATCTGTGAACTGTTTTGTGAGGACTGTTAAATAATCAGTCATTAAATCTCTTTTGTTGAAAATGCATATGTTTATTAATTATTAGGCTAATATTTTAGGGTATGTGACTTTGGGTTATAACTTGAGTTTCTTTTCTTTTCAGACTATATTATTTCTTTCCCTCCTTCAATTTCTTGTTACTGTTGAATAATCTTCTTTGGTCAAATTTCTTTTACCTTATGTTTGAATATAATTTTCTTGGCTACTTGCAGAATTTTTTGTCATTAAAGTTGTTAGATATAATGAATATGTCTTGTATTTTGAAGCACGGGGGTTTTTGAGAGGTTATATTTGTATTGTTTCTATTGATGCTTTGTTTTCAGTATTCAGAAACTCTGGGCAGTTTTCTTGCATTAAGTCCTGCATTATCATGTTCAAGTTTTTTGATTTCCCATATCCTTGTGGGATACTTAAAATTGTCTGTGCATCCTGCCTTCAATGTCAATCGCTTTGGCTTGTATAAAATTTGTGTTCTCTTAATAAAGGATTTTTTTCCTTTTCTTCTGCCATATTTTTCTCTACTCCAGAATTTTTCATTCCAAATCTGTTGATCTCTTTCATTTCTTTATGGAGACTATTGTGTATTTCCTCTCTTTCCCCCCTATTCTGTTAATTGCATTCTAAAATACACTGAGAAAAAAATAAAATATATTTAGAGTTCTAAGTTTTGAGTAATATTCATTCATAATTTCTTCTTTTTTGTATTTTATTTCTCTTTTAAACTATTTTGTGGCTTCTTGTACTTTCTATTTATTCCATGTACTCTTTGGAGTCCACAAGATTATTTTTATCAGGTCTTGATTGGCTCATTTTTCTTTGTTTGGTGATTTTTGTTAAGAGAGCTTTGTAATCTCTTCTACCTCCTTTTGGTAAAGGACCCTCTATTTGTCTGCTTTTGCTCTGGGGTTTTTAAAAGTTTTTTTTTTTTTTTGGTGGGGCAATGGGGGTTAAATGACTTGCCCAGGGTCACACAGCTAGTAAGTGACAAGTGTCTGAGGCTGGATTTGAACTTAGGTCCTCCTGAATCCAGGGCTGGTGCTTTATCCATTGTGCCACCTAGCCGCCCCTTAAAAGGGTTTTTAACTGTTGAAATGTTTTGTATTATAGCCTTTAAAATATTTCATGTCATGAACTTTTTTTTTTTAATTTTATTTTTTTTGGTGAGGCAATTAGGGTTAAGTGACTTGCCCAGGGTCACACAGCTAGTGTTAAGTGTCTGAGGCCAGATTTGAACTCAGGTCCTCCTGAATCCAGGGCTGTTGCTCTATGCACTGCACCACCTAGCTGCCCATGAACTTTTTTTACTCC